>NC_034195.2:28081997-29321997 GCF_002021735.2 Oncorhynchus kisutch
AAGTGTGTGTGTAGTAACACTGAAGTGTTGTGTGTGTGTTTGTAACACTGAAGTGTGTGGTGTGTTTGTAACACTGAAGTGTGTGTGTGTGTGTGTAACACTGAAGTGTGTGGTGTGTGTAGTAACACTGAAGTGTGTGTGTGTGTGTGTGTAACACTGAAGTGTGTGTGTGTGTAGTAACACTGAAGTGTATGTGTGTGTGTAGTAACACTGAAGTGTGTGTGTGTGTAACACTGTGTGTGTGTGTGTGTGTAACACTGAAGTGTGTGTGTGTGTGTGTAACACAGAAGTGTGTGTGTGTGTGTGTAACACTGAAGTGTGTGTGTGTGTGTAACACTGAAGTGTGTGTAACACTGAAGTGTGTGTGTGTGTGTGTGTGTAACACTGAAGTGTGTGTGTGTGTGTGTGTAACACTGAAGTGTGTGTGTGTGTAACACTGAAGTGTGTGTGTGTGTGTGTGTGTGTGACACTGAAGTGTGTGTGTAGTAACACTGAAGTGTGTGTGTGTAGTAACACTGAAGTGTGTGTGTGTGTGTAGTAACACTGAAGTGTCTGTGTGTGTAGTAACACTGAAGTGGTCTGTGTGTGTGTGTGTGTAGTAACACTGAAGTGTGTGTGTGTGTGTAACACTGAAGTGTGTGTGTGTGTGTGTGTGTGTGTGTGTGTGTGTGTGTGTGTGTGTGTTGTGCTGTGTGTGTGTTGTGTGTGTGTGTGTGGTGTATAACACTGAAGTGTGTGTGTGTGTGTGTGTAACACTGAAGTGTGTGTGTGTGTAACACTGAAGTGTGGTGTGTGTGTGTGTGTGTAACACTGAAGTGTGTGTGTGTGTGTGTGTAACACTGAAGTGTGTGTGTGTGTGTGTGTGTGTGTGTGTAACACTGAAGTGTGTGGTGTGTGTGTGTGTGTGTGGTGTGTAACACTGAAAGTGTGTGTGTGTGTGTGTGTGTGTGTGTGTTGTGTAACACTGAAGTGTGTGTGTGTGTGTAGTAACACTGAAGTGCGTGTGTGTGTGTGTAGTAACACTGAAGTGTGTGTGTAACACTGAAGTGTGTGTGTAACACTGAAGTGTGTGTGTAACACTGAAGTTGTGTGTGTAACACTGAAAGTGTGTGTGTGTAACACTGAAGTGTGTGTGTAACACTGAAGTGTGTGTGTGTAACACTGAATGAAGTGTGTGTGTAGTGTTAACACTGAAGGTGTGTGTGTGTGGTGTGTGTAACACTGAAGTGTGTGTGGTGTGATGTGTGTGTGTGTGTGTGTGTGTGTAACACTGAAGTGTGTGTGTGTGTGTGTGTGTGTGTGTGTGTGTGTAACACTGAAGTGTGTGTGTGTGTGTGTAACACTGAGTGTGTGTGTGTGTGTAACACTGAAGTGTGTGTGTGTGTGTAACACTGAAGTGTGTGTGTGTGTGGTAGTAACACTGAAGTGGTGTGTGTGTGTGTGTAGTAACACTGAAGTGGTGTGTGTAACACTGAAGTGTGTGTGTAACACTGGAAGTGTGGTGTGTAACACTGAAGTGTGTGTGTAACACTGAAGTGTGTGTGTAACACTGAAGTGTGTGTGTGAACACTGAAGTTGTGTGTGTGTAACAATGAGAGTGTGTGTGTGTAACACTGAAGTGTGTGTGTGTAACACTGAAGTGTGTTGTGTGTAACACTGAAGTGTGTGTGTGGAACACTGAAGGTTGGTGTGTTTGTACACTGAAGTGTGTGTAACACTGAATGTGTTTGTGTGTGTAACACTGAAGTGTTTGTGTGTGTAACACTGAAGTGTGTGTGTGTGTAACACTGAAGTGTGTGTGTGTGTGACCTAAAGTGTGGGTGTAGTACACTGAAGTGTGTGTGTGTGTGTGTGTAGTAACACTGAAGTGTGTGTGTGTGTGTGCGTAGTAACAACTGAAGTGTGTGTGTAGTGTAGTAACACTGAAGTGTCTGTGGTGTGTGTGTGTGTGTGGTGTGTGTGTAGTAACACTGAAGTGTGTGTGTGTAGTAACACTGAAGTGTGTGTGTGTGTGGTGTGGTGTGTAGTAACACTGAATGTGTGTGTGTGTGTGTAACACTGAAGTGGTGTGTGTAACACTGAAGTGTGTGTGTAACACTGAAGTGTAACACTGAAGTGTGTGGTGTGTAGTGTGTAACACGGAAGTGTGTGTGTGTGCGTGTGTGTAACACTGAAGTGTGTGTGTGGTGTAAACACTGAATGGTGTGTGTTGTGTAGTAACACTGAAGTGTGTGTGTGTGGTAGTACACTGAAGTGTGTGTGTGTGTGTGTAGTAACACTGAAGTGTGTGGTGTGTGTTTGTAACACTGAAGTGTGGTTGGTGTGTTTGTAACACTGAAGTGTGTGTGTGTGTGTGTGTAACACTGAAGTGTGTGTGTGTGTGTAACACTGAAGTGTGTGTGTGTGTAGTAACACTGAGTGTGTGGTGTGTGTGTAACACTGAAGTGTGTGTGTGTGTAGTACAACTGGAAGTGTATGTGTGTGTGTGTACACTGAAGTGTGTGTGTGTGTAACACTGTGTGTGTGTGTGTGTGTAACACTGAAGTGTGTGTGGTGTGTGTAACACAGAAGTGTGTGTGTGTGTGTGTGTGTAACACTGAAGTGTGTGTGTGTGTGTAACACTGAAGTTGTGTGTAACACTGAAGTGTGTGTGTGTAGTGTGTGTAAACACTGAAGTGTTGTGTGTGTTGTGTGTAACACTGAAGTGTGTGTGTGTGTGTGTAACACTGAAGTGTGTGTGTGTGTACACTGGAAGTGTGTTGTGTGTGTGTGTGTGTGTGTGTGTGTGTGTGTGTGTGTGTGTGGTGTGTGTGTGTGTTGTGTGTGTAACACTGAAGTGTGTGTGTGTGTGTGTGTGTGTGTGTGTGTGTGTGTGGTGTGTGTGTGTGTGTGTGTGTGTGTGGTGTGTGTGTGTGTGTGTGGTGTAACACTGAAGTGTGTGTGTGTGTGTGTGTGTGTGTAACACTGAGTGTGTGTGTGTAACACTGAAGTGTGTGTGTGGTAGTAACACTGAAGTGTGTGTGTGTGTGTAGTAACACTGAAGTGTGTGTGTGTGTGTGTAGTAACACTGAAGTGTGTGTGTGTGTGTGTGTGTAGTAACACTGAAGTGTGTGTGTAAGTAACACTGAAGGGTGTGTGTGTGTGGTGTTGTGTGTGTGTGTTGTGTGTGTGTGTGGTGTGTGTGTGTGTGGTGTTGTGTGTGTGTGTGTGTGTTGGTGTGTGTGGTGTGTAACACTGAAGTGTGTGTGTGTAAACTGAAGTGTGTGTGTGCAACACTGAAGTGTGTGTGTGTAACACTGAAGTGTGTGTGTGTAACACTGAAGTGTGTGTTGTGTAACACTGAAGTGCTGTGTGTGTAACACTGAAGTGTGTGTGTGTAACACTGAAGTGTGTGTGTGTAACACTGAAGTGTTTGTGGTGTGGACACTAAAGTGTGTGTGTAGTAACACTGAAGTGTGTGTGTAGTAACACTGAAGTGTGTGTGTGTGTGTGTGTAGTAACACTGAAGTGTGTGTGTGTGTAGTAACACAGAAGTGTCTGTGTGTGTGTGTGTGTGTGTGTGTAGTAACACTGAAGTGTGTGTGTGTAGTACACTGAAGTGTGTGTGTGTGTGTAGTAACACTGAAGTGTGTGTGTGTGTGTGGTGTAACACTGAAGTGTGTGTGTAACACTGAAGGTGTGTGTGTAACACTGAAGTGTGTGTGTGTGTGTGGTGTGTGTGTAACACTGAAGTGTGTGTGTGTGCGTGTGTGTAACACTGAAGTTGTGTGTGGGTAACACTGAAGTGTGTGTGTGTGTGTAGTAACACTGGAAGTGTGTGGTGTGTGGTAGTAAACACGAAGTGTGTGTTGTGTGTTTGTAAACACTGAAGTGTTGTGTGTGTGTGTGTGTGTGTGTGTGTGTGTGTGTGTGTGTGTGTGTTGTGTGTGTGTGTAACACTGAAGTGGTGTGTGTAAACACTGAAGTGTGTGTGTAACACTGAAGTGTGTGTGTAACACTGAAGTGTGTGTGTGTGTAACACTGAAGTGTGTGTGTGTAACACTGAAGTGTGTGTGTGTAACACTGAAGTGTGTGTGTGTAACACTGAAGTGTGTGTGTGGTAACACTGAAGTGTGTGTGTAACACTGAAGTGTGTGTGTAACACTGAAGTGTGTGGTGTGTAACACTGAAGTGTGTGTGTGTAACACTGAAGTGTGTGTGTGTAACACTGAAGTGTGTGTGTGTAACACTGAAGTGTGTGTGTGTTACACTGAAGTGTGTGGTGTGTGTAACACTGAAGTGTGTGTGTGTAACACTGAAGTGTGTGTGTAACACTGAAGTGTGTGGTAACACTGAAGTGTGTGTGTGTGTGTAACACTGAGGTGTGTGTGTGTGTGTAACACTGAAGTGTGTGTGTAACACTGAAGTGTGTGTGTGTGTGTAACACTGAGGTGTGTGTGTACACTGAAGTGGTGTGTGTGTGTGTAACACTGAAGTGTGTGTGTGTGTGTAACACTGAAGTGTGTGTGTGTGTGTGTAACACTGAAGTGTGTGTGTGTAACCACTGAAGTGTGTGTGTGTGTGTGTGTGTGTGTGTGTGTGTGTGTGTGTGTGTGTGTGTGTGTGTAGTAACACTGACGTGTGTGTGTGTAGTACACTGACGTGTGTGTGTGTGTGTGTGTGTTTGTAACACTGAAGTGTGTGTGTGTGTAACACTGAAGTTTGTGTGTGTGTAACACTGAAGTGTTGTGTGTGTGTGTGTGTGTGTAACACTGAAGTGTGTGTGTGTGTGTAACACTGAAGTGTGTGTTGTAGTAACACTGAAGTGTGTTGTGTGTTGTGTAGTAACACTGAAGTGTGTGTGTGTGTGTGTTTGTAACACTGAAGTGTGTGTGTGTAACACTGAAGTTTGTGTGTGTGTGTAAACACTGAAGTTTGTGTGTGTGTGTAACACTGTGTGTGTGTGTGTGTGTGTGGTGTGTGTGTGTGTGTAACACTGTGTGTGTGTGTGTGTGTGGTAACACTGTGTGTGTGTGTGTGTGTACCACTGAAGGTGTGTGTGTAACACTGAAGTGTGTGTGTGTGTGTGTAACACTGAAGTGTGTGTGTGTGTAACACTGAAGTGTGTGTGTGTGTGTAACACTGAAGTGTGTGTGTGTAACACTGAAGTGTGTGTGTGTGTGTGTAACACTGAAGTGTGTGTAACACTGAAGTGTGTGTAACACTGAAGTGTGTGTGTGTAGTGTGTAACACTGATGTGTGTGTGTACACTGAAGTGTGTGTGTGTGTGTGTGTGTGTTGTGTGTAACACTGAAGTGTGTGTGTGTGTGTGTACACTGAAGTGTGTGTGTGTGTGTGTGTGTGTGTGTGTGTGTGTGTGTGTGTAACACTGAAGTGTGTGTGTGTGTGTGTGGTGTAACACTGAAGTGTGTGTGTGTACACTGAAGTGTGTGTGTGTGTGTGTAACACTGAAGTGTGTGTACACTGAAGTGTGTGTAACACTGAAGTGTGTGTGTGTGGTGTGTAACACTGAAGTGTGTGTGTGTAACACTGAAGTGTGTGTGTGTGTGTGTGTGTGTGTAACACTGAAAGTGTGTGTGTGTGTGTGTAACACTGAAGTGTGGTGGTGTGTGTGTGTGTGTGTGGTGTGTGTGTTGTGTAACACTGAAGTGTGTGTGTGTGTGTGTGTGTGTAACACTGAAGTGTGTGGAATGTGTGTGTGTTGTGTGTAACACTGAAGTGTGTGTGTGTGTGTGTAACACTGAAGTTGTGTGTAACACCGAAGTGTGTGTAACAAGACACTGTGTGTGTGTAACACTGAAGTGTGTGTGTAACACTGAAGTGTGTGTGTGTGTGTGTAACACTGAAGTGTGTGTGTTTGCATAACACTGGCTCCTAACCAGCACCCCTCCAGAGACACTCTCCCAAGCGGGTCTCTCTCAAGTGGGCCAGTCATAACCCACCCACTGCCATCTCCCAAATCCACAAGAGCTATTTGCTTAAGAAGATAAATAGATACTTACTCCATACTTACATTTAAAGACTTTCACTAGTTACCACAGAAGAGTTATGTAATTCTAAGTTTTCCATAACCCCGCTTTAAAGAAACCTACTGAGAAATCTGTGTGTGTGTGTGTGTAACACATGAAGTGTGTGTGTGTGTGTGTGTGTAACACTGAAGTGTGTGTGTGTGTGTAACACTGAAGTGTGTGTAACACTGAGTGTGTGTGTGTGTGGTGTGTAACACTGAAGTGTGTGTGTGTGTGTGTAACACTGAAGTGTGTGTGTGGTGTGTAACACTGAAGTGTGTGTGTGTGTAACACTGAAGTGTGTGTGTGTGTGTGTTGTGTGTGTGTGTGTGTGTGTGTGTGTGTGTGTGTGTGTGTGTGTGTGTGTGTTGTGTAACACTGAAGTGTGTGTGTGTGTGTGTGGTGTGGTGTGTGTGTGTGTGTGTGTGTGTGTGTGTGTGTGTGTGTGTGTGTGTGTGTGTGTGTGGTGTGTGTGTGTGTGTAACACTGAAGTGGTGTGTGTGGTGTGTGTGTGTGTAAACACTGAAGTGTGTGTGTGTAACACTGAAGTGTGTGTGTGTGTAGTAACACTGAAGTGTGTGTGTGTGTGTAGTAACACTGAAGTGTGTGTGTGTGTGTGTAGTAACACTGAAGTGTGTGTGTGTGTGTGTGTGTAGTAACACTGAAGTGTGTGTGTAGTAACACTGAAGGTGTGGTGGTGTGTTGTGTGTGTGTGTGTGTGTGTGTGTGTGTGTGTGTGTGTGTGTAACACTGAAGTGTGTGTGTGTAACACTGAAGTGTGTGTGTGTAACACTGAAGTGTGTGTGTGTAACACTGAAGTGTGTGTGTGTAACACTGAAGTGTGGTGTGTGTAACACTGAAGTGTGTGTGTGTAACACTGAAGTGTGTGTGTGTACACTGAAGTGTGTGTGTGTAACACTGAAGTGTGTGTGTGTAACACTGAAGTGTTTGTGTGTGTGACACTAAAGTGTGTGTGTAGTAACACTGAGTGTGTGTGTAGTAACACTGAAGTGTGTGTGTGTGTGTGTGTAGTAACACTGAAGTGTGTGTGTGTGTAGTAACACAGAAGTGTCTGTGTGTGTGTGTGTGTGTGTGTGTAGTAACACTGAAGTGTGTGTGTGTAGTAACACTGAAGTGTGTGTGTGTGTGTAGTAACACTGAAGTGTGTGTGTGTGTGTGTGTAACACTGAAGTGTGTGTGTAACACTGAAGTGTGTGTGTAACACTGAAGTGTGTGTGTGTGTGTGTGTGTGTGTAACACTGAAGTGTGTGTGTGTGCGTGTGTGTAACACTGAAGTGTGTGTGTGTGTAACACTGAAGTGTGTGTGTGTGTGTAGTAACACTGAAGTGTGTGTGTGTGTAGTAACACTGAAGTGTGTGTGTGTGTTTGTAACACTGAAGTGTGTGTGTGTGTGTGTGTGTGTTGTGTGTGTGTGTGTGTGTGTGTGTGTGTGTGTGTGTGTGTGTGTGTGTAACACTGAAGTGTGTGTGTAACACTGAAGTGGTGTGTAACACTGAAGTGTGTGTGTAACACTGAAGTGTGTGTGTAACACTGAAGTGTGTGTGTGTGTAACACTGAAGTGTGTGTGTGTAACACTGAAGTGTGTGTGTGTAACACTGAAGTGTGTGTGTGTAACACTGAAGTGTGTGTGTGTGTTACACTGAAGTGTGTGTGTGTGTAACACTGAAGTGTGTGTGTGTAACACTGAAGTGTGGGTTGTGTAACACTGAAGTGTGTTGTGTAACACTGAAGTGTGTGTGTGTGTTGTAACACTGAGGTGTGTGTGTGTGTGCTAACACTGAAGTGTGTGTGTAACACTGAAGTGTGTGTGTGTGTGTAACACTGAGGTGTGTGTGTAACACTGAAGTGTGTGTGTGTGTGTAACACTGAAGTGTGTGTGGGTGTTAACACTGAAGTGTGTGTGTGTGTGTGTAACACTGAAGTGTGTGTGTGTAACACTGAAGTGTGTGTGTGTGTGTGTGTGTGTGTGTGTGTGTGTGTGTGTGTGTGTGTGTGTGTAGTAACACTGACGTGTGTGTGTGTAGTAACACTGACGTGTGTGTGTGTGTGTGTGTGTTTGTAACACTGAAGTGTGTGTGTGTGTAACACTGAAGTTTGTGTGTGTGTGTGTAACACTGAAGTGTGTGTGTGTGTGTGTGTGTGTAACACTGAAGTGTGTGTGTGTGTAACACTGAAGTGTGTGTGTGTGTAGTAACACTGAAGTGTGTGTGTGTGTGTAGTAACACTGAAGTGTGTGTGTGTGTGTGTTTGTAACACTGAAGTGTGTGTGTGTAACACTGAAGTTTGTGTGTGTGTGTAACACTGAAGTGTGTGTGTGTGTGTGTAACACTGTGTGTGTGTGTGTGTGTGTGTGTGTGTGTGTGTGTAACACTGTGTGTGTGTGTGTGTGTGTAACACTGTGTGTGTGTGTGTGTAACACTGAAGTGTGTGTGTGTAACACTGAAGTGTGTGTGTGTGTGTGTAACACTGAAGTGTGTGTGTGTGTAACACTGAAGTGTGTGTGTGTGTGTAACACTGAAGTGTGTGTGTGTAACACTGAAGTGTGTGTGTGTGTGTGTAACACTGAAGTGTGTGTAACACTGAAGTGTGTGTAACACTGAAGTGTGTGTGTGTGTGTGTAACACTGAAGTGTGTGTGTGTAACACTGAAGTGTGTGTGTGTGTGTGTGTGTGTGTTAACACTGAAGTGTGTGTGTGTGTGTGTAACACTGAAGTGTGTGTGTGTGTGTGTGTGTGTGTGTGTGTGTGTGTGTGTGTGTAACACTGAAGTGTGTGTGTGTGTGTGTGTGTAACACTGAAGTGTGTGTGTGTAACACTGAAGTGTGTGTGTGTGTGTGTAACACTGAAGTGTGTGTAACACTGAAGTGTGTGTAACACTGAAGTGTGTGTGTGTGTGTGTAACACTGAAGTGTGTGTGTGTAACACTGAAGTGTGTGTGTGTGTGTGTGTGTGTGTAACACTGAAGTGTGTGTGTGTGTGTGTAACACTGAAGTGTGTGTGTGTGTGTGTGTGTGTGTGTGTGTGTGTGTGTGTGTGTGTAACACTGAAGTGTGTGTGTGTGTGTGTGTGTAACACTGAAGTGTGTGTGTGTGTGTGTGTAACACTGAAGTGTGTGTGTGTGTGTGTAACACTGAAGTGTGTGTGTGTGTGTGTAACACTGAAGTGTGTGTAACACCGAAGTGTGTGTAACACTGAAGTGTGTGTAACACTGAAGTGTGTGTGTAACACTGAAGTGTGTGTGTGTGTGTGTAACACTGAAGTGTGTGTGTTTGCATAACACTGGCTCCTAACCAGCACCCCTCCAGAGACACTCTCCCAAAGCGGGTCTCTCTCAAGTGGGCCAGTCATAACCCACCCACTGCCATCTCCCAAATCCACAAGAGCTATTTGCTTAAGAAGATAAATAGATACTTACTCCATACTTACATTTAAGACGTTTCACTAGTTACCACAGAAGAGTTATGTTAATTCTAAGTTTTCCATAACCCGCTTTAAAGAAACCTACTGAGAAATCTGGGAAATTACTATGAGCTGTATTCCAAATGTTTTGAAGAAAATATTATTTCCTTTGTATTTGTAAAAACTTAGCAATCAAGTCCATGTACACTAAAGGGACTTGAGGAAATTATTTGATGATGTTATAACCTGTGGGGGTGGTGTGTTACAGGACAGATTGGAGATGAGCAGCCTGACACATATATTTGACCATTTTCTTCTCCCCTCAGATCATTGCAGCCCAGGAGGAGATGCTGAGGAAGGAGAGAGAGCTGGAGGAGGCCAGGAAGAAGCTAGCTCAGATCAGACAGCAGCAGTACAAGTTCCTGCCCACTGAGCTAAGGGAGGATCAGAGCTGATTGGTCAAGAGCAAAGTAGATGGACATCTGATTGGAACCTATTGTTACACAGAGATGTAGCTTACTCCAGCGATTTGCTGTTTGTCTCACAAACGGGTAGAGTGTATAACGTATTTGGGCCAGGACTGTTTCATGAGTGGAACTAGTGTGTGTGTGTGCGTGTGCGTTTCACAGAGGATGATATTGACATTATGACATAAGGACCAGCTGGCTACAGCTGTGCTTTATTAGCAGGGTTAGAACCTGCAATCTAAAAGTTGAGACAGATGCCCTTATTGATTTTATGGTAGGATACTCAATAAGGACATCATAGTTAAATGAACATTACTGGATCCAATAATGGTAAATACTATTAATACTTTAAAACCTGTAAAAGCTCATAAAAAGGGATAGCTCCCTCTCCAACTGGCACAGGGATCCATAGCTTCAGTTCCTCACAACATATTAGTGTTGATCTACTGTAGGTTTTGCAGTACTCTGATGCATCATTTGAATCATTAGCCTGCATGCACCATTATGGCTTGACAGGTCTGGTATCTTAATTTGATCACTCTGTTGCAGAGAATTTTCCTACGCAGTAAGAAATGCAAATTGTAGTGTATTCAAGGTTTAAAAAGGCTTCTAAATGTTGTAATTTCCACTTAAAATTTTAGACTTGATTTGCCCTAATGAATAATGTATCAACCCCTACAAAAATGCCCTTTAATTATAATCCACATAATAATTAAAATGTCCTGTTGCTACAGGATTATTTTCCTGCTGTGAGAAGCAGGGTCAAATTAAGATCTGTACATATCAATAAAGCCACTAACCAATAGTTTAGCTTAGGATTGGGCATTTGTAATATGTTAGTATATGAATGTGATCTTTGGAATTGCTGTTGAATAATTAAACGTTTGGATTTTATGTACTATATTTAATGTAATAGAACTTCAGCTTCACACCAAATTCGTAGTGTCAGTGAGTGGGTTTGAGTGGATAGTAAAGCCAACAGCAGACACTAGTTCATCTCTTACAGCATCGTAATACCTTTTTAAAGTAATACTTCTCTATGTAATAATTATCCCTGGTGTGTCAGTAGGGAGATCCCTGCCTCGGCTCCCATGTTTGGACATTCGGCTGTCACTCATATTTCAGGAGCAGGGAGCAGTCACGGCAGAGGGTTGTTAATGGGTTAAATCTCGAAGTCTATGTGCAACGTTTTTGTCAGACTGGTATTCTCTCCCCCAAGCCCTCTCACGCTCTTTTTGGTTTTCCTGCTGCCTGCAGGAGGAGGCTCTGTTTACATTCTTTCTCATATTTGTTCTCTCTTTCTTGCCTTTGTGTTTTAATTCCAGTCTAATTGACAGTAGCCAGAGTTTGGTTGGGAGTTCCACCATACGCACGCAACAGCAAAGCTATGCTCTGTCTGTCCGTTGCCTGTTCAGCTGGTGGTGTTTGGTTTATACTCAGATTCCATTGAGGTTGGGAGGTGAGCTTGTTCTCGTGTTCATGTTCTTATTGTTCCTCTAACCATAGCAACACATTACCACTCATTATACTGTGTCAGACTAACAAGAGAGCAGCACTGATTGGAATTGTGTATGCAGCTGTGTATGCGGCTGTGTATGGCTTTTCCCCTCTTAAACATGTAGGAAACTGTAGGATGTGGTGTAGAATGGCACTGAGATGGCTGGTATAACCTTATGCACTGAGGAGAGCAAGCAATGCCTTCCATGTCCAACCATTCAGGATTACTACTAACGCTCCTGTCAAATGTATTAGTGATGAAACCACATACAGTACAGTCCTGACTAGGGCCGGGACGATACCAGTATTGCAATACTCGTTAGTATCGTGTAAAGGAAACAAAACACAAAGCGGATTTAACTTGTTTAGAAAAACATCCCTAATGTTGGAATGAAACATCATTATGTTGTCATCCAGAGTCACATGTATATATTTTCCAAGCTATAGCAGGCTTTTAAAGGACCAAAGAGTTTGGTCTGCTTCGTGTTTTTCATTTTTGTCATGGAAAAAAAATTATGCGATACTGGTATCGTCCTGTCCCTAGCCCTGAGTAGGAAAATAGTTCATTTATGTTATTCCAGTATTGGTGTAGTATAAGGTCAATAGTATTTTATCCATTCCAACAGCTCGGTCCCTCATTGTCAGTCTGTGATCTGCATTGTGTACCAGTGCCTTAATTGAAATCCCACTGTAACAACATCTAAAGGCTTGTCCTTCTGGATAAGAACATGTATCCCGTCTAACCCAAACTCTCTCTGGGCCATTAACTATCACCTAGTCCTATGCCATAACACAATGTATTGCCTTGGCTGGTAGCCCATCTGCCTGCCGTAAACCATGCTGGTATATAAAGTGCATCCATGGATACGTTTTAGGTTTTAGACTATATACAGAAATGAATACACACTACACTGCATTCCATGAGCATGTGGCAAGTTGTTATTGAACTCTTAAAGATGAGAACTTGCTCTGCCTTGAAATTCATTCAACATACACATAATTCTTATAAATAGGACTAAATAACATCCTTGTTTCATTGTTAAACCACTATAAATGAAGTCTTTATCGATAAATGTAATGACTATCCTGAGATAAGGTATATTGTCTAAGCAATTTGTCTATAAGCATTAACTGGAATAGGAAAAACAACTAGCTGTTATTCAAATGTAGGTGTTGTGCTTTCTTTAACAGACTGAATTAAGTTCAACAGTTTAACTGATGCTGTATGTCTAATATTTATCTTGTCACAAAAGTATTTTTTGTATTCACCGAAAATAAATAATTTGAAACAAACATGGCCCAGTTTGTTAGTGGTCATTGTTTAATTTACTGTACGTATCATTCATTCTTGAACAGGAATCATGAATGAACTTAAAGGAAATTGAATAGCGAAACAAAGCAAAGGCTGTATCAGCTCACCAACATTCTTTCCAGTAGATGTCACTGTTAGTCTTTTCAATGTAGAGATTGGGGTCACTGGGTGTTTTGAGACACTGGGTGTTTTGCTGTAGTGGATGGAGAGTGGAAATTCAGGCAGACCAAATATGGTCATACAGTATGTGCTGTATTCCCCTGGTTCACAGAACAGACCCTGAACCATGCAGAGACTGACTGCCATTTTAGATGTTTGTACTTTCAGTTCAGTTGATCAGATACCCAATAGATTCAAATGGATTACCCATTTCTATAATGTTGTCTGTATAAGTCCTCTGATGTTAAAAGTGATGCCATGCAATTCTGATCAGCTGTTCTACATCGAGTAGACCTTACGTTGGCAGTGAGCACATTCTCCTCAGGTGACAAATCTTCCAGTAAGTCTGGAGCTCACATGCCAGTCCTCCTCTCAGTGCCCTGCCCTGGGCTCCCCAGGACAGACTGTATGAAAGACGGTCAGCGCAGAGGTGCCCAGCAGTGCGATACACATAGTCTGCCTAATGAACACCATATTTGGTTGTTTGACTGTTTTGGTCTCATGCGAGGCCACACAGTGGAGAGGGGAAACTCAAGCCATGTGTCCAGCAGGGAAGGGGTTGCCATTCCATCACAACTTAGACCAGAGGAAGAGGATGATGTTTGTTTGGGGAGCTTTGGCTTAGGAATAGGACTATAACTCTCAATGGGCTGAATAATGCTGTGTAGAACCCACTATCTCCAGTGGGTCTATCCTCTTATTGCCATGAACTTCATGATTGCAGTCTGATTAGGAAACCACTTTATTAGACCTGCAATCAAGTTCTGCAAAATGTCTGTTTGGCACACCAGCATGAAAAACTTCATGGCTCCAACATGATAACACTAATAACGATTTTTTTGTTGTTGTTTATATACAGTGCCCTCAAAGTATTCATACCCCTTGAATTACTCCACATTTTGTTGTTACAGCCTGAATTCTTAATGGGTTAAAAAATATATATTTTCACCCATCTACACACAATTTTTGCTCATTTATTGAAAATGAAATACAGAAATATCTCATTTAAATAAGTATTCACACCCTGAGTCAATAATTTGTAGAAACACCCTTGGCAGCGATTACAGCTGTCCTTCTGGGTAAGTCTCTAAGAGCTTTCCACACCTGGATTTTGCAACATTTGCTCATTGTTCTTTAAAGAATTCTTCAAGCTCCATTAAATTGGTTGTTGATTATTGCTAGACAACCATTTTCATGTAGATTTAAGTGAAAACTGTAACTCGGCCACTCCGTAACATTCACTGTCTTCTTGGTAAGCAACTCCAGTGTAAATTTGGCTTGTGTTTCCGGTTATTGTCCTGCCGAAGGGTAGAAAGCAGACAACCAAGTTTTCCTTTACGATTTTGCCTGTGCTTAGCGCCATTCTTTTTTTTTTATCGTGAAAAACTCCCCAGTCGTTAACGATTACAAGCATACCCATAACATGATGCAGCCATCACTATGCTTGTAAATATGGAGAGTGGTACTCAGTAATGTGTTGTATTGGATTTGCCCCAAACATGACACTTTGTAGTCAGGACAAAAAGTGAATTGCTTTGCCACATTTTTTTGCATTATTACTTTAGTATCTTGTTGCAAACAGGATACATGTTTTGGAATATTTTTATTCTGTACAGGTTTCCTTCTTTTCACTCTGTCAATTAGGTTAGTAACTGTAATGTTGTTGATCCATCCTCAGTTTTCTCCTATCACAGACATTAAACTCTAACGGTTTTAAAGTCACCGTTGGCCACATGATGAAATCCCTGTGTGGTTTCTTTCCTCTCTGGTAACAGAGGGAGCCTGTATCTTGTAGTGACTGGGTGTATTGATATGTCACCCAAAGTGTAATTAACAGTGGTGGAAAAAATAGCCAATTATAATAGACTTCATTAAAAGTAAAGATACCTTAATAGAAAATGACTCAAGTAAAATTAAAAATCACCCAGTAAACTTCTACTTGAGTAAATGTATGTGTTTTAAAATATACTTGAGTATCAAAAGTATAAATCGTTTCAAATTCTGAATATTAAGCAAACCAGACAGCACCATTTTCTTGTTTTTTAATTTACGGGATAGCCAGGGGCACGCTCCAAAGTGCAGACATAATTTACAAATGAAGCATGTATGGTAAGTGAGTCCGCCAGATCAGAGGCAGTAGGGATAACCAGGGAGGTTCTCTTGTGTGTGAATTGGACCATTTTCCTGTCCTCATAAGCATTCAAACGGTAACAAGTACTTTTGGGTGTCTAGGAAAATGTATGGAGTAAAAAGTATAATATTTTCTTAAGGAATGTAGTTAAAGTTCAGATACCCCAAAAAAACGACTTAAGTACTTTACACCACTGGTAATAAATAACTTCACCATGCTCAAAGGGATATTCATTGACTGCTTTTCTTTTTACCCATCTGACAATAGGTGCCCTTCTTTGGGAAGCATTGGAAAACCTCCCTGGTCTTTGTGGTTGAATCTGTGTTTGAAATTCAGGGCTCGACTGAGGGACCATAGAGATAATAAGGTAGAGATAAAGTAGCCATTCAAAAATGATCTTAAACACTATTATTGCACACAGAGTGAGTCCGTGCAACTTATTATGTGACTTGTTAAGCACATTTTTACTCCTGAACTTGTTTAGCCGTAAAAACGTAATTCCACGTTGACATTATTGTGTGTAGGCCAGTGACCAAAAGAATCTCAATGTAATAAATGTTCAATTCAGGCTGTAACAACATGTGGAAAAAGTTAAGGGGTGTGAATACATTCTGAAGGAAATTTATTTATTAGGGCTGTCGGATTAATCAGTTAACTCATTATGTATTGTATTACTTTTTGTAATTTCAGTGAACACATTTTTTGTGATTAACTGCATTGTCTAAAAGTGTTTAAAATACACTGAAAACATCCACAATTCATAGTCTATACATGTACTGTAAAAACAACAATGCAATGTCCAAACCAGGTGACATTGAGGTTAAAGAAAGAGTTCTTTATCAATTTACCTGATTTTGTAAACTGTTACTTTGGACACAATAAAGATGTCAATATTCTTGTAATTCTGAATTTGCGATTAATCACAGTAAATCCTGCGATTAACGAAATATCACTTGACAGCCCTAATATTTATGACCCCCCCCCCCCTCTCTCACACACTCATCACTTGCTCATACTCACTCACACGCTCACTTTTCTCTAGTCTTGACTAGGTCCATCCTAAGGTAAGTGTGGAAGCCTAGAGAGAAAGCCATTTGTTGGTGTTATAATATAGAAGTGGAGATCTTGCCCACTCATCTCTGCCAATCCTGCTCACTCGTGTATGGAGGCCAGCTGCACCTGGTAATAGTTTTGACGTCTGAGCTCTTACACAAGGGAGTATGTCATTAATATCCAGAGAACCTCTGAAGGGCCCCTGTAGGCGCTTAGAGGCTTGTGGACATCCAGCAATCCCAGGCACCCACACCAGGGAACTGTGACCCTCCAAATGTGTTACATTAACAGTGTGGAGTGTTTTTATTAGAGGGACTGTAGCTTGTGCCGTGCCTAATCCCCACAGCCTGGCAGCAATTTACTCCCTGCTTTGTTCTATGCTCAAGTTCACAGAGAAGGGGCCATGCCAAACCATGGCTAAACTGGGTGAAAATAGGTCAATGTTTCGCTTTCATTTATGTACACAGGTGATATTCATCAATGTGCAAGTAATTAGAGAGGGGCGTAAAGTATGTAGCACTTCATACACCTTCTAAAAGCAAATATTCTAATTTGACTGGACTATTGTCTGAATGCTTTTGTGTTGTTGACCAGATTACATAAGATAGTTCAGTCATGTTTCATTCTGTAAATTAAACTGAACTGACACAGAAATGACTGGTGATAGATGTATCCATAATTATAGTGCTAAGGAATGTCTTGGTAACATGTCTTACTGTCATTGCTGATGATTGACTGGAGATGGTACCAAGGGTTGAGCAGTGCAATCCCACAGCATTCTTCAGAGGTTTTATTTGTCAGGATGTTGCTAATTATATATTTTGAAATGGCTGAATATTAAACATTTATATTGGTCTCTGATGGTATTGCCTATTGAGTTATATTTCAAGACTAAACAGAATTAAAGGATCTATAAAATGAGAACAGCATGCAGTAAATTCTTGGGATAGAAGAAACCCATTGTCTGTGAATGGGCCCTTTCTGGTTTGCAGACTTTTCCTCATGAAAACTAGTCCAACATAAGTAAGGCTGAAGTTGGACTGAGTTCAGATAGAATCTGTCACGGTTCATGAATCCACTGCCTCCCTCTCTCTTTCTCTCTCTCTCTCTCTCTCTCTCTCTCTCTCCCGTGTTTGTGTGGGCGTGGTTCCCAATCTCGGCCTGATTGTCTGTGCCAGCTGGAATCACTTATCTTCCCTTTATATGTTCTGTAACCAGTGTTTCTTGTTGTCAGATCGTTGTTACTTCTCTGAGTTTGTGTCGTGTGTCCGTACTCATCTCTCACCGCCCTTGTGTGGATTATCTGCTGTGCTCCCTCCTACACATCCGGACACACTCCCCTGGATTTCTCAGCACGCTATCATCGGAAGATGCGCCCTAGTCCCTGGGTCGGATTCCATCTGAGTACAGTCAGTCTGTCCTGTTGCTGCTGTAAACTGTATTCATTAAACCATCGTTGCTTGCATCTTGCATCCGCCTCTGTATTGTCACAGAACGATCTGACCAGACCATGGATGCAGCGAGTTCAACGAGTCTGACCGAATTCATTTCCCGCAGTATCACGAGAATGGATCAACAAGAGGAGAACATCTCCAGCACAGGTCAGGCAGTACAAGCCCTTGTGACGCAGGTATCCCAGCTGACCCAACAATTACAACATCTGAGGGGTCTCGCTGCGCCACCTACACCGGCAGTTCAACCCGCCCCGCCAGAGCCGGATTCCCAGCTAGAGCCACGGCTACCGACACCAGAGGGTTATTCAGGTGATCCTGACTATTGCAGAGCTTTTCTTACGAGATGTTCCATGCAATTCTCGTTGCAGCCACGGACCTTCAACCGTGAACAGTCTAAGGTAGCATTCGTACTCACACTGCTATCAGGCAAAGCGGCTCTTTGGGGAACGGCGGTGTGGGCGAACCAGGACCCATGCTGCACCTCTTTCCAGACACTCTCCGAGGAGATGAGAAGGGTCTTCGATCGGGCCGTGGCGGGTAGGGAGGCGGCCAGACTACTCGCTGACCTTCGCCAAGGAGACCGTTCAGTATCGGAATACTCCATCCAATTCCGCACTCTGGCCGCAGAGTGTCAGTGGAACGAGGAGGCGCAGTGGGACATGTTCCTGCATGGGCTGGAGGACCGGATCCAGAAGGAGATTTATGTTCTGGACCTTCCCAGGAATTTAAATGGACTAGTGGAACTAGCCTTGAGGGTCGACGCTCGTCTGAGTCGTATTGGCCACCGAGCATGCCCTAACAGACCGTATAACGACACGGAGGGCTGGCATGCCAGCGGCGGGAACACGGCCAGTTCAGCCTCCGCTCACGAACCCATGCAGCTGGGGAGAGCTCGCCTCTCCCGGGAAGAGAGGGAGAGGCGGAGATCCCAAGGACTCTGTCTCTACTGTGGTAGAGCGGGCCACTTTATCCACTCCTGCCCGGTAAAAGATCAGGCCCGGTAGTAAGCATGAGGCTACTATCGGGTGGTGTCGCCACAGAGAAGACCTCATCATCTACTCTCCTCCCGGTAAGACTAAGATGGGCCACCCACACGCACGACACCCAAGCCTTACTGGATTCAGGAGCAGAGGGTAATTTCATGGACTTCAAGCTCGCTCACAAACTCCAGATTCCTATCACCTCACTCTCGCACAAGATATCCATCAACGCTCTCAATGGTCAAGAACTCCCTAACATTTCTCACACCACTGAACCTATCACACTCATCACTTCTGGCAATCACACTGAGACACTATCATTTCTACTCATGGACTCACCCCTTGCACCATTAGTTCTCGGCCACCCTTGGCTCACCCAACACAACCCCAGAGTTGACTGGGGTCATAACTCTATATCCATGTGGAGTAACAAGTGCCTTGAGTCCTGTTTGGTGTCTGCTTGTTCGTCTGTGTCTGATTCTGTGTTTCTAGAGGAGGCAGTGGATTTGTCTAACGTGCCCGTTGAATACCTCGACCTGAAGGAGGTGTTCAGTAAGTCCCGTGCTGCTTCTCTTCCTCCGCATCGTCCCTATGACTGTGCAATAGAATTATTGCCAGGTGAGTCTCCGCCTAAAGGCAAGTTATATTCACTCTCTGTTCCTGAGAGGGAGGCTATGGAGAGATACATCTCTGATTCTCTGGCATCTGGATTCATTCGTCCTTCCTCTTCTCCAGCGGGGGCCGGGTTCTTCTTTGTGGGGAAGAAGGACGGTTCTCTGCGTCCTTGCATTGATTACCGTGGGTTGAATAACATCACAGTGAAGAATACCTATCCCTTACCGTTGATGTCCTCAGCCTTTGAAAGGTTACAGGGAGCATCCGTGTTCACTAAGTTGGATTTACGGAATGCATATCATTTGGTTCGCATAAGGGGGGGGGACGAATGGAAGACCGCGTTTAACACCCCCAGAGGGCACTTCGAATATTTGGTCATGCCTTTTGGGCTATCCAACTCCCCAGCGGTTTTCCAGGCACTCGTCAATGACGTGCTGAGAGATATGATTGATCAGTTCATATATGTTTACCTGGATGACATACTGATTTTTTCTTCTTCTCTCCAGGAACACGTTCAGCACGTCAGACGAGTGCTTCAGAGGTTGTTGGAGAATGGACTTTTTGTCAAGGCGGAGAAATGCATTTTTCATGCACAATCCGTTCCATTCCTAGGTTACATCGTCTCGACTGAAGGTATTCGCATGGATCCTGACAAGGTTAAGGCTGTGGTGGATTGGCCAAGCCCAGATTCCCGTAAGGCCCTACAGAGGTTTCTGGGATTCGCCAATTTCTACCGGCGTTTCGTTCGCAACTTTAGCCAGATAGTCGCTCCTCTTACCGCCTTAACCTCCCCCAGAGTGACGTTCAGGTGGTCCGATACAGCCGAGGCTGCATTCACCAAACTCAAGAGCCGCTTTGTTTCGGCTCCCATCCTCATAGCTCCCGATCCCTCGCGTCAGTTCGTGGTGGAGGTGGACGCTTCAGAGGTGGGGGTAGGTGCGGTACTTTCCCAACGTTCCTCTTCTGACGACAAGATGCACCCTTGCGCGTTCCTTTCCCATCGGTTATCACCTGCGGAACGCAACTACGACATTGGCAACAGAGAGTTGTTGGCAGTGAAGTTAGCACTGGAGGAGTGGCGCCATTGGTTAGAGGGTTCGGGGGTACCTTTTATAGTTTGGACCGATCACAAGAATTTAGAATATATCAGAACCGCCAAGCGACTCAACTCCAGGCAGGCGCGGTGGGCACTCTTTTTCGGACGTTTTGACTTCTCTCTCTCGTATCGCCCGGGTTCCAAGAATGTCAAACCCGATTCCCTTTCTCGCATTTTTGACCATTCCGAACGCCCATCCACTCCCGAGTGCATCCTACCCGGGACCCTAGTGGTCTCCACACTCACATGGGAGGTTGAATCGAGGGTGAAAACGGCCTTAGAAGGGGTAACGCCTCCGCCCGGTTGCCCGCCTAATCGGTTGTTTGTGCCGGAGGGGTGTCGGTCCGATGTTATTCGGTGGGGACATTGCTCCAACGTAGCGTGTCATCCAGGAGTCAGCCGCACTAGCTTTTTGGTTAAGCAACGCTTTTGGTGGCCACTGATGGCTCGTGACATTCACAGTTTTGTCTTGGCTTGCTCGGTTTGTGCCACTGGGAAGACTTCTAATCGACCCCCAGATGGGTTACTCCAACCGCTGTCGGTCCCTTCGAGACCCTGGTCCCACATCGCGCTAGATTTTGTTACCGCCCTCCCGCCCTCCCAGGGCAAGACGGTGGTTTTGACCGTGGTGGACCGGTTCTCGAAGGCGGCTCATTTTATTCCCTTGCCTAAATTACCATCTGCCAAGGAGACAGCGGTAACTGTCGTGGATCACGTCTTTCGCTTACATGGCCTGCCGATGGACGTAGTTTCTGACAGGGGGCCCCAATTTGTGTCCAAGTTTTGGCAAGAGTTTTGTAGGTTACTGGGAGCGAGTGTCAGCCTGTCTTCAGGGTTTCATCCCCAGAGCAACGGTCAAACGGAGAGGGCCAACCAAGATTTGGAGAGAGTGTTGCGATGTTTGGTTTCTAAGAATCCCTCTTCCTGGAGTCAACAACTCTCTATGGTTGAGTACGCTCACAATTCGTTGCCAGTGGCAGCCACGGGTCTCTCTCCGTTTGAGTGTAGTTTAGGTTACCAGCCACCTATCTTTCCCAGTACGGAGTCCGAGGTCACTGTTCCCTCCGCTCACGCTTTCATCCAGAGGTGCCGTCACGCATGGAGCAGAGCCCGTGAGACTCTTCTCCGGGTGGGGGAGCGCACCAAGGCTAAGGCCGATCGCCACCGGTCGAAGCCTCCGGTATACGTCGTTGGCCAAAGAGTGTGGCTTTCTACTAAGAACATTCCACTCCGATCCGTTTCGAACAAGCTTGCCCCCAAATTTATCGGCCCGTTCAAAGTCATCAGGATCATTAGTCCGGTGGCGGTCCGGCTCAAGCTTCCTCCGGCGTATAGGAGAATTCATCCTACCTTTCATGTGTCTAAAATAAAACCTGTGTTTCAGGCACGCATTAACCCGCCGGTCCCGGTTCCCCCGCCGCCACGACTTGTTGATGGGGAACCCACCTTTTCTGTCAATCGTATTTTGGACTCTAGAAGGAGGGGACGCGGATTCCAGTACCTGGTGGACTGGGAGGGTTACGGCCCGGAGGAGAGAAGTTGGGTACCTGCTAGGGACATTCTGGATCACTCCCTTATCGATGATTTCAATCGACAGGTAAATTCGCCTGGGAACGCCAAGAGGCGTTCCTAGGGGGGGGGGTATTGTCACGGTTCATGAATCCACTGCCTCCCTCTCTCTTTCTCTCTCTCTCTCTCTCTCTCTCTCTCTCTCTCCCGTGTTTGTGTGGGCGTGGTTCCCAATCTCGGCCTGATTGTCTGTGCCAGCTGGAATCACTTATCTTCCCTTTATATGTTCTGTAACCAGTGTTTCTTGTTGTCAGATCGTTGTTACTTCTCTGAGTTTGTGTCGTGTGTCCGTACTCATCTCTCACCGCCCTTGTGTGGATTATCTGCTGTGCTCCCTCCTACACATCCGGACACACTCCCCTGGATTTCTCAGCACGCTATCATCGGAAGATGCGCCCTAGTCCCTGGGTCGGATTCCATCTGAGTACAGTCAGTCTGTCCTGTTGCTGCTGTAAACTGTATTCATTAAACCATCGTTGCTTGCATCTTGCATCCGCCTCTGTATTGTCACAGAATCATGCATTTTTTTCATTTACAGTATATTCATACTGAAGCAGTAACTGCTCTGATTCTACTCCTGCTGTAGAAACTGGAGAGAGGAAGCATAGAGTTAGAAAAATGTTTTGCATGTCAGGAAAGGAATTTTTTGGGGTTTAAGCTATGCTTTTTTCAACATCTCTGGGGCCCTACAGACATTGATGTTATATAGACTGTTAAAGTGTAGGCACTGACGCTCTGAGTATGTGGAGTGAAATCAATGTTGAATGTGAAACTTAAAAGAAAATCTAAAGCTAACCGAACAGACAAAAGAGCTGAAACCATTCTTAGGTAAAATGCAATGTAGCCAATGTTTAGATATTGGTTATTTTTGTCAGGATGTTCGATTAAACACAGCCCAGAGCCTGGAGCACAAGAATGGTGGTGTAATGGTTTATTTGAACTGTATCCCCAAACCAAGTCGCAGGTTATATGTTATGGTAAAAGCCCCTGACAAGTCATGAAAAAATTCTCTCCTGAAGTCTTTTTTTCTGGCCTTGTCTGTTTCAATTATGTTTTTACAGCTGGTTTCCCAACTTCGTTTTGTATTTTCTTCTTTCTCATTTGAAAGTGTCTGCCTCTGCTTAATGTTACAATGCTCTGTTATCTTTGACAATGCTCTTAGAAACAATATCATTAAGCATTTAAAATGGGCCTTTCTCTACCTATAGCACATTACAAATAGCTAAGTGATGTCTTGCCTAAGTCAGAGTGAGGCCATTGTGAGCCTTCAGAGAATGGAGGACTTTAAAACACGTTTCGTCTTCTTGTGTGGACTAAATGGAATATGCTTGGAGAGGTATTGCTCTTTAATATAAACGCAGGTGACAGCAGCTAATGGATGAGTGAGAGGATTCTCCTTTGCAGCGCTGCACATTACTATTTTAGGCCATCAATGGGGGGGGCTCGCCCAACATCCTGTCTTTCACTCACCAAACGTACAACAAGAGTCTTCTCAAGATTACAGAACATAGTTCAGAACAGGGGTTTCATAAAATGGGGCGCTGTCTATGTTCCACATTTTGATCATCTCACAGTTTCTCTCTCTTTTCCAAAATTGTAGAGTAATGAATGTGATGTGTGGTATTGACATGACAAGCCATTACATCTTTCGGTTATACAGCACTATTTGTTAAGTGTTTTTGACGGAGAGACCTGCACTGAACTGTATGTATGGCTGAATATCACTCCACAGAGCACCGTTTGGCCTAAATACAGCATACTATAGGAAGACATTTTGACATGGCTGGAAGAGGAGAGTAATGTCCTTCAAGAAGGAAATCTCCCTTTGAGTGACAGGCACTGGAAAAAATATATAATAATACACTACAGTGTCTTCAGAAAGTATTCATACCCCTTGAATTACTCCACATTTTGTTGTTACAGCCTGAATTCTTAATGGATTAAATTTATATATATTATATTTTCACCTATCTACACACAATTTTTGCACATTTATTGAAAATGAAATACAGAAATATGTCATTTAAATAACTATTCACACCTGAGTAAATACTTTGTAGAAACACCTTTGACAGTGATTACAGCTGTCCTTCTGGGTAATTCTTTAAGAGCTTTCCACAACTGGATTGTGCAACATTTGCCCATTTTTTATTATTTACAAAACTCTTCAAGCTCTGAAATCGGTTGGTGATCATTGCTAGACAACCATTTTCAGGTCTTTCCATATATTTTCAAGTAGATTTAATTCAAAACTGTAGCTCAGCCACTCAAGAACATTCACTGTCTTCTTGGTAAGCAACTTGGAGATTTGGCCATGTGTTTTAGGTTATTGTCCTGCTGAAAGGGGAATTCATCTCCCAGTGTCTGGTGGAAAGCAGACTGATCCAGGGTTGCCTTTGATCAATGGAAACAGAATGCACCTGAGCTCAATTACTTTGCTCTGTTCATCTTTACTTCGAGCCTGACTAGTCTCCCAGTCCCTGGATGGTGCCAGGTTTACTCCAAGTGGCTGTCATGTGTTTTTTACTTGCCACTCTACCGTAAAGGCCTGATTTGGTGGAGTGCTGCAAAGATGGTTGTCCTTCTGGAAGGTTCTCTCATCTCCACAGAGGAACTCTGGAGCTCTGTCAAAGTGGCCATTGGGTTCTTGGTCCCCTCCCTGGCCCTTCTCCCCCAATTGCTCATTTTGCCTGGGCGGCCAGCTCTAGGAAGAGTCTTGGTGGTTCCAAATTTCTTCCATTTAAGAATGATGGAGGCCTCTGTGTTCTTGGGGACTTCCAATGCTGCAGACATTTCTTAGTACCTTTCCCCAGATCTGTGCCTCGACACAATCCTGTCTCTGAGCTCTACGGACAGTTCCTTCGACCTCATGGCTCGTAGACAGGTGTGTGCCTTTCCAAACATGTCCAATCAATTGAATTTACCACAGGTGGATTCCAATCAAGTTGTAGAAATACTACCTCAAGGATGATCAATGGATACAGAATGCACCTGAGCTCAATTTAGAGTCTCATAGCAAAAGAGTCTGAATGCTTACAGTTGAAGTCGGAAGTTTACATACACCTAGGTTGGAGTCATTAAAACTTGTTTTTCAACCACTCCACAAATGCCTTTTTAACAAACTATAGTTTTGGCAAGTCGGTTAGGACATCTACTTTGTGTATGACACAAAGGAATTTTTCCAACAATTGTTTACAGACAGATTATTTCACTTATAATTCACTGTAAAATTGTATCACAATTCCAGTGGGTCAGTAGTTTACATACACTAAGTTGACTGTGCCTTTAAACAGCTTGGAAAATTCTAGAAAATGGTGTCATGGCTTTAGACGATTCTGATAGGCTAATTGACAGTCAATTGGAGGTGTACCTGTGGATGTATTTCAAGGCATACCTTCAAACTCAGTGCCTCTTTGCTTGACATCATGGGAAAATCAAAAGAAATCAGCCAAGACCTCAGAAAAAACATTGTAGATCTCCACAAGTCTGGTTCATCCTTGGGAGCAATTTCCAAATGCCTGAAGGTACAATGTTCATCTGTATAAACAACAGTACGCAAGTATAAACACCATGGAACCACGCAGCTGTCATACTGCTCAGGAACGAGCCGCGTTCTGTCTCCTAGAGATGAACGTACTTTGATGTGAAAAGTGCAAATCAATCCCGGAACAACAGCAAAGGCCCTTGCGAAGATGCTGGAGGAAACGGGTACAGACGTATCTTTATCCACAGTAAAACAAGTCCTATATCGACATGACCTGAAAGGCTGCTCAGCAAGGAAGAAGCTACTGCTCCAAAACGCCATAAAAATGCCAGACTACGGTTTGCAACTGCACATGGGGACAAAGATCATACTTTTTGTAGAAATGTCCTCTGGTCTGATGAAACAAAAATAGAACTGTTTGGCCATAATGACCTTCGTTATGTTTGGAGAAAAAAGGGGGATGCTTGTAAGCTGAAGAACACCATCCCAACCGTGAAGCATGGGGGTGGCAGTACCATGTTGTGGGGGGTGCTTTGCTGCAGGAGGGACTCGTGCACTTCACAAAATAGATGGTATCATGAGGGAGGAAAATTATGTGGATATATTGAAGCAACATCTCAAGACGTCAGTCAGGAAGTTAGTTTGGTCGCAAATGCGTCTTCCAAATGGACAATGATCCCAAGCATACTTCCAAAGTTGTGACAAAATGGCTTAAGGACAAAGTCAAGGTATTGAAGTGGCCATCACAAAGCCCTGACCTCAACCCTATAGAAAATGTGTGTGCAGAACCTGAAAAAGCATGTGTGAGCAAGGAGGCCTACAAAACTGACTCAGTTACACCAGCTCTGTCAGGAGGAATGGGCCAAAATTCACCCAACTTATTGTGGGAAGCTTGTGGAAGGCTACCTGAAATGTTTGACCCAAGTTAAACAATTTAAAGGCAATGCTACCAAATACTAATTGAGTGTATGTAAACTTCTGACCTTTCGGGAAAGTGATGAAATAAAAAAAAACGTAAATAAATAATTCTCTACTATTATTCTGATATTTCACATTCTTAAAATAAAGTGGTGATCCTAACTGACCTAAAACAGGGATTTTTTACTTGGATTAAATGTCAGGAATTGTGAAAAACTTAATTTAAATGTATTTGGCTAAGGTGTATGTAAACTTCTGACTTCAACTGTATGTAAATAAGGTATTTCTGTTTTAAAAGTTTTATACACTTGCAAACATTTCTAAAAGTATGTTTTCACTTTGTCATTATGGGGTATTGTGTCGATTGATGAGAATTTTTACATATAAAAAAAAGTAATCCGTTTTAGAATAAGGCTGTGACATAACAAAATGTGAAAAAGTGCAGGGGTATGAATACTTTCCCAATGCACTGTATGTGTACATGTTTTCTAAACCATACTCCAGAATTTACTCTAAGGTGCCACGTGTCATGGCAGCATCCTGGAAAGACACTTGACCAGCTGGTGTGAGGAAGTAGTCCTTGAGGTTTTTGCGCACGTATATAGCAACTCTGGTTGCCCTGTCTGCCGACATGTTTTTTGGGTCCATAAAACTAGTGTCCACTTGTACCACCTGTCTCCACTCTTCTGGATGCAGGTCCCCGGTGGGTGTGGAGTGGACAACAAACGTGGGGTTGATGACTCTCTTGTCAGTGTTTGTAGTGGAAATTGAATTATAGATGGCCACACAGACCTTCATAATGGTCTCAGGTTTCTCTGGGGCAACCTCAAGGGCTTCTCCCAGGATCCTCCATCTTGCAGGAAGGATCCCAAAGCAGAGCTCTGAAATTCTTCTGGCTCTTGAGTGGTGGTAGTTGTAGATCTGCTTGGTGTTGTCCAGACCAGAATAAAATAAGTGTTTCCATTAGTTTTCCAACAGGAAAATGAAGGCTATCAAATGTGTCCTGTAACAACTGTGTAGCCTAAGCTTTGGCCTTAGGCCCCCATCCTCTTACTGGGATGCCAGATCACTTTTATGTGAGGTATATAATTACAATGTCTATATAGGTATAATTTTCACATCATATGTATAGTCACATGTTTTTAGAGTATCTTACCTGGATATGGTCGCATCAGGTTTACCATCAGCCTCGTCTCCCACAAAGACATGTGGGCTCGGTGTTTGGGCAAGCACTCTGGCCTTGGTAGCGGCAGCTGGCCTGCTATGAATTGGGAGCAGAAATTGCTTCATGAGAAGATTCCTGCATCTCCTTCCTGACTATGTGCCTACGTCAATCATGGTGAAGCCCATTTTTCCACGGAGGGATAAGCAATAAAATCCCTCTTCAGGACATGCCAGATAGCTTGGCACAATTTCATGACGATGGCACAAATTCTCGAGATTCCTAGCTTATAACTTTGCTGCGTGCTGCCACTCGCCAAAAACCAAAGGGTCACAGACAGCCTTCCTGTAGCAATTACAGGCAAGCTGTGAGTTCTTTCCTGCGAGATGTGAGGGGCAAGCCGCTGAAGAAAGTATTTAAAATGTCTTTCCTAGTCGATGCTTCGCATAGGTTGGACAAAAGATGAGTATTCCCCCATTGTCCCCTCTTGTAGTGTTCAGTGGACGAGCTCGCCATTTTCTGTCGTTTTTTTTCTTCTCCTCCTTAGTAGTAAGAGCAGTTCAAGCTCTTGCTGTTCAAACACTAGCAATTGCAGTTCATAGACATACATGTTTGCTTCTGTTTCTGTGGCTAAAATGTAGCGTCGTAAAAGATAGAACACCAGCCTAGCCTAACATGTAGCTAGCTAGCTAGTATTTGTAAACAGGCATATAGCACCGGATCTGGAAGTTCAAATGTCGTCCCTAGCTAGTTAAAAAGAGTGCCTCGACCCCTCTTGCCTGGTAAACTAATCTAGCTCCCCAAGCCCCCTAGTGGATAAACACTACACAAGGTGGACTTCCTCTCTGGCTGGAACGCAACGAAAAGAGTCGGCTGCTCCAAAAAAAAAGTCCACCCACTAAAAGGCCTGCGCATAGATCTACGCGCGTAAACCGTGTAGCCACCTTTAGCAGCACCCAGTCTCCTGCTCTGTGACGGTAATGGATGCCTCTCTTCGTCTTAGGCACGGCAGCTCCTTTAGAGGAGGAGTGTAAGAAAGAGACAGCATTTCTGAGTCAGCAGGGCAGGAAGAGCTGAGCTATATTGGGCCAAAGCTATGAAGCTCAAACCTTCAGGGGCTAATTTTGGACACCTCTAAAAACTAAGGAGGTAATGTAAATGTATCTGCTGCAGCTGGTCTCAAATAAATAATAGCGCCTATAACAGCCAACCCATACTGAGCCTAATACCAAACCTTATTTTTTTTATTAACCTTTATTTAACTAGGCAAGTCAGTTAAGAACAAATTCTTATTTACAATGCAGCAAAATGCCTCCTGCATGGGACGTGGAATGAGATTAAAAATAAAAATAAATTAAATAAAAATATTGGACAAAACACACATCACGACCAGAGAGAGAGCACAACACTACATAAAGAAAGAACTAAGACAACAACATAGCATGGCAGCAACACATGACAACACTGCATGACAGCAACATAACATGACAACAACATGGTAGCAACACAACATGGCAGGAGCACAACATGATAGCAGCACAAAACAGGGTACAAACATTATTGGGCACAGACAACAGCACAAAGGGCAAGAAGTTAGAGACAGCAATACATCACGCAAAGGAGCCACAACTGTCAGTAAGAGTGTCCATAATTGAGTCTTTGAATGAAGAGATTGAGATAAAACTGTCCAGTTTGAGTGTTTGTTGCAGCTCGTTCCAGTCGCTAGCTGCAGAGAACTGAAAAGACGAGTGACCCAGGGATGTGTGTGCTTTGGGGACCTTTAACAGTATGTGACTGGCAGATTGGGTGTTGTATGTGGAGGATGCAGTAGATATCTCAGATAAGGGGAGAGTGAGGCCTATACAGAGGTTTACAGAGATGACCAGTTTACAGAAGAGTATATAGAGTGCAGTGATGTGTCCTATAAGGAGAATTGGTGGGAAATCTGATGGTCGAATGGTAAAGAACATCTAGCCGCTCGAGAGCACCCTTACCTGCTGATCTATAAATTACATCTCCGTAATCTAGGATGGGTAGGATGGTCATCTAAATCAGGGTTAGTTTGGCAGCTGGGGTGAAAGAGGAACAATTACGATAGAGGAAACCAAGTCTAGATTTAACTTTAGCCTGCAGCTTTGATATGTGCTGAGAGAAGGACAGTGTACTGTCTAGCCATATTCCCAAGTACTTGTATGAGGTGACTTCCTCAAACTCTAAACCCTAAGAGGTAGTAATCACACCTGTGGGGAGAGGTGCATTCTTCTTACCAAACCACATGCCCTTTTTTGTTGGAGGTGTTCAGAACAAGGTTAAGGGTAGAGAAAGCTTGTTGGACACTAACATGAGGTGGGATAGTTCAGCTGGTATCTGATACAGACACATGATGGTGAGCAGTCGGAGAGCTCTGTCTCAAACTGTGCTGCTGCAGACTGAAACCGAGCCGCAGTGTCCCCAGGGATTTAAGCTGTCTCAAATGAAATGTAACACTCATCCCTCCGTCCCTTCCCCTTCTGGAAACTTTGCAGTGCACACTAGATGAGAGCCCAAATTGGCTGCACACAAACGTCCTGGCAGGGCTACTTTTTTCTCTCAATTCCATTGCTTCCCCTCCATGTATAAAAGCTGAATAAACAGTTACTCTGGATACTCTCTTGACTGATGCCATTTTTCATGAGGGTTTAAACTGTGTTGAACCAGAGTGATTAATCGATGTGGCTAAACTCTACTCTCTATTACTCTGAGAGCTTGGCTGTCCATTCTTCCGGTGTACTGTTCACCCAGCAGCTCTGGTTGCAGAGACTAAACCAGAGACTGGGCTTTGAGGGAGTGGGATCCTGGGATAGCAAGCTCCAAGAGTTGTACGCCCTTTCCCAGTTTCTTTAATGTGACTCGTGATATGAATGTTCCTCTCAGCATCCGCAGGAGATAATGACAATAATCATATGCTGTTATCTCTAACAGTGTGGCCTCAGGGCAGGGGTCACTCAGACCACACCACCACTGGATGTCTATTGATTCTCACATCTATGCATTCAGACAGTTGTTTGATTACTTTTCCCATCTGCTCTACCTGATGGGGAAGTCTAAATGTGACGGGAAAACAGTCACAGCATCTGAACCAACACAGACAGGGTCACAGCCATGCTTTGGTATGAGCAGCAGACAGTTACTATAGAGTTGAGGGTTCCTGCAGAATTCCTTACTGTAGGGAGACTGCTGGGTCAGGTTTTAGTATGAACACTCTGTCAGCCTTTCACCAGTCACTCAAAACCACACTGGAATGTATCATTGCCATAGATTCCCGCGCAAGCTCCAAATGACCGTTTTACCTTAACTTTAAAAGTAATTTTGGGGTTTGGAGTTCATTCACAAAATCTAGTTTAAAACCCCTACTGGTGGATTTAATTTTAGAAATGTTATTTAATAATGAAAAAGGACATTTCACATTTTGGGGAGATGATGCACACAGTAATACAAACTGGCCCAGATTTTAATTTGAGAGCTGATCAGATGGGCTATGCCAATCTATGAACAGTATGTACTGGCCATACTGCTCAATGTGACAATAGATTGCCATTATTCCAGATTAACTATGCAATAATACATTTGTATCATATATGTATGTACAGCATAGAATATTGGCAGAAAAGTGGTTCAGTAAGTATTCCATAACAAACCCTTATAAGACCCAAACCCTTTGGGATTCGCTTCCCTTTTACGTTGCTTTTTCATCTGTCTCTCTCTGTTCCAGTAGGTTATTACACAAGGAGGAGAGTATTGGAGAAGAACAGTGGCTCATTTGTAAGTGCATACCGAAGGGTTTTATAGCTCTGTGGAATGGAAAAAAATATCAAGTAGGACTTAGACCTCACAAAAAGGCTCTCCAACCGAGCCCTCCACTTCATACACAGAGGCTACAGCACAAGAGACTCCATATATGGACACGTATGGAAGTGTCTCTGTGTGTGTAGACATGGAAAGTTCTGACCTTCTGACATTAAGGGCTAAATCATTTAGGCAACAAGATGCTAGGCTACAAACTGCATAAATGCAAAACTTGGAGTGTGAAGATATTCGTAAGGGGGTCAACCACTCAGAACGGGAAATTGTCAACACAAGAACACTCAATGAACAGTGGGTTTTCAGTTCAACGACTTGTAAAGATCTCCCCCATATCAGTAGCTTTCAACATCCTCTGATCCATGGAGGGAGAATTCCTGACCAGGACACGGCCCTGATGATGCTGGTAAGGAATCTCTTATCTGAAACTTGGAGAAATTCAAGCTGCCAGTAAACAGTCATTTACTTTCTCCTCCCCCTTGTTGGCTTCCCCATTGGTATGTGCAAAAAAGCACAGTCAAAGTGCAAAATACAATGACCCCCAAGTTCTATTTTTTAAACTAATTTGAACAGGTCTACATGAATATCTGCCATAAGCAAGCCCAAGTTAGTGTTTCAAAATGTATTGATAGGGCTGATATTGATATTAAAAAACTTTTAGGCTTGTAGAACTTCTATTTTGTATTTGGGTTAAATTGTTGTATTAGCACCCCCTATGACTTAGAAATTAATCATGGTGCCCCCCCCCTCATTTATTTCCCCCTCTTCATGACAGAGCTGCATCAGATATGCCTGACATTCCTCCCTGTGTGTCTTCCCAGATGTGGAGGGGGAACACAAACAAACGCTTTGGGAAGAGTCCTGGCTAGCCCACAAATACTCCATCATTATGGCTACCACCCGCAGTGGTCGTTTTGGAGCAGAAAAAAGGACATTCTTCACATGGGTTTCTTTACCTCAAGTTCATGTTCTCTTTCCATATACTCCCAGTTAGCACATTTCGCTCCTTGGAAGCTGTGGGAATGTACGTTTTTGGTTTACCACTGGCCCTGGGAACAAAGCCATAAGTTTCCTGACCGGTAAAACAGAATGTTCTGAAGTGAACATTTCACCTGTTATGGGAACATACATTTGTAGGTTGCAGGGAGGTTCTGAGAATGTTTTGCTATGGTTCCCTGAAAGTTTCACTAAAGTTCTCAGAATGTTCTCAGAACACTGCTAGTTTAAGTTAACTGTTTTGAACTCCAAACACAGATAACACACATGGAAATGAATTTGCTTGAGCATTAATCACACAAGCACATACATTTTTTTGTGACACGGTGTCAGTGAGATTCAAACCTAAACTCAGCCAAAAAAAAGTTATGTCCTCTCACTGTCAATTGCGTTTATTTTCAGCAAACTTAACATGTGTAAATATTTGTATGAACATAACAAGATTCAACAACTGAGACAGAAACTGAACAAGTTCCCCAGACATGTGACTAACAGAAATGGAATAATGTGTTCCTGAACAAAGATGGGGGGTCAAAATCAAAAGTAACAGTCAGTATCTGGTGTGGCCACCAGCTGCATTAAGTGCTGCTCCTCGTGGATTGCACCAGATTTGCCAGTTATTGTTGTGAGATGTTACCCCACTCTTCCACCAAGGCACCTGCAAGTTCCCGGACATTTCTGGGGGGAATGTTCCTATCCTTCACCCTCCGATCAAACAGGTCCCAGACGTTCTCAATGGGATTGAGATCCGGGCTCTTCACTGGCCATGGCAGAACACTGACATTCCTGTCTTGCAGGAAATCACGCATAGAACGAGCAGTATGGCTGGTGGCATTGTCATGCTAGAGGGTCATGTCAGGATGAGCTTGCAGGAAGGGTACCACACGAGAGAGGAGGATGTCTTCCCTGTAACGCACAGTGTTGAGATTGCCTGCAATGACAACAAGCTCAATCCAATGATGCTGTGACACACCGCCCCAGACCATGACGGACCCTGCACCTCCAAATTGATCCCGCTCCAGAGTACAGGCCTCGGTTTAACACTAATTTCTTTGACAATAAATGCGAATCCAACCATCACCTCTGGTGAGACAAAACCGCGACTGTTCAGTGAAGAGCACTTTGTGCCAGTCCTGTCTGGTCCAGGGACAGTGGGTTTGTGCCTGTAGGCGACGTTGTTGCCGGTGATGTCTGGTGAAGATCTGCTTTACAACAGGCCTACAAGTCCTCAGTCCAGCCTCTCTCAGCCTATTGCGGACAGTCTGAGCACTGATGGAGGGATTGTGCGTTCATTGTGTAACTTGGGCCGTTGTTGTTGCCATCCTGTACCTGCCCCGCAGGTGTGATATTCGGATGTACCGATCCTGTGCAGGTGTTGTTACATGTGGTCTGCCACTGCGAGGACAATCAGCTGTCCGTCCTGTCTCCCTGTAGTGTTGTCTTAGGTGTCTCACAGTACGGACATTGCAATTTATTGCCCTGGCCACATCTGCAGTCCTCATGCCTCCTTACAGCATGCCTAAGGCACGTTCACACAGATGAGCAGGGACCATGGGCATCTTTCTTTTGGTGTTTTTCAGAGTCAGTAGAAAGGTCCCCTTAGTGTCCTAGTTTTTCATAACTGTGACCTTAATTGCCTACAGTCTGTAAGCTATTAGTGTCTTAACAACCGTTCCACAGGTGCGTGTTCATTAATTGGTTATGGTTCATTGAACTAGCTTGGGAAACAGTGTTTAAACCCTTTACAATGAAGATTTGTGAAGTTATATGGATTTTTACGAATTCTCTTTGAAAGACAGGGTCCCCACAAATGGACCTTCCTTTTTTTTTTTGCTGAGTTTGTGATGTTCTGTTCTCCATCCATGGAATTAGTCCACTGTGCCACCTGGATGGAACTAGCATGCAATGTTTTTTTACTCATACAAAGCTGTTCATTTTAGCCTATTCAAAGAAACCCTTTTTCAAAGGAAACAAGTAATCATTAAGATCAGGTGTGGCAAATTAGTGGGCTCGGCCAAGACACCTGAACAAACTTAACAAGATAGAGCAGGGGCAGGCAACCCTTTTCCTGGAGTGCACCAACTTGACCAACAGCTAATTTGTCAGTTCAGTGATTGCCTAAATTCAAAGCACCTGGTCTTCCAGGTTGGGAAAATCAAAAACAGGGTTACCTATGCCTGAGGTAAAGGATAGAGAGTTTATTTATTTTAAATGATGCTGAGAACCTATTGTATATATATTTTTATAACATTCTTAGAACGTTCTCTGAGTGTTACTAAAGTTTTCTTGTGGTTTTTATGAAAGATTTTCTTAACATTCTCGGAACAATTTGAGAACACGACTTTAAATAGAACCATGAGGAAATCTGTAGGAAATGTTATGCTGAAGTACTGAAAATCCCACAGAATAATTATATTTCTTAACATTCTCTGAACTATTTCAGAACATTCCCAATGTCAAACCAGTTGGAGAACACTCCTAGAACATTACCGACATTGAAATGAAATGTTAAATTAAATGTTTGAACTTTTAGGAAAATTCTGTTAAAGTAATGAAATACCAAAAAATGTTGCCTAGTTCCTTAAGTGCTAGCTGGGCTCTCTGTGTCCGTTTGAAGTGTATTGGAGGTTAGTTGTAGGCTCATTACTTACTCTAGACAACATATGAGTTTGAATTAAAACAGAAAATCAAAATACATGTTTCTTTATTTCAACTGTGACAGATTGATTTGTACCTCAGCACAGAGTCAGCCCTAAAAACAGGATATGAACTTCAACCTTACAAGCTGAAATATGTCAACTGAGTTTGGTACACAGATCAACCTAAGACAAAAAATAATGTTGTTGACTTTGAGGTTAGCCTTGATGGTTTGTGCTACTTGGAAATGTTCTTCAGTGGCAGACAGGAACTCCAGTGAGGACAAAGAGGGTGCCCCATTCCTGGCCCACACAAGACTTACCCAGGCAAGACACATAGAGAGGGACTTTCACTGCTCAAACTATCAAAATAAACCTCATATAGCGAAAGGTGGAATTCTGTGCAGCTTTAGTGCGGCACCTCTAGCTGAAAGGTGACCTCCCCCACCCCTGAGTCTCTAATTTCTTAGTTAAGAAAGTGAAAATGTACTGTACCTGGTCGTGAAGGCATTGGCTGTGGCTAGATGTTGGTCTATGCTAATTTAGTGTGTGATATCAGTAACTCAGTGGAACATAACGTGCAGAGAGACCCGGGACCCTATGACACCAGGGCATTAATAGGCCATGGCACTTAGGTTACAGGAGGGTAGGTTTACGCCCCCCCCCCCTCCCCAACATACTCTCTCCATATTTGCTGTGCTAAATGTATGCCCATGCATGGCACTGTAATCCTTAGGGAGTGGACACAGGGATCCAAGAGGCTCTATATATATCTGAACCATGTCTGTAGAATCCTCAAATAGTATTTTACAAGGAACCTTCTAACACTGCACTCCTCAGAGACACAGACTGACTGGGTGTATAGTGGGTTCTCAACCAACTGTAGAGTACCATCCAGAATAGGCCATTGCTCTCAGTAACATTCTTGTCTGTTTGTCCAGACAGGAGACAGCACAGGTATACAAAGGGTGACTTACAAAAAAAGCAAGCCCAAACAAGCAAGTCCCTTACCACTGGTGAAATAATGATGTAATATTCATCGGGAACACTGTACTCATGAAGTCCTTGCCTAGCCTTTTCAGCTACTGGCTCTGGCTGGTGCCTTATCTTCAACCTCTGGCCCGGAGGACTGCTTCCCAGATGTTAACCAATGCAAGCATGACAAGAGTAAACTTAATTGTTTGTAGGCTTGGCAGGCACGTAACGATTTCATTAAATTTTCTTCCTATGCATATATAAAGTTGTGTGGGATATGCTACTTAATGTATGTACAGTATATTTACTTTCCCAACAGAGGTGTTAATCTGTTATTATGGCACACTGTGACGTTTGGAGCCCACTTCCTGTGAGGCTATGAGGCCGAGTGATTATATTTTATTATTTTCAAATGTAACCTTTATTTAACTAAGAAAGTCAGTTAAGAACACATTTTATTTACAATGACGACCTAGGAACAGTGGGTTAACTGCCATGTTCAGGCGCAGAATGAATGTTTTTTTGTTTTTTTACCTTGACAGCTCGGGATTCAATCTATCAATCTACTATCTGTCGCACGTGTAATGCAAGAGTATTTTAAGCCATGACAAAGTCCCATCACTTCTCTCCCATGGGATCTTACGTTCAGCTAACAAGCTCTTATACAACAGTCCAGTGCAGCTCAGCCCCTCCCTATGCAGCCAAGGATATGTAACTGGACATATCATACACACAGGGGACCCTTACTGTAAGAGATCAGCAGACCTGATAGACCCTCACTACCATCTTTATTATTAACGCTGAAACAGATCTGGCTGTGGTAACAGTCAAACAGACATTATTCTCATGATTCAACCCATCTGTAATACTCTTCCTATGTCATTTCGGATTTGTGTCTCATTCGACTGGTCTGGATCTGATCATGTCTGTAATCACAACCTAAAAGAGTAGTATAAACTCATCTCTAGAGGAACTGTCATTGTGAATTATCTTACATGCTGCCTGACACAATATAAGGCAAGCCAAAGGAATGAGTTCTTCACCAGGTATCACTTGGTTGGAGTAGTACAGCCATAGTACAGACTCCCTAAAGCACTGGTAAAGTGTGAGGATCCCCCCGCTGATCCACTGTGATCTCCATGCATGCCAGGCATGCTGCTATGTTGTACTGGGCTCAGACAAAGCCAAGTGTCAACTCTCTCACATAATAGAAATAACACAACCTTAGTTTGACAGAGGGTGACATGATGGGAGCCAGGGGAGAGAGTGGTGGTAAATGATCATGAAAGTTAACTCAATGCACTCTGTCTGAACCTATTTATAGTGCCTTGATGATTTATAAATCATTTTTTATGGAGAACACTTTATTATTTCAAATGTTACAATTTGCATGAGGTTGATTATTTTTCTCAATAAAATTGTAGGTTTCGCCTACATAAACACATTAATTTTCAAAATATGCTCTGATCCCTCACAAAAGCATTGAATTACACAGTAGTTATCAAGAGGTATTTTAATGATTGGATTCCAAGTAAACGCATAATTATACCACTTCAAGATTTTTTTTCAGTGTCAGGGAAATGTTGGGTTCTGTAGCTGTAAAGAGCTATCAGGACTGAAACATGGTTGACACACTAAGCCAAACAAAACTCGGACTACTCTCTACATTCTGAAACTTGCGTTACAAAATCATATTCATATTCATGTGTCGATTTGATAAGGGAAACCTATGTTTACCAAAACTACAATAAGACCTTTCCTACTCTGACCATTCTAAGAATTACATCTTTCATCTATTACATCTACTACATCTATTGTTTAAAGCACCTAAAATATCCATATGGAAATATGATTTGGAGGTATATTGTCTCAACTCAAAAAGAAAACTTCATAATAGAGCTTATTTTCATTTCCAGAATACTGTTGTAAATTCTGCATGCTCCACACTGAAAATACTATAGGGACAACTGAAGAACAAGCTCATGCAATATTAAAATGAATCTATACAGTACAATTCAACAAAACTTTGCTATGACAGCCTTGCACTGTCTGGTAAGAATTGAGGTATATTTTGTATATGTTGCAGCTGTAGTGTACAGCATATCTATGAGTACGAGTTATTCTAATGAATACAAACGATTGTGGCATATTCCCAGCATGGTGAAAAGTTGAAAGGATGAAAGTTGAACTGAACCCTGACCTCTAAACCATATTTGTTTTCCAAGATCGCTATTCTGAGTCAGAGTGAAAAAAAGGAAGTCGTAGACAAATCTGCAGATAATATTTCCTATGCCAGTTATTATTATGCAAAACGTTCTCTGCTGCAGCATGGGCTGGCTTAGCCCTGCAGGAACATCATAACATCTTAATACTACCTGTCACTCAAAGACAGCCCATGACCTCCACAATGACTAACTACAGTCGAAGTCGGAAGTTTACATACACCTTAGCCAAATACATTTAAACTCAGTTTTTCACAATTCCTGACATTTAATCCTAGTAAAAATTCCCTGTTTAAAGGTCAGTTAGGATCACCACTTTATTTTAAGAATGTGAAATGTCAGAATAATAGTAGAAAAAAAATGATTTATTTCAGCTTTTATTTATTTTATCACATTCCCAGTGGGTAAGAGGTTTACATACACTCAATTAATATTTGGTAGCATTGCCTTTAAATCTTAGCTAGCAAACTAGCAGACTAGCAAATCTTTTTCAATCCTTGTCATATGAAGAGAAAAAAATAAGAGAAATTATAAATAAAACGTATCGGTGCTCATCGGCCATTGGACATAAACATTACACCAACAAGTTGGAAATCACAAATTCATCAATGAGTGGTTTGGAAGGAATCAGTGGCTAACTGCAAGCATTGCAAATAAATCACTAGCCTGGTATTCAGTGGTGGATGTGTGGTCCAAGTCTGGGTTTAAGGGTATCTTTGCCAAGCTTGAAAGGATAAATATTCAACATTGGCCATTCTGTCAATCCAGCCTGACTTCTGCCGCATTTAAAACGACTGGAAACTCGAAACTGGGAAATCTCAGATGCCAGTGAGTTCAAGATAACTGGGAACTCCGGAAAGAAATGAGCTCCCACTAGAAAAATACATTTTGAACGGTCATCCAACATGGAATTCCAAGTCGGAAATTAGATATGTTGACTGAAACTAAGAAAGTAATACTGAGTGTATGTTGTGTAGTAAGCTTTTAGTAGCCCATGTGCCTCACCCTAATAATTTGGTCCCTTTCCCCCTCATAATTTAGTCTACTGTTCTGACTTGGTGGTGCACATGTGGCCTATAGCCAGTTTTAGAGACATACTGTCCTCGAATATTGTAAGAGCTTTCATTGTCTGCTTATATGCCCCCTTTATTTATCCTATGGTTCTGACTTGGTGTACAGGAGGAATACTGAAAGAATGGCCCATGTTCTGAATTCTGTCGCTGTACATTTCAAAAGTGCTGAAAAAATAGCTATATTGACCACGTCCATCCGAGTTCGCTCAATAATGTCTTAATTGAAATTACGGATATCCTCTTAACCGCTCGTCGTCCCCTTATGCCATAGTACATCTTAATTGTCGGTAGAAACTATCACGTATCAGGTAAGATGCAGACAGTGTCGAAGTAACAAACGTTTATTACTAGTACAGGGGCAGGCAAAATGACAGGTCAATGGCAGGCAGAGGTCAGTAATCCAGATAGGGTGCAAAAGGTCCAGAACGGCAGGCAGTCTCAGGATCAGAGCAGGCAGGGGTCAATAATCCGTGTGGTGTGGCAAGGTACAGAATGGCAGGCAGGCTCAGATTCAGGACAGGCAGAAAGGTCAAAACCAGGAAAAACTGGAAACCAGAAACTAGAACAGCCATGAACAAGGGGAAAAAACGCTGGTTGGTATCACAAAACCAAACGAAGTCGCAACAGACAAACAGAGAACACAGGTATAAATACACTGGGGAATATTGGCGACACCTGGAGGGGGGTGGACACAAACACAAAGACAGGTGAAACAGATCAGGAAGTGACAGAAACCACATTTGTTTAAGCAAGTCAGCCATATCAGCTAGTTTTTTTTAAAGGCAGTAAATGAGGCTGAATGAACTGTTTTGCTGCCAGACAAGTCTATGCTGATAGCCAGGTGTAGCAGTGGTAAGGATTCACTCCATGGTGCTTTTTGAGACAGCTTTATGTAGGGCCTAACAGTTTGAAGGCACCGTTTGTCACTGTTATAGTGCAATTATTGCTGGCATGTATTTAAAACATTTTTGGGGGGTTTGCCCCACCGAAATATACATGCTCAAATCTCCACTGTTTCCATGTATAGGTGATTGTACTGGCCTGTGTGGTACAGCCTTGCATATGTGTTGTAGTTTGTGGCATCGTATTGCTTAGTTATCATTTGTGTCAACTTTAAATGAAGTCTAAGCCACCGATTGTTAACTCCCTCCATTTTGTACTTTATAGTCGCTGTTGGTCCCAGTACTGGTTGATGTGCTGGTCTAAGTGACCGCACACACACAAATGGACCTACAGCTGGGGAAGATTCTTTCATCATTCACACACAGTAGACATAATGTAAACCACCATGTTGTCAACCAAATGCTGTCCTCTATGCTTAAATTGTATTGTGTAAGGCTCAATTTGTGGAAATGCTGTGATCACTCATTGTCTTTGGAACTCCATCGTATCGCTATAAACCCACTTTACTGTCAGTCATTTTCTCTATTCACTTATTCTTCTCCTGATTTGATAACATCTAGACTCAGTAACACATTTAAACGTGTTGTGGTGTACTGTTTTTACTACCTTTTTTCCACCTGTGTAATGTTGTGCTTCTGCTTATTCTGGGTTTCAGACTGAATGCAGTGGTAAATGTGCTGCTCACAACTGACAGCAGCAACATGGACAAGAAGGGTGTTGATATAGCTGTGTTTAGGCATGGCATAGCATGGCATAGGAGTCTGTTAAGTGTGTTTCTCATCCTGCTGGAGCTAGTATTTTATATTAAACCTGCCTTACGCATCCAGTTGTTTCTCCATTTGTAACACATCCATCAACAATCACAAAATGCTGTTTTACATTTTGTTATTTGTGTTGGTCTAATTCCTATAATGAAAAATATGGTGCTCTTCGATGTCCCAGGTTTGTGGCATTGATTAATAAATAATTGTATCTTTACTTTCCAGTCAGATGTTTGTTATTTTATGTTTGAAAGGCATATGTATGCATTGTCTACTATATTTTTCTACTATTTTAGATGTATTTAAAACAATCAAATTGTTGGAGTTCAGGTGTTTGTGATTGATGGGTGACTAGGTGCATTCTTTTCAAATAAATATGCTTATTCATTCATGATTATGGATACATTCTGCAACAGTTAATCTGGCTTTGAATCTGCAACAGAACATGTCAACAAGTTAGTTGACGCCTTGAATTCTGTCACCGTGAATTTAAATAGATTTCACCTCTTTCATATAGTTGGCAGGAATGATAGGGATTAAATATAGACCTCAACTAGCTGAAGGAGAAGAGGATCTGCTCAAATAAAGGTTGCCTATGTTGCTAATATCATATAGGCAAAGAACTAGCCTAGTATTCATGGCACATTGTAAATATCTGACTGCTACTAGGGTAGTATTATGTACAAGACACAAGACCAAATGCATAATAAACCAAAACATTTTTGTTAGATAATATATAGAACAGTCAATTGAAATGTCCTGCTAGCTAGCTGACAGAAAAGATGACGTGCTGGAACTTGCAGGGATTTGTAGTCTTGCATGATGTCAATTTAGATGCTAATTACCTTTTTTTCATCTGAGATTAAACAAAGCCAAATATAATGATAAAATTCACCTTGTCTGAAAGACATTTACACGGTTATGAAAACATCACACAAAGGAAAGCCTACATGAAACAGACCTTGTTTGAAGTGGTTCTAAATTCCCCCATGTGAAAAATGAACGGTGAAAAAAACTTTTGGAACCATTTCTGTGTTTGACCGCTAGGTTTTGAGTATTATGATGCGTTCACTGTGGAGCTCTATGGTAGACTGTGACAGAGCAGGCAAAAGTTGAACTGGAATGCAAAAATGCGCTGAAAAGTTAAGGGCCAGTGAGAGACGAGATCCACTGGCCCGACACATGTTTTTACTCGCCCCGTGTACCATCTTTAATGTCGGACCCTGCACGCGAAAGAAAATAAATGAATGTGCCAGAAAACAATAGGCTAAGTGGATTTTGACTCATTACCACATTATATGGGATGTGCAAATTCATGCTCTCTCCCTCCATGTAAATATCTGACTGCAACCACAACACACACAACACACCCATGAATGGCAATCAACCTACATATGTCAGTTGTTCTGATAATAAAAACAGCCCAAACTCAAAGTGAACAGCATACGAAAGACTTGGATTATTTTAGAGGCTTATCTCATAGGGTTTGGCCCGAACACATGGCATAGTGACTTAGTTGAACTTTACAGACCAAGGCAGGTGCTTGAAGAAGGCAATCCTAAAAATATCCTCACAAGAAGGAGAGACTCAAGAAGGCCTCAGTCTAAGCCTATGTTTCTTTCAGCTTCCTGTCTACATTACAAGAAGTTATATATTTACACACTAATAACAATTAGGGATTACTCAATTGAATTACATTTAATTTTACCAATGTCAACTTTAGCCTTTCAGGTGCTTCACAAATGGCTTGCCTCTACTTTTTGTCAATTGTGGCAAATTATTATCTGTTCAATTGATATGGTTAAGCTTCAATGCGATGGATGATATGAGACTGATCAATCCATTGATTTATCAATATTTCTTCAGGTTAATTTCCAAACTTAAACAATTGCTAAAAACCTGTCATGTACTGTATAGCCATGCAGGTCCAGTTTAAGTAACTCGTTCCCTGTAGATAGTGTTTTACGATTGCTCTTCTTATATCCATCTTGAACAGTCTGAACAGCAGTGACAGTTCTCTAACATTAGAACCAGCAGCGCAACTCCCCCCCCCCCCCCCCCCCACACACACACACATTCTGAAATTGCATTTTTGTCCCTCCCAGTTTTATCATTGGAATGTGATACAAAATAGGGGGGCTTTAGGGCCATGCAGACGCTTCTGAGTGATCAGGTAGGCTGTTTGGAGTATTTATCAGACTGGATTTAAAAAATATAATTTAAATTATGTTGTGTCCCCCCAACTTCTACAACCAAAGTTGCACCCTTGATTAGAACTACAGTATATGGCTACTGTAGATTGTCAAAGGGAGCAGAGGGCTGTTGAAACACCATCACACTTCAGTATCCCATGGAGGCTGTCTGGCTACAGCCAACTAATACTTAAAGAGTTAGCAGGGAGACTACTTGATACATTATCTGGCAGCTCTTTCCTATCTTACGCCTCTCAGATTGTGAACAATGCCTCGAGGGGCTGGTTGACCTGAGTCTTTCACCAGCAGTACCTCTTCACTGACTGTACACTTGACCTGATCTAATACAACACCTCCCAGGAGGACAATTTCAGATCCTTGGATAGCACTGGGCACTGGCACAGTTATGGTCCAGTATCCTGAGACAAAAGGACAAAAAAACATTAAACAGTATTCAATACTAAATCATCTCAGAATGACATAAGGGGAAAAAATCTCAATACATTGTACTTACTGTAGTATGGCCCACTGCCAACATGCTGGCACAGGTGTGAAATAGGCTTTAAAACTGCAACATGTTCTCTTAGCATCCTGACAAAATGTGTAGAATAGCATTATAAAACAGCACATTTAGCATACTCCTGAGATGGACAGTGTCCTTCCCAAACAGTAGTATTTACTACCTTAGAAATAGGAACCTACATCTTGAAGGGGCTGCCCTCCTGCCCATCAAATCGGTCATGCCTAGATGGGATACAGCTTTTGTCAAATTTGAAGTCAAACGTAGTTTTTTTGGTCATTTTAGCTAACATTAACCCTTTACCTAACCTTAACCTAATTACACTAACCTTATACGTGAATTCTCATAACCTGCTGCGCAAGTTCTCCTAAACCTGCTACGAAAAGTCAAGTTTGACAAAAGCTGTATCCCTTCTAGACAAAACTATCAAATCCCATATATAGTCATATCAATGGTCAAATGTCTGAGAGCAGCGAATCACCGAGTAGATCCATAAAGAAAGATAGGGCAAGGGGAAGGGACCCCGAGATGCCGTCTCCAAAAAAGTATTGGATGTCTGAAGGAATTTAGTCCCCTCCCCTTCTCGACAGTACATATTTGAAAAGGCACATTCAAGAAGAGCTTGCACTCCAGCGCAACGTTCAGTGAAGCACAGACGCACAGTCTCTCTCCTCGGGTCTCTTTCGAAACATTTGGTGGAGCCAAACAAAAAATAAGCAGCCATGGATGCCATCAAGAAGAAGATGCAGATGCTCAAGCTCGACAAGGAGAATGCCTTGGACAGAGCTGAGGGAGCCGAGGGAGACAAGAAGGCAGCAGAGGACAAGAGCAAACAGGTCGGCATTATATATGGAACATCTAAATGATTCTAGAAAAGGCACCTGAATACCAGTGGCTCTGTTCGCCGCAGTCTCTAAACGTGGATCGATCACCTCTTCAATGTGGATGTATCACTTTTACGGATCATTCGAAATAAGGAGTATTTAAGTGATATTTATGAATAACATATCACGACGGGTAGGCTAATAAGTGACCTGGGTATGAATTATCGGAATAATTGTGTTTACTAATTACGTCCATGTCACTGATTGATGGGTGGGTGAAGTTGTATTAATGTAGCCTAATTATAAAGTAGGAAAATTTACTGTAGGCTAATTATAAGTAGGAAATATAGAATTACTGTAGGGAATATGGATAGGCTATTGAAAAACATATGCTTCTTTCAGCATAAATGCAATAGTATATTCACTTTGATGTTCTATTCAACTAAATAAAATGTTGACCTTTGCATGTGTAGTTAGAGGATGAAATAAGTGAATTGGAAAAGAAATTACGGATCACCGAAGATGAACGTGATAAAGTGCTTGATGAGTTCCAAGCCGCCGAGGAAAAGTTTCTGAACGCCGAGGAGGTGGCCACCAAGGTATTTTGTGGCTCGCATGATTTTCCCTAACTTCTCTCCTCTTTCTCCCTTTCTCTGTCTGTCTGCGTTCTTGCGCCTTGTGCGCGCTCACGCCCTCTGTTTCCCGCTGATCACCCCTGTGAAACTGTCCACACTAAAACAAACCTCAGCTCGAGGATGACTTGGTAGCTCTGCAGAAGAAGCTGAAGGGAACAGAGGATGAGTTGGACAAGTACTCCGAGTCTCTTAAGGATGCCCAGGAGAAACTTGAGGTGGCTGAGAAGACAGCCACGGACGTAAGTAAAGGGCACAAAATCCCCATTCCTGCACACTGCTTCCCACATCAGTCTCACATCAAACTGTAAAATGTATAAAATGACAGAGTTATGTGAGAGGCCTTTATTCGGCCTCATCACTCGGTCTAAAGTCTTTTCTCAGATTACCACATGTAGGTTGAATACTTTTTAGGTGTGATGCACCTGTCCAGCCCTAAATGTCTATTGGCCAGCTGGAATGTAGCTTATTATAATAAAGGAATAATATTTAAATCCCAAACAATCATGATGTCATGCCAGATATTGTTGAACTGTCATTTTATATATTTAATGGTTTTGTGTCTGTTGTCAAAGATCACAAGTCACCTAAATCATATCAATCTAAAGAACAAAAGTGTTTCAGTTTTCTGGTATTTGAATATCTCCACATAGATAGCCTACATATGAGACTCCAAAGTCAATTTAAGACACTAAATCAGATTCCTCTCCACAGCTCCTTAAAGTGGGGACATTTACGAGTGGAAACTGAATTTGTTAAACGTGCAGTCTCCAAGCGGAGTGCGTGTGCACCGCACGGATAAATATAGCCCGCTGCTTTATTTGGTCATTGGTCAAGTTAGAGCTTACTTTTTGGGCTGCGCCTGTTTCTTGCAACAGAACAGACTAGGCCTATAGTAAATTAGATTCCCTTAAATGTAATTTTCTAACTATTCTACCATCAACCTGAAGTATTTTCTAATAATGAGATATTTACTCATTAAATCCACTTTTAGACCATTAGTATTTTTGCAAGATTATTCTTGTCTCTTATTATTAATGTACTTTGTTTGTTGTTTTGAGGTACATTTAGTTAAACTCATAGTGTAATTTGGCTTCCCTGCGGTATAATTTGGCTTCATGCAGGGAAGAATTTGAAATCGGGAAATGCTCCATAAAAGGAAAACTGTCGCTTCATGCATGACACCGGGAGCTGCATTCAGGGGCTGAAAACAATATGTATGAAATACCTAGGTTTGTCGTGTTATGGCATGATAATCCTAGGCTAAATAAATATGGAAAAACATTAGCAAGGCAAGTTAACTTCTTCATTATTGAAGGGGGATTATCAAATGAGATGTAACATTCAGTTGACAATTGATTTTCATGTATTGAAAGTGTCTATAGGGTAGCCTACATTTCAATAGACTAAAGGGACTCCCTATGCTCATCTCCTTTCCTTTAGGCTGTCATTGTAAATCATTCATTTGTTCTTAACTGATTTGCCTAGTTAAATAAATACAAATAATCTGCACTGATATGAAAGAGTTAAACTGGTAAAAATATATACATTCTTGGTCGGCATTCACCTATCCGACGTTTTCATATCACTGCAAATGAAGGAAAGGAGATTAGGAAAAAACGAATTTGTTGAACTCCTTGAGTAAGATTCTACAAATGCATAGAAGGCCTCTTGGTACTCATTAGGAATTATACAGTCTGAATATTTTTTCAATCCCATGTGTACTGTCTAGATAATACCAGCAGATGGTGCTATACACCCGTGCAAGGTCCCTTAGTCAACGCTTGTAGTAGCTGGTCGTGTGCCCTTATCATTACAGTACGTCTACCACAGAGACACTTTATTATGACCAAATGTTGGTTAACCATTATAATATTACGAAAACAAGAAACTAAAAATAAATTATACTTCCCGTGTATTTTCGTTTGTAGCCTTAAAGGTTATGAAAGCATGGTTACTTCCGGTGTTAACGTTCAGTTATTGCTGTGTGCGCTCCTCACAGACGACTCGAGTACCGCGGGCAGCCTCCCTCCAGGTACATTCCAGGGCGTTGTAGCGCTCCGTTTCCATTTCAAGGAAAGTGTTAACGTAGTTTTTTTTGCAAGTTGAAATAATGACCGGTTTAACATCACTGGAGGCCGTTAAACGGAAAATAAAAACCCTGCAACAGCAGGCAGACTGTGCTGAAGAGCGAGCTGAAAGACTACAGAGAGAATTGGGCTTGGAGAGGAAAACTAGAGCATCCGTAAGCATATCATAAAATAACTGCAAAAAATAATAATTCTCCAAGTGAAACAATGATATATTGCTTTTGAGATGTTTAATATCCGAGTGAGTAGCACAGACTTTAAAAATCCATGGTGATGCACTCAGCACTGACATAGCGGAATTTCTCTGACATCTGTGCTTCTACACCTGCAGTGCTTGCTGTTTGGGGTTTTAGGCTGGGTTTCTGTACAGCACTTTGAGATATCAGCTGATGTAAGAAGGGCTATATAAATACATTTGATTTGATCCCGTTGCGTTAGCTAACAACCTAAATGTATCATGCTCATTGATTACGATTCGCCAACTCGGACAGATTACGACCTCGAGGCGAATTTGATGATTGCCCCAAGTGTAAATAGTGTTTAGCTGTGGCGGTAGAGCGCGAATTCAATGATACTGTAACCACCATGTTTCTGATGTCATAGTCCGTTTATATTTTCTCTTAATTGATGGCCATGATGTACAAAGGTAACTGTTTTCACAAACAGTTCTTTGATTAAAATATTAGTTTGTTTAATGGTACTGTATCACCCCCAATATTAATCTCCTGGGTATGCTAGGCTTCTGTGCACATGCTTTAGTTCACATAATAACCTCAAGTAAATTGTACTTTCTTTTTTTTACATAATTGCTGCACAGAGTTTAAACTATTTTCCATTTAAACAGGAAATAACGTCAAAGAATGTTGCAACAGAGCTACGAACAACATCAATAGCAGAATGTCGTTTTAAACAAGGTTTCCTTATAAGGACATATAGTTGTCGCATGTTCTAAAGAACAGGGGGCCAGCCTCTGAGCTATAGAATCAGGAAATAAAGCTTGTATGCATTTGCTGCTAAGTGGGTTAATTGCCAACATCAACATGGTCACTTCATGTTAGTTTATTTGAAGGAGACGTTTTGGGTGGGGTTTGAAAAACCACTAGATGACCTGATAGTCATCTTAATTTCACTGGCTAGTTTCCATATCTCCATTCACAACATGAGATGGACCCTGCGCACCACTCTAGTGTTAGTATGTGATCAGGCCTCTGAGCGGTTAACCATAGTATGGTGGGGTATGCAAAATAGGTCAACTTTGAGCACCTTTTATCTCTTGAATGTTTTGGCATTCAAGTCCAAAACTCACTTTCTGACCACTTCTGCAATGGGCCAATATGTATGTGGGAGTTTTCATTCAATTCAAATGGGCTGCTGTCAAAAAGGGATTGAAGTGTTGTTGTTTTTCTAAGATTCAAAATAAGTTGACTTTGGTACATATAGAAACAAAGAATAGAGCAGTGGCTGTCCATATCAATTGTTTCTGCTATCAAATGTTCTGTTTTATTACCACAAAAGCATATCTGTAGCTGAATTTGACACTTCCTCAGTATAAAATCTCTTATTAAAAAAAACAAAATAGTGTGATTCCATAACTTATTGTTGGTACTAGTGGGAAGGTAATTGATCAAGTGTATTCCCTTCTGTTCTAGTCACACCACCAGTAAAATAACAATAAAGTAGACATTTTGAGAGGATGAAAGGCTGAACTTCATCTAATCTTCAGATATGGTCCTCTGGGAACTCTTCATTGGTGTGTGTGTGTGTGTGGCCTTTGACAGTGTAAACCACTTTGGTGCACCATGAGTCCTCGTTAATGTCACCTCTGGGGTCCAATAATGAGGCCAGGTATTCAGCCTGTCAGCCAGGAGCATTGTTGTCATTAGTGTGTGGAGTGCAGCTCAGCACAGGGGAATCCTCCTAGGAAGGCCCTTTTCTCTCCCCAACAGGTGACACTGTCATTAGGCTGGCAGATGGAGATAGTCATTACCCAGACCTCTCACCTATAAAACACACGACACTGAGGTGGAAAATTCACCAGTATTCTTTATGTTGATATGTTTGTACTGTATGTTTGTCTCTCTTAATGCATTTTACCCCACGATGCAGGTTCTGGCAAGTTCTTCTCTTCTCTCCTAGGCTGAGGCCGATGTCGCTTCCCTTAACAGACGTATCCAGCTGGTTGAGGAGGAGTTGGATCGTGCTCAGGAGCGTCTGGCAACTGCCCTGACCAAGCTGGAGGAGGCTGAGAAGGCGGCTGACGAGTCCGAGAGGTATATATTTATGGTGGATAGGGAGTTAGACCATAGACTAGACTGAGTTTCTCTTGCCCCCTTACTGTAGTTAAGGCCTTTAGCGAAAGTCATGGCTGGCGGTGCCACTGACCGGTTCCAACAAACACAACCTGTTTCAGCGGTGACTATGAAATCCTGAATAAATTGGCCATGAGGCTCTGTTTCCATTCCTTTGTTTGGTGTATAAAAAAAACCCTCTATGCTAAACAGCCCAATGCCTGAACATCTGAGACTAGATCAGACTCTGTCTGGGCCTGCCCTGTCATCTCTAGTGATCTAGTGGTGCAATATTTTCCCCCCAGTCCCATTAAAAAAGCTGTCCAGCTGCCCAGGCCTTGACTTTGAAAGGGCATATTAAAGTTTGCCTGCCTGCCAGCCAGCGTGGCTGTGCGTTGGGCGTACCACGGCACTCCCAGAGAGCTGCTTGCAGTGTGTCTGCAGTAGTACCTGCCCACCCAGGTTTAGTCTGGCCTAGAGATATTGATTTGAGTCATTGAGTTACAGCGCAGTGCATCTGTGAGCCTGGGAATGGGACTCATCCTAGCCTAACATCTGCTGCCTTTCTCTCCCCTTCCTCCCCACAGAGGCATGAAGGTCATTGAGAACAGGGCCTCCAAGGATGAGGAGAAGATGGAGCTGCAGGATATCCAGCTGAAGGAGGCCAAGCACATCGCTGAGGAGGCTGACCGCAAATACGAGGAGGTGAGTCTCTCAGCTGCTGTTGGCCACACAATAACATAATGGCACACACTATGATTAAGTCCACCCTGACATACCCTAAGTCATATAGGGTGTATGTACACAGATATTGGGTGTATGTACACAGCCATTTTGTGTATAGTGTAACTCCTTGGTGTTCTGCACCTAAAGGTTGCCCGTAAGCTGGTCATCATTGAGAGTGATCTGGAACGTACAGAAGAGCGCGCCGAGCTTTCAGAAGGGTAAGATTTTTTTTATTGTCACCTAGGAGTAACGCTGCACATTATTAATTAACATGCATGGATGAGGTTATTTAATGCCACGCCTGGATGAGGTTATTTAATGCCACGCCTGGCTCAAAGTTAACTTAACTTTTTATTTTGGACGTGTTGCTCACTCTCGTTGTTGCATGTACTATTAATTAGCATGTTTCATGTTTTGAATGGCCTTTTGTTCACAACATCCACTAACAGATGGATTCGAAGAGCGGAGGACGAGCTAAGAGTTTTGGAACAAAGCTTAAAATCACTTACAGCTTCTGAGGCAAAGGTACTGCAGACTAACAAAGTATTCTGTCAGGTCTATCATTAGACTTATGTACGACTTCTTCTTGTCACGTTCATTCACTCTGCTGAATGAAGCCTCTTTCCTGCTAGCACCTTGCTCTGCTTTGCTCTCTTCCTATGTGTGGGCTTATGCTCGGGATATCCTAGAACTAGAGCCTTTTACACCTCTAACCTGGTAGGAACTGTGCAAGAGTAACATCTTTCACATGCCATATTAGCATTCTTAATTTGGCCAATCTGCAAGCTAAAAGGCATTTACAAAAGCGTCTTTGTATTCTCCACCTTTATTGTTGTTGCATTCCTGCTGTGTTAAGGCACTTTGGTCTCCTTCCTGTAATTCCCCTAGTTCGTATTTATTTTGTTTTGTTTCTTCTCCCCCCTCCTGCTCTCCCTCTGTCCATCCTGCTTCCACTTGTCATCGGTGTCTCAATACGCCTCTCCATTTTGGCACAATTTCCTCTGGACCCTCCTCCACTTCCTCCGCACCTTCTCCCCTCTAAAACAACAGCAAATGCTCTGAGCTTGAGGAAGAGTTGAAAACTGTGACCAACAACCTGAAGTCACTGGAGGCCCAGGCTGAGAAGGTAGGTAGTCTGCCGCTGTGTTCAGACCCAGGCATGCTTTCCAAATCCCCCCCAGAGCCATGCAGGAGAATGAATGGAAGGAACCTGAAGAAGCATTTACAGCAGCACTTGGGTCATTGGTTACAGTATCTGGCTTACGAAATTGGAGAGGGATAAGATTAGTAAAATGTACTTAAAGATGTCAGGCAAATACCTTTCAGTATTTGTTCTGTTAATTGAAGATAAACCTATTGCATCTAAGCCTTGTTGCTTATGATTTTTTAGAACTGTTTGATAAGTCATTAGATGTAAGGTCTTTGTTTCATATATAAGATAAAGTGGGAGGGTTTTTAGGCTCTGTCTGTCTCTGTAGACTGGTGCAGATGTTACAGTTGGGTAGATGCATGACTCCTGTTTCTGCTTCTTTTGATCCACAGTACTCACAGAAGGAGGACAAGTACGAGGAGGAGATCAAGGTCCTCACTGACAAGCTGAAGGAGGCAAGTTTCACAACCCCCTTTATCTGGGGGCTTTGGCCAGAGGCCAGGCTATTCCAGTGCTGTGGGTACTGTCGGCCCACAGTATCACTGACTGTGTGACATTTACAGACCGATTCTTAAGACCCCGTCTCTCTCTACCACAGGCTGAGACTCGTGCTGAGTTCGCTGAGAGATCAGTAGCCAAACTTGAGAAGACCATCGACGACTTGGAAGGTATGACTTTTTTGCAGTTCATTTCAAAACTGTACTTTGATCTGTTTGGAGTAGGTCTACATTTTATAATGTCAGTCTCATTCATGGCCATTCGGTAAGTGTCTATGCTTCTTTCAAAATGTCTTGAACAAGAGGAGGAAACCCTCTTGCCTTCTATGCTACACCTCGTCAATGTACTCTAATCTGTGCTGATCTTTGCTACACCTCTCAATTTCCATTATCATATTTAAATTCTGAGCAACACGTGCCCCTGATTGAGTCGGTGTACTTTTGGGTCACATCTGAATGGAAATGACTTTGGTAGTTGGACATTTGACAGGTCATCCTATTCACTCTAAATTCACGTTTGTTCATAGGTTGGGTTGTTTATGCCGGTTGATCTGCAACAATTAAGTTGCATCTGCTTAATGAGAATAAGCTATTAGTCACAGTAAGGGATATGCAGCCCTACAACTACTTGTTACAGTAAATCCTCCATCTGTAGGTTAAATAATGTATCAGGAGGCTCTCATAGTAATTAGAAGGGCTGAAGAAACAGTCATATGGTCATGATATCTCTGACATGAGATGTTCAGGACTCTGTTCACTATTTCTTGATGATGCTGAGGAATTTGTCGACCTCAATCACATTTCTGGTCTAGCTTCTTCTGGTATAACTTTTTTTTCTTCTTCCTTTTCCACTCTGTCACTCTCCCTGGGCTGTTTCACCCACCTCCTTCTGGGGTCTTGCTGATGACCCGGATGCCCTTCACCACCCTTTCCACACACCCCTCCACCTCTGCCCCCTCTTCCCTGTCTGTGCACTTGGCCCACGTCCCAATAGATGAGTTGTATGCCCAGAAACTGAAGTACAAGGCAATCAGCGAGGAGCTGGACAACGCCCTCAACGACATGACTTCCATGTAATTCTTCATCTGCGCTGCCTGCTTGTGCCTCTGTCATCACCTCCTTGCACCTCCCATCCCCATTGTCCAGCCATCACAATCTTCTGTCTATCTGAAATCCATCTGTTTCTGTTCGTACAAGATGAAGTGGTTCACATTACTGTTAGAAAGCAGCTAATTATTTCTATACACTAGGTAGTCTAAAGGTCCTCGTCAAAGGATAGTTAAAGTGGGTTGTATATTGTAAGTACTGGCTAAATGTGGGAATTGTTTAAGCTCACTCAAGGGTTTCCATTCTCACTTAGACTTGTGGTTGTGAGGACATTCTCTCCATTAAAGTCAGTTACCATTTTTAGCAGTGCAGTAGAGTACTTGAACCTAGACTTGTTTTGTATGAACAGAATACAGCATGGAGGTTCTTTGTTTACCCATTTGGGCTTCCATTTTAATAACTACCATATTGTATTACTTTTTACACAAAAGTAATCGAAATTCATTTTGTGATGGTATTTTAAATGTACATTGTTCGACCAACAAATTAATGTCTTAATTTCAAAATATTCATAATATTTTGTTAGCCCTTAATGCATGTGAGGTGTCTATTGAAATGCAATATTTCAATGTGAGCCTTCTTCTGGGTCTTTTAAACTGAGTTTCTCCATGTAGTCGGTGTGCTTTTGTGTTCTGTACATTTTCCAAGTGTAGCTCACTTGTTTTTACTACTAACAAGGTCTACTTCTGTATGGAAGAAAGGCCCCATGCGTCCCCCTTGAAATTCCTTTTTGGTCATAACCACAGTTGAGGGGAAACTGTCACAATCTACAGTCTGGTTGCCTTTGGAAGTTGTCTTTGTGTTGAGTTTTATGCTGTGCCCCTTTGGCATCTGAGAAGATATCAGATGTGTCAAAGCTGGAGGTGGAACACCATGTATGACAGATGTTTGGTCAACTGATGCTCCTCATGACTCCTTGGAAAGGTCTTTCATGTGATCAGAGGTTTGAGGTGGTTGCTGCAGTAGTTGTCGTACACTGTCTGTATCCCTCCATGGCAATACCTCCCCTTGGGGCATTGTGGCTCTAGCCTGTCCTTTGTGCTGTGGCGCCAGTAGCGCTGATGTGTTGCTGCGCGTCTGTTTTCCAACCAACCCCCTATAGCAGTACCTCACTGTACCTCTTCTCTTCCGCACAGATAAATTGTTTACACCTCATCAAAGACGCCTCCCGCCAGCTGAGCAGCATCGCTCTGCTCTCTCCCGGCCTTTCTTCCATTTCCCAACCCTTCTGTCCATGCTTTCCTTTACTCCCCATGTTCTCATCCTGTCAGTGTTGTATCCCATCTCTTGTATAGAACCTCTGAATCTTTCTGTGTTGTATACAAATAAACCTTCTTCCTTCTATGTAAGCTTTATCTCCTTATTCTATCCTTTTCTGTTCCTTCTGAATTTAATTTAATTTCTATTTATTTTCAAGCGGCTCTAATAATAAAACTAGGGAGCCCTGATGTTAGTAATGTTATCATTGTTTTTTTTTTATGTCTCAGGAACCCATAAACAAATGTTATGGTGCTGGCATTCTTACAAGTTCAGTTGAAAGTACCTCTGTTTTAATGTCCATTGGTGTTGATCAACATTTTCATTCATTTTGAGAGGCGAGATGTGAAATGTGCACTGTCCAGTGAACAGTTCTTGCAATTAGGCCTACTACACACTTGTAGCTCTTATTCAACTTTCCCTCATTTAATAGGTATATACCTAAGGGAGTAGTGATTATCTTACAGCCTTAATGAAGGTATGTTTTTTAAGGGGCATCGTGGCACATACGGCTGTTAAAACAAATGTAGCTTCTAAGGCGACTGTCATTTGGCTCAATACATTATAGTTAATGTAATGTTTTGATAGGGAGGTGGCACATGTTGGATTGCTATTGAACGAGTAGGGAAAGTAGTAGGCGTGAAGAGAAGCACAGTATGTAGGATTGTCTGCCTTTGCCTGTTGGAAAGAGTAGTAAGATTGACCATTGAGATGCTGATGTTTGACATGAAGTCTGCAATTTGCAATATCATTTTATTGTTGAAATAAATTAATAGATATGCACTTTCCGAATCATTGTTTTCAATTAAATGCGAGCATCACAGGCACTAGCACTTAGTTAACTGCACCTAACTCGCAGTATTTATTAAGTCAAATTATTAGCCATTTTGTGTTCCAAGCACTTCATTCATTCACAACTAGAGTTTTGAATGTCCAGGCCACTCAATGATATGTTCTCCCACAGTCGGTGTTTAATGTAGAACCGTGTGGTATGTAATGGGTGCGTGGAATATCCTGGGCATCTATGACATCAGGTAGTGATCCTCCATACAGGGCTGGAATTTGGCAGCTTCTATACTGCCTTAGTTGCACCTATAAGACTTTAAGCAGGATCTGTACAGTACATGCCTGCTGGTGCTGGAAGGTATATTTAGACATTGAGTAGAACCCACTGGCAATTTGTTACTCTTTTTAGCTCAATTATCCACCCCAGAGAAATGTTGTTCATATCTCCATTCACAAAGTTCAGAGGCATTCCACCCATCCCCTTCTGCAGTTACTACACTGTTCTGTGGAGAGTAGACTGAATGTATGTATCTATGCCATTTTCAAACAAGGTAAGGTATCAGGTGTGAAGTGATCCCACATGAAGCTTTCACTTGAGCTCTAGTCTGTTACTGCACTGATTTCCTGTTTTCTTTCTCGTTCTCTCGCTTTCCTACCTGCTTTCTGACTGCAAAGATCGCCTCTACCAGCAACTTAACAAAAACCGCCTTCTTTCTAACGAACTAAGAGTGGCCTTGAATGAGGACTAAATAGTGTGAATGTTTCATCCATGAGCTTATGTACCGTAGTGACCGTATAATGCTGTGTAAGAAAGATGCGTGCTTGTATTGTGTTTGTATGATGCCCATAATGCTGGAGATGTTACTGCTAGCGTAACAAGCTATCTACAGTGTCATGGGTTAATCTATATACTTACTGTATACTCTTACAACTAGGTACTGTAATGTGCCTTTATATACCATTTTAAATATAGTATACTATACGCACCACTATTGTTGATTTCCCTAGTTTAAGCATGGTGAAGGCAATGCTATAAGAGCTGTGTACTGCATGTATGGTTACTGCCACAGCATAGTTACAGCATTTGTTTTTTTTCTCTAACTGAAAGCATTTTTGCTTTTGATGGCTAATTATGTAACTGACTAACAGTACATTTTTTTTAAATTCATAATTGAAGTCATCTCGAATATTGATGGTCCTTGGCCTGCTGTTGTGGGTTGCTTTTGCATGTTGTGGGGTGCTTTTGCATGTTGTGGGTTGCTTTTGCATGTTGTGGGTTGCTTGCTTGGATTTTAATATTTTTGTTTTATTTGGTGTTTAACAGAGAAACTGGCACATGCTAAAGAAGAGAACCTCGATATGCACCAGATGCTGGACCAGACTCTAATGGAACTAAATAACATGTGAAAGCCTGGTTTACCCACTATGGTTTGGGCTTTCTGTATTTGTACCTCGCATGCCATGAACCCTCCTTCCATTCCATGCCCATGTTGAGGAACACAAACCGATGCTTTTCCTTTTACACCATCCTGCTTTCAGTGGAACTCAACAAGGAAGGTACAGCATTTCCTTAATGAAACCCAGAATGAGAAACACTTCTATTTTTGCCAGCTGAATGTATAATGTCAGCATTTTGTAATCATTGAGTTTAGTTTATTTTTGACAAGTTATCAGGTGAAATTACGTGCCATTTGCTACGAAGGTTATTTTTATCTGCATTTTATAGATTGAAGGGGATGACTCTGGCACCCCATTTCACCCTGGTTATGCACATACCTTACATTTCAATCAAAGACAAAGTGGAATAATGTTTCACTTAATTCAACTTCAACGTACATACAGAATTAGTAGTGTAGGAGAACATGATTTTAGTTTTTGAAGACTTTTGTATTAAACTTTCCCCAAGTAAGTATACATTGGATAAGCCTGTTCACATGTATATTGGTGCTGTGTTAGGGGGTTGTTCCACCAATTCGGTGCCTTAATGAGAAGTGTTTCTTGATGTCACCTAATTTAAACATTCTGTGATCAAGAGCACATTCATGTTCAACGTTTTCCCATCTCAAGACGTGGAAAAAATACTATAGTAAGTGTCAAATAAAGTAACGGTTGGTCAGACTGTAATCTTAAATCCCCTTGTGACATGGGGAATAGAAGTTTGTGTGCAACGGAGTGGTAATTGAAGCCTGTATCTATGGGTAACAGAGTTGACATGTTATGCTCGACCCACTCTGTTTTCTGATTTGACTATTCGATACATTTTTCAAAAGAAACATTGTTTTCGAAAGGAATAGTTTCAAAGAAACAAAATGATGAACTGTAAAGACATTTTAGGGTTAAATGGGGTCAAATCTTCCTAGAGGATTTTGCCACTTTAGCAAGTATTTATTCTATAAAAAAAATCTGATTTATTGAATTCTCCATGTTTATATTAAATGGCACTTCCTTTTAATATAAACTGCTTTTCAAATTCAGTATTGGTGCACAATTTCTACTTAATATATCAGAGGGATGCAAAAAGCACTTTTTGTGGAAAAACCCTAGGACATTTTAGGAAAGGCCAAAATTAATTTTGTTATTTTTTTTGGCCTATATCAATCCATGGCTAGAAAGGGATCTACTTGTACTTCTGGAGTGTATTTTGTTTTTCTTTTCATCCTTAAACTCATTACAAAATCTCTATGGCAACATTCTTGCTAAATGCATTCCTGTTTTTTTTTTTTTTTGTTTAAACCATGGTTCGGAACAACAATTTTGTATTGTCTAGAAATTTGATTTGAATCATGTGGGTCTGCCTCACTTTTACTATTGTTTTATGAAATTAGATGTTTTAAATGTATATCATCTGACATGTAAAAATAAATAAAATTGTGAATATAAATAAAATTGCACAGTTTGAGATTTTCTAAAGTGGAGTATATTTATTTGGTTGTCCTTAATCAGTTTTTTATATATATTGTAAAGTATCTTTAAAAAAAAAAAAAGATCCTACAAAACACAAACAATTGGAAGTCTTAAGGCATCTTGAGAGGAATTAACTGGACCCCTTAAATTCAGTGCTGCATTATAAACCTTGTTAACCCTCAGCTTTGTGTGCTTCCAGAACAAATGGTAATCTGTTCATCTTCCAACCTTGTTACATTGACTGCTCATTCTGATCTAGGTGTTGGTTTGACTTCCAGAGAGGTCATGCAAGAATATAGTCTAGTCTACTTATGTAATTTGGCATCTATATTTTGGTACTAAGCTTGGTTTTATAGTTTGAATTTAAATGCATTGTAATAGGCCACGTGCTGTATCACTGGATTATAAATGACCCATCATAATACAACTAGTTGTATGCCAGGTGAAAATGTAAACAAGCTCATACAGAGGGCATTGTTACACTCTAGGTGCCGACGGGAGACGTGCTGGCATGTAACCTCAGAGTATTTTGTCACCTTGGGGACTGGGTGATAAACTGAAGTTAAGGTAAAAGGACTATCAGCCAAAGAAAGGACATGGGCCTACTACTACATTTGTATCACCTCTCAGAGATTTTATATTCATACTGATGACCATCTGGATAAGAAAGGATACTAATGAAAAAGCAATCATGGGGCCATCTGTCTTACTGGTCCTTTTTTTATGGACATTACATATCTTTTATGCCATTTTATAGACCTGACTGCTAGTTATGCCTGTATTGATGATGTGAATGACTGTGTGTGTGGTGTGTCATTGCGGTTTGGTTGTGGTATGCTGTCATATTGTTGCTGCAGATTTAGTGCCCAAGTAATTGCCCCTAAGAGAAACATTTTGATTGGATAGAAAAATATGTATGAATTTGATACAACTGAAATATTCCATTCTATAAAACAAATTTGGTCAAATTGGCAATATATGAAGTGCATTTGTTGCATTTGAAAAAGGGGGGACCGATTTTTTTTTCTCCACTCGAACTGGAGTGAAGGAAGTCGGGTAGGGATGGTAGTTGGAAGAGCGCACTTGTTTGAGCTGGAAAAGCGTTGCGGTAGCTTTCGATGAAGAGGAACATCAAGACGAAGCAGCTGCTTTATAAGTGGGATGCGCTGTTGAGCGCTACACCCTGAGGGGTCCGTGCTGATTGTACTGAGATTGTGACAGCCGGTTAAATGGCGTCCCTTGAGAAGGCAAACACAAGATGTATGTCAGGAGAAGTCCAGTATTGTCATAATGAGTATACTTGGAATGTGGAGGGAAAATGAGAGGCAGATGAGGTTTGAGAGAGAGGAAGAGGGGGAGCTCGAGCCGTTAAAATTGCGGGGGAAATGGTTTGTTAAAGAAGAATGGTAGAAAGTATAAGCAGAGTGAGCTGAAGACAAGAGGATAAATGGAAGTGAATGAGGTCGTAGTATCGGAGGTGGTAGGTGTGGTGATGTTCTCGGAGCCCGAGGCTTGCACCGAGGGTCAGGATAAAGATGAGTCCGTGACCGTAGGAGTGAAGTTTTGGGAAAAAGTGGACCCTTGCCTTTTGGCGGATCCATTTGGTTTCTGCTGGTCAGAGGGAGAAGGCGCTCCAATCTTGTTGGCAAGAAATGTGAATTGTTTTGCTCCCAAGAAAAGGGGGCAATTGAAAGGAGTGATTACTGGGGTAGCATTAAATGTAAAAGTTGATCAACTGAAGGGGAAGTTTCCCAGTGTTTGATGCTCGTCGTTTGGTACAACGCAAACAGGGTGGCATGAGTGGTGAAACAGAAGTCACTGTCTGTTCTTTTGAGTTTTGATGTCTTTTCCCGACAAAGTTATGTTAGTATATATAAGTTGTCCTGTACAAGCTTTTGTGCTAAATACATTACGTTGTTACAGGTGTCAAGCTTATGGGCATGTGGCAGCAGTGTGTAGGAGGGAGGGTCCAAGGTGTGCAGAAGGGTATGAGACAAAGGAATGTTTAGCATTGGGAAAAGTAGTGGTATATGTTAATTGTATGGGTGCCCATGGGGCTGGGGCTCAGAAATATCCTGTGTGAGAGAGGCAGGTTGAGGTTTCCATGGTTAGAGTAGTGCAGAAGTCATATGCTGAGGCAGTGAAGAAAGTAGAGGAAGATGGGTCAAGAGGGAGGGATCCTGAGAGGAGTGGTGTGCAGTAGATCTGTACCAGTACAGAGGGATCGGCCAACAAGTGATATATGTTTCAGTAAGATTGTATTTTTAGCATTCATAGCAATGATTATGAACTGTACTGCAGGGATGGAACGTTAAGTCTCAGAAAATTGAGGATGTGGTGGCAGCTGCAGAGAGGTATTTGGGTGTGTCAGACTTGACATCAGAAGAGTTACAGGTTGTGTTAAGTGGTGGTGTCCCATCCTTTCAAGTTGTTGACATGAGGTAGGACTAAATAGATTAAAATAGTGGGGTAGGGTGATGGTTTTATTTAATTGATATTTACATTTTCTATTATTTTTTTCTCCAATTTTATTTAAAAATACATTTGTTTTTGGGTGTAGTGGTAGGGTCTTTTATTTTGTTTTACATTTGTGGTGGTAGGTAGTCTAGTGGTTAGATTGTTGAGCCAGTAACCGAAAGGTTGCTGGATTGAATCCTCGAGCTGACAAGGTAAAATAATGTCGTTCTGCCCCTGAACAAGGCAGTTAACCCACTGTTCCCCGGTAGGCCGTCAATGTTAATAAGAATTTGATCTTAACTGACTTGCCTAGTTAAATAAAGGTTAATAATGTAAGGTCAAGGGGGTTGTACTCCAGTATAGTAGCGGTAATGCAACATCTAGTGGATGCCAAACGCCGTTAAACCTCATCGAAGAAGAAAAATAAGCGTTTGAAATTGATCTGAGCTCCCAATTCGTCATTTGGCTAGTGCTGTCTGGATCGGAGATTGATTAATTTTGTCTGACGCAAGCAGGGGACTCAGGAAATATTTCAAACTCGATTCGATTGTAGCGATTTTCTAAGGTAAAACAAACGTCAGTCGGTCGATAAGCTACAGAAAAGTAAATATGTCGCGGTTATTTTACTCGCCATTCAATCGTTTTTGTGTCAAGTGTAAAGATTGTCCTGCAGTGACCGCGCGCTGCTATTCCTCTTTGTTGACTCCAATTCGGTGCCCCCAGCTGTCAAAACAACATACCTTTGTCGTGTTACAACAGCAGCAGAGAAAATGTTTCGGACCTTCACGCCAAACTTCTCGGTTTTACTCAAGGTCAAAGTTTTGGATTGGGGGAATAGGTGCGGGCATTGTTTTAGCTTTGGGATTGAAATATCACACTGACATAGCTGAGCTCTCATGTGAAGAGGACTTCCAACATACTGGAAGATATGGTGCTGCCATTCAAGTTAGCAGAGACCTTGTTCAGCGGATAAAGGTACAGGTATTTGACGTTTTTTGCATTCAGAATGTTTTTCTCCTGAAATTAAATGTTTAATAACATGACATTCAGTTGACGCATGCAGCTCAACCTCATGTCAGAACATGTTCATACATTTTCTGTCTATATCTCTGTCCATCGCCTCTTTCTTGCTTGGTGTGACAGGATGAGGTTGGGGCTCCAGGGCTGGTGGTCGGTGTGTCTGTGGATGGCTCTCAAGTCTGGTGCGAAGGTTGGTGTCATGCAGTACCTTTAGGTTCACTGTAGTAGACACAATACACTTACTCCTCATATGTTCACAAATGATTGCAATGCATAATACTGCTGTGTCAAGCAGGTCCCTAACTAACTGATGTCCGTGTTGCAGGACTTGGCTATGCTGACTTAGAGAACCGTGTGCCCTGTGGACCAGAGACAGTGCTGAGGATCGCCAGCATCAGTAAACCCCTAACTACAGCAGCAGCAGCCCGCCTGTGGGAGGAGGGGAAGCTTGACCTCGATGCCCCTGTCCAGAAATACGTCCCTGAGTTCCCCCAAAAACAGTTTGAGGGAGAAGATGTAAATTGAGTTTCTGAGAAGTTGGAATAAAGATACATTCCAAACGAGCATGATCCTCTCACCTCAAGCACTATTTTCCCCTACATTTTTCCAAATATTTGTTTTTGTGTGGTTCTTGAGGATGTTTTTTCTCTTTGACATGTAGGTGACAATAACTCCACGGTTGATTCTCTCTCATCTGAGTGGCATACGGCACTACGAGAAGGATGCCAAGAAAGTGAGGGAGGACAAGGAGAAGGCCAAACGACCTTTAAAACTGCCTGGTGAAGAGGAAAAGAGCTTGTCTGAAAACAAACCCAAGACCGAGGACAGCAGCACCAAGAGCAAGGAAAACAAACAGGCTCAGAAGAAAAAAGAGTTTGAGCAAGAAGAGTACTACCTGAAAGACAGCTTTGAAAGTGTCATTCATGCCTTGGACCTGTTCAAAGACGACACTCTCGTTTTCAAACCTGGTAGGAGCTATGGAAGAGTTATCGCTGTCAATCAAATGAGTCCTATGTGTATTCAAATTAATTTACGTGAAAGTAAACTAGTGTTTTGTCATCTGCAGGCACCACCTTCCTGTACTCAACCCACGCCTTCACCCTCCTCAGTGCTGTGGTGGAGAGAGCTGCTGGCCAGCACTTCCTGGATCACATGATGAAGATGTTCAGGGAACTGGGCATGCTCAACACTGTGCCAGATGAGAATGACCCCATTATCTATAACCGCTCAAGGTAAGGAGTGATCTCCTTTTGCTTCACTGCATATCAGTGGTCAATTGGTCTAAGATCAGCTATGTTTGTGTTCTGATTTATTTTAATTTTTTTTCAAACAAACTGTATTTTTTTGTTGCAGGTTTTATCATTTCAATAAGAAAGGACGCATAGTAAACTGCCCTTACGTGGATAACTCTTATAAATGGGCAGGAGGTGGCTTTCTCTCTACTGTGGGAGACCTGCTCCTGTTTGGGAATGCTCTGCTCTTCAGCTACCAAGTGGCCAACCTGAAGGACTGCACAGACCTCCTGCCTGGCTTCCTCAAACCAGAGACAGCCCAGGCTCTGTGGGCCCCTGTGGACAAGACAGAGGCCTCCTGGGATAAGGATGGGCTGTATGCACAGGGCTGGCTGGTGGTGGAGAAGGAGCAGAAGTATGGTCAGTGCAGGAGGCGCAGGCATTATGTCTCACACACAGGGGGCGCCGTGGGGGCCAGCAGTGTCCTGCTGGTTTTGCCCCGCAAGACAGTCCAGCATCCAGAAGGACTGACTACAGCCCTACCTCAGGGAATAGTGGTGACCATCATCACTAACATGCAGTCTGTGGGACTCAACAGCACAGCATTGAAAATCGCCCACGAGTTTGACAAAGCCAGAGGCTAATAAGAGTTCATATTCTTTACAAATATAGAGGGTTAAAACTACCGCAAAGTGTCAAGGCACTACAATATCTTTACTAATGGCAGTGGATGAATGATTTATCAGCAGCACTCTTTTGTATATTTGAATTTGATACTGCTTTTTATACATTTCAGCCCGTTTTGTTGAGTAATAAAAGACCATGTTCGACATGGGTGTGCATTGAATATTAAGTCATTCGTTTGGTAGTGTTGTTACTCTTGATGCAGATAAGTGACAACCATTCTCACCTTTGCTGAACTGAGCCTTCTAATCTCGCCACTAGGTGGCATCAGTGTACTGGTTTGCTATAAATAGGAACCAGTGACTTCTGAAATCACACTGTTCAATACTGATAAGTACCTCAATGGTTAATCTACTTCAGCAAACCAATTGTAGGTCATATTGCTGGGGAAGAGCATGATGGTATTGAGAGACCTTAAACTACCCACATAGTCAGCAGTTTTCATTAGGTCTTAAGTGTAATGTCTGTTCAAATGTTTGGGGTCCTCGCTTGAAATGAAATTCACCCCAACCCTGGTTTGCCTCGTTACTATCCATCCCATTTGAAACACCTCGGGCAGAGTGGTGAATTGATGTTGTCTTAATTGGCCATGAATAGATGACATGACTTCTGGTAGTTCATTTAAAGATGAGGGACTCAGCACCATCTGTTGGTTGGCTCTCAAATGTACATCTGAAATGGAACTGGGAATGTCTATGGAGATTACAATATACCACTCACTATCTAAGTCCGAATTCTCTGTGGTCCAGACCCATTGAACCTCTTATGAATGCCAACACCCCAATGTAAACAATTGTATTTATAGCCGGAATTATCATCGTTACTTATAGGTCAATTACATCACTTCAATAGTCTTTATTGACATTGATTACTGAAGACAACACCTTGTTTCCTCATACGCAATCACAAGTAATGTACAATTTATTATTGTGATTTGTGATATTACACATGAACATTCATTCAATAATACAAGAGGCTTACTGTAACTAATGCTCACTTCATGTTTGACTTGTATACAAGTTGAACAAATAGATGCATTATTGATACATTGAGAAAAGCATGTGAATTCTACATGAAGTATTCAAAGTATTTCCCCAATCTACTCTAATCTATGGTATCACAGGCTTAGAGAAAGTGCACATTCACAATTGAACTTCGACACACTCACTGACTTCTGTCAATCAAAGCATAGACTAAGCAAACATTTTACAGTCATAGTATTCCTTTGAGTGGAGGCATCATGTTTCACTCCATGCCATTCCATCCACCAGCTTTAAAAGCATGTATTGTGTGTCAGTTGAAAATAGCCATTGGAATGAAACACATTGGCTGCGTTTACACATGCAACCAAATTCAGATTTTTTTTCCACTAGTTGGTCTTTTGACCAATCACAATTAGATTTTTTCACAGATCTTTTTCAGATCTCTTATTGGTCAAAAGACCAGTTAGTGAAAAAACGATTAGAATTGGGCTGCCTAAACGCAGCCATTGTAACAGGTTGTAGTCAGTCCTACACCCAGTCACACAGTATGGAGAAAAAGTGTTGTGGCTGACTGTCTTTGTGTCTACAGTAGCTTCAGCTTTTGATGGCCACTCAAACAGGCTACAGCTTGACGTTTGACGCTTGCTGCAGAATGTTTGTGGGTATAAGTCTCCTCTGTCCTCCTGGTCCTTCATAGCCACATCTCCAGCAGCATCCAGACCCACACCATATCGTACCACCGTCCATGAAACATTTTGTTATCCAATCCGATGTCCCCAAAACAATATACAACAGGCCTCATACTCTGGGCTCTACTCTCCAATACTGTTGTTCACTGCCTTTCTGCTGGTTATTTGTTTTGTCCTTCCATACCCTAACAATAAAACAAATACAAGGAATGACACAGACGTAGAAGAAACTGAATCAGACCTGACAACATTCATTCCTGCATACTTATCGATTCATGAATCAAGCTAAATGAATGTGTTACTTACTTGCAGGTGTAGTAGATTACTACTACCAACACGACTAGAATAAAAAGGACAATGATGACCACAGCAGCGACCAGTCCTGTCTCCCCTGCATCATGTGCAGTGGTGAACAGCTGGTACTGCTCACAACGACTGCCTTTGTAGTTCTCACTGCAGCTGAGGGAGAAGGAACTGCATTATTCTCAAGAAAGCTGTCACCAGTTGAGAACCAAGAGCCAGGGTAGGTCTGCCTGGTCTGAGCTGAAGTAAAACAAAGGCTAAAACCATGCAGAAGTTCCCAGAACTTCCTTAGCCCATTGCCAAGCAACACTGTACACCTGCTCATGGCTGACAAACTGTTAGAGACATTAGAGAATAGTGATGAGAGAGTAACTTACAGACAAGTAAGCGTATCCATAAATGAAATTTTAAAGCATTTTCCTCCATTCATGCAGTAAGAAACCTCTAACTCGTTGCATGGGTCACCATGGTCTACAAAAGAGAGAATAGAAACATTTCAGGTTAACAGACACATAAAACAAATACAGTTACATCATATGGAAATTCTCAATAGCATTCCTGATCAAATTATTTCGCCAAACTCTTTTACCTGCCATCATTTGAATGTTTATTTTCCTTGTTTCTATCCTGAAGAATGTGACAGGGTTCTCTAAGATCCCCACCTACAAAAGTAACAGCTCATTACTAATCTACATAGACAAAATTATGAATTTACATAGACAACAAGATAATCAGAGAAAAAACATTTCATGTTTGGTACTTTCTTTCTGCACTAAAACAAGGTATAACAGAAGTAAACTGGTTATGCGTCCTTAATCATATCACCGTATCACTGACTTATCGCCATTGTATGAAAATAATAAAGAGGTTTGTTATTCTCTTACAAATAGTATTGTTATGAATCTGTCCTTACCACCTCAGGAAATCCCAGTTTGTGGTAAGGTTAGTGCAGGTTTCTTAGGTGAATCACAGAGACAGACTGTTGAAAATAACTCTGCCAACTGCTTTTTGTTGGGCCTTCAAAAGCACAAATGTGGGCGTGTTCCATTGAGCCCAGAAATGTTGTGATAGCTGTTTGTCCACATTGTAAATGGCATGCTAAATGTCAGGATTATCTCTATTGATTCTGATTCATTTTGGTAGGATGCCTGATATAGTAAAATGGGGTCGTTTTCAATGACTGCCTCAGAATACAATATCCCCACTACAGAGTAAGTAAACAAAGCCTTCTTCACTGGAAATTACGATAATTTTACAATTTTGACATTTCACTAATACAATGTGCAGTAGTGGTTTACTTTCAAACGGACAATAGGTGTCTGCATTCACTGTAATGATACATGAATGGATTAGTTTGTTAAAGCCAAGTAATTATCATTGCATCACACAATCTATCCAGGTTGGGCGTGGATCACTTTCTGTGTGACTTCAACTTGGCTTTAAATAGACAATCTGTGGGTTTGGTGAGAGGCAATGGAATGACTGGTATGGTGAGAGGGAATTGGAACAAACAGCACAGGCATAGCTAGAATCGTGGGAACTTTGCTTTGCTCTGGCCATCTTAATTACATGTCTCCTGCCTCAACACTTCCAGCATTCTTGTAATCATTGTTCTGTGTACTTCTTCAAAACCGTTAGCCGTTCAAATCAAATGTATCGGACACATACACGTGTTTAGCAGATGTTATTGTGGGTGTAGCGAAATGCTTGTGCTTCTTGCTCCAACAGTGCAGTAATTTAGAACAATATCTAACAATTTCACAACATTTCCCCAAAATACACGACGTCTAAGTAATGGATTAACAATATACATATACATATAGACTACCGTTCAAAATGTTGGGGTCAATTAGAAAAGTCCTTGTTTTTTAAAGAAAAGCAAATTTGTCTATTAAAATAACATCAACTTGATCAGAAATACATTGTTAATGTTGTAAATGACAGTTGTAGCTGGAAACATCTGATTTTTAATGTAATATCTACATAGGCGTACAGGGCCCATTATCAGCAACCATCACTCCTGTGTTCCAATGGCACGTTGTGTTAGCAAATCCAAGTTTATCATTTTAAAAGGCTAATTGATCATTATGTATGCTCTCATTGGCTGGCCCTCACTACATATCCGTCGCCAAACCCACTGGCTCCAGGTTATCTATAAGTCTTTGCTAGGTAAAGACCCGCCTTATCTCAGTTAACTGGTCACCATAGCAACACCCACCCGTAGCACGCGCTCCAGCAGGTATATTGCACTGGTCATCCCCAAAGCCAACACTTCCTTTGCCCGCCTTTCCTTCCAGTTCTCTGCTGCCAATGACTGGAACAAATTGCTAAAATCTCTGAAGCTGGAGTCTTATATCACCCTCTCTAACTTTAAGCATCAGCTGTCAGAGCAGTTTACCGATCACTGTACAGCCAATCTGTAAATAGCACACCCGACTACCTAATCCCCATAATATCACTTACCTTCTTGCACTTTTGCACCCCAGTATCTCTACATTATCATCTGCACATCTCTCACTCCAGTATTAATGCTAAATTGTAATTATTTTCGCCTCTAGGGCCTATTTATTGCCTATCTCCATACTCTTCTACATTTGCACACACTGTACATAGACTTTTCTATTTTTATTTTATTTTGTGTTATTGAGTGTACGTTTGTTTGTGTAACTCTGTGTTGTTGTTTTTGTCACACTGCTTTGCTTTATCTTGGTCAGGTCGCAGTTGTAAATGAGAACTTGTTCTCAACTGGCCTACCTGGTTAAATAAAAGTGAAATAAAATAACAAATTTGATAACCCTTTTGCAATTATGTTAGCACAGCTGAAAACTGTTGTCCTGATTTAAAGAAGCAATAAAACGGGCCTTCTTAGACTAGTTGAGTATCTGGAGCATTAGCATTTGTGGGTTTGATTACAGGCTGAAAATGGCCAGAGACAAAGACCTTTCTTCTGAAACTCGTCAGTCTATTCTTGTTCTGAGAAATTAAGGCTATTCCATGCGAGAAATTGCCAAGAAACTGAAGATCTCGTACAATGCTGTGTACTACTTCCTTCACAGAACAGCGCAAACCAGAATAGAAAGAGGAGTGGGAGGCACCGGTGCACAACTGAGCAAGAGGACAAGTACATTAGAGTGTCTAGTTTGAGAAACAGACTCCTCACAAGTCCTCAACTGGCAGCTTCATTAAATAGTACCCCCAAACCTCTTTATTGTTGACGTTGACATTTAAACGTGTTAACTCTAGCAAGGCTACTGGCACAGACGGCATGTCTAGCTGTGTCATGAGAGCATGCGCAGACCACCTGGCTGGTGTGTTTACGGACATATTCAATTGCTCCCTATCCCAGTTTGTTGTCCCCACATGCTTCAAGATGGCCACCATTGTTCCTGTACCCAAGAAGGCAAAGTTAACTGAACTAAATTACTATCGCTCCGTAGCACTCACTTCTGTCATCGTGAAGTGCTTTGTGAGACTAGTCAAGGATCATATCACTTCCACCTTACTTGGCACCCTAGACCCACTTCAGTTTGCATACCGCCCCAACAGGTCTACAGACGATGCAATCGGCATCTCATTGCAAACTGCTCTATCCCATCTGGACAAGAGGAATACCTATGTAAGAATGCTGTTCATTGACTACAGCTCAGCATTCAACACCACAGTACCATCCAAACTCATCATTAAGCTGGAGGCCCTGTGTCTCATCCCCGCCCTGTGCAATTGGGTCCTGGACTTTTTGATGGTTTGCCCCCAGGTGAAGGTAGGAAACAACATCACTGACCCTCAACACTGGTGCCCCACAAGGGTGCGTGCTCAGCCCACTCCTGTACTCCCTGTTCACCCCTGACTACGTGGCAATGCACGACTTCAAATCAATCATCAAGTTTGCAGACAGCACAACAGTAGTGGGCTTGATCACCAACAACAACAAGACAGCCTACAGGGAGGAGGTGAGGACACTCCGAGTGTGGTGTCAGGGAATCAACCTCTCAATCAACCTACTCATAATGCATATTCATATTCCTCTGTAGCAAAAAAAACGTGTTTACTCTGCAATAGTCCACATTGTCGAGAGATAGAAGCCGACCATTGATGAGTGATGACACTATTAACACTGAGGTGTCGTAAGTAAATCACATGGCCTTATTCAGTTGATTCAGCAGAGAGGTTGAAACAGCAGAGGGAGCAACCCCCTATCCACATTGAAGGAACAGTAGTGGAGAAGGTGGAAAGTTTTAAGTTCCTCGGCGTATACATCACAGACAAACTGAAATGGTCCACCCACACAGACAGTGTGGTGAAGAAGGTGTAACAGCGCCTCTTCAAACTCAGGAGGCTGAAGAAATGTGGCTTGTCACCTAAAACCCTGAAAAACCTTTACAGATGCACAATTGAGAGCCTGGTACGGCAACTGCACCGCCCTCAAACGCAAGGCTCTCTAGAGGGTGGTGCGGTCGGCACAAAGCATCACCGGGGGCAAACTACCTGGCCTCCAGGACACCTACAGCCCCTGATGTCACAGGAAGGCCAAAAAGATAATCAAGGACATCAACCACCCGAGCCACTGCCTGTTCACCCTGCTACCATCCAGAAGGCAAGGTCAGTACAGGTGTATCAAAGCTGGGACCGAGACTGAAAGACAGCTTCTATCTCAAGGCCATCAGACTGTTAAACAGCCATCACTAACTCAGAGAGGCTGCTGCCTACATAGAGTCTCACTAGTCACTTTAAACAATGCCACTTTAATAATGTTTGCATATCTTACATTACTCATATCATATGTATATACTGTATCTTATACTATCTATTGCATCTTGCCGTGCAGTTTATACATCACAAACATTCAATGTTAAAATACACTTATGTCAAATATAAAAGTCAGGGATAAGTGCTACCACTTGTAATCATACTCACTAATGTTTATGGGAAATGGGAAATCTGCAGTTGCTTCATCCATTTTTGGACTTCTGAATTAATGATATATACCCATTGATTCTTGAAGAATGTAACTTAGAAATGCCTCATGAGCTTTGTTCAACTGTCTTACCCCATCAGAACCCAACATATATGCGTTTTTTAATTCCAATGTTTGTAAACAAAGTAAAAGTGGTTCAAACTATAATGTTGATATCATGGATGGTCAGTCCTTGCATCCATAGTTCTGTCTATGAATTTGAGAGGGGTTACATTTCTCCAGCTCCACCATTTACCCAAACAGGGGTGACAAGAACACTTATTTATTGTTTCAACTACTGAATGCCGCTTTAAATAGGCCTACTACTTTTTTTTAAATACAAGATTGCCTCAATGTCAGTCAAGTATCATAATTGGAGAAACCTATAGCCCCCCAAACTAGATCTATGAAAGTTATGTGATTGATTGTTTCTTTACACCATGGTTTAGCCAATTGTCTCAGACAAAATCCGTGTTATATTTTATCAGGAAAACTTTGAGAATGTCTTTTACCATCCAGTTAATATTTAGCAAGGTGATGGAGCTGGATGCTGTCCTACTATCACTGCGATGTTATCGCGAGGAACACAGATGAAGCTCTGAAGAGGTGAAGTGAAGCGAGAGTGTTTTTACATCGACGCTTCTGGGGGGAGGGAGTGGGGGGGGGCTTGAAAAACCTCGTTATGACTGCCATAAAGACGTCAGTTCATTCGGATTTTCATCTCACATTTCATTGTGAGAGATAGTTTGTTGCCTCGCTTCTGTGGATGACGCGGGATCACAATTCAGCACCTGGACAGCTCCTGGTCCTTAACCTATTACTGGGCACATGGAGTCCCTAGCGTGATTGTAGGGAAACCCTGTGAGCAGGCGAGATTTGGGCACTAAAATGCCATCCTTCCGAAATATGACGTTTAACTGAATATGTGGATAGTGGAGGACATTTAAAAGCATCTCCGTGAATGATGATGCTTACAATAAGGATCGGGCTTTTTCGTTGTGCCCTGTATTCTAAGCAGCAGCACGGGTCGTTAGCCAATCCAAATCTGAAGAGGATAGCAGCAGCCTACACACAGCAACCGAGCCCCGCTCACACTGATCATCGGCAAGGGAGACATTACCATCATCATTAGGAGGGCATGAGTCACGACCACACTTTCAACAATGTAGAGCATAAAAGGTAGGTTGTTTTTGTCAGAATAGCATATTGATAAATCATTTTGATACTTCCTGCCTGTGACTTCTGCTCTTTCATACATTCCGTCCCCCCTTTCTTTACTGTCGTCTTAATGACCACCATAATTGTCTTATTCGTAATGTATCGTTGCTGCACTATTGATGGCTTTGCTAAATTATCAGGAAAACATATAATGTACTATGTTTAGTATATACTGTGTAGTAGCAACCTATATATCTGTTGTTACACGTGCTTTGAACCAGAATAATAGTCATTGTAGAAAGCTGTCCAGGGCCTTGTGAAAAATAATTGAGACATAGTAGCCTTAATCAGTTTAGCAGGGATCAGTGTTGACACGTCTTTAAGGTGAAACCATGTGTTTGTTGGGGGAACTTCAAATGTAGGATACATGTTGGGTTCTGACTGAGGAGGTGGATACTAAAATGTAGACAGTAGACTATTGGGAAGTGAAGGGGTTTGGACAATATGAAATGGTTGCATGGCTGCATGTCTTAATTTCCAAGAAAATCAAGTAATTATTGTCTGTCTGGAGGAATGCAAGAGCTATGTTGGAGACAACATGGATATATGGCAACAGTTCATCTACATCCTGCTATAGGGATCTCTCATCTTGATGATGAGTATACAGCAGTGTAAGTATTTACTCAAGTCTTGGAATTGATGGATATTTTATGCAATATTCTACCTGGTCCCAGAGAGCTTGTCTCAAAGACCTAACTTGTTTGATAGGTTGTCAAGTCCAGCACATGACTTACGGCCACATCCATCCATTAGGAACTGTGATTGACAGGTTTCTTTAAAAATACGAAATCCTGCATACAGTATCTCAAATACCTTAATTTCACTCAGTCTTGTCTGCACAGGTCGGACAACCATTCCACTGCATAGCCTTCACTATTGCCTGTGCTGTGGCCAGATTTTCTATAGGTGCCAGTTGTGTGCAGTCTTTTTTCTTGGGCATTGCAGTGATGCAATATTACAGTCTAGTCCTTGAATGACCTGAATTGATTTATCTTGAATGACATCTAATCTGCTGTGCTACACTACATTAGTCTGTTCTGCTATAGCTTCAAATACTGACTCCACACCCCAACTCGTGTGTCTGAAGCTTTTCCCTTTGCCTTTGTTTGTAAGACAGACACTACACTGACTTCATAGTACGCTATACATATGAACCTCTCCTCTTCGCCCCGGCATTTAAATGATTGAAGCTCAGGTTAAACGACCTCTACAGCCCATGCTGCTTACTAATATGTGTTTATATTGCTGCTGACAACTTCATCAGACTTTTCAAAAGTGAGGCACTAGCAAATTGAGCTTCAGTTTATACCTGCAATGTGGGGAATGTAGCTGTCTGTGAAGTAATACCCCTTTTCAAAGACTCATGTGTTTGTGATTCTGTCTGGGTAAAGCCTATGTACCTGGCTGTTCTTCGCTCATGTTTACTCTCTGGAAAGCTGCTGGAATGGACTGTAAATGAGCTCTTCAATATATCTATTTCCTATTGCATAAAGTGTTCTCATCCTTCCTTACTTGTTATGCAAGTGATGTGATGTTTCTGAGCCCCTGGTGCAGAGTTAAATATGTCAGAGGACTCCCATAGCAGAACTATACTGCATGAGAATGTTCATGTTTATATCAATTGATTGTTTTCGATCTATTCAGTGAATTCATAAAACATTTCATGAACATGACATTCAAAACAAATGTTAAATAGTTAAAAGTATAATGAACAAGTTATACATGAGATGTGTATACTGCATTGTTGTCAGAATGTGAAGAGTTAGGGAGAGACTGTGATTAACTTCCTTGTTTTCTAACCTTTCTCCACAGGTGTGGTGTGAGCCAAGTCTCCATTCTCTGGTTAAATCAAGAGTAACAATCGTGTCAACGTCCATTCACAGAAACAACACAGCAACATGAGCAAACCCCAGTAAGTAAAACACATGACTACTGATATTTACATCTGTTTAACACATCAAAACCTCTCATCCTGTTCTTATGCATTTTGCTCGTTGTACCCCGACTGCCCGCTATTACTAGCACAGGTTTTGTGATGGGAACCCCAGCATGGTCTGGCCTGATTATGAGAACAGCTCCTGTCTATTTCCTCATACCCTTTCAGCCAAGAACTTTGAGCCTGAGAAGCAGGGGAGCAGCAGGGGAACAGCAAGGGCAATAGCAGGGGAACAGCAGGGCAATTCAGGGCAATAGCAGAGGAACAGCAGGGCAATTACAGGTCAATAGCAGGGGAGCAGCAGGGCAACAGCAGGGCAATAGCAGGGGAACAGCAGTGGAATAGCAGGGGAACAGCAGGGGAGCAGCAGGGGAATAGCAGGGCAATAGCAGGGGAACAGCAGGGCAATAGCAGGGCAATAGCAGGGGAACAGCAGGGGAACAGTAGGGCAACAGCAGGGGAGCAGCAGGGCAATAGCAGGGGAACAGCAGGGCAATAGCAGGGGAGCAGCAGGGGAATAGCAGGGGAGCAGCAGGGGAGCAGCAGGGGAATAGCAGGGCAACAGCAGGGCAATAGCGGGGGAACAGCAGGGCAATAGCGGGGGAACAGCAGGGCAATAGCAGGGGAACAGCAGGGGAATAGCGGGGCAACAGCAGGGCAATAGCGGGGGAACAGCAGGGCAATAGCAGGGGAACAGCAGGGGAACAGCAGGGGAACAGCAGGGGAATAGCAGGGCAACAGCAGGGCAATAGCGGGGGAACAGCAGGGCAATAGCAGGGGAACAGCAGGGGAACAGCAGGGCAATAGCAGGGCAACAGCAGGGGAGCAGCAGGGCAATAGCAGGGCAACAGCAGGGCAATAGCAGGGGAACAGCAGGGCAATAGCAGGGGAACAGCAGGGCAATAGCAGGGCAACAGCAGGGGAGCAGAAGGGGAGCAGCAGGGCAATAGCAGGGGAACAGCAGGGGAATAGCAGGGGAATAGCAGGGGAACAGCAGGGGAACAGCAGGGGAGCAGCAGGGGAATAGCAGGGAAACAGCAGGGGAGCAGGCACTCCTGTGCTAGGCATTCCAAGAGAACTACCACCAGTCACCAGACTGTCTCTGCTGCCATCTCTTAGCATGCAGGAGAGATTTTCACTTGTCATCTTCTCTTATTAATAATGAGTCGCTATGTGGTCCCCCAGACATCCTCTGCAGCCTGATGACAGCCCTGGTTATGGCCAAGGAAGGGGAGGGAGATTATGGTGTGGTGGTAGGAAGATGGGCTTGAGGTGGGAGAGAAATGAGGCTGAGGTGGGAGGGAAATGATGGTAAGGTGGGAGAGAAATGAGGGTGAGGTGAGAGGGAGATGGGGATGAGGTGGGAGATGAAGGTGAGGTGGGAGGGAGATGGGGGTGAGGTGGGAGATGAAGGTGAGGTAGGAGGGAGATGGGGGTGAGGTGGGAGATGAAGGTGAGTTGGGAGGGAGATGGGGGTGAGGTGGGGTTGAATGCATAATTGGTTCAATCAGCTGCATCTTCTGTTTAAAGCCAGTCCTACAGAGATCGCGGTCTGAGCTCAATGCAGACCTTGAGGTTCAGGATTTTGACCAAATGGAGCCTGTTTAAAAGAAAACACAGTGGGACAATATATTGCCCAATGGGCGACACACAGACTTGTGATGTGTTTTCTGGTTAACAGGAAGGCGTGAATTAATGATGTCGGTCCTCAGCGACACCCTGGTGAAATGACAGATGGGACATCTTTGTGTGGTGTGACCACGTCTGCAGAGATATTTTCCCCACTGTTATTTTAATTATAGAATAGTCCTTTAAATAATCTCTAACTCTCTATGATGTATTTCTGCATATACTAAGAGTAGTGAGTCAGAGATGGAGAAATACACTATATATACAAAAGTATGTGGACACCCCTTCAAATTAGTGGATTTGTCTATTTCAGCCACACCCTTTGCTGACAGGTGTATAACATTGATCACACGGCCATGCAATCTCCATAGACAAATATTGGCAGTAGAATGGCCTTACTGAAGAGGATGCCAACTTTCAAGCATGTCAATTTGTCAAATTTCTGCCCTGCTAGAGCTTCCCCAGTCAACTGTATGTGAATTTGAAACATCTAGAAGCAACAACGGCTCAGCCGCGAAGTGGCAGGCCACACAAGCTCACAGAACGGGACTGCCGAGAGCTTGCAACACTACCAAGTTCCAAACTGCCTTTGGAAGAACAGCCAGCACAAGAACTGTTCGTCGAGAGCTTCATGAAATGGGTTTTCATAGCCGAGCAGCCGCACACTAGCCTAAGATCACCATACGGAATGCCAAGCGTCGGGTGGGGTGGTGTAAAGCTCCATTGGACTCTGGAGCAGTGGAAACGCGTTCTCTGGAGTGATAAATCACGCTTCACCATCTGGCAGTCCAACCGACGAATATGGGATTGGCGGATGCCAGGAGAATGCTACCTGCCCCAATGCATAGGTCCAACTGTAAAGTTTGGTGGAGATAGAAGAATGGTCTGGGGCTGTTTTTCATGGTTCAGGCTAGGCCCCTTAGTTCCAGTAAAGGGAAATCTTAACGCTACAGCATACAATGACATTCTAGACGATTTTGTGCTTCCAACTTTGTGGCAACAGTTTGGAGAAGCCCTTTCCTGTTTCAGCATGATAATGGCCCCATCGCAGTGCTAGCTGTGCCACCAGAAACTCTGGGTTCGCGCCCAGGCTCTGTCGCAACTGGCCGCGACCGGGAGGTCTATGGGGCGAAGCACAATTGGCCTAGCGTCGTCCGGGTTAGGGAGGGTTTGGCCGGTAGGGATATCCTTGTCTCATCAGGCACCAGCGACTCCTGTGGCGGGCCAGACGCATTGCACACTAACCAAGGTCGCCAGGTGCACAGTGTTTCCTCCGACACATTGGTGCGACTGGCTTCCGGGTTGGATGTGCGCTGTGTTAAGAAGCAGTGCGACTTGGTTGGGTTGTGTTTCGAAGGATGCATGAGAGGATGCACGGGAGTCGTAGCGATGAGACAAGATAGTAACTACTAACAATTGGATACCACGAAATTGGGGAGAAAAAGGGGGGCACATTTTTTTTTACATTTAAAGACAATGGCCCAGTGCACAAAGCGAGGTCCATACAGAAATGGATCGGTGTGGAAGAACTTGACTGGCCTGCACAGAGCCCTGACCCCAACGAACACCTTTGGGATGAATTGCAAGCCAGGCCTAATCGCCCAACATCAGTGCCCGACCTCACTAATGCTCTTGAGGCTGAATGGAAGCAAGTCCCTGAAGCAATGTTCCAACATCTAGTGGAAAGCCTCCCAGAAGAGTGGAGGTTGTTATGACAGCAAAGGGGGGACCAACTCCATATTAATGCCCATGATTTTGGAATGAAATGCTCAATGAGCAGGTGTCCACATACTTTTGGTCATGTAGTGTAGTTAATACTCAAGATATAACCTCCCCCCCTGTGAGTAAACTGATTTATAATATATTTCACATTCAGTATAGAATTGAACATGCTAAAGTTATGGAAGCTTTTATTTATTCATTTTCTTTTCCAATTGTATTCAAAGGCAGTTTTTATATTGATTGACGCAAACCAGTGAGGAGCATTTACTGACAAAAAGAATGATCTGTATTGCCTTTCTTCTCATTGCAGATGATCCATGCTAGTTTGATGACAAGTACTCTGTAACAGTAGTGGTTGGCGTGTGCTTTATATGTAGTACGGTTGTTGTCTTTCTCCGGGCCCTATTCAGAGTTATTTGTACATTTTGTTCCATTCAGCACACAAATATAGTACACTACATACCCTGCGGAGTCATATGTGTTTAAAACAGGCCAGCTAACATTTACTGTAACTACCTTCTGTGGTCACGTGAGCCCCTGTCATAGTGCAGTTAGTCTATCTGTCATACAATGTCTTGATCCTGTCTCATTACAACAGGATGTGCTAATTAGTAGGTCACCGTTTCCACTTTTAGCTCACAAATGGGATGTTTAAATCTCCTACAGATGATGTTACATGACATTACATAACATTTTGCATGTTTTGCGGGCATATGTTTCCAGCACTTCAAACCGTAGGTCTCATGGGGTATTTACTGAGACAACAAGGCTACTACAACCAACAGCATTAGTCAGATATACAGCACCAGTGGTTTAATAGCTCAGTGAGTTCCATTCCCTTCGAATCCACACAGATCCTCAAAACATTGGTTTAAGAGAACTTTGAGTTACACATTATAGTATTCTTTGCTGTGTATTATCCATTGAATAGTATGTCATAAAGCCTATTGCAGTAAATTAGATTAGTCTATGATCATCAATCATATAATAGCTCACTATTGGCTGTAATTTTTATAGCTTGTTGCTTGACTGCTCTATGTAGCAGCTGGTGCTGGAGGTCTGGCAGATGTTGTTGCAGAGGTTTCTGCTGAGCCTGACATCACATCCATGTACATACATATCTTCTCATCTCTCTATATACACATCTTCTATGTCTGCTGATAGAGTGGCCCATAGCTGGGATGGTACAGGAGCAGGAGGAATTAGCTGTATCGTATATTAACCCTTATAATGAAAGCAAGCTCATTCAATGGCACAAAGTCCTCAGTCTTCTCAAGTTGATGCTCACAGTATTCAGGATGAAGAGTGCCCCCAACACATGCACACTTTGTAAAGCGAAGATGCGCATATTGATTTTTCATGATCTTATTACCTAAAAGATCTGATTTTACAAATGTGCTGGTGTATCAATGGCCATCATCAATGGAGTCAGGGGCGGTGGCTGGAAATGTGGCTTAAGTTTGGCACGTTGGTGCGGCTTTCCTGATGGTATCAGAGCACTGAATTGCTTTCCATTGAGGAACAGCCAACCAGGCTTACATGCTTATTGGGTGAGACAGTGTGACAGAGTCGTAGACAGCGGGCCTGGAACAGTGTGGTGGTAAGCACTCAAAATGACAATGATACTGTTGCCCTCTACATAACATGAGGCTTTGCTGAAGCAGCACTTTGTAATTCTATGACAGACATGGATGACTTTATTTTACAGTGAGAGCACTGGAAATAATGAGAACACTGTATGAGCAAATGGGAGGTATTTAAAAAAATGTTTCAATTGGGATTGCAGTTTTTATTTACCCATTGTTACACAAGGTTACGTTAGTCTGCATTTCTTTAATGCTTAGCTCTATCTAAATAGCTCTATCTTGTTGAATGTCAGAATGTGTATTTCTACAGTAAATTGAACAACCTCTACAAAACCACATTTTAATGTGCATGTAATGCTGTATTCAGTGCTAGATTTAATTCAATTGTATATTCTGTTGAGTTCAGCAGTATTTGAGAGGACGAGGATGTTTGTACTTTGAGCACCTTTCCTACAGCATACTGCAGTCTACGAACCCAACTATCTGTTCGCAAGAAAAAGGCCATACAGTTGAAGTCGGAAGTTTACATACACTTAGGTTGGGGTTATTAAAACTAGTTTTTCAACCACTCCACACATTTCTTGCTTACAAAAAATAGTTTTGTCAAGACGTTTAGGACATCTACTTTGTGCATGACACAATTAATATTTCCAACAGACAGATTATTTCACTTATAATTCACTGCATCACAATTCCAGTGGGTCAGAAGTTTACATACACTAAATTGACTGTGCCTTTAAACAGCTTGGAAAATTCCAGAAAATGATGTCATGGCTTTAGAAGCTTCTGTTAGGCTAATTGACATCATTTGAGTCAATTGGAGGTGTACCTGTGAATGTATTTCAAGGCCTACCTTCAAACTCAGTGCCTCTTTGCTTGACATCTTGGGAAAAACAAAAGAAATCAGCCAAGACCTCAGAAAAAAAATTGTAGATCTCCACAAGTCTGGTTCATCCTTGGGAGCAATTTCCAAACACCTGAAGGTACCACGGTCATCTGTACAAACAATAGTATGCAAGTATAGACACCATGGGACCACGTAGCCGTCATACCGCTCAGGAAGAAGACGCGTTCTGTCTCCTAGAGATAAACGTACTTTGGTGCGAAAAGTGCAAATCAATCGCAGAACAACAGCAAAGGACCTTGTGAAGATGCTGGAGGAAACAGGTACAAAGGTATCTATATCCACAGTAAAACAAGTCCGATATTGACATAACCTGAAAGGCCGCTCAGCAAGGAAGAAGCCACTGCTACAAAACCGCCATAAAAAAAATCCAGACTACGGTTTGCAACTGCACATGGGGACAAAGACCATCGTTATGTTTGGAGGAAAAAGGGGGAGGCTTGCAAGCCGAAGATCACCATCCCAACTGTGAAGCAGGGGGTGGCAGCATCATGTTGTGGGGGTGTTTTATTTCAGGAGGGACTGGTGCACTTCACAAAATAGATGGCCACATGAGGAAGGAATATTATGTGGATATATTGAAGCAGCATCTCAAGACATCAGTCAGGAAGTTAAAGCTTGGTCGCAAATGGGTCTTCTAAATGGATAATGACCCCAAGCATACTTCCAAAGTTGAGGCAAAATGGCTTAAGGACATCAAGGTCAAGGTATTGGAGTGGCCATCACAAAGCCCTGACCTCAATACTATAGAAAATGTTTGGGCAGAACTGAACAAGAGTGTGCGAGCAAGGAGGCCTACACACCTGACTCAGTTACATCAGCTCTGTCAGGAGGAACGGGCCAAAATTCACCCAACTTATTGTGGAACGCTACCCGAAACATTGGACCCAAATAAAACAATTTAAAGACAATGCTACCAAATATTAATTGAGTGTATGTAAAATTCCCCACTGGAAATGTGATGAAATAAATCAAAGCTGAAGTAAATCATTCTCTTTACTATTATTCTGGCATTTCACATTCTTAAAATAGTGGTGATCCTAACTGACCTAAGACAGGGAATCTTTACTAGGATTAAATGTCAAGAATTGTGAAAACTGAGTTTAAATGTATTTGGCTAAGGTGTATGTAAACTTTTGACTTCAACTGTATATAGAGGACAAGAAATTGAGAGTACTATTTTTTCCCCTAATAGTTTACAATACTTAATCTTGTATTTGGTATGCTGTCTTGTAATATACTTGCAGTGTACAAAACATTAGGAGCACCTTCCTAATATTGAGTTGCACCCCCTTTTGCCCTCAGAACAGCCTCAATGGCCCATGTTGACACCAATGCTTCCCACAGTTGTGTCGAATTGGCTGGTTGTCCTTTTGGTGGTGGACCATACTTGATACACATGGGAAACTGTTGAGTGTGAAAAACCCAGTAGAATTGCACTTCTTGACACCCTCAAACTGGTGCGCCTGGCACCTACTACCATACCCCAATTCAAATGCACTTATATCTTTTGTCTTGCCCATTTACCCTCTGAACGGCACACATACAGTACACAATCAATGTCTCAATTGTCTCAAGGCTTAAAAATCATTCTTTAACCTGTCTCCTCCCTTTTATCTACACTGATTGAAGTGGATTTAACAGGTGACATCAATAAGGGATCATAGCTTTCACCTGGATTCACCTGGTCAGTCTAATGTTTTGTACACTCATTGTATGTCCTTTTACATATTTTATCAACATTATCAGGCCAGTCCTTTCATGGTTATACTGTAAGTCAGTATAGTATATAAAGCCTTTCATGGTTATACTGTAAGTCAGTATAGTATATAAAGCCTTTCATGGTTATACTGTAAGTCAGTATAGTATATGAGGCCTTTCATGGTTATACTGTAAGTCAGTATAGTATATGAGGCCTTTCATGGTTATACTGTAAGTCAGTATAGTATATGAGGCCTTTCATGGTTATACTGTAAGTCAGTATAGTATATGAGGCCTTTCATGGTTATACTGTAAGTCAGTATAGTATATGAGGCCTTTCTTCTATCTGTCATTCGCTTTCAGACCTCCAGATTCTGACAATTGTAATCAACTCTATTAATCATTGAATTAGCCAACGCATGGGTGAAGTTTGTCATCAATACTCTGAATCCATACTCTGAATCCATACTCTGAATCCATACTCTGAATCCATACTCTGAATCATCATTTCAAAAGCTTTTACTCTACTTTTTTTGACAAGCTGCATTTAAAATGTCCTCCATCAGACTCAATGAGTTGGACTTGAAAGGTCCAAGTCTCAGCCGGGTATTTTATTTTGATATTTCTATTGATTGTCATGTGGTGATTTATGGCCCAGTGGTGTAAATACACTGGAGGCAGAGCCATGGATGCCTTTTATTCTAGGGGAGTCAATTCTTGGCAATGATTACATTCCAGAAGGAAATGGTCTTAGATATATAGATATGTATATATAGATATATTTTCCTATATTACCTACATTATATTTGTCGTGAGATACTTCTTACATTAGAGCATATGCATTGCAACATGTTCTTTAAACTGGTACAGTTTGTGTGGTGTGACTATGGGAGGTAGGGCACTCGATGCTCAGGGAGATCTATGTTTAAGCTTCCTTGTTGCATTTGCTAATATTGCATGTCTTTGAAAATATTTCTAGCCTTTGGTGTGCTGGGTGCCCTTGCCTTGCCTGCCAGATGGAACAGCCTGGTCTCATAGAGTAGACGTAACATAGTAAAAGTACATGCGGAACACTCAAAATAGTATGATATGTTGCATTTGGTATGGTTATATATAGCCGGAATGTTACTTAAGGCAAAAAACAAATGGAGGGTGGTTGGTCGGGGTGAATGGGTAGGCGTATAACGTGAACTTCTAGCAATCCAAAGGATACGAGTTTGAATGTCATCACGGACAACTTTAGCATTTGAGCTAATTAGCAACTGTTTAACTACTTACTACTATTTAGCTCATTTGTAACTATTTAGCATGATAGCTAACCCTTCCCCTAACCCTAACCTTAACCCTTTTATCTATCCCTAACCCCAACCCTAACCATAACCCTTTAACCTAACTCCTAACCTTAACCCTGCCTCTCACCCTAATCCTAACCCCTAGCCTAGCTAGTGTTAGCTAACGTTAGCTACAACAAATTGTAATTCATAACATATCATACATTTATCAAATCCATTGTACATTTAGCAAATTTCTTACATATCATTCTAATTGTAATTGGTAACATATCATATGAATGCATGATGGACATTCACAAATGAATACATACCATACGAAACATAACATATCATACCAAAGGGAGTGCCTCAGATTTACATTCAGAATAATACTAAATGCTCTGAGACCAGGTTGGGTGGAATGGAGCAGTATACAAAAGTGCACCAAGCCACCCCCTACCCCAGGATGGCAACAAGCCACTGAAGCGGCCCCTGCACATAATGGAACCTAGTCTCGCCAACGATTGTTTGGAAATGTGATTTTGATGCAGTGAACAGTTTGTGTCTGTCATGACTGATAGCATCTTTGTTTTGCGGCTAGTAAGGAGAGGTGCAAGGGTACAGATAATGTTGGAATGCACTGGCTCTCAATGTTAAGCATGTGTAGTATGTGGGGGCATTCTTCCCTGAGGCAAACACATCCCAGTAGCCAATTGTTAGTTACAGCATCATATCAGTACACTGAAATGCATAGACTTAGTAAGGATTTATAAGAATACTATTACACCACCCTGTCAGACACTGTGTCTGAAATGATTGTGGGTACCTATGCAGATAAGAAAGCAACCTTTGAAGTAAGCAGGTATGTTAAGTATGAATTAGTCATAAGTCAGTGAAGAGCAGGGGATGTTTTCCTCTCCAGGGCTGACTACAGTACATTAACATTTCATAGGTCCCTCTCTCCCTCCCTCTCTCCCTCCTAGTGTGTACACTATTTACCTCCACATATCACCAGGCTGTTAGTCCCCAACTATCTACAGGCTCTCCAGCACAATGTATTTTGTTCTCTCTGGCTTGTAATCAATGGCCTCCTCCCTTGCTAAGCTCTGGGGTTATTGATGTCTTCACATTGGCTACGCTGTGCAGAGTGCCAAGCAGGTTGGGATTCCTGTTCTCATCTTTACTGGCTGAGCTGGAGAGAGGATGGAGTCCTACCCACACCTGCGTTTTAGTGTTGAAAATGAATTGAATAGGAGAAATACTCTGAAGTTCTGTTACAATGAGATTGTGAGAAAATATTAATTTGTATAGTTGCATATATAAGTGCTACTTACAGTGTGTACATGGTGTTCCGTACATTATGTCCTCCAGGGCCCCTCCCCAGGCCCAAGCCAGAGCCTCAGAGCTGGAGGTGATCTCCCAGCAGGTGGAGGAGGACAACCAGTGTCACGCTCCGGTCCAGGTGGTCAGCTTTGCATACAGAGACCTGCCTCTGGCCGGGCTGGACATCTCCCTGGCCGGATCCCAGCTCATCTCCAACCTGGACGAAGAGGACAACAGAGAGGGGTAGGTGGACACAGAGATTGTACCTGAAAACATCTCCCCTGTGTGTTTGATAATTGTACTATTAGCATAACTGACACAGAACTAAGCACTATCCATATTCTACCTTGACAGAGAAAATGTTTGCCTTCATTCTCTATCATGCTAGTAATAGCTCATCATAATGGTACCTGACATGATACTGAATCACTCAAATTCAAATTCATCATACCGATGGTGAGGGATCCTATGGGGATATGTGTCTGTAAATACTTCAGTATCATCCTTACATTGTGAAGGCATTAACTGATATGCCTGTGAGCCTACACTATTTGTCTCAGTGACATCATTTCTCTTTGCTATAAAAAGATTACTCCCTTCAACGTGCACTTTTGGCTCAAAACAAAGAGTTTTGTAAGCATCATATTGTTCCTGAAATGTCAGGCGCTGGTGGCTGTGTTGTCTATGCCCATGGGCCCTGTTTGTCCTGGCCGGACATGTTTCTCACATGGCCCTATCACTGCACTGCAGGCTGAGTGTGTACAGGACACACCGCCTCTTGTTCTGCCTGTCCTCTCAGGAAGCGTGACTCACAGGCCATCGGCTCGCTCATCTATGCAGAGGAAGTAGACCAACACTACAAGCTTCATTAGAGCATCCGCCCGCCATTCCACACCATCCAAGGCCTGCTCTGTTAGCTGACCTCACTACGCCCGGCTTGGACCTGGCCCGGCGCAGGGCTCTGTGGGATGCAAGGGGGGACAGATGGGTCCTAGTCCCATGCCACACACCCAGGCCACAGAGTGCAGGAGCTGGCAGCACTGGCATCACTGTGGGCATCTCAGGAGAACATGTCCATATGACACTATCATCCCATGATAGAGCACACAGTGATGTGGTAGTCATGGGATATCAAGTTGCATCTCTAAGGGATTTCAGGAGTCAGGCTTTTATGGTTCATTCCCTGGCTAAATAGCTATTTGTTTTGATGAAATTTTCTGGGTTGGAATTATATTTCCCTCCAAGCCTTTTTTCCCTGTAGCGCCATCACACTAATAAGAGAAGGCAGAGGTACCAGTGAAGCTGGAGATATGGCATGTTCATTGAACTCTTTAGATTGGAATTCCAGATTTCCAAACCACAGGCATTCCAAGGCCTACTCGTCACCAGAGTTTCACTGTGGGCTCATGTTTCCCTCCATTGGAATCATTTGTGGAAACAGAAGAAATATGCAGCCACGTCATGGTTTCTTGTTTACTCTGTGACTCATGTCTGTAGCATTAGAGGAATGACAGAGAGCTAGGTTGGTATTGCACATTGTCATTCATTACGGTCATTGAAATATGAGTGTACGTTGTTATCCCTACACTTATTTTTAAATGTAACCTTTATTTAACTAGGCAAGTCAGTTAAGAACAGATTCTTATTTACAATGACGACCTACCCCGGACAAACCCGAACGATGCTGGGCCATTTGTGCACCGCCCTATGGGACTCCCAATCACGGCCGGATGTGATACAGCCTGGATTCAAACCAGGGACTGTAGTGACGCCTCTTGCACTGAGATGCAGTGCCTTAGACTGCTACGCCACTCCTTAACCATTCATATGTTTTCAACCTTTTCTTAATAGATTTAAAAGTAAGCTCTCCAAAGAATAATACAGTTCTTTCTCTAAATGTAGGGTCTTATGTCATGGTCAATATTTGGCATATACACAGGGACTGATTATCTAATGTTGAACATTTTTCCTCATACTACCTCGTTTTCTTTTTCTTAGATGTCCTTATAAGATTAGCTTCACAGTTCTACTAAACCAGACTGGCATTCCAGACAATGACTAAACGTTATTTTAAACCTGACACAACACATTTCCTATCCCAACACCAAGTATGAACACAAACAGATTATTATTGGTCCACATGATCAAATGTGGGTCTTCATCAACACATTTCTTTATGTGTGATTTAGTTATGTGTTAGTTAGTTATGTGTGATTTAGTTTTAAGGTCTTTAAGTTTCTGAAATCAGGCTGATTGACACTAAATGGAGCCCTTAAAGAGTGCTTGGCTTTGTTGGGCTCTGTATAGCAGTGAAACGGAAAAGATAGAGTCTTGGAGTGCATGTGGTAGGTTTGGCATTGTATCTAGCAGCTGCACATGGCTTTCTATCAGCAGACGTGGGCGATTATGTAGGAGGTGGATGTTCTTGCGGACTACAGGGGGCACATGCAGTACTAGCAGATTCAGAGCAGTGGTGAGCTCTGGATTTATTAATAGACTCCTGGATGGAGCTACCTTCTTGCCTAGAACATGCTAGAGACTACGGTGATGTGGCCTGCTGCTTTCCTCTCCCATCACCTCATTTAACTATTCTGATTAACCTGTCGTATGCTTTTGTCATGTTATGACGTTCAGCTTCTGAAAATCATCATCACAGGGTTGTGACTTTCAAACCTTAGACCATAGAAAGGCAGATTGTTACAGACTATTTAGCCGTTTGTGAGTGGAACCGGATTATGTATGGTCGTTTGGTAGAGATGTGAAGCTGCATTAAGGTGAATCTGTGAGAGTGATGCCCTCTTAGTGACCTATATGGTGGGTTGACCCCTCAGACCAAGACTCAGTGGAGTCTCAGTGAAGTCCAGTGGAGTCCAGGAGCGTTTCTAAACGTTGTGCATGTACAAAATATACCACAGTACATGCGTTGGAATTTAGAAAAACTAAACTTGCTGGGAGAATATCCTTGCCTCCATGCAGACTTTAGACCATGCGTACGCACATTTTTCTTGTGGTTTAAAAATGGTATTGCAGGCAGGCAAGTAAGTATTTTGTGCGAATGGGGCTGAGGATGAGACACTTATTCATAAAACATTAAAAAAGGAAAACATAATAACAAGTTGCAGCCATTTGCCATTAGTGAGTAGAGAGAAAATCTATGCGTGTTTATTTTTGGAATCTAAAGTAATTAGACATAGGAATGTATTTCCTATTTATTTTATTTTCATAACCATTGCAGAATAAATTCCTCACCTTTTCTGGCCGTGGTGGGTTCATATTCCCGAAGTAGCCATACAACGAATTACCATGCACATCTCTCATTTGGGCCTAGTAGCCTTATAAAAAGGCTAGGTATTTCAAGTTTTGCTGTATGCGAACCCATAGACAGCGCGGTTTATAATGCTCCGAATTTAACATTTAGACAGTTGACCTTTTACATTGAAGTATACATGTATGCTACTACTGTAAGTACTGTAATAAAAAAAATACACTAGCTTAGTCAATGTTTCAGAATTCAGTCCAGCATATTCAGGTTGGGGGAGAAAGTTGATGCAAAACAATGTGGAATTCAAAATGTTCTTCTGTCAGGTCCACAGCAATTGTATTTTCTTTCAGAAACTGTCACAGTCCTTTGCATAATACAGAATAAGTTAGTGCAAAAGATTAAAAGATTCTGCCAACACCTCCAAAAACATTAGATAAAAGGGACATAAATTCCAATAGCTCCAAATTATACAGCATTCTTGTCACCATAAAAGGTGAATGGTGGGTTTTTTCCAGGTGGAGTTATAATGCTCATTCACAAGTGCACAGTTTAGCACATTAAAAATCAAAATAAATGTTAGGGGTGGATCAGCTTAATATTGCAGAAAGATTATTGCTTCCATCAATGTAATTGTCTGCATCATTTCCAATCCGCCATATCTTTTTTGGTAAATATATATATATATATATATCCATATACTGTATATACACACACATATGCATACATATACACATATATACATACACATACCAAATATAGATATACATACTTTTTTTTAGAATGTACCTTTATTATTCCCCGCAAACCCTACCATCCTTCCCTCAATTGGAGTAAACTAATAAACAATAACACTTAGGCTTCTACCTTCAGTTTATACATCTTATACACATTTTACAGACACAATCTATTTTACAATAGTTACATTTTGTTTGTTTTTATTCCATCCTCTGTTTCTGATGTCCATCCAGTTTGATTTCTATGTGTAACTGTGCTATTTCACAAAATTCCTGAACCTATATACATTTTACAGACCCCGTATGTTTTACATTGGTTATCTTGTTATTAGTCCCACCCTTAGGCTCCATTCAACCCCTCCCAACTATCTCTCAACATCATCCATTTTGGATTTCTATTTGCCATATATTTTTCAACTGTGCTGTGATGCTTCACAAAAGTACTGAACCTTTCTATTCTCATAGCTTCTACAGATTTTCTATTTAAATGGGACAGCTGTCAGTTTTTTGGTCCTTAAATGAAATTGGTATATGTTTTTATTTATCACACTTTTCTTTAACCATTTATGTTATTTTATGCAGGGCTGACATACAAGTGTCTTACTTTTTTCCCCTTCTATTTGCCTCTTCCATTTTTGTGGTGATGCTGCAATTAGTTGGTTGTAATTTTGGGAAGAGCAGACATTTCCATATGTCTGTGTTAGCTGCATGTGTGACATAACTCCACCAGTCCTATTTATGATATCATTCACTTAAAAACTTTTTTTAATGAAATGCCTTCGAAAAATATGTTTTTTTAATCAATTAGTATATTTGAGTTTAACCACAATATTTGTTGTATTATTTGCTATGTTTTTTTTCCAGGTGGATTAAACTGAAATTGCAACCAACTTTCTAAGGCTTGTTTAAAAAATAACAATATTTTGGAGATTATTTCCTTTTCAAACAACCAAAAGTGAGCAGGTGTAATCTGAATAGAGGGAAAAAGGCCATTCTTGAACATAGGATGAGACTTTCCTACCAATTTACTAGAGAACCAGTTTGGATTGAAGTATAACTTTTGTATGACTGATGCCTTTAGTGAGAGGTCTAATGCTTTAATATTTAATCATTTCTGCCCTCTGAATTCATATTCGTTATATAAATAAGCCCTTTTAATTTAGTCTGGCTTTCCATTCCAAGTAAAATGTAATATTTTTTTGTTGTAGGCAAAACCATAAGCATATAGGTAAACTGTGATATGACTAAAGAGTTAATCAGAGTGTTAATCAGGGTGATTTTTCCACAAATGGACATGTATTTTCATTTCCATGGTAGCAAGATCTTATCTATTTTTGCTAACTTTCTATAAAAATGTATTGAAGTGAGATCATTTATTTCTTTTGGGATTTGTATACTGAGTATGTCCGCATCTCCATCAGACCATTTAATTGGTAAATTACATGGTAATGTAAAAAAAGGTAGTGATCCAATACGTAATATACACTTACGTAAAAGTACACTTGGCAGTACACAATGGCACCTTCGTTTTTAAGCCACGGATTTCTAATCCCTTAATATTATTGTTGTATCTAATTTTAACAGTTAACATTTCGATGGCAATAATAAATAGATATGCCCGATAGTGGACAACCTTGTTTTACTCCTCTAGATAGTTTTAAACTTTCTGAGATGTAGCCATTATTTACTATTTTACACCTAGGGTTACTATACATAACTTTAACTCATTTTATAAGAGATTCCCCAAAATTGAAATATTCTAGGCATTTATATATAAACTCCAGTCATACTTTATCGAAATTTTTCATAGATTTCTATTGTTTCCAGTACTTGTCTTATATTATTGCCAATGTACCGTCCATGTAAAAAACCTGTCTGATTAGGATGAATAATATCTGACAATACTTTTTAAATTCTATGCGCCAAGCAGTTTGCTAGGATTTTTGCATCACAACACCGAAGTGTAAGAGGCATCCAATTTTTAAAATGGACTGGATCTTTATATATACCACTTGGGTCCTGTTTCAGTAATAATGATATTAGACCTTCTTGTTGTGTGTCCGATAATCTACCGTTTATATAGGAGGGGTTAAAACATGCTAATAATGGTCCTCTGAGTATATCAAAAAAAGTTTGGTATACTTCTACAGGTATACCATCCAGCCCTGGAGTTTTCCCAACATTAAAGGCTTTAACTGCATCAAGAAGTCCCTCCTCTGTAATTTGGCCTTCACGTGAGTCTTTCTATACAGATGTTAATTTTACATTATTATTAGGGAAAAATCCATACAATTATCTTCGGTTAGTGGAGATGGAGGAGACTGAAACGAAAACATAATCTTGAAGTACTTTACTTCCTCTTTCAAAATATCATTCGGTGAATCGTGAGTGAACCCATCATTTATAACAAGTTTCAATATAGTTTCTGGTAGCATTTCTATATTGAAGATTGAAAAGTAATTTGGTGCATTTTTCAACATATTCCATCCAGTTCGCTTTTTAAAAATAATATATTACACTGGATCTTTCTTGAATTAAGTTCCTCCATTTCTTTTTGTTTATCCTCTAACTTATTCTGTGCCTCTATGGTACTGTTTTTATTACTATCTAACTGTACTGTTAGTCCTTCAATTTCCTTTGTTAAATGGACTCTGTTGATCTAAATTGCTTTTGTTTTATAGTACTGAATTGCATGGCCTCTAAAGGCACATTTAAAAGTGTCCTATACAATAAGGAGATCTGGTGTACCTATGCAATGTCTGAAAAAGTCAGTTATAAATTATTCTGTCCTAGTTCTAAACAAGTTATCATCTAGAAGGCTTTGATTCAATTTCCAATATCCTCGCACACAAGGAAATTCTGTAAGAGTAATATATATGCCAATTATGTGATGATCCGACCGCATTCAGTTTAACACAGTTTTACTACGGGTCTGATTTTGGCGTGCGCCAAGTTTTTAAATCTCAATATTTTTATAAATACGTATTATTTTCAGAAATGGGGCATGCATTTATTTTGTGTAAAATTCATGCAACGGTTATAAATGAGGCCCCAGACCACTCCAGAGCTACCAGTGGGGCCAGGGCTCCTTTCTGAGCTGCCAACCCAGGCCCACAACCCCTCTCTGGTTATATCATCGTCAAGATCAGCATGCCACCCATAGTCCCAAGCTTCCAGCAGCAGGAACAGCAGCATATGCCACTGATCTCAACGGGCCAGTGTGATGAGCCGCAGCAATGGCAGATGGTTCATGTGGGTCAACCTGGTATTGTGACGGGAGGAGAGCGAGAGAGGAGGGACTCTCACCCTGCTCCCACCATCCCATTCATTCACAAAGATGCCTGCCAAAGATTAGTGTGAAATGGCTCCATTTGATGAATGTGGACTGGTCTCCATGTTGGGTGGAGGTGGAATGACTGACTCTGTGGTGTGCTGGATCTGCAGTGAGAAGCACAGGGCTGATACATACAGTGATGGTGAGAAGTATGGTATTAGATTAGTTTACACATGGCCAGACTAGTGCAGGGTAGATTGATTACAAGATTGATTGCTCTGAGTGCCCTACTGGCATCAAGTTCTCCGGCTACTTATCCTGTAACAGTTGAGACATGACTGTTGCTCAGCAAAAATGATACAAACGATGCAGTTAATGATGCACTCACTTGTACATTTCAACAGACAGTAGAATTAAGATTGAAGTGATATGAACACCACAGAATGTAAGAATACAGTACAGAATGAATTTGGACTGAATCTTGGCAGGAGTAATATACACTGCTCAATAAAATAAAGGGAACACTTAAACAACACAATGTAACTCCAAGTCAATCACACTTCTGTGAAATCAAACTGTCCACTGAGGAAGCAACACTGATTGACAATACATTTCACATGCTGTTGTGCAAATGGAATAGACAACAGGTTGAAATTATAGGCAATTAGCAAGACACCCCCAATAAAGGAGTGGTTCTGCAGGTGGTGACCACAGACCACTTCTCAGTTCCTATGCTTCCTGGCTGATGTTTTGGTCACTTTTGAATGCTGGCGGTGCTTTCACTCTAGTGGTAGCATGAGACGGAGTCTACAACCCACACAAGTGGCTCAGGTAGTGCAGCTCATCCAGGATGGCACATCAATGCGAGCTGTGGCAAGAAGGTTTGCTGTGTCTGTCAGCGTAGTGTCCAGAGCATGGAGGCGCTACCAGGAGACAGGCCAGTACATCAGGAGACGTGGAGGAGGCCGTAGGAGGGCAATAACCCAGCAGCAGGACCGCTACCTCCGCCTTTGTGCAAGGAGGAGCAGGAGGAGCACTGCCAGAGCCTTGCAAAATGACCTCCAGCAGGCCACAAATGTGCATGTGTCTGCTCAAACAGTCAGAAACAGACTCCATGAGGGTGGTATGAGGGCCCAACGTCCACAGGTGGGGGTTGTGCTTAGAGCACAACACCGTGCAGGACGTTTGGCATTTGCCAGAGAACACCAAGATTGGCAAATTCGCCACTGGCGCCCTGTGTTCTTCACAGATGAAAGCAGGTTCACACTGAGCACATGTGACAGACGTGACAGTTTGGAGACGCCGTGGAAAATGTTCTGCTGCCTGCAACATCAAATCAAATGTATTAATATAGCCCTTTGTACATCAGCTGATATCTCAAAGTGCTGTACAGAAACCCAGCCTTAAACCCCAAACAGCAAGCAATGCAGGTGTAGAAGCACGGTGGCTAGGAAAAACTCCCTAGAAAAGCCAAAACCTAGGAAGAAACCTTGAGAGGAACCAGGCTATGTGGGGTGGCCAGTTCTCTTCTGGCTGTGCCAGGTGGAGATTATAACAGAACATGGCCAAGATGTTCAAATGTTCATAAATGACCAGCATGGTCAAATAATAATAATCACAGGCAGAACAGTTGAAACTGGAGCAGCAGCACGGCCAGGTGGACTGGGGACAGCAGGAGTCATCTTGTCATGTAGTCCTTAGGCATGGTCCTAGGGCTCAGGTCCTCCGAGAGAGAGAGAGAAAGAGAGAATTAGAGAGAGTATACTTAAATTCACACAGGACACCGGATAGGACAGGAGAAGTACTCCAGATATAACAAACTGACCCTAGCCCCCGACACATAAACTACTGCAGCATAAATACTGGAGGCTGAGACAGGAGGGGTCAGGAGACACTGTGGCCCCAACTGATGACACCCCAGACAGGGCCAAACAGGAAGGATATAACCCCACCCACTTTGCCAAAGCACAGCCCCCACACCACTAGAGGGATATCTTCAACCACCAACTTACCATCCTGAGACAAGGCCGAGTATAGCCCACAAAGATCTCCGCCACGGCACAACCCAAGGGGGGGCGCCAACCCAAACAGGAAGATCACATCAGTGACTCAACCCACTCAAGTGACGCACCCCTCCTAGGGACGGTATGAAAGAGCCCTAGTAAGCCAGTGACTCAGCCCCTGTAATAGGCAGAGAATCCCAGTGGAAAGAGGGGAACCGGCCAGGCAGAGACAGCAAGGGCGGTTCGTTGCTCCAGAGCCTTTCCGTTCACCTTCACACTCCTGGGCCAGACTACACTCAATCATATGACCCACTAAATAGATGAGTCTTCAGTAAAGACTTAAAGGTTGAGACCGAGTTTGCGTCTCTCACATGGTCTCGCAGACCATTCCATAAAAATGGAGCTCTATAGGAGAAAGCCCTGCCTCCAGTTGTTTGCTTAGAAATTCTAGGGACAATTAGGAGGCCTGCGTCTTGTGACCATAGCGTACGTGTAGGTATGTACGGCAGGACCAAATCAGAGAGATAGGTAGGAGCAAGCCCATGTAGTGTTTTGTAGATTAGCATTTCCTGCAAGAGGAAGGCATTGATGCTATGGACTGGCCCGCCCGTTCCCCAGACATGAATCCAATTGAGCACATCTGGTACATCATGTCTCGCTCCATCCACCAACACCACGTTGCACCACAGACTGTCCAGAAGTTGGCGGATGCTTTAGTCCATGTCTGGGAGGAGATCCATCAGGAGACCATCCACCACCTCATCAGGAGCATGCCCAGGCGTTGTAGGGAGGTCATACAGGCACGTGGAGGCCACACACACTACTGAGCCTCATTTTGACTTGTTTTAAGGACATTACATCAAAGTTGGATCAGCCTGTAGTGCGGTTTTCCACTTTCATTTTGAGTGTGACTCCAAATCCAGACCTCCATGCGTTGATAAATTTGATTTCCATTGATCATTTTTGTGTGATTTTGTTGTCAGCACATTCAACTATGTAAAGAAAAAAGTATTTAATAAGAATATTTCATTCATTCAGATCTAGGATGTGTTATTTTAGTGTTCCCTTTATTTTTTTGAGCAGTGTATATCAGCAGAAGCCAGAGTCATATTCTACCTATCTGGTATCGGTAGAGGGATTTCTGAAAAGAGTAGAGGGGAGTCAAACACACAGAAGAACAGTCCTCTCCATCAAATTGGCTGTGCAGCAGGTACCACATGCCGGGTAGCACAATAGATTACATTTAAGGCCTTGGTTTGAGGGTTTGTTAATATTCACAGACATGCAAAGGGCTAGATTGCTTTTTGGGCTGAGAGCAAGAGAGTTCAAGTGTCCTGGTGAAAACTCTTTCTTTGGAAATAGCCTGTCTGCTGCCCTGCAGATGTAGGCCGATCCATCTTCATTTACCTTATATTAAAAGCCTATTTCTTCTGCAAAGAATAGGCTGAATCCCTTTTGGCACTAAGCTCACTATGTCATGGTACAGGTGTGCAAAAAGAATCTCCAAGTTATGTGGCATTTCAAAAACATTCAGCATCATAGGAGTTTAAGATTGAGTGTAGGCTTGCTTCCTGTAACGGGTGCACGTGTCAAAATGACTGGCAGTCGCATGTTACTGTATATTTACAGAAGTCCAATTAGAGATGGATGATAAACATTTCAAATCCCACATATTCCTACCTGTCACGTGTGCTCCCTCTCTGGCCTCGAGGTCACCAGGCTGCTCGTTATGGTGCACACCTGTCACCAGCGGTACGGGCATAATGACACTCACCTGCACTCCATCACCTCCTTGATTACCTGCCCTTTATATGTCACTCCCTTTGGTTTCTTCCCTTTGGTATTTACCAATTCCCCTGGTGTTAGTGTTAATAAATGCGGAACCTCTCAGATGTACGATTACCTGTGATAGCAGCAGAAGCCATATGCAGCATATTTAGTACTTTGTTGGTTTTCCTCTCTCAGGGACTGATTCTAATGGCTGTGATGATGACACAGAGGATTCAGCAGTGGTCTCAGGGATTCCGCCAGTTGTTACATTGACATTTGTAATGATTTTAAAACAATAGAGTGCAATTGGAAAGCAATGTCTTTTTAAGTGCTTGGATAGGTAGTGGGTTTGTCAGGAAAAGACAGCAAGAAGCCTTTGCAGAAAAGGAAAGAACTTCCCCAAACTAAAGGTAGCTGCAAGCTCACAGTGCTAGTCCATTTTCCTCTGCCTATGCATGCTGAGTTCAGCAGATTGGTGTGAATTGGTTGGAGTTTCTACATGGAGAACCCATAGAGCCATGATGTTATTAGAACAGAGGGAGAAATATTGGACAGGCTTGGACAGGTTTAACAATCACTTCTTTTGTTGGTAGAAATATCTCACATCTACCTCATTACCATATATTTACAGGTTTTAAAATTGAGAGAACAACAAGGCTGGCCCAAGCCATTTTCAAACTGACTTACTTTTTGGAATCGACGGTAATGGTGACTGCTGCCATTGGTCTGGTTCCTAATGCCTTGCCAGAGAGAGCAGACTGGTTCTGGTGAAAATGTGCAATTGAGACATCAAGAGCTTTGATCAATTTCAGAACATTGGCACAGCACACCTGGTTCAGAGCTCCCAATTTAGCCCTTTTCATACTTAGGATTCAATGGAGCTTTTCTTAAAACTGAGTGTGTGAGGATGTTGGTCTACTGTTGCCTCATTCATGGGTGAAGTAGGCCAAATGCTGCTCTTGTCAATTTCTTTTTTTGCCATCAAACCTGCCTACTTCTCACTTAAAATGTAGTTGTGTTTCATTTCCAAGTTGTTGTTTTTTACACCAGAAGGTGATTACACAGCATTATAATACAACGTTACATTTGGACATTTCCAAATGCAAAAACCTGCTAATGTGTGTCATCTTTAGTAAAAAGTACAATAATGACATATTACAACAGAAATAATGTATTTATTTAATGTTACAATATTTAATGTTAATGTTTTTCAGAGGAAAGCAAAAAAACAGAAACTCATTTAAGCCCATATGGAGAAAATTCTCCCTGATCTCTTTTATAAGACAATCGAGCAAGCGCCTGGAAAATACACAAATTATCAACATATATCAATTAATAATTTACTTGAAATGTTACTTTTAAGGTTTACTGACAATAGGCCCAGTGCTAAAATACCTGTAAACCAAAGTGAGTTATCACAAAAGATAAGAGGCAACATACCTCATAGTAAACGTTTAGCAATGATGGAAAAGCTAAATAAAATAATTGTTTTAACATTTAAAGTTCTTACAGATGTAGGATCTTAATTTGAGCCAGTTTGCTACAGCTAGTAAATAATCCTGCAGCAACAAAAAAATTGAATTATAAGTAATGGACATCTTTGTAGAGGTTGCTACAAAGGCAAATCAAGTCATGACGTTTGATAGTGGAGATGTTAAACTTTAGAAGCGTTTTTAAAACTCGATTACACTACAAGTTTACATTTCCTACTGTACAGGAAAATTCTCAGAAACAAAAGAGTGTGTGATCAAATTAAGAACCTACATCTGTACATGGTAAATGTCATCTTGGTACTGGAGACACATATCTTGGAGACTGGACAAGAAGCAGGTACGATTGGGTCAGCAAAGATCCAGAAACTGGGCAGGGTCACAGGCAGAGCAGGACTGGGGGCCTGGGGTTGCACAGGCCAGGCACCAAGCCAGGCAGGGAGGGGTTGTTGTCAGGCAGGTGGGTGCTACCTGGAGGGGCTCGGAGCCCCTCATACAGTGGGAATGAATCAGAAAAGAGTAACATTGAGTTAGTGGCAACGGGGCCAACAATCATACTCATCAATAACCATGAGACGACAGGCAGTACAGAATAGAAGACAGCTGCTACATATAGTGCATTCAGAAAGTATTCAGACACCTTGACTTTTTCCACATTTTGTTACATTACAGTATTATTCTAAAATTAATCAAATAAGTTCATCTATGTTCACAGAATACCCCATAATGACAAAGTGAAAACAGGTTTAGAAATGTTTGTAAATGTATTAAAAATGAAAAACAGAAATACCTTATTTACATAAGAATTCAGACCATTTTCTATGAGACTCGAAATTGAGCTCAGGTGCATCCTGTTTCCATTGATCATCCTTGAGATGTTTCTACAACTTGGTTAGAGTCCACCTGTGGTAAATTCAACTGACTGGACATGATTTGGAAAGGCACACACCTGTCTATATAAGATCCCACAGTTGACAGTACATGTCAATGGTCAAAGTAATTGTCCGTAGAGCTCCGAGACAGGATTGTGTCGAGGCATAGATCTGGGGAAGGGTACCAAAACAATTCTACAGCAATGAAAGTCCCTAAGAACACAGTGGCCTCCATTGTTCTTTGATGGAAGAAGTTTGGAACCACAGACTCTCCTAGAGCTGGCAGCCCGGCCAAACTGAGCAATCGGGGGAGAAGGGCCTTGGTCAGGGAGATGAGCAAGAACCCGATGCTCACTCTGAAAAAGCTCCAGAGTTCCTCTGTGGAGATGGGAGAACCTTCCAGAAGAAGAGCCATCTCTGCAGCACTCTACCGATCAGGCCTTTATGGTAGAGTGGCCAGATGGAAGCCACTCCTTAGTAAAAGGCACATGGCAGCCCGCTTGGTGTTTGCCAAAAGGCACCTAAAGGACTCTGACTATGAGAAACAAGATTCTCTGGTCTGATGAAACCAAGATTGAACTCTTTGGCCTGAATGCCAAGCATCACATCTGGATGAAATCTGGCACCCTCCCTACAGTGAAGCATGATGGTAGCAGCATCATGGACTGGGAGACTAGTCAGGATTGCGGGAAAGATGAACGGAGCATAGAACAGAGATCCTTGATGAAAACCTGCTCAAGTGCACTCAGGACCTCAGACTGCGGCAAAGGTTCACCTTCCAACAGGACAACGACCCTAAGTACACAGCCAAGACAACGCAGGAGTGGCTTCAGGATAAGTCTATGAACGTCTTTGAGTGGCCCAACTAAGCTCGGATATGAACTCAGTCAAACATCTCTGGAGAGACCTGAAAATAGCTGTGCAGCCACACTTCCCATCCAATCTGGCAGAGCTTGAGTGGACCTGCAGAGAAGAATGGGAGAAACTCCCCAAATACAGGTGTGCCAAGCTTGTAGCGTTATACCCAAGAAGACACAAGGCTGTAATCGCTGCCAAAGGTGCTTCAAGAAAGTACTGAGTAAAGGGTCTGAATATTTATGTAAATGTAATATTTCAGTTTATTGTTAATAAATGGAAAAACATTTATCAAAACCTGTTTTTGCTTTGTCATTCTGGGGTATTGTGTGTAGATGGATGATTTATTTATCAATTTTAGAATAAGGCTGTAACTTAACAAAATGTGGGAAAAGTCTATTCTGACTGAACAACAAAAGCAATACGGAAACCTCAGGCAGTACGCTTAAAATATAGTAGACAGTGCTAACCTAAGTCACTCCGTAAAAATAAATAAAGAGAAAAACTTTGAACATGCTTCATCTTCCAAGAAAAGGAATACAGTGAAAACGCAGCTCAGTCAAGACATGCACACACCCTTGTTGTAAAAGAGTAAAAAATGTCAACAACAAAAAAAACATTACGAGGGGTTAAATGCTAATGTTGATGCCGGTACGTGAATCCCTGTCACCATGATCGAGTGCAGCAACTGTAACCGCTGGCCAGAAAAAACATTGACTCTCTTTGAAGAGCAGTTGGCGGACAGATTCAGCGTCAGATTAAAATGTGAGGGCAATCTGGCTGCAACATGTCACACCATTTATTGAGTTGATTAGGCTGGCTGGGCAGGCGTTCCCTTTCTCCCTCATCGCTCCATACTTCGCCATTAGTAGACGTGTAGCTGCACTCCCCTGCTAGAATCTTTAAACGAGCTCCAGGCCCAGTTGTAGGAGAAACGTAGGGAAGTCAAGCTTCAAGACATCAAACACATCCAAATGAGCCACTGCATGTGGCAGTCTAACAGCAATTCAGAGGGGCTATATGGTAACGTCAGCTCTCAAACCCTGGTCATCAGGTCCGAGGGCAGCGACTATGTCCGAGAGCAGCGATCGTGTCCAAGGACAGCCAACATGACCAATGGCTCAAAAAAAGTGAACTCTGTTGGGAGAGCAGTTTGTGATCATAAAAATATCTGATTTGTTACAGTATTCATTACACATGGCAAATACCTCACACATCCAACACTCATCTTTGACTTGACAGGCTGATAGAAGATTCATGGCTTCTGGCTGAGTTGATGATTCAGATGAGACACTTCATGGTCCCCACTTCGTTTGTCCTCTCCAGAGTTACTACCGTAGCCATATCATCCTCCAATGGGGACTGCAAGAGCTTCACATCTGAAACTACCAACAAGATACAATTTGAATAAACATTACAGTTTGAAGACTCACTTGTGCTACACACTGTCAGTGGAAGGTGTCATTCCAAGAGGTGGCCTTTGCACAAAAAGTCATGACAACTCCGTATGTGACATCCCGTCCCAACGGGGGCTTATGTTGAAAAATCCTAAATGCTTTTTACAGTGTAACATACACTGTAATTGGAGGGGAAATGCTGCCTTAAAAGTTAATAAATTTACAGTTTTTTTCAATTGCTAACATGCATTGGTCAAATCTGAAGTCACATTGTCAAAACTCTTCACACAGTCACTGTGTATGTGGACCAAACTGTGAATCATTTTTCATTGCTTTCACACAAAATGTATTCAATGACCACATTCTCTGAAATCCATGAACGTTTTTCATTCATACTCCACCACCTGCAAAACTATATGTTTGCAGCACGTTTTCAAATGCTAACACACCTTTTCCAAAACTGTGAAAAACATATTCAAAACAGAATGATGGCAAATGTTGTGCATTTCTGCAGTCACCAGACTGAAATATATAGAAAATCTCAGCAGAATATTTACAGTTTCTCAACTGCTAAAACACAATTTCTGAAACCTTGCGCCATTTCCTGAAAACATTAAACACAAAACCTCATCTTCAAGCACTATCTACATAACCTGACTCATCTCGCAAAATGAAACATTCGTCTCAAAACAGTTTTACCTGTGTTCAAAATCAAACACTGCTCTCAAATCATAAACAAAGTGATCAAAATGATTTACACTCTCAAGCAGTCAGTAAACAATACACCGGAAATAGAAAACACATTGTTCAAAACATACAATTCTCAGGGAGAAGTACATTTTTAATCTAAAATATATTCATATTTTTCCGTCATTGTCTTTTGATGAATGAAAACATGTTCTATCATAGTAGCTCAAAATTGATCAGAAATTACTACTCTGCTTTTTGCAATTTTGTTTTTCCTCCTCCTTGTACCCCTATTGTTACAGTACTGTACCCTGCACCTCACAAACTTGTCCTTTGTCTCTGTGATACTGTCATTCTTGTTCTTTGTTGATATTAACCTGCAACCAGTCAATCTATTGAGCAGTCAGTACTGTTAAGAAATGGAAAGCACAATGTTCAGAGCCATACAATTTGTCCATTGTACAGTATACAGCCTACAATGCACTGTACTACAGTATACAATACTAAAAGGGACAAAAATCAGAGGAGTAAACATGTGATCAATGTGCTTCTTCTTGTCTTTGGGCTGGGTCAGGCCAGAGCACTTCATCGACATCACAAGCAATATTGTCCCTCCTGAGGCAACGGGGGAAGAAGCCTCTTGTGTGCCGTATCCAGCCCTGACATGATTCCTCACCCATATCACCACAGGCTAAATCCATGGCTTGCAGCAGATTTACTCTGGTGTAGGGTTGTCGATCATACACTTTCCATCTCCAAGAGGAGATGAAACTGCCCATTGATGTTAAACCATTCCCTTACCTGAGCAGCTCGGTGGAAACTGACATTGTCCCACACTATCACATAGGTGGGAATGGGGTTCTCATGTAGCTCTTGACCCTGCTGCTCAAATAAAATATATCTTAGATTGGCAATACATCTTAGAAGGTGCTGGGTGTTATATGGCCCGAGTGTAACATGGGGATGTAGAACACCATGGTTGCTGATAGTAGCACATATTGTGACATTGCCACCTCGTTGACCAGGGACTTCAACAATGGCCCGCTGTCCAATCATGTTTCGGCCTCTCCTACTCCTCTTTGTTAGATTGAAGCCTGCTGTCCAAGGACTCCAAGTCAAATATTGTTTGTGTAGAAATACAATATACTGTATGTAGGATTTTGTAAGTCGTACAGAGACAGTCCTCTACTGTAGAGTACAATTAGGCTTCTGATTCACATACATTGTATGTACTGAAGAGTAATGTCATTCACATCGTCTACAGTACTAACACATACTATCTGGATTACAGTAAATGTTTCTGAATGTACACTTACTTGCACATACTGAGCTCACAGTTCTTTCCCCCCTTGGTGAGTTGCGCTCAAAAGGTACTCTGTATACTTGTTTCATTCGCATCCTGTTACGATGGAGGACACAGTCAATAGTGGAAATGCTCACACTGTCGATTCCCTGGAAGTGTGTGTTGTCTTGTATCACTCGTTTCTGGATTTCTCTGAGTCGTATTGCATTATCTTGAAGGACCATGCCAACTATAACGGCCTCTTGCTCCCGAGTGAATATAGCTGTCCTTCCACCTGCATGCGGCAGCCTTGCAATTCTACAAAACGTAGTTGTGCAGTTCCAAAACATATTCATGCAGTACAATACATACAGTGATTCACTTTACACATGTCTATTGAAACAGCTGCATATAGTGTAGTACAGTAAATGTGCAATTACAAAAACACAGTAGTATCCTGTACCTGTTCTCTTCTCTGAATGTCCTTACTATGGTGGACACAGAAAATCGTCTCAAATTGGGTTGCACTCTAAGTCCTGCTTTCCTCATTGTCAGTCCATGGACAAGAACATGGTCTTTAACTGTTGCTCGAATTTCATCAGATATTTCCACTCTTCGTCTTCGTCCTCCTCCTCCTTGTCGCCCACCTCGCATACGCACTCGTCCTCTCACATTGTTTCTTCTATCCATTCTCAGACTCGCTCCTTCCCACCTTCAACAACCTGTTTGCTCTCTGAACTGGCGTATATTGGTTGTGTCGCATCATTTGAAACAGGTTAAATCAATTTTGAGTGGTTGTGTTCAATCAATGACATGTCTTCTCTATTTGTATTTGATTGTTGCCACTTGTGTTTACCAGTATGGATGACATGTGCATTAGAGTGCAGAATGTGTTTTGAGAATGAGAATGTGTTTAGAGTTTTGCTAAAAAGTCTAAGTGAGACCTGCAAATTGTGTTTTACCATGTGAAATGGTTTAAGGTATTGACAACAGACTGCATAATTAGCTAAATGAGTCCAGGCAACTGAGAACTTTGTTCAGCCAATGGGTTTTAGTGTTTTAGCAATTGAGAAAAACTGTAATCATTCTAAACACAGCTGATTGCAATTTCAGCTGAAAGCATACCCAAGTGTCCTGTTTTTAGTCTCGTTACCAAACAGACAAAAGAGGACGGCTTCAGAATGATTTCGTTTGGAAACATGGATCAAGGAAGACAGGTTGGTGGTGGGGAAAGAAGAGTGGCAGGGAGAGGGAGAATGCGTGGAGGACAAAGGAGAGGAAGATCAAGAGCGGTGGTCTCTGATGAGATAAGGGCCACAATTATTGACCATGTTGTAAATCATGGTCTCTCTTTGAGAGAGGCCGGTTTAAGGGTGCAACCAAATCTGCAGCGTTCAACAGTTGTTTCAATAGTACAAATTTTCCAGCAAAACATCCTTCAATGATAATTTTACTTCATATTACAGTACAATATTATATGTTCACATTTTTACATGTACTGAAATATATTGATTGTTTTGTGTTTTTCAGTAGGATCCAAAGGTTGCCTCCCACAGGAGGGAGGGGCAATTTGTGGGAAATTTGAGTGCTGGCAGAAAAGATCACTTGTGAATACAGTCAGCACAACGACAATGGCCAGAGTCCTATATAAAATAAGGATGAAGCAGTTGTACACTGTACCCTTTGAGAGAAATGGTGAACAAGTGAAAGAACTCTGGTATCAATTTATCCAGGTTAGATGTATGTTCAATAACCAAACAGGGTACATACACAGCTATGCATAATGTAAAGTACTGTAAAACTGTGGATGTATTGTATTTTAGAGAGTAATGGAGATGGAAGCCAGGCAAACTGGCTTTGTGGATGAAGCTGGATTCAACATGGCAAAAACATGCTGCAGGGGAAAAAATGTGATTGGACAGAGAGCAACCGTGGATGTCCCAGGCCAGAGAGGAGCTAACATCACAATGTGTGCAGCACTGTCCAATGATAGTTTGCTGTTACACAAACCACTCATTGGCCCCTACAATACAGAGAGGCTCATTTATTTTCTGGATGAGCTGCATAATCGACTTGCGCCAGCGGAGGAGAGAGGGGCAAGAAACTTCCCAACCTTCACCGTTGTGTGGGATAATGTGGCATTCCACCACTCTGCTGCACTACCTTCGTTGTTGTGTGGGATAATGTGGCATTCCACCACTCTGCTGCAGTCACAGACTGGTTTGCTGCACATCCCAGGATGTCAGTACTGTTCCTGCATCCATACTCCCCCTTCCTAAACCCCATAGAGGAGGTTTTCTCTGCGTGGAGGAGGAAGGTTTATGACCACCATCCACATGACTAGATGTCCTTACTGGATGCCATGAATGTGGGGTGTGGAGACACTTCTCCTGAAGACTGACAGGGTGTGGAGACACTTCTCCTGAAGACTGACAGGGTGTGGAGACACTTCTCCTGAAGACTGTCAGGGTGTGGAGACACTTCTCCTGAAGACTGCCAGGGTGTGGAGACCCTTCTCCTGAAGACTGCCAGGGTGTGGAGACACTTTTCCCGAAGACTGCCAGGGTGTGGAGACACTTCTCCTGAAGACTGCCAGGGTGTGGAGACACTTTTCCCGAAGACTGCCAGGGTGTGGAGACACTTCTCCTGAAGACTGCCAGGGTGTGGAGACACTTTTCCTGAAGACTGCCAGGGTGTGGAGACACTTCTCCTGAAGACTGCCAGGGTGTGGAGACCCTTCTCCTGAAGACTGCCAGGGTGTGCAGACCCTTCTCCTGAAGACTGTCAGGGTTGGATTAGACATTCCAGGAGATACTTTCCAAGATGCATCGCCAGAGAAGATATAAGATGTGATGTTGATGAGAACTTGTGGCCAAATGCAGGAGAGAGGGAGAACTAGAACCCTCACAGTACTGTACAGTATGAGTGATTATACTATACATGTTGATGAGAACTAGAACCCTCACAGTACTGTACAGTATGAGTGATTATACTATACATGTTGATGAGAACTAGAACCCTCACAGTACTGTACAGTATGATTGATTATACTATACATGTTGATGAGAACTAGAACCCTCACAGTACTGTACAGTATGAGTGATTATACTATACATGTTGATGAGAACTAGAACCCTCACAGTACTGTACAGTATGAGTGATTATACTATACATGTTGATGAGAACTAGAACCCTCACAGTACTGTACAGTATGAGTGATTATATTATACATGTTGTTGATGGGTTTATTATTATTGCAGCCCTGGAATTTCAGGAATTTGTTTTTTGTTTTAACTTTGTATTTTTCACAAGTAAATTATGATATGCCAAGATAAAGAAAAAATAAAGCCTATTGAAGCCATTTGCTGCGTTTCTGATTAATTATTGTTACATATACTTTAGTACAGTCAATAAAGTGAAAAGGTGTTATTCTTATTCTATAATGAAATACTGATTTATATGAAAAATCATTCAAACTTCAAAGAGAAAAGTTCATAATTTATGTAATGCTCCCTGTTAATGTTTTTTAGGTCAGTGTGTTATGAGTGACAATGTACTGTATGCTTTCTGACTGAGAATTGTTGCCAGTGTTCTGGTCGAACGAGCTTATTGAGATGAACTGTTTGGCCAAGATGCATGTTGGTAATGCAGACTGTGTGAAGAGTTTTGAAAAAGTTGCTTCGGTATTGAAAAGTAGCAATTGAAAAAAAATGTCATATCCCACTTAGGAGACAAGTAGGGAAAATGCCTCGGAAAGATTTTGAGAGCTGGAGAGCTCCTCTTTGTTTACGCCAATTCAGCATTGTTCACACCCTCTTAAGCCATAGCCCCACCCATCTCTTTAAAAAACGTGTAAACAAACGCGTGGCCAACCGTCAGCATGGTTAAGCCCTCCATTATCTCAACCAATCATGACTAGCTAGGAGCGATTGTGTCTTTCTCCCTATGTACAGTAGCTCAGGCTAAACTAAGCTCCTAATTTAACATTCACATTTACAACTCACATACAAGTTTGTAATTAAGGCACATGAAGGTTTACATGTTTAAGAAGGCATGTCTGCAAAAACGGCCTTACTGGGAAGTAGGAACTAGCGTCATCTACCCCCATTGCGCTGGCGTGTCACATATGAGTGTGCATAGGAATTGGCATGACAACGACCAAAGAAATAGTTATAAATTGTACATTTTGCATGATAATGACCATAGGAGTTAAACCGATCTGGGACAAGGCTAAAATGGTGGCAGATGGGATGAGTAGGCCTGGTGCCTTAACTTTGTCTTTAATCTTGGCTCGATTAGGACTGACTGTAAATGAAAGCAGTATTTTTCTGATAGGTTCTTTTCAGTAAGACTAGCAGGGGCCTGAGCCAAGCCCAGCCCAGCCTGTGGAGCGGAGCAGGAGTAAGGGCCACCAACAGTGTGCCTGAGTGTGGTCAGTCACACACCTGCTCCCTGACACACAGTGATATCTCTGTCCACTCTGTCATCTCTCCTCTCTGTCTGATGTGAGGGCTGTATCAGCTGATGTCGTGTCCAGCAGCTCACCTACTCTCCTCTCCTGGGCTGTATTGATCAGTCCCATGGTTTAATTCTCCTCCTCTGTCTACCACAGTTCAATCTCCCCTCGCTCCCACTTTCACTCCCTTCCGCAACTTACTCCTGATGCCTTTATAAACCTTTCTGGTCCATACCCCTCTGCAGCTCTCATTTCCTCCTTGCAAATAGTGTGTGTGTGTGTGTGTGTGTGTGTGTGTGTGTGTGTGTGTGTGTGTGTGTGTGTGTGTGTGTGTGTGTGTGTGTGTGTGTGTGTGTGTGTGTGTGTGTGTGTGTGTGTGTGTGTGTGTGTGTGTGTGTGTGAGTGTGGAGCTCCTTGAAGTATTGCCTGTTCTATAGCCACTCTCACTCAGTTTTACCACTGATACTACTTCAATTCAAGTCTTCAGTGCTCCAGGTTTAAAATTATTTCCACAAAATGTCATTTCTGAGCTTCGAAAGGTCGGGGGCCATTTACACTCCTTCCAGATAGGGTTTATCTTGACCTGTATTAAATTAATACATTTTCCTTATTTGCTGGAGGGAGACCTGTAAATTAATTATGAAACCATATACGTTAAAATTAACCTTTTTAATCCAAAACTTTACTGAGGTGTTTCCTAAAAAAAAGTGCTTTGTCATTGTGCTACCCTGTCACATAGCTGTGGCAGAAATGTTTTAACTACTGGCCAATAAATAGAATGAATGAAAGTCTTTTCTGTTATCACATGGAATCCTCCTCTAATTCCCTGTCACCTCCAGAGTTGTGCTCCTAATCTGTTGGCACATTTTGGCTCAGAGTGACTGGCAGGGGTGCAGTGGGCAGCAGTGTGTGCCAGTTAGCCCCTGGGAGTGCTCATTGACACAGCATGGCCCTGCTCCAGCCCCCAGCCCCTCTGCGGACCTTGGCACCAGGTGGACAGGATATCTAGTCCTCCACCGGAGGTCCAGCTGTAGCCGCAAAATGGCTCCTCTCACTGGGACACTCTTACTCTCTCTCTCTCTCTCTCTCTCTCTCTCTCTCTCTCTCTGGCTCCAACCTCTCTCTCCCTCCCCACTCTCTCTCTTTTCTCTCTCTACCCCTCTTTGCATAGCCCCGGTGGCTTCAAAAATAACTGCCTCTCTGTCTGTTTGCCTGCTCTGTCGTGAAGCCTGGAAGTAGAATCTTTCTGCCTCTCGTGTGCTTAGAGACGGATGTTGATCATGGTATTTCTTCACTCTGGGAAAGGTGACAGAGTAGTGACAGGGAAGTAAAGCCCTGTCTGCCTCGCACAGATCTGTCATTATTCATTGACCGTAAATCCCTGGGAGCCTCTCTCAGGCCTAGTGTCTGGTAGGAGGGACACAGAGGGGAGACAGGTTGGATTTAAGGCAGACACAATGTACCTAGACAAGTGACCAGCTCACCTGGGAAATTCCACTCATGTCCACACATGAAAATGCATGGCGATGTACAGGGAGGAGGATCACTGGAGCCTACATAGGGTACCAGTACCGAGTCGATGTGCAGGAGTACAAGGTAAATAAAGTAGATATGTACATATAACTAGGAATAAAGTGACTAGGCAACAGGATAGATAATAAACAATGTGATGAGTAAAAAACATTTGTGCAAAAAGGGTCAATACAGATAGTCTGGATAGCTATTTGGTTAACTATTTAACTATCTATTTAGCAGTATTATGGCGTGGAGGTAGAAGCTGTTCAGGGTCCTGTTGGTTCCAGACTTGGTGCACCAGTATCGCTTGCTGTGCGGTAGCAGAGAGTAGCAGAGAGAATACTCTCTGCTAAACAGTTCCACAGCCAGCATGGTGATGGCTGGAACACAACACAACAGAACAGAGTCTGCTTCCAAAAGGAATGAGGCACACTGAGCACAGAGATCTGGCTGAGAAATATCTCTCTTTATGTCTCTAAATAAAGAGATCATGAACATCAACATCATGTTTAGAGTTCTTTAGCTTCAACATAATGCAACATAATGCATAGGCTCACGAAAGTGCCAATACATTTTGTTTGTAAAGCTGAGTAAATATGGCCATGTGGTGAGTGGTACCAGAAGGCAAACACAAGCTCTGTGTTGGCCAACAAACCCTGTCACAAATCAGTAGTATCTGTAGTATGTGTGGCTGCCCTTGACCAGCACAAAAACATCCTGTGGCGTACTGCATTAGCATCGAATAGCCCCCGCGATATGCAACTTTTCAGGGAAGTTAGGAACCAATATACACAGGCAGTTAGGCAAGCAAAGGCTAGCTTTTTCAATCAGAAATTTGCATCCTGTAGCACCATCTCCACAAAGTTCTGGGACACTGTAAAGTCCATGGAGAATAAGAGCACCTCCTCCCAGCTGCCCACTGCACTGAGGCTAGAAAACACTGTCACCACTTATAAATCCACGATAATTGAGAATTTCAATAAGCATTTTTCTACGGCTGGCCATGCTTTCCACCTGGCTACCCCTACCCTGGTCAACAGCCCTGCACACCCTACAACAACTTGCCCAAACCTCCCCCATTTCTCCTTCACCCAAATCCAGATAGCTGATGTTCTGAAAGAGTTGCAAAATCTGGACCCCTATAAATCAGCTGGGCTTGACAACCCTCTCTTTCTAAAATTATCTGCTGAAATTGTTGCAACCCCTATTACTAGCCTGTTCAACCTCTTTCAAATCGTCTGAGATCCCCAAAGATTGGAAAGCTGCCGCGGTCATCCCCCTCTTCAAAGGGGGAGACACTCTAGACCCAAACTGTTACAGACCTATATCAATTCTACCCTGCCTTTCTAAGGTCTTCGAAAGCCAAGTTAACAAACAGATCACCGACCATTTCGAATCCCACCACACCTTCTCCTCTATGCAATCTGGTTTCCGAGCTAGTCATGGGTGCACCACAGCCACACTCAAGGTCCTAAACGATATCATAACCGCCATCGATAAAAGACAATACTGTGTAGCCGTATTCATCGACCTGGCCAAGGCTTTCAACTCTGTCAATCACCACATTCTTATCGGCAGACTCAACAGCCTTGGTTTCTCAAATGACTGCCTCGCCTGGTTCACCAACTACTTCTCAGACAGAGTTCAGTGTGAAATCGGAGGGCCTGTTGTCCGGACCTCTGGCAGTCTCTATGGGGGTGCCACAGGGTTCAATTCTCAGTCTGACTCTTTTCTCTGTATACATCAATGATGTCGCTCTTGCTGCTGGTGATTCTCTGATCCACCTCTACGCAGACGACACCATTCTGTATACTTCTGGCCCTTCTTTGGACACTGTGTTAACTAACCTCCAGACGAGCCTCAATGCCATACAACACTCCTTCCGTGGCCTCCAACCGCTCTTAAATGCAAGTAAAACTAAATGCATGCTCTTCAACCGATAGCTGCCCGCACCTGCCCACCTGTCCAGCATCACTACTCTGGATGGTTCTGACTTAGTAACGTTCGTCTTCGTCCTCCTCTGACGAGGAGTAAGAAATGTCAGACCAATGCGCAGCGTGGTAAGTGTCCATAATTTAATAAAGCAAAATGAACACTGAACAAAAACAATAAATAACAAACAAACAGTCCCGTAAGGTGAATGACAAAAACACTAAACAGGAAATAATCACCCACAACTCAAAAGTGAAACCAGGCTACTTAAGTATGGTTCTCAATCAGGGACAACGATAAACAGCTGCCTCTGATTGAGAACCATACCAGGCCAAACATAGAAATCCCAAATTATAGAAGAAGGAACATAGACAACCCACCCAACTCACGCCCTGACCATACTCAAACAAAGACATAACTAAAAGAACTAAGGTCAGAACGTGACAGACTTAGAATATGTGGACAATTACAAAAACCTATGTGTCTGGTTAGACTGTAAACTCTTGTTCCAGACTCACATTAAACATCTCCAATCCAAAATCAAATCTAGAATCTGCTTCCTATTTCGCAACGAAGCTTCCTTCACTCATGCTGCCAAACATACCCTCATAAAACTGACTATCCTACCGATCCTTGAGTTCGGCGATGTCGTTTATAAAATAGCCTCCAACACTCTACTCAGCAAATTGGATGCAGTCTATCACAGTGCCATCCGTTTTGTCACCACCACTGCGACCTGTATGCTCTCGTTGGCTGGCCCTCGCTTCATATTCCTCGCCAAACCCACTGGCTCCAGGTCATCTATAGTCTTTGCTAGGTAAAGCTCCGCCTTTTCTCAGCTCACTGGTCACCATAGCAGCACTCGCCCGTAGCACATGCTCCAGCAGATATATTTCACTGGTCACCCCCAAAGCCTATTGCTCCTTTAGCCGCCTTTCCTTCCAGTTCTCTGCTGCCAATGACTGGAACGAATTGAAAAAATCACTGAAGCTGGAGACTCATATCTCCCTCTCTAACGTTAAGCATCAGCGGTCAGAGCAGCTCACAGATCACTGCATCTGTACGTAGCCCATCTGTAAATTGCTCATCTAACTACCTCATCCCCATATTGTTATTTATTTATTGCTCCTTTGCACCCCAGTATCTCTACTTGCACATTCATCTTCTGCACATCTATCACTCCAGTGTTTAAATGCTAAATTGTAATTCCTTCGCCATTACGGCCTATTTATTGCCTTCCCTCCCTAATCTTACTTCATTTGCACACAATGTATATACACTGTAGATTTTTTTCCCTATTGTGTTATTGACTGTATGTTTGTTTATTCCATGTGTAACTCTGTGTTGTTGTTTGTGTGGCACTGCTTTGCTTTATCTTGGGCAGATCGCAGTTGTAAATGAGAACTTGTTCTCAACTGGCCTACCTGGTTAAATAAAGGTGAAAAAAAAAAAATGTGTATGGATGTGTATGTATTTGTGCCTGATTGGAACGCTGCCTTCTGCTGGCTGAAACGGAGTCGAACACATGGTAGAAAGCACTTCTCAACGACTCCACCATTGAGGTTTCAAAGAGTAAATACAAGTAAATACATTTCCATCTCTGATTTGCATATCATGACATTCAGCTTTGTTTCTGCATTCCTCCCCCCTTCTGGTATCAGGTCTAACTGGCTGAAGCCATGCTGTGGGCGGAGGGCAGCCCTATGGCAGGTATGTCTGCTGAGTGCAGGCTTCAACTGTTTTCTGGTGGCTTGTGTCATCCTGGTGGTCGTGCTGCTGTGTCTGGAGCTGCTCATCGACACCAAGCTTCTGCAGTGTGAGTGAACCTGGACCTGTCTCTGTATTAGAACCTGGATCTCGGCTTATAGATACATGAACATTTGAGTTACTTGCACATATCTTCAATTGTGATTCGACCCTTAGTGAAGTTAAAACACACAAAACAGCTGTGGAATTTGTGTTATGTTGGAATTTGTCATTTACAAAAATCCACATCTGTTATTAGGAATGTGGCTAATGTTGGCACTAGGTCTGTTGTACAATAAATACAGTACCTATTATTACACAGTGACAGTGACAGGTCCAGGACCTGGGGCTGTGACCTCTCCTCTATAATATCAGCATCATTAGTATTCCTCAGTAAACAGTGACAGTGACAGATCCAGGACCTGGGGCTGTGACCTCTCCTCTATAACATCAGCATCATTAGTATTCCTCAGTAAACAGTGACAGGTCCAGGACCTGGGGCTGTGACCTCTCCTCTATAATATCAGCATCATTAGTATTCCTCAGTAAACAGTGACAGTGACAGGTCCAGGACCTGGGGCTGTGACCTCTCCTCTATAACATCAGCATCATTAGTATTCCTCAGTAAACAGTGACAGTGACAGGTCCAGGGACTGGGGCTGTGACCTCTCCTCTATAATATCAGCATCATTAGTATTCCTCAGTAAACAGTGACAGGTCCAGGACCTGGGGCTGTGACCTCTCCTCTATAATATCAGCATCATTAGTATTCCTCAGTAAACAGTGACAGTGACAGGTCCAGGACTTGGGGCTGTGACCTCTCCTCCATAATAGCAGCATCATTAGTATTCCTCAGTAAACAGTGACAGGTGGTCTAATGCCACTGTGAGCCATAGCACATGGAGATGACCTCATCTGCATCATCTTGCTCTGGAGAAGAAGGTGGGTGTCTTCATCTTTCATGGGTTACAGTCAGGAGTCCCCACCTCTGTGGTGTCACAAGCTCTATGAACGATGCTAGGGCGATATGGGTTACAGGTCAATATGGCTGTATCTTAACGTATTCAAGTCTTAACAAGTTCCTGGAGGCAGATTGAAGAGACAGAACGGTTGGGAGGTAAAGTAAGACAAATAAATGGGGAGAGAGAGATGGTCTGTCTGCTGGGTGAATGTACAGAGAGAGGGAGGGATGGAGGAAGATTAACAGACTGATTGACAGATCAGTGAGCACAACAAATAAAGACAGAAGGGAAGAGGTGCTTGAAGAGAAATGCTGTAGCTGACAGCCTAATGTAGTACGATGCTGGCCACAATTAGGCTGATGAATAGGCATGAAGTCAGACAAACCTGTGCATGCACATCTTTGCCTATATAATATATACAGTATATATACAGTGCATTCGGAAAGTATTCAGACCCCTTGACTTTTTACACAATCTGTTACGTTACAGCCTTATTCTAAATTGGATTAAATATAGGTTTTTAGACATTTTAGACATTTTTTTTGTTGTTGACATTTTTGCAAATGTATTAAAATAAAAACAAAACAATACTTATTTACATAAGTATTCAGAACCTTTCCTAAGAGACTTGAAATTGAGCTCAGGTGCATCCTGTTTCCATTGATCTTCCTTGAGATGTTTCTACAACTTGATTGGAGTCCACTTGTGGTAAATTCAATTGATTGGACATGATTTGTAAAGGCACAAATGTTTCTATATAATGTCCCACAGTTGGCAGTGCATGTCAGAGCAAAAACCAAGCAATGAGGTCGAAGCAATTGTCCGTAGAGCTCTGAAACAGGGAGCCGAGGCACAGATCTGGGGAAGGGTATAAACATTTCTGCAGCATTGAAGGTCCCCAGGAACACAATGGCCTCCATCATTCTTAAATGGCGGAAGTTTGGAACCATCAAAAGACTCTTCCTGGAGCTGGCCACCCGGCCAAACTGAGCAATTTGCAAAAATGTCTAAAAACCTGTTTTTGCTTTATCATTATGGGGTATTATGTGTAGATTGATGACGGAATAAAAACTTTGTAATCGATTTTAGAATAAGGCTGTAACGTAACAAAATGTGGAATAAGTCAAGGGGTCTGAATACTTTCCGAATGCACTGCATATGCCATTTAACAGACCATTTTATCCAAAGCAAACTACAGTCAAGTGTGTATACATTTTATGTATAAGCAGTCCTGGGAATCAAACCCACTATCCTGGCATTAACAATGGCCATGCTCTACACACTGAGATACAGAGGGCTATGTGTCTGTGCTTGGGTCTGTCTCCAGGATTTACCAAATGATCTGAACCCTGAGTAAACTAGTCATCTTGAAACGGTGTCTCTGCTGTGCTGTCTTCACAGTTAACAACGCGTTCCAGTTTGCCAGCATCATCCACTGGATCAGCCTGGCCATCCTATCTGTGTTCTTCACTGAGGTGAGCCACTCCCCCCCCCCCCCCCCCCCCCCACACCACAGTGGCAGCAGGCTCACTTAAAGCTGATGTAGCGGAGGGTTGATTTAATGCTCTAGTGTGCTATAGTTGATTGAGACAAAGGTGAGCTAGAGAGGTGCAGTGATGTATTCTGATTACAACGTCCTATTAAGCCCTGGCCTTTCTTTTATCAACACTTATCGACTTATTAGAGCGTTGGTCAATGTACTCTGTTGGTCCATCACATACAGTATATTGTTAAACGTAAACACAGCTATTTAATTTGCTCCTAATGTTTGTTCACAGCATTACAGCCTCCTCTATCTCACTCATTCTGATACTCTTTCCCTTCACAACTTGCTGTGACTGTTAATTGCTCTTGATGTATTACGTTTAGTCAACACAATCACTTTTATCTAAAATGCAGATAGAGCTTTTCTGTTGCACCGTAGCTTTTAACTAGCGCCAGAGCCTCAGATAAACCCTATTGATTACCGTTTCCTCAGGCCTAGCAGTTGATCTTTGTAGTTCTCTGTTCACCGGTCTGCTGCTCTATTTGGTTGAGAAACAGTACAGTGGTTCTTCCATTAAAAGTTGCGGCGTACTGCAGCACAGCTTGCGGGGTGCCGCAGAATTCTATGACAAGTTATTTATGTGTCAGCCAATGTTGCCAGAATGATGCAATTTACCACAATCTGCCACCATCTACCATGTGTATATGTGTTTCAGTTATCAATGAAAGCTAACCCTTAGTGATTAATGTAAGTATTGGCTGTGGCAGGACAGCTTCTGCTCAGGTGGAATCCTGAATATGTAAAAAGAAAGGAGAGGAGTGCAGTGGCCTTCTGCAGCCCCTGATGAGTCAGCTGCAGCTGGTGCAGTGTGTGTCTCTAATTGTTTGAAGGAAATCTGACCGCTGTGGCAGTGAACTGTAGGAGTATGTCATTGATGAATTGCCGGTGGATAGATGAAAGAGAACTGAATCACAACTGCAATTCACTTTCGCTGAGACATTAGTATTTTTAGGGGTGTATTTACAAGTAACGGAAATGTATTCTATTGCTATGGTTCTCTTCCCCAATCCTTTTTACCCTTTCCCTACCCCACTCTCCCTCCTCCCGCTCTCTCAGACGGTGTTCAGAATTGTGGTGCTGGGGATCTGGGATTACATCGAGAACAAAGTGGAGGTAAGCTCCCTGGGGGGCCCATCCTGAGGTGGGGCTCAGAGCAGCCCACCACTTCCACAGCAATATTATTCTCCAAATGTCAGACCTCAGACTGGAAACCACCCACAGGCCTGGAGGGAATGTTCTGAAACTTGGATATGTACAGTGGGGCAAAAAAGTATTTAGTCAGCCACCAATTGTGCAAGTTCTCCCACATAAAAAGATGAGAGAGGCCTGTAATTTTCATCATAGGTACACTTCAACTATGACAGACAAAATTTGAAAAATAAATCCAGAAAATCACATTGTAGGATTTTTAATGAATTTATTTGCAAATTATGGTGGAAAATAAGTATTTGGTCAATAACAAAAGTTTTTCTCAATACTTTGTTATATACCCTTTGTTGGCAATGACAGAGGTCAAACGTTTTCTGTAAGTCTTCACAAGGTTTTCACACACTGTTGCTGGTGTTTTGGCCCATTCCTCCATGCAGATCTCCTCTAGAGCAGTGATGTTTTGGGGCTGTTGCTGGGCAACACAGACTTTCAACTCCCTCCAAAGATTTTCTATGAGATCTGGAGACTGGCTAGGCCACTCCAGGACCTTGAAATGCTTCTTACGAAGCCACTCCTTCGTTGCCCGGGTGGTGTGTTTGGGATCATTATTGTCATGCTGAAAGACCCAACCATGTTTCATCTTCAATGCCCTTGCTGATGGAAGGAGGTTTTAACTCAAAATCTCACAATACATGGCCCCATTCATTCTTTCCTTTACACGGATCAGTCATCCTGGTCCCTTTGCAGAAAAACAGCCCCAAAGCATGATGTTTCCACCCCCATGCTTCACAGTAGGTATGGTGTTCTTTGGATGCAACTCAGCATTCTTTGTCCTCCAAACACAACGAGTTGAGTTTTTACCAAAAAGTTATATTTTGGTTTCATCTGACCATATGACAAATTCAAATGCTCTCTAGCAAACTTCAGACGGGCCTGGACATGTACTGGCTTAAGCAGGGGGACACGTCTGGCACTGCAGGATTTGAGTCCCTGGCGGCGTAGTGTGTTACTGATGGTAGGCTTTGTTACTTTGGTCCCAGCTCTCTGCAGGTCATTCACTAGGCCCCCCCGTGTGGTTCTGGTTCTTTTTGCTCACCGTTCTTGTGGTCATTTTGACCCCACGGGGTGAGATCTTGCGTGGAGCCCCAGATCGAGGGAGATTATCAGTGGTCTTGTATGTCTTCCATTTCCTAATAATTGCTCCCACAGTTGATTTCTTCAAACCAAGCTGCTTACCTATTGCAGATTCAGTCTTCCCAGCCTGGTGCAGGTCTACAATTTTGTTTCTGGTGTCCTTTGACAGCTCTTTGGTCTTGGCCATAGTGGAGTTTGGAGTGTGACTGGTTGAGGTTGTGGACAGGTGTCTTTTATACTGATAACAAGTTCAAACAGGTGCCATTAATACAGGTAACAAGTGGAGGACAGAGGAGCCTCTTAAAGAAGAAGTTACAGGTCTGTGAGAGCCAGAAATCTTGCTTGTTTGTAGGTGACCAAATACTTATTTTCCACCATAATTTGCAAATAAATTCATTAAAAATCCTACAATGTGATTTTCTGTATTTTTTTCTCATTTTGTCTGTCATAGTTGTACATGTTTTTTCATTCAAATATTGTCTTCTTGCTAATATCTTTGTGTGTGCTTGTGTGTAGGTGTTTGACGGTGCAGTCATAGTCCTGTCCCTGGCCCCCATGGTGGCCTCAACGGTGGCCAACGGCCCTAGCAGCCCCTGGGACGCCATCGGCCTCATCATCACCCTGCGCATCTGGAGGGTCAAGAGGATCATCGATGGTGAGGCTGGGAGGGCCTGAGCGTAGATGTATGGGGTGCAGAGGGTGGATGAATACAGTCTCCTCTGTGTCATGTCCTTAACTGTCAGGTTGCAGTGATGCGACAACAATATTTCTGCAGCTCCACCCTTATGGATGTTATTATCCTAACTGGCTTTTTACTGAGCTTTGCAGATTTTTTTTTACCATGCATATTACCAACCACAATCAATACTTGCTTTACAACACAATGACAAATACATACATAATCTGATACAGATACACACACACGTTGTACTGTTTCTTGACTCTAAACTGGTTTTAATTGTTACGCCCTCTTGTGGAAGTTCCATGTTTCACATGCACACACACGTACAATGATTGATTTAAGACAGGAAACATATTTTTCTTACTGATCATAATCCCTCTTATGTGGCCTACTACTGATATTAAAAAAATAAGTTATGTCAGTGTGACTGTTTATCCCTACAAAGCAGTCTCTATAACAGTCTGCCCTGTGTTCTGTCCCAGCCTACGTGCTGCAGGTGAAGGTGGAGATGGAGATGGAGAACCAGCAGTATGAGAAGGCCAAAGCTGTCAGGGAGGAGCAGCTGGAGAGACTCACCCAGATCTGCCAGGAGCAGGCAGTATGTTCACACACCTGTCTAACTAGTTACCATTACCTGTCATTGACCAGTAGAGGGCAGCAAAGTGCCAGAAATAATTGATAAAATAACACATTCAAATTCACACACAAATTAGTGGAATTAACCAAACCTTTAATCTGACAAACACTGAATTGTGTCACACTGACCCTTTGAATACATAAATAGATCACATATCCTTAATAGGAGATACTATCAGGTTCTGTATTCAGTCATAATGATTCACAACATTCCTGTTATTCCCATCCTGTGATTTCCATTCAGGAAAATTATCCAGTCACATTTGTCCATGTAATATAGTAAAGCTGAGGGCTTATGACTGTCACTGTACAACCCTGCTGGGTCCTGTTGACCCAAGAAGGAAAAGGTTTATGTTCTAACCATTAGAGGGATCTGTAATATGTACATACGTATATGTCATCTATTTATGTGTGCAATGATCAGTGTGACACAAGTCAGGGTTTGGCAATATAGCCAGCAGCTACCAGTAATGTAGTTAGTGGATGAGATACAGTGTGTGGACGTTAGGGCCAGAGCTCTTAAAGGGTATTCAGGTGTTTGTATGCAAGGATAACACATGTATGTTCTCCCTTTGTCCTCCCCCCCTTCTTTCTCTCTCTTTCTCGCTCTTTCTTTATCTCTCTCTCTCTCGCTCTCTGTCTTTCTTTCTCGCTCTCTTTCCTTCTTTCTCTCACTCTCTCTTTCTCGCTCTCTCTCTATTAGTTTGAGATCAGGCAGCTGCGGGCCCACCTGGCTCAGCAGGACTTGGACCTGGTAGCAGAGCGAGAGGCTGCCATGCAGATCCACCATGTGTGGGGCAAGCAGAGCAGCAGCTTCCAGGAGGTGGACGGCCTGGCCCCTGGGGGCCCCGATCAGCGAGGCCAGGCTAAAGCCAGGGAGGCAGCGGCCCCTAGAGGTACCACACCCTGATCCTGTAGCATTACATCAGAACACTGCAGATTGTCTCATCAAGATAGAACCCTACGACATTGTTTTATCTCTAGGGATTGCCTGCTGGCTGTGGTTTCTAACCACAGAGGGTCTCTCTTGAAGCCAGGGGAATAGAGGGATGCCTTGGCCAAGTCAGATCAGATTTTCCAGGCAAAGTGGCCGAATGAACAGAGTGCTCTGTGCTTTGGGTCATGTTTGTTAAAGAGAGGTTGGCTGGGTCGAAAAGAAGTTCTCCGTTCACCTGGAAACCACAACAGACATCTAACAAACCACACCAGATTCCAGGGAGGATAGAATAGTAGAGTACTGTACAAGGAAAATAATTCCACAAGAGCAGCAGCCTGATGGGATGCCTACAGTGTGGGACCTCTGAGTCGGAGACCTCAGTGCTATGGGAGTGCTGTTTGAATGAGGACAAGATCCTCTATGTAAATATGCACTCCTCTCCGTGTTTATTTGGACAGTGAAGCACTTTATGTGTTTAGTCCCCTCCCCAATGGGCTCCCGGTCTAAGGCACTACATCTTAGTGCAAGAGATGTCACTACAGTCCCTGGATGATGCAGATGCTAAGCGACAGGACTGTTTTCCAAGCACAGACTGGAATCAAATCAAATCAAATCAAATTTATTTATATAGCCCTTCGTACATCAGCTGATATCTCAAAGTGCTGTACAGAAACCCAGCCTAAAACCCCAAACAGCAAGCAATGCAGGTGGAGAAGCACAGTGGCTAGGAAAAACTCCCTAGAAAGGCCAATACCTAGGAAGAAACCTAGAGAGGAACCAGGCTATGTGGGGTGGCCAGTCCTCTTCTGGCTGTGCCGGGTGGAGATTATAACAGAACATGGTCAAGATGTTCAATGTTCATAAATGACCAGCATGGTCGAATAATAATAAGGCAGAACAGTTGAAACTAGAGCAGCAGCACAGTCAGGTGGAAGTTGAAACTGGAGCAGCAGCATGGCCAGGTAGACTGGGGACAGCAAGGAGTCATCATGTCAGGTAGTCCTGGGGCATGGTCCTAGGGCTCAGGTCAGTTGAAACTGGAACAGCAGCATGGCCAGGTGGACTGGGGACAGCAAGGAGTCATCATGTCAGGTAGTCCTGGGGCATGGTCCTAGGGCTCAGGTCCTCCGAGAGAGAGAAAGAAAGAGAGAAGGAGAGAATTAGAGAACGCACACTTAGATTCACACAGGACACCGAATAGGACAGGAGAAGTACTCCAGATATAACAAACTGACCCCAGCCCCCCGACACATAAACTACTGCAGCATAAATACTGGAGGCTGAGACAGGAGGGGTCAGGAGACACTGTGGCCCCATCCGAGGACACCCCCGGACAGGGCCAAACAGGAAGGATATAACCCCACCCACTTTGCCAAAGCACAGCCCCCACACCACTAGAGGGATATCTTCAACCACCAACTTACCATCCTGAGACAAGGCTGAGTATAGCCCACAAAGATCTCCGCCACGGCACAACCCAAGGGGGGGGGGGCGCCAACCCAGACAGGATGACCACAACAGTGAATCAACCCACTCAGGTGACGCACCCCCTCCAGGGACAGCATGAGAGAGCCCCAGCAAGCCAGTGACTCAGCCCCTGTAATAGGGTTAGAGGCAGAGAATCCCAGTGGAAAGAGGGGAACCGGCCAGGCAGAGACAGCAAGGGCGGTTCGTTGCTCCAGAGCCTTTCCGTTCACCTTCCCACTCCTGGGCCAGACTACACTCAATCATATGACCCACTGAAGAGATGAGTCTTCAGTAAAGACTTAAAGGTTGAGACCGAGTTTGCGTCTCTGACATGGGTAGGCAGACCGTTCCATAAAAATGGAGCTCTATAGGAGAAAGCCCTGCCTCCAGCTGTTTGCTTAGAAATTCTAGGGACAATTAGGAGGCCTGCGTCTTGTGACCGTAGCGTACGTATAGGTATGTACGGCAGGACCAAATCAGAGAGATAGGTAGGAGCAAGCCCATGTAATGCTTTGTAGGTTAGCAGTAAAACCTTGAAATCAGCCCTTGCTTTGACAGGAAGCCAGTGTAGAGAGGCTAGCACTGGAGTAATATGATCAAATTTTTTGGTTCTAGTCAGGATTCTAGCAGCCGTATTTAGCACTAACTGAAGTTTATTTAGTGCTTTATCCGGGTAGCCGGAAAATAGAGCATTGCAGTAGTCTAACCTAGAAGTGACAAAAGCATGGATTAATTTTTCTGCATCATTTTTGGACAGAAAGTTTCTGATTTTTGCAATGTTACGTAGATGGAAAAAAGCTGTCCTCGAAATGGTCTTGATATGTTCTTCAAATATGTTCCGGGATTCTTCCTATGGCATTGGCTCCGGGATTCTTCCTCGGTCTTTGGCTTCATCAATAAGTGCATCGATGACGTCGACCCCACAGTGACTGTACATATATACCCCAACCAGAAGCCATGGATTACAGGCAACATCCGCACTGAGCTAAAGGCTAGAGCTGCCGCTTTTAAGGAGTGGGACTCTAACCCGGAAGCTTATAAGAAATCCCGCTATGCCCTCCGACGAACCATCAAACAGGCAGTATCAATACAGGACTAAGATCGAATCGTACTACACCGGCTCCGATGCTTGTTGGATGTGGCAGGGATTGCAAAAACATTACAGACTACAAAGGGAAGCACAGCCGAGAGCTGCCCTGTGACACAAGCCTACCAGACGAGCTAAACTACTTCTATGCTCGCTTCGAGGCAAATAACACTGAAACATGCATGAGAGCACCAGCTGTTCCCAACGACTGTGTGATCACACTCTCCGCAGCGAATGTGAGTAAGGCCTTTAAACAGGTCAACATTCACAAGGCCGAAAGGGCCAGGCGGATTATCAGGAAGTGTACAGCAAGCATGCGCTGACCAACTGGCAAATGTCTTCACTGACATTTTCAACCTCTCCCTGTCCAAGTCTGTAATACCAAAATGATTTAAGCAGACCACCATAGTCCCTGAGCCACGCTAAGGTAATCTGTCTAAATGACTACATGAGTAGCACTCATGTCTGTATCCATGAAGTGCTTTGAAAGTCTGGTCATGGCTCACAACACCATTATCCCAGGAACCCTAGACCCACTCCAATTTGCATACCGCCCTAACAGATCCACAGATGATGCAATGTCTATTTCACTCCACACTGGCCTTTCCCACCTGGACCAAAGGAACACCTGTGTGAGAATGCTATTCATTGACTATAGCTCAGCGTTCAACACCATGGTGTCCTCAAAGCTCATCACTAAGCTAAGGACCCTGGGACTAAACACCTCCTTCTGCAACTGGATCCTGGACTTCCTGACGGGCCGCCCCCAGGTGGTAAGGGTAGGTAACAACACATCCGCCATGCTGATCCTCAAAACAGGGGCCCCTCAGGGGTGCGTGCTCAGTCCCCTCTTGTACTCCCTGTTCACTCATAACTGCATGGCCAGGCACGACTCCATCACCATCATTAAGTTTGCGATGACACAACAGTGGTATGTTTGATCACTGACAACAACGAGACAACCTATAGGGAGGAGGTCAGAGACCTGGCCGTGTGATGCCAGAACAACAACCTCTCCCTCAACGTGATCAAGACAAAGGAGATGATTGTGGACTACAGGAAAAGGAGGACCGAGTACACCCCCATTTTGATTGACAGGGCTGTAGTGAAGCAGGTTGAGAGCTTCAAGTTCCTTGGTGTCCACATCACAAACAAATTAACATTGTCCAAGCACACCAAGACAGTCTTGAAGAGGGCACGACAAAACCTATTCCCCCGCAGGAGAATGAAAAGATTTGGCATGGGTCCTCAGAACCTCATAAGGTTCTACAGCTGCAGCATCGAGAGCATCCTGACTGGTTGCATCACTGCCTGGTTTGGCAACTGCTCTGCCTCCGACCGCAAGGCCCTACAGAGGGTAGTGCGTATGGCCCAGTACATCACTGGAGCCAAGCTTCCTGCCATCCAGGACCTCTATACCAGGTGGTGTCCAAAGATGGCCCTAAAAATTGTCAAACTCCAGCCACCCTAGTCATTGACTGTTCTCTCTGCTACTGCACGGCAAGTGGTACCGGAGCGCCAAGTCTAGGTCCAAGAGGCTTCTAAACAGCTTCTACCCCCAAACCATAAGACTCCTGAACATCTAATCAAATGGCTAATCAGACTATTTGCATTGCCACCCCCTCATTTACACTTCTACTACTCTCTGTTATCTATGCATAGTCACTTTAATAACTCTACCTACATGTACATATTACCTCAAATAACCGGTGCCCCCACACATTGACTCTGTACCGGTACCCCCCTGTATATTGTCTCGCTATTGTTATTTTACTGCTGCTCTTTAAGTACTTGTTACTTTTAATTCTTATTCATGTTTTTTAAACTGCATTGTTGGTTAGGGGCTTTTCACTGTAAGGTCTACACCTGTTGTACTCGGCGCATGTGACTAATAAAATTTGATTTGGTTCGAATCTAGGCTGAATCACATCAGGCTGTGATTGGGAGTCCCATAGGGAGGCGCACAATTGGCCCAGTGTCGTCCGGGTTTGGCCGGGGTAGGCCATCATTGTAAATAAGAATTTGTTCTTCACTGACTTGCCTAGTTAAAAAAAAAAAATTGAAGGTGTTTAGTCAAAAGTGTAGTATTTGGTCCCATATCCCTAGCCCGTAATAACTACATCAAGCTTGTGATTCGACAAAGTTGTTGGATGTATTTGTAGTTTTTTGGTTGTGTTTTAGATTACGTTGTGCCCAATATAAATGAATGGTAAATAATGTATTGAGTCATTTTGGAGTCACTTTTATTGTAAATAAGAATGTTGGATGCTACAATGATTAAGGATAATAATGAATGAATAGTGAATAATGAGGAGGGAGAAAGTTACAGATGCACAAAGATCATGCTAACCTCTCACCATTACCAGTAACGGGATGATATTTATGCATCTGTAAATTTCTCACTCATCATTAATCACAATTGATTCATTATTATCCGTTATCATTGTAGCATCCACATTAACATAGAAGTGTTAAGAAACATATTCAATTCTTTTTACAATAAAATGACCCCAAAATTATACAATACATTATTTCCTATTGGGCGCAACATAATCTGAAACAGCACCAAAACCAAATGTAAATGCATCCAACAAGTTTGCAGTCACAAGCTGGATGTAGTCATTGTATGCTAGGAATATGGGAACAAATACAAAAATGTTGACAACATTTTATACACTATAAATACATTTTTCCAAATAGTTATGACACCTTCAAATGGGGGGACTAGATGCATAGTGCTTTCATTTCTAAATGGTAAAACAAATCTATGAAAACACCCTGAAATAAAAGGTAACATTCTATACTGTCGCAAAATGCTGGAGCATAGAGCCAAATTAGCTTCACTGTCCAAATAAATACATAGGGGAGTGTATCTGTGAACCAAAAGATTGGTTTAAAAAGATGTCGCACTTCTGTATGATGACCATTGTATCTAACCTAGGCCAGGATTCAATCTGATCGTGGATTATAGGCATTGCTGTTTATAAAGGTTATGTATGAACAGTCAAAATCATGTTTTTCATAAAATGTGATGATATTTGAAGGAAACCAGATCAAAGTATGACGACTAATGACTGTTGCTTCTACATTGATAAAGTTTGATCAGTTACTGGCTAGCTGGGTCTTCATCTGTGTCTGGTGTTAGCTAGTTACTGGTTAGCTGGGTCTTCATTTGTGTCTGGTGTTAGCTAGTTACTGGCTAGCTGGGTCTTCATCTGTGTCTGGTGTTAGCTAGTTACTGGTTAGCTGGGTCTTCATCTGTGTCTGGTGTTAGCTAGTTACTGGCTAGCTGGGTCTTCATCTGTGTCTGGTGTTAGCTAGTTACTGGTTAGCTGGGTCTTCATCTGTGTCTGGTGTTAGCTAGTTACTGGTTAGCTGGGTCTTCATCTGTGTCTGGTGTTAGCTAGTTACTGGTTAGCTGGGTCTTCATCTGTGTCTGGTGTTAGCTAGTTACTGGTTAGCTGGGTCTTCATCTGTGTCTGGTGTTAGCTAGTTACTGGTTAGCTGGGTCTTCATCTGTGTCTGGTGTTAGCTAGTTACTGGTTAGCTGGGTCTTCAACCAGCATGGAACAAAGGAGGAGGGGGGGGGGGTCTTTCAAAACTCTGACACGGTTGTCATGACAACACATTCGTCAGTACTGCTGTGAACCGCATCACAAGAGACATATCAAACGGGAATGTATTAAAAAACAAATTGGCATCATTGAAGCAATTTCAATGTTTTTTGAGTTGCTTTGTGTATCAACAAATTAGTTGCTCACTGCATCCACGTTGCTTGACATAGGAGTTTCAAAGAGCTGTCAGTGTAGGCGAGCTCTTAAATATAAGCTCCCTGCCCACTCAACCTGTCTCTTCAAACTTCCTGGTAGTTAGCCATGAGAGAAAAAGTACTTTTCAGAGTGACTTTTCAGGACCTTTTAATGGCAATTTCCAATTGTTTTTCATTGCCTTTAAAAGCCGCAACGCCTATAACCCGCCATCGGATTTAATCATGAGGAGAACATCCGCCTAAACCTACTGTTTGTTTTCATGTCTCAGGAGAAGGAGGGCAGGGTGACTGCATGGGGGTACTGAAATATTATCAAAACATAAGTCTTTAAAATTCTGAACAAACACTCCAATGAATACAGGAGCCATACAACTTTCAAAGGGAGACAGATCATAAGTTGCAGGAGACAGGAGAAACAAAGCACTTTCCTTTAGTAAAGACAAATCACCCTGCTCCTCTCTCTGCTATATATCTGAGGTTTCACAGAGAGGCTGTGTCAGACTGCAGCCTTTTAAGTGGTCCTCACATGCTCATGTGTTATTAATCGCAGAGTGATTGTCTCTGACGCCACATTTTAGTCCGAGCATCCCCTGCCTTCTTGGAACAGTCTTAAAATGAATATTTGAAGAAGAAACATAAATAAAACCATCTGTCTAGTGGTCCTGAGGGAATGGGGATGGCACTTAGAGGTAAACTGTGACAGGTCAGAGATGCCAGCCACAGGCCCTTCTACCCACCACCTCACCTCTTTTTACATTCCTTACCTTGCTTCCTATGGGTTCAACCTTCTGGTCAGGAATATCTGACTGATGCATTCTGGGAGATCTTTACAGAACAAACATGGGAATAGATTGTCACAAGCTCTATTAGATAAGGGTACCAAACATCTAACTCATTTAATTGTTTATGAGAAAAAGTACATACCTATTTTGTTTCTTATTTCTTTCAGATCATGTTGTTCAAGATGACATGAACAACTACATCAGCCAGTACTACAGTGAGGCAAGCAGTGGTAAGAATAAACAATTGTCTACACCCTCACAGGTTTGTTTGTGTACTTTGCTTTGCGGACAGTCAGCAGGATCATGTGTTGAGTCCAAGTTGTTTGTGATTCTTGTAGATGTTGGGATCCCAGACCCAGCTCGTGTCATCACCACTGCAGCCATAGACGTGCACCTGCCCAATAACCCCAGCCAGCTGCCCTCGTCTCTGGTGAGTGCAGATGCAGCGTCCAGCTGTCTGCAGCGGACGGGTAGCTCTGTGAGCGAGGCCTCCAACACCACCGTGTCCCGCTCTCGCTCCAGCTTCAGCGCCCACCAGCACAGTATTAGTAGTCACACCCTGGGCTCCAACACCGACTGCAGCTCCACAGTCCGCGAGGCCTCCACCTCCACAGACTCCTACAGCGGCCAGCGCTGTTACCCCCCGCCCTACTGCAGCCCCCTGGCCCTGGGCTTGGGAACACAGCCTGGCCCCAGAGGACACCCCAGCGCCGTGGTGCAGGAGCTGCTCTCCTCCCTGTCTGAGGACTCCTGTCTGGGACAGAAGGGCTTGGACCCTGTCAACCTCAAACTGCCCAGCCCTGCTGGCTCCGCCAAGACCAGCCCTGAGCTGGAGCACAGGCTCAACATCTACAACAAGAGGAACAAAGAGAGCCGCAGAGGCTTCCACACCAAGCCTCTCATCCACCTGCAGGCCAGGGAGCCTTTCATGGAGGAGAAGTACAGGCTGTCTCAGGCAGATGCCCCCATCAGCAGCCTGCCTGAGACATAGGACAGGGCTACAGGTGGTACTGTATCTCTTAGCCAGCACTGACTCACTCCTCAAATACCCTCCTGAAACTCACTGACTAAAACTAAAGACATGAACTCAGAGGCATCCTCCACTGGCATACAGCCATCTTCCTCATTGCCAAAAGCACCTTGGAACTGTGAATGGCAGCTCTGCCAGCACAGCCCATCGTCCATTGAGGACAGGGAAACATGCCTTAGTGAGCAGGCACTGAACATCTATCAGGAAGTGCCACTATAAATGAGTATATGGAGTCACCAAAAGGAACCAGCATTAGGGCATTAGCCCAAGCTCTGAGAGGTAGCAGGGCTCAGCAGAAATGTGACTGGCTCTGATGCTTTTGAATGTGATATAATTTAGCGATGGGGCTGGGTGTGTGTGGGTGGAACTGGGTGGTTTGTTTGTCTGATATACTTACTTAGGGATTGGAGACACTAGACTGATCACAAAACAACTACTAACTGGCAATCATATTATGATGTCATGAGCCACACTAATCAGACATTTTATAAACAAACCATACTGAAAGTCAACCTGGAGTCTCTCGACCTCAACATTAAGTACAGTCCTCTCTGATCGGACTAATGCAGGGTACATTTGATCTGTGTTCTACTGTGTTGAGCTGTGTTCTCAGCTTATTTCTTACCTTTGTCTTTCTACATTATCAATGCTAAAGTTTGTATTCAAATGATATGACAAAATATTTTTAAGCCAGACAATTGAGCGATTGAGGGATGTTTCAGCTACCAAATCTCAAGGGGTTTGTAATTGAAGATGTTATGTAAAGTGTTGGTCAGAAGAAAAAGTATTATAGCATGGACCTTTAAAAATATCTGCTTTCAGACATGGCAATCTAATCCTGTGCACTTAAATGTCAACAGGCATTTTGTAAATTCATGAAGGGAATTCAGTGCAGAGTAAAAGCAATTAAAAGCAAATGTGGTAAAATAACAGTCATTTACAGTCCGTTTTATCATTGATACCAAGACCTTTCGGGGGACTACACATGAATAAAAGTGCATTAGTGAGGCAGGTTTAGACTTCCTGAAGATTGCCTTTATTGTGACGCTACGTTAAATACATATAACAAAATATGCATTAACAGGGAACAAAAATATAAGCAAAACATTATTCGTGGCATTATCATAGCTAGGTTCATAAAAACACATGTCCGGTTTATAAACAGTGTTGTTCTGTTTCCATTTAGGAAGGAGGATGATAACATTATTAGTGTTCCCAGAAAAGTAGCTCCAGAAACGTTAAGGCAGAGATTGTAGGAGAGCTGTAACCATGTGGTCTTGGTACCCAGGTAGTGAAGGTATGGCTGCTGAGCTGAATTTTGGCTCACTTGCTCAATGCTGCAGTCATCTCAGGGACAGCCTAGTGAGACAAAGACAAAACAGAGTAGTTTAAGATGGTTGCACCCCCTTACCAGGCATATCTAGCAAGGTTGACACAATGGACACAATGTGTGCTTGCGACATGGAAATGGAAGGTTGAACTTTTAGATAAATGTAAGTGTTGAGTCTCACAGTTTGGGGTGACACCATTTAATATCAAGTCATTGATAAACTGTTTCATTTTCTGAGAGTAACTGATCAAAGGGACATGAGCGGGGTTGCCTGCTGAATGACATATAGTTTATCGGTATCAGTAGCGCCCGAGTCGAGTATGTCCCACAGATCAGTTTTCAATTGAAGGAAGGAGAAAGACCATACATTTGAATGAGTTATCCGAGGAGTGATCACATGTAAGCTGATAACCAGCAGGTCACAACTCTGCTGCCGCGAGCTATTATTACCAATCACTTTTACGGAGTTTCCCCATAACACCTGGGCCTCTCACACACCACCACCACCATAGTAAATAAAAGATGAACAACATTACACACACATGAAAATAAATGCTAATACACTTTCACCGAAAGCACAGGCCCTCTTGTTCAAGAGTATGGCAAACCTCTGACACTGGCCATATGTGCCAGCCAGACATTAGAGGGCAGCTGAGGATGTAAAGTAATGGCACAAGGGAAGAGAAAATAATACATGAGAACTTATGGTTTTAAGGAGCACTGTTGTATCTCTACACAAAAGCAGGCTCTGGCCACAACTCACCTCTGATTAATTCAGCACCTCAATAATTCAACACATTTCCATTAGGTGGAATAATAATGGTTCTTGCAACACTGATCAGGGAAATAGTGAATGTAATATTCTGATTGTCACTGTTGTCATTTCTTGGTTTTTGAAATGCCGGTGTCTTGCTGATCATCTAGTCAGCACTGTGCTGAAAGCTAACCTAGTGTTGGGTTAGATTCAGTCATGGCAAGAGTGTTTGGTAATGTTTCCTCATGGGTGAATATTCCTCCAACACAGGCAGCCTACTATCTCACCTTGAACAGATCAGCCACCAGACCATAGTCAGCCACCTGGAAGATGGGAGCCTCTGGGTCCTTGTTGATGGCCACAATAGTCTGTAGTGCAAAGCAGAATGTGTTTCATAAATAATGCAGCATGTCTACTCTGTATACATGAGAGAACGTTCTGGTATAAAGGGACAGGGAAGAAACAAGTAAGAATGGTAACTGTACTGTACCTTGCTGTCCTTCATTCCAGCCAGATGCTGAATAGCTCCAGAGATGCCAACAGCGATGTACAACTCCTACAGAGACAACAAGATGACAAAACAAGCTGTATCAGCATAATATAAGTGCTTGGTGCACCGCCACATCTATGTAGTCCCAGTTGTTTCAGGCTGCTGAACACAGGTAAGACACCTTACTGTAGGAATGCCTGCAACGGACTCAATACCAGTAGTATAATATGTGGGCCTACAATATTTATTGAATAACTTTCCATCAATCTCCAGAAAACCATCACGACACCACTAAGGTCGTCATTGGCACCCTAGTACAGATGCAGCTGATTGCAGGACAGTCCTGGGTTAGAGTATGGAGCTGTTCTAGTGCTGACCCTGACCAGGTCTGTGTAATCTCTCAGAGGGAGAGTGCCGGGGGGGGGGGGGGGGGGGTGTAGCAGAGTGTAGGACCCTCCCAAGCATCCACCTCACCTATGGGGAAAACACATCAGAAGCTTTCAGCGTAATGCACTGCCATATGAATATTTCAGTGCTACTTAATGTTATTGGAGTAGTCTCAGAGGAGCAGAACATCAATTTATGAACACAAGTCTGCCAACGACTGGAAGTGAGGACCAATATTTCACCATGAGAGGCACTGTCCTATCCAGCAAGTGTACTGTCCTTGCAAAGATAGAATGACCACAAAACATGTTGTAGTATCACTATATGGAAAGATCAGAGTACATACAAAAAGATGAAAACAAAAAACGTACTAGCAAGAATCCAATGTCTAACCTATTTGGAGAATCTTCTCAGAGTTAGTCTCTTTAAGCTCTTCTAGCAGCTTGGCATTTTCAATTAGAAGGCTAGACAGGGCTACCTGCAGTGGTTTTGCTAAAAATAGCATAAAGCACTGTTTCAGCCTACTATTTCACACCCAGCATTCCCTCAGGTGTGAAAGCAACTCCCTGCAAGGAACATGATTGTATTGGTAGCTAGTCGTTCAACTGTGGTGATGCTATTGTTAGCCGATAAAAAACAACAAAAGACCGCAACATGACAACCTGGCTGCTCCGTTGCCAAGCTGTTATCCGAATGTGGTACTCGTCTGAAACGTTGCTCAGGCATGACACCCCACAGCTTAGATTACATAAACAATACAGCGGCACACTGTCTGTAAACGTCAGGACAGTAGGGTGAAGACAGTCTTATAAAGACTTTAGGCTACTGAATGCTAGTGTGACGATTCTTTGATATACATACAGTGGGGCAAAAAAGTATTTAGTCAGCCACCAATTGTGCAAGTTCTCCCACTTAAAAAGATGAGAGAGCCCTGTAATTTTCATCATAGGTACACTTCAACTATGACAGACAAAATGAGGAAGAAAATCCAGAAAATCACATTGTAGGATTTTTTATGAATTTATTTGCAAATTATGATGGAAAATAAGTATTTAGTCACCTACAAATTTAGTCACCTACAAACACTGGCACTGCAGGATTTGTGTGTCATAGTTGAAGTGTACTACCTATGATGAAAATTACAGGCCTCTCTCATCGTTTTAAGTGGGAGAACTTGCACAATTGGTGGCTGACTAAATACTTTTTCCCCCACTGTAAATATGCAAAAGCTATGAATACATACTGACAGAAACACTAAATGTCAAATTTCATTTCAGAAAAACTAGAACTGGAGCAGTTCAATAGTGGATATAACTACTATTTAAAGCCTGCAAATAGTTGATTAGCTAAATATTCCTCCTGTCCAAAGTGGATCATTCAAATACACATAACAAGAAGGAACACAGTTGTGCTATTCAAGGGGACATTTGTCAAATAAAAAAGATGTCAGACAGACATTAACACTTATATGACACTTATATGACATCGTTCTTCTGTCCTAACAATGCCGGAAGGTAGCGATCAAAAATGACCATTTAATACTTGAATCCTCTGAATGGTTTGCATGAGGACTATGAATAACTGACTGACAAATATGAGCAGGATAAAAATACTGCCATTAAAATTTGATTTAATACATTAAAGCTGGAATCCGTAATGGTGAAACTGCCACATCCGTTTGTGACAATGGTGTTACTTCAAACAACGAACACTGTTTTTTCCCCTCAGACATCATTGCATATCATTGCACGAGCGATAGTATAGCAGAGTATGTTTCATAAACAAAACAAAAACAATAAATGGGCTTTAAGCCCAAATGTGACAAGCTTTTCAAAACATTAGCTAAATCCAATTTGGGCAGAATGGCCTGGTCTGTGGCTTTGAGCAGATACCCACTGCACTGTGCTCTGCTCTCTAATGGATCAGCTAAATCATTTAGGTGCATAAATGTGCCATTAACTACATTTAAAATGTGTGGATAATCACAGCTGGGATATCCCATTTGAACAGGATAATGGGAATTTAACCTTTTTAAAAGGGGCTAAGGGATCCATCTTTAGAACACTGAATTCAAGGAATTGTGTTTGAATCTAAAGTAACAGGCCTTTGTCAAGCTGCGGGCAACTTGCACAATAATCCATACTGGTTGGGTAACTCAGAAAATATATCTACGCATTTTCAGATTTATTTTGTTGTAAGTATACACCCATGTTTCCACAAAAGGTTTATCTTGAATAATTGTGCAATATTAATACATAATCCACAATTGTGAGCACAACATTGCCTATCAAAGAATAGGATGAATGTTAAATTATCTAGAGTTTGTCACTTACGGGGGCCACGATCTTGCCAGTCTGTCCAACCTGCATGTCATTGGGGACATATCCAGCATCCACAGCAGCTCTGGAAGCACCAACTGTGGGGAGAATCAATTCAAACCTACTTTACTGCTGTCAATCAAATTTCTTCACCAATATTTTTATTGTAAAGTCATACCGTATAAAAAAAATCATGACAGCTATGATGGTAACAGGACATTTCGGTAAAATTGTATAAATGCCGACAGATCATTTGTTCGTTGGACATGGTGGGATCTTTTTGTGTCTGTAAATTTCATTATGTGAGAAATGGCAGTGCCTTTATGCGCAAATATTGATATAATAACAATCATATGGTGTGTGCTCCTACCACTACGACTCGGGAAACCTGCAGTTTATTAGGCTACAGATTAAATAAGTGATGAACTTCACAGGGTGGTGAAAGTGGATGGTGATCTTGATACTCCTTTCCAATAAATATTGAGGGTCTTATTCTGGTGACATGATGATCGATGCTTGACTGCCATTTGACAAATAAAAATATTCTATCCATAATATGTTATCCATAATAATCTCATGTAGACTAACCTAGCAGCACAGCCTACCAACACTATCTGCCAGCTGTTGGCTGGAGTACACGTGCTAAGACCAGAGTAGGCACATTTGCTATTTAATGCAACACTTTGTGACAAAACTATCGGTAGAATTGGAAAAACTATGGAAACATATTAAACTTCAGATTTTTATTCGGTACATGAAATGTGTGTGCACTACATCATCACGGACTGATTTTTATCCGCAAAAAATCTATTTGGTGGAAACACAACACTGGTGGGAAAATGCACATGTTTTCTTTATGCGGATTCGAGAGTATTTGCATGAAAGTCTGTCACCAATTGGATGAAGACCTAGCTACGTATTCAAATGCAGAACTTGCATTTGTATATGCAGGTCAACATTCAAAGACTCATTCTAATCACACACTTACCTGCGGCATTCATTTTGTCAGCAAGGTCATACAGCAGCTTGAAGTTGTCTCCACTCTTCAGGCCCCTTCCTAAAAGAAGGGCAAGACAGTAATGATTTCTTTAAACATTTGGCATACACATCAATTCATTTGTCAAGTAAAAGCAAATAGTATGAAGTTAGGTGTCTCTCACCTCCGGACACCACAACCTTTGCACTGGTCAGCTCTGGACGGTCACTCTTGGTCAAGGATGCTTCCAGCCACTCGGACATCTCAGCAGGAGCGGACGCAGCAACTGAAATAAACAAACAACAACACGAGGAAACATCAGAGGATCATATTAAATAAACTGCATCACATGGACAAACTGTCTCATGTCTCCTTGCTTTTAACTATACCCTGAAAAATATGTTATCCAGCCAGGAAATATTTTGTTTTATTTTAGTGTGATAAACAAGAACAATGGCTTTTGTATGTGTGCTTTTCAGGTGTGTATCAGTGCATGGTTAGTACTGGAGCTACCTTCCTCTGATGTAGCACTGCCTCCCTCCACCTCAGCGGGCTCAAAGGATGTCCCTCTGACAGTGAAAACCTTGACATTGTCATTAGACTTGACAGTGCTGAGAGCATTTCCTGTGAATGAGACAAACAACAGTGATGTTCAGTTTTGTAACTACCACATGCAACTCTTTTGATGACAACTGGGAATTAAAATAGAAAATTAATTTCACACAAATAGAGTCTAAAAGATAAAATATCTTCTGGGCTCAAGGTACACCATGAGTTTTCCATAAGACCTATTTGGACATGACAAACAGCAAAGGTTGAAGTGGATCATTTTGATTTATTCATAGCTCATTAGTGCAATTGAAAAATTAGGCTTTTGGGATCTAATCAAAGCTGGTATTGCCGAAAAGCTGATTTAGCTTTAGATTTATAAACAAACTTGTTCTCTATGGTACATGTAAGTACTGTGTACATGGAGAAGTGGTGAGTTACTGGACTCATTTGTTAGAGCACTCCCAAACGCAGTTAGAAATTGACATGGTTTCCCAAAATAATATCAAACAAGATCCATATAGAGTACCAAAAAAATTCTAAAGCAGTCTAAACTGCATTGGTGATTTATAATGTGGTCAATAAATATGAACGCCATCTTAGGTTGGCTTGGGGGGGAAACAATAGGTTTCAAAAGTTCAAATATACTGTAACACGTTCACAAAAAGCTAGTTACCAGCATAGATGGTTCTGACAAAGGTGTCAGGGGATTTGATCTCGATAATGTCTGAAATAGGAGCAACATCCAACTTGGCAGCCAGTCTGGGCAGCAGGTTCTACAAAAGACAGGATGGTAAATAAGCAGGGATACAAGGCAATCTGTAACAATCAGCCAAAGACACCCCACAAATAACTTCCAGAAACCATGATTGAAAAACCCAGCATACTGATAACAGCTATGTTTTTTTTACACTAGCCTTATGAAATTAAATCCATTATATGAAATCATCGGCAGGCAGACAGCTTGCTGAGGAGTAACAAATGACCTCACTGAAGCTATGTATATAAAGGTGTTATAAGCTTACTTTCCCAAAGGCAGATGCTCCAGCACAAATATGGGTGAAGTTGAACTGCTTCTGGGTTGCCAGGATAAGTGGAGTCAACGCTTCTATGGAAAGACATGCATGCAAGTTGCAGTTAACACCACATGCAAATTGACAGAAAATAACCCTCAAATTTAACATACTAACTTTACATAGAAGTAAAACTTCCAACTAATTTACAGCTTCAGTGAATCTGTCGGCTGCATCTGCTTCACACTGTGGATATACATACCTGGCAGAGAGCCTTTGTAAGCATCATTTTGAGCAATCAAAACTGTCTTCACACCCAGGACTTTGCTGATTTCCTGTGCAACCTGAACAGATTATAAATATACAGCAAATCAATCCCTTGAAGAAAAACAGTGTAGGTCTGGATATCATCCATTTTCAACAGGTTATTAGTCTGATGATCAAACCCACGATTTTAACTTACCTTTGTACAGTCTGTTCCAGCAACCAAACAGGACACATCTCCTCCCAGTTTCTTGGCTGCAGTGATAGCATTCAGCGTAATGGGGGTCAGCTTGTCATTGTTGTGTTCTGCCACCACCAAGGTGCTTTGAAACCTCTGGAGGAGACCAGACTATGGGGAAAATATATTTTCAGTAAATAGGACATAACATTACCATAACACTCAGCCCCAGTCCTGGCCATTCTGCTTCCCTCCTCCTATCCCGCAAAACTAGAATAGTGTAGCCTACAGTGTCGGCCTGTAATGCAATTTTATGAATGCCCATCCATGTGGTACCGTCTGATTCATAACCATGGCCTAAGACTAGGCCTAATCATTTTGGCTATTTAATATCTGCATATCAGCTACCCAAGTTTACCAGGAGTTATTCTGAGCCTATTTGTAATGAGAATCGATGGGTTTACACAGTGAGAAATGAGGAAGTATTTTCTTCTTCGCTATGATCAGCTTGTCAAAAATGTATGAATGTACAATTGAAATCACTAATTCATGACAATTTAGCCCAGAGTTAAACTCCCGGACAGCAGTCGTGAGTAGGCTAATTTCATTCCATAATGTCCATTTTATTTTGACCTGGCCTGTTTTTGGGTAAAGTCATATTCAAATCGAAGAGCGTTTGTATTTGAAAGGGTGACATTTAGGCTATTTGATAGGAGACATGTGCATTATGTCAAAATAAAAAGTGTCTCTTAACATTGTCAGAAATAAGATCTCCAGTCTAAGCTACAGAAAAACCACATAGGCTAGTACACTTTCTACTATGGCTACATGATTTATGTTAGATGATTTGAGCGTTGGTGGAGAGTCGCAGCGCTGTGTCTCTCCAACAGCACCCTGGAGAGGCATGCTGGGTAAGATACATATTTTGCGCCCCTGACTTTGGCAAAGTGGGCAGCGCTCCTCATGGGGCAGCATTAGCGCTCACCTAAATAGCCCATATGCCACTGGGTGAGAGAGGTTTTCATTGTATTTAGGTAGAATTATGTGAGGTGTTATGTGTCTGCCTAATGGATGAGCCGGCCTTGATTACATGGTTCTAATGCCTATCAAACTTAAACACTCATGATTAATAGCAATGAATAATATGACAGCATTTTGGGTAGTCCAATAAAGAGCAAGGCAACATTAATATTGAGTTCATACAGGATACTACTGGTTCTGTTCAGATGTAGCTTTTTTGGGAAAGCAACATCTAGTGGGTTATTTATTGGAGGTCAGTTATAGCAGAAAGTGTGAACTAGTACATAACATCACCTGAGGGGAGGAGGGAGCTGTGAAACCCTTCTGTAAACAATCTGACATAACATCAGAGCTAGACATGGGCTTATACAACCTTTGACAGGGAGTAGCAAGCCTATCACCAAGCTAAAACATGACAGTACCAGCTGCTCTATCTGAACCTGTGTCTGAATGACAGTTTCTAGAGTAGAGGTCATTCACAGCAGTCTAGACAACGTCACAGCACAAAACATGTATAATAGATTTAGTGTACATTAAATTATTGTCGTTATTGAAATGGTGCTTCAATGTCTTTAAAATCATTGCATGGCCATTTTTTGTTAGTTTCTTAAGTGATTGTTTACGAGGTTGCATAAGTAAGCTAGCTAACTGCTAGCTATTTTCAGCTAGCTAAGGACGCTAGCTGTGCCATCAACTATGATCAGAAGTTCAAACTGTGGCAATCGATTTATTTCATTTTTATGAATGTAGAAGAAAAAAATCTATGCCATTTCGTTCACTGGGCACAGCTAGCTAACGAGTAAGCTAAGTTAGCCAGTTGACTGGCTAGCTTCCTTGCTAGCTAACGTTAACTGTCTATTAGGCACCAGCGACATTGTGCTGATTTGCATTTGCCACATTGCGAATGAATAGCAAGTTACTTAGCTAGTTAATATAATATAATCGTATGCGTCTATCGTGTACTTACCAACTGTTTGAAATGTGTTTTGTTGACAGCTCTGAGCATCTTGGACCCTGCTATTCGATGTTGCCAAATGCTACTTTACTTCGAACGAACTCTGACAGGTGTAGAATGTTCTCGCGAGACAAAACTATGGGATGGACTAAAATCACTTCCGTTTTAGGTGGGAGCAGAATACAATTTTATTTCAGAGACCACGGTCTCCACAAGTAGCTTCCATGGCAACAAAGTCAGATTCAACAGCTTATTTTTAGTCTTAATTTAAGGTTAGGGTTAGGCATAAAGTTATTAGTGAGGTTAGGGTTAGGTTTAAAATCACATTTTATGAAGATAAATTGTACAAATGACTTTGTATCTATAGAAGATAGTGATGACCGTCCTAGACCCTGTCACCCTGTAGCCTTCGGGTCCATGATGACTGGGTAGGTGGGTGTGAACAAAATCAAATCAAATGTATTTATATAGCCCTTCTTACATCAGCTGATATTTCAAAGTGCTGTACAAAAACCCAGCCTAAAACCCCAAACAGCAAGCAATGCAGGTGTAGAAGCACGGTGGCTAGGAAAAACTCCCTAGAAAGGACAAAACCTAGGAAGAAACCTAGAGAGGAACCAGGCTATGTGGGGTGGCCAGTCCTCTTCTGGCTGTGCCGAGTGGAGATTATAACAGAACATGGCCAAGATGTTCAAATGTTCATAAATGACCAGCATGGTCAAATAATAATAATCACGGGCAGAACAGTTGAAACTGGAGCAGCAGCATGGCCAGGTGGACTGGGGACAGCAAGGAGTCATCATGCCAGGTAGTCCTGAGGCATGGTCCTAGGGCTCAGGTCCTCCGAGAGAGAGAGAAAGAAAGAGAGAATTAGAGAGAGCATACTTAAAAATTCACACAGGACACCGGATAAGACAGGAGAAGTACTCCAGATATAACAAACTGACCCTAGCACCCTAGGCTGAGACAGGAGGGATCAGGAGACACTGTGGCCCCATCCGATGACACCCCCGGACAGGGCCAAACAGGAAGGATATAACCCCACCCACTTTGCCAAAGCACAGCCCCCACACCACTAGAGGGATATCTTCAACCACCAGGAGAAATTGTGGCCAGGAGACAGAAGGGGTCAGGAGACACTGTGGCCCCATCTGATGACACCCCCGGACAGGGCCAAACAGGAAGGATATAACCCCACCCACTTTGCCAAAGCACAGCCCCCACACCACTAGAGGGATATCTTCAACCACCAACTTACCATCCTGAGACAAGGCCAAGTATAGCCCACAAAGATCTCCGCCACGGCACAACCCAGGGAAAACTAGATAGGCCTTCTATTGTCACCAATAAAATCATTATACATATCAATTTAATCCAGATCTGGAAATATACTAATTTCAATGAGTAGCCAATGTGGCTACTGAGTTCTATGAGAAGAGTAAAGGGACCGACATGGAACCGGGCAAGATGCACACCAAATAAAATGTGATAACTGGTTCGGGGCAAGGTACTGCAGACCCTTATAATGAGTTCAGATTTTTTGTGGCCCCCCTCCCCATCAAAGTTGCCCATCGCTGCCCTAGAACAGGGTTTCCCAAACACATTTAGTTTTTTTTGCCCTAGCATTACACAGCTTATTTAAATAACCAACTCATCATCAAGCTTTGATAGTGCTAGGGAAAAAAACTAAACGTGCACCCAGTGTGGGCCCCAGGACCAAGTTTGGGAAACCCTGCCCTAGACCATACCCAGCAAACATTACCCCATTGGCCCCTATGGTTATTCAGTGGGAAAGTTGGGCACTGGCTAGCCCACACCAAGGTCACACCGAGCCCACACCAGCCACAACAAGCCCAACACAGGCTAACCCACACCAAGCCCAGCACGGCAGTTGAGGCTGGTGGGAGGAGCTATAGGAGGATGGGCTCGTTGTAATGGCTGGAATGGAATAAATGGAACAGAGTCAAATGTGGTTTTCATATGTTTGATATGTTTGACACTATTCCATTTATACCCGTCCAGCCATTGCAATGAGCTCGTCCTCTTGTAGCTCCTCCCACCAGCCTCCTCTGCAGCACCGGCTAGCCCACACCAAGCCCAGCTGAAGGCGGTGGCTCATTAGAATATTTGGGGGCCATGGTTTGCACATAGTTCTTGTTTTGCAACCATTACTGAGCGTCATTCAACTTCCAATTTAAGGGTTCTGTTGTGTGACGCCCAGTTTTGTTTAATCTTGTACAATGATGAAGTCTTTAAAAATACTTAAATACGTGCATGTGACATATGAGAAACTATGTAGGTCTATTACTTATGGTATATAAATTATAGGCCTATGTATGATCGCAACAACTTGGCTGTATTTCTGATACAATATATCAAGTTTCCTGAATACCTTAAACCATTGAACATTATACAGTTTATGCATTGAATTAAGTGTCAGAAATAAACAATAAATATATAAATTCCTATTAAATAGCAAAGGTGCAGAGGCCAATGTTGGCAGCCTACATGGGGCCAATATTTGAGCCCGCATTGAGCCCACATCGTGCCAATGTGGACATGTTTACTGGGTAAGTGCAATAAGGGAGACATTTTCACCCAGGCAAACGGTTAGTCTTATCTTAGATCTTAAACTGTAAGCTATTTTTCATGCCCAATGGTAAAACATCCATTTAAAAAACGTTGTTTCCACATAATTTAAAACAAATAAATATACGTGATGAAGTTGAGTCAACATTGAAAACTGATTGGATTTGCATTTTTTTCACCAAACTTGTAACCTAAATCCAACAACATGGTGACATGTGTTTTGTTGATTTCACGTTGAAGTCACGTTAGTTGACAACTCAGCAAATGTAAATCACAACTAGACCTTCAACTGATGTCTCTGCCCAGTGAGCTGTGTGTCTTGATTGTTTGATTGCAGTCTTGGGACATGTCTACATCGTGATGAATACATGTATAAATGATTGTAAGAATTAGACTTTTAAACTATCTAGGCCAAATGAACAACGAAATAAATGATACATTTAAAAACGTTTTATTTTAACGTCTCAGAGTGGGATGGATGTCATTCATGAACATGTAACAAATAAAGATTAAGTAGCCATTCACAAAACTAAATTATGATTTTCATAAACAATAGTTATGCATTGCCAACTCAAATTAGACAGATTTGCGGTTTGAATTGCAATTTATTCCATATAGCCTATTCCATTTTTGAGTTTTGTTTAGTGATTAACTGGCCTATATGTCTATAAATGTAATTGCGTTGAAATATAAAGCATTTATTCGATTAGGGCAATCATAATGATTGGTTAACGTTTGCTTATAGCCTATCCATTTCTCGTGCAACTTTTATGCTAAATGTTTATTTCTTTAAACAGCTTTGGAATCAAACTTGAAGAATTGCTTCAAATAAAAAAATATGTAGCTTTTTTTGGGATTCATTGTTTTCTGGACGACATCGACATCCCATTATCCTAATTACGATTTGTAACTTAAAATAATTTGTATCTGTATTTGTATCTGGGGTGAGGGTCAATGTCAAAGGTGAGGTTCGAGACACAGTCGCAGTTTGATTTTCAGGAGAAGGTTGATGTTGCCACATGGCCTTTTGAATAAAGACATCTTGAACAAATAAACCGGTAGGTAATCTGATATCGTGCATTTCTTTGCGATAATGTATTTATTTATTGCACATGCACAAAAATGGATGGATTTTCCATTTCAAAACGTGTCTTAAAACTTACTGAAAACGGTATCTAAAGATTAATTGATTTATATATTCGGAAAATACTAATCGAATTTGAATTAGGATTATACAATATTGCAGAATGGAAACATTTATTTGAGTAGTTAGTTCAGGAAATGCATGTCAAAATAGCTTCGCCATTTACTATTATGGATGGATTTAGTTTGCTTTTCACAATTTGACTACATAATAATATTGATGAAATAATGTAGCTGTTTTCAAAACATAAACAACAAAATTGACCTTTCTGCTCCAAAAGGACGTTTCTGCTCATTTTCCAGTAGAGGGCTCACTCATAGAACACTCTCATAGTTCTCTATGAGGTCTCTTATTCTTATCTTACCCTTTGAAACCAAGGCTTTCAATATGCTTTTGCAATGCATATTTTTTAATAAGGTATTGTCACCAGGAAAAATAAGAATAATACAAATAAGAATATTAAGAATATTATAAATAATCATCATCATCATCACCATATTCATTATCACAATAATAAGTTTAGAAGCATAATCATAACAATAAAGTTTCACTTTCCACTCAACATATGTGTGTAATTAAATTTATGTTTAGAAAATAACATGTTTTTAGTTTAATGAAATGTTTCTTATCATGCAAAAATAGTATTTTCAAAAATACAAAATGACATTTCATTTTCTAATGGCTTTTAATTACCTTTAGAACTTTCTTCCACTTTCATTCTTTTCAAACAAAAAAGCAAACGCTGGCTTGGACAAAAACAAATTGACAAAAACAATGTTGATCTAGTATTGTTTCATAGTCAAAGACTACGCATAATTTACCCCTCCCTAAACGCACAGAGGTCCAGGTTTGCATGTGACGTCACTGTACGCGTGGGACATTGCTCTCTTCCTACCTCTCACTCGAGGAATAGAAGTTGTCAGCCTGGAACGGGACGGGGCAGTCTCCCACTCCATTTCTTCAGCTATCGGCCTGCACTATCCCTCCTGTATGGTGGATATTATATTCAATTCTTCTTTCTTGGGTGATATGGGGGATCATTCCAAAAGTAAGTAAACATTTGTGTCTCTCTTTTTTTTACTTTGACCCAGGCACATTTAAGATTGATTAATTATCAAATCATATTGGGCTACTATTGGAACATTGTACGTACAATCCTATGCATATGTTTAGAGTTAAACAGACCCAGTGAATCGAAAGCAAGGCCTTTATCGTTGTTAATGGTGATATGAATACATCTTAGTAGAGGTCTATGATCAGTTTTAAGCGTAGGCTACGGCCCTTCATTCTGGAAATGACAAGGATGACAGAACAGGACAAGATGTATTGACAGACTACAGAGTAGACACAACACATGCGGGGATTTAGCGAGTATGTCAGGGGGATTACATGGGTGTACGTGGTGGTAGCATAAATATACAATGTGCATTCCACAGAGAAGTCTGGAATCGCAATGTGTGTGGGCTGTGGGAGTCAGATCCACGACCAGTACATCCTGCGGGTCGCCCCGGACCTGGAGTGGCATGCTGCGTGTCTGAAGTGCGCGGAATGCAGTCAGTACCTGGATGAGACGTGCACTTGCTTCGTCCGAGATGGCAAGACATACTGCAAAAGAGATTATGTAAGGTAGGAGTTGACTAACTTTCCTCACTAACATGATTTCAGAGCTTTGGAATTTCCAAATGCCAAAATTGTGATTTGATTTAGTTACTGTACAAGAAAGTGGAACTGTGTGAACTGTGTGAGAAGCTTGTTGCAAAAAAGTATCTATATGAGAGACAATAGCATACAGGCTAGTCAAGGTTTCTGGTTTATTTTGTAAAAATTAAATTATCGTAAGCATGTTTTTATGATGATTTGAGTCTATTGTTTTATGCTTGGAACGAAACGTGTGTAATATATAGGCCTAGTAGGCACAATATGAATTCCCAAACTGTTTATGATTTTCTGTTGCTGATGGCTAAATACATTTGAGTTACTCAGCCAGGATCATAGACATTAAAACCAGGCAAGGATGCGTGAAGTCATTCCTGCTATAGGCCCATGCATTATAACATATTAAGACATATTCCTATGTCCTTTTCAGATTATTTGGGATTAAATGTGCAAACTGTAACATTGGCTTCTGCAGCAGCGATCTAGTGATGAGAGCTCGTGACAACGTGTACCACATGGAGTGTTTTAGGTGCTCGGTGTGCAGCAGGCATCTCCTGCCGGGGGATGAGTTCTCTCTGCGGGACGAGGAGCTGCTGTGTCGAGCTGATCATGGTTTACTGATGGAACAGGCCTCAGCGGGAAGTCCCCTCAGTCCGGGAATTATTCACTCCAGGTCTCTTCATATTGCAGGTCAGTAAAATAATATTGGTGGTAATAATAATCGCGAGAGTATAATATTAATAACAACGTTAATAACAACTAAAATATATAACATAATATTAGGATAATAATAATAATGATGATTCTTGTCTGTAAAATTGTCCTTTTATTGAGTAAGTTTTCAGACTTTTAAGCCTATTAGTTTATTAAATTACACTCATTGGTAGACTAAACAAAGTACAGCCTATTGGGTGATGTTTGTATCTATTAAGTTGTTTAAGTTATTAGACTTTATTTGTTTTAAACAATAAGGTAACATTTAGACTTTCTGCAATGGTCGATATATTTGTGGTAATTTAGCCTAATATAGGCCTACTGAACGTTTAGGGTTTGTAGGTGTGAAGTTAGAAAAAGAGAGAATAGAAGACCTCGATCAAAACACAAGACTAATTCTACAACATAAAAATAATTAATGTTCTTTTAATGTAATACATTTTTTGGGGGAGTTACTAGCCTATTTGCAAGGAGATGCAAACTTATATAGCCTATAGGTTTAATAGAAGTTTAACAAAGCATCTTATTAATTGGTCTATCACGAAATGACATGTATCAACCTTCGCCTATTATTAGCAGAATAGGGAGAAGAAGATTATCATCAGCCATGTTTCCTTTCGATTCATTTCTAAATTTGAATCAGTCAGTGGAAATTCAATTTTCAAAGGTATTTCCTTTTGAATATTTGTCCCACAGATCCTGTGTCTGTTCGACAGCCTCCTCATCGGAACCACGTCCACAAGCAGTCTGAGAAGACCACTCGGGTGCGAACAGTATTAAACGAGAAGCAGCTTCATACCCTTCGGACCTGTTACAATGCCAACCCAAGACCAGACGCACTTATGAAAGAACAATTGGTTGAGATGACCGGTCTTAGCCCAAGGGTCATCAGAGTTTGGTTCCAGAACAAGCGTTGTAAAGACAAGAAGAGATCGATATTCATGAAGCAACTTCAACAACAGCATCACAGCGATAAAACGGTGAGCTTATTGAGACATTCCAATTCAACATAAACATTTCGGTCTTCTAAAAATAAAGGTGTAATTTAATGGCGCGTGCCAAAATGTTGAATGCAATGCATGCATATTGCACTTTAAATGTTGAGACAACCAGATGCTGTTGAGATGTTTGTTGTGATATATTTTCGTTTTCTCTGTAGAATCTTCAGGGACTGACGGGTACGCCTCTGGTGGCAGGCAGTCCAATTCGACACGACAACACGGTCCAAGGGAACCCAGTAGAAGTGCAGACTTACCAGCCCCCATGGAAGGCCCTGAGCGAGTTCGCCTTGCAGAGTGATCTGGACCAGCCCGCCTTCCAGCAGTTGGTAGGCACCCACATTAAAAAGAAAAAGCGAGCTGCACACTCTAGGCAGGCACACACACACACACACACACACACACACACACACACACACACACACACACACACACACACACACACAATCATTTTTAAATAAATGAATGTTTATTCACGGAGCTGAACACCATCCACTCGATCTCTGAATCTCAATTCAGATTATACACTGATGCTTTATTCACTCAATACATTTCTAAATAATAAATATATGTTTTTATTCATTAAATTCGAATGCTGATCGATTTACATTATGGGCTGTAATAGGCTATACATATTATTATAGGCCTAAATAATCTTTGATTCACACGAAGCAATTTGGACGCATTTTATGTTGTAAATTCCTTTTTTATGTGGTTTAAAAACAACTTTATTTAACTAAGCAAGTCAATGCAAGCTGCAAGCGACATCTTCTAGATCAACTTTGCTGATACACTAAGCAATTCAAACGCTATTGAAATCATCTACATCTAATCCTTTCATACATCACGGTTTCATTTATTTGTTTGGTAATTATAACAGCATCGATATAGACAAACTGCTATCTGTACAATTTGGCTAACTAGCCAAAATGTTGCCTATTTGCCAACCATGTTTTAACAATATAGCTAATTTAGCTAGCTAACCAAGCTAGGGATAAACTAAGCTAGCTAACTAGCCAGTGCAGTACATTTTGAACAATTTCAGTTGAAACTGGATAGAGAATGGTCTGGGTTCACTTCTGAAATGACATGTATTGTCTGCCAGACCATGTACATAACCCATGACTAGCCATTATGTCTAGAATTTTTTTATACATTCCCCATTTGGCATGTATTTTCTGTCTCGGTTTTCAGCAACACTGACAGCTGTGTTGACACGACAACTGGTTGGAGTCCGGAACTGAACGATATGAGTTCTGCTCACTGGACATTGCATACAATCAGTTGCATGAAATATGATTGATTTCTGTTTTGTTATGCAATGCAATTTAGACACACGGAGCAACATACATTGCGTCCAGATTGCTTCGTGTGGCATCGGCTTTAGGGTCCATATTAATAGGCTATGCAATACATTTTTTTGTTGCAATATCGGTTAGGAAACAACGCTAATTAAACACCTGTTTTCATCGCAGGTGTCTTTTTCTGAATCGGGCTCCATGGGTAACTCCTCCGGCAGTGATGTGACCTCCCTGTCGTCGCAGTTGCCGGACACACCGAACAGCATGGTAGCGAGTCCGGTGGACACGTGAGACCAGCCCAACAGGTCGCTTCGAACCCCAGCATGCTCCCGCGTGTCCTGCATGAGAACTGGCCAGCTCACAGCATGGATAGGAAATGATTTCATCTTATTTAACGAACAATGTCGTTGGAATTGTCTACGAGGATACCAATTTTTTTCACGGATGGACCTGTCCACAGCATTGTTCAGGATCAGATGAATTTCAAGGTACCAGTGTGCGAACCAAGGCCTGTAACTAAAGCAGCCTGAGCCTCGGATCCTACATGGTTGGACATACGTGAGGATTATATCTACACTTTATTATGAGCCGCTAATTTATAATGAACATATCAGAACGTTATCCATAGTGGCCACACGGTCATCATTGTAGTTTCATCTAAATTTCCTATGCTGGGTTGGGATCATATGGAGCCCCATATCTGTATAGATGTGCATGATTTCTGGAGATTATGAATATCAAGTCTTGTAAAATATTGTAATTAAGTGGATGAGATACAAATTGTTTCAGCCTTTTAAGAAAAAGTAAGTTATTATTTATTGTGAGGAAAGACAGGTAATCTTAATAAACCCATATTAATTGTTTCATGTTTAATGAACTGCATGCGAAATCTCTGCAGTAATTCATTAAAATATTCACCGAAATTTCAATTGACAAAATAAATCACTTTATGTATTTATGAAACGGCTATTTCAGCACTTTATGGTAGGTTTAGGCCTAATTTAAATTATGTCACTTTTAGGATGAAAAACGTCTGAGATTTATAATAGGCCAATATAATCTCAAATTTATTTCGAATCACTCAAAAGAAATGATTTGATGTCAGTTTAGAGGACACTATTTCCGAAAATGGCTTAGGGTTGTTAGACCAAAACTATTTGTAGGCTTGTCAATTTAATTGTATTGGCTATTCAAAATGGATAAAGGAGCAGCATCATAGCGGGTCAAATTCAAGCATTTGAGGCCTGTTAATCACTACCGAGGACAAATTGTTCATTGAATGGGCCTCCACACATGGATTTGCGATGTGATCATTCCAGTTTCACTTGTAAAGTCACAAGTCTAGACAGAAGACAGGGCTAGGCGGCTCTTTATCTATGCTTGGCATCACCTGCAAACGATACATTGAACGGAACCACAACAAACCCACTTCTCTGTCGCTGGAGTCAGTGCTAAAGGGGACTCTCACCCTGATAACGCTTTCTGGAGTGTCTTGGGTTTATTTTAATTTCAGCCGGAATCCCGGATAGGAATAGCCTCTGGACATGGAGTACGTCAAGCTTGCCTACGACTGACATATAGCCAACTAGACATCAACAATTTATTGTCTAGGATGAACTTTCTGAACAGAGGATGCAATAGCAGTCTAATCTATTTATCACGACATGAAACAGCAATTGAAAGAAACATCGTAGGCCTCTCTATGTGACGTCTGGCATCAAATCAAAAAGCCATTAGGTCTATACTCTATCTTGCTATGTCAATTATGTCAATAATTGCTATGCATCCAGTAGCCTACTGACCAATAAATACAGGTTTCCTGCCATTATACTCCACCTAATTATTCGTCTGGAAATATTTCATCATCGTGGATAAAAACTCAGATATTTTAGAAACAAAGCATATAGCGTGTTTGAGATACAGGCCGAATCAAATTAATCGCAATTTAAACATTATTTAGGCCTAATACACATTCATAATTGACTTTAGACATGTTTTGCGTATTTTATTTATTTCGCGTATAAAAAGCAATGTCTAGAATAAAGTTTTAAAAAAAAGGAGTCACACAGAAAATAGCTTCCCTTTTATCAGATAATTATATAGGTAGTTTACAAATCTACAGCCCACAATCATCCATCTAAATAGGCTAGATGTATCTGAAACACATCATAAGCCCAAACAAAAGCATCATTCATCCACTGTTGCGCCACCGATGCGCCCTGAGCGGCAGAATGAAAATAGATAGCCTACTGTAATTTCCTCATGCGGATAACAAATTATTGGAATTTAATGGACACATTTCCCATACTAAAGTCACCAGTTGTCCTAAACTCTGGACTCAAAGCATATAACATGCTGTGTAATTAATTAGGCTACTCTACAGGTTGATGCATAAACAATTGGGGTATACTTTTTAAGCACCTGGTAGGCACCCAACCTACTGTAGACAGGGGCAGATTAAGTAATTTGGAAGACCCAGGCAGATGCCAGTGTGAGGCCCCCCCACCCAGAGCCACCTCAAGCATTTGTGGGCCCTAAGAGAGACTGAAGGTCGGGGTTCCCCAAAATGCGCCCTTCGTGCCCTGTCAGTAATTCAGCCATGATTACAATGTTTAGATCGCTGGCTAGACCAACTTACCTAGCAAACTATAAAATGTTAGCTGACATGGGCTAATTGAGTGACTGTCAGTGAATGATATGAGAAAAACTGTAACCATAAGTATTCTACTATTCTAACTCCCAACGGTAAATTGAGACCCGACTGAGTTCCTAATGTTTTTATTCACGAGGCCCCCTGATGTGAGGCCCGCAAGCAATTGACTAAATGGTAAGTCCGCAACTGACCGTATTAACACTTGCAGGTGAATTTCAGAACTTTGCCTGAGAGCATACGTTTACCACAGAATACAAACTGCATGAGTAATGTTTTTGAGAGTTTTACAGATGTACTATCCCTTAGTATGAGAGACCTCTTCAGTTTAGATAAAAGTTGAAGAGATGCTTGGCATGTAAGAAATGCTCAACAGCAGTTACAATGAACACTTGGTAACATTGTGAGAACATACCCTGCCCTGTACAGGCTTGCATACAAACACTGAAAATGATTATTACATTGTGCATTGTTTATATGAAAGGTTTATTTCTAAAAACGATCCACTGGTAAGACTCCTTGTTGGGAGCTATGAAATACAGTGCTGAAAGTCTATACAGCCTTGCACTGTTCTCACATTTCTAAGCCTTAAATTTAAATCTAAAAATGGATTCAATTAGGATTTCGACCCACTAAAATAAACAACCTAATCAACATTTTCAGAGTAAAATATATATTTTTAGAATCATTCTGAAAGTAATAAAAAACAAAGTTTTGATTGTGAAGGTCTTCACACCCCCAGCTGTCAAACATAGAAATAAGTTCAGCAGAAAATATTTTCATAAAAAAATAAAAATAAAAATTGTTCAAGTAGGGCCATGTGTTTGCAAAAGTGGTTCTCATGATATAAGAACAACTTCCCTTGTGTCTGTATGGTGCCTCAATTGGAGGGTGAATGTCAAACAATGATTCAAGCCACCAATGAGCTTTAAAAGCATGTCTGAGATACATTTTCAGACAGGCATAGATCAGGGGAGGTTCAGCAATAATCCCAAGACACTGAATATCCCTTTGTGTAAGGTCAAGTATGGTAATTCTTCTGTGGATGGTGTATCATATCACCCAGACACCGCAAAGTTCTGGACATCCTTCCTAACGGAGTTGCGAGAATGGAAACTGCTCAGCAAATATGACGCACTCCAGGCTAATTTTCAGCTAATTTATTCCTGATTTAGTTAACAAAAAGGCACAGCTCAATAGGTGGTTCTGTATGGCTCAGTTGGTAGAGCATGGCGCTTGTAACGCTAGGGCTGTGGGTTTGATTCCCATGGGGGAGCAGTACGAAACTGTATACACACTACTGTAAGTATGGAAGTGTGGGGATCTTTCCTCTTCTGTTGTTCCCGCAAGCAAGGGTGGAGGTCAATGACATCACTATAAGACCAACTCCTTGAAGTTTGCAGTTGTGTAAAAACTATTTTGGTATACCCTTAAAGACATCCTACTGCAATTTATTAACTTTTACTGTTGAAAAGCGATATCCCAATTATAAATACTATAAATACAGTAAAGTATAAATACAGTAAAAAAGTGTTTTTTAGACAACTGGAAACTTCAAGGAGTAGGGCATTCAAGGATTTGGTCTGATGTGAATCCATGATGTCATCGACTTCCCCCTTGCTTTAGGAACAATTGAGGACAAAAGAGGAAAGGCCCAACCCCCACTTGTGCCATGTCATGATTTACCTGAACCACCTAATGAGATGTCCCTTTTGGAAATAAGGTGTTAAATGAGGTGAAAAGTAGACTGGAATGCCATTTTAAGTGTGTGTATATTATTGTATTTACAGTGCATTCGGAAAGTATTCAGACCCCTTGACGTTTTCCACATTGTGTTACAGCCGGAATTCAATTTTCTTTTTCTTCTCACCTATCTACACACAATAATGACAAAGAGAAAACATGTAAGTAGAAATGTTTGCACATTTATTGAAAATTAAATACAGAAATATCTAATTTCTCATATCTCACAATAAACCACATTGACAAAGCAAAAAAAGGTTTTAAAAATGTTTAGCAAATTTATCAAAAATAAAAAACTGAAATATCACATTTACATAAGTATTCAGACCCTTACTCAGTACTTTGTTGAAGCACCTTTAGCAGCGATTACAGCCTCAAGTGTTCTTGGGTATGACGTTACATGCGTGACACACCTGTATTTGGGGAATTTCTCCCATTCTTCTCTGCAGATCCTCTCAAGCTCTGTCAGGTTGGATGGGGAGCGTCGCTGCACAGTTATTTTCAGGTCTCTCCAGAGATGTTCAAGTCCGGGCTCTGTCTGGGCCACTCAAGGACATTCAGAGACGTGTCCCAAAGCCAATATTGCGTTGTCTTGGCTGTGTGCTTAGAGTCATTGTGCTGAAGGTGAACCTTCACCCCTTCCATCTGGCCACTCTACCATGAAGGCCTGATTGGTGGAGTGCTGTAGAGATGGTTGTCCTTCTGGAAGGGTCTCCCATCTCCACAGAGGAACTCTGGAGCTCTGTCAGTGACCATCGGGTTCTTGGTTACCTCCCTGACCAAGGCCCTTCTCCCCCAATTGTTCAGTTTGGCCAGGCGGCCAGCTCTAGGAAGAGTCTTGGTGGTTCCAAACTTCCTCCACTTAAGAATGATGGAGGCCACTGTGTTCTTGGGGTCCTTCAATGTTGCAGAAATGTTTTGGTACCCTTCTGCAGATCTGCGCCTTGAAAGAATCCTGTCTCTGAGCTATACGGACAATTCCTTCGACCTAATTTTTTGGGGGTTTTGCTCAGACATACACTGTCAACTGCGGGACCTTATATAGACAGGTGTGTGCCTTTCCAAATCATGTCCAATCAATTGAATTTACCACAGGTGGAATCCAATCATGTTGTGGAAACAGGATGGACCGGAGCTCCATTTCGAGTCTAATAGCAACAGGTCTGAATACTTATGTAAATACGGTATTTCTGTTTTTATAAAAAACTGTTTTTGATTGGTCATTATGGGATATTGTGTGCAGATTGATGAGGAAACATTTTTATTTAATCCATTTTAGGATAAGGCTGTAATGTAACAACATTTTGAAACCGGGAAGGGGTCTGAATACTTTCTGAATGCACTGTATACTTGGGAATTTGTTTTTCAAAAGGAAAAGTTCAAAAATAGCAGGTGTGCATATTTAAGATTATTTTCAAAGCCACATAAATCATTGGCTGAGCTGAGAGAACTGCGCATGGATCAACAACATCGAATTCACTCCACATTACTGGCCTGGGTATGACAAAGTCAAACGAAGGAATCCTGTGTAAAAAAAATCCATTCCAAATCACGTTTGCAATAAGGCCGTTAAGTAACACTGCAAGAACACATGCCAAAGAAATACACTTTTTGTCCTATATTAGAAACTTCAGGTTTGGGTCAGATCCAAATAATCACAAGAGTGGAACCACAGAACAATGAGATAGATATTTCACCGGATGTACACAACCGTTCAAAAGTTTTGGAACACATACTCATTCAAGGGTTTTTCTTTATTTAAACTATTTTCTACATTGTAGAACAATAGTGAAGACATCACAACTATGAAATAATACATATGGTGTCATGTAGTAACCATAAATTAAAGTTCAACAAATCAAAATATATTTTATATTTGAGATTCTTCAAATAGCCACCCTTTACCTTTGCACACTCTTGGCATTCTCTCAACCAGCTTAACCTGGAATGCTTTTCCAACAGTCTAAATCTGCTTGAGACAAGTTTTGATTATTGCTGTTCATCAATGATTCCCAATCCAATTTAGAATGGATGCCCTACGAGTTCTGCAAAGTTGTTAGAATCGTATTTCTGTAATTACTGCCAAAGGTGCTTCCATCAAGTTAACACTGGGGAGTGAAGACATATGCAATCAGTACATTTTTATACACTTGTATGTGTGTGTATATATATATATGTGTGTATGTATATATGTATGTATATATGTGTGTGTATATGTATGTGTGTGTATATATATACACATACATACATACATATACATACAAACGTGTATGTATATACATACATATATACACACACACACACACACACACACACACACACACACACACACACACAACATACATACATACATACATACATACATACATACATACATACATACATACATACATACATACATACATACATACATACATACATACATACATACATACATACATACATACATACATACATACATACATACATACATACATACATACATACATACATACATACATACATACATACATACATACATACATACATACATACATACATACATACATACATACATACATACATACATACATACATACATACATACATACATACATACATACATACATACATACATACATACATACATACATACATACATACATACATACATACATACATACATACATACATACATACATACATACATACATACATACATACATACATACATACATACATACATACATACATACATACATACATACATACATACATACATACATACATACATACATACATACATACATACATACATACATACATACATACATACATACATACATACATACATACATACATACACACACACACACATACACACACACACACACAATATATATACACATATATACATACATATACATTTGAAGTCGGAAGTATACATACACCTTAGCCAAATACATTTAAACTCAGTTTTTCACAATTCCTGACATTTAATCCGAGTAAAAATTCCATGTTTTAGGTCAGTTAGGATCACCACTTCATTTTAAGAATGTGAAATGTCAGAATAATAGTAGAGGGAATGTTTTATTTAATCTTATATTTCTTTCATCACATTCCCAGTGGGTCAGAAGTTTACATACACTCAATTAGTATTTGGCAGCATTGCCTTTAAATTGTTTAACTTGGGTCAAACGTTTCGGGTAGCCTTCCACAAGCTTCCCACAATAAGTTGGGTGAATTTTGGCCCATTCCTCCTGACAGAGCTGGTGTAACTGAGTCAGGTTTGTAGGCCTCCTTGCTCGAACAAGCTTTTTCAGTCTGCCCACAAATTTTCTATGGGATTGAGGTCAGGGCTTTGTGGTGGCCACTCCAATACCTTGAATTTGTTGTACTTAAGCCATAACTTTGGAAGTATGCTTGGGGTCATTGTCCATTTGGAAGACCCATTTGCAACCAAGCTTTAACTTCCTAACTGATGTCTTGAGATGTTGCTTCATTATATCCACATAACTTTCCATCCTCATGTAGCCATCTGTTTTGTGAAGTGCACCAGTCTCTCCTGCAGCAAAGCAGCCCCACAATATGATGCTGCCACCCCCATGCTTCACGGTTGGGATGGTGTTCTTTAGCTTGCAAGCCACCCCTTTTTCCTCCAAACAACGATGGACATTATGGCCAAATAGTTATATTTTTGTTTCATCAGACCAGAGGACATTTCTCCAAAAAGTACAATCTTTGTCCCCATTTGCAGTTGCAAACCGTGGTCTGGCTTTTTTTATGGCGGTTTTGGAGCAGTGGCTTCTTCCTTGCTGAGCGGCCTTTCAGGTTATGTTGATATAAGACTCGTTTTACTGTGAAATAGATACTTTTGTACCCGTTTCCTCCAGCATCTTCACAAGGTTCTCTGCTGTTGTTCTGGGATTGATTTATACTTTTCGCACCAAAGTACGTTCATCTCTAGGAGATAGAACATGTCTCCTTCCTGAGCTGGTATGATGGCTGCATGTTCCCATGGTGTTTATACTTGTGTACTATTTTTTGTACAGATGAACATGGTACCTTCAGGCATTTGGAAATTGTGGCCAAGAATAAACCATACTTGTGGAGGTCTACAATTCTTTTCCTGAGGTCCTGGCTGATTTCTTTTGATTTTCCCACAATGTCAAGCAAAGAGGCACTGAGTTTGAAGTTAGGCCTTGAAATACATCCACAGGTACACCTCCAATTGACTCAAATGATGTCAATTAGCCTATCAGAAGCTTCTAAAGCCATGACATCATTTTCTGGAATTTTCCAAGCTGTTTAAAGGCACAGTCAACTTAGTGTATGTACACTTCTGACCCACTGGTATTGTGATACAGTGAATTATAAGTGAAATAATCTGTCTGTAAACAATTGTTGGAAAAATTACTTGTGTCATGCACAAAGTAGATGTCCTAACCGACTTGCCAAAACTATAGTTTGTTAACAAGAAATGTATGTAGTGGTTGAAAAACGAGTTTTAATGTTTCCAACCTAAGTGTATGTAAACTTTCGACTTCAACTATATATACACTGCTCAATAAAATAAAGGGAACACTTAAACAACACAATGTAACTCCAAGTCAATCACACTTCTGTGAAATCAAACTGTCCACTTAGGAAGCAACACTGATTGACAATAAATTTCACATGCTATTGTGCAAATGGAATAGAAACAGGTGGAAATTATAGGCAATTAGCAAGACACCCCCAATAAAGGAGTGGTTCTGCAGGTGGGGACCACAGACCACTTCTCAGTTCATATGCATCCTGGCTGATGTTTTGGTCACTTTTGAATGCTGGCGGTGCTTTCACTCTAGTGGTAGCATGAGACGGAGTCTACAACCCACACAAGTGGCTCAGGTAGTGCAGCTCATCCAGGATGGCACATCAATGCGAGCTGTGGCAAGAAGGTTTGCTGTGTCTGTCAGCGTAGTGTCCAGAGCATGGAGGCGCTACCAGGAGACGTGGAGGAGGCCGTAGGAGGGCAACAACCCAGCAGCAGGACCACTACATCCGCCTTTGTGCAAGGAGGCGCACTGCCAGAGCCCTGCAAAATGACCTCCAGCAGGCCACAAATGTGCATGTGTCTGCTCAAACGGTCAGAAACAGACTCCATGAGGGTAGTAATGAGGGCCCGATGTCCACAGGAGGGGGTTGTGCTTACAGCCCAACACCGTGCAGGAAGTTTGGTATTTGCCAGAGAACACCAAGATTGGCAAATTCGCCACTGCCGCCCTGGGCTCTTCACAGATGAAAGCAGGTTCACACTGAGCACGTGACAGACGTGACAGAGTCTGGAGACGCCGTGGAGAACGTTCTGCTGCCTGCAACATCCTCCACAGCATAACCGGTTTGGCGGTGGGTCAGTCATGGTGTGGGGTGGAATTTCTTTGGGGGGGACGCACAGCCTTCCATGTGCTCGCCAGAGGTAGCTTGACTGGCATTAGGTACCGAGATGAGATCCTCAGACCCCTTGTGAGACCATATGCTGGTGCGGTTGGCCCTGGGTTCCACCTAATGCCAGACAATGCTAGACCTCATGTGGCTGGAGTGTGTCATCAGTTCCTGCAAGAGGAAGGCATTGATGCTATGGACTGGCCCGCCCGTTACCCAGACCTGAATCCAATTGAGCACATCTGGGACATCATGTCTCGCTCCATCCACCAACACCACGTTGCACCACAGACTGTCCAGGAGTTGGCGGATGCTTTAGTCCAGGTCTGGGAGGAGATCCCTCAGGAGACCATCCGCCACCTCATCAGGAGCATGCCCAGGCGTTGTAGGGAGGTCATACAGGCACGTGGAGGCCACACACACTACTGAGCCTCATTTTGACTTGTTTTAAGGACATTACATCAAAGTTGGATCAGCCTGTAGTGTGGTTTTCCACTTTAATTTTGAGTGTGACTCCAAATCCAGACCTCCATGGGTTGATAAATTTGATTTCCATTGATAATTCTTGTGTGATTTTGTTGTCAGCACATTCAACTATGTAAAGAAAAAAGTATTTAATAAGAATATTTCATTCATTCAGATCTAGGATGTGTTATTTTAGTGATCCCTTTATTTTTTTGAGCAGTATATACACACACACACACACACCAACACACACAGATATACACTTAGAAAAGGTTCTATACATTTTCTTTCACTTTGAACATATCAGTAGGAAAAAAAATCTAATAATTGAATCCCTTTTTAGATTGAATTTTAAGGCAGCAAAATGTGAAAACTGTGCAAGGGGTGTGTAGACTTTCGCTAGGCACTATGTATTTGGGGTTTGATGGGGCTGCTTCAGGTGAGAGCAAAGGACTGACTGAGCCTGGTAAACCGAGTATGGTATAGAGAAGGCCCAGCCATTTTAATTTTAACCCAGCTCCTCACACCACCTGGGATACTAATCACTATAACAAATGTTATAGTATGCTGTACGAGCAGAAAGTTACACAGGTAGAGAGGCTACAGTCCGTACTTCTCATTGTCACTTGACTATCAGTATAACGTAGAGAAATCACTGAGACTTGAGTGAGCTGCACAGTCGGTAGAAAAATAATTGGAGTACAATGAACAATGCTAATAATAAATAATTTATTAATGGGATAGAAATGTAAATTATTCAATAAATTATATTATTTTGTAAGTGCTTCACAACAAAGGCAAGAACAAGGAAAATATTTGTACTTGAAAAACTGGACAGCTCCCACTTAGAGCAAATCTAAATGTACAGAATAAACACAAACAGGCTATGTAACTTATTGGAGTACAAAACTGTCCAACGCCTATAAAATAACTGTAGGGAAAAACCATTCTGGGCAGGTCATTCACATCTTAACCGGATATGAAAATAATAAAGGAATTAACAGGAAGTACAGTATTATTGATGAACATGTTATCTAATCATCATGAGAGTGCTTTTGATTATCATCTCTGCTCTTTTCTGCTACGTTGTCATCCACAGACACACAACACAAAAACATGACTAGGTTTGGACAGGAAACATCATTATTGTGCGTGACTCAGGGAAGAATACACAAGATGCACACGTCCAACTCAAATTTTTCTGCAATCTCCCATGGACATGGATGGATGACTTACATGAACATTTGAGTTAGACACAAACATCTCAAGTTAGGATTCAGCCCTTGAATTCTAGGATTTCAAGAGTTTTGGCAAAGCTAAGAAACTGCATTTACGAATAAGCCCATGTGCAGACCTCAAATCTAAATGGAAAAGTATGTAGTGTAGAATGAAGGGTGAAGTGTATCTATTTTGTTTTTCACATGTATATCCCTGTTAGAGGATGGCGTGCAACTCTGAATTAGTCCTCCTGCTTCTTGAGGAAGAACTGCAGTGCCGAGTCCCACTGGTCTCTAGGAAAGCGGTTGGATAGCTCACAGTAATCCAGCAGCTGAGACACTTTGTCTGCATGGTGACAAAGCAAAGGAATAAAAGACAATTATAATGTGTCTGAAGGAGAAGCTTCAGGATTCTTCACTAATGTTAAAGAATTCGATCAATTGATTAAAATAGTCCCAATTATGGGTGGGCCGGGCGCAGTGTGCGCTAACCAAGGTTGCCAGGTGCACGGTGTTTCCTCCGACACATTGGTGCGGCTGGCTTCCGGGTTGGATGCGCGCTGTGTTAAGAAGCAGTGCGGCTTGGTTGGGTTGTGTATCGGAGGACGCATGACTTTCAACCTTCGTCTCTCCCGAGCCCCTACGGGAGTTGTAGCGATGAGACAAGATAGTAGCTACTAAAAACAATTGGATACCACGAAATTGGGGAGAAAAAGTGGTATTTTATTTATTTATATATATGTGGACTATAAACAAAGATTCATACTTATGCACAACTACGCTAACATTTATCTACCTGCTTGTTGCGTTCTGTTGTCTGGATGGTTCTCGCTTGAGGCACAGTCCTGGAGGAAATAAAATAGGAACGTGTCAGTGATCCACAGCATTAAGGCAGGAGTACAGGTGGAGGCCAGACACCATTGTCCACCAGCTGTGAATAAATGGAAGTGTGTGTGGTTAATCTTATCCACCAAAAGATACCTCATCAGGCTTGAAGCTAACCAAACTCAGATACTAACAGATAACTTGTGTACTCCTCTGGTAAACACGCACATTATTGAAGCATGTAAAGATGTCACAATTTTTATCGGAACCATATCCTTAATACTATTAGCATTGCAAAAGCACTAGTTTTAGCTTAATCTCAGGTTAATTGTAAAATAAATAATGACACAAGGCAGGAGACACTATATATCACCCTCTATAGTGCGAGCTAATCTTAGTGTAAATAATAGTATTAGCTGGGCGGTGAGAGGGGAGGAGACAGCTTGTTTACTGGAGGCTAAACCCCTGGCAGGTAAATCCACTGAGGAAGCCATCCATCTGTGTTGGTGATAAACATTCACCGGAAGGCGACAGACATAAAAAAAAAAGAAAGACTGACTAAAGAACTGTGGGTCTATTATTTATTTGAAAAGCGTTGCCAAAACATGTATGTGTACGCGTCTGTGTTACCTGTATGAAGGTGGCCAGCAGCACACAGCTCATCTCCTGTTGCAGGATGACCTTGTTCTGGGGGTTGTTGTAGCAGGCTGAGATGAGTGAGGGGAAGAGCACTTTGATGAGGCGCGGGTGGCTGAAGTATTGGAAGGGCAGCTGACACAGTTTCTGCAGCACACTGGGCTGGCGGCCAGACTGCACTATCACCTGGAACACACGCACACACACAGAGTAGGGCCAGTCAACCAGTCAGTCAGCGGCAGTGCCAACCGTAAACTACCACCCTGCACCCCTCCCTGTAAATCTGCTACTAAAGCAACACACAAACACCCATTAGGAGGAGAACTGGAGGGCACAGCCTCCCACCACACAATTACAGGCTAAAAAACACAATGGGATGTTTTGCAAGTACAGTGCCTTCAGAAAGTATTCATACACCTGGACTTATTCCACATTTTGTGTTACAGCCGGAATTCAATTTATTTATTTTCTTCTCAACCATCTACACACAATAATGACAAAGGGAAAACATGTTTGTAGAAATGTTTGCACATTTATTGAAAATTAAATGCATAAATCTCATTTAAATAAGTATTCACACCTGAGTCAAAACTTTGTAGAAACACCTGGATTGTGCAACATTTGCCCATTATTCTTTTCAAAATTGAAGCCCTGTCAAATGGTTGTTGATCATTGCTAGACAACCATTTTCAGGTCTTGCCATAGATTTTCAAGTAGATTTAAGTCAAAACTGTAACTCGGCCACTCAGGAACATACACTGTCTTCTTGATAAGCAACTCTGTGTTTAGATTTGGCCTTGTGTTGTAGGTTATTGTCCTGCTGAAAGGTGAATTCATCTCCCAGTGTCTGGTGGAAAGCAGCCTGAACCAGGTTTTCCTCTAGGATTTTGCCTGTGCTTAGCTCCATTCCGTTTATTTTTTATCCTGAAAACCTCCCCAGTCCTTAACAATTACAATCATACCCATAACATGATGCAGCCACCGCTACGCTTGAAAATATGGAGTGGTACTCAGTAATGTGTTATATTGGATTTGCCCCAAACATAACACGTTGTATTCAGGACAAAAAGTTAATTGCTTCTCCACATTTTTGTAGCATAACTTTAGTGCCTTGTTTCAAACAGGATACATGTTTTGCAATATTTATATCTGTACGCGCTTCCTTCTTTTCACTCTGTCAATTAGGCTAGTATTTTGGAGTAACTACAATGTTGTTGATCCTATCACAGCCATTAAACTCAAACTGTTTTAAAGCCACCATTGGCCTCATGGTGAAATCCCTGAGCGATTTCCTTCCTCCCCGGCAACTGAGTTAGGAAGGACGCCTGTATATTTGTAGTGACTGGGTGTATTGATACACCACCCAAAGTGTAATTAACTTCACCATTCTCAAAGGGATATTCAATGTCAACTTTTTTTTTTTTTACCCATCTACCAATAGGTGAGCTTCTTTGCAAGGCATTGGAAAACCTCCCTGGTCTTTGTGATTGAATCGGTGTTTGAAATTCACTGCTCAACTGAGGGACCTTGCAGATAATTGTATGTGTGGGATACAGCGATGAGGTAGTCATTCAAAAATCATGTTAAACACTATTGCACCTAGAGTGACTCAATGCAACTTATTTTGTGAAATGTTAAGCACATTTTTACCCCTGAACTTATTTAGACTTGCCATAACAAAAGGGGTTGAATACTTATTCACTCAAGACATTTCAGCTTTTCATTTTTTATTAATTTGTAAAACTGTATAGAAACATAATTCCAATGACATTAGGGGGTATTGTGTGTAGACCAGTGACAAGAAATCTGTTTAATCAATTTTAAAATCAGGCTGTAAAGACAAAATGTCTTTATGAATACTTAAAATCAGGCTGTAAAGACAAAATGTAAAAATGAATACTTTCTGAAAGCACTGTAATTGCTGAGCTGTTGTTAAATGGAGGCAATGAGAAATATTAACCGTGAAAAATCTTCTGAATGAGAAAGATCTTGACTTCATTATCAAAAGATACAGGCTTTTATGTTTTACCAGGTTATAGTTGTCTCCAATTGTGCGAGTGTCATTGGGATATTGAACAGCAGACTATATTCCTGTGTGTGTGCTCTGTGCAGTTGAGGTTGAAAGGGCATGCACAGTGCAGGGGTAGGGGGAAGGGTGAGTAGACCTCCACTGTAGCCTTGCCACCACCACTTTAAGAAATGAGCAATACCATTACTGGAGTTCTCACCTGGCCGACATCCTGCTCCCCTTTACCAGAGCCCGTCAATCACACGATTACATCCGGCCCACCAATATTAAAACCAAATCCCTCCCAGCCTAGTTTGATTAGAGGGGGGACTGGTCCAAAGGAATTGGTCCTGGCCTAATGCTCAGGGCATCTCCCCAGAGCCTGGGAAGGCAAACCGGGGGGTCACCAGAGTAAATCCTGGCTGGAAAAACACCCCACTGCTTTACAGGTACAGAGACCCGGGCTGGGGCTTAGCTGAAATAGGAACCAGAAGGGCAGGGTGAGGTCTCTTGGCCACAGTGACATAAATTAAGAGGATTTACAAGATTTGGAGAATACACTAACAATACTCTTCCAATGCATTCTCTCTTTGATAATGCACTTTAAGGTTTAAGGGTAGGATAAACAAAACCATAATTCACTGCTTTTATCATTTCAAGCTGAAGCTCCTCAAAGCTGTGTTCTACAGCAGCGTTCAAACGGGCCACAGGAGATGCCTCTTCCTATTAACGTCTGTTTAAAGATTCTTTACTGACCAGCTGAAACAAACCACTGAAGAACCTTTTTAGGAGAGTTAATGCTCCCCTGGCAGTCAACTAAAGCAAATTCTCAATGAGAGAGATTAATTCACAAACATGCAGGTTCACTAGGAGGATACTGAAACACCCTGTATTTTCACATTGTCATGTAATGTTTTCACCAAAGGAATGTCTCTAGCTCCACCATAGTTTGTCCACTGACCAGAGGAAGATCTGGTTGTTTTCAAAATGGAGCTGCTTATTTTCAGTATAGGATCTAAAGTTGCAGGACTTATGCGCTAAGTTAACAAGATTCTAGATCACTGAATCAATCTTTACCGTTGCAACGCTACCCAAGGAGGAACTGGCAGAGAGAAAGGTCATACATTTGATTATGATATCCCAGGTAAAGGAATCTTTCATCAGAACATTGAAAAACACACAAACACTACAGACTAACAATTTGTTGTTGCAGGGCCAGCTGCTGGACATCATAATCCAGAGCCGTTATAGGTCTCAGAGATTCAGAAGCCAGTATCTGTGTTGGGGCCGATGCTCTAAGGAGACTCAACCCACAAATCATACAGCAATCTCATAATCCTCTGCTATACTATACAGTGTTCCAACTTCCGCCACCTAAACACATTGTCCACCCTCAAGTGCACGCTGCAGGTAGACATAAAACAAAGCCAACTGGCAGCCACAGACCAGAGGTCACTTAGTCCTAGAAAAATCAAGTCTATAGCCAACTTTCCAGGCCTCTCCAGGCGAAGAGCAATAGCAGTGCTCCAAACAGGGATAAGGCCTCCACCCAGTCTCTCCCTGTCCACTGGAAGTATCTATTCAAACCCTGACATCATAAAAGGACCAGCAAGCGTCTGAAGCCATGAATCAGTTTAACACAGACCTGTAAAGCTCAAGTGCCTGGTAGCTCTGGTGTGTCTTAACTACAGAGACCTGCCTTTTCAAACAGGCCTGCTCTTTTACGACACTCCATTACATAATCACCTTGCTGTACACCGACAACAAAGAGTGTGTAAAGTTAATGTTCCGAAACACAAACAAAACCTTGGGAATGCCCAAGTTGAATCGGAAACCAAGCTGAACAGTTCAATGCTGTACAGATGTCAGTGTAGAATTGAGAACACGCATCACACTGGCAAAAAAAGGCCATGCAAAAACCAAGGTTAGTTTGCTAGATTTGACAACTTTTAAGATCCAAAGCGATCATGTACTGTAATTCCAGAATAAACTGCATCCAGCATATCTTTGATTTGCGACACCCTCCACACATAGGGAGACCATCGTGGATGAGTGGACAGTGGCGGAGTCTATTCTGCATGCTGTCTAGACAGGCCCAGACACCTAAACTAGAGGAACCAGGATATGTCAGCCTTGGAACAGGGCCACAAATCTGAAGCTCTGGCGCACAACACAAACCAGACCTTCTCCCAAGCCTTCCTCTTACACACTGAAGTTACCCTAGTGAAGGAACTGCCCTACTGATAAGAGAGGTGGGCAGATGACATCAGAGGATACTGAGAGAGTATTTTCTGGAAGGGAAGTTAATGCTAAAAGGGCCTTTTAACAACTACCTACCACTCACCCACAGCTGATGGAAGACGTGCACTGAATGCTACCGAAATCATCTACTGACAATCAGATGACGACATGGACAAGAAGAGAAGATCCCACCCTGGCTTTTAAAATACAGGCCAAGAGTATCCATCTCCTCTAAACCACAAAAAAACATGTTATTTGCCAAATAACCTGTAATTATTCTAGATTCATCTGCCAACTGACATTGTCAACTTACTCTCGATCAGGGCTCCCCAACTGGTGGCCTGTGGGCAGAATTTGGCCCGTAGGTGACTCCCCCCCCCCCCTCGTATTTTTTGGGGACATAAAACACTATAGAAACACCAGCAAATCAACTCCAAGTGAATCTAATTTTGGAAATATTTTACAAACTCTTCTGATGCATAACAGAGAGGTATATGTGATTGTATACATATGTAAGCAAGGTTTGAAATGATTATTTTAGACAAATATCTTTGGGCTTCTTGCAGTCTCCAAATTATTTGTAATTATGTTCCGGCCCTCTGATCACCCACTCAAGAACAACAGAAAATCGTCCCGCAGCTGAATCTAGTTGATGATCCCTGCTCTAGATCTTACAGCAGATTGGTTGTGAAAGTGCCAGGGCCACAATCAAATGAATCATTATGCAAACAGAACCTTAAAAAGATCTGGAAGTTTATGGGGAAAATGTCCCCCTGAACTACACTAAAGTTAGTTAGACCTGGACTCACCCAAGATGCGTGTAAATCATCTACAAAGCTAACAATCAGGCCCTTTCCTGCCAGTCACCAGTCTGTGTGTTTACTCTGGTGTATAGTAAGACAGTGCATTGGGCTGGCTCCCAAGGTCTGCATGAGCCACACTTCACCCTGGAGGCATGGAGCATTTGGTTTCTTGGCAGTAATGGACTACTGAAGGGACGGTTTCAACATGAGTTTATGGATTACAGGCCCAGAGCTGAGAGTGGGGCTGGGGCCTGCAGGGCAGAGGAAGCGCCCTTGTACAGAATGGGAAGGACAGGGACTTGCCTGGCTGCAGATAACATTGATGTGTGGGATGTCAGTCTGGGAAGGGGCCTACTGCAGTTCACAAGCCGCCAGTTTTCTATTTTACACTAGCCTTCATAATGAACTGAAATACTGAATCTGAGTAGTAGATGCATTGCAAGTGTCAGGATGAATTAGTGTAAATTTAAGTTGATTTAGTGACATTTTATTAACCTACTCAGAAATGTCCATAGTCTGGAACCGGTCATGAAATGGGATACATTTGCATACCTTTGCATGAGTCTGCTTGTGCGTACGTGTGTGGCCATTTTCCATGAATGAGAGAGAGTTTCTTTGTAAGTTTCTTTGTAAGGCCTCAAAGCCAGGTGTCTGGGTTAAGATGTCAACAGCTTACAGCCATCATTTACTGTTCCCACATTTCAAAGAAGCTCGAGATCACCACCATGAATGATTCACAAATGAATCACTGAAGGTTGGGAAGAAAAAGATGAGCTTACATATCCGCTCAAGAGCCAAGCAATATGGCAGTTAAAAACATTTCATTTAGTCCTCTTTTTAGTGTCTGTCTATGGGTTCTCCCAAAAGACAATGAAAACATATGGCTACATGGCTCTGTGAGCTAAAACACACTTGAAGACACACAAGGCTACATATGTCACTCTCCCAATGGCTTTATGTGTGACAGGCTGAGTTATTCATACCCTCGGAGCAGGGAGAATCTCTCTCTCTACAAAGTCCTTCTTCAAAGTTCTGCGTTTTATGAGCAACATTATTTCTAGTGCACACATATAAACAAAGGCTGGTGTGCCTGTCCGCCGACAGTGAATCAGCAGTCTGTGTGACCGCACGGGTCGTGGGTCGGCCTGTTTTTGTGCTCTGCCAATGCTTACATTAGCCTGAGAAAAGCTAAAACTACTCCAAATATTTCCCTCTACTCCATCCATCCTGCTCTGCTCTGTTCCGAGCCCACAACACATGGACACATTCCAGGAACAGTGCCACTGGCCAGGATCAGCTCTGTGGAGGTCGCCAAGGATCACTTTTTATGTTTCCTCACATTTTCTCAACAGGGCTCTCACACCTATCAAAATCTACAATAAACAATAAAAGGAATTCTGCTAACAAGTCCTAAATGCTGATTTCACTCTTTGGGATGACTTTGGAGCAGTTATAGAAAAAGGCATCATATGATCGTCCTACATTTTTTAGCAGCTTGTGCCCTGAATGGAAGTCACAGGTTAAAAACTGCATTAGGGAATTTCAAATTAACAAAGTGCGCTGGTCATAAATTAATATGCAAAAGGATGCTTCTCCCAGCCAGACTGTTAGGTTAACTTTACTGAGCAAGTACAAAGCCCAATCATCTGTCACCCCCTAATTCAATCATCAGTCCTCATTCAATTATCCAATATAATATGCAAATACATCCAACAATGGCATAAAAATGCTAATTACGCACATCAGAATAATTAAATTGGATAGGAGCAGTGGAAGAGAGCTGAACTGCCATAAAGTGGAGGCAGATTCTTTAATTAGGACTAAAAGATCTTGGAAATTAGAATCTGTAATCTGCCTATAAATTGCTGCGTGGTTGACTGCGCCTGTGAAGACAAAGACCTTGTAGCAGAGGTTTGAGTCTCAAAGCTCAACTGCTGGCACTGAGGGTCAGGCTTCACATAACTAATGCCCGGCAAGTGGCCTAGGGTGGTCTAGCGGTCAAGGCCGCTGCCTCCGGTCACATGTAGAGCTGCATCATGGGTTTGAATCCAGCCCACTGCTATTTCAGCACACTTTCTTTCATCTCTATATCCAATAAACTTACAAAGACTTAAATAAATACAATAAAGCACGGACAACTGTAAGCACTGTAGTCTGCTCTTGGGCCCAGTAGACAGACTATGCATTACCAATCTAACTACAAAATAATTTATTTGAATGGTAAATCTCTAGTCTATTGATAAACTGGGTAAATCAAGATGTAGCCTAGGCCTATTCACAAGACAGGTGAATGCATATTCGATAGGAGTGAAGTGTGTGTGTGTATTGAGTTATTGAGATTGTTTTGGCTAATCTCATGGGGCCACAGATGAAAACCAATTTGAGACTTATTGTACTTATCAACAACCTGCTCCTGTTCAGTAGAGTGTGTATGCCTGCCTGTCACGTGGGAGACCGGGGTTCAATTCCCCGACGGGGAGTAAGGACTGGTTTATAAGGCATATCTAGGGTGTACAATGTAGTCCACAAAGCTAGTCCACTAAGTCCACAAAGCGGAAAATACACTTCACGCTTTCTGATATGATTTACAGCCTGTGGAGTCTCAGCTTTAGGAGTCCCGAGTGGCGCAGCAGTCTAGGGCACCTCATCTCAGTGTTAGAGGCATCACTACAGACAACGTGGTCTGATTTCAGGCTGTATCACAACCGGCCGTGTTTGGGAGTCCCATAGGGTGGCGCACAATTGGCCAAGCATCGTCTGGGTTTGGCCGGTGTAGGCCGTCATTGTAAATAAGAATGTGTTCTTAACGGACTTTCCTAGTTAAATAAAGGTTACATTTAAATTTAAAAAACATTTGAAAAATCAATCAATTTATTTTTAAGTGTGCGCTGTCTCTAAGACCCATGACATCATTCACACACACAATCAGTTCGAGGCTTGAGCAAAGATGCTATTGACTGGGAGAGATGTGAGGCGGGGGAGAGGAAGTGAATGAATAAGGTTTTTGGGGACAATCAATTTTGAAATCAGCAATATTTTGCATTATGGTTTGCATATCATCACAAACAAGGTACTAGGGAAGTGAATTGATGTTAATGCTAGATTCTCATTCTCAGTGGGGCGGCAGGTAGTCTAGTGGTTAGAGCTTTGGACTAGTAACGGAAAGGTTGCTAGATTGAAACCCCCAGCTGACAAGGTAAAAATCTGTCATTCTGCCCCTGAACAAGGCAGTTAACCCACTGTTCCTAGACAGTCATTGTAAATAAGAATTTGTTCTTAACTGACTTGCCTAGTTAAATGAAGGTTAAATACATTTCAAAATGTGTAGAATAGCATGAGTTTTGCTATAAAACTGCAAATTTTTCTCTCTGCCCCATGGCAATATGTGTAGAATTGCAGGAAATCAGCTTTAAAACAACCACAGTGTCTCTCAGCCTAATAGCAACATGTGTGAAATAGCATGAGATTAGCTCTAAAACAAATGTGTCTCTATGCCCAATGGCAAAATGTGTAACATTTTAGGGAGTCCGCTGTACTAATATTTGTTTTGGGGGGGCAGGCTAGAGCTAGCAACATGTAAGTGGAACAGGCACGGTGCTCTGGTGCTATAAGGGGACATGAGCTGCTCTGGTAGACTTTAGTAGATGACGTGAGACACATTTGACAGATGTACTGAAAAAAAAAAAAAAAAACATTCTAGTGCTGAAAAGTTTTTAATGTTCTAGTATCGATAAATGACTGATGTTTTTAATGTTCTAGTATCGATAAATGACTGAAGTTTTTAATGTTCTAGTATCGATAAATGACTGATGTTTTAATGTTCTAGTATCGATAAATGACTGATGTTTTTAATGTTCTAGTATCGATAAATGACTGATGTTTTTAATGTTCTAGTATCGATAAATGACTGAAGTTTTTAATGTTCTAGTATCGATAAATGACTGAAGTTTTAATGTTCTAGTATCGATAAATGACTGAAGTTTTAATGTTCTAGTATCGATAAATGACTGATGTTTTTAATGTTCTAGTATCGATAAATGACTGATGTTTTTAATGTTCTAGTATCGATAAATGACTGATGTTTTTAATGTTCTAGTATCAATAAATTACTGAAGTTTTAATGTTCTAGTATCGAAAAATGACTGAAGTTTCGGTCTACCGTGCAACACTAGTAACCTAGGCGCCAGGTCAGGACCCACATTACACTAGAGAAAACTGGCTGCTCCACTGGGACACAACAATGGACCCCGTTACTCTGAGGGACAATAGACAGCCCAACAGCACAGACGTGGCAACACAGGAATCGTTAAAGATTCATCTAATGATACGTTATCAGAAGCATATAAAGGAAACAGAAGTATCCTCATATGGAAAGACGGTTGCTACAGGGCCACACTGAATTCATCTTGACAAACCAATTGTCATTCATCTCATACTTCTGAAACAGAACAGACATGTGAAATGAACAGTTGTCCAAAAGCGATCCATGGTGAAAACTAAACAAATAGCATCAACACTAAAGCGGACAAACAAAGCTCATGAAAAGAAAACACACTTGACTTTACTACATACAGTGAGCTCCAAAAGTATTGGGACAGTGACACTTTTGTTTTGGCTCTGTACTCCAGCACTTTGGATTTGAAATGACACAATGACCGAAGTGCAGACTGTCAGCTTTAATTTGAGGGTTTTTTCATCCTTATTGGGTGAACCGTTTAGAAATGACAGCAATTTTTGTATATAGTCCCCCCATTTTAGGGGACTAAAAGTAATGCAGTGTCATTTTGGAGTAACTGACTGTAAATAATTGAATATGTTTCTGAACATCTACATTATTATGGATGTTAACATGATTACAGATAATCCTAAATGAATTGTAAAAAATGATGAGTGAGAAAGTTAGAGGCATAAATATCATATCCCCCCAAAATGCTAACCTCCCTGTTATTGTGATGGTGAGAGGTTAGCATGTCTTGGGGGTATGATTTTGTGCGTCTAACTTTCTCACTCATCATTATTCACAATTCATTCAGTATTATCTGTCATCATGGTAGCATCCATATGAATGTAGAAGTGTTTAGAAACATATTGTACTCTTATTTACAATAAAAGGGACTCCAAAATGACACAATACATTACTTACCATTGAATTCTATTGGGCACAAAATAATCTGAAAAACAACCAAAACTAACAGCATGTAACAAGTTTGTAGAGTCACAAACTTGATGTAGTCTTTTGCGAGCTATGAATGAGACCAAATACTTAACTTTTCACTACTTTAATACACAAAAGCACATTTTTCCAAAACCTTAGGTCCCCTAAAATGGTGGTATTATGTACAAAAAGAGCTATAATTTGACAGTCTGAACTTTAACCTCATAGTCATTGTATAATTTAAAATCTAAAGTGCTGGAGTACAGAGCTAAAACTACCCCAAAAAAAAGTGTCATTGTCCCAAAACTTTTGGAGCTCACTGTATTTTAGCACAGTTGTGTATGTTAAAACCTTTACCTGGTTGTCAGGGTGGTTGACAGTGAAGTAGCCCACACAGATGATGACTTCCTGCAGCAGCTCTTCAGAGGAGAGCTGAGAGCAGTACCACAGCAGGGAGCTCACTATGTGGCGGAAGGCAAGGGACAGCCCCTCGGCACCTAGAACAGTCTGAAACATCATCAGCAATTAAACACCACTGAGAAACCACAAACACAAAGCAGACACTAGCTAGCTAGAGACATTCACTAAAACTAACTGGATAAATGAACAATAGTGCTAAAAAGTTGAGAAATCAACACTATGCGGTTAATGTACGAGAAGCTGGATTTGCTGAATTAAAAGAGAGGAGAGGGATGGTTGTGCTTTAGCGGCTACAGACTGGTTGATTTTGTGTACAGAGACTCTGCTAGGGGGTCTCTCCCCAGCCCCAATACCAGGGGGTCCTACCAGAGGGACCCCAATCCCCCTGCAGATGAGATGCTATCAGTGGTCCACAGACAGTATTTATTAAACATGTCAGTATGACTGAGCACCACAGGGTCAGCACAGAAACAAACCACTGGAATCAGGTTGGGGTGTATGGATGAGGATTGGACTGGGGACTATGGGAGAGGAGGGGGTAAACAGTCTCCTAAACAACAGGACTTACCTGAGAGGTCCAATCCTGCTATCAGACCTGATTCTCACTCCTGTCTACACTCTAAATATAACACTCTGCATACTGTAGACATAACCATCGCCCCCAATGTAATCAGTCTTAGGACCTGGGAAGAACAGTAAGACAAACTGACCCTATATTGTGTCTGTCCATATTGTGTCTGTCTATATTGTGTCTGTCAGTGAATGAATGCAAAGGCTGAATATAATGTGTTTTGATGTGCACCAAAAGGTTGATGATTAAATGCTATGAATATTATACATTTACTTCAAAATAGACTTTTCCAGTTTGAAATCCCTCTTACCACCCCATTTGGTAGCTGATTCTGGAGCCTAGCAAAATGGGCAATGGGAAGAGGGAGCAGCTCAGCATCCACTGTAGTGCTTATTAGTCAGCACTAGTGTGGGGTAATGTGAACCACAAGGTGAAAACAACTCACAGGCCACAAAGAATCATTATTTAAAAAGTTCATAAAAATGGTACTGAAACACTTTGACTTCCAGCTGTTTTGAATAGCCTGAGCATGGCGGAGCCGAGGGAGAACGGCCTCTGTGTTAATTACCCACAGGCATTAAAATAATTAATAACTTTCCAACTTTCTCCCTCACACCTTTCTGTTTATGCTCTGCCAGAGCACAGTGAAGCTGTCATCCTCGCTTCATCACAGCTGAAAATGTATGGCCCTGGCTACAGCACTAATCACTCAGGTCCATCCGCACTGCTGACCCACTGGGCTCCTTTGAACCTCAGCAGGTGACCCCAGGTCACGGGACAGGCGTGTTTATGTCCGAGAGTTCAGCTTTATCCTAAGGAAAAATACTCCAGTCGTAATGGCAGCAGTTCTGAGAACTGGCCCCTGCTGCCCGATCAGTTACATATGGCCTTGTTGCTGCCAGGAACAGGAAGGAGAGATATTTTCAGTGCTGCTTGATGCTTGTGCACAGGGATATGGGGGTGCTAGTCAATCAAACAGAGGGGCCATAAGGTGACAAGACCCCCTATTTGGAATGTCAGTCTGTGGAATGTGTCCAGCATAATACACCTATGTAACCAGAAAGGCCAGTATATATGAAAAACCTGCACCGCAGCATCATTTATGAGATTACAGTCACTGTAATCAACATCATCTACTGGACCTGAAGGATGAGGGATTCAAGTGTGAGAATGTGTGTCTATTGTACCTCAGAATGAAGAAGAGTGTGTGCGTGTGTCATACCTGGAAGGCAGACAGGTCGAGCAGGGCGAAGCTGTTGAGGAAGCGGAGGCCTGTTAGGGCCACCTGGATGACCCCGGGGGCGTAGGGCTCCTGTGGGCTCTGGGCAGCCGGCTCAGGCAGGGAGGAGCTGTGGAGCAGGATGCAGTACAGAGTGTGCACCACACCCACCAGGTCTGTGGACTGCAGCAGGGCTGTCAGTCCTGTGGGGTCTGCACGCTTGTTGTCAAATATACTGGGAGACCTGCAGAGGATACAGGGAATATAAATAAACATGTGACATGATCATTTCATTTCTGCTCAATGAACATAGTGACAGAAATGTTATATAGGGAAATGAATTGGATCAGAGTACTCCACATTACAAGATCTCCAAACTCATTATTGCTTACTAAGAAGTAGATCTCCTTTCTACTAAAAAGCTTAGTTAAAAATATCCTTTTCATTTCATTCTATATCAAGCAGAAGTTGAATTCACAACATAGCTCTTCAGCTTGCAGCCAGCAACTGCAACGAGCTAGCCGAGCTGAGTTTGACAACAAGCTGAAAGTCAGTAAACCTGAGAAGGTGTTGGCTGCTCTCCTCACCGCAGTGGCCAGAGACCCAGGATGTAAGAGTGAAGGCAGTCTGGTCCCTGTGGCTTCTAGATTTACTCTCTAGACCAGGGCTGTCCCCTCAGATATAAATAATTGGGCCTGCCCTCTTTACCCTGCATGCCTATCGGGTCAAGTGGCTTAACTGGTTACACAGAGAGAGAAGTTGGGAGTCTGGTGGCTGTGTGTGAGAAGGTGTCTATGCTCAACTGTGCAAGTGAAAATGATTGAATAATCATGGTTAAAAAGCTTGGTCATTACCACTACAACCACAGCCAGAGATATTATTTAAATGGTACAACAGTGACACAGAAATGTGGCTCCTATCTTCACCAGTTCGGAATCTGAATTTGCTTCTCTAAGCTGGGCAGAGTGAACACAGGAATTTGGAAGTAGCTCTGACAACGGCTCCTCTGCCCTTGGCTACAGAGAGCTTCCTGGCAGCATGCTGTGTATTCAGGCACATTTAATTAAGGCACACCTTACAGGATTGAAAGCAGCGTGTTCGTGCGTCTTAGCCAGGATGCCACCCTGCAGATTAAAGGGATTGGTAACATCATCCTCCCAGTACACATCACAGGTGAGAACAGAACCGGGAAGGAGAGGTTGCTCTGCGTGCCTCAGCTGCCCTCTTCATAAGACTGGAGGCCAGTCAATGCAAACGTCTATAAATAGAGTACAAAATGTACTCTTTCAAACTAGATAAACAGCACTACATCAAAGTCAATGGCATCAGAGAAAACTCATCTCAAATCGCTCCCGTTGTTTTACATTTAGGATGCATGCAAACAGAGTTCCATGAGCTAGCGCTGACAGGAAATTGAAGAATACTCCTGCTGCACAGGCTGTGATTTGCAGGCAGAGAAGAGGCCGTTTGACCTCTGGATGGAACCCACTGTACATGCTGTTACTTGATGTTGGCCAACAGCTCTGTGTGGAAATTCGTAGCTCGGCAAGTACATGGTCTCTAATGCCAATTAAATCCCTTGACACAGTAACTGGCATGACCAAAAATATTCCAGGACCATAGTATGCATTCTCTCCAGTATAATCTCATGAACACACAGAGGAACGGGTAAGAATGGAGATAGTTGGCTGGATTAGCAGGGTGTTGATTATTACACAACATCGCTCGGTCCGCTCATTAAAGTTATGGTGCCGTGTTTTCTCACAGATATTAGGTGACAGTCTCAGCAGTACTCCCCGTGTTAGTGTGAAGCAGCTGGGCACTGTTACAGCACACAGCAGCTGGAGGGGAGAGGTATACTAGCAGAACAGCATCTACAGTATTGTACGTAAATCAGTCCTGTTGATCCTGACTTATGCCAGGTTTTGACAACAGACCTGAAATATTTGAGCTAAAATACATCTGTCCTAATTCAAACTGTGACAGGACAGATACTAAAGGGATCTGATGTACCCATATGACGCGCGTCTAACTAGCAGGGCAGAATACCTCTACTAAGGGTCATGCTATCTTTGTCAGTATTGCGTCTCAGTCTGTGTGCTTAGCCTCTGTCAGCGGCGCCACTGAGGCTCTCTTGGGGGTGGTCACAGTGACACACGTGGGTGGGTTTCCCCCAGTGTGCTGGAGGCAAGGGTTTATGGTGAGTGACAGAGCACTGGAGTCAAGTAGATGCCTATCTCCATCAACAGTAACGATGGCCTCGCCAGCGCTCAGACTAAAGGAAACCACTGAGTGCGATTGAAAAGTAGGCTGTGTATTTGTTTGGGTTCCAACAACCAGTCTTTATGGGACGGAGGACTTAAAAGATTCAATAGTGAGTCACGCCTGCCATTAGATTTCTGAACTGCCATGTGTGAGGGCTCTGGGAGTGACACGCCAGGAAAATTACCTCTCATCCCAATGCCAACAAAAGGAGATGATCGTGGACTTTAGGAAACAGCAGAGGGAGCACCCCCCTATCCACATTGACGGGAACGCAGTGGAGAAGGTGGAAAGCTTCAATGTTCCTCGGCGTGCACATCACTGACAAACTGAAATGGTCCACCCACACAGACAGTGTGGTGAAAAAGGCGTAACAGCACCTCTTCCACCTCAGGAGGCTGAAGAAATTTGGCTTGGCACCTAAAACCCTCAAACTTTTACAGATGCACAATTGAGAGCATCCTGGAAGGATGCATCACCGCAAGGTATGGCAACTGCACCGAACGCAGCTGCAGGGCTCTCCAGAGGTTGGTGCGGTCTGCCCAACGCATCACCGGGGGCAAACTACCTGCCTTCTAGGACACCTACAGCACACGATGTCACAGAAAGGCCAACAACCACCCAAGCCACTGCCAGTTCACCTCACTATCATCCAGAAGGCGAGGTCAGTACAGGTGCATCAAAGCTGGGACCGAGAAACTGAAAAACAGCTTCTATCTCAAAGACATCAGACTGTTAAATAGCCATCACTAGCACATTAGAGGCTGCTGCCCTATATACATAGACTTGAAATCACTGGCCACTTTAATACTGTTTACAAATTTTGCATTACTCATCTCATATGTATATACTGTATTCTATTTTACTATATCTTAGTCTATGCCGCTCTGACATTGCTCGCCCAAATATTTATATATTCTAAATTCCATTCCTTTACTTTAGAATTGTGTCTATTGTTGTGAAATTGTTAGATATTGCTACACTGTTGGAGCTAGAATCACAAGCATTTTGCTACACCCACAATAACATCTGCTAAACACGTGTATGTGACAAATAACATTTGATTAAAAAAAATTCTTCACAGGGATGTCTGGAGAGGAGGGTCATAGAGGAAGGGAGACGGCTGCCACCCACCGGCCAGTTACAGCGAAGCACAGCTTACACATGGCGTGCAGCAGAGCGGTAGCCTGATGGAGGAAGGTGGACATCTTGGGGCTCTCGTCCACTGGGCCCTGGACAGACAGGAAGCAGCCGTACAGCTTGTCAATCAGACCCATGTTCACCACATAACTGGGGGAGGGACAAACACAAAAGGAGGATAAGAGTAAATTCACAGGAAATAAACAACAAATTACTAAACCTTGACAATGAAATATTTGATGTCATTCAAGAAGTGTCTCTGTGACATATGTTTTATCCTAACAAAGGCCCTCACTGAGTGCAAATCACCGGCAGCACAGTTGAAATGTGATCTCACCTAAGCCCTCTATACTCCCTGTTATTAGTGTGATATCACCAATTTGTCTTGCCAATGACAGGTCTCATGATCATGTTCCCTCTACTATCTCAGCAACAAAATCACTCGTAACAGCATCCTTACATATACATTTGAGTAATTTAACAGATGCTCTTATCCAGAGCATACATTTTCATACTTTTTCTGACTCCAATAAGTCATTAGAAGGTGGTTGTGCCCCCCTGTGCCAGCCCAGAGCTAGGCCCCTGACTGTCTACTGACCTGAGGCTGCCTCACAGCTCAGGTATGCCTTTCCCACCCCGCTCAGCCCTACCCGCTATAGGGGCCGACAGGGAGGCTCAGCAGTCAATCACAAGACCTCCCAGATGTACCAGATAGTTCAGTCCAGATTCAGGAAGCCTGCCACTGTTCTACACTACATGAGTTCATTCCTTACCCTCTCAGGCTCCGCTTAGCTTATTCCCTCAACTCGCTCCCTCGTTCGCATACCTTTTTTTGTTGGGACTGTCAATCAAAATGGGCTCCTCAAGGCAGGTAATTCCTATTTTTTAAACCTCCACAATAGGTCATCTGACACTTGAACCACGGCCCCTTGTTATGACTTCATCCTCTTCCACAACTTCACTAGAGCTGAAAGGAGCTTTCCACGCACAGTTGTGCACAATGCCTGGTCCAAAGTCTGTTTGAAAAGCTGTTCAGTCTTGTCCCTGTGTGTTTCAACTTATGACCTACATGCATCTGTATGTTTCTGACACTGGTAGGAGATAAGTATGGTACAAAGCCTGGTGAGTGATTGGTAATGAGAAATGAAGACTTAGAAGGGGAATGCTGATGTTCACTTTCTGTGTGATCTACAGTTCACCATAATGAAGAAAAAAAAAAGTGTTGCTGAAGTTACCATCTTTTTGATCTTATTTCCTCCCTACCATCACATACATAATTTGAGGCAGAGGTGGTAAATCTTTCATTGCTTGCAGGGATTACTAGTCTGACGACACCATTTTTCTCAGGCTCTCCCTTGTCTCCAGGGTTACGACTGGGTCATAGTATGAGTGTTAGGCCTGGTGCAGCTGCTCTGGTCAGATGAATCATTGGCTGTGGGAGGGATGATGTGAAGACTCCACTCTTCCCGAAGGTCTGGGCCTGCCTTTCCTCACCGCCCCACAGTGCCTGGACAGACACAGCCCCTGCTACTCAAAGGCCACGCTCAAGAGGATGTTGCAAACTTTCAGGAGTGTTCTTTGTTTATGTTGCCTCAAGTAAAAAACATGACATATTACTTTGCCGAGGAGTTTGATCCAGAACGTGTGAAAAAGTAGTTTTTGGACAGATGCCAGAGGACACCCTCTCTCACCCTCACTCCAAACCCCTGGCAAGAACATTATCTGACCTTTTCTAAGGGAGCTGACCTTTTGTAGTAATCTTTTCAAAGAAAGGCTATTTCTGATAGTAAGTAAGTTGGCTTAATTTCAGTGGTTCCCCAGATCAACCCTAAAGGAGAAAGTAGAGATAGGACAGAGGTGTTGTAAAAGGGAGGAGGGCCGTAGTAGCGCAATGTGTGGTTTGAGAGAGAGGAGGAAGAGCTTACCTGATGAGGTCATGGGCCCGGGTGTTGAATGGCTCCATAGGGGAGGTCTTGGTCTTGGTGTCTGGTGATAGGATGCGAGGGGCGTCTCCGCGGCCACACTCGGGAACATAGGGAAGAATGAGACTCAGGATGGTAGCGCTGGTCTGCAGCAGGCCGGTGGTCAGCCCCTCAAACACCTGCTTGTTCACACTGCGACCAAAGATGGACTTGTCTTCATCTGGGACGAACAGCTGAGAAAAAGACAGTGTGGTCAGTCAAGAGTTCCGTAAACCTCTATGTCACAGTACAGTCTGTACCAGTAGCTCTATACCTGCTCTTTCGAGCTAGCTTGTATCACATACAGCCTTGGCTTGTCCTTGTCAAGTCCTCTGTCAAAAAAATAATCTTGACATTGATCGATCACAGTGCAAAACTGACAGTGTCCCAGGCAGTCACAGTATCCACCAACAGCAGAGTTCAACAGAAGACCAGCTCATTGCAACCTCAGTTTGACTTCTACAACACAGGCCAAGGCCATTTGTATTGGTTGGGATCCTGATACGGCATGGGATAAACAACAACACAAGTGTTATTGTATAATTCATCAGGTGTGGGTCATACGTCGGTGGTTAACAGTCAGTGTGACATGGTTACTGTTGCCGTGCCAGACTACTGCTGCTGCCATATGAGAGGTCTCAGAGGTATTCCCTCCCTGGTAACAAGGAAAGACAACCGGATAATGAGATTGTAGAGAAAACCACTGGAACTAACACAGGGGGGTGTTCTGTGTTCACCATCATCTGTGATATTAAACCAAATGCTCCCCTTACCCATGCCTCATATACATAGACAGGCTGATAGAAATTGCAGGGGGATGTGTCTCTGACATGTGTCATATTTTCATGTTAGTTATCCCAAACTCTTTATTACCAGAAGAGCACAAGCATCTGAAATATTCCAAGAAATGTTTCTGAAGATATATTAAGAGTCTCAGGGTATATAAAGACTCAGGTCATGGTGTTCTGGTGACAGGAGTGTATATCCCCTTTTAGTTCAGTGACATTTTTGCATGTGTGTGTGTATATTGAGGTTAAGGTTTAGTTTTAGAAATAAGGAGAAGGTCAGGTAAAATGTCTGAACCATCTCATTTAAATTAATGGTTAGGGCAGCATGCTGACAGCGTTAGTAAATCCACCAACATTCTCCACAAATCGAATTAAAGAGGGACAAGCACAGACGCCGGCACTCTACCTCCACCCACTTCCAAACACAAACACACACGCACACACACACACACACGTTCTTACGCAGACTATTCATGAGCCCCATGTTCGTCAGTGTCCAAGACGTCTAAATAAGTTAACGTTGTCCTGTTTAACATGTCAGTTGTCAAAGCAGCTGTGGGGATATACGTTTTATATAATCTGAAGCATACAGACTAACCTCCCCCTCCGTGCCCTCAGGAAACATGACTGCTTTGAATTGGAAGTCAGGGCTGGAGAAGGAGTTCATAGAGTTATAGAGTTCATGCATGTAGCAAAGCCCATGTCTTTGTCTTGTCCGGTCTGTGCAGTCACCACCATTAGATGTTTACAGTCTCTGAAAGAGTGCTAAAGGTTTTGGACTGACATATAACCCATCCACCATACTGCCTGCTTCAATTTCTCATTCCCTAAAGCCCAGAAGTATCTGTGTGGCTGAGGTGGTGGCAGGGCCAGGATTTGTACTGTAGCGTGGGTCTCTGTGTTTTATTAACACTGTGCCAGGAAGGAACAAATGTTGGCGATGTGGCCATGGTTTTTCAGCACTCACAGTGTTGCATATAGTCAGGAGAATTTACATAGACAGAGACATTGGGAGGGATTCATTAAACAGCTTGGTCCTTGGGAATACGATCTACAGTTCTGATCATGCCATTCAACCTTCGTAAGTATTACACAACGTTCAGGGACTTACGTTTCCATACAAATAACATATTTGAATAATACATGCGTTGTTTAAGTGAACATACATTTAATGTAATGCCATCATAGCAATAATGATAAGTGATGTTTTTTATGGTGTGGTGAAAAGACACTTACTGTGAGCTGATGCAGCAGCAGGTCCATGAGGGAGGCTACCTTATTGCTGAATAGAACGTAGGAGCAGTTGAGGTGGCAGCGAGAGCATGCCAGAAAGTATATGTTTACAGCAGCACATAGGGACCTGAGGAGAGAGAGTGAAAGACAGAGGGAGAACCAGATCAATCCCTTGTCAGAAGTCAAACTAAATTGTTCAAGGTAAATTTCAACACTAGTGTTACAGTGTAGGTGTTCATCCCCAGGCATTGACATGGCTATCTGAAGTAATCAGGAAACCAAAACACACTCCATCAAATGTGTGGTTCCTTAAGGGCACAATTTTATCTTTGGAAGGGTTGAAAGTATATACTGTCATTTATGTAAGAGTAGGTAAGCAGAATTCAGAAACATAGCCATATCAACTACACTGAACAAAAATATATAATGCAACATTTTCAAAGATTTTATCGAGTTTTAGTTCATATAAGGAAATCAGTCAATTGAAATAAATAAATTAGGACCTAGTCTATGGATTTCACTTGACTGGGAATACAGATATGCATCTGTTGGTCAGATACCTTTAAAAAAAAAATATGGTTGTGGATCATAAACACAGTATCTGGTATGAACACCATTTGCCTCATGCAGCAGCGACATCTCATTCGCATAGAGTTGATCAGGCTGGTGATTGTTGCCTGTGGAATGTTGTCCCACTCCTCTTCAAATGGCTGTGTGAAGTTGCCGAATATTGGCTGGAACTGGAACATGCTGCCGTACACATCAATCCAGAGCATCGCAAACATGCTCAATGGGTAACATGTTTGGTGAGTATGCAGGCAAGAACTGGGACATTTTCAGCTACCAGGAATTGTGTTCAGATCCTTGCGACATGGGGCCGTGCATTATCATGCTGAAACATGAGGTGATGGCGGCGGATGAATGGCGTGACAAATGGGCCTTAGGATCACGTCACAGTATCTGTGCACATTCAAACTGCCATCAATAAAATGCAACTGGGTTTGTGGTCCGTAGCTTATGCCTGCCCATACCATAACCTTACTGTCCCCATGGGTCAATGTCCACAACGTTGACATCAGCACACTGCTCGCCCACACAATGCCATACACGCAGTCTGCCCGGTACAGTTGATACTGGGATTCATCCTTGAAGAGCACATTTTCCCACTGAAGTCGATTACGACGCCGACCGGCAGTCAGGTCAAGACCCTGGTGAGGACGACGAGCACACAGACGAGCTTCCCTGAAACGGTTTCTGACAGTTTGTGCAGACATTCTTTGGTTGTGCCTATCCACAGTTTCATCAGCTGTCTGGGTGGCTGGTCTCAGACGATCCCGCAGGTGAAGAAGCTGGATGTGGAGGTCTTGGGCTGGCGTGGTTACACGAGGTCTGCGGTTGTGAGGACGGTTGGATGTACTACCAAATTCTCTAAAGCGACATTAACATTCAATTCATTGGCAACAGCTCTGGTGGACATTCCTGCAGTCAGCATGCCAATTGCACACTCCCTCAAAACGTGCAAATTTTAGAGTGACCTTATTTGTCCCCAGCACAAGGTACTGATCATGCTGTTAAATCAGCTTCTTGATATGCCACACCTGTCAGGTGGATGGATTATCTTGGAAAAAATGAGAAATGCTCACTAACAGCGATGTAAACAAATGTGAGCACAACATTTGATAGAAATAAACTTTGTGTGTATGGAACATTTCTGGAAATTTTTATTTCAGCTAATGAAAAATGGGACCAACACTCGTCGCGTTTATATTTTGGTTCAGTATACTTATTGCTCTAACCCCTCACTACTAGTCAACTGGTTATCCAGAGCTAGGGACAGTAATAAGACAAGAGATCTGCAGAACCAGTGGAGCTCGGTGCAAATCACATTCAGTCCAATCTGGAGTCTGATCCTGCAGCGCTTCCTCTGTGGCGATAAGGCCATTCCTCTCAGCAGCTCCTCAGCTCAGAGCCTAAAGGCAGGCCTCTGTATTATGTCTGCTTTAAACAAACCCTATGAGAAGATTCATGCCACAGATAACTGATGAATAATTCTGCTCTGACTGCTGCGCCCCCTTGTTTCATCACTTAATATTTTCTGACATGTGTATATTTTAGCCAATAGAAGAGTGGCGTGTCCTATCTGCTCTGAGGAAGAATGGAATCTGGCTTTCCTATTCTAGAGTAGGCCATGTTTATTTCAACTGGTAAACATTTTGATATCTCCCGCAACATTCACATCTGCAACACATTTCCACTCCAACCTAGTTGGCATTTAGATAGAATATAGCCGAGACTGATGTAGGCCTAGGTTGATTGGTCTGTCAATAACTTCCTCATGACCAAAATTACTCATCTTGTTTCATATGCTAGTGGGGATATCTGTAATTTGTTCTATATCATTATTGACATTGTAGTGTAAAGCTGTCAGACATCAAATTTGGTGATAATGTGAGAAGTATTACATTGTGAGTAATGGGAAAGTATCCAAATAGTCCCATCAATGTCTGGTTAAGAACTCTGGGGTTTGCTTGTTTAACACTTTTAAACACCTTACTATATGAGTATCATATGCTGTATGTGTATGGGCATTCTAGCCAAATAAAATGTTGGGATCTTTTCCGTCACCATTTTAAATACAAATTCCTGAGAAAATGCAAACCAAAACAACATGATTTGGTGTGTTGATCCCTGTTTCTGCCAAACGCCTCCTTAATAAGATCTGTTTTCCAGGAATGCACAAAAACACAAATGCCACATTAATTCTATTGTCCATTAATAGTCTTGGAATGGAGTGGGTGGAAGAAGGCAGCCATCATGGTTGAGTGGAATGATAACACAGCCTCTATTGGGCTAAAGTGAAGTAACGTGAGAACCCCACCAAACTGTGCTCTCTGGGCAGCCGACCAGAACCGGAGCTGCCTCAAATTATTTATTTTTTTCCTCCATAATTTTGTAATTCAGCCACAAGTCAGTTTTTCAGTGACAGAATTCCACCATTGGAAACACTGCAAACCAATGGAATGAAATAGTAGCTTTCCTCTCAGTCTGAAGCTGTGCTGCTTTTAATGTGTTCATTCTGTATGTACAGAGATGAAACCAGGCTATTATCACTCCCATGTCTGACACAGAAGGGAGAAAAGCCATTTCAGGTTAAGATTCTTTCAGTTACTGTGATGGAATGCAAGGTGTCCTTATCGAATTAAACAAGACAGGGTGTCAAACCATAGGGAAGGTTAACTGACAGGGTAGGCTGATCCTGTTACAACACTGACATCGTCCTACATGAAAAGGCCTCGGAAATCTATAAGACATAGAAATTATGAGGAGAGGGAGCAAGAGAGCAGTCCTAAAACACAGACTACTAAATGGAAGATGAATGATGACAAAAAAAGGGAAGGTCAGTATTTATTAAATAACTTAAATAATAAGGCTACAAAAGCAAAGCCCGAAATGGATTAGGCAAACACCATCTTCACGATGTTTCTATAATAACCTGTCAACCATAGCACCCTGGTTTAACTCCATGTGTAAGTGGAGGCTGCCCTACCCAGAATGTCATTATCCATGCTGGGGGGGGGGGGGGGGGGGGGGGGGAGACAGGCCAGTCCCCAGGTGGCTGCCACTCTTATCCAGCAGATTAAAGGGCACATCCCTCATTTCTTTAATCTTATTAGAGAGAAAAACAGCTGTCGACTGCTTCCATTCTCTTCACAAACCCATAGGACAGAGATGGATCTAAAGGCACATTTAGCTGTAAATGTCAACATATCAAATATATGCAGACAATTTTCAATCTTATGTAGAACATGCATTTCATTTGGTAGAAGATAATATATTATGAATGATATTATACTGAATAAAAATATAAATGCAACATGCAACAATTTCAAAGATTTGACTGAGTTATAGTTCAAATAAGGAAATCAGTCAATTTAAATGAACTCATTAGGCCCTAATCTATGGATTTCACATGACTGGGCCACTGGGGAAACAGGCCCAGCCAATCAGAACGAGTTGTTCCTACAGCTTTACTACAGACAGAAATACTCCTTAGTACCTTGCTCATGAAACATAGGACCAACACGTTAAATATTGCGTTTATATTATTGTTCCGTGTATATTTAAACAATAAGGCCCAAGGTGTGGTATATGGCAAATATACCATGGCTAAGGGCTGTTAGGCACGAAGCAATGCCTTATTGCTATTAATCGACTGGTTACCAACGTAATTAGAGCAGTAAATTAAAATGTTTTGTCATACCCGTGGTATACGGGTATGACATATACCACGGCTCTTATACCACGGCTGTCAGCCAATTAGCATTCAGGGCTCGAACCACCCAGTTTATAATGATGATTTTAGGATAGGAATCCATTCCATTCTAATTTGAATCACCACACACACTCAACCAAACAGTCAGATCTGAAGTTATGAACATCCTACCGACTTCTCACAATCGTCTCAGTCAACTGCTCATGTAATGACCATGCAATTGCTTTGTAACACAGATAATCAGGCATGTCTTTAGCCGCTTTAAACAAATGGCGAGAATGTCAAAGGCACGTTTGAATAATGTGCTTACAGCAGCTCATACAATGAGCAATCTCAGTGATCTGTCTTTTGCTCCCTCCCACCTAAATCGGTATGATTAGCATGACACCTGATATCATCCAGTCTCCTGGAATCTCTGTTGCTGTGCACCCTCAACGACAGGCTCAATGATTTTAGGAGCAATTTAGTAAAGTGCCACGCTAGCCCGCCTCGTGTTACCGTGCAGTATGTAGGTAGTGTTGGTTGACCCACGAGTGCCAATCCATCCTAACAGGCAGCATTCCTCCACCTACATAGCTCTGGGCTGCCCATTTGACCGCGTGCCACGCCCACAGCTGGACCCCATCATTTGGTGCCTGGTCCACCTGCCAGACTTCACCCAGCAGGAAACACAACGGGCACTTTGTTAATCTGAGAATAATGAAGCCTTATCTTGTAGACGCGGGATTAGGTTCCACTGCTGGCCCATACTGACAGGTTGTATAGAGAACGAGGTAGAGAGAGAGCCCGAGAGAGAAGAGGAAGAAGCCTAGAGAGATTGAGATAATTAGCAATGTAATCTCCTCACCTACTGTAAACTGCTTAACCCCAGTCAGCCACAGCAGAGCTGATCACCTTACTGGCCTGATGAGGCCATAGACACAAAGCGATCTCAGGCTAGGAGTTACTGTAATAATAATCATCAGAATTATTTGGTGGGTGCTTATATTTGTCCTATTTCACACATGTAAAAGTGTAGAGTGCTAGATAGACTAGAAACACACTGACTGGAGAACACCTTGACCTGGGACAGCCCTACACCATGCAGCCCTGTGGGGATCACCCTGGGTGGCCGACCGGCTCGGACATAACAGAGGGGGCTGGGGGATTGGGAGTGTCACTGACCTCTGTGGCCGAATTAAAACTCTTAAGTTTAAACCATCCCAGAATCCATAGAGTATCCCAGGGGCTGATAGACAGATGGCTGGGAAGGGAAAATTAGAGCGAAGGTCAGGATCCTCCCCACCCCCACATAGTATAGTACTGTCCAAATACCCCAGGAGACACTTAGGGCTCAAGAGTATTTAACCGTATTTTCTTAGTGACATAAACAACAGAAACAGCATAATAGTTTAGGGTACTGGGACAATACCCCTTACAGATAGATGTTTCCAATTTTCAGAAGTCTAGCACTTCCTATCTTGCAAAGACAACAGGACATCAACCATGTAAAAGACTCTTTATGCTTTTTGTCACTGGGTTATCAAGCAGGAGATCGTTCCACCTAAACCTCAAGCTCACGTTTCCCAATGTCCCTGTGCTTTTCCTATGTGCCCAGTAAGGCCTGACCACGGAAATGCTGCAGAAATCTGATCAACTTCCAGATCAGGTTAAATCCCTGCTTTTCAACAAAGAAAATTTGTGTTCAGGAAAAAAATAAAAAAATCCTAACATGCTGTCCACACCGCTCATGTTGCTAAATGAATTTACACATACATGTTATTCAATCACTGCACCCACATTGCTCACGCGTGCCAACGAACGTCTGCGTTGCCAAGCGCTAAAATAGAAGTCCGTTCCATTTGTGACGCTGAACGCAGTGCAAGTCCTGCCTCTTCCATCTCCTCATTGGTTTATAGGAGCAGATACCCAAGTGCCATCTCATCATTGGTTATAACCACGTGGGTGATTGAAAGATGAACCGAGGTCGGTCGTTCGTGGTAATACACCTTATTATGAAAGTTGGCTGCCAATCGCCATATAAAGTCCAAAGAAGAAAAATACTGGAAGGAGGAGAGATGACTAAAAAAGATTCGGTTTACCATTTTGTGTGTGGATAAATTGTTGGAGTTGAGGACCTTGTGCATTTCAGGTAAAATAACTTAACTTTATATCCCAGGACAAATTAGCTAGCAACTGCAAGCTAACTAGCTAAATTGCCATAAATGTTTAATGCTTTTCGACCTATCCCCAAATTAATATAATTGGTTCAGAGTTTGTTTTGATATTTCAACCTGCGTGTCGTGATCGCGTTTGGTGTGGGACGACAAAATCAATTTGCGCACGTCTGGTTTGGGCACGGTGTAAGCCAAAACACAAGGTGAAGAGCAAATCCATTTCCTGGTACCGTCAAACAATCCCTTCATTCACTGCTATCTAAATGCCATTTCATTTGATTCTCCTGTTGATCTATCTGATACCCTGAGTGCTTCCAAGATGTCCATTCTGCCTGTCATGCCACACCGGCTGGGTATATACTGGGAGAAATCTGATGAGCCGTCACGCATCACACACACATGCAAGCACACACTCACTCACTCGTACCCTATAATGACATCCTGAAAGGAAACCACAGGTAGCAGCTTTGATTTCACTGGACACACTCAGTAATGTGACAGAGGTGGTCAACTACAATAGTGTTTTAACATGCAGTGTCCTAGCACAGCAGTGCCACTGCACTGTTAAGACGTCTCTCTAAAACTAGAAAGCAGCTCGTTCCATTTTCAGCAAGGTAGGACAGGGGCCCCTGTTCCACTTATCACTTAGATCAAATGGATACCACAACCACAGTCATATTGAATAGTCTCTTCTCCCTACTCTAAAGGAATAAACAATTCTCTAAAATTCAACTCAAAGTTATACGACTGGCTCTTCAGCCCTTCAGATGGGCCAGTATGTCTGGTCTAACGCTGGCTTGTCTTCTCTCTGAGTTATACTCCAGCAGCACCAGAGACAGGCCCATATGCTGATAGGCTCTGGTGCTGAGCCCAGATATCACTGGGACACCAGTCCCATCTCTCTCCCCCTCTCTACTCCCCAGTGACCCCTTCTGGGAGACAAAGGGACATGTCCCATAAACACACAGTAGTTGACACAAGGTTGGAATACTTGAAGAAAGCATCCATCTTTCCTTAACACATCTGAGAAGTGTTGGATTTGTTAAAGTAGTGATATGGAAACTTTGCTTTTGCTAATCAATTCACACAGTGATTTCCCCAAAGCGAGGAAGGATGTGCTGATAAAGTTTTAAAAAACGCAGTCAGAACGAACCCCCCCCCCGGGGCAAAACATTTTCTCACCATATACTAATAGTGACACTGAAGATAAGAGTCTCCAGAGGCAGAGAGAGCAGAGCAGAGGTGCTGCCTGGTGAGGATCTGGGATCATTTACAGCTTGTTTTAGACAGCTCTCCCCCTCCTCCCCTAGGGAACACAACACTCTCCACTCAGAATCCCACAGAGCACACACTTGCACTGCTCCAATAAAAAAATATACATTCATTGAAGGATTTTTAACAATAGTCCCTCAAGTTAAGATTGAAATACACAACTTTATTAGGAAGAGTTTATTTATTTATTATTATTTAGATGAATGAACGATTTTCAAAACTACAAAATTACTCTCCAGGTGCAGACCAATTAAGGTTAATCTTCACATGCAAGTAAATATGGTTTATGCATGACTTTCCACGTTAACATCTTTGACATATTCGACAAACTACTATATTCATGTTAATGAGAGTTGTTGCTCTGCTAGTCTAGACAGGGATCCAGCGGCAACAGGGTTACACAGGGACATTAGCAGAGCCTCACTGAGAAATTAGCTCATTAATGTAATGGTAACGAGGTGGAGTGGGCCTCCCAGAGGGGTAATATTGCCCGAGCATCTCCAACTCTGCAGTTGACTTTTTTTGTAAATCACTCAGCTTATCTGAGAGGAGGCGATCAATACGGCAGCATTACTGTAAACAGATAATGTAGCGAGCGCTGTGGTTAGCGTCTGTCTCACAGACACCGCCCATTACGCCATCCAGATGAGAAATAGTGATTAGTGGACAGAAAGACCATGTCCTTGTGTTGCATCTCATCACCACTGTAGCTCTCAATATTCTCTTCCCTTGACCTGACTTGACTCCCTTACCTTTCCTATTTTGTAAATGTGTGTGTTTATAGAATGTGGGTGGAGTAATACATGTTTAACCAGGCACAGGACTACATTGAGTGTGGGCGGGGTGTGTCTGAGGGGCTGGATTGATATGCTCTGGAGGGTTATCCCAGGTTCAGACCCTAGTTCATAGCAACAACCCCAGGCCTTCTACTCTACAGCACAGATGACAGAGAAAGCACAGAGACGGTCTATAGACAGCCAGCCTATCACAACCTGAGCCAATCAATACCAACAAACACCATAGGTGCTGGTTAGACCATTCAGCTGTCCAGACAGGACCTGGCAACACGTTGCATGTTTTGCTATTGGCAAACTGGACTAATTTCTTGAGCTTTTCTTTAGTTGCATCCTAACATTCCTAATTGTGATGACGAAGGAGTGAGTTGCCCCTTCATGGTGTATTGGACTTGTCCTCAGTCTTATGCATATTTATAGAAACTCTGGAGAAGTTCTTCAACATGTTCAGACAAGGTAGTAAGTAATTGAGTACTGAAAGAAGGTAACTGGGAGGCCATTCCATTATCACTAGACATTGCACACTTCAGCTCTGGATTGGACAAGCTGTTCTGTAGAGGATGAAATAAGTACCTATGATCCATGGTTTGCGTTGGCCGGTAATAGCTGGCTTTTGGACAATAAAAATATTGAAAATCGGATAGATAAAATTGGTGCCGGCCAATTGTCTGGGAGAAGAAGAAAAAATCCCATTGCGAAATAATACTTTTTAGCCTATTCATTGATGGAAATATCAGTCCATGTAAATACATTTGACATGCTTATCTATAGTGTATTTGCATAATTCAGTGGAATTAAATTGGCGTGTATATTGTATATTCATTATGTATCTTATTTATCACACACATACAGTGCCTTGCAAAAGTATTCGGCCCCCTTGAACTTTGCGACCTTTTGCCACATTTCAGGCTTCAAACATAAAGATATAAAACTGTATTTTTTTGTGAAGAATCAACAACAAGTGGGACACAATCATGAAGTGGAACAACATTTATTGGATATTTCAAACTTTTTTAACAAATCAAAAACTGAAAAATTGGGCGTGCAAAATTATTCAGCCCCCTTAAGTTAATACTTTGTAGCGCCACCTTTTGCTGCGATTACAGCTGTAAGTCGCTTGGGGTATGTCTCTATCAGTTTTGCACATCGAGAGACTGACATTTTTTCCCATTCCTCCTTGCAAAACAGCTCGAGCTCAGTGAGGTTGGATGGAGAGCATTTGTGAACAGCAGTTTTCAATTCTTTCCACAGATTCTCGATTGGATTCAGGTCTGGACTTTGACTTGGCCATTCTAACACCTGGATATGTTTATTTTTGAACCATTCCATTGTAGATTTTGTTTTATGTTTTGGATCATTGTCTTGTTGGAAGACAAATCTCCGTCCCAGTCTCAGGTCTTTTGCAGACTCCATCAGGTTTTCTTCCAGAATGGTCCTGTATTTGGCTCCATCCATCTTCCCATCAATTTTAACCATCTTCCCTGTCCCTGCTGAAGAAAAGCAGGCCCAAACCATGATGCTGCCACCACCATGTTTGACAGTGGGGATGGTGTGTTCAGGGTGATGAGCTGTGTTGCTTTTACGCCAAACATAACGTTTTGCATTGTTGCCAAAAAGTTCAATTTTGGTTTCATCTGACCAGAGCACCTTCTTCCACATGTTTGGTGTGTCTCGCAGGTGGCTTGTGGCAAACTTTAAACAACACTTTTTATGGATATCTTTAAGAAATGGCTGTCTTCTTGCCACTCTTCCATAAAGGCCAGATTTGTGCAATATACGACTGATTGTTGTCCTATGGACAGAGTCTCCACCTCAGCTGTAGATCTCTGCAGTTCATCCAGAGTGATCATGGGCCTCTTGGCTGCATCTCTGATCAGTCTTCTCCTTGTATGAGCTGAAAGTTTAGAGGGATGGCCAGGTCTTGGTAGATTTGCAGTGGTCTGATACTCCTTCCATTTCAATATTATCACTTGCACAGTGCTCCTTGGGATGTTTAAAGCTTGGGAAATCTTTTTGTATCCAAATCCGGCTTTAAACTTCTTCACAACAGTATCTCGGACCTGCCTGGTGTGTTCCTTGTTCTTCATGATGCTCTCTGCGCTTTTAACAGACCTCTGAGACTATCACAGTGCAGGTGCATTTATACGGAGACTTTGTATTTATCATCATTTATCATTTAGGTCAACATTGGATCATTCAGAGATCCTCACTGAACTTCTGGAGAGAGTTTGCTGCACTGAAAGTAAAGGGGCTGAATAATTTTGCACGCCCAATTTTTCAGTTTTTGATTTGTTAAAAAAGTAATAAAACAAAATCCAATAAATGTTGTTCCACTTCATGATTGTGTCCCACTTGTTGTTTATTCTTCACAAAAAAATACAGTTTTATATCTTTATGTTTGAAGCCTGAAATGTCGCAAAAGGTCGCAAAGTTCAAGGGGGCCGAATACTTTCGCAAGGCACTGTAGGCCTACAGCATACAGATACAGAGGCCATTCAAAACTATTTTTCCCAGCAGGAGCTTGTTTTGTCTTGAACGCACAGAAGAAGTCGGAGATTTCCGAGATCCCAGTTGTTTTGAACGCGGCATTAAACGGCAACGAAAGGCAGGCTTCAACAGCGCGTCACACACCACTTTGCAATGAGCTGGAGGCCGTATGCATTTTGAAAACATATACTTAATTGTTTGAAATCTGAACGTTTAATACATTAATACTATGATTCAAAGTAGCCCTTTAGCTCTCCTCTCGAACGATATTTTCATCACTGTCACAATGAAACCGCTCGCAGTGTTTTCCTGCTAATTGTATTATCGAACGAACATTTGTGCGTCGTCTACTGCCTTGTGTGCATTGCAGCGCTTATAATGTGAAGAAATAACAGTTTATCAATGTTTGAAGCTAAACGTTCCGATCTGTTACATCAGACTCATTGCTTTTTTAAACTTAATTATTTACACTGGTTGTATGAATTAGGGTTCAATCCTCCCACAACTTTCCCAGAGTCTGTTTGGAATAGGCTATTTCTTTCTTGACAAGCTGACCAATAGAATAGGTAGCTTAAACTTTTCTACTATAGTAAATTGACATAGGCTAGTGATTTTGCTGTTCATTACTCGTCTTGTTGACAGATGAAAAGTTCATGTGGACAGTTATTCTAACATGTTCAAAGTGCACATCAGAATTTGGTAAGAAGGACCGCCCATCGCTGCTTTCTCAACTTGCACGTTCTGTTAATATGAATGACCATATTCTAAAAGTGATTTCTGTCATTCTGAGCACCGTGGGTGGACGCCCTAATCAGCTTATGAACCCAATGCATGAGTCCGGTACATTTCTCAAATGTCCGTCACCACATGTTCCTAACGGAAACCCTGCTCTGATTTTACACACCTCTTCATAGTTACAGTGGATTCAGAAAGTACTCAGACCCCTTGACTTTTTCCACATTTTGTTACGTTACAGCCTTATTCTAAATGAATATAGTCCCTCCCCTCAATCAATCTACACACAAAAAACACTAAATTTACATAAGTATTCAGGCCCTTTACTCAGTACTTTGTTGAAGCACCATTGGCAGTGATTACAGCCTGGAGTCTTCTTGGGTATGACGCTAAGCTTGGCACACCTGTATCTGGGGAGTTTCTCCCCTTCTCTGCAGATCCTCTCAAGCGCTGTCAGGTTGGATGGGGAGCGTTGTTGCACAGCTATTTTCATGTCTCTCCAGAGATGTTCGATTGGGTTCAAGTCCGGGCTCTGGTTAGGTCACTCAAGGACATTGAGACTTGTCCCGAAGCCACTACAGCGTTGTCTTGGCTGTGTGCTTAGGGTCATTGTCCTGTTGGAAGGTGAACCTTCGCCCCAGTCTGAGGTCCTGAGCAGGTTTTCATCAAGGATCTCTGTACTTTGCTACGTTCATCTTTCCCTTGATCCTGACTACTCTCCTAGTCCCTGCTGCTGAAAAACATCCCCACAGCATGATGTATGCTTCACCATAGGGATGGTGCCAGGTGTCCTCCAGATGTGACGCTTGGCATTCAGGCCAAAGAGTTAAATCTTGGTTTCATCAGACCTTTTTGGCAAACTCCAAGAGGCTGTCATGTGCCTTTTACTGAGGAGTGGCTTCTGTCCGGCCACTCTACCATAAAGGTCTGATTGGTGAAGTGCTGCAGAGATGGTTGTCCTTCTGGAACGTTCTTCCATATCCCAAGAGGAACTCAGACTCTGTCAGAAATGTTTTGGTACCCTGCCCCAGATCTGTGCTTCGAAATAATCCTGTCTCGGTGCTCTATGGACAATTCCTTTGACCTCATGGCTTGGTTTTGTCAACTGTGGGATGCTTATATATAAAAAGGTGTGTGCCTTTCCAAATCATGTCCTATCAATTGAATTTACCACAGGTGGACTCCAATCAAGTTGTAGAAACATCTGAAAGATGATCAATAGAAACAGGATGCACCTGAGCTCAATTTCGAGTCTCATAGCAAAGGGTCTGAACACTTATGTAACTAAGGTATTTAAATAAAATAAAAAACATTTGCAACCATTTCTAAAAACCTGTTTTCGTTTTGTCATTTTAGGGTATTGTGTGTAGATTGATGAGGAAAAACATTTATTTAATTCAATTTAGAATAAGGCTGTAACGTAACAAAATGTGGAAAAAGTCAAGGGGTTTGAATACTTTCCGAATGCACTGTATGTCAAGTGGAACTCTCAAAGCATAGTAACAACCGTGTGTGTATGGTCTTCAGCTCCAACAAGCAAAAACAGTCCAATTGTGAGCAAAAGACTCCAAGCTACCTACAAGCAGAAACCTCTCCCCCCATTTAAGTTAATCAAATTCCTCACAATACTGAAGTCTGCTTCAAATTCTCTAGGATTAGTGATTGAGGAAGTAAAATGTTTTAAATAAATCGATAAACACGAATGGCCATTCGTAAAAGCATTATAAATACAAGTAACGTTTGTCCATTAGTGGAGGTTTGGGAAACAGTAAATGCTAATAAGTGAAGGAGAGAGTCCATTCCAGTCCATTAGAGTCCCAGTGTTGTGAGAATGGCGGTCTCTCAGAGGTTATCTACTGGCAGGCCACGCTAACTCCAGACCCACAACTCAAAACCATGACAGAGTCTGTCTGATGGATTAGACACACGGCCTTTCTGTAGATCAACAGAATTAGAATGAATACAAAATAGATGACCAAAATATAATCCCTTGCTTTTTTTCTTAAAAAAAAAATGGTGCATTATTATTCATGATCCATTTAGGATATTTATTGAGATGCGAGCACTATAAACAGAGAAATAAAAGGAGGGGCTGAGGTTACCTCACATCTCCAATTGTAAACAGAGGAGAGCTGTCACTGAGGTCAGGGAGAGGACACAGTCTGAGTGTGGACCATGTCTTTAGAGGCTGTACACAGCAGCTGAAAAGGCTCATGGTTTTTCAGTGGAGGTCGGGTCGGACGCCGGACAGTGAAATGCTGGCTCATGAGGCTATGAGAGTAGCACTAGGCCAGGATATTGTATGCTGGTTGTGAAGACTAAATGAGACTAACTTGCTCTAGGTGTGCTGCTTTGCAGATGATCCTGTGCTGTTTTTAGCCTATTGAGGGTGTATGTGTGGTGTCAGGGGGGGGGGGGGGGGGGTTGGAAGGAACACAGCAAAAATACAACATTTCCATTTCAATGGATTAATGAAGTTGTATTGTATGGGGAACAAGGTCGTTCTATCCAAAAACAACGGGGTAATTGAAATGTACACTTCCTCATGGCTGTCTCAGCAGAGGTGACAGAGAGTTGACAAATGGTCATGACCCCTGCAGAGCCACAAGCAGCACCCACATAGTTTGTGTAAAACACTCTAATATGAATAAAGAGTATCAAAAGACAGTGTGCTTGGAGAGGAGGTGAGCTGTATTTGACTATGGAAGCTGGTACTCACTTGATTGGAATGCGTGGGACTGCGGTGGGGGTGGAGGCTGCAGTGACGACCAGCAGAATCTGTTCCAGAGCAGAGAGTCCCCCGCCCACCTGGAACGCCACTTGATCTGCATTGTTCTGTAGAGAGAAAGAACAAGAACCACATTCAGGTAACAGGGAGCTGGACGGACCAAGATATCACATTACTCTGTGTGGACCCAGCTTCTCTTTTCCTCACCTCCCAGTTGGGAATGAAATCTGAAACAAAGTGATCCCCAAAGCATTCCTGTTAAATCTCAAAAGTGCACAACCCCAGTGTTCCACCCCCACTACAGTCCAGGCAAGTCTCAATGGAGGACAGCTACTCTGCAGACCTACACACACACACACACACACACACACACACACACACACACACACACACATATATATATATATATAGCATCATGGTGGTCTGTGTTCACAAACACAGGCTGAGGAGAGACTGTACAAAAGTAGAGAACAGAGAAATCAAACAAAAACTTAAGAAAATCATCAATCAAGATAAGAGTATTGGATACATTCTGAATTTACTCTTTATTCATTCCAATATAAAATGAGCCCTAACTCTGACAGAGGAAGTGCACCCAGCTGAGCCTAGCACACTGCATTTAAAAAAGGTGCAATATGCAAAACTCACTCCGCCATTTCCTGGTTGCTAATATTCTAATAGGTTGCCTAATTTCAGTTTGTGTGACAAAACAATGTATATTATAGAGAATCATTGTCATCTAAACCGATGTGAAATATATTTTCTAGAACCAAAAATATTGTATTTAACTGTTTGAAGCTGGTCTACAAAAAATGAAAGCAAAAGATGCAAAAACTACTTTAGCATGGGAAGCATAGAAATAGAGAACATAGAACATATCAACCTCTTCTGTCATTCTTATTGACAGCAAGTCTAAGATCTATAACTCACATTTCTATGTGCATTTGGTCAGGTCGCCCAAATAGTTACATATTGCAGTTTTAAAAGGTATAGTAGAATGCGCCTCAAAACCATCATTAAAACAATCATTAAACAAATATGTTCAGTCTAACACAATAGAGTCAATACAGCAGTCCATAGATTTAAGACCAAACAGCACTAAATAAGAGGGCCCTGCCCTGTTGCAAGGAGAGGAGAAGAGAGTCAGAGCTCTTGGCATTGGGTCAGATGCTGCTACAGCTACACAGTCCAATAAATCAACAGCTCCAAAGCCCAGAGCAAGCGGCTGCTATCAGACATGTTAGTGCCTGGGTCGACCGGGAGGATAGGGGCTCCAGGGGGGGAGTGGGTGCTGATGGAAGGCTTTCCTCACAGAGGGAGCAGCCAGGGGGACAGTCATTCCTCACCACACCAAGCATGGAGGTACACTGGGGGTCCCTCCTACACCTAATGAGGTCACATTCTCCCAGGTAGTGTGACAGCCCTCAAATCCAGGCACTCCACTCTATTTTAGTTCCACGGATGAAGGGTTTGCCAACAAGCCTGAACACATTGAGGAAGCGCTTTGCAAAACGATATATAAGCTCTTCATCTGTCACTCACACAGACTGCCAAGGCACAAGTCAGCAGGATCCGGTGACAAAAAACACTGAACTCTGTCTGCTAGGGTTAAGGGATTTGGACCAACACACTGAAAAAACACCAGAGGCCCTATGTATGATGTGCAGTGAGGATTATGGAAATCTCTACCATGATCCAATCTGCCCATGTGTGTGGTTGAGTGCTGTTTATAAGAGAACAACCTCCTTTATGTAGGTTACCAACGGTTTCCATCGATATGGTCTCTAGCACTGAGCTGGGTTTAACCCATTCTTAACTCACCCATCAACGCAGCCATCTAAAAGCTTCTGGGCTAAATGAGAAAAGGCAGCTCTTTCATGGTGTCTTATCAAATGGTCTTTTAAAGGGGTTAACTAGGACCTGCCCAGCTCTGGCTGTCTGACGGTAAAGCCAGACTGGGACAGTTTGGCTGCATCGGTCTTGGCCTGTTGACAGATCGATCTATGTGACAAAAAAAAGAAGAAGAGGATTAACCTCCAATAATTTTAGCCAACATCTTCAGGTGGTCTACATCTGCAATACCCATGGAATCCTTACCAGACATGACCCATCTGCTCGTGTGGAGATACACAATCATTCATTTCTTAAAAGAACACAATCAGATATTGGTGTTTTTGGTGCAGGAACCAGCATAGTAATCAGTGAGTGGACCTCTGTGGTGTTCCTCACATTTCGGTTGAATGCATTCAGTTGTGCAACTGACTAGGTAGGTATCCCCCTTTCCCTTCCTTCTATCTAGGATGTACAGCTTTACACTCTGCTGGCTCAGTACTATGGATGGCAGTAGAGCAGAGCAGGAATAATAGGCCTTCTTGTTCCCGATCAATGAAGAATAACTTTTAAATTGAAACAACTAAAGAGAGCAAATGGCAATAACATCCGAATTACATGCCATGTTAAACAGAACCCTCTGGTACGGGGTTCTTCAGGTACACTTACTGTGAGTTACACATAGAAACAATAGAGCTGTCTTTCATTAAATAACCCGTTGAAACACACTGGGAACTGTATAACCAGCTTAAGGTGAGATCTCCATAGGACGTGTGCTGTAGTAATAACTATTGTATCTATTGTTGCCAAATGTGGATTACAGCCAACAGGCTTCCGGTTCCAAAGCCATGGTTACAACATCTGGATTTGATTCATATTTTCAACAAGCCACATCTAGCTCAGCACCAATCTTCCACTCCATGTAACTATGGAGCAGTGTGTGATCTGTCTGTGTCCTGTCACTCCCTGCTAGACAATCTGGTGACAGTGTAATAGGATGAGGGGTACATTTCTTCTAAAGTGAAACTCCCAACATGACTGAAGACATGAGGAAAGGCGAGGGGGCAGGCCAGACAGTCGAGTCTAACATGAATTAAAGAGCTGAAGGAATCTTACCCAATTCTTACTCCTGCTGACCATTACTACCCCAGCTAATCAAAAGGCTGGCAGCTGTTAATTCCTGTGGCTGTGGCACTGCTGAGAGAAGCGGGAGAAAGGGAGGTAGGGAGGGCCAGCCGGACAGCTCTTTGTAGTCACCTCCCACTAGCCACTTTAATTAGATACATAAAGAAAGGAGGAGGGGAAATGGAGGGGAAAGCCCCGATCCTCTGGCCCCAGACGCTGGGGAACAACTGGCTGGGAGTTCATTAAAGGTGTGACACAGGACAGCCCCTTTGTCAATCAGTCTTTGGCCTCAAACTGGTTGCCCCAAACAATATTACAGACGGAGTGAGCAGGGCAGACACACCCCCATACATGCATTTAATCTTGGACCCCGACTAACATATACACTTGCAAAAAAAGCCTGTGAGGAGTAAACAAAGTCTCAATTTGGTTCATTAGTCTAAACCAGCATCTGCATGTATGGGAGGAGTGATAAACCACAACAAGACTGCTGGAGTAAACATTTAGAGACTGAGTAAGAGTTTGTATATTAAAGGGTGTAATGGCATGCTGTTTGGTACACTAAAGTAGAATGATTGGTTGAGAGACTGTAAATGGGAAACAATACTGGGTGAGTTTATTTTAAATGAGAAACAATACTGGGTGAGTTTATTTTGAATGAGAAACAATACTGGGGGAGTTTATGTTGTTAAGTGAGAAACAATACTGGGTGAGTTAAATTTAAAATGGGAAACAATACTGGGTGAGTTTATTTTAAAATGTGAAACAATACTGGGTGAGTTTATTTGATAAAATATAAAATATTTGATAAAATTCACTAGACTGATGAGGCTAGTGAATGTCATTTAAAAAAAGAAAAACATTTAGCCTAGAAGAACAAGTCGCCTACACAGTCAAAAGTAAAAAATATAATATTTGTATACTATAATTTGAGAACGACCTGTCCTATAGGCTATTTGCATTACATTTTTAATAAATTACAAAAAACAGCTGTTTTCAAATTAAATGTAGGCCTCACTAATTTAATTAGCTTAGGCATAAACATTTTAATTAGGCTTTATAAATAACAAAACATGGCTGTCTACGAACACCAGGGCCGGCCAGTCATGGCTAGAAGGGACCAGTTTTGTTAAATTAACTTCAGATTTGACTTTTCGTAGCAGGTTAGGAGAACTAACATAACAGGTTAGGAGAAAAAGGTCAAAACAAAATCAAATCTTATTGGTCACATACATGTGTTTAGCAGATGTTATTGCGGGTGTAGTGAAATGGGTTAGATAAATTTGTTAATTTGACAAAAGCTGGATCCCTTCTAGCCATGACTGTGCCGGCCCACCCCACTCCCTCTGCGATTCAGCACCACAGCAGTGGAAAGAGGACACTCTAGGCCCCTCAAACTCAACTCTGGACCGCAAAGCCAGTTCTACCTCTTTTTATCCCTGTTCCTGTCTAATCAGGGACTGATTAGGTGCAATTCATTATCAGGTAGAACAAAAAACCAGCAGGCTCCGGACCTTGTAGGGCAAGAGTTGTATACCGCTGCTCCAGGGAGCCACAAAATGAAGAAATCGATATTGGACAAAAATTGTAAATATACAAATTGTAAATATGTAAAAAGACGTAAATAAATGAATTCGTTAAGGCTGGTTTATTGAGAGAAAGCTTATTTAACAATGCTGTAAAATGAGCCCTACATTTATAAAAACACTTGTTTATAAAGCTCAAATCATATCTCACCATTTTCTAATGGATGATGATAATGTTTATTATAATTTCAACTATCGTGGGGTCGTGACTCGTGCCATGTGTGATATAGGTGGATTATTGAGAACTCTATTTCCTACTATAGGCAGTTGTCTGCCTAGTTATTGCAACATTGTAACTCTGCGATGTGAATAGTTGACAATGATGTTCAGTTTCCAAGTGCTACTGAATAAGCTCAACTGAAATTCACCAACTGTGCATGATACACATCATTACTCTACCAATCCCTTTCAAATCTTTATACTATACATGACACAGGTGCATATGTTGCTCTGGCCTAGGGTGGCAGCAGAACTGCTAGGACTTTCCTCTAATTTGCTTGTGTTTGAGGTAGACCTTGGCCTGCTCAAAGTGAGCCACTGCTGTTGGGAAGTCAAAACTCTCCAACTCCTTGGAGCAGCTTGCGACGGCGCATCAGCCTCTTTACTTTGTCCTCAAAATGGCTCAATCGTGAGGCCATCTTTAAGATGTTTTGGAGGGGAAAAAATCCCCTCTCAGAAAGCACACTGGAAACAGGGATAATCAACACACTCTTCACCAATTTTTCCCAGTCGGGGTGCACTTAGCTGAAGTCCCTTATGCGTGTCTTTTGCGTGAGTAAAAATAGAAACCCAGCAGACACTAATTTCCCAGCAGTTTGAGGATTTATTAGTCGATGAAGTATATTTGCCTTTGAATTTGAAGCACATTGACTGGTATTTCAATCAATGAATAAAAAGCATTATTGGGTGGGGATAAAGATTTTTTGCCGGCTAATACAAACCCTGTACTGAGGCGCAAAATCAGACACCAGGCAGCCTATGAAGGAACTACAACACAAAGGGATTTCAATGTTTGACCCCAGTTAAAGTTACAAAAAGTCAGCCATCCTGGAAACATCAACTCAAATATTAAAGGCCATATTCATAGTCTTCCAGGAAACCTGTCCTGGTTAGGTAAGAAACATGTAGTTACTTCGGAGAAACAAAGAATGTCAAATTAAACGATTTCCCTGACTTTATGACATACTCTGGCAGCAACAACACAAAAGCTTGTTTGTTTGATAAACAATATAACACCTTCCGAACTCATAATAAGAGGGTTATTTTCATACAATAGGGCCTATTCAAGAGCAGGTCATGTGAATGGATCATATTCTGGCCAACTTTAGTCTACTCTATTCATTTATTGTAGTAAAATCTGTAGTTAACATAATAACTAAAGAATTCCAGATGGGTTAAGGTTTGGCGACATAGTAAATCACATAGCCTCTGTTCAATAGCTGTCAAGACCAGATTAAATAACCATAACACTTATAATTCAAATCTTAACACTTCTTGTATAGGGGTAAGCCAACAATACCATTGAAACTCATTGGAGTATAACCCTTAGCCAAAAAAATGTACAAAAATGGTACTAATCTTTACAAAATCTGCAATTTCTTTACAAAAGTAAGTGTATTATTAACCTGGATGTGATTAATCTCATCAATTTGAATGCTTAATGTGAGCACTTATAGCCATAGACCAGACTATTGAGGAATAATAATAAGCTTCCTGACACACTTCCTGTCACACTTCCTGTCAGTTTGGTCCTCCTAGTCTCATCTGACAAGCTCAATAAAACAAACATTTGGGGAAAGTGGATCTATGACACACTAACACTCCCAATCTAAGCCAGTTGGAACAAAGAAAACCCTCCAAGGGGATGAGGAACTTAGAGAAAAGTATGATTTTCAGCTACAAGACCAGTATACTCGTCTTAGGTGAGTATTGCATTCAGTGTGCAGGAATACAAAATATAATTTCACAACATTCAGACACTGCTAATTTTGGCTACATCCGTCAACTTCAGGCAGGCTCCTTGAGGCCCTATGTTCTTGTTACTCTGTTGCCCTATTCCCCCACCTCCACATCCCAGGTAGAACAAGCCAACGGTTAGTCATGAAGGGGAGACCAACCAGCCCATGACAGCTGGCAAATGAAAATGTAAATACAGTCTCCACTCTTCAGCTCTTAGACCACAGTGTTTCTGACAGTCCCTCAAGTGTCATAAACTCTCTCCATCTAAGGCCAGCCTTTATTTGAAAGCAGTGACAAACAAATTTGGGCCAGTGTGTAAATATGCGAGTTCATTACCAAGGTATGAGAGCAGAAAGGTAAGAAATTGCCCTGAAAAAAAATCTTAGAGGGAAAAAGAACCCATTAGTGCTCACAGAGGGAGAGGCGTGCTGGGGTCGGAGACTGGGGGGGGGGGCTGACTGAGGCAGCCGTGGAGGGGGAGTGTCGGGTGTTGTTCAAGGAATTAGCAGGGAAAGTGGAGACTGAATCAGATACCGCAGAGGAAAAACAAATATCTAGGTGAGTCAATAACACGAGATATGCTTGTTAGGTCAAATAATCTAAACGATCCTGACTTAAAGTGACTCAGGGGGCAGACACCCATGCTGACAGAGACTATATTTATTTGCCTTTGTCCTGGGATTAGAGGAGGAAGTGCTCCCCAGGCTGGTTCACAGGCCAGCCCACCATGGCCCACCCCACTCCCCTCAGCCCAGGCCTCACTCTGCTCTGGGCTGAGGGGGAAGAATGTGTTTAACAGACATACTGAATGAAGTCTCTTCCACCCCTCTACACCCACAAAACTCTAATGAATTCACAATAGGGCTTTCCTCAATTGTTTTAATGAACTATAAATATGTAAAGAGATTTAACCACACAGAGTTGTCTGTCCTAGCGATCCCAGTGTTGAATTGAGGAGGACTCCAGGCCTAGTGACCCCTGACCTCCAACAGGGAGAGTATGGAGCTAATGGGAGGAGTCCCCCTGTTAGTGACAGCTTGAACACCATCACACTGGACTCCTCCTCTCTCATTACACTGTACTGCTGTGCCAGTCACTCCTGCCACCTCACTCTCCCTCTCTCTGGGGAAATTTAGTAATAGCCTCTCTACCCCTCCCCATGTCAATGACCAGACACCATCATCTCTCTATCCTCCCACCCATCAACATGCACAGTGTGCTTTATCAGACCTTGAACTGCAACTTGGCAGAAGGATGATGGCTTGTCACTATATGTTTTCCTCTTCATAAACACAGTGACAGGTCCTCTTCATAAACCCAGTGCAACTCCATAAAATACCATCAAACAAAGTCTCATCTACAGTGGATTTCTTTCATTCATTACATTGACTTAAGTCAACTGTTGTTATCAATGTCTGTCATTCAGTATATAGCTTTCTAAAAAAGCAGCAAATACCAATGAAATACCTGATACTCCACTGTAATTTGAGATCCTTTGGATTACATTTTCTAGGAAAACCTTATGTTATTGTATAAACCCACAATATACTTCTGAAGCATGCAAATGTTTGCCTGTCTAGTAATGGGTTGCTCCTCTATTAGTAACATGTGGCCAATGAAAAGACATAGCTAATCTGGCCTGCATTACAAATAACCTGGGGCAAGGAGTTGGGGAGTAAGTGATACTCTACACTGGAAGACAGACAGAGAGCTGCAGCCAAACAGAACGCTTCAGTTCAGAGAACTGCCCCACTCAATGCACACACAACCCACACTGACTAAGCACTGACATAGCAACACCCAAGCAGCACTATATGACATGGAGGAGAGGTGTTATTGATTTACCTGCTTCTCCAGGATGCGGGAGATCTCTCCCAGGGTTCTGTCCAGGCCTGACACCCTAGTGTTGGCCCACTGCCCACTGTCCTGGCCCTGGAGCTGCTTCACCAAGTCCTTCACCAGACGCTGGAGCCTAGGGAGATGGGGAGAGGCTTAGTCCAGTCATCCATCCATCTATAATTTCAATATCATCAATATTCACTACAGTTAAGTAGATGAAGTAGAAGACATAAATGTTAAGTAGGGAACTAACTTGGCCTTGTATGGGGAGTCGGGGACTTGTGTCTTTGCCTCCATTGATGTCTCGTACTCCTTTGCCCTACAGAGGGAACATAAAAAACTGTATTTGAATAAGAGGAAGAGAGTACTCCAGTGGTCAGAGAAAAGGCAGGAGAGGATGAGAAGTCTGAAGGAACAGAAAAAGATCAAGTTAAGACAAAGTGTTTATTTTGCCTGTCAACTGTTCCCCCCCAGTAACTCTAAATAAATCATGCATTAATTCTACAGGGGCATAGTTCCTCACTGGTTTTAAAAATTCATAAGGACATTCCACCCTCATCACTTTACAATGGCATATCACATGTTCTGTTAAACTATATTGTTAAATAAATAGTAAATGGTATGCGCCAACTCGGGTAGCAAAGACATCAGTGTTTTGAATCTATGACCTCCACAGATTCACAGGGTCATTAGGACTGTTCTCTGTGGCATTAGACCAGCAGACATGGCAAAGAAGACAGGCTCTACTAGTAGCACACAGAGCATCTGTCTGTCAGTCAGACAGTCAGCATCTCAGAGAAGATAAGAGTTATTATAGATCCCAGGCTGACAGAAAGAAGGTCCTACGGTCAGACACAAAGCAGCGGATAAACTAACAGGCCCCGGAAGAGGACAGGTGGAGCCTCCCTAGAGGACCAGACCTGTCCTGGCAGAACAAGGCTCAAGTCATTAGAAACACTGTTAATGTCAATCCAGCTCAGAATTAAACCCTGAAATAAAAGGTTGTGTAGCTCCAGTGAAGACAAAATATTTAGGTAAACTGACTATGGGGTTTTATCAATGTTTACAATTTCTAAGGTTAAATCAGCAAACATTTATCAATCTGAGAAATATCTATGAGCAAATTAGAAATGTCTGCTCTCAAGGGCAACCTTCCCATATAAAAAGGCATGAGTTTAAACTCGATACCATCATTGAAATGATCAATTCACGTGCTTAACTTTTTAGTCTTTGCACTACGTTATCAATGTCTTCTTCAGCAGTTGTAAAAGTTTAAAAAATATTAATATGGATTTATTTCCGATCTAAAAGTGTACTGTAAATCACTGCACATTGGCAGTACATTAACTAAAGGGGCAAACTTTTGGCCTGGAGTAAATAAAAATGTTTTAACATCTATTTATTTATTTTATTTCACATTTATTTAAGCAGGTAGGCTAGTTGAGAACAAGTTCTCATTTACAACTGCGACCTGACCAAGATAAAGCAGTGCGACAAAAACAACAACCCAGAGTTACACATAAACAAATGTAGTCAATAACACAAAATAAATAAAAATAATACAAATCTAGGTACAGTGTGTGTAAAAGTGTAGGGAGGTAGGCAATAAATAGGCCCTAGAGGCGAAAATAATTACAATTTAGCATTAATACTGGAGTGACAGATGTGCAGAAGATGTGAGCATGTGCGTGTTGCTATGGTGACCAGTGGAGCATGTGGGTGTTGCTATGGTGACCAGTGAGCTGAGATAAGGTGGTGCTTTACCTAGCAAAGACTTATAGATGACCTGGAGCCAGTGGGTTTGGCGACGGATATGTCGTGAGGGCCAGTCAAAGAGAGCATACAGGTCGCTGTGGTGGGTAGTATATAGGGCTTTGGTAATAAAGCACATGGCACGGTGATAGACTACATCCCGTTTGCTGAGTAGAGTGTTGGGGGTTATTTTGTAAATTACATCGCCGAAACCAAGGATCGGTAGGATATTCAGTTTTATGAGGGTGAGTTTGGCGGCATTAGTGAAGGAGGCTTTGCTGTGAAATAGGAAGCCGATTCAAGATATGATTTTGGATTGGAGCTGCTTAATGTGAGTCTGGAAGGAGAGTTTACAGTCTAACCAGACACCTAGGTATTTGTAATTGTTCACATATTCTAGATCAGAACCGTCCAGAGTAGTGATGCTAGTCGGGCGGGAGGGTATGGACAGCATACACTTAGTGTTACTAGCATTTAAAAGCAGTTGGAGGCCGCGGAAGGAATGTTGTATGGCGTTGAAGATCGTTTGGAGATTTGCCTAGTGGTTAGAGCGTTGGACTGGTAACCGGAAGGTTGCAAGTTCAAACCCCCGAGCTGACAAGGTACAAATCTGTCGTTCTGCCCCTGAACAGGCAGTTAACCCACTGTTCCTAGGCCGTCATTGAAAATAAGAACTTGTTCTTTACTGACTTGCCTTGTTAAATAAAGGTAAATACATTTTTAAAAATCAAAATGGTTGGTGATCTGTTTATTAACTTGGCTTTCGAAGACTTTAGAAAGGCAGGATGGATAGAGTGGGGCAAAAAAGTATTTAGTCAGCCACCAATTGTGTAAGTTCACCCACTTAAAAAGATGAGAGAGGCCTGTAATTTTCATCATAGGTACACTTCAACTATGACAGACAAAATGAGAAAAAGAAATCCAGAAAATCACATTGTAGGATTTTTTATGAATTTATTTGCAAATTATGGTGGAAAGTTCTATATTGTTGTAAAATGTTATAGTTAGGGATGGAAACTTCAGGTGGCCTTCCTAAGCCAGGCCTCAGACATGGCTAGGACATACAACATCCATACAGTGCTCTGTGAAAAAACCTGTGTTTGTAAATGTAATATCATACAGTATTGTAGAGGGATTTGGATGGGTTAATGGAAGGTAATTCGATCAGAAACACAGGGCTCCAGAGCAGATTGTCACTGTAGGTCAGTGTGGCCCGCCAGCAATATTATTGCCCCCCCCAAAAAAATGTATGATGAATATTATAATTTTTTATTATAATTTTTTTTTTTTAATCGGACCTGCGATGCAGGAAGGAAGTTACCCCACCTAAATAATGCAAAAGTGAGATGTTAACTTCATTCATGAGGATAGCGAATGTAGGCGACAGTAAGCAGATGGAGAAAAACTACCCCAGTAGAGTAATTCATTTCAACAATAATCTTAATTTCAATTTGACTTTTTACAAAAAAGAAGAGGGCTTTATTGGAGTTTATTTCTTCTAAACCAATGCGTATTTAAAATGACAGCAACTGGCTGAGGGTTAACAGCATCTTTCACAATAGAGAAATGTGGCCTAATAGAAGTGGGATGTTTTAATTAGGCCTACTTACAATGACAGCTAGCCCAAAATGTAGCATCCTACATAAAACAATAATTTAAAGAAAAAAAGGCGATGTCTGTTAATGTCTGTTAATATCAGGAGTCTCGGTGTCACGTCTACTCCCGCTCCTCCCCTCCGGCGTTCGACATCGCCGGTATACTAACCACCGGTCCTGGGATCCATCATTACGCACACCTGGACTACCATTAACTCCCCTATATCTGGCACTCTTAGGTTCCTTCCCCAGTCAGTATTTATCCTGTGTTAACGCATATATGCTACTGTTACGTTGGTCGTTTTATTAAACGTTTCATCTGCACCTGCTTATCAACTCACAGCGTTTTCGTTACAGAATACTGACTCAAACAATGGAAGCAGCAGGAGAACAAAATATCTCCCAGACAGTCGACGAGCAGGGATACCTTCTACGTCAACATCAGGACCAGCTGGCACAACTGGGGACAGCTATGGGAGAGGTTCTTCGTAGTGTGCAATGTCTCAAACGTACCCGGGAGGCGTTGCCATCAACTAGTGGAGGATACTCGACAACCAGTCGACCCAGCACAACAGCCCATTCAGCAACCTACTCAGGTCAGCGATGCCTATTTGTCCCTCCTAGATAAATATGACGACACCCCATCTAAATGCCATGGCTTCCTACTTCAGTGCTCACTCTACTTTACACACCAGAGGGGAGCCCCCACCACCGAGAGCTCCAAGGTTGCCACTGTTATTTCTCTGCTGACTGGGCAGGCTTTGGAATGGGCCACAGACATCTGGGAGAGAGGAGAAGAGCTAGATTCATATGTGGGGCTCATGGTCTGTCCAAATGCAGCTTCGATCATCCCCTGGAGGGCAGAGAGTGAGAGCTTACTCCAATTACGCAAGAGGGACCAGACAGCTGCCGAGTACATGCTCACCTTCTGGACAGTAGCAGCATCCAGCGGAAGGAACGAGCAGGCGCTTCGCATGCTTTTCCAAAGAGGTCTGCGCAAGGAGGTCCAGACGGAACTAACCTGTCGAGATGACAACCTCACTTTGGACACACTCATTGGGATGGCCATCCGTCTGGATAACCTACTACTGGAGCGTCGGTACTCTCATTGCTTCTCCCCCTCCCTCAGGGAACACTCTGGATCAGAGCCTGAACCCATGGAGGTAGGATTCTTACACCTCCCCATGCCGGGATCCACAAGAGCAGAGGGACGGTCATGTGATCTTCCACCTCATAGGGCAGGAGTGAGTATTCCATCTTCATCACTTTCTGCTAAACTCTTTTTGGTGTCCATCACACTAGTTGATTGTCCCTCATGTACTGTGTCTACAGCGTTAGTGGATTCCGATGCCGCGGGGAACTTTATTGACCAGACCCGTGCCTCCTCTCCGCTCTACTCTCCTTTTCCGGTTCAAGCCCTTGATAATTGGCCATTAGGATCCGGAACCATCACACACACACACACACACACACACACACACACACACACACAACCACTCACCCTCACCGTGGAGTCCAAGATCATCCTCGGCCTCCCTTGGCTTCAACGCCATAACCCCACCATGGTCATGGTCGAGGATGGGAATCACAGACTGATCACCAGAATGCTGGAGGACCTGCTTCCCCATTCCCTGTGGTTCCAAGTCAGGTGAGAGTCCTGTGGTTGCCGTTCAGCCCAACATCCCGGAGGTATACCAGGACCTGCAGGAGGTATTTTCCAAGACCCGCCATCGAACTGCTGGCAGGGTCTGCGCCTCTGCACAGATGCATCTACCCTCTGTCGGTGGCTGAGACCCAGGCCATGGAGGATTACATCAGAGGCGCTTCAACAAGCTTCTGCATGTCATGTCATTCATCTGCATGTCCACTTCTTCATGGCCAAAAAGGATGGAGGGTTACATCCATGTAATGAATAGCGAGGACTCAACGAAATCACCAAGAAGTACCGTTACCCTATCCCTTTGGTGCCGGCAGCCATCGAACAGCTCTGCGAGGCCTGGTTCTTTACCAAACTGGACCTGCGGAGTGCTTACAATCTCATCCGCATCCGGGAGTGGGATGAGTGGAAGACTGTGTTTAGCACAATGTCTGGTCACTATGAGTACTTGGTGATGCCATTTGGTTTAGCCAACGTTCCGTCAGCGTTCCAGGCATTCGTTAACGAGGTGTTCAGGGACATGCTCGGATGCCAGGTCGTCGTGTAAATCGATTATATCTTGGTCCACTCGGCTACCCTGGAGGATCACATCACTCACGTTCAAGGCAGTCCTGAAACATCTCCTGGCTAACCACCTGTTCATCAAGGCTGAGAAGTACCAACTTCATTAGAGGGCTGTCTCCTTCTTAGGCTACCAAATCAGCCAGCAAGTAGTGTGGATGGACAACAGGAAGGTAGATGTGGTCAGATCATGGCCAGTCCCAACCACCATAAAGGGGTTAGCCAACTTCTACCGCCGTTTCATCAGAAACGTCAGCTCTGTCGCTGCCCCTTTCACCTTAAGGGTGGGCCCTGTAGGTTGGTGGTTCTACTTTGAGAGTGACATTTTCTCTTGCTAGAAAGCTAATTGTTCTGAACTAATGTTGCCATTAAAAAAAAGTATAGCCTTAGTAGGCTACGTAGACCTGTTTCTCCCCACTAATCACAGCACAGAAAAATAGACAAAAATAAGAACTTAATAGAAACATTGCGGATTTTATTAGTGTAATCAGATCAAAATTATTATGTTAGTGTCATTTAAATGATGTATTCATCAGATGTGTTCAAACATTTTGTTCAATTTGTTGTGTAGGCCTATTAATTGTGCTAATATTTTATATGCAAATTATGTTCTGGCCCGCCGACTATTAGCTCTGAAAAATGTGGCCCCCATGTGAAACCTAGTTGTGTACGTACATTCCCACAAAGATTACTGGATTAACCAAGGATGTATGCATTTTCCCAATGCTGAGAGAAACCTAACATGAAACGCTATTAGTACTGTCTTTTCCGAATGTATGAAAACAGAAAGATTGTTTACCGTGAGAACAGACCATAAACTGCATTACCAAAGAGGCATTACCCCGAGATATTCAGAGCCTGGTGTGAAGGCAAGGTCAGGGTCCTTAAATGCTATAGGCATGCTGAGTAAACCGATCAGCTAAACGGCTAGTGGGGTGACGGAGGTCCATCATTCTATCACATTATTTAACATGTCCTCCAAGACGACTGAATAAAAAAATGCTGCTGCTTTCCTGTCACCAGAACTTGAACTATACCTGGCCCGTTTGTCATTCCTAATATTACAATATTCATCTCTGACAGGTTTACACCCACCCAGGTTAAACGGGGAGCAATTGCTGAGCCATTCATCATGCTCGGCAGCAGGCTCGGCTAAATGGGCTGCGGCTATAAATATTAGTAATCAGCTATAAGAGAAAAAGCACAAATCTACAATGCAGAACTAATAATCAATTCATCACAGTCTGCTCTTTATTAATCTGGACTGGGCTGGCCCTGACCAACTAAAGAGAGCCAACACTGTAAAAATGTCTACCTTTGGAGGCAAAAAGTAACCAATTTAGTTTAATATTGTTACATGTATACTGTTTGATGCTGTGTTACTGTATATACTGTGCATTATGGCAAAACAGCTAAACAGTCGGGTTGGACCCAAATGGACCGGTTGTTTTAACTACAAGTCGGCTTGATGAGCCTGAAACCTCTAGTGGTTTCCCTGGGGCCTCATCTCACAGGAACATTGTGTGTATATGGACCCATTCAGCTCCTCTACTGGGTGAAAGGAGTATTGCTGTGATGACCTATCCAGGTTCCACACAGGGGTGTCTTTGTGTGCCCACCTCCTTCTGAGCTCCACTAACACACTACTGACTCTGTTCCCAGCCAAGGGAAACACACACAGCGGGCTACAGCCAAACGGCTTGCACTACAGGAGCAGGTACACACTTCCAAATCCATGTTTCAAAGTTCAGAACGCATCCCAACGCATATTTTCATCAGAAAAGCAGCCCAATATTACAGGAAAAAAGACAGCCAAACCGCCAAAATGTGGGTTAAACTGTGTTCAGCAGTTTATGATGGAGGGGATAAAAGCCCGCCTCAGAGTCCAATGAAAACATCTCTTGCATTTTACCGACACCCTGCCATGCTCCAATAAAACGGCTCATTTCCACTCAGCGATGGAACTGCTCACCTTTATGCTAGTTTGGGCTTTGTGTTATTTACTACCTCTAAAAGCCTTGTGCCTCTGAGTGCTAGTCTCAGCAGGGTTAGAGCTGGGGCTGAGAGAGAGAGGGCTGGGGATGGGGCTAGGGATGGTGAACAGAGGCAGACCATGTCACTTTCTCAGCAGAAACTCCTCCATAAGGGAACAGAAACACTCATGACAAACTTCACTGAAAGCGAAGTTATATAGAATAAAGTACTAAATATTTAATATGTTGGATACTTCTGCCCCCTCTACCAGTCCCCTTTAAATAAAACATAAGTCGGACATATACTGAGAAGCTGAGTTAAGTTAAAATGTTAGTGGGCGCTGCTAAAAATAGAATGTATAACAAAGGTGAGTGAGTGTTCTGATAATAAAAGTGACTACAAAAGAGGACTGTTTGCTCGTAAGAGTTAACGACGCGCATAAGACATATGTCATTTCAGGTGCTGCACCCCCCAGGCCGCCACAGTCCAACCTGCCCCGTGACAAACAGCTCATCCCACAACTTTCTCTCTACTCTGCCATGTCCCTATCCTGCCCCCCAACCCCTTCCTTCCTCCCTTGTTGTGACAGGCTACTAAACTGATTGATCCCATGTCTGGGATCTGACAGAGGCGCGTTGACTCCTATTTGTTGATTACTATTGATTTTCTTTGATACTTCATTTAAAAATCAATAGCCCGGAGAAAGAAAAATAGGCATGGTTTACACATACTTTAACATACTATTGTCCACTGGAGGCGGCTTCAGTTTTGGCAGAACCCTGGCAGCAATTAGGGGGAGAGCTCTTAACAGGTGAAAGCCAGGGCCTCAGATCGATACCCATTTTTCTTCCCCAATCACAGAAAGTGGCCATAAATTAAGCTCATCAGTGTTATTCTGTGGACAGCTGTGATGCACATAACGTCTGCTTCCATCGCCTTGTCACTCAAAGCACCCCGCCGAAGACAGCGCTGTCCTCTGTGCCTGAGAGGGTGTCACAGGGAGGGAGAGAGAGAGCGAGAGAGCGGGGGAGAGAGAAGAGGGACAGATGGATGCATCACCTGGAGTTCATGCGTCCGCGGAGCTTCTTTGCCTTCTTGCGTGCCTTCTGCCTCTCCTCTCCGTCCTTCACACTCTCAGAGGAGACAGTGCTGTCCGTCACAATGTCAACTATGTACTTCTTTAAGGAAAGATGCTCCTGAAACACATGCAAACATTTCATTACAACTAATCTCATTATTAAAAATGTGTCCAACAGTGTAAGCAAATGTGATGCTGATATGAAATTGTAATGGACACAAGGAGTGAGGAAAGAAGGTTAAATAAAAAGGCAGGCAATTATCTAGGGTGCCATTTTTCCTTGGTAGACATAACCTCTGGCACTGAGAAGCCTGTGAGTCCACCTGCTGCCTGGCACCCATGGTAATGCTGAATTAGGTAGAGGTTTTGCTTCCAGTCTAGAATATGCCACACCAGGTCTGTCAGATCAGATGCTGCTGATATCTCCACCAGGAGACAGAGGGATGTAACCCAATTTAAAAATCATGATGGATGTGCAAAATAATCAATTACCCAATTATGCTGTCATCCAGAATCTTAGAGGATGGAATGGTCTAACTAGATGGCAGTATCCATTCAGCAGTCCAGCCTGCATGAGGCATTCCATTTCTTTTTGTTAAGTGTTGGCAGTGCACCTGCTGCTTGAAAAGGGGTTTCAGAAGAAACCCTTGAAAGAACGGTGTCATCATAAGGACACAAGAGATAGAGAAGACTGAGAGTTAACTATGTGCTAAAGTGCTCAATAATCCATGAGCAATAGCGATCACAAACAGGATCGGGAATCAATTCTTACGGCTTTATTGTTTTGACTTATTGATTTGTTATCAACCTGATCAATCAAAGGGACCCTTACAAAAAAAGATTGCAGTCCGTGTGCAGTATAACTGTAGTACAACTTCAGTATGCTGCAAATACTGTGTCTAAAATATATATATTTTTTACTGCAGTAATTTTGCAATATACAGTGGGGAGTATTTGATAACCTGCCGATTTTGCAGGTTTTCCTACTTACAAAGCATGTAGTGGTCTGTAATTTTTATCATAGGTACACTTCAACTGCGAGAGACGGAATCTCTCCAGATTCAGAAAATCACATTGTATGATTTTTAAGTAATGCATTTTATTGCATGACATAAGTATTTGATCACCTACCAACCAGTAAGAATTCCGGCTCTCACAGACCTGTTCGTTTTTCTTTGAGAAGCCCTCCTGTTCTCCAATCATTACCTGTATTAACTGCACCTGTTTGAACTCGTTACCTGTATAAAAAGACACCTGTCCACACACTCAATCAAACAGACTCCAACCTCTCCACAATGGCCAAGATCAGGGAGCTGTGTAAGGACATCAGGGATACAATTGTAGACCTGCACAAGGCTGGGATGGGCTACAGGACAATAGGCAAGCAACTTGGTGAGAAGGCAACAACTGTTGGCGCAATTATTAGAAAATGGAAGAAGTTCAAGATGACGGTCAATCACCCTCAGTCTGGGGCTCCATGCAAGATCTCACCTCGTGGGGCATCACTGATCATGAGGAAGGTGAGGGATCAGCCCAGAACTACACGGCAGGACCTGGTCAATGACCTGAAGAGAGCTGGGACCACAGTATCAAAGAAAACCATTAGTAGCAAACTACGCCGTCATGGATTAAAATCCTGCAGCGCACGCAAGGTCCCCCTGCTCAAGCCAGCGCATGTCCAGGCCCGTCTGAAGTTTTCCAATGACCATCTGGATGATCCAGAGGAGGAATGCGAGAAGGTCACGTGGTCTGATGAGACAAAAATAGAGCCTTTTGGTCTAAACTCCACTTGCCGTGTTTGGAGGAAGAAGAAGGATGAGTACAACCCCAAGAACACCATCCCAACCATGAAGCATGGAGGTGGAAACATCATTCTTTGGGGATGTTTTTCTGCAAAGGGGACAGGACGACTGCACCGTATTGAGGGGAGGATGGATGGGGCCATGTATCGCGAGATCTTGGCCAACAACCTTCTTCCCTCAGTAAGAGCATTGAAGATGGGTCGTGACTGGGTCTTCCAGCATGACAACGACCCGAAACACACTGCCAGGGCAACTAAGGAGTGGCTCCGTAAGAAGCATCTCAAGGTCCTGGAGTGGCCTAGCCAGTCTCCAGACCTGAACCCAATAGAAAATCTTGGGAGGGAGCTGAAAGTCCGTATTGCCCGGCGACAGCCCAGAAACCTGAAGGATCTGGAGAAGGTCTGTATGGAGAAGTGGGCCAAAATCCCTGCTGCAGAGTGTGTGCAAACCTGGTCAAGAACTACAGGAAACGTATGATCTCTGCAATTGCAAACAAAGGTTTCTGTACCAAATATTAAGTTCTGCTTTTCTGTTGTATCAAATACTTATGTCATGCAATAAAATGCAAATTAATTACTTAAAAATCATACAATGTGATTTTCTGGATTTCTGTTTTAGATTCCGTCTCTCACAGTTGAAGTGTACCTATGATAGAAATTACAGACCTCTACATGCTTTGTAAGTAGGAAAACCTGCAAAATCGGCAGTGTATCAAATACTTGTTCTCCCCACTGTAACTACAGTGCAGTGCTTCATTCTATTGCTAAAGGACTCCTGATACATCCAGGAGTGATAAGTATAATTTTTTTGTCTTAATCTGTTGTATAGTTTTTGTTTTTTTGATAGCTAGGGCCATCTACTTTAAGTCTGTCTTCCCAGTAGCCTACTTGATGTGTGACCTGCTGACTGCTCATAAATTGTAGATGATTGACACATTAACCAGGATTAAGGGGCAGGGCAATTTGTGATTGTTGTTTTTTTTCAGAATCAGAGGCTGTATTGGAGGGGGAGTGATTTCTCCTCTCCTAGGCAATCATCAGTTAGTACCAGGTGGTGTGCTCTTCACCTCTGTAAGGCAATTGGTATTTAGTGTTTCAGTCTCTGTTTTCTCAGCGGCAGCTATAAGTGGCGGTCTTGTTGCAAAAACTAAGACCGTCACCGAAACAAAGACTTCTGCAGTGTTGTTCTGAGGAGTTGTTCGAGGAGGAAAAGAGAGAAAGTGTTCTCTTTTGATTTATATGTAAATGTAAGTGCCTTAATGTATTTGGACTCCAGGAGGGTTCAAAATGTATATATATTTTTTTTTTACAAAAACATCACATTTACATAACTATTCAGACCCTTTACTCAGTACTTTGTTGAAGCACCTTTGGCAGCGATTACAGCATACCTGTATTTGGGGAGTTTCTCCCATTCTCCTCGGCAGATCTTCTCAAGCTCCGTCAGGTTGGATGGGGAGGTGACCAAGAACTGACGGACCTCCAGATTTCCTCTGTGGAGATGGGAGGACCTTCCAGATGGACAACGTTCTCTGAAGCACTCCACTAATTAGGCCTTTATGGTAGAGTGGCAAGACGGAAGCACCTAAAGGACTCCCAGAAACAAGATTCTCTGGTCTGATGAAACCAAGATTGATCTCTTTGGCCTGAATATAAAGCATCACGTCTGGAGGAAACCGGGAACCGCTCATCACCTGGCCAATACCATCCCTGCGCTGAAGAATGGTGGTGACAGAATCATGCTGTGGGGATGTTGTTCAGCGGTATGGACTGGGAGACCAGTCAGGATTGAGGGATAGATGAATGGAGCAAAGAACAGAGAGACACTTGATGAAGTCCTGAGCACTCTGGAGCAGGTTCTCAGACTGGGGCAAAGGTTCACCTTCCAACAAGACAACGACCCTAAGCACACAGCCAAGACAAATCAGGAGTGGCATCGGGACAAGTCTCTGAATGTCCTTGAGTGGCCCAGACAGAGCCCGGACTTGAACCCAATCGAACATCTCTGGAGAGACGTGGAAATAGCTGTGCAGCGACACTCCCCATCCAACCTGACAAAGCTTGAGAAGATCTGTAGAGAAGAATGGGAGAAACTCCCCAAAAACAGGTGTGCCAAGCTTGTAGCGTCATGCCCAAGAAGGCTCGCTGTAATCGATGCCAAAGGTGCTTCAACAATGTACTGGGTAAAGGGTCTGAATACTTATGTAAATGTAATATTTCCATTTTAATTTTTTTATTTTATACATTTGTAAAACAAATATATACTGTATATTAAAAAAAAAAAAAAAAAATGTTGCTTTGTAATTATGGGGTATTGTGTGTAGATTGATCAGGGGGAATACATTTAAAAAAATCCATTTTAGAATAAAGCGGTCAGAATACTTTCCGAATGCACTGTGAGTACCCACTAGAGAAGGTTGCCGGGTGTCCATCTTTAGCATACGCATCAGATGCATATGCAAGGCACGCAAACATGCTTGATGAATAAATGATTGATAAAAAGTGCATAAACTATTGTAAAGGATTAATTGCATTAATAAATATTCATGGGGCCTCCCGAGTGGCACAGCGTTCTAAGGCACTGCATCGCACAATTGGCCCAGCATCGCCCGGGTTAGGAGAAGGTTTGGCTGTACGGGATTTCCTTGTCCCATCGCGCTCTAGCGACTCCTTGTGGAGGGCCGGGCGCCTGCAAGCTGACTTCATTCATCAGCTGGACGATGATTCCTCCGACACGTTGGTGCAGCTGGCTTCCGGGTTAAGTGAGCAGTGAGTCATGAAGCAGTGTGGCTTGGCAGGGTCTTGTTTCAGAGGACGCATGGCTCTCGACCTTCGCCTCTCCCGAGTCCGTAGGGGAGTTGCAGCGATGGGACAAGACCGTAACTACCAACTGGATATCATGAAATTGGGGAGAGAAAAAGGGATAATTTTTTACATTTTTTTAATGACTTGTTTATAGAGTCAAGGATATGTTTGTATAATTCTAGAAAAAAACATAGGCCTATAGCCCATTTTAGTTTCCCTTACAATAAAAATATTAGTGTAATCCATTAGATCAACTTTATTTGTAGATTCATTCGTAAGAGTTATAGTAATTAATAATGTCCAGTTACAGCTTCTTTTGACAAGGCAGAAATTTAAAAAATACTATATAATAATATTATAACCAGGCAGGAGGGCAGGTGAATTTACTTGCTGTATTTCTAAACAAAAGCACCAGGGCATGGACAATTGTAAAGGATTAATTGCATAAAGAAATATTTGTGGAAATATATTCATGACAAGATACAAAAACAGTCATTTGTTGATTGTGTCAGACACTGTGCCCTTATACACGTGCATTTACGCATGATTTAATCGCGTCTTCTCTTTATGCTTCGGATCCACAGTCATCACACAGCTTCAAGGCTTTGTGTGAGCAAGCCCCACAAATAAATTGGCTGCACTGCACAGTTTTCATAGGCACCTGCCGACTTGACATTGTGTCTTATTTTTCCCAGAGCGGTAGCTGTGGTGCTTGGGGGAAAGGGAGAGCAGGACCTACTGCCTTGGCGGCCTGCTTGGCATCTGTAGCTTCTTTCTTGGCGTTCATGTGGTTCTTACAAAGTTCACATGCCAGATCCAGCATGGCGGTGAGGATGAAACTAGTGATGCACCGATATGCCATATTTGGCCGATACCAATATCCAATATTTTCCTTGCCAAAAAAAAAACGATACCGATATTTTACATTTTAGCAGGCTTTTAAGCATTCTAAGTACAGTTAAATAGTTAACACACACACAGACGCGGCGGTCTAAGGCACTGCATCTCAGTGGAAGAGGCGTCACTGCAGTCCCTGGTTCGAATCCAGGTTGTATCACATTCGGCCGTGATTGGGAGTCCCAAAGGGCGGCGCACAATTGGCCCAGCGTCGTCCGGATTTGACCGTAATTGTAAATAAGAATTTGTTCTTAACTTCACTAGGGTAGGGGGCAGCATTCGGAATTTTGGATGAAAAGCGTGTCCAAATGAAACTGCCTGCTACTCAGGCTCAGAAGATATGATATGCATATAATTAGTAGATTTGGAGTTTCCAAGTTTCCAAAACTGTTCAAATGATATCTGTGAGTATAATAGAGCTGATATGGCAGGCGAAAACCAGAGGAAAATCCAACCAGGAAGTACTATTATTTTGAAAGGCTGTTTTTCCATTGAAAGCCTATCCACCATACAAAGACTAGGACCCAGTTCACGAGCTCCATGGTTATTTCTACACATTGCCAGTCTTTAGGCATTGTTTCAGGCTTTTACTCTGAAAAATTAGGTAGATACAGCACTTTCAATCAGTGGCCAATGGAAATTTCCAGACATCAGCCATGGGCCTGATCGGGAATGTGCCTTTCTTGTTTCTCTTTTTCTATTGACAATGCTTTTCTCCGGTTGAAATATTGATTATTTATGTCAAAAACAACCGGAGGATTGATTTTAAACATTGTGTGGCATGTTTCTACTAACTTTTATTGTACTTTAAAATAACTTTTTGTCTTGACAGACGTCCAGAGTTGAGCATTCCGATTACTGGACAAAACGCGAACAAAAAGGAGGTTTTTGGTCATAAAGAGGAACATTATCGAACAAAACAAACAGTTGTTGTCTAACATGGAGACCTGGGAGTGCCACCAGATGAAGATCATCAAAGGTATGAATGCTATTTCTGACTTGTGAGCCCTCTCCTTGGCTGGAAAATGGCTGTATGGGTTTCTGTGGCTAGGTGCTGACCTAACATAATCGCAAAGTGTGCTTTCGCAGTAAAGCCTTTTTGAAATCTGACACAGCGGTTGCATTAAGAAGAAGTTTCTTTATTTGCATGTTTAACACTTGTATCGTTTATCAATGTTTATGTTGAGTATTCCTGTAATTTGATGTGGCTCTCTGCACTTTCACCAGATGTTTGTTTGAGACAATGCATTTCTGAACATAACACGCCAATGTGAACTGAGATTTTTGGATATAAATATGAACTTTATCGAAAACATACATGTATTGTGTAACATGAAGTCCTATGAGTGCCATCTGATGAAGATTAAAGGTTAGTGATGAATTTAATCTCTATTTCTGACTTGTGAGCCCTCTCCTTGGCTGGAAAACAGCTGTATGGTTTTTTGTGACTAGGTGCTGACCTAACATAATCGCATGGAATGCTGTCGCAGTAAAGCCTTGTTGAAAATCGGACACTGTGGTTGGATTTACATAAGGTTTATCTTTAAAATGGTGTTTAATACTTGTATGTTTGAGGAATTTTAATTATGGGATTTCTGTTGTTTTGAATTTGGCGCCCTGCAATTTCACTGGCTGTTGTCGAGGTGGGACGCCTAGTTAAATAAAGGTCACACACACACACACCAAAAAGTTATTTTGTTGGCATTTAGGTATGTCCCCATTACCAGTAAAACATAATCAAAACCTATTTATTTCACTTGCTGTATTGTTTTGTTCAGTCATTTCATTCTCAACCAGGATTTCTATGGAACGCAGTTTGGGTCTTTGCGTGTCAAATAAGCTTCTTGACCAATCAGGACCTGAATATGACTGCACATCACATAATTTAACGCGTAGAAAAATGACAATCTTTACACATTGATGACACAATCACTCGTATTTCATATGTCACAACGATTCATCGATACGTATGCTATGATGCTGGTAAAGTTGTCTCGCGCACCTACAGTGCTGGTCATAAAAAAAGCTAGCTAGCTCATGGATGCAAACAATGTTCTTTTCCAAAAACATAGCAAAATGTGTTTCAGTAGCTAGCTGTCATCTAAAACAGCAGTAATTCCTAAATCACTGCTAAGAATAATGAAAATTACTTCAGTTTCTACTGGTCATCGTTTTCAGGCTGGTGCAGCTAGGTACCAAGCTAAAGCTAGCTACCCCAGAAGTTGTGGTCGAACAAATAATGCTTTATTACCAACGTGGTATTGTAAACACATCGTTCGTGGCCGGCGTTTGCTTGTTTGCAGACTTTTTTGGACAGCTTTGACAGTCTACTGTATCTTTTTTGACACACAAAACCCCAAACGGCGTTCAATAGTATGTATGTAGTGAAGCTAATAGCAGTGCCGCAATTACTGTGTAAATCCGGTAGGACAACATCTGAAAAATAGCACACTTGGTAGTGTGTACAGGTGCTCGACCAGTCGGCGAAAGCCAACATCATCCACGACAGAGAACGGTTGATTGTCAAGGGCAATGAATTCCATTATCTTGGCTTTAATGGATTTCGCCTGAAATTTTCTTACTCGTTCAAATGACTGCTCGACTTGTTGACTGCTCGATCCACACAGCAGACATTGTGGGCTAGGTTAGGAATGCTGTGTTGTACGTATTGCTCAGAATTTTATGTGGCGTCATTACGTCATATACCTATGTTATATTGGTATGCACGTCAGATTTGACATCGGTTTTTAACATCGGCTTTAAACTAGACATCGGGCCGATACTGATGTTGGTATTTTTAGCTAATATCGTCCGATTCCGATATGTTCACCGATATATCGTGCATCTCTAGATGAAACACTTATTTACTTGATATCTGTACACCAGTGAGTGATGTTTTACCACTTTCCTTCACTGATGTGGAGTACAGTGCTGCTGGTATGTTGGTTTGCAGTCGGGGGCAGCTCTCGCCAGTTCCGAGCAGGCTAGTCTTCTTTGCAATCAACTTGTCTGCCAGGGAAATTGATGTGAAGAAGTTGTCCATGGTCAGATTTGCCCATGTAAGGCTCCACGAATCTCAAAACCACAGTCTCAGACAGTCGCTCACCCGCTGGCCTGGTTTCATCTTTCCCCTGATATGGAAAGCCATTGAGCAAGTACTTGGTTTGGACATCGGCAGCTAACCAAAACATAACTGAAGTCACATGCACCATTATCAGTTTCTATCGCCCATTTATCCATTGAAGATAGAATAGCATATTGTAATTTTACGTTTATTATGTTACTAGTTTTTGGTTAATAGCCAGAGCAATGCTGCCACGTGAGTGGTCATGTGCTGAAAGCATGGACAGCACAGATATTCTTGGAAAAATGACATTTGGAAAAAGAGCTGCACCTCCTGAATTTTGAATTTACAAAAATTAAGAGTCATATAAACCGCAGAATGTGCTATTTCAGATACTATATAGCAATCAAAAATATTACCTGCATGTGACTGAAGGAGGATTTGATAAAGTGATACTCCTTTCCCTGCATCTGTCAATTACAATATGTTACCCATCTCGTCATGTACAATTTGACAACTGATAGGCCTAATATTGTCACTCATCAGATTGTTAATGTAATATTGTCTATAGGCTAACTCTTACTTTGTTTGAAATTCATTTTGGTATAGTTTTTGGTTTCGATGGGCCGGCTGTGCAGGCTGACTTTACAAAGTAAAACTTTGTATCATGCAAGGTGTGTGGTCAAATTATTAAAATGAGCACCAAATTTACTTTTGATTGTGAAGTAACTTGCACAATTTTCGCCCATTCCACACGTCCATTCAGTGGGCTGGCATCGTATGAGTCGCTAGATAACGTCAATAATATGTTTTGCATTATTCTAAAAGGCCTACTGCCTACATATAGCATGTTTTTGTTTCCCTTACAATACATTTGATTCGTAATGGAGTTGGACAAATTTCTTAGTCACATGTGAGGTAATTATAATATATCATACAGTGGGGCAAAAAAGTATTTAGTCAGCCACCAATTGTGCAAGTTCTCCAACTTAAAAAGATGAGAGAGGCCTGTAATTTTCATCATAGGTACACTTCAACTATGACAGACAAAATTAGGAGAAAGAAAATCCAGAAAATCACATTGTAGGATTTTAATGAATTTATTTGCAAATTATGGTGGAAAATACGTATTTGGTCACCTACAAACAAGCAAGATTTCTGGTTCTCACAGACCTGTAACTTCTTCTTTAAGAGACTCCTCTGTCCTCCACTCATTACCTGTATTAATGGCACCTGTTTGAACTTGTTATCAATATAAAAGACACCTGTCCACAACCACAACCTCTCTTCCAACCCTAGCCAAATCAGGCCCTACCCAGATGGTCATGCGTCGTCGCTCTCCCTCTCCCCCACTCCTCTTCTATCCTATCATCTCACCCTCCTGCTGAATCCTTCTCCCTTCTCATTCTGCCTCTTCGACCCTACTCTCCTCCCTTTCTGCCACCTATGACTAGCACTGTCCCCTTTACTCCCAGGCAGCCCGGCCCTCCCCCCCTACTCCGTGGCTGAATGACTCCTTGCGAGCTTACAGAACAGGCCTGCGGGCAGCTGAGTGTAAATGGAGGAAAACTAAACTTCGGAGGACCTATCATCCTTTCACTCCCTCCTCTCTACCTTCTTTTCCTCTGTATCCGCTTGTTGACCCCATCCCCTCCTTTCTCCAGACCATCTCTGGAGACCTTCTCCCATTCCTCACCTCCCTCACCAACTCATCCCTGACTCATCCCCTCCAGCCTCTGTCAGGACTAATAACACTCAATCAGATTGCTTCCCTTTGCAAAGATCGCCACGCCAGGGTTGCCCTTTAAGTCCCTTACTGTTTGCCCTCGCCATAGAACCACTTGCAATAGCACTTCGTTCCAACTCCCTCAAAGGTATAGTCAGATATGGACACGAACACAAACTGTCTTTATATGCAGAGGATTTATTATTATACACATCCAACCTTTCTGTCTCAGTTCCTGCTGCCCTTGCCACTTTCGCATCCTTCGGTCACTTATTAGGGTATAAACCGAATCTTGGTAAAAGTGAATTGATGCCGCTTAATATGGCCGCAAAAAATCCCCCCTTACATAACTTGCCATTTAAAATTGCTCACAGTAGTTATATCTATCTCAGGGGTACATGTCACAATCAGATTTGAAAACCTTTTTCAAGCCAACTTTGCTCCTATTGCAACCCGTACTGAGGACGATTTGAAACGCTGGTCTTTGCTACACCTCTCATTAGTCGCAAGACTTAATTCTATTAAAATGAATACTCTCCCTAAATTCTTATATCTCTATCAGTGCCTTCCGATTTCTCTTCCCAATACATTTTTCAAAAAGATGGACGGCCTAATAGTACCCTTTACATGGGACAAAAAAAAACAGCATATGAAAAACAGCTTTTGCAGAGGCCCAAACTAGAGGGCGGTCTAGCTCTACCGGATTTCATTATTGGGCCGCTAACCTTAGGATCATTCAGTACTGGTTGCAGAGCAGAGAGATATTCCCTCCCCCAATTTGGCTAGAGATGGAGGCTGCCTCGTCTATACCGGCATCATTGTCTCATACATCACTTACTCCTCCGTTACAGACCCTTACTCCTCCTTCAATAAAAATAGATAACAACATTGAGGATCTGGACTCAATTTATGCGCCACTCTGGGTTTCAGCAACTCTTCTTTGACTCCGGTAGCTTCAAACCCAGCCTCCCACCTATGGTTGTTGGTGCTTTCTCAACATGGTCTAGTCTCGGTTTTAAAAGATTCAGGGATCTGTATATTAACAATACATTTAGTACGTTTGAACAATTATCAGCTAAATTTGGTCTCCCCAGACATAATTTCTTTAGGTTCTTACAAGTCCGGAGTTACGGCCACAGCATAGATCCAGGATTCCCCACCCTTCCTGGTGAAACACAGTTCAACATTTCTTATCCCATGTTCTACTCTGAAAGGCACCTTGTCAATAATGTAGTGAAATGTGCTCACCACAAACCATCTCATTAAGCAATATTAAATCCTCATGGAAGGAAGAACTAGGTGAGGAAATATCTGATGAACTATGGGAAGGGGCACTCAAAAGGGTACATAGAAAAGCTATTTGCGCTCGACACGGTCTCATTCAATGGGGCGGCAGTGTAGCCTAGTGATTAGAGCATTGGACTAGTAACCGAAATGTTGCAAGTTCAAATCCCCGAGCTGACAAGGTACAAAATCTGTCGTTCTGCCCTTGAACAGGCAGTTAACCCACTAGGCCGTCATTGAAAATAAGAATTTGTTCTTAACTGACTTGCCTAGTAAAATAAAGGTTAAAATAAAAAAAATAAAAAAATGCAAACTCATTCATGGGGCCGACTGGACCAAAGCAAGATTGTCCAAAATATACAAGGATGGTCTCCTAATTGTGTACAATGTAATCAGTCTCCTGCTAATCACGTACACATGTTGTTTCTTGTTGGTTTCTGGAAAGACATCTTTAACACACTATCAGAATTAAGCGGCACACAGATCGAGCCCGACCCTTTTATTGCACTATTTGGGATTTCCTTACCCACAATACAATTGACCAAAATGAATAAGGATGGAATTTCATTTGTCACTTTGTTAGGAAAACGATTAATTTTACTTAGATGGAAATCCTCTGCACCCCCTTCTCATGCTCTTTGGATTTAATCCATTTTGAATTGCATAAAGTTAGAAAAAGTTAAACACTCAATGGGTCTGTAGACAAATTCTGTGTTAAACAACTACATTTCCCTGCAGTTCCAGAGTGATGTATATTTATATATTGGTGATGTAAGAGGCCTGGTATGTGCATACACAACATCTCGGATGTTAAGGACTGTATTATCTGTGCTTGTTGACCTATAACAGCTATCAATATATATATATTTTTTGTTGTTGTTTTTTTTCATTTTTATTTGTCTGTCTCTCTCAGTTTTTCTGCATTGTTGTCTTGATGTGTTGTTTATATTACTACAAAAAATTCAATAACCAAAGTTTAAAAAAAATTATCATAAATTAAACGACATGACGCTATCACTTTTTCTTTCCAAAACGCTTGAGCATGCCGTCTCTGACCAATTATCTCACTCTCTCAGAACGAGCTTCTTGAACCTAACCAGTCAGCCTTCAAGACAGGTCACTCATCCGAGACTGCTCTTCTCGGTTACGGAGGCTCTCAGCACTGCCAAAGCGGACTCTCTTCTGTACTCATCCAGATCTATCCGCTGCCTTCAAAACTATGAACTAGAGGTCGACCGATTAATCGGAATGGCCGATTAATTAGGGCCGATTTCAAGTTTTCATAACAATTGGAAATAGGTATTTTTGGGAGCCGATTTGCAGATTTTTTTCTTTACACCTTTATTTAATCTTTATTTAACTTGGCAAGTCAGTTAAGAACACATTCTTATTTTCAATGACGGCCTAGAAACTAGAAATGGTGGGTTAACTGCCTCGTTCAGGGGCAGAACGACAGATTTTCACCTTGTCAGCTCGGGGGATCCAATCTTGCAACCTTACAGTTAACTAGTACAACGTTACACTCCACAAGACTGCCTGTTACGCAAATGCAGTAAGCCAAGGTAAGTTGCTAGCTAGCATTACACTTATAAAAAACAATCAATCATAATCACTAGTTAACTACACACACAAGAACCAAAACATTTGATCATATTACTCCAGTGCTAGCCTCCCTACACTGGCTTCCTGTCAAGGCAAGGGCTGATTTCAAGGTTTTACTGCTAACCTACAAAGCATTACATAGGCTTGCTCCTACCTATCTCTCTGATTTGGTCCTGCCGTACATACCTACACGTACGTTACAGTCACAAGACACAGGCCTCCTAATTGTCCCTAGAATTTCTAAGCAAACAGCTGGAGGCAGGGCTTTCTCCTATAGAGCTCAATTTTTATGGAATGGTCTGCCTAACCATGTAAGAGATGCAAACTCGGTCTCAACCTTTAAGGCTTTACTGAAGACTCATCTCTTCAGTGGGTCATATGATTGAGTGTAGTCTGGCCCAGGAGTGGGAAGGTGAATGGAAAGGCTCTGGAGCAACGAACCGCCCTTGCTGCCTGGCCGGTTCCCCTCTTTCCACTGGAATTCTCTGCCTCTAACCCTATTACAGGGGCTGAGTCACTGGCTTACTGGGGCTCTTTCATACCGTCCCTAGGAGGGGTGCGTCACTGATGTGATCTTCCTGTCTGGGTTGGAGCCCCCCCCTTGGGTTGTGCCGTGGCGGAAATCTTTGTGGGCTATACTCGGCCTTGTCTCAGGATGGTAAGTTGGTGGTTGAAGATATCCCTCTAGTGGTGTGGGGGCTGTGCTTTGGCAAAGTGGGTGGGGTTATATCCTTCCTGTTTGGCCCTGTCCGGGGGTGTCCTCGGATGGGGCCACAGTGTCTCCTGACCCCTCCTGTCTCAGCCTCCAGTATTTATGCTGCAGTAGTTTATGTGTCGGGGGTGCTAGGGTCAGTTTATATTTGGAGTACTTCTCCTGTCCTATTCGGTGTCCTGTGTGAATTTAAGTGTGCTCTCTCTAATTCTCTCTTTCTTTCTCTCTCTCGGAGCACCTGAGTCCTAGGACCATGCCTCAGGACTACCTGACATGATGACTCCTTGCTGTCCCCAGTCCACCTGGCCGTGCTGCTGCTCCAGTTTCAACTGTTCTGCCTTATTATTATTGGACCATGCTGGTCATTTATGAACATTTGAACATCTTGGCCATGTTCTGTTATAATCTCCACCTGGCACAGCCAGAAGAGGACTGGCCACCCCACATAGCCTGGTTCCTCTCTAGGTTTCTTCCTAGGTTTTGGCCTTTCTAGGGAGTTTTTCCTAGCCACTGTGCTTTTACACCTGCATTGCTTGCTGTTTGGAGCTTTAGGCTGGGTTTCTGTACAGCACTTTGAGATATCAGCTGATGTACGAAGGGCTATATAAATACATTTGATTTGATTTGACATGATTGATGATATTACTAGATATTATCTAGCGTGTCCTGCGTTGCTTATAATCTGACTGAGCATACAAGCATACAAGTATCTAAGTATCTGACTGAGCGGTGGTTTGCAGAAGCAGGTACGTAAACATTCATTCAAACAGCACTCGCGTGCGTTTTGCCAGCAGCTCTTCGTTGTGCGTCAAGCATTGCGCTGTTTATGACTTCAAGCCTATCAACTCCCGAGATGAGGCTGGTGTAACCAAAGTGAAATGGCTGGCTAGTTAGCGCGCGCTAATACCGTTTCAAACTTCACTCGCTCTGAGCCTTGGTGGTTGTTTCCCTTGCTCTGCATGGGTAACCCTGCTTCGATGTGGTGGCTGTTGTCGTTGTGTTGCTGGTTCGAGCCCAGGGAGGAGCGATGAGAGGGACGGAAGCTATACTGTTACACTGGCAATACTGACTATAAGAACATCCAATAGTCAACGGTTAATTAAATACAAAATGGTATAGAGGGAAATAGTCCTATAATAACTACAACCTAAAACTTCTTACCTGGGAATATTGAAGACTCATGTTAAAAGGAACCACCAGCGTTCATATGTTCATGTTCTGAGCAAGGAACTGAAACGTTATCTTTCTTACAAAGCACATATTGCACTTTTACTTTCTTCTCCAACACTTTGTTTTTGCATTATTTAAACCAAATTGAACATGTTTTATTATTTACTTGAGGCTAAATTGATTTTATTGATGCATTATATTAAGTTAAAATAGGTGTTCATTCAGTATTGTTGTAATTGTCATTATTACAAATACATTTTTTATATATATATATATTTTTAAAATATAAATCGGCCGATTAATCGGTATCGGCTTTTTTGGTCCTCCAATAATCGGTATCGGTAGAACGTGCATAGAATGTTCTGTATTGTTTCCCTGGCAACAATACATTTTCCTGATTGATATGCAGCTACTAAATGTATTGGTAAGTGAAATTTTAAAGTACTTTTTTAGGAGAGAGTGTTCTGCACGCAGGCAGCTGGCAAGGTGCAGTTGTTCGAGATTATTTGTTCTGGTTGTCTAGTGATTATTATTATTTATTTTTTTACCCAATTTCGTGGTATCCAATTGGTAGTTACAGTCCCATCGCTGCAACTCCTGTAAGGACTTGGGAGAGGCGAAGGTCGAGAGCCATGCGTCCTCTGAAACACAACCCAGCCAAGCTGCACTGCTTCTTGACACAATGTCCACTTAACCCGGAAGTCAGCCGCTCCACTGTGTCGGAGGAAACACCATACACCTGGTGACCGTGTCAGCGTGCACTGCGTCCGCCCAGCCACAGGAGTCGCTAGTGCACAATGGGACAAGAACATCCCATTCGGCCAAACTCTCCCCCAACACAGACGACGCTGGGACAATTGTGTGCCACCTCATGGGTCTCCCGGTCGAGGCCGGCTGCAACAGAGCCTGGACTCAAACCAGGATTTCTAGCAGCACAGCTAGCACTGTGATGCAGTGTCTTAGACCACTGAGCCAGTCAGAACGCCCCTGGTTGCCTAGTGATGGATGTTAGTCCCGCTTCAGAAGTGGCATTCCTTTACAGACAAGTAAAATGCCCGTTCGTATCTCAAGTTTTTGTATCGGCATTTAAAAATTTGTAGTGTATGTACCCTACCCTAACAGACAAACATGCCATAGCTGAGGCGTTTTCAAGGGGCCACATTCTATTATGTCAGAAAAAAAAGAGTACCCCGTGCTCGCAAGACTGTCTTCAAGATGCATCTATATCCTAGAGACATTGGCGCAATGGATAGGCTAGGAAATTCTTGAGCCTTTCAGTCATGACCGTGGCTCTGCCTTGCTTGAGAGGCAGCTGTTCAGTAATCTTTCTGAGAGCCTATCCCTTCCAATGCTCCTTCCGTTTACTTAATGGAATTGTTCAAAAACATGAGCCATCTCACAAATCACATTAAAAGACAGAAAGGATTTTAAATATGAACTCATCTACAGAATTAATTGATACCATGACCATATCATTGCCTAATGCTTTTATTTGAACTTAACTATAAGATTATTTTGTATCATGACAGGTAATCTGATGAGGATGTGTAACAGACAGGTGTCTTATACCTTTATTTTACTAGGCAAGTCAGTTAAGAACAAATTCTTATTTTCAATGACGGCCTAGGAACAGTGGGTTAACTGCCTGTTCAAGGGCAGAACGACAGATTTTGTACCTTGTCAGCTCGGGGATTTGAACTTGCAACCTTTCAGTTACTAGTCCAATGCTCTAACCACTAGGCTACACTGCCGTCTGGATGAAGCAGGAAGACAATAGGCCACAGAGCCAGGCCTGAGGGCAGAGCTCCCTCACAATACCTACCACACACTGCTTCTCCTCTGTTCTGTTCTGGAAGGAGTAACCAGAGGGCTTTCTAAACATCACACCCCCACAGCGCCCAGAAAACAGGCCTCTTTAGAGCACAATCTAAGACACAGGACTCAGAGGTTGGCTTTGCACTTGGTGTGAAATAGACAGCGGTATGTCATGTTGGGTACAATGTGATGGCACACTGGATCCAGCTACACACACCATCCATGCAACTTGCTCACAGGACCTTTGTTTTATGGAACAGAATCCTTTCTGTGACATTCAAGTAGCACTTGCAACACAGAACATGATAAATATGACAGACTTACAAAAAATGCATATTCATTCTCTATGCATCTTTCAATGCCTTCCATTTTTAGAAGTGTTTCAATTAATATTTTATTTTCCAGGAAATCTGAACTGCAACTTCACTCCTTCAACTAGTTCCAACAGTTTCTGTACACTTTGTTCTAACAGCCTGGCAAAGACAAGGGTACTTCAGCTGGCACTCTGTGTATTTCAACAGGGGTCTCTGACCACCAGAAGGGATTCATCATCAACACCACCCTCGTTTACTGCTGGCTCCAGAAGGTCAACTCTCATACCCAGAAGCCGGAGTCCATCACAGCCTAGTGATCCCCTCTTTTGGCCCAGGCCTGTCCCACAGCTCCATTCTCAGAGGCCCAGCTGAGGGTGCAGGAGGGGGCTGGGAAGGGATGAGTATTCCCTTGGAGAGGTCACTGGTGTTTTTGTGCTGCTGTGTCAAGGGTGACCAATAAATAAATCCAATATGTCCAACCCGAGGGGCCCTGGACATTGCGTATATCATTAAAACAGGACATTTGACAACTAATAAGTGTAAGTAAAGAGAGTGATTGCAATCCCAGACGTTCTCTCAGCACATCGATCCAGCCCTGTTGATAATCATTGTATTTTCTATTTAATTCGCAAGTCCTTGAAAATGAGAGAAAATGACTAAATATGAAGCCTTGGGGCATCTGCCGCCCGCTTCCACTGAAAAACTATGTAGTGACCTCTGTACAGTTCAGCCAACCATCTTCATTTTAATTAAAAATCTTTCATTCCAGCAAGAGTTATGGAACCAGCGGCTAGAAAATTGTTGGCAGTTGCATGAATGAAATACTGCACACCAAAATGAGCAGGACATAAATAAAGAAAGGCCAGCATAGTCTATCTAAACAAAAATCCCAAGACATTTCTCCAACGCCTGCTTGATTGCCCTCAAAAGCTGAATGAAAATGTGTGACAAAAGCAGGGCTGAATAGCCCATAATTGAATCATAGTGTAGTAAATGATAAGAGCATGTCCAGTAGAGTTGTCTTGTCTCATCCCATTACAACAAAGAGCCATTATTACGCAGGGAACACCATGCTGATAATCCATAGTACATACATTGCAATAGTTTGGACCCATTAGCTAAGCCATTTCATACCCCACCAGCCACTACTAGTGTAAAGCATAGCCTACATTGCATGGTTTAAAGGCAGTCTGAAGAGGTTGTGTGATAGTGGCTGTGGGCATAGTACTGTATTGGAAAGTTGCATGCCTTCATTGCCAATGCCTTGTTTATCATACTGTCAAACAGAGAAATGGGTATCAGTTGGAAAGCAAATGATTTAGAGTGGAAGGTGGTGGGATTAATGATCAGCCAGTGAGAACAGGTTTGAATGAAGGAGCTGCTGGGGCCAAAGGTTTTGCATATAGCACCAACAGTTGTCAGCCTCACAAAGAGCAGCATGCTGAAAAGGAAATCTCATATTGCAGAGCAGGCTGAGAAGCCCCCTTCCTTTAACGAGCAGCCTTCCCATGAAAAGTGCTCTGTGACAGAACGGCCTATAGATATGAGGGTGATGTCACCCTTCAACTGACTCACTGAACCCTAACTGTTTACATTTCAGGGCCCCTTTATAATCTCACAAAGCCAGCGAGAGAGCCTAACATTATATGATTCAAACAATAATAATGAGCCCGTCATAAACAACAATAACCTTAATTTAATATCACACACGATATCTAAGTATTATTATTTTGTTGGGATGATGGACAGATGGGGTATCTGAATATTTGAGGTAAGACTTCCGTTGAAAAGGATATACAGTGGGGCAAAAAAGTATTTAGTCAGCCACCAATTCTGCAAGTTCTCCCACTTAAAAAGATGAGAGAGGCCTGTAATTTTCATCATAGGTAAAACTTCAACTATGACAGACAAAATGTGGAAAAAAAATCCAGAAAATCACATAGTAGGATTTTTTATGAATTTATTTGCAAATTATGGTGGAAAATAAGTATTTGGTCACCTACAAACAAGCAAGATTTCTGGTTATCACAGACCTGTAACTTCTTCTTTAAGAGGCTCCTCTGTCCTCCACTCGTTACCTGTATTAATGGCAGCTGTTTGAACTTGTTATCAGTATAAAAGACACCTGTCCACAACCTCAAACAGTCACACTCCAAACTCCACTATGGCCAAGACCAAAGAGCTGTCAAAGGACACCAGAAACAAAATTGTAGACCTGCACCAGGCTGGGAAGACTGAATCTGCAATAGGTAAGCAGCTTGGTTTGAAGAAATCAACTGTGGGAGCAATTATTAGGAAATGGAAGACATACAAGACCACTGATAATCTCCCTCGATCTGGGGCTCCACGCAAGATCTCACCCCGTGGGGTCAAAATGATCACAAGAACGGTGAGCAAAAATCCCAGAACCACACGGGGGGACCTAGTGAATGACCTGCAGAGAGCTGGGACCAAAGTAACAAAGCCTACCATCAGTAACACACTACGCCACCAGGGATTCAAATCCTGCAGTGCAAGACGTGTCCCCCTGCTTAAGCCAGTACATGTCCAGGCCCGTCTGAAGTTTGCTAGAGAGCATTTGGATGATCCAGAAGAAGATTGGGAGAATGTCATATGGTCATAACTTTTTATGTCATAACTTTTTGGTAAAAACTCAACTCGTCGTGTTTGGAGGACAAAGAATGCTGAGTTGCATCCAAAGAACGCCATACCTACTGTGAAGCATGGGGGTGGAAACATCATGCTTTGGGGCTGTTTTTCTGCAAAGGGACCAGGACGACTGATCCGTGTAAAGGAAAGAACGAATGGGGCCATGAATCGTGAGATTTTGAGTGAAAACCTCCTTCCATCAGCAAGGGCATTGAAGATGAAACGTGGCTGGGTCTTTCAGCATGACAATGATCCCAAACACACCGCCCGGTCAACGAAGGAGTGGCTTCGTAAGAAGCATTTCAAGGTCCTGGAGTGGCCTAGCCAGTCTCCAGATCTCAACCCCATAGAAAATCTTTGGAGGGAGTTGAAAGTTCGTGTTGCCCAGCAACAGCCCTAAAACATCACTGCTCTAGAGATCTGCATGGAGGAGTGGGCCAACATACCAGCAACAGTGTGTGAAAACATTGTGAAGACTTACAGAAAACGTTTGACCTCTGTCATTGCCAACAAAGGGTATATAACAAAGTATTGAGATAAACTTTTGTTATTGACCAAATACTTATTTTCCACCATAATTTGCAAATAAATTAATAAAAAATCCTACAATGTGATTTTCTGGATTTTTTTTCATCTCATAGTTGAAGTGTACCTATGATGAAAATTACAGGCCTCTAATCTTTTTAAGTGGGAGAACTTGCACAATTTGTGGCTGACTAAATACTTTTTTGCCCCACTGTATGCATTCCTTTTCATCTCAATATCATATCATATAAATCATATTAAAATTCTGGGTAACAATTAAGTACCGTAGTATGATTTTGATTGAAAATAATGGTCAAAAACATAAAAATAGATTCATAGCAAAGGGCAATTTCTCAAGTATTTTGCTAGGACTGTCTGGGAGTGGTCTGAGTGGGGAGGGGAAAACTGAAAACTAGCTGTTATTGGCAGAGGTTTGGAACTCTTTCTTATTGGTCTATTAACAAATTTACAGGCGAAAACTCCATCCCACCAAAACAGGCTGAAATTTCAGACAGTCTTTTCAAACAGCTCTTACATGAAAAGGGCATGATCAGAATGTTCACAATTTCACAGTATGGAGATTATATATATAAAACCAGGAAAACATTTTTTTTTTACTGCACTGGGCCTTTAAGTGCTTGGGGGTACGCACCACTTCCTCATCGGAGAGCTCCCGTCCCTGGATGCTACTGCTGTCTCTCACAGCCTGCTGGTGCCTCTTGCCCTTGGTGTGGCTGTACAGGTGCACCTCCGTGGTGATCTACAAACACACAGGTCAGAGGTTACTGCTGAGGACAATGTAGGCAGAGACAGTCAACAAGGTCCCCACCCCCCATGGGAGGCCACTACAACTGGTTTTCAATAAGATCTTACAGAATGTTTCTTCTCCACCTCCACTCACAAACTGAATACATAGTGAGACCTAATATTTTAGTAGGTGTCAGGAACTTAAATGCAGTCTTCAGATCGTGGTCCATATGTTGTGCATGTTAAACACAATACGCCTTTAGTGGAATGAATTGACAAGGTAAAGAAGAAAGGTGGCAAGTGTGGCAGTGTAGTTTCTTCAACCAGCATGTGATATGTGTCAGACAGACATGAGAGCATTGTTAAACTGAAGATGACTTCATGGCTGCATTTCATGATATTCTCCTTTCTGACAGCACAGCAGGACCATACTAAATACTGCAGTATGAAATTGTGGCTGACAGATCCACTCAGGATGATCCAGCCTATATAACAACATTAATGTGATTGCCTTAGGATGGTCAATCACAAATCAAGCAGAATATTTTTTATCTTTCATTCCTCTACTCTGTGTCAATGATTACTTCCTCACACCAACTGATTAACTAATGTCCCTTCTGTCATTCTTGCTCCTCACACACAGAGTGACCATATACAGTGGCATGTTTTGAAAACGACACACTGAATAGTAAGGCTGGCAATTTGCCAGGGACCTCTCAACACGATATTATCATGATACTTCAGTGCCAATATATGCGATTCTCAAGATTCTATATGCATGTGATTTGATACTACGATTTGATGTTCCAAACATATTGCTGGTGCCGAGGTACAAGGGAGCCTTTGAAAAGTAATGTAAACAAAAATGCTGAAAACATGTTGGCTCAGTATTTAAAAAGAAGATGCAGAAGGGCAATTCCAAGGGTAACGAAATGATGCTGAGACTCAGATATTTTACTTTAAAATGTATACTGAACAAAAAACATTGATTTCAAAGTTTAACAAACCATACAACACTATGCACTTTTAACAATTTCCACTGAAAATGTTACAAAAACACATTTACAGGAAGAACTGTGCAGATACAAATCAAATCAAATCAAATTTATTTATATAGCCCTTCGTACATCAGCTGATATCTCAAAGTGCTGTACAGAAACCCAGCCTAAAACCCCAAACAGCAAGCAATGCAGGTGGAGAAGCACGGTGGCTAGGAAAAACTCCCTAGAAAGGCCAATACCTAGGAAGAAACCTAGAGAGGAACCAGGCTATGTGGGGTGGCCAGTCCTCTTCTGGCTGTGCCGGGTGGAGATTATAACAGAACATGGTCAAGATGTTCAATGTTCATAAATGACCAGCATGGTCGAATAATAATAAGGCAGAACAGTTGAAACTAGAGCAGCAGCACAGTCAGGTGGAAGTTGAAACTGGAGCAGCAGCATGGCCAGGTAGACTGGGGACAGCAAGGAGTCATCATGTCAGGTAGTCCTGGGGCATGGTCCTAGGGCTCAGGTCAGTTGAAACTGGAACAGCAGCATGGCCAGGTGGACTGGGGACAGCAAGGAGTCATCATGTCAGGTAGTCCTGGGGCATGGTCCTAGGGCTCAGGTCCTCCGAGAGAGAGAAAGAAAGAGAGAAGGAGAGAATTAGAGAACGCACACTTAGATTCACACAGGACACCGAATAGGACAGGAGAAGTACTCCAGATATAACAAACTGACCCCAGCCCCCCGACACATAAACTACTGCAGCATAAATACTGGAGGCTGAGACAGGAGGGGTCAGGAGACACTGTGGCCCCATCCGAGGACACCCCCGGACAGGGCCAAACAGGAAGGATATAACCCCACCCACTTTGCCAAAGCACAGCCCCCACACCACTAGAGGGATATCTTCAACCACCAACTTACCATCCTGAGACAAGGCTGAGTATAGCCCACAAAGATCTCCGCCACGGCACAACCCAAGGGGGGGGGGGGGGCGCCAACCCAGACAGGATGACCACAACAGTGAATCAACCCACTCAGGTGACGCACCCCCTCCAGGGACAGCATGAGAGAGCCCCAGCAAGCCAGTGACTCAGCCCCTGTAATAGGGTTAGAGGCAGAGAATCCCAGTGGAAAGAGGGGAACCGGCCAGGCAGAGACAGCAAGGGCGGTTCGTTGCTCCAGAGCCTTTCCGTTCACCTTCCCACTCCTGGGCCAGACTACACTCAATCAATACAAACTTTGGTAAAATAATAAAACTGGGAGAGATATTACCAAACCTTGCATCCGCACAGTTTTCCAGTAAAATGTTAATATTTTTTGATTTACTGTGTAAATTGAGTCATTATGCATAGTGTTGTACAGTTTGTTGAACTTTGAAGTCAATGTTATGTGTTTGTAATACATTTTAAAGTGAAAAATCGTATTGTCAGTGTAATTTCGTTACCGTAGAATTGCCCAGAACAAGCTATTGGATGAAAAATACCGGAGTTTTGGTACAGGTACAGCTGACAAGCACCAGCTAAAGCTACCTAGCTAAATCAATACTTGGAGTCAAAGTATCAATATAATATCGTGATAAGTAACTGTGTCAATTTTTTCCCCCATCACTACTGAATAGCTGACAGTACTAACATATTAAACTGTGGGCAAGATTGGATGATACACAGACAGAAGCATTGGAATAAGTGGTGTGAAGATGAAGAATTGACACAAACAGCGTGAGGTTGATGTGGCTGTGTCGTTTTCCTCCCACTCATGGCTGGAATAAAGCCTATTACAGATGGCCTGTCTTTAATGTTATTAAATAGAGTGCCAGCTGCTGACCTATAGATGATCTCTGGTGTCAGATGCTGGCCAAGGTCATCTGACATTTTTTAACAAGATTCCCCCCTCTACCACCCACACTGTTCTTTATCTGATGCTAGTTGGAGCTTCAAGGTGTCTCAACTTTGTAGCAGTGAGAGCCGGCCGGGTCCGTCACAGGCAAATGTGCCTGCCAATGGATTTGTTGCCTGTCACTTGAAAATCATGCCCAGTCATAAATCTCTACTCCAGAGTTCATGTTTAATCAATGCAGTTAAATCCTCATTTAAATACATTCTCTCCCAAAATCCTCTGAATCACCTTCTCGTCAGCATTTTTATGCATACAGTCTGCCAAGCAACAATAGATGGGACCTCCACAGACGCTCTACTGCCACAAAGCTGCTGCTGCTTTCCCCTTCAGTTTAGGTTAAGCATGTAAGCCAATCAGCCTCACAAATTATTGCAAGAAATTAAGTTAATTAAGTAAAGGGTGAACTTCTCACTGGAGAGTGGATCAAGCCAATTTGAATGTATATGCTAAAATGGTTCTTTACTCAGTATGCCAGCATCTGTCTAATGCTACCAGATGTCTGGTGACTAGTGTCACATCTAGTGTCAGAGGGAATATATGCCAAGGACAACTGGGCAAAATATAAAATCAGCATCTACACTAAGAATAATAGAAAGACATCTGGCTAAAAAAACAGATAATTAAAAATCATTTCAGACTTATGAGTACATACCACAACATTGCACAAGGAGCACTGTTTCGTGCGCTCATATGGTGTCAGTTTAGGGGCATAGTCAGTGTTGGCATGTCTGCCACTGCTGAGTTCTGCTGCCTTCTCTTTCCTCTGCTCAATCTGCTCCATGTGCCTGCGACTGCTCTCATCGTGCTGGGAAGGAGAACAACCAAGAAGTCAACTAGAAATTGTAAACTTTTGTCTGGTCTGCAACTAGGAAATGTCAACATTAGTCTGGTCTTTAATGAAGGACAGGAGTGAGGTGCAGCAGCAACACTAACCTTCATCTGAATCTTCTTCTGCAGTTCCTCCATGGCCTCCTGTTGAGCAGCGCTGAGGGCAGCCAGACGCTCCTCTCGGTCTCTGTGGAGAGGACAACATACAGGAGCAGTGAGTACGTTTACATTCACACTAATAATTCAATATTAAGTGGATTATGGCAGTAGGCCGAGTATGGAATTAGTCATGTAAACACTCTGCTTATCTTAATCACTGTAACGTCAAAATCTAAGTAAGCAAAGGCCGATTTTCGGAGCAATTTTTCAAATGATTAGGACATGTAAACAGTTTAAGTTAGTATTCTAGCTGTGGATTTGATCTGTGCCTGTGCCAGCAAAGGTAGCGCAAGCCTCCCCTTATGCACGAGTGAAGTGAGTTTGGGAAAAACTGAATGTATGCATTTTAGACAAAGCTTTCACATACAAACTTTATATGTCCGAACTCAGAATCAAAGAGTATTTGCAAAAATAACAGTCACTGTGGTAGAACTTATATTTGATTGGCAATTTTCTGCATTTATCAAAAGTCCCATCAGGTAGCCCGATTTCAGGTGTCATGGAAACAGGATTATTAGTGAAATGGTTCTTCTTGCAAAGCATGTAAACGTTTTAAACAAACTATTATATTCATCTGACTACCTACAATAATCGTATTATTGTGTGCATGTAACCGTGCTCAGTGAGGAGAGCATCCTCCTTGACATCCGTATCAGACGGATACTCCCAACTGTAAATCTATTATACATGAAGAACAATGAGGGCCACATTTGATAGTCCAAAAAAAGATGTGTGATTCCGACTGTGAGCCAGGTGGTACAGACCTGGCCCTCTCTCGTGCAGCGTCCTCCCTGGCCCTCTCCTTCTCCTGCTTCTGCTGCTCGATGCGCGCATCCTGCTCCTTCCTCCTCATCAGCAGCTCCTCCACACGCGCCTGTCTCTCTGCCTCCAGAGCACGCTTACGCTCCTGGGGAGACAGACGGGAACCATAGCCAGTCAGTGGGACTGTACACTGGGGTAAGCCAGAGAGGTCTGGGGGGAAAAGGGGGAGCTGCTGTTCATTGTTACCTGTACAGCCTCGTCTCTGGCCTGCTTCTCTTCCTGTCTCCTGCCTCTCTCCTCCTGCAGCTCGTTGAGGCGCTGCTCGTACTCGTTCAGCTTAGCCAGCACGTCGTGCCTCTTGTTCTGTGCCTCCAGAGTGTTGATGAATGCTATCTCATTCACCTGTACAGAGTCACAAGGCCACCGGTCAACAAGTCGGAATCACTAAGCTACAAAAAAAAATCTAAAAGTCTGCCTCTACTCTAGTTTGCCATTGCTTTTTAGTCGTCCTTTGTCTTTACTTTAAGAACATTCTCAGTGTCAAAAATGTATTATCACAAGGGAAATCTAATTAGAAAAATACTTCAACTCTTGGACATGTAGCTAGGTGTGCAGTGTTCCAGGGGTCAGTCCTGTACCTTGGCCTCCTCCTCCTGAGCCTTCTTTACTATGGCCTGGAGCTGCAGCTCCCGCTTGAACTCTGCATGGAGTAACTTCTCCTCCATCATCCTCCGCCGCTGGTCCAACAACTCCTCCTTCCATTTCCTGACCTCCTTCTCCTGTGAGGGAAAGACAGCTTGGGTCAGCTCATTTCACTCATGTACATTTCTCTAACCAAGGTAGACATTTTCATGGTGTCTTGCTTTCAAAGCATTTCCTGCTACCCGCTCTGGTCTCATGTCCACAGGGATTAATGTGAATATACACCACTTCATGTATTTATGTGGTTAATACTCAGGATTATTCAAGGGCTCACTCATCCCACGACCGCCTGAAGAACAAAAACAAACGTCATGAAAGATTGAGTTTGGGCTAAGTCTCTCCCAGACACATCTGTGGCCAGCTGGTTTGAGAGAGGCGGAGCTGGCCTCTGATATTTAGTGATTCTATCTGGCAGTGTGCTGACAGAAGCTCTCCTCGTGGCCAGTCTGGGGCTAGGCTTTGGTGTTTCCTGTTGGCTCTGCACTGCTTGGCCACTCACCCTCTCCAGGAGCTTCTGCAGCTTGTGGGTCTTCTCATCCCGCAGTTTCTCTCGGAGCTGCTGGGCCTTCAGCTGTTTCTCCTCATGTTTCTTCTTAGACTCCGCAATGGTTCTGCCAACAAAGACAGAAAAAAATGACTTTCCTCTCCCCCAATTGTCTTACACACAGTAGCAATGAACTTTGACATGAATCAAGATCTTTTCTCTGACAAACTTCAGCGTGACATGAGGGTGGGTGTGTGTCTCACCTTTTACGAGACGGTGAGGACAGTTTCTCGTGCATGTGGATTCCATGGCCAGGGGGTCTAGAAGGCTCCTCCTCCACGATGTCCCCCCAGGAGGTGCTCTGACGCCAGGGCTCCCTCGCTGCAGAGAGAGGTGAGTCTAGACATTGACCACATCTGTGTCTTTAGCAAGAGCATCAATACATTTCATTATATGTACTGAACAAATATATATAAAACTCAACAGATTTTACTGGAGTTAAAGTTCATAAGGAAACCAGTCAATTTAAAGATTTAATCCCTAATTTAAAGGCCCTAATCTATGGATTTCACATGACTGGGAATACAGAATCTGTTGGATTTTTTTTTAATTAAAAAGTTGAGACGTGGATCAGAAAACCAGTCAGTATCTGGTGTTACCATAATTTGCATCATACAGCGCGACACATCGCCTGAGGATAGAGTTGATCAGGCTGCTGATTGTGACTTGTGAAATGTTGACCCACTCATCTTCAATGGCTGTGCGAAGTTGCTGTCGTAAACGTCGATCCAGAGCATTCCAAAAATGCTCAATGGGTGACATGCCTCAGGATCTTGTCACGGTATCTCTAGCAATTCAAATGCCATTGATGAAATGCAATCGTGTTTGTTGTCTGTAGCTTATGCCTGCCTATACCATACTTAAGGGACCCATGTGGCAGCTCCCTTATGATTGATGAGCATTTTCATAGGGCAAATGGACGGTCCCTTACTAGAGGACCTCGAGTGATATTAAAATAGTCCGACGGCCTCAGGTCACCCCCCAAGGCCTGGTCTTCCAGGAAGTCAAAAAATACAGTGTCAAGGAGACTCGTTTTCGAAGATATACATTTATTTATTTTTGAAAATGTTCTGCTGTACCAGATAATTCCAGCAGATGGCAACTGACTGTATATTGCAAATGGACATTTCATAATCAAATGGACATGGCTTTTTCTCGTAAATGAAACAGACTTCAAAGACAAAACTAGAGCACAGTGGGTGGCCAAATGTACTTTTAGCCCAGAAACATGATGGCATCGAGGACACAATGCTCTTTGAGTTCATGCACATTTTGTGGGAATGAAGGTCGAAAACGGTAATACAGCACTAATTTGACCGCTTCATGTCAAAGTACATGAACCAGCCATTTATCTATCGTAGTTTACGAGAAATCGTACAACGTCCATTTCATGATGCTTAAACAAATGTTTTTTTTCTTTAAAAAGTTAGAGATCCAGTTGAGGCGTGTTAAGGTGTATTTCGGAGCTCTACGTGATTTTCTGCACTCACACACACAACCAATATGGAGTGTCAGTGTGGGGCTTAGACAGACGAAGCCTGCAATAGTTACCAGTGTTCGAACCATCAAAGAACCGTCAGACCTAGAGCTCCGAAACGTATAAACCTGTTCTAGAGCTTAAGTTGGTAGTGCGCGGTGAGTTCTGTGGCTCTAGAAGGTTCTCAGGTCGAGAAACAGCCTCGTCCATTTGCAATATCTTCAATAAATTTTTAACATCGCGGAAATGACAACATTTAGAAAAGTCCCCAGAATAACAAGACTAGGTGCATTGAAACCGCCTCGTCCCATAGAGACGAATGTACTTGTCCTCTTGCTCAGTTGTGCATCGGGTCCCCCCACTCATCTTTCTATTCTGGTTAGAGCCAGTTTGCGCTGTTCTGTGAAGGGAGTAGTACACAGCGTTGTACGAGATCTTCAGCTTCTAGTCATTTACAACATTAACAATGTCTACACTATTTCGGATCAATATGTTGCTATTTTAATGGACCAAGAAATGTGCTTTTCTTTCAAAAACAAGGATATTTCTAAGTGACCGCAAACGTTTGAACGGTAGTGTAATACATTGCCAGTCTTAACATGTTATACAGCATATTGTCAGTGTGAACATGCTATTCTGCAAGATGACAGTGTCCATTGCCAATGTATATTCATAAGGACTTCCCATTACGAAATGAACATGCTGAATCAACACCAATGAGAAATTCTAACTTGCTATGATCAGAACTTGACAAATAGACCTTCTAGGTTGATTTAGGGCTTAACATAGTGATATATTTCATTTGGTCAGTATATAGGCCATCTCGACATTATATATGCCATTTGCACATGGTTCACTGACTTTTGGGTTTGGAAGCCTACTTCCTATGATCATATATGGCAAATGGACAAAACATAGGCCTTATGAACAAACTCGCATAAGACAAATCTAGGTACATACGGTTCTTACATATGTATAATTGCAACAAAAAAAGATTTTTTATTTTTTTTAAACTGTCCAAAAATGCACTTTTTACGATGTTCATTTTTTTATTCAGGTTGTGAAGATTTCACCCTTGAGACCTGACTTTGACCATTTCCCACATAGAATCCTATGGTGGAGCGCACTCGCCCCCTTTGGGATTTTTGGTTTATTACACCCAGCATTTGCTATGTTCCACTTGCAATATGTTTTTGACCAACTGCCACCCAATTGAGTGGTATTTGCGATTGTGTATATGTTTCGCCCAATGACAATAAGTAGCCATTAATTTTTGTCCATTTCACGGGGGTCTTCCCTTACATAACTCCATGTACTGCCAAATTCTCAAAAACGATGGAGGCGGCTTATGGTAGAGAAATTAACATTCTGGATTTTCTGGAAACAGCTCTGGGGGACATGTCTCATAACTTGAGACATCTGTGGCATTGTGTTGTGACAAAACTGCACATTTTAGAGGGGCCTTTTAGTCCCCAGCACAAGATGCACCTGTGTAATGATAATGCTGTTTAATCAGCTTCTTGATATGCTACACCTGTCAGGTGGATAGATTATCTTGGCAAAGAAGAAATCCTCACAGAGATGCAAACAAATGTGTGCACCAAATTTGAGAAAAATAATATTGTTGTGCTTATGGAACATTTCTGGGATCTTTTATTTCAGCTCATGAAACATGGGACTAACACTTTACATGTTGCCTTTATATTTTTGTACAGTATAGATTAATTACAACTAAACAGAAAAGAGATTTACCGTCATAATCGGCTAACATGTCACTCCAGTCCATGTTGAGTCCACCTCCACTGCCAATGCTGGCCTAGAAGAGAGAGAATCAGTTCATGATCAGTGACAATCATTAGGATATTGCAAGGTGAGCAAAACTCAAGACCTGGGGAAAGGGATCCTACCACTTCACATTTTTAACTACCAAACTACTTTCATATGACCAAAGAAAAGTGTGAGTGTGTGAGGTATGTGACTTACAGAGAAGTCACTCTCGTTGTCAGTCTCCAGGTCATTGTTCTCAGCCTGGATCTCTCTGGTCAGCTGTTCCTCTTCAGCGATGGCGCTGGCAATAGCCTCCTCGTTGGCCTTCTCCAGGCGGTCAGCCAGCTCCTCCTTCTTAGCCAGGACCTCTGCCATGGACTGGGGCTGGACACACAGCACACACACAGACTCACATACAGCTCCTTCCTCAGGTCATTCAGGTTTGACCAAGCCCACTGGCAGTCAGGGTCTGTCTCGACATCTCTAAAATGCAGGAATGTTGTCTATTGCTTTTACCAAGACTTTGAAATGTGTTTTTATATAGTGGTGGGCTTGGCGGGATCAACTTAAAACATTTCCTGAGTTTTATTTTGAAGAATGTGTCTTCATTTCATACAGCTCTAAGAGTACCATTTTGAGATGTTGGTATTATAACAATGTCAAAACTGAAAAGAAGATCAAACCAAAAAGTTAACTGCATCGACCAATCACAAGATCACAGGTGAGGAAGCATTCAGGAGTCATGCAGAACAAGTTCACTGTGAGGATGACGAGATGGTGGAAGGAGGCACAACTAAGGGACCATTTCACTGACATGGTTCAAAACAATGAAACACAGGTCGGAATAAATACCTACTAGATTAGTCTAAATAGCCTGATGGAGACCAAAATGTCTCAATGTCTATTAGTCTTTAGACTTCTGACATGAACTTGACAAATAGTCTTTCCTTAGTCCGAAATTACAATCAGGGAGAATAGATAGCTAGCTGCACTCCAGTCCAGAGAGACCAGAGCTCCAGTCTAACTTAACAAGGGGAATGAGGGAGAGGTTTCTCTCACCAACAAAGCTGTTTGTCTCTAACTAGGGTCCTGCAGGGGAGTCTAAACAGCACTGGGCTTATCTGAGCCACCCAGAGAGGTGTCTGGCCTGCTCCAGAACTAAGACCAGATCTGCTTGCGTTTGATCTGAGCAAAGATGACTTTCCGTGTAGATCATTCAAAAGACATCATCTCTAGGTATAGAGAAAACCTCCATAAGAGGTTAAAGTGCTGTGGAAGTATCTATGACAGACAGTAACCCTGCTAGTGAAGGAGGGTATTCCTGATTAACTGCAGAGAGACTACATAGGCAGTAACAAACCTGACAAGGGAAGGCTGCTGATCACTAAATGCACAGTGGAGACCAGCTACAGAAAACAAACTAAAACCTGACACAGTCATTGTACAGTCGTGGCCAAAAATGGAGAATGACACAAATATACATTTTCACAAAGTCTGCTGCCTCAGTTTGTATGATGCCAATTTGCATATACTCCAGAGTGTTATGAAGAGTGATCAGGTGAATTGCAAAGTACCTCTTTGCCATGCAGATGAACTGAATCCCCCCCAAAAATGTCCACTGTCCACCAGCTGACATCATGTCAGTGATTCTCTAACACAGGTGTGAGTGTTGACGAGGACAAAGCTGGAGATCACTTGGTCATGCTGATTGAGTTCGAATAACAGACTGGAAGCTTCAAAAGGAGGGTGGTGTTTGGAATCATTGTTCTTCCTCTGTCAACCATGGTTACCTGCAAGGAAACACGTGCCTACATCATTGCTTTGCACAAAAATGATTTCACAGGCAAGGATATTGCTGCCAGTAAGATTGCACCTAAATCAACCATTTATCAGATCATCAAGTACTTCAAGGAGAGTGGTTCAATTGTTGTGAAGAAGGCTTCCGAGCACCCAAAAAAATCCAGCAAGCACCAGGACCGTCTCCTAAAGATGATTCAGCTGGGGGATCGGGGCACCACCAGTACAGAACTTGCTCAGGAATGGCAGCAGGCAGATGTGAGTGCATGTGCACGCACAGTGAGGTGAAGACTTTTGGAGGATGGCCTGGTATCAAGAAGGGCAGCAAAGAAGCCACTTCTCTCCGGGAAAAACATCAGGGACAGACTGATATTCGGCAAAAAGGAACAGGGATTGGACTGCTGAGGACTGGGGTAAAGTAATTTTCTCTGATGAATCCCATTTCCGATTGTTTGGGGCATCCGGAAAAAAGCTTGTCCAGAGAAGACAAGGGGAGTGCTACCATCAGTCCTGTGTCATGCCAACAGTAAAGCATCCTGAGACCATTCAGGTTGCTTCTCAGCCAAGTGGCTCGGGGAACAAAACATCAATATTTTGGGTTCATGGCCAGGAAACTCCCCAGACCTTAATCCCATTGAGAACTTTTGGTCAATCCTCAAGAGGCGGGGGGACAAACAAAACCCCACAAATTCTGACAAACTCCAAGCATTGATTATGCAAGAATAGGCTGCCATCAGTCAGGATATGGCCCAGAAGTTAATTGACAGCATGTCAGGGCGGATTGCAGAGGTCTTGAAAAACTGCAAATATTGACTCTTTGCATCAACTTCATGTAATTGTCAATAAAAGTCTGACACTTATGAAATGCTTGTAATTATACTTCAGTATTCCATAGTAACATCTGACAAAAATATTTAAAGACACTGAAGCAGCAAACTTTGTGGAAATTAATATTTGTGTCATTCTCAAAACTTTTGGCCACAACTGTACACATGCCATGACCTCTGGCCCTTTGGGCTGAACCTGTCCCTGAACTGGACACCCTGTCATAGGTTCTCTCACCATTTCAGTTCAAATCACAGTCAAGTTTTGATTATTGCCCACTTCATCAACACAGCATAACAACTGGGCTGGCTACTTCCAGCAACGAACACGACAGACACTGCTTTCAGAGCTCCCACAACCGGACCCATATGGTCATCCTCTCACAGCCAACCATCAACACCCCCAAGTAAACTGAGGTTCTGAGGGGGCTGTGCAGCATGTCATCTCACATTGTGGTTGAAGGTTCTGTAGATTGACTTTGTTTAGGCGGTGAAGGACCCTGGGGGATCTCTGACCCCCCCCCCCCCCTCCCCCCGCACTGAGCCCTCCCCCCTCTGCTCCTCCATCGCTCAGCACTCACAGTGGAAAGCTCTGTGGGGTCCAGCACACTCTCCAGTTTCACCGCTGCCATGGGAGTCTCAGCCTGTCCTGGAGCAGATGCTGCCATGCCCTGTGACGCACCCCTGGCAGCCCCCTTGTTCCCCAGAGCACTGGGCCCATCCATCTGGGCCGTGTCTAGGGACGGAGGGAGGGCTAAGGAAAGGACTGGAGCTGGTAGGGATAGGGTTGCAGAGGGGGTAGGGTCTTCGGCTTGTGTAAGAGAAGGGGTTGGGGCTGGTATGGGCGGAGGCGTGTCCTCACGGGGTGTGTCGACACACTGCCCCGAGTCTTGCACACTGTCTGCTGGGGGCTGCACCGACACAATCACACACACACAATATTAAACACATGCATATTCCAAGCATTTCATGAGAGCAGTGACAATTCAAAACGATTAACACACACATCATGCAGGGAGGTTGGTACTAACATGCCCTAAACACCCAAACCTCATCAGATCATCAAATAAACTATACTGAACAAATACAAAAATAAACGCAAAATGTAAAATGTTTCATGAACTAAACTAAAAATTGATTTGCTGATTGGCTGGCTGGGCCTGGCTCCCAAGTGGGTGGGCCCACGTGCTCCCAGACTCACCCATGGCTACGCCCCTGCACAGGCGTGTGAAATCCACAGATTAGGCCCTAATTCATTAATTTAAATTGACTGATGCCCTTATATGAACTGTAACTCAGTAAAAATAGTTGAAATTGTTTCATTTTGCGTTTATAATTTTTTTCAGTATAAATGTGGAAACACATGAAATCTGTCTAAATCAAGCAATGCCTAGAATACACCCCTACCCAGTGTGTTCTGAGGCATTGAGAGATAATTTATTTAATGAGTGAAAATGGCATCTTTCTGCCTCTGAAATTTCAGTGTATGATCAATTGTGTTAAAACTGATATGCCCCGTCTGGACAGGCTGTCTATGACTACTGTGGAGCCCAAAACAAAAACAATGTGGCTGATAAAACGGTTTTGAGTTACTCTGCACCACATCTCCCGTCTTCCTGAATAATTTATATTTGGGGACTCCTGGGAGGGTGAGCGACGTCAGGGCTCAGTACCTCCATGTTACCCTTCTCCAAGTCTTCTGCCGTCTCCTCAAGTGGGACAGGCTCCTCAGGGATTGTCTGTTCACAGTGACCCGTGTCTTTATCCAGGGGGCAGGACCTGCCAAGGAGCTGTTGGTTCTTCTTGTTACTGTCGTCGTTAGGGCTGATGTGAGCCAGGACCGGGCTGACCTTGGCTACGATGATGGCAGACCGAGGCCTAGCAGGACGTCCACGCTGGACTGTCTCCCAGCCCTCAGAGTCCTTCTTACCTGGACACAGGAGGACACACACAAATAAGAAGAGAACAAAACAAATGTCAATGCCCCATAGGCGTTAACCAGAAGGGGGGACACACCCTGAAGACAAAAGGACATCAGAGGTGTACTAAATGATGAGGATCATGTAGTTCATTCTATAGATGTGGAGGAAAGAGCTCTGCTTACCTGGTTTCTCTACAGGACACGTGTTGGGCTGGCTGGGGACAGGGAGAGACTGGGAGGACTTGACACGCTCAGCCCAGCTGGGGCCCGTGTGGGACAGACGAGCTACCGCCAGTGTGGGTGGAGGACCACTGGAGAGATAAACACATAAATCAGAACCAGAAGAGAACAATACCAACATACACAAAAGCATTTCAACCAGAGAGATTATCACTGTACAAAAATAGTACAAATGGCTGTGAGGACCACTAAAAGAGATGACCCTAAGGTGAGCAGCTCCAACTGCCTCTTCCAGGCTGGGCTTTTCATCACAACACTCCCAGGGCCTACAGGGCTGTCTCAGGCAACAGACCTCCTTCATGATCAATACCCATTTCCTGCAGCATTCGATTACAGGGAACTGCACATATTGAACTGATGCTTCAGCAGTCTTTAACCACACTTATCTACACCTCCCACTGTTTCTGTGGCGAGGGCCAGTGAGACTCAACAAATTACATTAAACAAATGCCTCGCCATCAGCAATCAATCCCCTTGATCAGATCACGCACAGAGTAGCCTCTACCAACCTAGACCAGTCGGCACATCATATCTTACATTGATTTGTTAGAGGTTTTAGCATTTGCATTCCCTTTTCGCTAACTGTAAACATCTAATGATGGCTGACCATTTTACACGTAATGTCAGCCAGGCTGCAGCTGAAAGATGCCGAGGCGCAACAGATTGTACTGCTTCCCAGAATGTGCTGATGGGGAGTAAAACAACAAGGGATTTTGATGACTGCTGTGTGTTCATAATGACTGTCAGTCATTACATAAACATGATGGTAAGCAATTTGAGCTCAGATCGGAAACAGTGGAGATTAGGGCTGTCAACTGAACCAGAAATGAGATGGAGAAATCTTACCCAAAGTTGAGGGCACGGCGAGCACTAGGAGAAGGGACCATTCTGTCCGATGAGGGGCTAGGCAACACATGACGACCTGGGGACATTTTACGCACTTCCCAAGCCAAAGACGTGGGTCTTGATTCAGAGGGGACAAAGAAATTATGTTTTTCATAAACTTGTAATATAGTGTAGTACCATAGTTCAGGGTGAGATTTATGTCTCACTTTAGCTAAAAACAATTCAATTAATGGAACACAGAAACAAAGGTTGTCTGATTGATTAACAGTCTATGTAAAATGTACAAATTGGGAGACAACATAAAAGCTTGGATTTTTATATCTTAGTCAATTAACAGGTGTTGTGGTCACTGTGTTAAAGAGACGCCATTGATCCAGTGTGTTTGTGACTCAATGGCATGGAGCAGAGATGTCACTTAGAGGTTCCCTCCGGGAGCGATGGGAGTGAGAGAGTGAGAGAGTGAGAGCGAGTGAAAAGCAGTGTGAGTACCCAGCCAAATAGAAACAGCCAGGCGCCCCAGGGCAAAGGATTCTTTGGCCGAAGGAGCTCTATTCTGGTAGATTCTAATGTCTTGTTTTGGATATTGTCTAGTTCTATATGATCAGGACTATTTTCTAAGTTGGAGAACATTAAACCTTCAATAAATTCCGTTGTAATGCCTTGATTCCGTTTGGGCCCGAATTATCACAGTATTTGGACCAGAATGAGGCTCTCCACTACCTATTGTTCCTGCAGTGATGATTCACCATCTTCATCGAATGTTTTCATAATTTTAAAAGATAATCGCCAAGAAACCTACCAGTAAACTATGCAAATCAGGGAGCCAAATAAATGTCTCTTTCAGATTCGATAGGCTACACTGACAAGACGAGTCGCTCACTTTAGCGTCAATGTCTGGCAAGTCACGTCATCCTAGGAAAGGAAACCTGGGAAATAATTTGGTTTACTTGTCCGGATGCGATACCATGGACATAGTGTAACCACGTTGCATGATTTATGAATGGCAAAGGGATATGGGAGATCGACTTTATCCAGTCAATTCGACAGCTTTTATAAACTAGTCAACATTTGTGGTTTAGTTGTCAAAGCACAGTAAATAGCCTACTATGCTCCAAGACTCCGAGGCTAGCTATGTGCAACACGTGAATATGCCAGAAATATTAGGCTAAATCGTGGATTTTGACTCATCGTTACCGCTTACATTACAAGGGACATACAAATTCACCAGCATCTTGCTCTCTCCCGTGTATAGAAATTTGACTGCAACCAACCCCGGCACACAAAAAGTATACAGGGAGGCGTGATAGACAGCAGACTGTGTTTCTCTGTCATCACTCACTTTGTGACTGACAGGTGTCTATCCTATCAACAGATCGCTAGAAAATGCATGTCGTTCATTCCAGCAGGAGAGGGCTTGACTGACTAGTGAATTGAAACTTTTAAATATAGAGTAGCCTAGTTAATATGAAGTGGAAAATGAATCTGTAATCGGTTGATTAGCCGACAGCCTAGGGTTGGGCGATATGGCTGAAAATTCATATCTACATTTTGTTCAAACTTATGTTTGATTCACGATATGCATTTCAATTTTGTGTATGTTCTCTCTAAATAGGTGTTGTACAATTATAGGTAAAATACACAGCATATCAAAGAGTCAGCAATAATCTAATGAATTCAGGGCGTGTGAAGTTATACCTAGGCTAAATATAAGCCTTCCACAACCATAAGACCCACTAATAGTGTATTTATTTCATCCACATATTTTAAACCTACTTTGTTGTTGTAATAGTCACAGATCTGGCTTTCAAGTCTGTCTATGAAAATGCCCTTTTTTGTTACACACTTAACTAGAACCATGCATAATGCACATTCACTAATAAATGACTAACTTCTTGTAGCAGGCATTTGGCTATAGAAAATAACACAGGTCTCATCAACAATCTCAAGTCCACATGCTCGTGCTTAGCCAGCTAATCTTTATATTTCAAGTTTAGCCAACTTGGATCTATTTGCTAGCTAACGAGGTTGAACAGTTGAATTGTTACGAGCACAGCCTTGTGTCTGTCTCCAACTGCTTGACAAGCATGCTAGCCTGTCCACTTTGGTCAGACGTTAAAATCAAGTGGCCTACCTTATTTATCAGAATGAGAACGAGTTGCCAATTCCTTACATAAAATGGTGTGTTATGCTTTATTGCACACTTATAAACAGACTAGACAGCTTGTATAACAGTCTGGCTAAAATGCTGCTTGCGGTACGTGGTACCCCAATGCCGCGTACGACAACCTGAGCATTCATTTTCCAGAATCAATGTTCATTGATACTCTCGTTTTAGTAGTGTCTGCTCTGCATGCAATTTGAGTAGTTGAGACATAAAAAGGGTATGGTTAGAAAAGTTAACTTCTCTTATTACAGTAAACTAATGTCTCAATGTCCATGTGATCTCTCAACTTTGTTGGCATGAGAGACAGGGTAGGGGCTTGGTGTGTGTAAACCATAGAGGAAGTGGTGAAGTGAGAGGATTCACGTTCGCTAAAATCTGTCCGAAATAAGCCCAATGCATTTCTACGGGTTTATTTTGGACCTAAGCTTGTCGCCTGTCTTCCCAACTTTGGGACAAAGACTCACATTGTTAGGGCGGATACAAGCATCTTTTCATTATACACAGATCTCTGGTGTAAATGGGGAGGTGCATACAGCACAGAAGGAGTGAAAGAGATGAGACCAAAAATACAACACGTGAACAAGCAGACATAACGAAAAATAACAAAATCTCGATTCTTGCGATACAGGCATTTGGAATATTGGGCAAAGACATTATTTTTTATTAATCAAATCGACATCGCCCAGCTCTACGACAGCCGCCGCTAATGGAATATATATACACACACACACACGTCTGTGTGAGAGAGAAAGAGAGACAAGACATCGGTCGATCACCTGTTCTGGGCATCTGTTTTCTCTAACTTCTCCTGCAGCTGGATCCAGTCGATGAGAGCTTTAAAGTCCCGCACATAGTTGTCCAACATCATCAGCACCTCCTAAATAAAGACAAACACCTTTCAGACAGACGGGGGCATCTCAGTGTATCCATCACCAATCACACAAACATCCAGAGGCGTATGCCGATAGGGGGCGCAGGGGTACTTGCCCACTCAGATTTGTCCAATATTTTTTTCTCTTCTGTAACACTACTAGCCACTTGTCAATTTTACGAAGTATGCTTTAGCTAGCCCATACAGGTTCCCAATCTCCCAACCTCATAACTAGCCTAACTACCAAGAAGCCATTTCAGGCTGTTAATCAGGTTATAGTAGCTAGATTAACCATGTTAGCTGGCATGGTTCGTAGCTTTTAGAAAAGCAAGGAATAACTAAATGTACTGAATAAAACTCACATTCCTTAAAATCTTTTACCTAGATTTTAGCAAATGCAAAGAAGCATATTTAGTTTCCTTAAAAAAAGAACCACCAGTCAGGAGGATAACAACTGCTCAAGAGGTATGCTTAGATATGCAGAAAAATATATGTTTAATAAAATGTTATATATTTTTTTGCATAGAATTAACAAGACGATTATAGCTCTAGATAGCTGGAAAAAGCTGTTTCATGTGTTTGAAAGCGGGGCCGAGACCCCCCCCCCCCCCAGCCATCCTTACGTACCTTGTGTCCCTTAAGATTTTTTAGATGCTTGACGCCCCTGCAATCATCCACATATAATATCAGCACAATGAGAAACTACTTTGTCTTAGAGATTATGATTTGAAATTCAGTTCAGACTGTTCAGTGTGGTCTTGTAATAGGTTAACTTTGGAAACAGCCATAGTGAGGGAGAAGTGGCACAGATCTCAGCACCCTGTGTATTGTCTCTATTTGTGGAGAATCTCAGAGGCTCTATCCAGCTCCACATCTCACAGCACTCAGGGGCTCCAGTAACCCAAATGCCCCCTGCACCTCTATAACACAGAGGAGTGGGAATCTGGGCCAGGGCCAGGCCCAGTCACAGTCAGTGGAGCACATCTCACCCACACAAACAGGTAAGAGGCCCTTCTATTCAGCCCATGACAAGGGAAGACAAAAACATCTCAGTAAAAATACTTCTCCCTGCACCACTGATCCACCACAAGAGGTGGGGCTGAAATTACCAATGACATTACCAGAGGGGCCAGGACACATTTAATTGGCTTGTAATCATTTCTTGCACAGGGAGAGTCCGGTGACGCCACCTATTGTCCATCTGATACCTAATCTCACTCTACCCACTGTTCATTTCCCATCCTCTGTGAAGGTAGCTATCAAAATACTACATTTTAAAACTCAGTCAAACTGGTAGGCTACATAAGGAGTCATATTTCTTTAATTATTATCGGTCTTCTGACAGGGTCAAAAAAACTATAAATCACAATGTATGTGCACTAGCCTACTTGTAAGAGATGAGGTTCATGTTTGTTTATCACAGAGAGGACATAGTGAGTTGTGAAGGCTCGAGCCAGTCCTCTCCTCCGCTCAGCACTCTAGTGAAACCGACAGAGAGGGGACATACTGGCTTGTGAAGACTATAGCCCATCTGTCCCCTCCTCAGCAGTCAGCCCAGGCAGAGCTCTGGTGATTGATGGGGAGTATGGGAGGGAGTGGTAATTGAGAGTAAAGCTTCACAGTGCTTTTAGTTAATAGAGAAGTCAGCTCAGTGAAAGATGTGTCCAGCAGCAGGCCTGCTGATTAGAGCTAGTTAACAGCCCCAGCCGGGCCCTCCGCTGCTGGTTTCATTTGATAATGAAGGCTGCAACAGCTGAGGACAGAGGGAGGCACTGCCTGGTGTGACACTGCGTGAAGGCACTGAAAACCATATTCACGACACAAACCAACACACTTGCCGACAAATACTACTCACCTAAGTAGAAGTACTTAAGATTTCCTGAGAACTGCATAAAGATTTAAACCTGCTAGAGGTCATATGAAGCCTGATGAACAGTAAAAACATGGTAATTTCAGTAACAATGAAATGCTGAAAACATTTATTAGAGTGAAAGTTCATCCAATTTCACTTTTAGTTTCTGACAATATGTTGTGTGCCAAATCATGTTTATTTTAGCCTTGAAGCTTCCTCAAAGTCATAATTTATGATGCAGTAGATCGCTTCTACTGTAGCTCTCCTCCCCTGCATGGTAGCGTAGTATGATGTGGCATAAATCAGGGCCCAGATGGAACAAATGGTTTATAAGAAATAACTAATTAGACCTGGGGGCTGTGGGTTAAAGAGATGTGGGCGTTATTAATATACAAGCATAAATCTGATCACTGCATGGTCTGGCTCTCCTGGCTGGGGCTGGAGGGTCCCACACAGGAGAAGCCAGTGTTGATGAAGGAAGGGCTGAACTGTATCTGTTGGTCTGTTAGTCTCATTCAAACAACAGAAGCACACAATCAAACTCTCCCCACAGTTCTAAATGTCTAAACTAGTCTATAGGCCTGAGAACAAAGTGATGTCACATCACCAGGCCAGCGCTATGTGCCTGTGGGTGGCAGAGCGCAGTGGGCCTGTTTGTGTTTGTGCGAGAGCACAAAGTGCAGATTTACACCACTCCAGGGGATTGTGGCCGGGTGGTATCAGAGCACTCTGCTTCCCCTCCAGCTAATTCAATCATTTATTAGAGAGTCAGTCAGTCCATTAGGGCCAGGCTGAGGCTGGCTGGGTGGGAGTCGTGGGACTGACGGGGATATGAGCCCAGCCCATTAGACTTCACTGGGGTGAGAACACAACACAGCAGCCAGACTACATCTCACACAGACCTACTGTCAGCATGGAGACCACAGGCAGGGGCAGTGTGTTCCAGCACTGACCACACGCAGTCACCACAACCATGCTCAGCATAATGCAGCATGGCAGACTCATCAATACAGCAGAGCAGAGCCAGATCAACATGGCAGGACAGCCCTGAAGCAGTATTACACTACTGGCCCTGCCTAGTAAACAAGGGCATTAGTGTGCTGCTGGAGTGACACTCAACAACATACCATGCCATGCCTGGTGTACACCACTGATAACAGTTGAGATTATTTCCAAAACGCTATTTTATTTTATTACCTTTATTTAACTACGTAAGTCAGTTAAGAACAAATTCTTATTTTCAATGACAGCCTAGGAACAGTGGGTTAACTGCCTGTTCAGGGGCTGAACGACAGATTTGTACCTTGTCAGCTCGGGGGTTTGAACTTGCAACACTCCAACACTCTAACCACTAGGCTACCCTGCCGCCCAAATATCTATACCCACCAATAATTCACATTTGTGAATTAGAAATGATTGCTTATGGGGCTACCTTCATGTGTGCGTAAAATAAGATATTTTATTCATAGATTTTAGATGTGTATGAAAATGTGTTATTTTGCAAAATGCTATATATCCATTGTTTAGCTGGAATGGAATGTTTGTATCCTGTATATATGACTGAGATATGCGGTGGTCTCACCGAGCCATCTTAATATGAATGCACTTACTATAAGTCGCTTTGGATAAGAGCGTCTCCTAAATGACTCAAATGTAAAATGGAAATATTTTACATATAGATCTCACATTGTATTGAATAATATATATATTTTTTCTTTATTGATGTCAAATGTATCATTTGTACATTTCTTTGTAATAAATGTAGTTATTTGTTACGTTTGACTGTAAAACCTAGCAGTACTACTACTTTCTCAGCGTGAGGAAGATATATAGCATTTTGCAAAACAACAACAACGTATGTGTGTCTCTGAAATTAAGCCATCAAGTGATAGATTTTAAACAAATACATTGAACAACCCCATGTCATGATTAGAGAGTGAAAAGACACCAATCTATTTCAGTATTTATTTTTGTACTCTTATCAATAAAAGCTCATTTACCAATATTCCTGAAAATGGATGTATAGTGTTTTGGAATGAAACTCAGTTGTAAGCAGCAACAATTTCATAACAAATCCCAATATCCTTATTGTGTGCTATCAGTAGCCTATCCTTTCAGTTCACATTCATTGTTGCTCCAAACAGAGACTCCGGCATGGCTTCTCTTCCAGTCGCCCAGCCCAGCCTCCATTCCAAGCCCACTAGCACAACCCCAGAAAACCACACGCCACAAATCCACACTGTTTACACCATGTCATCAACATCCACCCCCTCCAGCCAGACCCAGGAGAGTGCCTTGTGATAATTCTCTCACCAGCAAGCCTTCAAAGGCCCCTCTGACACTAACCAGAGAACAAGAATGTGAGAGAGGGAGAATCGCTGTTATCAACTCAATAGCTCCCTCTAGTGTTGATGAAGTGTGGTGCTCTGCCGTGCCTCCAACTACTTATATTTATCGTCTGTGAGCTTGTTGAGAAGGACCCTGTTGAAGTAGCTAGAGTTAACACATGACAGTCTGTTGGGTCCCTACCTTGCACTCCACCACACTCTGGTCAGATTCACAGGTAACATAGATCTCGTCCACGGCCCGCCGCAGATTGTCGAAGAGGAAGGCCCAGTACCGTGCTCGCAGGTCCACCTTGCGCGGCTGCCTGGCTTTGGAGGGGCTCTTCTCTGCTCCCTTTTCAAGCAAGGCGCCGGCTGTACTCTTGCTGTCCAGGCCTGCATTCTGTGGAGACAGCAAGAGGGAAGACTTAAGACAAATAATATGATGCAACTACGTCTACAATGCCCTCTAGTGGTAAAGATGAATAAATAGCACTGAGCAAACCATTTCACACATCATTAGTTTTTACTACGTTTTATTATAAAAGAGCGGCAACATTAGAATATGTGGACTAATATTGGCCTCTATCCCCATTAGTTTAAGAATTGACGATGTGTTATGCACACCTGTTTCTTATTCCTGTGCAGACCAGAGTTGATCCGCTGGTTCCTCAAATGGGTGTTGGTATGAGTTTTGGACTTCCCTGTGAAACATAAAAAATATTTAGTTCTGAAACACACACACACGGCTTTTACATTGATCTGGTCACCCTTCGTTTTGCCAAAGATATAATATGACCTGAGGGAGGAACTAAACCTAAAAGTGCAGAACCTCACACACACACACACACACAGGCCTGTAACAAAGCCCTGCAAGAGAAAAACGCTCTCTCTCATGCTGTTCTCTGCCCAACATTCTCAGAGTAGGTAAAAGGTGCTTACTTTGGCAAAATGCCCAAATACTGTGGAAAAACAACCCTGTTACAATGAAAAAGCTGTGAGCAAGAGCAGGTTATTGATATCACAGATTAAACATCTTTCTTCTTTATTGTAGATACCCATTGCAGAACATATCTAGCCGGTTAGGAAATATTCTGCCTTTGGTCATTCAAAGGACTAACTGGGTTATATGATGCATGTTCCTAATCATAATCAATCGTGTTGTTTAAAAGCGGGCAAACTGATTGTTTTCCATCAATCAATTAAAACAAACCCCACTTTTCTGCCTAGTCAGTGGATGTGAAGCTCATTAAATCAGAGTCATATTGATATTTTTAAACTAATGAACTGACACACATTATCAGTGTACATCTTGGAATCACTAATGCAAAGTTGCATACCATCTCAAATATAGAAATATCAGAGGGCAGGCAATCTCTAATCTATCTACTGTAGTCGTCTCAGTGAGGGGTAGTATAGATGTGGGGTGAATCGAAAGAACAACAGAGAGATGAATTCGAGGATGTAATTTTGTTATAGTAGATGTTGTATTACAGCTAAGAGCAGTGTCTAGACTTGTGACTTTTCCTCACCACAATGCCCTCTGATTCATGCACTATAAAAGTAAACAACTTCTGCCACTGGAGGTGAACATTGGAGTTTGCCCATCCAACCAATTGTATACCCACCAAGATAACAAAATATCTGGCAAAAACACTGTGTACATTAAGACAGTCATTAATCTGACATAGTATTGAAAGCCCCATTTTAGCATGTGAGTGTGCCTGTGTGCATTTTGACATCACTGACCTTCCTCCTCTTTGTTCTCTAGCGGAACACTCCAGGCAATGAGATTTCTAGCAGCACGGCCCTCCTCTGCAACAATCTTCCGCACCTTGTCATGGCTGTTTGAGCGCTGAAAGGATGCCTGCAGACAAAATGGGGATCACATCAAATGGTACCAAATACCAAAAACGAACTGCACATGGGCAAGTTTATAACACTGACAAGCTGTTGATAAAAGCTGCTGCTCTGTACGGCAGATGGAAATGTTTATGCAGCAGGGTTGGCCTACATATAGACTAGGCCACACTAGAGAAGGTGCACAAATGTTTTATGGCCATCTGAGGAGACCTGTCCCAAACTGGACAGATAAAGCATGTGAAGTTTTGAAAAGCACAATGTGGTTCTTCACACCAGCATGTTATGTTATGCTGCTTGGTAACAGGAGGACATGTTCACATAAGTCTAGGTTTTAATCAGAATGGGGCATCAAATGCCTTATAATACATAAATGCAGAGTACTGTGTTTAATAGTCTCTGAACTCTGGGCCCTGGCACCTCATGTGACATTAAGTTAGTCATGCCAAAAATCTCTTGTTCACTCCTAGCTTGCTCTCGCCCTCTTTTCCCCTCTCTCGCACTCACACACACACGCATGCATATGTACACACACACACACACACACACACACACACACACACACACACACACACACACACACACAAACAGATATGCACAGACAGACAAGCACACACACATCACAACATGGTCTAGAGGATCCCATGCATGAATACCAAAAGAAAATCTGCTTTATAAGCAGTGAGTCCCACTTTGCAATGCCAATTAAAGACGTCTGTTTCCATCTATTGAGAAAGCCTGGCATCTAGGTTTATGTTCTCCATAACCACAAAATAGTTTTTTTGACACTATCTAGGTTTCCATCCAATTGACGACAGATGTTCATGCAAATATTCTAAAATCTACATAAAGAAAATATTTACATTTTCCCACCAGTGGAGTGTTTCCACCAAACTGACTTCTTGCGGATAAAAATCTGTGCGTCAAATCAAATTTTACTGGTCGCATACACGTTTAGCAGATGTTATTGCGGGTGTAGCGAAATGCTTACATTCCCAGCGCCAACAGTGAAAATGATACAAATCTAAAAGTAACTTTTATTGCCAATATGTAAAAATTGTTTACATAAAGCCAACAACAAAAAACGTTGCAGCCAACAGGTAGAAAATATCATGAGGAATATAAATATCCTATAAATCACATTGGCTGTGTATGCCCTGTCTGCAAGGAACTTGAAACATTGTATCAAGTATTGGATTAACTAGGTCCAGCATGAAGCTAGTGCTAGTAAACTTGCAACATTGTATAACATATTCTGGGTCCTCAGAGTTTCCCAGGTCAGTGAGCTCTGGACAGACCGACTCAGCTGTAGGGATAAGAAGTAAATCAGGTAGGCCTATTTTATTTAGTTTCCACCGGATCAGAGCATGACATTTCACCTTTCATGCTGAGTGGTAATCGAAAGGGAGAGAGCTGTAACGATTTTTTTAAATAGGCTACGTTGAGGAACTATTGTCATTCTCAATGGATGTAAAAACAGACTTTGTTTACTTGCTGTTCGAGATGAAGGAAAAATTTATTTGAGAAGCTCCACAGTGATGGTGAGTTAAGACAATCATAAATCGGAGGAGGGCCTGTTGTCCGGGCCTCTGGCAGTCTCTATGGGGGTGCAACAGGGTTAAATTCTCAGGCCGACTCTCTTCTCTGTATACATCAATGATGTCGCTCTTGCTGCTGGTCATTCTCTGATCCACCTCTATGCAGACGACACCATTCTGTATACCTCTGGCCCTTCTTTGGACACTGTTAACTAACCTCCAGACGAGCTTCAATGCCATACAACTCTCCATCTGTGGCCTCCAACTGCTCTTAAATGCAAGTAAAACTAAATGCATGCTCTTCAACCAATCGCTGCCCGCATCACTACTCTGGATGGTTCTGACTTAGAATATGTGGACAACTACAAATACCTAGGTGTCTGGTTAGACTGTAAACTCTCCTACCAGGTTGGGGATGTATAACATGTATGTAAACTCTAGGCCAGAAGACTACCCTGAAAAACCTAACCTCTATCAAATAAAAAGATGGCAGAGCCGCAAAAGTACTTCTGTGCAAGGGTGTTTATTTACATAGTGAATCTGGAAGAGAAACAACAGTACTGCCATCAAAAGTATACATGATGGGACAGCTAAAAACAATGCTGCCCCATCAACAGCTCAATCCAAAATGGTCACCCCTTTGACCTGAGAGAGGCGCTCCTTTTGTAGGGGAAGCTCCTCCCATCAGGACATACCAAACACTAATTAATGAAGCCGTTACCATCATCAAAGCCTACATTTTCCACTCAGCTAAACATGAATGATATACATTGCATGTTTGTAATCCATTTCTCATGATACAATATAAATATAAATGATACAAAATCCCATCACTACTGACATGGTGTCCTCCAATATGCCCATTCACATGAACGAGCCAATATGGACAGTCACTACAAATCCAGCTCGGTTGCCATAGCTCTGGTCCTTATCCAAGCCTTCCCCGGAAGCTACAGAGACGGAGAAGAGGAACAGAACCAAAAAAACAGCGCGCTCATCCATAACATTGATAAGTACAATAAATGTTGCTTAATTTAAACATGAATGCTTGTCTGTATATTGTTTATACCATAACAAACTGTTACTAACGGGAGGTAAGAATACAATTTGTAATGTATGTACTAAGATAGCGAAGTTAACTTGTGTCGACACAAGTTCACGTCGCAGGGAGGGGGCGATGAGAGTGTGTGTGTGTTAGTATACCAAACACTGCCCAGTGATTGCCCAGTATTCATAGTATATCTGAAGAATACATAGGATAAAACAGTACATGTAAAGCAATTGTTGAATAGGATGGACTTGACTAGAATACATTATATACATATGAAATGGGTTAAACAGTATGTAAACATTATTAAAGTGACCAGTGTTCCATGTCTATGCAGTAGCCTCTAAGGTGCAGGGATGAGTAAAAGGGTGGTAGCCGGCTCGTGACAGCGACTAAGATTATTATTATTTTTTTTAAATTGCAGCTGCAGAGTTTTAAAAACAGTCCATTACTCAAATATCGTTGCTTTAAAATCAGTGCACGCAAGAGCACTCTCTCGCAGTCTTTTTCACTCCAATTCAATTAGCATCCAAATAGATAATCCTGTTCTTGATGTATACAGTGCATTCAGAAAGTATTCAGAACCCTTGACTTCTCCCACATTGTTACGTCACAGCCTTATTCTAAAATAGATTCAATCGTTTCCCCCCCTCAATCTACACAAAATACCCCATAATGACAAAGCAAAAAACAGGTTTAGAAATCTTTGCAAATGTATTAATAATTTAAATATTACATTTAAATAAGTATTCAGACCCTTTACTTAGTACTTTGTTGAAGCACCTTTGGCAGAGATTATAGCCTCGAGTCTTCTTGGGTATGACGCTACAAGCTTGGTACACCTGTATTTGGGGAGTTTCTGCCATTCTTCTCTGCAGATCCTGTCAAGCTCCATCAGGTTGGATGGGGAGCGTCGTTGCGTTGCACAGCTATTTTTCAGGTCTCTCCAGATTGTGTTCGATCGGGTTCAAGTCCGGGTTCTGGCTGAGCCACTCAAGGACATTCAGTCTCTTGGCTGTGTGCTTAGGGTCGTTGTCCTGTTGGAAGGTGAATCTTCACCCGTCTGTACATTGCGCTGTTCATCTTTCCCTCGATCCTGACTAGTCACCTAGTCCCTGCCGCTGAAAAACATCCCCACAGCATGATGCTGCCACCACCATGCTTCACCGTAGGGATGGTGCCAGGTTTCCTCCATATGTGACGCTTGGCATTCATATCAAAAAGTTCAGTCAGAACAGGGAATCTTGTTTCTCATGGTCAGAGTCTTTAGGTGCCTTTTGGCAAACTCCAGGAGGACTGTCATGTGCCTTTTACTGAGGAGTGGCTTCCATCTGGTCACTCTACCATAAAGGCCTGATTGGTGGAGTGCTGCAGAAATGGTTGTCCTTCTGGAAGGTTCTCCTATCTCCACAGAGGAACTCTGGAGCTCTGTCAAGAGTGACCATTGCGTTATTGGTGACCTCCTTGACCAAGGCCCTTCTCCCCCGATTGCTCGGTTTGGCCGGGCGGCCAGCTCTAGGAAGACTCTTGGTGGTTTCTAACTTCTTCCATTTAAGAATAAATGGAGGCCACTGTGTTCTTGGGAACCTTCAATGCTGCAGACATTTTTTGGTACCCTTCCCTAGATATATGCTGTCACAATGCTGTCTCGGAGCTCTACGGACAATTCCTTGGACCCTCATTGCTTGGTTCTTGCTCTGACATGCACTGTCAACTGTGGGACCTTATATAGACAGGTGTGTGCCTTTCCAAATCATGTCCAATCAATTTAATTTACCACAGGCGTACTCCAGTTGTAGAAACATCTCAAAGATGATCAATGGAACCAGGATGAAGCAGAGCTCAATTTCGAGCCTCATAGGAAAAGGTCTGAAACCTAATTTACATAAATGATTTGTAATACATTTTTCAAAAAATGTCTAAAAACATGTTTTCGGTTTGTCATTATGGGGAAGTGTGTGTCGATTAATGAGAATAAAAAAAGCGGTCTGAATACCTTCTGAATGCACTGTATGTATTGGATCACAGCACAATTGTTTGGGCTTTTTTGTGCATAGGCTCATTAAAAATGTCTAATGTAGGGCTCATCAGGCTCAGGCTTGAATTTTCGATCAAAGCTCTAATCAAATCCAGACATAGCATTATAAAGCATATAAATAGGCCTATCCACAGTTTGGTTTGTTTTAATCGTCACAGTGGGAACATCTATACACTTCCTGATGAATTCAGTCACTGTGTCAGTATATACGTCAATGTTATTATCAGAGGCAACCCGGAACATGTCCCAGTCCACGTGTTCAAAACAATCTTGAAGTGTGGATTCCGATTGGTCACACCAGCGTTGAATAGTCTTTAGTATGGGTCATTCCTGTTTGAGTTTCTGCCTTTAGGAAAGAAGGAGCAAAATGGAGTCGTGATCTGATTTGCCAAAGGGAGGTTGGGGGGAGGGCCTTGTAGCCATCCCGGAAGGGAGAGTAATATTATTCAAGAGTTTTTGAAGCACAAGTACTGCAGGCATGTGTTGATAAAACTTTGGTAGAGTTATCCTCAGATTTGCTTTAAAGTCTCCAGCTATAATAAATGTGGCCTCATGATATGCAGTTTCCATTTTGTACAAGGTGTAATTTCCTTGAGAGCTGTCATGGTATCAACTTGAGGGGGCATATACACGGCTGTGACGAAAACCGAAGAAAATTCTCTAGGGAGGCAATTTGGCCATCATTTGATTATGAAGTATTCTAGATCGTGTGAACAAAAGGACTTGAGTTCCTGTACTTTACCACAATCCCACCATTAGTAGTTAATAATGAAACATAGACCTCTACCTGCCTTCTTCCCGGAGAGCTATTCATTCACAAAAAATTTACTCTCACTTAAATTTTCATGTACCGAATACAAATCTAATGTTCAATGTGTTTCCATCGCATTTTCATGAGAAGAATAAGGATCAAAACTGCATAAAAGTTACTGGGTGAAGTTTAGTTGCAGAGGTTAAAACTTCTTAGGGAGTTTAGCGGGATCGATTTGACAACATCTGGTGAAATTGCAGAGAGCCAAATTCAAATTAAATTACTATAAATATTTAACTTTCATGAAATCACAAGTGTAAAACATCAAAATAAAGCTTAACTTCTTATTAATCCAGCCGCTGTGTCAGATTTCAAAAAGGCTTCACGATGAAAGCAAACCATGCGATTATCTGAGGACAGCACCCAACATACAAACACATGAAAATCTGATTTTGGACTTCGTGCCAGGAGAGAGCTTAGGGCAGGTAGGGTACAGGCCTGTGCTGATGGAGGACGATAGCATCCAGCAAGTTAACAAAAGTTGAATGTTTAAAAAGCAGCAAATCAAATTGTTTGGAGGACAGACTTGGAGACAACCGAGCACTGAAGGTGATCCTTGGTAAAGATTGCCACCCCCCCCCACCTTTGGAAGATCCGATTTGCCAAAAAAGGTTATAACCAGAAAGGTTAACATCAGTATTCAATCATGTCTCAGTAATGACCAACACATCTGAATTGGAAGTGTGAACCCACACTTTCAATTAATCCATTTTAGGTAATAAGCTTCTAGAGTGTTAATGTCAGGGTTCGAAAATAAACACCCGCCAAGCAACAAATGCGGATAGATTTTCCATTTGGCAATTAAATCGCAGAAGGCTATCCGACACACTGGCGGGTAAATGTTTGTACCAAAATAGTAAAGTAATAAAATATTTGTCATGATGGCTCGGAGGAAATTACTCATGTTTGCCAGTCACAGACCGTCTCTAGTGCGCCTGGTTTCGCGGCACTGTTTACCGTACGGGACACCAGCTACTCGACACCGCTCACTTGCCACGGGTTTGCTGCTAGCTACCATTCATTAAATAGCTGTTATGTGGCAGCGTTTACCTGGAGTAAGCCAACCTTTGAAACGAAAACCCACCGACGAAAAGGAGGACTAATCACATTAAAAGAAAATAATGTTTTGTGAGAAATGGAGGTTTGGAGATAAAGGAGTTTGAAGAGGCTGGCTACAGTATGATGCTGAGGCTGTGGTGATGAGTTGTTCTGTGTGTCTCCAGTATGGTGACGATAAAAGCAGAAACAACTAATTTGTCATCTGAAATAAAACGATGAAGCTGGAGAACATTCGTGACCATGAACACAGCATGTGTCACATTGTTTACGTGTCTGTGTCCCGGGCTGAATCGGAGCCTCTCCTCTTGACACCCTCTGTGACGGCGCTAATGGCAATGTCAGAGCAGAACAGCACAAAGATACTGTTAAGGACTGTACATGCCATTGGCAAGAAGGCGAGACCACTTTCTGACTTCGAGTGGATGTGCGAGTAAGTGAAAATGTTGTTACTCTTGTAGCTAGACTATTACTTTTGTAGCTAGTTTTTTCAAGTCTATTTAACAGACGTGGTCCAGTAGTCGGTTATTTCTCAGCTCTTGAAAAGCTTGGGTTCTCCTCAAAATAGTGTATAAATACAATAAAATGATAGGCCTACTGATGCTGACATGGCTCTCATGCGTTCCTATGGCTCTGTAACATTCTATTTTAATGTTTGTCTCCAGATGGTGTTTAGATTTTAAGGCATTGTGACACAATTTACTTACCAACCTTATAGTATTGATCCTTTAGTAAACAAAAGGTAGAAGGCAAATTTAGCACAATCATGTGCCAGCTATATTGGATAACCTGATTGTATATTTAATTAATTTGATGTTTGATTTTTGCATTTTGGATTAAAAAAAAATTGAAAGTTATCGCTGTGGGCTCAACATATAGAAAAGAGAAGCAGGCCAAAGAGTTTATGCACCATATTGCAGAGGTGGAGAGAAACAACAACAGAGATAATCTGAAAAACACAACATTTCTCTCCATTATGTCAGATGGCGCCACAGACAGATGGCGCCACAGACACAGTCAGATTCTGTCACAAGGGCAAGATCGAGTCAAAGTTGGAGAAGGTAGACGCGGCACACATAAGCAACGCCATCAGTGCCATCATGGAGGGAGTGTGTGATGAGTGTGTGAGCAAGTTGGTAGCTCTGGGAACAGACGGAGTTGCTGTGATGACCGGAGCCAAGAATGGTGTGGTCAGCCGGCTGAAGGGGGACAGGGCATTAATCAAATCGGCATCCACAGTATGGCACACCGCCTTGAACTGACCTTTTCTGATGCCATCCGGTCCAACGTGAAGTTTCAGAAACTAGAAGACCTCAGTAGACTCTACACCTACCAGACCAATCCACTGAACAGGGCAAACCTGGTAAACAGCTTCCAGGCTCTTGGGCACACACCACTGGTGCCCACCAGAATTGGCAGGACACCTATTGCTTGCACTGGACCACTTCCTGTGATGTTAACAGGGGCTTGTCTAGATTGCTATGCCAAGTACTCCAAAAGTCATCATGTCCTGTAAATGACAAACACAGTTGCAATCTTTGTTCTTTATGCATTTCAGATTCAATCTGCTGATGCCTAAAATGTCTGAGGTGTAAAGCAGGCCAAGGCCAGGAAATACTACAGTACTAAGAGGGAGGCTGTTGATATGCGCTTCTGTGGCTTCCTGCATGACACACCTGAGCAAAGTTTTATAGTTTGAGAATTAAAACTGCATGATGCTTGTTGTAATGTATACAATTATTCTAGATTTTGGTGACACTGAACTGGAAACCCTGGTGGGCCATTTCAAGCCTGTCCTGGAGACCTCTGGCATCCATGTTGAAAGGATTCCTGACCAGTGGACTGTCCTGAAGGTGCTGATGTACCAAGAGCCTCAGTCCCTGCAGAAGATGTCCTGGTTTCGTGTCAACAGGAGCCATCAGCATTCCTGCCCTGACTTGCTGTGATTGGTTGACCTGGTCCTGTTCTTCCCTGCCTCCACAGCTGAATGTGAAAGAGGTTTTAATACCATTTAATACAGGTGAAACCTGATTGGCGGTCCAACCTAAAGTCTGACACACTGTCAGACCTCCTCATCGCCCAGCTGTCCTCTCCAGAGATCAGGGAGTATGATCTGATAAAAAGCTGTGATGCTGTGGCACCAGGACTCTATCAGGAGGCCAGACTTCATGGACCGAGCAAAGAGGGTGATTGCGGTAGAGAGTTAGGAGACTGATGAGGTTTAAGTTGATTCAAATTATTATTAAGCATCTGATAGGTTTACAAAACCTTTAAATGTACTTATGTTTGATCCTTGAGTACATTTAATAGCAAATACTGTACTTCAGTAGAACTTTGAGAATTATTCCGTTGTATTCAAGCTGGGAAATGAAATCTAGCCACAGTCAAAATTAACCAGCATGTGTTTTAACTGTATTTTATCAGGGTATTTCTACTCAAATCAAAGGATTTGATTTCTGCTTCCCCTGTTTCCCCTTTGTATCAAAAGAGCACCAGTTCTATGTCCATTGAACTTCTCATAACTATCTTACCATTGCTGTTGCCCTGTTTTGACTTCTATGTACTCTTATTCATTGTATCTGATCAGTTTTGTTCATTTCATTGTGTGCCCACTGTTTGGCATTTTTGCACTCTGTACAGCACTTTTGGTCAACTACAGTTGTTTTTAAATGTGATCTACAAATAAACCTGATTTGATTAACCATTGATCAATATATTAAAATAATTTTTGTTTCAAATTTTGCCCTGGCCTCTTCTTTAAGTTTGTATTCAACGTAATACCTTATTATCTCAATGAAATGTACTGAAAATAATGTTTATGTTACACAAAAAGGCTATTTATTATTTTGTCTGGTAAAAAATATGCTTGGCTGGTGGATTTATTAATCTACCAGTCCCCTTGGCAGGTGAGCCAAAAAGTTAATTTCGGACACTGGTTAATGTGCAGAAAACCCATGCTTTTGCGAGAGCAAGAAATCAGTGACGCAGATATCAGAGCACAAATCGGAATTGGGGCAGTAGAATTAGCAACAGTAGATGGGCCAGGGTGTACATGCACATTTCCAGATATCATCAGCAGTAATATAATCAAGGCACGGCAGATAACAGGGAGAGCTCTGCGGTGTTGATTTATGACATTTGAAAGTGCATTAGATGGCAACACGATCATATTGTACAGCAATGTCATCAGGTAACATGAATACAAAGCCGGCGAGAGGTGGTTAGAATAGGATGGGAGGCCAAAAGTCTGTGTAACCAATAAAGAGTCAGAGTCCCGAGTGTGGGAACAAACAGTCTGTCCCACGTTTGGATAAAGAAAGTTTGTAGTCAACAAAGCATGCAGGAGTCATGAGGCAAATAGCAAAATGCACAAGAAAAAAATGTAATATATAACGACTTGGAGCTAGCCGTTGTAAGTTGTGGTGGTTAATTTCTTTACTATCAAATGAGATAAACTTATCACACAAGTCAGAGTAATACTTCAACTAAATGGGTCACACGGTTAAGATTTGTATGGAAGATACAGTCTGCTGTGAATTAAAGTATCTGCTGTGGAAACAGTTATCTTTGTGTACTGACCAGGGTCTGGCCCTGGGGTCATCGCTCCCTGGTACCATATAGAACAGAAATATTAACTCACGCTCTGGAAGGTGGTCTCTTTAGGTTATCACCCAAAATACATCATAAATCTCCTTTCAGTGCTATCTCCCAGAGGCCCATCCTCAGTAGAACACACAAACAATAGTTAAGAATCCTCTATTCTGTTGCATAAAACAACCATTTGATGCAATAAAATTATAACATAATCTTGTAATTTCCACCATAAAGTTCAGAGTCACTCGCCCCAACAGTGTGTGTGTGCTGGAGGCAAGCAAAAGCTTGGGAGAGAGGGGGGAGTGTGATGGGGGTACCTGTATCAGACAGGTGGAGACAGGCCAAAGCAGATGGTGAACAGATCGCCAGGTGGAATCCAAGCAGCACTGCAGCAGGCAACGGGAGTAGGTGTCACACCCACTTGGGAGAAGCTTTTATTTCTGGAGGTGAATTTCTTGTAGAAAATGCCAGTCTTTGAACAGCAGGAGGGGGCTTCACAGACTCCGGCCACTTATAGGGCCCAAAGGTCTCAACACCTTTTACTTCACACCTCAGTGCTAATTGAAGTTGTCTCTGGTCTGTCCTTGCAAGTCTGGCAGCTCAGTTCCAGGTTGGATAGTGTCCTCATGTCTCTGATGGTAAGGTGCACTAGCAAACAAACCTCTGTATAGCTTATCAAAAGGAAACCGTCGTAGCAATAATCAATGTGGTTAATTTTGGTCAAAATTGGGTTGTAGGTTTGGAGTTTGGATCTGGAACGAAGGCCATGCTGTTAAGGGTAGCATCCTGCATATGTCCCTGCCGAAAAATCGAAGTTTATCTTACTCCAAATCTATCCTTTTGTAAAAAAAAAAAAACATGTTGAGAGAGCTGTCTCTCTCTCCCTGGGGTGGGGGGGTTTATCTTGCTGTAGCTACCTTTCGGTGTAGCCTACTTTTCTCTGGTAAAACGCAAGCAAAACATTAGGAGCTGGCTACATTCTTTCAGTGAAAAACAGAAATATAATGGCCTTGCATTGTTTTTGCAAAAAAAAAAGTTATTTTTCATTCAAAGCTAATTTCCTGCCAATTGTGTTGCACTAAGTTATTTTCTGTGAAGGACAACTATAGTTGAATGCCCCTGATCACTCTCTGCGCCGGAGGGGATGCCTGCCATTTTACGGGCCCCTAACCCATTGTGATAGTGTTTTTTCCCCCACAGTTTGTAACTTATTTTGTACATAATGTTTCTACCATCTCTTACGACCTAAAAAAAGCTTCTGGATATCTGAACAAAGACCAGGCCCAAAACTCCATTCACAAGGCTGTGGGGCCAAGACAAATTACCAGGACGTGTACTCAGAACATGCGCAGACCAATTGGCAAGTGTCTTTACTGACATTTTCAACCTCTCTCTAACTGAGTCTGTAATACATACATGTTCCAAACAGACCACCATAGTCCCTTTGTCCAAGAACGCCAAGGTAACCTGCCTAAATGACTACAGACCCATAACATTAACGTCTGTAGCCATGAAGTGCTTTGAAAGGCTGGTCATGGCTCACAACACCATCAACCCTGAAAACCTAAACCCACTCCAATTCGCATACTATCCCAACAGAGCCACAGATGACGCCATCTCTATTGCACTCCACACTGTCCTTTCCCACCTGGACAAAAGGAACACCTGTGAGAACGCTGTTCATTGAACACTGAGCTGTAGTCAACACCATAGTCCCCATCATCACTAAGCTAAAGACCCTGGGAACAAACATGTCCCTCTGCAACTGGATCCTGGACTTCCTGACAGGCCGCCTGCAGGTGGTAAGGGTAAGTAACAATACATCTGCCACACTGATCGTCAACACGGAGGGCCCCTCAGGGGTGCGTGCTTAGTCCCCTCCTGTACTCCCTGTTCACCCACAACTGCGTGGCCAAGCACGACTCAAACACCATCATTAAGTCTGCTGAAGGCACAATGGTGGTAGGTCTGATCACCGACAACGATGAGACAGCCTATATGAGGAGGTCAAAGAACTGGCAGTGTGGTGCCAGGACAACAATCTGACCGCAACGGTTGAGCAAGACAAAGGAGATGATTGTGGACTACAGGAAAAGGAGGGCAGACACGCCCTCATTCACATCAACGGGGCTGTAGTATTTGTATTAATTAGGGATCCCAATTAGCTGCTACCCTTCCTGGGGTCCAAATTAAGGCAGTTTAAGGCCAAGCCTGTCATGGAGAGAGCACGAGAACGCCTATTCCTGACTGAAAATATTTGTCATGTGTTCCCAGACGCTGAGAAAGTTCTACAGCTGCACCATCAAGAGCATCCTGAACTGTTGCATCACCGTCTGCTACGGCAACTGCTCAGCATCTGACTAAGGCGCTACAGAAGGTAGTGCGTATGGCCGAGTACATCAAGCTTCCTGCCATACAGGACCTCTATACTAGACAGTGTCAGAGGAAGGCCCCCCAAAAATTGTCAATGACACCAGCCACCCAAGTATTAGACTGTTCTCTCTGCTACCGCATGGCAAGCGAAAGTCTAGGTCCAAAAGACTCCTTAGCAGCTTCTACCCCCAAGCCATAAGACTGCTGAACAATTAATCAAATGGCTACCTGGACTATTTGCACTTTTTTACTATTTTACACTGCTGCTAGTCACGGTTTATTATCTATGCATAGTCACTTTACCCCTACCTTCCTTTAGTGAATAGTTTGTTTAACTCAGATTTTCGTAAAATTGCATCGTTGGTTAAGGGCTTGTAAGTAAACATTTCACAGTAAGGTTCTATTCAGGGCATGTGACAAATTAAATTTGATTTGCACCCACTTTCTCCCATTGTGCTACTTACAAACAAACACATGACTGGCTCAACTGTTCTGGGGAACTACGAATGCTTCATAATGTAAAACAATGTGACAGGTGAAATTAAGAACGCGATCTGCTTTATCTCCTTATGTATTGTACAAGTTGACTGCAGGTATTTATTTAAAAAGCAGCTACAAATATAAAAATCTATTGAAAAACTTCAAAGAAATAGTTTCAACAGCATTGACTGTATTGAAAAACCATCTCGTGGCCATTTCCAAATACCCGGTATACCACCCAAGCCTACACTCCTTGCTTTCATTTGAGACCCAATTTGACATGCTTCTATGTTGTTGCTCAGGGGGCCTTTTAGATGGAAATGCCCAGCTTCATTCTCTTACCAGAAAAGCATAGGAAGCAAAGGACAATAGGATCAAGCACCAACATCTCTAGGCTGCACATCAAACAGAGTAGCCAAATCCCACTGAAATGAACAAATAGCAAGCTACGTTACCATCATAGCAAATGCGTCACCCAGCTGACAGTAAATATTAACACTGTTTCATGGGATTGGCAGCCATCTTATCACAGATGACTCTTGACATGAAGGGAAGCCTATCTTGACTGACTCCTAGCTGTACAGCATGAGGTAGGCAAGGCTTATGGAAAGGCTCTCCTGATCCACTTAATCAGCTGCTGCCACCTGCCACCTGGCCTTGACTATGGTAGACAGTGCAGGTTGTTTATTTCAGCACTTCTCCATTTAAAATGGAGAATACACAGTCTTGTTATGCAACTCGGTCACGGACAGCCTCTACATGCACACAGGAAAGAGCTTGGGGTAGTTTTAAAAGAGTTACCCTTTTAAAAAGCAGGTTTACAAACAGACACATGCAGAACGAGTGGGGGAGTGAAGAGAGAGAAAGAAAGATTGCTTAAAAAATACATACAGAATAGAAGTAGAGTCTGTAAGCAGGTTCCTCGTCCTTATCCACCCCTGACATACTTTTGCAGACCACTTCAGCCAACTTCAGCCAACCTGTTTCCCCAGCATTGCCACTTGTGATAGGTGACATCATCATCTGACAGCAGGATCAAAATAGACCGTGTGTAGCTAGCACTTCTATAGCAACTTGCCCAGCTGTGTCAACTTCACCACAAATGGTGATTGAGACAGCCAGGTGCTTAATGGGCTGTCAATCCTTTCTGCTCCGTTTGTAATCAGGGCTGAGCTCGGAGCACTGTGCTGAGCTAGCATCCAGCCCCTGGGCCTGTGCTGCAGAACACTGCTGCTGCTGTCCGTCTGCCTTCCTGCCACTCACCCGGGTCTCCTCTCCTTTCCTCTGCACTGCTTCCTGTGTTTACAGCTCCTCTCATCTCACAGGCCTGCCCCTCAACCCCCGTCCTCCACTGCCAGAAATGAGTGTAGCTGCAGGCTCAAGGAGTGTGCTAATGTAAGCCTGCATTAGCCAGAGAGGCTGAGGCTAAGCAGCATCCGATTGGACTTGGCAGTGGATGAATCATACAAGGCTGGAGGAAAGCACAAACCCACATGGTCCGCCTGCAATGAATCATACAAGGCTGGAGGACAAACACAAACCCACATGGGCCACCTGCAACTTTGTGCCAAATGAGTAAGAGTCTCAAAATAAGCTTTGCTACGAGCAAATGAGGTATGCAGCAAGATATTTAGTGTGAGCAGGGATTCTTATAGAAAACAATGCAATGCCTAAAAAAAAAAAAATCAACCCTTAGCAATGGAAGAATGGCTGAACAGGATCTATGAAGAATTTTTACTTTATGTCGGAGCAATAACCCATCCACAGCTCCAGTGAAATATTTTTTTTCCTAATGACTGACATAACACTACAGAGTGAAGTATTTGACTGTTTTAATTTTATCAACTGGCATATTATGTCAGCACATGGTGACAAAGCATTGCAAAAAGAAATTATGTCGGCCAAAATCTATGGAGCCAAACAGCTGCAAAAAGGTTGAACACGCATAACGTTAGGATCGTAAGAAAAGCCATGTGTGAAACCTGAAACGTAAAATGTGAAATTTCATCTATGAACATTCAAACACCATGTTACGATAACGGACTAACATTTTAGGCTTGAAACAATAGTGTGTCGCAATTCTGAAGTACAATAATACCTTTCAGAGTTTTGGCAGGTTCATCTAACCCCCAAAAATATATACTATTAATCTCACATTTCAATTTCATAAAATAAAAGGGGTGACGCAATGTTAGCTAGCGAACCAGCAACCTAATGTCAGCTAGCTAGCTAACAGCATATCTTGGGATATTTTGTTTAGACATGTACTGCTGAAGTCGGAAGTTTACATACACCTTGGCCAAATATATTTACACTCAGTTTCACAATTCCTGACATTTAATCCTAGTAAAAATTCCCTGTCTTGTCTTAGATCAGTTAGGATCACCACTTTATTGGAAGAATGTGAAATGTCAGAATAATAGTAGAGAGAATGATTTATTTCAGCTTTTATGTCTTTCATCACATTCCCAGTGGGTCAGAAGTTTACATACACTCAATTAGTATTTGGTAGCATTGCCTTTAAATGGTTTAATTTGGGTCAAACCTTTTGGGTAGCCTTCCCACAAGCATCCCACAATAGTTGGGTGAATTTTGGCCCATTCCTCCTGACAGAGCTGGTGTAACCGAGTCAGGTTTGTAGGCCTCCTTTCTCACACATGCCTTTTCAGTTCTGCCCACAAATTTTCTAAAGGATTGACGTCAGGGCTTTTGATGGCCACTCCAATACCTTGACTTTGTTGTCCTTAAGCCATTTTCCACAACTTTGGAAGTATGCTTGGGGTCAATGTCCATTTGGAAGACCCATTTGCGACCAAGCTTTAACGTCCTGACTATTTGAGACTGTCTTGAGATGTTGCTTCAATATATCCACATAATTTCCTTTCATCATGATGCCATCTATTTTGTGAAGTGCACCAGTCCCTCCTGCAGCAAAGCACCCCCACAACATGCTGCTGCCACCCCCGTGCTTCATGGTTGGGATGGTGTTCTTCGACTTGCAAGCCTCCCCCTTTAACCTCCAAACATAAGGATGGTCATTATGGCCAAACAGTTATATTTTTGTTTCATCAGACCAGAGGACATTTCTCCAAAAAGTATGATCTTGGTCCCATGTGCAGTTGCAAACCGTGGCTTCTTCCTTGCTGAGCGGCCTTTCAGCTTATGTAGATAAAGGACTCATTTTACTGTGGATATAGATACTTTTGTACCCGTTTCCTCCAGCATCCTCACAAGGTCCTTTGCAGTTGTTCTGGGATTGATTTGCACATTCCGCACCAAGGTACGTTCGTCTCTAGGAGACAGAACGTGTCTCCTTCCTGAGCGGTATGACGGCTGTGTGGTCCCATTGTGTTTATACTTGCGTACTATTGTTTGTACAAATGAACGTGGTACCTTCAGGCTTTCTGAAATTGCTCCCAAGGATGAACCAGACTTGTGGAGGTCTACAATTTTTTTTCTGAAGTCCTGGCTGATTTCTTTTGATTTTCCCATGATGTCAAGCAAAGAGGCACTGAGTTTGAAGGTAGTCCTTGAAGTACATCCACAGGTACAACTCCAATTGACTCAAAATATGTCAATTAGCCTATTAAAAGTTTCTAAAGCCATGACATCATTTTCGGGAATATACAAAGCTGTTTAAAAGCACAGACAACTTAGTGTTTGTAAACTTCTGACCCACTGGAATTGTGATACAGTGAATTATATACTGTCCATAAACAATTGTTGGAAAAATTACTTGTGTCATGTACAAAGTAGATGTCCTAACCGACTTGCCAAAACTATAGTTTGTCAACAAGAAATATGTGGAGTGGTTGAAAAACGAGTATGTAAACTTCCGACTTCAACTGTAGGTGTTCCTTTAGTCCAGGTGGGAAAGGGCAGTGTGGAGTGCAATAGAGATTGCATCATCTGTGAATCTGTATGCAAATGGCTGTGCGGCCTTGTGAATGTTGACCTGTAACGGTCTTACTCACGTCGGCTGTGGAGAGCGTGATCACACAGTCTTCCGGAACAGCTGGTGCTCTCATGCATGTTTCAGTGTTATTTGTTTCAAAGCGAGCATAAAAGTAGTTTAGCTCGTCTGGTAGGCTCATGTCACTGGGCAGCTCTCGGCTGTCGTTCCCTTTGTTGTCTGTAATGGTTTGCAAGCCCTCCGCCAACCCTGATGTCCTAACCGTGTCTGAATCCTGGCATAGCAAGGCCACCAAGAATTCTGAAAATTCCATCCCCAATTACAACATTTTCTGCCAAAATAAAACTGTCAAAGGGGGTGGAGTTGCAATCTACTGCAGAGATAGCCTTTCGAGTTCTGTCATGCTATCCAGGTCTGTGCCCAAACAATTCGAGCTTCTACTTAAAAAAAAAAAAAACGTTTAAAAAAAAAAATCGCCTTTCCAGAAATAAATATTTCACTGTTGCCGCTTGTTATAGATCCCCCTCAGCCCCCCGGCTGTACCCTAGACACCATATGTGAATTAATTTCCCCCCATCCATCTTCAGAGTTCGTACTGTTAGGTGACATAAACTGGGATATGCTTAACACCCCGGCCGTCCTACGATCTAAGCTAGATGCCCTCAATCTCACACAAATTATCATGGAACCTACCAGGTATAACCCTAAATCCGTAAACACAGGCACCCTCATAGATAACATCCTGACCAACCTGCCCTCTAAATACACCTCTGCTGTCTTCAACCAGGATCTCAGCAATCACTGCCTCATTGCCTGCATCCGTAATGGGTCCGTGGTCAAACGACCACCCCTTAATCACTGTCAAACGCTCCCTAAAACACTTCAGCGAGCAGGCCTTTCTAATCGACCTGGCCCGGGTATCCTGGAAGGATATTGACCTCACTCTGTCAGTAGAGGATGCCTGGTTATTCTTTAAAAGTGCTTTCCTCACCATCTTAAATATGTGTGCCCCATTCAAAAAATGTAGAACAGATATAGCCCCTGGTTCACTCCAGACCTGACTGCCCTTGAACAGCACAAAAACATCCTGTGGTGTACTGCATTACCATCGAATAGCCCCCGCGATATGCAACATTTCAGGGAAGTTAGGAACCAATATAAACAGGCAGTTAGGAAAGCTAACGCTAGCTTTTTCAAACAGAAATTTGCATCCTGTGACACAAACTCCAAAAAGTTCTGCCCACTGCACTGAGGCTAGGAAACACTGTCACCACCGATAAATCTACAATAATCGAGAATTTCAATAAGCATTTTTCTACAGCTGGCCATGCTTTCCACCTGGCTACCCCTGCCCCGGTCAACAGCTCTGCACCCTCAACAGCAACTTGCCCAAGTCCCTCCCCCCCCTCCCATTTCTCCTTCACCCAAATCCTAGCTGTTTTTCTGAAAGAGCTGCAAAATCTGGACCCATACAAATTAGCTGGGCTAGAAAATCTGGACCCTCTCGAAAATGATCCGCTAAAATTTTTGCAACCCCTATTACTAGCCTGTTCAACCTCTCTTTCATATCGTCCGAGATCCCTAAAGATTGGAAAGCTGCCGCAGTCATCCCCCTCTTCAAAGGGGGTGACACTCCAGACCCAAACTATTACAGACCTAAATCTATCCTACCCTGCCTTTCTAAACTCTTCGAAAGCCAAGTTAACAAACAAATCACCGACCATTTCGAATCCCACCGTACCTTCTACGCTATGCAATCTGGTTTCCGAGCTGGTCATGGATGCACCTCAGCCATGCTCAAGGTCCTAAACGATATCATAGCAGCCATCGATAAAACACAATACTGTTCAGCAATACTATTTTGCAACAAAGCATCCTTCACTCATGCGGCCAAACATACCCTCGTAAAACTGACTATCCAACCGATCCTTGACCTAGGCGATGTCTTTTACAAAATAGCCTCCAACACTCTACTCAGCTAATTGGATGTAGTCTATCACAGTGCCATCCGTTTTGTCACCAAAGCTCCAAAAACTACCCACCACTGCGACCTGTATGTTCTCCTTGGCTGGCCCTCGCTACATACTCGTCGCCAAACCCACTGGCTCCAGGTCATCTAAGTCTTTGCTAGGGAAAGCCCCACATTATCTCAGCTCACTGGTCACCATAGCAGCACCCACCCATAGCACGCGCTCCAGCAGGTATATTTCACTGGTCACCCCCAAAGCCAACTCCTCATTTGGCTGCCTTTCCTTCCAGTTATCTGCTGCCAATGACTGGAATGAATTGCAAATATCACTGAAGCTGGAGACTTATATCTCCCTCACTAACTTTAAGCATCAGCTGTCAGAAAAGCTTACCGATCATTGCACCTGTACATAGCTCATCTGTAAATAGCCCACCCAACTACCTCATCCCCATATTGTTATTTATTTTTGCTATTTTTCACCCCAGTATCCCTCCTACACATCATCATCTGCACATCTATCACTACAATGTTTAATTGCTAAATTGTCATTATTTCGCCACTATGGCCTATTTATTGCCTTACCTCCCTAATCTTACTACATTTGCACACACTATATATAGACTTTTCTATTGTGTTACTGACTGTACGTTTGTTCATCCTATGTGTAACTGTTGTTTGTGTCGCACTGCTTTGCTCTATCTTGGCCAAGTCGCAGTTGTAAATGAGAACTTGTTCTCAACTGGCATACCTGGTTAAAACTTCTTAAGGCTAGGGGGCAGTATTTTGATGTCCAGATGAAAAGCGTGCCCAAAGTAAACTGCCTGCTACTCAGGCCCAGAAGCTAGGATTTGCATATTATTAGTCGATTTGGATAGAAAACACTGAAGTTTCTAAAACTGTTTGAATAATTTCTGTAGGTATAACAGAACTTATTTAGCAGTCGAAACCCCGAGCACAATCCATCCAGGGAAATCTTTTTTTTTTAGGTCAATGTGTTTTCTTTTAGGTTTCTATGGGAAGCTCTTTTTAATAGGAATTTGCTTGCAGTTCCTATGGCTTCCACTAGATGTCAACAGTCTTTAGAAATGGATGATGTTTTTCTTTTGAGAAATGAAGAAGTAGCCCTGTTACTTCCATGTGTCACTCAGAGGGACTCAAGTCTTTTGGTGCACACAACCTGGAACGTGCTTCACTTTTTTTTTGTCCGGTATTGAACACAGTTTATCCCGTCGTAAATTGTATTGATTATTTACGTTTTAGGATACCTAAAGGTTGGATTAGCAAAGTTGTTTGAAATGTTTGGACCAAGTTTACAGGTAACTTATTAGATACTTTGTAGGCATGTTGGGCGAGTTGAAACCGGTTTATTTCTGAATCAAACGCACAAAATAAATTGATATTTTGGGGATATAAACAAGAAATGTATCGAACAAAAGGACCATTTGTGATGTTTCTGGGACATTTTGGCATACCAACATAAGATCTTCAAAGGTAAGGCATGATTTATATAGTCATTTCTGATGTTTGTGTCGCACCTGGCTGGTTGAAATAGGATTTTCTTGTGTTTGTATGCGGGGTGCTGTCCTCAGATAATTGCATGGTCTGCTTTTGCCGTAAATCCTTTTTTAAATCTGACACTGTGGCTGGATTAACAAGAAGTTAAGCTGTATTTTGATGTATAACACTTGTATGTTTAATGAATTCTTATGAGTATTTCTGTTTTTGAATTTGGCGCGCTGCAATTTTACTGGATGTTGCCAAATCAATGCCGTTAACGGGACCCGAGCGGGAATGGGGGTGAAGGGATCCCTAAGAGTTAACCTCTCTGGGATATGGCTATTTCTGCCTTGTGTCGCACCTGCCTGGTTGAAAAATGATTTTCATGTGTTTGTATGCGGGGCGCTTCCTCAGATAATCGCACGGTCTGCTTTCACCGTAAAGCCTTTTTGAAATCTGACACAGCGGCTGGATTAAGTTAAGCTTTATTTTGATGCATTACACTTATATTTTCGTGAATGTTGAATATTGATATTTCTGTAGCTTGAATTTGGCACACTGCAATTTCACTGGATGTTGTCAAATCAATCCCCCTAATGGGATTCGAGCATGATTCGCGCTTAGGGATCCCTAAATTAAGGGACATGGGCATCTGTGAGGAGGGTTTATTCTCCAGGTCTTTAACTGTTTTCCAGAACTTCTTGGGGTTGGACCCACAGAGAGAGAAATGCTCTTTAAATTAACTAACTTTTATTCACGACTCTCTCCAAACACACACGTTGCTGCTACCATTTTTTTTTTTTTATCCTGCTGCTCAGCCACTTTACCCCTTACTGTATGCATATAACTACTTGATCTATCACCAGTATCACTGATATGGTTATTGTTCTTGTACATACTGTACATTATGTTCTCTCTCTACTGGTATTGACACATTTTTATATTGACACTATTTTTGATTTTGCTACTATGCAAGTAACCATTTCGCTGTACAGTTTACACCTTCTGTAGAGACCCGTCCACTTAGCAAGATGTGGCTGGGGGTTATAGCATTTCTTTCACATGACCCATCAATTTAAATTTTGTGTGTCTGGGTAAGAGTCATCTAATATTTATAAAATATTTGTATCCGGACACTTTGTTTACCTTGAATTGTTCCTTAATGTAGGCTACTACTTTTACACTTAATCTTTACTACACTACTCACTGTTTAGCACATGACCTCAGTTGTGAATCCATAAAGAGATGGGTGGGACTGGCTTAAGAGGGTGTGAACAATGCTGAATGGGTGTAGACAAAGAAGAGCTTGCCAGCAGGTGTACCAAAATGATTCAAGGCCCATTTTGTCAAAAGTGGGGTTACAAGTTTATCAACTTTCAAAGCAGAATTACTTTCCCATTGTTCCTCAAATGCAGTGTATGATATACAATGCTGTAGCCCTGGGTCTCTGCTTTTATCGAATATAAAAAATAATTACAAATTTTGCTACATAAGTCTGAATCAAAGCGGTCAGTAACATATGACTAATTCATTATTGCACCATCCCATTCTCTGGGCTCTGTCTGCATATCATAACCAGTAGTATATACCAGGAATAATTAAACATATCCAGGAGGATATACCAGGAATAATGAATCATAACCTGTAGTATATACCAGGAAAAATGAAACAGAATAATAACAGATGTTTGGTGAATCTATGAATTATGTATGACCATTGGAGTCTTTGCCACTCAAAATATTTTTTTGCCAGAATATTTTGACATTGTTTTCATCACTCAAAATCTTGAACATATGGACTTAGAAATGATCAAAGGAGAGCTTAAATGTAGGCTAAATCGGGCATAAACTTATTCCCACACTTCAAACCAACTCTGTTGCAGTGGTCTAATTATGCAATTATATGGCAATTATGCCACGACACTGCTGCCCAGTTGAAGAGCTTATGATCTCCATGCAGCACCATGCAGCTTCGGAAAAGCACCCCTCAGCCTCAGAAGATGCCCTTCTGGAGGCATACAGCCATCGAGTTATTATACCCTAATGTAGGCCTATTTACCTACTAGCCAAATAAAGTGCAGCGCATGCATGATGCGTGCAACTCATCATACCAATATATTTGAACGTTTAATTACATCCACAGACGATGCAATTGTCATCACACTGCACACTCCCCTATCCAACCTGGACAAGAGGAATACCTATGTAAGAATGCTGTTCATTAACTACAGCTCAGCATTTAACACCATAGTACCATGCAAGCTCATCATCAAGCTGGAGGCCCTGGGTCTCAACCCCGCCCTCTGCAATTAGGTCCTGGACAGGTCGCCCCCAGGTGGTGAAGGTAGGAAACAACATCTCCACTTTGCTGACCCTCAATACTCAATACTGGACTTCAGGAAACAGCAGAGGGGGTACCCCCCTATCACATCGAAGGGTCAGCAGTGGAGAAGATGGAACGTTTAAGTTCCTCGGCGTACACATCACAGACAACCTGAAATGGTCTACCCACACAGACAGTGTGGTGAAAAAGGCACAACAGAGCCTCTTCAATCTCAGGAGGCTGAAGAAATGTGGCTTGTCACCCAAAACCCTGACAAGCTGTTAGAGATGCACAATCAAGAGTATCCTGTTGGGCTGTATCACAGCCTGGTACGGCAACTTCACCGCCCTCAACCACAAGGCTCTCCAGAGGGTGGTTTGGTCTGCACAACACATCACCGGGGGCAAACTACCTGCCCTCTATGACACCTACAGCACCCGATGTCACAGGAAGGCCAAAAAGACCATCAAGGACAAGAACCACCTGAGCCACTGCCTGTTCACACCGCTACCATCCAGAAGGTGAGATCAGTATAGGTGCATCAAAGTTGGGTCCGAGAGACTGAAAAACAGCTTCTATCTCAAGGCCATCAGACTGCTAAACAACAATCACTAAGTCAGAGAGGCTGCTGCTTACATTGAGACCCAATCACTGGTCACTTAAATATCTGGATCACTAGTCACTTTATACAATGCACTCTAAATAATGCAACTTTAATAATGTTTACATTTCTTACATATACTGTATTTTATATAATCTATTGCACCTTGTCTATTTTATTTTATTTACATTTATTTCACCTTTATTTAACCAGGTAGGCTAGTTGAGAACAAGTTCTCATTTGCAACTGTGACTTGGCCAGGATAAAGCATAGCAATTAGACACTTACAACAACACAGAGTTACACATGGAATAAACTAAACAGTCAATAATACAGTAGAAAAAAAGAAAAAAAAAGTATATACACAGTGAGTGCAAATGAGGTAAGGTAAGGGTGTTAAGGCAATAAAATGGCCATGGCGGAGAAGTAATTACAACATAGCAATTAAACACTGGAATGGTAGATGTACAGAAGATGAATGTGCAAGTAGAGATACTGGGGTGCAAAGGAGCAAGATAAATAAATAAGTACAGTATGGGGATGAAGTAGATAGATGGGCTGTTTACAGATGGGCTATGGTGCAGTGATCTGTGAGCTGCTCTGACAGCTGGTGCTTAAAGCTAGTGAAGGAGATATGAGTCTCCAGCTTCAGTGATTTTTGCAGTTCATTCCAGTCATTGGCAGCATAGAACTGGAAAGAAAGGCGACCAAAGAAGGAATTGGCTTTAGGGGTGACCAGTGGGATATACCTGCTGGAGCGCGTGCTACAGGCAGGTGCTGCTATGGTGACCAGTGAGCTGAGATAATGCGGGGCTTTACCAAGCAAATACTTATAGATGACCTGGAGCAAGTGGGTTTGGGCGACGAGTATGAAGCAAGGCCCAACCAACAAGAACATACAGGAAGCCGATTCTAGATTTGATTTTGGATTGGAGATGCTTAATGTGAGTCTGGAAGGAGAGTTTACAGTCTAACCAGACACCTAGGTATTTGTAGTTCACGTATTCTAAGTCAGAGCAGTCCAGAGTAGTGATGCTGGACGGGTGGGCAGGTGCGGGCAGTGATCGATTGAATACCATGCATTTAGTTTTACTTGCATTTAAGAGCAGTTGGAGGCCACGGAAAGAGAGTTGTATGGCATTGAAGCTCGTCTGGAGGTTAGTTAACACAGTGTCCAACCGAAGAAGGCCCAGAAGTATACAGAATGGTGTCGTCTGCGTAGAGGTGGATCAGAGAATCACCAGCAGCAAGAGCGACGTCATTGATGTATACAGAGAAGAGAGTCTGCCCGAGAATTGAACCCTGTGGCACCCCCATAGAAACTGCCAGAGGTCCGGACAACAGCCCCTCCGATTTGACACACTGAACTCTATCAGAGAAGTAGTTGGTGAACCAGGCGAGGCAATCATTTGAGAAACCAAGGCTGTCGAGTCTGCCAATAAGAATGTGGTGATTGACAGAGTCGAAAGCCTTGGATCGGTCAATGAATACGGCTGCACAGTAATGTCTCTTATTGATGGCGGTTATGATGTCGTTTAGGACCTTGAGCGTGGCTGAGGTGCGCTCATGACCATCTCTGAAACCAGATTGCATAGCGGAGAAGGTATGGTGGGATTCGAAATAGTCAGTAATCTGTTTGTTAACTTGGCTTTCGAAGACCTTAGAAAGACAGAGTAGCATAGATATACAGTGGGGCAAAAAAGTATTTAGTCAGCCACCAATTGTGCAAGTTCTCTCACTTAAAAAGATGAGAGGCCTGTAATTTTCATCATAGGTACACTTCAACTATGACAGACAAAATGAGAAAACAAAATCCAGAAAATCACATTGTAGGATTTTTTATGAATTTATGGTGGAAAATAAGTATTTGGTCAAAAGTTTATCTCAATACTTTGTTATATACCCTTTGTTGGCAATGACAGAGGTCAAACGTTTTCTGTAAGTCTTCACAAGGGTCTAGAGTGTCACCCCGTTTGAAGAGGGGGATGACCGCAGCAGCTTTCCAATCTTTGGGGATCTAAGACGATACGAAAGAGGTTGAACAGCCTAGTAATAGGGGTTGCAACAATTTCGGCAGATAATTTTAGAAAGAGAGGGTCCAGATTGTCTAGCCCTGCTGATTTGTAGGGGTCCAGATTTTGCAGCTCTTTCAGAACATTGGCTATCTGGATTTGGATGAAGGAGAAATGGTGGGGGCTTCGGCGGGTTGCTGTGGAGGGTGCCGCTCAGTTGACCGGGGCAGGGGTAGCCAGGTGGAAAGTATGGCCAGCCGTAGAGAAATGCTTATTGAAATTCTCAATTATAGTGGATTTATCGGTGGTAACATTGTTTCCTAGCCTCAGAGCAGTGGGCAGCTGGGATGAGGTGCTCTTATTCTCCCGCTCGGCCATGGCTCATCAATATATTTATATGTACATATTCTCGTTCACGCCTTTAGATTTGTGCGTATTAGGTAGTTGTTGGGAAATTGTTAGATTACTTGTTAGATATTACTGCACTGTCAGAACTAGAAGTACAAGCATTTCGCGACACTCGCATCAACATCTATGTGACCAATAAAATTTTATTTTATTTCTTCCTTCAGTTCAGACAGTGAGAATGTCATCCATTCTGTAAAAATGTCTGAGTTGCAATAGGAACAAAATCAAAGAGAATAGCCTTAGCCATCAATTCTCCAAAGTTCTTTAGCCTATTACTTTAATAATTCAATGTTTTATTTAGGCCTACCCAAATATAAAAAATAAAAACAGGCCTTCAACTTATAGGCATTGCAATTTAGGCTATAATTTTGGGTACTGGTGTCTAGCAGAATACTTTTAGAACTCGATTTGTGTTTTATAACTGTTCTTATTATAGGCCTCCCCTTAAAGAGACCCTAGCTCACAGGGTTCTAAATATAGCATCTAAATACATTTTCAACAAAATAGTTGAATAAGCACATGCAGTGGCCTATAGGGAAAACATATCTGGCAATAAGAATAGGCTATAGATAGTCTTGACCATTTGGGACCGCATGGTTATTTCACTCAGGACAGGTTATAGCCAAGACTTAGTCAATATTTTGTTTTGTCTCATTTATTTATATGGATATAGCCTCTGCGTGATGGGGTTGTGCAACGCAAATGGCTATAACAAGCCTACATTCAGAGTGGAAATTGCAAAAACAGTCAAAATGCTTAATTTAAGGCTTACAGTCCATGCTCCCAAATACTGGAAAAAGTGTGATTCATCAGGTTAAATGATACCCACAGGATCCCCATGCCACTGTAAAAATAAATTATGCAATTATATGGCAATTAAATAACACAACAGAATGGCATATTTAGATAGTGGAATAGGCCTAGACTAAATCATATTTACTTTCTATTTTGCAGCTCAACGGTTATTCTAGGAAATGATCTTCAAAGTCATTTGCTGGAGGCCCAACCCTATGCTACGCCAACTATTGGTGTAACGTCGTTATCGAATGGTGTTCTAAAACAAGCTCTTGGCTTTTATTTTGGAAATTAAACCGGAAGCAACTAACGTCTGGGCTAGAGTTGATTTATTGACAAGCTAACTTCGTCTAGCAACTTTAAGTTCATGTCCATTGCAAATGCCACCTTTCTGACAATGTGTACATATAAAAAAAGATCTGTAACAGAGTAAAGGGGAACAAAGTAATAATTGAACGTGTAAATGTTAATTCATAGTCGTAACATAGGGTTTGCACGTTTACAGACCTAATTTAACTGTTTCATGTCATGCATGGCTTTTCTTACGATCCAACGATACGGATACGTACATTCAACCTTTCGGCAGCTCGGTGGCTCCATAAAAATCCATCTCCTCACACTGGGCTTCCTCTCAAAACCAGTTTTGGTCGTGAGTGGACAGGCCAAGCGGATGCTTCACATTTATACATCCAGTGAAATGTCGGTCTCATTGTTCTGTGACAACTACACTATCGGTCAAACGTTTTAGAACACCTACTGATTCAAGGGTTTTTCTTTATTTTTTACTATTTTCTACATTGTAGAATAATAGTGAAGACATCAAAACTAAGAAATAACACATGGAATCATGTAGAAACCAAAAAGCGTTAAACAAAATAAAAATATATAAAACATTTGAGATCCTTCAAATAGACACCCTTTGCCTTGACAGCTTTGCACACTTTTGGCATTCTCTCAACCAGCTTCATGAGGTAGTCAATTAACAGGTTTGTTAAAAGTTCATTTGTGGAATTTCTTTCCTTCTTCGTGTGTTTGAGCCAATCAGTTGTGTTGTGACAAGGTAGGGACGGTATACAGAAGATAGCCCTATTTGGTAAAAGACCAAGTCCATATTATGCCAAGAACAGCTCAAATAAGCAAAGAGAAATTACATTCCATCATTACTTTAAGACATGAAGGTCAGTCAACACAGAAAATTCAAGAACTTTGAATGTTTCTTCAAGTGCTGTTAACAAAAAACATCAGGTACTATGATGAAACTGGCTCTCATGAGTACCGCCTCAGGAATGGAAGACCCAGTTACCTCTGCTGCAGAGGATAAGTTCATTAGAGTTACCAGCCGCAGAAATTGCAGCCCAAATAAATGCTTCAGAGTTCAAGTAACAGTCAACTGATCAGAGGAGACTGCGTGAATCAGGCCTTCATGGTCGAATTACTGCAAAGACACCACTACCAAAGGACACCAATAAGAAGAGACTTGCTTGTGCCAAAAAAACACGAGCAATGGACATTAGACCGGTGGAAATTGGTATGGAGTCTGATTGTAGATTTTTGGTTCCAACCACAATGTCTTTGTGAGTCACGGTGTGGGTGAATGGATGATCTCCACATGTATATTTCCCACCGTAAAGCATGGGGGAGGTGTTATGGTGTGGGGGTGCTTTGCTGGTGACACTGTCAGTGGTTTATTTAGAATTCAAGGCACACTTAACCAGCTTGGCTACCACAGTATTGTGCAGCAATACACCATCTCATCTGGGTTTTTTTTACTTATTGGGACTATCATTTGTTTTTCAACAGGACAATGACCCAACACACATAAGGCTCATAAGGGCTATTTGACCAAGAAAGGAGAGTGCTGCATCAGATGACCTGGCCTCCACAATCACCCAACCTCAACCCAATTGAGATGGTTTGGGATGAGTTGGACCACAGAGTGAAGGAAAAGCAGCCAACAAGTGCTCAGCATATGTAGGAACTCCTTCAAGACTGTAGGAAAAGCATTCCAGGTGAAGCTGGTTGAGAGAATGCCAAAAGTGTGCAAAGCTGTCAAAGGGAATGGGTGGCTATTTGAAGATTCTCAAACATATTTTGATTTGTTTACTAAATTATTCCATGTGTTATTTCATAGTTTTGATGTCTTCAATATTATTCTACAATGTAGAAAATTGTAAAAAATATATATATTTTTAAACCTTGATCCTAAAATGTTTAACCGGTAGCGTATAGTTAACATAACGATACAAGAAAATATTATTTACTTTGGACAAAAGGAATCAAACCCCTATCGAAAGGGCATGCAACTCAACACACCATTAGCTACTTTAGTTGGCTAGCTAGGTAAAAATAGCCGTGGGTTTCAGCTGAGCGGAGTTAGCGACAACATAACGAACGCTACAGAATAGCGACACTAGTAGCCCAGTTAGCTAACTATATAGCGCGCGATCAATTAATCAACCAATGAAATGTATTTAAAGCCCTTTTTACATCAGCAGATGTCACAAAGTGCTTACACAGAAACCCAGCCTAAAAAGCCTTAGCTAAATAGGTTTATTTTTGTTGGCTGGCTAAACGCGGTCTTACTTTGCTGGTGTATTATACAGTATAACTTGAAAATAGAGCTAGCTACCTTCGAGGCAACGGTTATGGGAGTATTCCTGCTTTTCCCTCCTCCATGCGAGGATCCAGAGCTGTTGCTGCCAGACCTCTCCCTCCCGTCTCCGCCTTGCCCTTGTCCAATTCTAGGGCCGAGTCGGTGTTGACCAGCGCCACGCCGTCGTCCATCGTGGCGACTGTCTTTTGACATTGACGTAAATGTAATTCAATTCTTGGGGTAAAATGTATTTTATTTGAAAATGATCTCACTTGTCGCGTTTTCGGTGTTGATGGAAACGACATAAAACACCACTGACAGCTAAAAGCAACCTAGCATTTTACAGGAGTATGATCACATTTATGACAGACACATAGGATATCCAATCATTAATTGGTTTGGTGGTAACTGAAGAAATACAAACCAATCACAAAGCTCATTATTCGGGCTACCCCGGTAGGAGTTAACCTTCAACCATGGCAACCAAGTAAATGGGCGGGATAAAAACAAACAAAAAATTGTCAGGTCGATGTTCTCGTCTTGTCATCCTCATCATTATTGCCCAAATATTTACCCAAACTGTTCGACCTGGAGCACGCAAAAGTTTGTTTACGATAATTATTCCTACAGATTGCCAGGCGGTCGCCTGTAGCTAACGCGTCTGACTTCAGAATTGTCACCAAATCGCGTATTTCATGGAAATTCAGAGCCTTTTTATCCTAGCCAAGCAATATCCCAGTATTAAGAGTAGGCACATAGTTTTTTGGCTCAATGACTGTCAGCCAAACTTTGGTATCAGTGGAGGCTGCTGAGGGGAGGATGGCTCATAAATGGCTGGAGCAAATGGAATGGCATCAACCACATGGAAACCATAGCTGTATTCAAATACTCATACTAACTGCACTAATCTTACTACTTGTGACATAAATTGAGTATGTAGTATGTTTATTGGTCATGGTATGGATATAGTTAGTATGCCCAAAGTTCCCGGATTCTTACTACATTCGCCAAAATACGAAGTATACAAGCAGTAGATACGAGTGGCACAGCGGTCTCAGTATCGCACAACCAGGAGTCCCAAAAGGTGGCGCACAATTGGCCCATCGTCGTCCGGGTTAGGGGAGAGTTCAGCCGTGGTAGGCCTGTCATTGTAAATAAGAATGTGCTCTAAACTGACTTGCCTAGTTAAATAAAGGTGGAATATTTCCGTGCTTTTAGAGCCCATAATGCAATTCTTCCGAAAACGGGCGTGGCTTCACAACTTTTTCAGATTTGAAGAAAAATGGAGGGAAATATGCTGCTGAAGTCCGAAAGAGGGGATACAAATTCATTGCTTTAACTAATTATGACAAATGTTAAGAAAATGCTATCCAAAGGTATAAAGTAATGACTTTTGAAATGTTGGCTGACAATTTGTTAGCTACACTAACCACATAGCATATCATTACAGTAGTTGTGTAACAGTATAACTTTAGACCGTGACGTCACCGATTTAAATGCTAACTAGCTAGCCATTTCACATCCGTTAGTTGCTTGTCTGTACCAGTATGTTAGCTAGCTACTTAACGTTAGTTGGCTACGAATACATCGAACTTGTCAGTATATTAACTATATGCTATCAAACTAACTACCCAACGTTTATTGACTTAATTATTCACGTCATGCTTAGCTAAGTGTTATAGTCATTGTGCGTTGTCAATGTACATTGCTAATGAAGTCGTAAGATGTCTACCTAGTCATTTGTTAACTATGCTAGCAAGAAGTTGCAAAGCAACAGCATCAACTTCCAGAAGACAGAAGAAGCGCTAGCACACTCAACTGAAAGGATCATGTTTGTTTGCACTATACTAAAATTACCTAATAGTATGTAGAATATACTCATTAATTATGTAGTATAAAGTATGTTAGTATAGGTATTCGGACACAGCTCATGTGTTCGATGTATTTGATACCATTCCACTCCAGACATTACCACGAGCAGGCGAGGAGTTGCATAGCAACAGCATGAACTTCCGGTAGACAGAAGAAGGCTAGTACACTCAACTGAAAGGACACTGCGCTTGGAGTATACTAAAATTACGATATAGACTCAGCAAAAAAAGAAACGTCCCTTTTCAGGACCCTGTCTTTCAAATATAATTTGTAAAAATCCAAATAACTTCACAGATCTTCATTGTAAAGGGGTTAAACACTGTTTCCCATGCTTGTTCAAAGAACCATAAACAATGAATGAACATACAGACACTAACAGCTTACAGACGCTAGGCAATTAAGGTCACAGTTATGAAAACTTAGGACACTAAAGAGGCCTTTCTACTGACTGAAAAACACCTTCAGAAAGATGCCCAGGGTCCCTGCTCATCTACGTGAACATGCTTTAAGCATGCTGCAAGGAGGCATGAGGACTGCAGATGTGGCCAGCGCAATGAATTGCAATGTCCGTACTGTGAGGCGCCTAAGACAGCGCTACAGGGAGACAGGACGGACAGCTGATCGTACTCGCAGTGGCAGACCATGTGTAACAACACCTGCACAGGATCGGTACATCTGAACATCACACCTGCAGGACAGGTACAGGATGGCAACAACAACTGCCCTAGTTACACCAGGAACGCACAATCCCTCCATCAGTTCTCAGACTGTTCACAATAGGCTGAGAGAGGCTGGACTGAGGGCTTGTGGGCCTGTTGTAAGGCAGGTCCTCACCAGACATCACCGGCAACAATGTCGCTTATGGGCACAAACCTATCGTCGCTGGACTGGTAAAAGTGCTCTTCACTGACGAGTCACGGTTTTGTCTCACCAGGAGTGATGGTCGGATTCGCGTTTATCGTCGAAGGAATGAGCGTTACACCGAGCGGGATCGCTTTGGAGGTGGAGGGTCCGTCATGGTCTGGAGCAGTGTGTCACAGCATCATCGGAATGAGCTTGTTGTCATTGCAGGCAATCTCAACGCTGTGCGTTACAGGGAAGACATCCTCCTCCCTCATGTGGTACCCTTCCTGCAGTCTCATCCTGACATGACCCTCCAGCAAGACAATGCCACAAGCCATACTGCTCGTTCTGTGAGTGATTTCCTGCAAGACAGGAATGTTAGTGTTCTGCCATGGCCAGTGAAGATCCCGGATCTGCGACCTGCTGGATCGGAGGGGAGGGCTAGGGTCATTCCCCCCCAGAAATGTCCGGGAACGTGCAGGTGCCTTGGTGGAAGAGGGGGGGGTAACATCTCACAGCAAGAACTGGCAAATCTGGCGCAGTCCATGAGGAGGAGATGCACTGCAGTATTTAATGCAGCTGGTGGCCACACCAGATACTGACTGTTACTTTTGATTTTGACACCCCCCCCCTTTGTTCAGGGACACATTATTCCATTTCTGTTAGTCACATGTCTGTGGAACTTGTTCAGTTTATGTTCAGCTTTCTTTTTTTGCTGAGTTTAGTATGTAGTTTGCTCATTAAGTATGTAGTATAAAGTATATTCGTATGGGTGTTCGAACACAGCTCATGTGTTTGATGTATTTGATATCATTCCGCTCCAGACATTTACCACGAGCCTGTCCTTACCAATTAAGGTGCCACTAGCCTCCTGTGTTTGATATAGCTAGCTACAGTATCTACTGTATGCATTGTTTTTGCCCCTACTCCCAACTCACTCTCTTCAATGTCCACCACCAGGTGGCGCTAGTCTTCAGTTTTTCATAGTAGTGTAGAATCAGACAACATATTACAGTATATAATCATTCTAAAGCTGTATACTTCTTTAAGCTTACAAAAGATGCAAACATTACTGTAACATTATGCATTTTTCCTTCTTCATAGATGAAATATGCAGTTTTAACCATTGTATTGCTTGTGATGCACTGTGCCTTTGGAAAGAGCTCCCACAATCATGAAGAACATTATGTGTCCACCAGCACTGAGCATGACATGCAGTGGTACCCAAACTTTTTCGGTTACTGTACCACCAACTGAATTTTACTCTGCCTAGAGTACCCCTAAAGTACCCCCTCATGTGCATTTTACCAGTAACCCTATGGTCTCGTGAGTTTTCTGAAGTACCTCCTGTGGATTGGACAAATACCCCCAGGGGTCCCAGTACCCCTGGTTGAAAACCACTGTTCTGCTGCGTACTGAGGTTTACATTTTTGAATAATGTTTTCCCCTCTCAGTCATATTCACTATCTCTCCATTTCTAGAACTTGGGTTTTAGGACAGATTTTTTTTAGACGAGTTTCAGAAGAAAGTTATTTGTTTCTTCCCATTTTGAGCCTGTAATCGAACCCACAAATGCTGATGCTCCAGATACTCAACTAGTCTAATGAAGGACAGTTTTATTGCTTCTTTAATCAGGACAACAGTTTTCAGCTGTGCTAACGTAATTGCAAAAGTTTTTTTTAATGATCATTAGCCTTTTAAAATTATAATCTTAGATTAGCTAACACAACGTGCCATTGGAACACAAGAGTGATGGTTGCTGATAATGGGCCTCTGTACGCATATGTAGGTATTCCATAAACAATCTGCCTTTTCCAGCGACAATAGTCATTTACAACATTAACAATGTGTACACTGTATTTCTGATCAATTTGAGAGACAAAAAATAATGGACAAAAAATGTGCTTTTCTTTCAAAAACAAGGACATTTCTAAATGACCCCATGTGTATATATATATTTGTTTTACGAGATTTAGTTTGTGCGATTCATTTTTTATTTCAAGGTCATTGTTCAAAGAAACTCACTCAGTTGATATAATGTAGGGATACTGTATGTGTAATGGATTGTCCCTACAGAGGAGATCACGCTATTGGTTCAATATGTCTACAAGAAATACGCATTGGATGATGCAGATGTGCACTTCCCTGAATTTGACACCAACAACGTTGTTGTGTCCTGGGAAGAATATTCCTTGAATGAGTGAGTAATATTGAAGAGAATGCTGTTCTGGAGGATCCAGGGGAAGAGTTCTCAGACTTGTATGATCACCTTAGTTTACCAGTTAGCCTGTATTGTATTGTTGACAACATATGGATTGCACATGCTCTACACCTCACAGTACTTATCAATCTTTTCCTTTTTAGCTCCACATCCACTTTGCTGAGATGGATGGCACACCAGGCCTTAACCTAACCAAGTTTCTCACATTTACATACCCATCTGAAGTGGATCACATGACTGAGACATTTCTACACAGAACAAGCTTTACGTTTACGTGTGTATTTAGATGAGCAAGGATGCAGAATTTTATGTTTGGTGCGGTTAATATTTTGCTGTTCACTTTTTCTTTTATTTATTTATTTTGGACTTCACATAGTACACAATCATTTCTGAAAATGACTTTCTTTGGACCTTTATATTAAAACATATTTGTTTATTTGAGGTTGCTAAGATAATGGTAGACTAGCAAGGATGCAGAATGAAACGTTTGATGCGGTTAATATTTTGCTGTTCATTTTTCTTTTAGGTTTTTGCCCATGAAAATGTGTTGAGTGAATATGACACAGCTAAAGATGAGCTCATCAGTCTAAGTGAATTTATTGGAGATGTTCGAACTAATGGTAAGCACAGAGGAATGCTGTTTGTTTTTCTCAACGTACTATGATAGACAGAATGGTTTGTAAATTCTGAGTTCGCTTTCCTGCTTTATAATGTCTGTTTATGTACTTTAGAGCAGGATGGGTTGCTGGAATGATCATATAGAAAACATTTAGAAAGATGTCCAAAAGCATGTACTTACAGTATCTACCAAATAACAACCAACTTAAATGTTACCTTAGATGCAGGCTGTATGTGGTAGCTGACACCACACCAAAACACTTCCTCATTTGAGTCAAACTAGTGAACCAAGCCCTGTGTTCCAGCTGGGGGTTTCCTGTAGTACATCTGCACTGGCTTTGACAACCATCAGTGCTTTCTTTACTGAATCCACTCGCAGAGTATATTATATTTGGTCTATTGCTGAGATGACTTTACAATTCAAAGATGTATTTTGGGTGAGTTACTTTAACATACTGACTAACTACTTTGATGCTCAATCCATATGATCTCTATGGTTAAGATAGGTTAAGGTTATTTTTAGAAATGCACTGCACAGAGGCCATTTTTTGGTTATTATTTTTTAAATGTAACCTTTATTTAACTAGGCAAGTCAGTTAAGAACAAATTCTTATTTACAATGACGACCTCCCAGGGAACAGTGTGTTAACTACCTTTCTCAAAGGCACATCAACAGATTTTTACCATGTCAGCTCAGGGATCTAAATCAGCTATCTTTCGTTTACTTGCCCAACGCTCTTAACCACTAGGCTACCTGCCGTTATGTTTTTGTGATGACATAACACCTAAGACATTATACCCGCTTCAGAGGCAGTACTTTACTAAATTAACCATAGTATTTCTCATTGGCTCTCAGATTGTAGTTTACAAATGTGTTTGTTTTATGGACTCGGCCAATTTCTTGACTAAAACTTTTTTTCAGATGCTATGTTTAAGAAATGTATTAGTAATTATTTTTGTGGAAACTTGCTCTTCAGTGTGTGGAATAATAAATGTACTGGTGTATTATGTAATTTATCTAAATAACTAGGCCCCATTTTTGTAAAATAGTCGCTGACAAATGTTCTACACAACTTGGTTGTAGCTCATTCTCTTAGCTGGATTGCTCTTTTCAGTGGGTCGGTAAGTGTGATAAGCCTTTCCTGCTGAGCTTCCTTTGAAACGAACCCAACCGTGAACAGGCCAGGCTCCCCACTCTTTCTGTTTTCTATCTTCTGACTGTGATGCATTGTCAGAACTACAAAGCCACAGACAACTTCTGGGTTGATTTGCATTACAGGCTCAGTACCATAATCCCCTTCTAACCTTTGCAAATGAAAATGAACACATGAAATTCATTCACTTATTGTACATGTTTTCTTATTACTTTGTATTAAATATTTTTGGCATTGAATTATGTTTGATATTGTGTAATACAAATACCAGTATTTGGCATTCTGTATTCTACATCTATTTATTTATTTTGGACTTCACATAGTACACAATCATGCATAAGCCAAAGTTCAGCTAACAGAACACATTCAATTGTTTGCTGTTGATACATACGGTGGTTGACAGTGGAATCATTTCTGATACTGCTAAGTACGTGATGACCAACTACTGTTTATGGTTGTTTTCCTGTGGTAACTGGGTGGTATGTACTGTAAGGTATGAGTGATACAGTGTGGGCCCAGCAACATCCCCACTGAAGGTGATGTATCATATAACATGTTTAGGACTTTCACCTGCACTGGCATTCAGTAGTATTATGTACACAGCATCCATGAAATCATTTTGTTTTGCCAAACACCACAAAGCTGGATAAGTGTCAATAAAGGCTGTGGCTGAAAGATTAATAGTTGCTTTGTTGCATTTTTTTTTTGAAAGTGACTTTCTTTGGACCTTTATATTAAAACATATTTGTTTATTTGAGGTTGCTAAGATAATGGTATGATTATGTATGGTTGTAGGGAGTGGATTTCATCAGTAATGTGGGATATGAGGCTCTCATCCAGAGACTCTGTGAGGGTCGACGGATGTGCAAAGATATGGAGGAGCTCTTGAAGATGAGGTAATTGTTGTCAGCAAAGCGTTTCCTACATTGTGTATGAAATTATATTACGCCACAATTATAAATGAAGAAATATTGTGTTTCCATTGGGTAGGGCATCTGCTGAAGAGAGATATGGCAAAGAGTTGGTGATGATTGCACGCAAGGCAGGGGGACTCTGTGAGATCAAGTGAGTGGCTCTGCTCTCAGGATTCATGGAAACTAAATGCCTTACTTTTTGGTGGAAAGAGAGAGAGGTGTGTGTGTGAAATGAATGTATCTGCACATTCTCACAGTTATCTTCTTTTCACAGCACTTTGAAAGCATCCCTTGACCAACTCAAAGTCCGTAAGTAGAACACAACTTCACTTGTCCACCTGTTAGCTATGCAGTTGCAACATCTGTCAGCGGCACTCTACTTCATCCCAGATTTGTAATGTTGTCAAATCTCATGTTTTGTAGAAATTGAGAACATTGGGAACCTACACATACAACTGTCTGGGGTGTTAAAGGAAGAGGTCAAGAGGATGGAACAGTTCAGGGAGCGACAGAAAGAGCAGAGAAAAAAGGTTTTGGTTTGACCTTTATAGTATTCACCCACATGAGGAAATTGCACAGGAGTTTTTACTTCTATCTGACAGACAGTGAAGTAATGTGGCTACTATAATCACCCTATAATGTGTCCAGATTCACTGGACGGTTTGAGTTGTCCCACCTAATGTGAATCTCCCCACCTAAACACTGTAGTGAGATACAGTTCATAGATTTCTGTAAGTTAGTATCTCAGGTCATATTCTTGGAACTTTGCATGTCTAAAGACAATCTATTGTTAGCTCATAGTGGTGAATATCTACATATGTTGTACAATTAATTCATATACTTTGATATCAAATGTTCATAACCATTTGCTGTTTTCCATGATAAAGGACAGAAATCCACTATTGATCTGTAATTGATCAGCAATTTGTGCATCAGTCACAGTATACTTTCCTCTGTCTCAGTTTGAAGGCATCATGGACAAGGTTCAGAAGATAAAGGTGTCTTTACACAAGAAAACAATGGAGGTGAGCACAGTTCCTACCAAAAACCATCTTCATTTTTTTATCTGTATGCTTATTTGTGTGACGTCAAACCCTGAACCTTATAGTTATGTTTGTCTGTGGTAGGTAGGGCTCAATGTGTCAGGGTTATTTTAGCTTTACTTACAAAGAACCTTTGGTTAGTATGGTTCAAGAAAACCTTAAGGTTTTGGTAAATTGGTTATATACACAAAACATATAAGGCACACCACCAAGCGCAATACAGATAAAAATGGAAACAAGGAGGGCCATCAAAGTCATAAGCATTGTGAGAGAGGGTGGAAGAGAAAGACGAGCTGTGGAAAGAGTGTAGAGGTATAACACGCTTCAGTGTAAATGTGAGTGCACAATATGTACTGGAGATACTTTTGTATATACAGTTGAAGTCGGAAGTTCACATACACCTTAGCCAAATACATTTAATCTCAGTTTTTCAAAATTCCTGATATTCAACCTTAGTAAAAATTGGTCAGTTAGGATACCACTTTATTTGAAGAATGTGAAATGTCAGAATAATAGTAGAGAGAATGATTTATTTCAGCTTTTATTTCTTTCATCACATTCCCAGTGGGTCAGAAGTTTACATACACTCAATTAGTATTTGGTAGCATTGCCTTTAAATTGTTTAACTTGGGTCAAACGTTTCAGGTCGCCTTCTACAAGCGTCCCACAATAGTTGGGTGAATTTTGGCCCATTCCTCCTGACAGAGCTGGTGTAACTGAGTCAGGTTTGAAGGCCTCCTTGCTCGCACACGTTTTCTCAGTTCTTCCCACAAATCGTCTATGTATTGAGGTCAGGGCTTTGTTTTGTTGTCCTTAAGCCATTTTGCCACAACTTTGGAAGTATGCTTAGGGTCATTGTCCATTTAGAAGACCTGTTTGCGACCAAGCTTTAACTTCCTGACTGATGCCTTGAGATGCTGCTTCAATATATCCACATCATTTTCCTACCTCATGATGCCATCTATTTTGTGAAGTGCACCAGTCCCTCCTGCAGCAAAGCACCCCCACAACATGATGCTGCCACCCCCGTGCCTCATAGTTGGGATGGTGTTCTTTGGCTTTGAAGCCTCCCCGTTTTTACTCCCCGTTTTTTATGGCCAAACAGATCTATTTTTGTTTCATCAGACCAGAGGACATTTCTCCAAAAAGTACGATCTTTGTCCCCATGTGCAGTTGCAAACCGTAGTCTGGCTTTTTTATGGCGGTTTTGGAGCAGTGGCTTCTTCCTTGCTGAACGGCCTTTCAGGTTATGTCTATATGGGACTCGTTTTACTATGGAAATAGATACTTTTGTACCTGTGTTCTCCAGCATCTTCACAAGGTCTTTTGCTGTTGTTCTGGGATTGATTTGCACTTTTCGCACCAAAGTACGTTCATCTCTAGGAGACAGAACGTGTCTCCTTCCTGAGCGGTATGACGGCAGGCGTGGTCCCATGGTGTTTATACTTGCGTACTATTGTTTGTACAGATGAGAGTGGTACCTTCAGGTGTTTGGAAATTGCTCCCAAGGATGAACCAGACTTCTGGAGGTCTACAATTTTTCTTATGAGGTCTTAGCTGGTTTCTTTTGATTTTCCCATGATGTCAAGCAAAGAGGCACTGAGTTTGAAGATAGGCCTTAAATTAACCCACAGGTACACCTCCAATTGACTCAAATGATGTCAATTAGCCTAACAAAGCTTCTAAAGCCATGACATCATTTTCTGGAATTTTCCAAGCTGTTTAAAGGCACAGTCAACTTAGTGTATGTAATCTTCTGACTCACTGGAATTGTGATACAGTGAATTATAAGTGAAATAATCTGTCTGTAAACAATTGTTTGTTGTTTGTTAACAAGAAATGTATAGAGTGGTTGAAAAACGAGTTTTAATGACTCTAGCCTATGTTTATGTAAACTTACAACTTCAACTGTATAGTGTATGTGGACAAATTAGTGGATTTGACTATTTCAGCCACACCCATTGCTGCTACATAGACAAACATTGGCAGTAGAATGGCCTTACTGAAGCACTCAGTGACTTTCAACGTGGCATCGTCATAGGATGCCTCCTTTCCAACAAGTCAATTCGTCAAAGTTCTGCCCTGCTAGAGCTGCCCCAGTCAACTGTAAGTGCTGTTATTGTGAAGTGGAAACGTCTAGGAGCAACAACAACTCAGACGCAAAGTGGTAGGCCACACAAGCTCACAGAACAGGACCGCCAAGTGCTGAAGTGCATATTGCTTAAAAATTGTCTGTCCTCGATTGCAACAATCACTACCGAGTTCCAAACTGCCTCTGTATGCAACGTCAGCACAAAAACTGTTCGTTGGGAGCTTCATGAAATGGGTTTCTATGGCCGAGCAGCCACACACAAGCCTAAGATCACCATGCGCAATGCCAAGTGTCGGCTGGAGTGGTGTGAAGCTCGCCGCCATTGGATTCTGGAGCAGTGGAAACTCGTTCTCTGGAGTGATGAATCATGCTTCACCATCTGGCAGTCCGACGGACTAATCTGGGTTTGGCAGATGCCAGGACAACACTACCATAGTGCCAATTATAAAGTTTGGTGGAGGAGGAATAATGATCTGGGGCTGTTTTTCATGGTTCGGACTAGGCCCCTTAGTTCCAGTGATGGGAAATCTTAATGTTACAGCATACAATGACATTCTATACAATTCTGTGCTTCCAACTTTGTGGCAACAGTTTGGGTAAGGCCCTTTACTATTTCAGCATGACAATGCCCCTGTGCACAAAGCGAAGGCCATACAGAAATGGTTTGTCAAGATCGGTGTGGAAGAACATGACTGGCTTCAAACACATTTGGGATGAATTGGAAACGCAGACTGCGAGCCTTCCCAGAATGGAATGAGATGTTCGACGAGCAGGTGTCCAGATAGGTCATGTAGTGGATGTATGAATTGGATGTATGAATTCTGTGGCAAGCCGAGGGAGTGCCTCTGAAACATCGTAACTCTCGGCTTAGCAAATCCTGCTTTGTTTGTTTTATCTTAGTCTCTCTGCTTACACATGCATCTCTCGCTCTCAATTGTACTTTGTTCCTCATCTTGCAGCAACTTCCTGTAAAGTTTCAAATAATAATAATAGCTGTCAGTATCTAATAATTGGAGGTATGTACATTGTGTAGTATTGTAAACCAGACAACACGTTCCCTTTCTGTGTGTCCTTTCCCTCCCAGTCTAAGAGAACTTATGACCAGAGGTGCAGAGAGGCGGATGAGGCCGAGCATGTTGCTGAGAGGATGATCAGTGTAGCTACCACCACACCCAAGCAGGCTGAGAGGGTAAATCATTTTACTCTTCCCATCCACACTGGACAACACATCTACTTACCTGACAATGGGAACAAGGCTTCGAAATAGACAATTAAGTTGTATGAAATTAGTACTCCCTCTGAGTACTTGTGTAAGATTGACCGACAACTACTGTATGTTCAGTCTGTACATGTTTTGAGTTGTTTGAATAATTACAAAGAATGTGTATTGCAAAGGATGTTGGACTTTCATCATAGAGTGAATGGAAACACGCATTCTGCACTGTTGTTGTGTGGGGCATTAAGTAAAACCCTTGTTCATGAAGATTACTGCAACTTTCCTCTTCAACTGAGTGTTGAAATACAAATTTTGTTCCATCATTTCCTCTTTAAAGACGTACTAAAGGATTTCCAATGATGTAATTGGAAGATAATTTCCATACTCTTTAGTACTGACATTTATGCAATGGTTTCCTGCCAGTCACAGTAACATTCCTGTTCGTTTGCAGGTGCACAACAAATCTAAGCAGTGCAGGGAGGCAGCAGCAGAGGCAGGTATGGGATACCGGGCTAGTGAGCTCCTATCTTTTCCTATTTAAAAAAAAATCTAAATACTACAAATAAAGGCAGTCTATGACTTGGCTAATTAAAGATCCTCGAAATCAAGATTGCTGAGAAGCCACAGCATGATTTGACAGCTTGGTTTTGCTTCCCTTTCATCACCATATTGCTGAGATTTAGCAGAAATGAACTGTTGTGCAATGACTTCAGTTCCTATTTCATCAAGTAATCTTGGAATTGGCTTCTAATGTGCAGATGATATTTCGAAAGGCCAGAGATATTGTTCCCTCCACTGAACCTTCAAAAATTCTTCCGGCATAGGAGTCATTAAAGGAAACATGTACAACTGACAATCTCTTAGAAAAAAATATAAACTATTGGAACCAAGACTTCAAAATAACTGGTATTGGCACAAGATGGAGGGAATGTTGGCACATAACTAATTAAATTACAGTTAACAAAGATGTAGGGTTAATCCAGTATAAATGAATGTTTAGAATTTATTATGTGAGACAAAATTCACAAATTCTATAGCACAACGGCAGTCATGTCTTAAATGTAAAACTAACAATGACTCAAAAACTTTGCCTTCTAGGAATCAAATCAAATGTATTTATTAAGCCCTTCTTACGTCAGCTCAAAGTGCTGTACAGAAACCCAGCCTAAACCCCAAACAGGTAGCAATGCAGGTGTAGTAAGCTATGAAGTCCAAAGGTTTTGGGCGGAGTTATACAGTTGGCAGTCAGAAATATTACAATGTGGTGAATTTACTTTTATTCCGTCTGTCTGCATATTTAAAGACACGGCATATGAGGATGCAGTGAGAAGCCCGATGGGTTGGACGTTACTTTTCTTGTCAATCATCTTGAAAAAAACGTGTATACTTAAACTGGAAATCAACCAATCCTCTGTCAACACAATGGAAAGGTCCAAATGTTTTATTATCTAAATGGTGAAAGTGTGTGGGTGACCGAGAGAAACAAAATGGTGCAGTTTTTGGCCATGTGGCGGAGAGTGATGCGGGCGCTGGAGATGGAGGGAGTGAGGGAGCAGGTGGGTCTGGGCAGGTGGGATGTCGTTGATGTTTGTGTGTCTCTGTATACTGTCGTTTGTATGTGTATGTTTTGTAATATAAAAAATGAATAAAAGGTGAGATGAGAGAAACATAAAGGACTGTGTATTATCTGAGTACCACCTTTTCTTTGTTTGCAGAAAAACAATACATGTCAAATATTGATCAGCTAGACAAGATTCGTCAAGAATGGGAAACTACACACGAGAGTACTTGTGAGGTACATTAAGCCATATTCTGATGTTAGTCCTAGGAAAGAATTCAAGTTGGATTGAACAGTACGATGAGACAAACATTTCTTAAATTTTGTAAATATTTGCTATCAGACTAGCTGCTGGTTCACAGATTGTTGTAAAAAGGGGATGTCCATCCAATACAGATGAATCATACAATGGAAATTTGGTTTGCAGGTCTTTCAGCAGCAGGAGGGAGATCGTATCAATATCCTGAGGAATGCCATCTGGGTCCATTGTAACCAATTCTCAATGCAATGTGTCAAAGATGATGAGGTTGGTGAAGTTTGTCTTCCCTTACCATGTTGTACTGTAATCCAGTATGTAAGACAATATACAGAATTTGTATGGACTGTACCATATAGTAGCTTAAATAACTACTATATTATAAATGGGCTGTAGAGCTGATTAGTAATTAACAAAGAAAACCAATTTAATGTGTTTAAGCAGTGCCCAAAATATACTTTCAGTGTTATGAAGAAGTGAGGAAAACTCTAGAACTGTGTGACATCACGGCAGACAATGACTGCTTTGTTGAGATGAAAAGCACTGGCTCAAGTCCACCAGGTAAGTACAGTACACCACCTGTCCAGTTTCCTGGTTTGTGTACATGAATATGTTCCAGGTCTGAACATTTCAATATTATCTCTGAACTTTTTAAATGTCAACTTATTCAAATATTGATGAGAATAGAGTGTGTATTCAGACACCTTGGATTCTTCACATTTTATTTTGTTACAATGTGAAATGAAAATAGATTAAAAAAAATTAAAATTGTTAACAATCTACACAAAATACGCTGTAATGTGGAAGAATAGAAGAATAAAGTGGAATAATAAATAAAAATAAATTAAAAAAATAATATATTTATATGTAATAATAATGAAAACATAACTAAAATATAGTCGTTGCATAAGTATTCAGCTCCCTGAGTCAATACATGTTATGTACACCTTTGGCATCGATTACAGTTGTGAGGCTTGTTGGATAAGTCTATAAGAGTTTTGCACACCTGGATTGTGCAATATTTGCCCATTATTCTTTGCAAAATTCTTCAAGCTCTGTCAAGATGTTGGGGATCATTGCTATAGAGCAATTTTCAAAACTTGCCATAGATTTTCAAGTAGATTTAAGTCAAAACTATAAATTGGCCACTCAGGAACATTCACTGTCTTCTTTGTAAGCAACTCCAGTGTAGATTTGGCCTTGTGTTGTAGGTTATTGGCCTGCTGAAAGGGGAGTTCCTCTTCCAGTCTCTGGTGTGAAGCAGGTTTTCCTCTAGGATTTTGTCTGTGCTTAACTGAGTGCAAGCGAGTTGATATAAGACAGGTAAATTGCCAAACCTGGAGTTAGAGCTGGAAAATGCCAGTGTGCCAGTTTTTACATGACAAAATTGCAAACTAACATGCGTTTGACACTCGTGTCGCCTTAACGCCATCTGAAAATAGATCCACATGTAACTTATTTTGTGATCTGCTGAGCCAAATGTGAAATTCTGAACTCATTTAGGCTTGCCTAAATAAAGGGGCTGAATACTTATGCAATGACTATTTTAGTCATGAATTTTTTATTTTCAAATATATAAAAAGACAGTTTTGTGTAGATTGTTGACAAAAAAGTACAATTAAATCCATTTTAATCCCACTTTGTAACGCAATCAAATGTGAAGAAATCCAAGGGGTCTGAATACTTTTGCAAGGCACTGTATGTGGCCACATGGAGAAATAATGTGTTCCCCCTGTGTTTGCACTTTGCAGTGCACCCACCTTTCTGTGATACACATTTTACTTAGGCCTTGGGTGAGTTTGCTTTGCTGAATGCCTGTGGTTTCTTCCCAGCTCCCATTGTGTTTGAGAACTATTATGAGAGAGAGCCCTCGACAGACAGCAATGGCAGTGCCTGCTTTGTAGGAGGAGTTATGAAGAGGTTAGAGACACTTTTTTTTTTTTTTTTATGTTGTTGCACTACAACCATGCATATTTGAAATAATGTAACCAGCAAAACAACATCTTTACAATGTGAAACAAAACAAGTTCTGTTTAATTACTTTTAGGTTTTCAAACCTTCTGCAAGGGAACTCATCGGCTGGCTCTAAAACAAACGTCAATGACAGTTCACAGCCACTAGCACCACCTACTGGTATGTATGCTGCTAAAATTACTGTAACAACACTGAACAAAAATATAAATGCAACATGTAAAGTGTTAGTCCCATGTTTCATGAGCTGAAATAAAAGATCCCAGAAATGTTCCATACGCACAAAAAGCTTATTTCACTTTACTTCGCACAAATTTGTTTACATCCCTGTCAGTGAGCATTTCTCCTTTGCCAAGATAATCCATACACTTGACAGGTGTGGAATATCAAAAAGCTGATTAAACAGGTGCACCTTGTGCTGGGTAAAGTAAAAGGTCACTTTATATTGTGCCGTTTTGTCACACAACACAATGCCATAGATGTCTCAAGTTTTGAGGGAGTGTGCAATTGGCATGCTGACTGCAGGAATGTCCACCAGAGCTGTTCCCAGAAAGTTTTATGTTAATTTCTCTACCATAAGCTATCTCCAACGATGTTTTGGAGAATTTGGCACCCAACCGGCATCACAACTGCAGACCATGTGTAACCACGCCAACCCAGGACCTACACATCTGGCTTCTTCAACTGCGGGATCGTCTGAGACCAGCCACTCAGACAGCTGATGAAACTGTGGGTTTGCACAACCGAAGAATTTCTGCACAAACTGTCAGAAACCATCTCAGGGAAGCTTATCTGCGTGCTCGTCGTCCTCACCAGGGCCTTGACTTAACTGCAGTTCGGTATCGTAACCGACTTCAGTGGGCAAATGCTCACCTTCGATGGCCACTGGCACGCTGGATAATTGTGCTCTTCACGGATGAATCACGGTTTCAACTGTACCGGGCAGATGGCAGAAAACGTGTATGGCGTCGTGTGGACGAGCAGTTTGCTGATGTCAACGTTGTGAACAGAGTGCCCTCTGGTGTCCATGTGGTCATGGTATGGGCAGGCTTAAGCTACAGACAACGAACACAATTGCATTTTATCAATGGCAATTTGAATGCAGAGATATACCGGACAAGATCCTGAGGCATATTGTCGTGCCATTCATCTGCTGCCATCACCTCATGTTTCAGATCTGTACACAATTCCTGGAAGCTGAAAATATCCCAGTTCTTCCATGGCTTGCATACTCACCAATCATGTCACCCATTGAGCATGTTTGGGATGCTCTGGATCAACATGTACGGCAGTGTGTTCCAATTCCGCCAATATCCAGCAACTTCGCATAGCCATTGAAGAGGAGTGGAATAAGGCCCCAGGCCACAATCAACAGCCTGATCAACTCTATGCGAAGGAGTAGTGTTGCGCTGCATGAGGCAAATGGTGTTCACACCCGATACTGACTGGTTTTCTAATCCACGCCCTTAACATTTTTTTAAGGCATATGTGACCAACAGATGCATATCTGTATTCCCAGTCATGTGAAATCCATAAGGTAGGGCCTAATGAATGTATTTCAATGGACTGATTTCCTTATATGAACTGTAACTCAGTAAAATCTTTGACATTGTTGCATGTTGTTATGTTTATATTTGTGTTCAGTGTAAATACAGTAAGTGTGGTACTATTCATTTTGTGTAGGACTGTCAATAGAAACCATTTTGTGGACAGGATCAGGGATATAATGTTTTTCCACTCTCATTACATTGTTACTTATCAGGTAAAAACAGAGACGAAGATGATTGTGATGTATGTTTTTTTCTATGTTCCCTCTTAACAATGCTTTGTGTTTATCTAAAAGGGGAAAGTCTTGTTCCACTCATAATTTGGAAACAGTAGTAGCCCATAACTTTATCATGCAGGTTTTCAATCTATTTACTTGACAACCAGGGGGCACAAACATCCATCTGATTGCAGGTCAACTGTCCCTTAACCTAACGTAGCAGGCCTAGAAAGACGCCTGAGGGGAGAGTTCCCACTTCTGTTTTTCAGGGGAAACGGAAGTTAGGTTAAAAATACCATATCCCTGAAAAACAGAAACGTCGGCTTTCTGCTACCGCCGCTAAGCGTGACTGTCCCTTCGCATAAAAGTATCTGTTTCAGCAATATTAAGCAGGGTCTGACACGACATCACATGGGCTTACTCTTTCAGTTCAGTTAATAGAGGTAGTAATGAGGTTTCAAACTGCCAGTGGCTTGACCAAAAAACTGATTAATCTGCTTGCCTCTGTGTAATCCTTAGCCAACACATCAGATGGAGTGTACGCCTCCATTCCTGGATTTCAGCAAGTGCAGCCAACCATCTCAGAAAGCAGAGAGGAGTACCAGGCTCTGTATGACTATGCTGCTCAGGTCAGAATACTCTGACACTCTATATGCTGCATTCAACATATAGGCCAACAATAAGAATGAGTGGATTCACGTTTATGTAACATTTGAACCACAACTTGCCTAACCCGGCCTTGTCCATTTCTAGGGTGAGGACGAGCTGTCCATGTTTGCAGGGGAGACGGTTGTGGTCATTGAACAAGATATGGATGGCTGGTGGACTGTGGAGAGAAACGGCATTTCAGGACTGGTCCCTGGGTCCTATCTGGCCAAAGAATGAACTATCCTTGGCACAAGTAGTAAGGCTATAGGGCACATAGCATACCCCCACCCCACATGTCTTAGTTTGACCATTTTCTCTAAGCCTTACAGGGCTGATAATGTTAGCTCAGTCTTGGCTATATGCATTGTTGAGTGACGTCACTGACCTGAAACCATGGTTTTATCTAATGATGGAGATTATTCACTTATGTATTGTCAAGATGGAAAGACGTGCACTTACCTGTTTTACTTTCCTCTCGAGTCTACAAGCACAACAGTTTGTGAGTTGTTACACAAATAGAGTACATTTTGCTTCCCTATGATATAGAAATTGTAGAAATTGTGCAAGAATATTGAACTTTAAAAGCCTCCCAGCAAACAATTATAGAGAGAGGATGTTTTTGTAATGTTACCCGTAACGTTCCCCTAATGTTTGTGTCCAGTTTTCCGTTAGTTAAGGGAACATTCTATCTATGTTGGCATAAACCTTCAGAGAACCTTTTTAGCATGTTTTGGCATTAGTTATAACATTCCCTTATAGTCAAACAGAATATACCCAGAACCTGGTTACCACATTCAAAAAATATACAATGTTAATGTTCTAGACACGTTTCATGAGAACGTTGCAAGAACATTCATGTGTCCAGTTTTCTGTGGGTTAGGAGAATATTCCATCAACGTCCCACCAAACATACACAGAACATGGTTGCCATGTTCTCAGAACATAAGATATTAATGTTCTAGACACGTTTCATGGGAATGTTGCAAGAACATTTGTGTATCAACTCACTGCCTTCCTGAAGACAAACAATGTATAAGAAACGCACTTGTGAAGGTGGTAAATTACCTTTTAATGGCATCAGACCAAAGCTCCCCATCTGTCCTCGTGCTCCTAAACCTTAGTGCTGCTTTTGATACCATCGATCACCACAGTCTTTTGGAGAGATTGGAAATCCAAATTGGTCTACATGGACAAGTTCTGGCCTGGTTTATATCTTATCTGTCGGAAAGATATCAGTTTGTCTCTGTTCATGGTTTGTCTTCTGAGAAATCAACTGTAAATTTCAGTGTTCCTCAAGGTTCCGTTTTAGGACCACTATTGTTTTCACGATATATTTTATCTCTTGGTGATGTCATTCGGAAACATAATGTTAACTTTCACTGCTATGCTGACGATACTCAGCTGTACATTTCGATGAAACATGGTGAAGCCCCAAAATTCCCCTCCCTGGAAGCCTGTGTTTCAGACATAAAGAAGTGGATGGCGGCAAATTGTTTACTTTTAAACTCTGACAAAACAGAGATGTTAGTTCTAGGTCCCAAGAAACAAAGAGATCTTCTGTTGGATCTGACTATTAATCTTGATGGTTGTACAGTCATCTCAAATAAAACCTTGGCGTTACTATGAACCCTGATCTCTCTTTTGACGAACTAATCAAGCATATTTCAAGGACAGCTTTTTTCCATCTTTGTAACATTGCAAAAATCAGAAACTTTCCATCCAAAAATGCAGAAAAATTAATCTATGCTTTTGTCACTTCTAGATTAGACTACTGTAATGCTCTACTTTATGGCTACCCAGATAAAGCACTAAATAAACTTCAGTTAGTGCTAAATACGGCTGCTAGAATCTAAACTAGAACCAAAAATTGTATCATATTACTCCAGTGCTAGCCTCTCTACACTGGCTTCCTGTTAAGGCTAGGGCTGATTTTAAGGTTTTACTGCTAACCTACAAAGCATAAGACGGGCTTGCTCCTACCTATCTTTCCGATTTGGTCCTGCCGTACATACCTACAGGTACGCTACGGTCACAAGACGCAGGCCTCCTTACTGTCCCTAGAATTTCTAAGCAAACTGCTGGAGGCAGGGCTTTCTCCTACAGAGCTACATTTTTATGGAATGGTCTGTCTACCTATGTGAAAGACGCAGACTCGGTCTCGACCTTTAAGTCTTTATTGAAGACTCATCTCTTCAGTGGGTCCTATGATTGACTGTAGTCTGGCCCAGGGGTGTGAAGGTGAACGGAAAGGCACTGGAGCGAAGAACCGCCCTTGCTGTCTCTGCCTGGCCGGTTCCCCTCTCTCCACTGGGATTCTCTGCCTCTAAACATATTCCGGGGGCTGAGTCACTGGCTTACTGGTGCTCTTCCATGCCGTCCCTGGGAGGGGTGCGTCACTTGAGTGGGTAGAGTCACTGACGTGATCTTCCTGTCCGGGTTGGCGCCCCCATCGGGTTTGTGCCGTGGGGAAGGTCTTCGTGGGCTATACTCGGCCTTATCTCAGGGCAGTAGGTTGATGGTTGAAGACATCCCTCTAGTGGTGTGGGGCTGTGCCTTGGCAAAGTGGGTGGGGTTATATCCTGCCTGTTTGGCCCTGTCCAGGGGTATCGTCGGACAGGACCACAGTGTCTCCCGACCCCTCCTGTCTCAGCCTCCAGTATTTATGCTGCAATAGTTTATGTGTCGGAGGGCTAGGGTCAGTCTGTTATATCTGGAGTATTTCTCATGTCTTACCTGGTGTCCTGTGTGAATTTAAGTATGCTCCCTCTAATTCTCTCTCTCTTCTCTCAGAGGACCTGAGCCCTAGGACCATGCCTCAGGACTACCTGGCCTGATGACTCCTTGCTGTCCCCAGTCTACCCTGTCATGCTGGTGCTCCAGTTTCAACTGTTCTGCCTTCCGGCTATGGATCCCAGACCTGTTCACTGCTCGGGCTACCTTGTCCCGGACCTGCTGTTTTGGACTTTCTCTCTACTGCACCTGCTGTCTCTAACTCTGAATGATCGGCTATGAAAAGCCAACTGACATTTACTCCTGAGGTGCTGACCTGTTGCACTCTCGACAACCACTGTGATTATTATTATCTGACTCTGCTGGTCATCTATGAACATCTTGGCCATGTTCTGTTATCATCTCCACCTGGCACAGCCAGAAGAGGACTGGCCACCCCTCAGAGCCTGGTTCCTCTCTAGGTTTCTTCCTAGGTTCTGGCCTTTCTAGGGAGTTTTTTACTAGCCATCGTGCTTCTACATCTACATTGCTTGCTGTTTGGGGTTTTAGGCTGGGTTTCTGTACAGCACTTTGTGACATTGGCTGATGTAAAAAGGGCTTTCTAAATACATTTGATTGATTGAATGTTCTTACAACATTCCCATGAAGCATGTCTAGAACATATCTTAAATTCTGAGAACATGGTAACCACAATCTGGGTAAGTTCACATACGGGAACATTCCTATGAAAACATTAGTTAATGGTCTGCTGAGACTCTTAAGGGAATGTTCTCCAAAGTTGTGGGAATGTTTTTTGTTAGCTGGGCTGTTACATTAAATGAAGTGCCCCTCTGCGGTGAGGTCGCCAATGTGATAAGGGAGTATAAGCCAATTTGGTTTCAACAGTGTGTTGTTATTCTCTTTGAGATTTTGTCTTTTAAATTTGTATTAAGAATAATGGTAGTAGTAATAATTTGTCATACAGTAAATAGTTTGTCCTCTCTCGGGGTTATGGCGAATGTGACCATAGATGGTTTCTAGATGCATGGAAGGGTTAATTAGACCGAGAACAGTGTGAGCCTCACCCCCTCTAACCTGCTGAATTAATGGCGACAATGGCATTAACTATGGCCCTGTCCTTCACCACTTCTACCTGAGTCCGAGCCAGCAACCTGTACACAGCATCTAGTCGAAGCTATCAACTGCCTTTTCTCTCAGGAGGGCAGCATGAGTCCACGTGGAGTGTGTATGGAGAGATCCCGTCCAAACTTCTCTCCTGCTGCTGGTGTACTAGTTGGAAAATGGACAAGACTTAATGCACCGTAAAGGATGGTGGTGGCGGCTAAAGGTGAGAGATTTGTCTGCTTGGGAAAAATCTGATTATTCCCAGATATTGGAATCGGGACATTATCAAGGGCCATCCACTTTGAACATGTGCCATTGAGAAGACAAACTGAAACACTATTTGAAGGAGAAAATGAAGAAACACCAGAAGAATGAGTGCCGGGAAGGATGGGGGTGGTCAAGTGTGCCTGTAATTGATTTATGCTTGTCCAAAAAGTTTTATTTGGGGTATCAGGTTGATTCTGGAGGTCTGCACACTGCAAAATGTATAGTAATTTATACAAAAAATGCATTGAGATACTGACTTGTCATTAACACAGGGACAAATGGGGGCCGTGGTGAGAAAATGTAATGCTAGAAATATAAGATTAATATAATGTATGTCAATGTTAGTAGTACATGCTGTATATTTATTTCCCTGTCTGTAAATGTACATTCTGCCAGTGTGTACTAAGTTCAGGGTCTTCAATTCAAGTGATAGACTCAACGCGACGCAGTAGGGACTGTTATTTTAAATTTGGTTTGGATAATTTATCAATAGTTCTAGTCACTCTCTTAGGAACATGAAGGAAGAAGACAAAGTCAAAAATCCAGAATCCATAAATTAAATTGTGTAATCAAGCATATGTGTAACTGTATGAAATGAAGGTCTTAAGTTAAAACATTATACTGCAATGGTTTTACAAGTAAGGGGTATGGAATAAGGATCAGTTACTAGTTGTAGTGTACAACCCAGAATGAAGGGTTTGAAAGTGTCTGTGGTTTTTATGCGTTAATTTTGTTTACTTATAATGATGTATTTTGATAGCAATAACCAAATGAATAAAATGTAATAATAATTATCACAGAGTGATAAGAGGAGGGAGTATACAGAATGTTGTTTTGTCTGAAGCGATAGCCTTTAATTGTACATCTTGTCTCATACAATCATTGGTTCCTATAGGTGCTGGTTAGAGATATGAGGGGGAGATGTTCCCTCTCTTTAGACTTTTTGTCAGAACGCCCAGAATAAGTTCTATAAATGTAGGTAGCAGACGGTGCCAGTCACATGCAGGAACCAACCCTATGAACCATGCCTATGTAGGTTTTTTTGTATAGCCATATATAAGAGAACTAATGGGACTGCCCCGGCAGAGCTCCTGACAGATGTGTACTATGGTGCATAAAGTTTGTTGGAACCTCTCCAACTTGCTGATAATAAAGAATGATTCATTTGAGTTTGACTATGACTCCCTGGTGGTAATTTCCACGACAAGATTTGAACCAGTTAAATGTAACTAAACATAATCTATATAAATGTAAATAAAGTGTAATCTATGTAATCCTCAAAAGTAATTATTTAGCATAAGAGGGACATAAACAATAAATGGTAATTCTGCATACTCCAAAAAAGGTTTAAATCTCACATTTCTGGTAAAAAAAATAATTATAAATTGCTACGGTGTAGTCAGTTTTGAGGACACAAAATCAAGTACACAGTACAAATATGATAAAAATATGAAAACATGAAATATTTCTTCTTCAACAAAACTGTATGAATACAGCTTGAAATGACTTATATGCTTTCTAAATATAGTATAATCAAATAATAAAATGACTAAGATTTCACCTTATAACTGTAAAATACATATTGGTATGTTTAGTGTTTGAGAAAATATGCATATTTTCTGAAAGTTATTTTCTTGATCAAAATGTCTGCCCCCACCACTGTGAACATTACACACCTATTCATTATTTTACATTACTTTGATAAAGTTGACTATTAATCAATCTGTGAATGCACTAGAACAGGGATGGTCGCCCTTTTAATGGCCCTCGGATAAATATCTCAAAAACAAGATATATACCCAGTGAGGCAAAAAAGTATTTAGTCAGCCACCAATTGTACAAGTTCTCCCACTTAAAAAGATGAGAGAGTCCTGTAATTTTCATCATAGGTACACTTCAACTATGACAGACAAAATTAGAAAAAAAATCCAGAAAATCACATTGTAGGATTTTTTATGAATTTATTTGCAAATTATGGTGGAAAATAAGTATTTGGTCAATAACAAAAGTTTATCTCAATACTTTGTTATATACCCTTTGTTGGCAATGACAGAGGTCAAACATTTTCTGTAAGTCTTCACAAGGTTTTCACACACTGTTGCTGGTATTTTGGCCCAATCCTCCATGCAGATCTCCTCTAGAGCAGTGATGTTTTGGGGCTGTTGCTGGGTAACATGGACTTTCAACTCCCTCCAAAGATTTTCTATGGGGTTAAGATCTGGAGACTGGCTAGGCCACTCCAGGACCTTGAAATGCTTCTTACGAAGCCACTCCTTCGTTGCCCGGGCGGTGTGTTTGGGATCATTGTCATGCTGAAAGACCCAGCCACGTTTCATATTCAATGCCCTTGCTGATGGAAGGAGGTTTTCACTCAAAATCTCACGATACATGGCCCCATTCATTCTTTCCTTTACACGGATCAGTCGTCCTGGTCCCTTTGCAGAAAAACAGCCCCAAAGCATGATATTTCCACCCCCATGCTTCACAGTAGGTATGGTGTTCTTTGGATGCAACTCAGCATTCTTTGTCCTCCAAACACAACGAGTTGAGTTTTTACCCAAAAGTTATATTTTGGTTTCATCTGACCATATGACATTCTCCCAATCTTCTTCTGGATCATCCAAATGCTCTCTAGCAAACTTCAGATGGGCCTGGACATGTACTGGCTTAAGCAGGGGGACACGTCTAGCACTGCAGGATTTGAGTCCCTGGCGGCGTAGTGTGTTACTGATGGTAGGCTTTGTTACTTTGGTCCCAGCTCTCTGCAGGTCATTCACTAGGTCCCCCGTGTGGTTCTGGGATTTTTGATCACCGTTCTTGTGATCATTTTGACCCCATGGGGTGAGATCTTGCGTGGAGCCCCAGATCGAGGGAGATTATCAGTGTTCTTGTATGTCTTTGACAGCTCGTTGGTCTTGGCCATAGTGGAGTTAGTGGAGTGGGACTGTTTGAGGTTGTGGACACAATTGGTGGCTGACTAAAAACTTTTTTGCCCCACTGTACAGTACTCATTCAAGGGTTTTTCTTTATTTTTTTACTATTTTCTACATTGTAGAATAATAGTGAAACCATCAAAACTATTAAATAACACATATTGAATCACGCAGTAACCAAGAAAGTGTTAAATCAAAATATATTTAAAATGTGAGATTCTTCAAGTAGCCACCCGTTGCCTTGATGACAGCTTTGCGCGCTCTTGGCATTCTCTTAACCAGCTTCATGGGGTATTCACCTGGAATGCTTTTCAATTAACAGGTGTACCTTGTTAAAAGTTAATTTGTGGAATTTATTTTCTTCTTAATGCATTTGAGCCAATCAGTTGTGTTGTGACAAGGTATGGGGTGGTATACAGAAGATATCCCTCTTTGGTAAAAGCCCAAGTCCATATTATGGCAAGAACAGCTCAAATAATCTAAGAGAAATTACAGTCCATCATTACTTTAAGACATGAAGGTCAGTCAAAATGGAAAATTCAAGAACTTTGAAAGTTTCTTCAAGTGCTGTCACAAAAACCATCAATGAAACTGGCTCTCATGAGGACTGCCACAGGAAAGGAAGACCCAGAGTTACCCAGAATTCATTACAATTACCAGCCTCAGAAATTGCAGCCCGAATAAATGCTTCACAGAGTTCAAGTAACAGACACATCTCAACATCAACTGTTCAGTGGAGACTGCGTGAATCAGGCCATCATGGTTGAATTGCTGCAAAGAAACCACTACTAAAGGACACCAATAAGAAGAAGAGACTTGCTTGGGCCAAGGACCATGAGCAATGGACATTAGACCGGTGGAAATCTGTCCTACTGTCTGATGAGTCCAAATTGGAGATTTTTGGTTCCAACCGCCATGTCTTTGTGAGACACAGAGTGAGTGAACGGATGATCTCTGCATGTGTGGTTCCCACCATGACGCATGGAGGAGGTGGTGTGATGGTGTGGGGGATCTTTGCTGGTGACACTGTGTGTGATTTATTAAGAATTCAAGGCACACTTAACCAGCATGGCTACCATAGTATTCTGCAGCGATACGCCATCCCATCTGATTTGCGCTTAGTGGGACTATAATTTATTTTTCAGGAGGACAATGACCCAACACACCTCCAGGCTATTTGACCAAGAAGGAGAGTGATGGAGTGCTGCGTCAGATGACATGGCCTCCACAATCACCCGACTTCAACCCATTTGAGATGGTTTGGGATGAGTTGGACCGCAGAGTGAAGGAAAAGCATCAAACAAGTGCTCAGCATATGTTGGAACTCCTTCAAGACTATTGGAAAAGCATTCCAGGTGAAACTGTTTAGAGAATGCCAAGAGTGTTCAAAGCTGTCATCAAGGCAAAGGGTGGCTACTTTGAAGAATCTAAAATAAATTTTGATTTGTTACAGTTTTTTGGTTACTACATGATTCCATGTGTGTTATTTCATAGTTTTGATGTATTCACTATTATTCTGCAATGTAGTCACTCAATTAGCCCATGTCAGCTAAACATTTTTAGATTGGTAAATGAGTTTAGCAGCTAGCTATCTAAACCTGTAGTAGCCCTAATCATGGTCGAATTACCGACCGGGGCTCCCACATTGATTTTGTCAGTCACTCTCAAACAGATATCATATTAAAAACTGCACTTTTTCTTCTCTGCCTCTTGCAGCAAACGTGCCTTAAAATGGCAACATTTTCTCTACGGCCCATGGTAAAATGTGCAGAATTGCAACAACAACAAAAAAGGTCTCTCTGTCAAGAGGGGGGTCACTAAAATGTTTTGCGGCCCCTCATGAGTTCAGATTTTTTTGTGGCCCCCACCCCCATCAAAGTTGCCCAACCCTGTGCAAGAGTGACAAAACCACTCTCTCCTGATGCTCTACCGACACAGTTTCTAAACCCAGAGGAGCAACATTGTGAGACTTCCAGGAACGCTTGTGAAACAGACCAGGCCGGGTTTAGGGGTTTGAGTGAATATTCTTCCTTAGTTGTTAATTTTCTCAAAATCTAAAGGCACAACCTAGATTCGAGTCAATGTCTTAAGTAGTTGAACCTCGTGAAAGTGACCAACTGATACGTTTTCCTTTACGTCAAAAAATACTTTATATTGAAGGAGTGCATTTGAGTTGATGAGACGCCAGTTAGACTCGATGATATGTTTCTACGCATGAGCTTAGCTAGCCAACGTGACATCACCTACAAGTGTGATCAGGGATTTCTATCAGAGAAGCAGCCTTAGCCTGTCTACTGTACTGCCTTTGCTACAGATGTAAGGATTGCTGGCATGTGCTTTTGCTCAGAAATATCTGACTTTAGTAAGTTCAATACAACTGGGAACTCTGGGAAAAAAACAAGCTCCAACTGGGAAAAGTAGTTTTGGATACTCGGAATTCCAAGTCGGAAACTCAAGCATCTTTCTAGAGTTCAGACTTTCCGACCTGAAGATCACCGATGTCATGATTTGACCTTTTTTCGTCTTCTTTGAGTTCCCAGTTGTCTTTAAAGCCCCATTAGTCAGTGGCTGTGACATAGGGTTCAGCCAGGAGTTGGACAGTCGGAAGATCAAATGAAATGGTAGGAGGGTCATCCCAGCTTCAAGTGGTGTCAGATTTCACATCCTACTCCACAGTTGGAGTTTACTCGACACAGACATTAAAGATATACTCCTGTGTCCGTAAGAATCAGGGCTACCGCTCAATGCAAGCTATTTCGATCTACAGTGGCCACATGCATTTATAAGCTAAAATGACATTTGAAACTGGTACCAGAACCATGCAGGTCCACTAAACAGTGGACTTTACATTGAGGTTTTAACCCACTTAACCCCACAATTTCACCATCATTGTAAAGACCTAGTTATTTTGTTGCTTTGACAGTCATTTCTGAAGATGATTATTTATTTAATGTGATTTGTCCCTGATTTTAAGGTCAAACCTGTTACATGAACTGAGCTCTCATTTAAAATGGACCATGAAACTATTGCTTTTTCAAATATTTTTTCAAAAGAAACATTGAACATAAACTCAGCAAAAAAAGAAACATCCTCTCACTGTCAACTGCGTTTAATTTCAGCAAACTTAACATGTAAATATTTGTATGAACATAACAAGATTCAACAACAGACATAAATTGAACAAGTTCCACAGACATGTGACTAATATCAATTGAATAATGTGTCCCTGACCAAAGGGGGGGTCAAAATCAAAAGTAACAGTCTGTATGTGGTGTGGCCACCAGCTGCATTAAGTACTGCAGTGCATATCCTCCTCATGCACTGCACCAGATTTGCCAGTTCTTGCCCCATTCTTCCACCAAGGCACCTGCAAGTTCCCAGATATTTCTGGGGGGGGGGGGGGGGGGGGGGGGGGGTGTCCCTAGCCCTCACCCTCCGATCCAACAGGTCCCAGACGTGCTCAATGGGATTGAGATCCGGGCTCTTTGCTGGCCATGGCAGAACACTGACATTCCTGTCTTGCAGGAAATCACACACAGAACAAGCAATATGGCTGGTGGCATTGTCATGCTGGGGGGTCATGTCAGGATGAGCCTGCAGGAAGGGTACCACATGAGGGAGGAGGATGTCTGCCCTGTAACACACAATGTTGAGATTGCCTGCAATGACAAGCTCAGTCCGATGTGTGACACACCGCCCCAGACCATGACGGACCCTCCACCTCCAAATCGATCCCGCTCCAGAGTACAGGCCTCGGTGTAACGCTCATTCCTTCGACGATAAACGCAAATCCGACCATCACCTCTGGTGAGACAAAACCGCGACTCGTCAGTGAAGAGCACTTTTTGCCAGTCCTGTCTGGTCCAGCAACGATGGGTTTGTGCCTATAGGCGACATTGTTGCCTGTGATGTCTGGTGAGGACATGCCTTACAACAGACCTACAAGCCCTCAGTCCAGCCTCTCTCAGCCTATTGCAGACAGTCTGAGTACTGATGGAGGGAATGTGCATTCCTGGTGTAACTCGGGCAGTTGTTGCCGCCATCCTGTTCCTGTCCCACAGGTGTGAAGTTCGGATGTACCGATCCTGTGCAGGTGTTGTTACACATGGTCTGCCACTGCGAGGACGATCAGCTGTCCATCCGGTCTCCCTGTAGCGCTGTTTTAGGCGTCTCACAGTACGGACAATGCAATTTATTGCCCTGGCCACATCTGCAGTCCTCATGCCTCCTTGCAGCATGCCTAAAGCACTTTCACACAGATGAGCAGGGACCCTGGGCATCTTTCTTTTGTTTTTCAGAGTCAGTAGAAAGGCCTCTTTAGTGTCCTAAGTTTTCATAACTGTGACCTTAATTGCCTACCGTTCCTCAGGTGCATGTTCATTAATTGTTTATGGTTCATTGAACACGCATGGGAAATAGTGTTTAAACCCTTTAGAATGAAGATCTGTGAAGTTATTTGGATTTTTACGAATTATCTTTGAAAGACAGGGTCCTGAAAAAGGAGTGTTTCTTTTTTTGCTGAGTTTACAATAGTCAAATCATAGTGTATAAGCAGGTGAGCAGTTTATATTTTTTGCCATTTTCTGGTAAAAACTGAGCATGTCAACCCCGTTACCCCTAGATAGGCTAGGAATGTTTTAATAATTAGGAATGTTTTAATAATTAAAAATGTTTTGGAAGCTTCAATTGCCCCTCATTGCTGCACACAACAAGCTTCAATTCCACATGTCACAATGGGATTTATGGCTGAGTTAAAGATGCACTATGCAGAAATGGCTCTGCCAATTCCTGGTTGCTCAAATTCTAATTCAGTTAGCCTAATTTCAGTATTTGTGACAAAACAAGCAAGTATAGTGCAAAGAATCGTTGTACCATCTAAACTGCTATGAAATATATATTCCATAATCAAACATTTGTATTTTCAGCTGTTTGAAGCTGGTATACAAAAACGAAAGTCAATAAACGCAAAACAAAACTTAAGATTGGGAAGCATAGAACAGCGCACATAGAACATATGTTTCTTAGATTTGCTTTCAATAAAGAATGACAGATCTATAACTCACATTTCTTTGCGAATCTGGTCAGGTCGCAAAAAAAAGTTACATATTGCAGCTTTAAGATGAAAACCTCAACCCTATTACGGTCAACCCAGTTACTTAATGACACTTACAATATGTTATTATTTGTGAAGTGGAACATGTGCTTTTATGGCAGAATGTGAAATGAATAGTTGACCAAATTAGACTACACAAAATGTACTCTATTCGAGGAATGACCCTTGTGTTGTTTAGGAATCATACTGTAGCGAGGACAGCTGCAAAGTGCTCTTGCACACTGTAGTCACAGAGCTATTCATATTCTTTAGTATTGAATATTACTTGGGTGTTTGAGCAATTAAGTGGGATATACTGTCCACATGCTAGAATTGGCAGGAAAAACAATGGCTTAGATGAATTTAGGGTGATACTTCTAATCCCTCTTTCCTTAAGAATACTATTCGACTGACAGTTGTAAATGTATTTATGAAGGATTCTAGCTTTGAAAGTGTTTACATAAAGTAAACTAGCAAATGAGGTTGTCAGTTTCCTTCGCATAGGTCAGCCAGGCTGTTTGACTCTGTTTTCAGTAATACAAATACACAATTCCTTTGATTTAAAACTTTACAGGCTTCATTGCAAGTAAATACAACACTTATTTGGAAACCCCACAAGCAGCTGTCCATTTGTGACTCAAGACAAATCACATTACAGTGCAGACTGATCCAACTAGTTAAAAAAAAATTTTTAACAAATACTTATGTACAATGGTGGCCTACCCCAGACGACACGGGGCCAATTGTGCACCACCCTAAGGAACTCCCAATCACGGCTGGATGTGATACAGCCTGGATTTGAACCAGGGACTGTAGTGGAGTCTCTTGCATTGAGATGCAGTGCCTTAGACCACTGCGCCACTTGGGAGCAGTTCAAAGGCATCTGGTCACTAAGAGCCTGACTCAAAGTCCCAATGTACAAATACAATTACTGTGTAACTGTTAGCTGACGCATAAGAGAAAAACTTTGCAAGTAGCTAGACATTTGTAGCTTTAATACAGACAAGGTAGAACCGGCCTATGGCACCCTGACACCCAATTTAACGATCTAATGACAAGGCTTGTCCCAATAACAAGATTAAGACATACCCAATCATCGGACTCTGTGCTTAACCAAAAGCATGGCTACATGAATCACTTAAAGCCAGCTCTCCCTACCCCTGGGAAAGATATTTCCACAAAAGTGGTTTAGGATGTGACTCACTGGCTCTGCCAATGACAACAGCTCTCAGACAATTAGTGTATGAACATCAGGGTGCTTTGTCTGGAGAAAACCATACAGCTCTAATGTCCACACAAGAGAGCCATGGCTACAGTCTTGGTTGTGTGCAGAGAAAAGTGAGCATATTTTTGTGAAATATAGAAATAAATGAAACTACAAAATATTCTGTCTACAGTTTATTTCCTTGTTAAAGTCCCCCATCTGGTTTCTTTTTCTCTACATGACTACATTTCTTAAAAATCTAATTTTATAACTAGGCCTACATACCACGAGTGTGCTCAATGCCACACAGAAAGAACAACAGAACATTTTAGTAACAGTGCATGTGGATTAATCAAATGCCCACATTCTTGCAAAGCAAATCAGTTAATTGACTGCACTTTGGTTACTGCCCATTCCTGGTGGGCCGATGCAGTGCCATTGACTTGTATACCGTCTATAGTTCCACTGCTTCTCATAAGAAACAGAATGGTGCTGGTGAAGGGTGAGGTCTGGGCCAAATAAAGCAGTAGCACAAGGCAACCTCACACACAGGAAATGTTCAACTCAGCTACTTGATAAATGCAAATATTTATAAAATATTCCAAAACCATACACATATTGCAAACTGATATGAGTAAAGTATTCAGTCCACATATTCCATACAGTAGGTTTATCATTCACAGGGGCCTCATCCTTGTGTACCTCAAACAGGTAAAACTTAAGCGCAACAAATATCATTTGTCACATATCACAGAGCAACAAATAACAAACAAAAAAAACTTGTTTAATCACCATTTAAGAATTTGGCTTGTGGCTTTTTGAAAAAAAGTAACAAAATACCAACTTACATAGCATGTAAATAAACAGTTTTTTCACCACTTAACCCATCACCATTGTGGAGTATGAGCCACCATGTGATGAGCTTTTCAACTTACAGCAGTGGAGACCTGAGCTTGGGCAAGCCAGTGAACCCTCCCCCACTGACAAAGCCATGAACCTAGGTGTGTGTGTTCCTTATGCGTAGGTTCCCCCGGTCATGAGAAGCTCGTAGGCAGGGTCACGGCTCCTACGGCACAGCACCACACAGGCACTCAGCATCCCAAATACCTAGGAAAGGAAAACACCAAGGGTTGAAGTGTAGTGTCATCCATGTCTTCCATCCATCTGTTCCTGAGGATGTCACCTGTCAGCCTCTGACCTGGGCACTAGGCCAACTACTCTCCCAGGAAAGGCTGAAGGACACAAAGCTACTAGATCAGCAGCAAACAGGGAAGCCTCTGGGTGAAAAGCCTCTAGGATTACTGCAAACCAGAAAATGCACATCCACACAAAAAATCTAATGTTGATGAAATGCAGAGATGACATTATAAAAGGATGCAACTACAGTACATTGATAAACTGCTATTTAAATGTAGACTAGAACCATTTGCTGTCCTGGGGTTAAGCTGGGTATCTATATTGCACTTTGGGACAACTGCTGATGTAAAAAGGGCTTCAGAAAATACATTTGATAGATTTTTCCTGAAATAATGAATGACAGCACTTTAAAGCGCAGCTCTCTGTCATGCAGCTGCCCCCTCATTGTAGTCAAATGAACGGAATGAAAAGGGGTAAATCCAACAAATGACATGCCGTCTTAATCCACTCAATTCCCCACTGCCCCCAGAATCTGATTATGAACATTAGAACAAATCAAAGTAACTAATACATTAAGTCAATGCAAATTGGCAGGGGACAATGTTTCCTTTAGGCTCCATTTAGCCTAGTTTGAGATGTCCTTGTGGCCATGCCATTTCCCCTTTTCCAGAAATTCCTAGATGCATTTTCCCTGTCCCCACAAAACAGTCCCCTCTAGGCCCTGTTCCTTGAGACTCTGGTGGAGTGTGGCTGGGGGTTGACATTATAACAGCATACCCAGGCCCACTCAGCCTCCATAATGAATCACTTCATGAGTCATACCATGGGGAAGGGCAGGGGGGGGGGGGGGGGGGGGTCACATGATGGAACAACACATCCATTAGTTGAACGAAAGAGGGCTGATGGAATTGGATCTGTACCTGAATTGCAGCAAATGTCAGTGCAGCCCAGATGACATACATCATTATCTCCTTTAGTTTCTTCACAACAAGGGCTTCACATCCCTGGAAACACACAAACAATACATTGTGTAAGATAATCAATGTGTATGTTATGCATGAGAGCAAAGCATAGGTATGTTTTGGACAATCTCTTACCTCTGGATAGAGGTCTCCAGGACGGGCTAGAGAGCCTGTACAGTTGCTGACATTAGGTTTGCAGCAGCTCACTGGTACACTGTTGTTTTGAAACTCATTAAACCAGCGTGTGTTCATCCAGTCTGAGTAAGTGTGAATTCCACAACAATGGAGCTACAGGCATGACAAATGGTGATGGTTAACACTAGATCATTTCAATACAGCTTTAAATAACTTAACTGTTACACAAAAGATGAATTGCCCAAGTTACATTCTATCACCTGTCTTTGCACGTAGTCAATGGCACGGCTTGAGGCATCTGCATTGGTGCCATTGTACTCATTGTACACCTTCTGGATGGAGTGATTGACCTCATCTTCAACCTGTAAACAAACAGGTTACTGGGCTTAACGGGACAATCTTACATAACCTCATTAATGCATGTCTGATGAATACTAGGCTGCTATAGTGAATCACCACTTAAGATAACACTTTCTCCATTCATGGGAAGACTAAATATAAGAGATACATTTCCTACTAGAACATTTTTTATATTGTTAAACAAAAGAAGTTTCACATTGGAACATATCCAGATAATTGGTATCCTGAACAAAATCTGATTTTCACAAATGTAACCTTGATCAATATGTACTTGACTTACACACCTTCGATCTGTAAATATAACCAAGAACCACCACAGCCACTTCCGTCACAAACACCAGCAGGAGAATGATGACAAACTGTGGTGAAAAGAGAAAGAATTAAACAGAAGAAACTCCTGAAAATAAAAGAGTCCCTGAGGCAGACAGGAACATTTTAAGATCTCCAACATTTATTTGGGGCAGGTAGCGTAGTGGTTAGAGCATTGGGCCAGTAACCAAAAGGTTGCTGGATCAAATCCTCGAGCTGACAAGGTAAACATATGTCATTCTGTCCCTGAACAAGGCAGTTAACCCACTATAAGATGTGAAATAAGTCACACATTTAAATCAACACTTTAATGAAGGATTATCCAACATAAAAGGTGAAATACAATTATTTTTAAAAACATGATACAAAAGCTCTCTGCTGGCCAGTCTTCTGGCCAACAGGATTACTGAGGGAGTTCTGAGACCAGTTTGCATGTTGTAGTAGTAGGGGATAAGGCAACATTCACTGCAGGGCTCTAAAGCACAACCATTTTACTTGCATATGCACCCAATTATTTTTTGCAATGATTACTTCACTGCACCGAAGCCCGAGTGCCATGGGGAATACTTTGAGCGCAGATTCATGACCGTCACGCTTGTACCATTACTACAAAGAAAACGTTGTTACCTCATATTTTTCATTGTGCTCCTAAATTTCTTTGTGTGAGCCTACATTTTTCAACTAATGCACACATGTGCTCTCTGTAAAAAACATCAGCATAGAGCCCTGAACTGACCGTTATTAGGCCACAGCGGCTTTCTCGTATTGTGGCACAGCATCCAATAAGACCGATGATGAAAAGGAGGCCTCCTACTGCAATTATGGTCACAGCAGGGATAAGGGTGTACACATCTTCAAAGAAGTGGTCGTAGTCATCATAGGTGATGAACACGTAGGCTCCAACATAGCACAAAATCCCTGCTGCTGCCTGTATTATGGGGGGAGAGAGTATTAAATCACACACAAAAAAAACCATTATAAAACAAAAAACGGTTCAAATCAGTGTGGCCTCTGATGGTCCCTCAAGGAGGTTGTTTGGTCTAAATAATCAGAGGCCAATCTTGAGCATGCTATGGGCTAAGGATGAGCCAAAAGACATGTTTGTCTGACACAAAAGCATACAACTTTACAACCATCCCATTGGCATTATAATAACTCAAAGACCAGTGTTAATTGATCTCTCAAGCCTAATTTTAGTTGAAGGCATTCAGTTGTACAACTGACTAGGTGTCCCCCTTTCCCTTTATATCCTAACATATGGAAGTTTAGAAAAAGAGCTGCCAACAAAACACTTTATGTTGAGGACCCACTTACACTATGGCTATTAGGCTACCGTTTCATTTTATGGGAAGGGGCATTTAAAAAGATATAAATACATTGGCTGGGACAAAGGAGGCACAGAAGCCCAGCATGAAACTCCCTGATTCTAGCCGCAGTAGCCAAAGCAACCAGACAAAGAAAGACAGAGAACAAAAGGAAATGTTCAGCTAGCTAACGTTAGTTACATGTAAAAGGGATAGCAACATGACTGCAAGAACATTGCACTATGTAGTAACCCGAAGGCCCAAACAGTATATTGATGATAAAAATAGACAAACAGTCACATGGCCTAGGTTGCATTGAATGGTAGTAAGTAGCAGGTTGCTGCGTATAATGTTGTGGATGAGAATTTGCGCATTCTCGAACGACACAGATGTCGTTTTAACTTACCCAAAAAATGAGGTTCAGAAAGACCAGCACTGTCTTTGATGAGGTAATACCACACTGACCCATGTTTAAAATAGGGATTCTCTATTACAGTAAAAACGTATTTGTGAACTAACTGGCTATGTCCTCCTGCGTTTACAATCCATGCCTGACTGGAATGGATTCTTTCTCCCACACACCGGAGTCCTAGCATCACATAAACCAGCTGTATGTCATGTGACCCGATGCGCTGGTCATCCTTGCGGTGTGTATAATAACACCGATTAAAAGGATCTAACCCCCTTTTTTTTTTATGTCGCCTAAAATGACATACCCAAATCAAACCTGTAGCTCAGGACCTGAAGCAAGGATATGCATATTCTTGATACCATTTGAAAGAAAACACTTTGAAGTTTGTGGAAATTTTAAATTAATGTAGGATATATAACACATTAGATCTGGTAAAAGATAATACAAAGAAAAAAAACTATTTTTTTGTTGTTGTTCCATCATCTTTGAAATGCAAGCGAAAGGCCATAATGTATTATTCCAGGTTTGTACAATTTAGATTTTGTCCACTAGATGGCAGCAGTATATGTGCAAAGTTTTAGACTGATCCAATGAACCATTGTAGTTCTGTTCAAAATGTTGTATTAAGTCTGCCCAAATGTGCCAATTTGGTTTATTGATACATTTTGAATAACTAAGCACTTTCCTCAAACAATAGCATGGTATTCTTTCACTGAAATAGCTACTGTAAATTGGACAGTGCAGTTAGATTAACAAGAATGTAAGCTTTCTGCCCATATCAGATATGTCTATCAGATATGTCTATGGGAAATGTTCTTGTTACTTACAACCTCATGCTAATAACAATAGCCTATGTTAGCTCAACCGTCCCACGGGGGACACACCGATCCCGTAGCGGTTAACCAGTTACATGCAGCCTGGTCTAGGCCAATAGGAAAACCTCAGAATTTGCAGTGAGTGATCAACAGCATCAAAAGCTTTTGACAGGTCAAAAAGAGGGCAGCACAATGTTGCCTTTTAACCATACAGTTAAGCACATCATTTATAACTAGGGATGCAGCAGAGATATTGCCATGACCTGGTCTAAAATTCGACTGATGTACATTTAGAATACATTTCAAAGATAAGAAACATTTTAGCTGAGATTTAATCAAGGATATTTTACCTTGGAGAAAAAGTTTAGAAACAGAGCTATAATTATTTAGGTCACAAGGGTCACCACCTTTGTGAAGGGGGTGTACATGGGCCGCCTTCCAAACCTTGGGGATAGTTCCAGATATAATCGTCAGGATAAAAAATATGGGTTAATGATTTAGCAATCAGGGGAGCAGAGAGCTGCAGCAAAAATGGATCAAGCACATCAGCCCTAGTGGATTAAAAAAAATGTATCTTAAAATTAAGCAAGGCATCTAGCACATTACAGGTAGTAAATTGTTGAAATGAAAACAACTAGAAGTTGACGGGTTAACACTCAAGTCAGCTAGAGAATGGCAGAAGGAAGAGAAGTCCACTGACTGACCAGAGTCAATTAAATCACTGTTTCTCTCAAATGAAAAGCCTGCTGAGGTAAAATAATGATTGTAAGTATTTAATTAACAATCTGTAGAAACTATGAGAATAGAAAGATTCAGAACTTTTTTGAAACATCACAGCACAGTTGAAAAATATATGGCAAATAGAAATCCAATACGGATAGTGTTAAGCGGTAGATGGAAGGGGTTGAGTGGAGCTGAAGGGTGGGAGTTAAAACAAACAAAAGATAACTATTTGTCAAGGCTTTGGGTAACTGGTGAAAAGGAGTCAGGCGCAGGAGAGTTGAGATGCGTGGACAAGGTATTTAAATCACAAAAAAACACCAGTATAGAAACAATACAACGGTGCGTGAAATATAATCGTGGCTGGGTCTTCCAGCATGAAAACGACCCAAAACACACAGCCAGGGCAACTAAGGAGTGGCTCCGTAAGAAGCATCTAAAGGTTCTGGAATGGCCTAGCCAGTCTCCAGACCTGAACCCAATAGAAAATCTTTGGAGGGAGCTGAAAGTCCGTATTGCCCAGCAACAGCCCCGAAACCTGAAGGATCTGGAGAAGGTCTGTATGGACCCTGCTGCAGTGTGTGCAAACCTGGTCAAGAACTACAGGAAACGTATGATCTCTGTAATTGCAAACAAAGGTTTTGGTACCAAATATTAAGTTATGCTTTTCTAATGTATCAAATACTTATGTCATGCAATAAAATGCAAATTAATTACTTAAAAATCATACAATGTGATTTTCTGGATTTTTGTTTTAGATTCCGTCTCTCACAGTTGAAGTGTACCGATGAAAGAAATTACAGACCTTTACATGCTTTGTAAGTAGGAAACCGGCAAAATCGGCATTGTATCAAATACTTGTTCTCCCCACTGTATATACATATATGTGTGTGTGTGTGTGTGTGTGTGTGTGTGTGTGTGTGTGTGTGTGTGTGTGTGTGTGTGTGTGTGTGTGTGTGTGTGTGTGTGTGTGTGTGTGTGTGTGTGTGTGTGTGTGTGTGCACTGTACAGTACCAGTCAAAGTTTGGACACACCTACTCATTCAAGGGTTTTTCTTTATTTTCCCTATTTTTTACATTGTAGAATAATAGTGAAGACATCAAAACTATGAGATAACACATATGGAATCATGTAGTAAGACTAAAAGTAACAAATCAGAATATATTTTATATTTGAGATTCTTCAAAGTAGCCACCCTTTGCCTTGATGACAGCTGTGCACACTCTTGGCATTCTCTCAACCAGCTCCATGAGGTAGTCATGTAACGGATGTGAAATGGCTAGCTAGTTAGCGGTGGTGCGCTCTAATAGCGTTTCAATCGGTGACGTCACTTGCTCTGAGACCTTGAAGTAGTGGTTCCCCTTGCTCTGCAAGGGCCACGGCTTTTGTGGAGCGATGGGTAACGATGCTTCGAGGGTAACTGTTGATGTGTGCAGAGCGTCCCTGGTTCGCGCCCAGGTCGGGGCGAGGGGACAGACGTAAAGTCTTTACTGTTACATTGATGCTGTTGACCCGGATCACTGGTTGCTGCGGGAAAAGGAGGAGGTCAAAACGGGAGTGAGTGTAACAGATGAGAAATGGCTAGCTAGTTAGCGGTGGTGCTCGCTAATAGCGTTTCAATCGGTGACGTCACTTGCTCTGAGACCTTGAAGTGGTTCCCCTTGCTCTGCAAGGGCTGCGGCATTTGTGGAGCGATGGGTAACGATGCTTCGAGGGTGACTGTTGTCTGTGTGCAGAGGGTCCCTGGTTCGAGCCCAGGTTGGGGTGAGGAGAGGGACGGAAGCTATAGTCACCTGGATCATCTCCTTTGTTTTGCTCACTCAACGTCAACAAAACAAAGGAGATGATCGTGAAATTCAGGAAACAGCAGAGGTAGCACCTCCCTGGTACGGCAACTGCACCGCCCGCAACCGCAGGACTCTCCAGAGGGTAGTGCGGTCTGTCCAACGCATCACCGGCGCGCAAACTACCTGCCCCCAGGACACCTACAGCACCCGATGTCACAGGAAGGCCTCCAAAAAGATTATCAAGACAACAATAACCCGAGCCACTGCCTGTTCACCCTGCTTTCATCCAGAAGGCGAGGTCAGTACAGGTGCATCAAAGCTGGGACCGAGAGACTGAAAAACAGCTTCTATCTCAAGGACATCAGACTGTTAAACAGCCATCACTAGCATATTAGAGGCTTCTGCTTATATACATAGAGTTGAAATCACTGGCCACTTTAATAAATGGAACACTAGTCACGTTAATAATGTTTACATATTTTGCTTTAGTCATCTCATACTATATTATATTCTATTATATTCTACTGTATCTTAATCTATGCTGCTCTGACTTTGCTCGTCCATATATTTATATATTCTTAATTCCAATCCTTTACTTAGATTTGTGTGTGTGATTTTTGGTTCCAACCGCTGTGTCTTTGTGAGATGCAGACTAGGTGAACTGTCACCCTGACCATAGAGAGCCTTTGTTTCTCTATGGTATAGTAAGTCAGGGCGTGACTGGGGGGTATTCTAGTTTATATTTTCTATGTGGAGTTCTAGTTTAGTATTTCTATGTTGGTGATTTGTATGATTCCCAATTAGAGGCAGCTGATAATCGTTGTCTCTAATTGGGGATCATATTTAAGTAGCATTTTTCCCACCTGTGTTGGTGGGATATTGTTTGTGTAGTTGCATGTTAGCACTCCATTGTTGTTTCGGTTAGTCGTTATTGTTTCATGGTTCACTTACTTTAAATAAAAAGATGTGGAACCCAACACTGCACGTTGGTCCTAGTATGCTTCCAATGATTGTGACAGTGAATGGATGATCTCCACATGTGTGGTTCCCACCATTAAGCATGGAGGAGGTGTGGGGGTGCTTTGCTGGTGACACTGTCTGTGATTTATTTAGAATTCAAGGCACACTTAACCAGCATGGCTACCACAGCATTCTGCAGCGATATGCCATCCCATCTGCTTTGCGCTTCGTGGGACTATAATTTATTTTTTAACAGGACAATGACCCAACACACCTCCAGGCTGTGTAAGGGCTATTTTACCAAGAAAGAGAGTGATGGACTGCTGCATCAGATGACCTGGCCTCCACAATCACTCGACCTCAACCCAATTGAGATGGTTTTGGATGAGTTGGACCGCAGAGCGAAGGAAAAGCAGCCAACAAGTGCTCAGCATATGTTGGAACTCCTTCAAGACTGTTGGAACAGCATTCCAGGTGAAGCTGGCTGAGAGAATGCCAAGAGTGTGCAAAGCTGTCATCAAGGCAAAGGGGGTGGCTACTTTGAAGAAATTGAAATCTAAAATATATTTTGATTTAACACTTTTGGTTACTACATGATTCCATCTGTGTTATTTCATAGTAGTGATGCCTCTAGCACTGTGATGCAGTGCCTTAGACCGCTGTGCCACTTGGGAGGCCCCTGTTTTCCAACAGAGATGGAGCTTAAAAAGTAACTGGATTTAGCTTTCTTAATCTAGATAGTACATCTGTTTCTCTATTGTCTGAAAGACTGCCAGTCCACTACAGAGTCTGTTTTCCTTCCTTTGGCCCTGATCTGATTTCTCATCTGAATGAGCTCAGATAGCTCAGAAAACTAAGTGTTAGATCTATCTTTGACACTGAATATATATATATATATTTTTTTTTTTCTTATTTAACCTTTATTTAACTAGGCATTTTAACTTTGACTTTTCCTCTGAATAGTTTAAAAGGGGCATGTTTATCTGCCAGAGGAAAAATATGGAGGATGCATATTCTAGAGCCAACTCAGGGTCAGGAATACTGGAGACAGTGGCTAAATCAGAGTAAGAACATGCCATGTAAAAACCCTTGAGGAGAAAACTTGCTGTTTCGTATCTCTAATACATACTATGGGACAATGATCACTGAGATCATATGCAAATGATCCATTATACAAATATTTACGGGGGTTATTAGTAAGAATTAAATCAGGAGTCAACAGGGTTTTTCACATTTAGCCGTGTGGGTTTTGAGATCAATTGAGTCTGATTAAAATCAATGCATATACTTTTAAATTCATCTGAGGCAGGGATAGACAGTCCAGATTCAAATCCCATAAAATGACCAACTCCGAGTACAGAAAATGTGTTAAACACTCCGATATAGCATTATTAGCATCCACCATGGTAGCAGGGGGGGGGACGGTAAATCCCAGTAACAACAATGTGTATTCTGGTTTATTGACACATCGACAACCAGGTTATCGCATTTATATATTATCGCATTTAATATTTAAAAATATTTAAAGATTGCGACACCATGAAATTAGATTTTACATTATGGCCACTTCTCCCGTTTTTTGTAATCAGTCACAAATAAATTATAATAATTTACTTCAATGTCTTTGTCAGAGACAGAACAATTTATCCATGTTTCAGAGAGAACCAGAAGTCCTGTACCCAAATGTCAAAAATCCTCATCGAATATTTAGAAATGTATTAACGTAAGTATATGTATCCACCAATCCAAAGAGAGGAATAGGCGAAAGCTTGACACCCCACCGTGCTTCTTTGGGGACAACGACTCCTATTGTTTGGGAGGAGAGACGAGTATCTTGTCAGTATATCCGTAATGTTTGCTAGCGCTGGAAGCACAGGGAGCGGCACGAGCAGCGATAATGTCATAACTATATCCAAAAACATGGCAGGCGTTGGATGAACATATGTTAATATCTATGGCTGAGTGATAAAAAAAATCGGCCTCAGCGACAATTATTTAAATCAAGGGGCCAGGATTCAGTTTTGTCACCTGTTTTGACTGCTCCTACAGATTTACTTTAATAAATTGTGATTGACTGACTGATCTAGAATGGAAAGGAATGGGTGCTCAACCAAAGTGAGTCTAGGAGATGGTTCACCACAAACAATTATAGGTTTTAGTAAGCAAGTTTAAAAGATTGACATTTCGGGCCTTCAGAATAAACACAAAGGGAATAGACAAGTTAATATAGGGCAGGGGTGGGCAATTCCAGTCCTCAAGGGCCTGATTGGTGTCACAGTTTTGCCTCAGCTCCAGCTAACACACCTGACTCCAGTAATCAGTTAATCATGATCTTCAGTTTAGAATGCAATTTGATTCATCAGCTCTGTTTGTTAGGGATGGAGAAAAAGTGTCACCAATCAGGCCCTCCAGGACTGGAGTTGCCCACTCCTGATATAGGGCATGAGGAAGACCATTAGGGAGAAACTCAATTCATCTGGTGGTGCTAATGAGAGATGGAATGGTACTTTCAGTGTTTGTCAACATCACCACCGCATTTGTTTTTGCTGACTTGTTCAATTCCAAACTAAAATAACTCACAAAGTGAGTGTAAAATAAGCTGCACTGGCAGCGAATCACATAGATCACGTAGCGAGAATAGCAATTGATGGTACTTTGATTTTTATGTCTCGACCCGATCTGGGGTGCGAGAAACTTATTACACTTTGGGTGTACTGGCAGGTTGAATAAAGGGACATGGATAAATATATATGTTATATACATGTATTAATTATGAAGAACATGGAAAAGTTTATATAAGTTTTTCCATTGCATAATAAAACAGTTTTAACCATAACATCCAACAGAATTCAATCCAATGAGTTCTACAACCCAAAGTAGAGAAGGATAACTTAGTGTTCACTCAGTTAATTTACAGGTCTCAAATATATCATTTCATTTGAAAGAGGTCTATTTCTCATAATCATTTAGTTTGAATTAAATTTCATAGAATTTCATCATAAGAATATATTCGTCACCAACTCTGAGTAAGAGTAAGAGAAACTAAAATCAGCATGTGTTCCAAATATTTTATCCCAGTGGCTGAAGTAAGGTGCAATGTTCTTGTTGAGTTTCTGATGGTGCACATCATCCTTGCTGGGCCCTCGATAAATACTGAAGGGTATCAGACGAGATGTGGACCAAGGAAAATCATAACTGCAGTGATCCTCCACGGACACATAGACATGGAGCACCATAAAGACACATGTGGTGAGAAGGTGGCATCTCAGGATGACAGGATTCAGGGTGGTCCAAAAGCACACTGTGACCAGCTCCCACCCTCCCAGGCATTGTGTAGCCAGAACAAAGGGAGCTGAGTAGTTGTGGTGGATTGCATGGAAAGTCATGTACAACCAGTGGTGCAGCAGGTGCCAGATGAAGTACTGGAAGTCAAAGAGCAGAAGGTTTCCCGTCACTCCAGTGATGAGCTCCACTAGAGTTGGGACTTGGTCTGGCAGTGTCACCGGTGGTCTCCATGTCCATTGAGCCACACTTGCAGGAAGCACAAGGAGCATATGGTTATGCAGACTGATGCCAGCACAATGCAATAGCATGAAAGGTGTTGGCCGACGGCTCGGCTGGATCTTGAACTCTGGACCCATGGCCATCTGTCCCCTATGATGTCACACGCCAGGATGGGGAGGCAGAACAGAAAGTATGAAGACACATTCAAAACAATGGGGAAAAGAGGAGACCTCAAAGAGTTCCTGTGATTGGGCCTGACACTGTTCCAGAGAGGCTGAAGAGAGGAGTCATTTCCCAGGTCGATTCCCATGCCTGAAAATGTATCTACTACTAGATCCATCCTGCTTTTGTAAAATAAAGAATGTAAATGGTGTTCATTCCCTTGTACTTAACGTGTAATAAATGTGAATGTGGAAGCCAGGTGCATTGACCAATAAAGACTGTTCCTCTCCCTGAATGTCCAGTATCCACTAACATGGTTCTAAATTATTTATATTGTAACTCTTTTCATTCTCAGGTTATACAACAGTCAGACCAATGTCTTGATTGTTAGTATGTGTGCAGGCCTACAGTAGTATTCCATTACATTTTTCCTTTGATTATTTTCACTAGCACACAAAATGCGTTATTATTATACATTGGGTTATTCAATTAATCACAGGGTAGAGATTATCCTCAGGTTCTGCTCATTAAATTATTGTTAAAGTATTGTATGAGTTTTTATGGATAAAGTCCTACCGTATAAAAAAAATCATAACAGCTGTGTTGGAAACAGGAAATGTATGTACAATTTCCCGACAGGTAATTTGTTTGTTCAACATGGTGGGATATTTTTGTGTTGGTGAAATTAATTATGCACAAATATTGATATAATAACCATTATATCAAAGTAAATTTGGTTTGATGTTTCGGGAGTCGTAGTCGGAGAACCATACAGTTTATTAGGCTAAAGATAAAATACGTTATTATGAACTTCACAGGGTTGTGAAAGTGCAAGGTTCTCTTGGTGCTCCTTTCCAATAAATATCGAGGGTCTTATTCTTGTAACATGATGATCGATGCTTGGCAGAGTTGAAAATGCGATGGAAACACATTGAACTTTTAATTTTTATTCTGTACATGAAAAAGTAAATTTTGTGTGCACTACTTCATTATGCACTGATATTATCCGCAACGGGTCAATTTTGTGGAAACACGCCACTGGTGGGAAAATGCACATATGGTGCGAGCTGTGTCCATCTCACTCCATACCAGGAGGGGGCAATAAAGTATAAGAATTGTCTTCACTGCCCATGCCAGAGGAAGGAAAAACAACGTCAGCCATTGGACTTTGGCTGCAGCTACTGTATCTACTGAATGCAACAAAGTAACATCAGCTTTACGGATACAAACGTATAGCAAATAGCTACATGGAACGTTCACCTGTAAACAGCGTTGAGGTACTGTACTTTTTTAAAAGTTGTAATAATGTTGTTTTGCTAACTCATTCAAAATAAGTGCCATATTTTGATATTTTAGCTGGTCATGGCTAGAAGGGATGCAGTTATTTGTCAAAGTGACGTCAAAAGTCGCGTCGAGGATTCTGTTTACATTTTAGATAACACTAACCCCTTTCTTAACCTTACCCCAGTTCTCCTAACCTGCTAAGTAGTCACTGCTGACATTAGCTGCATCCCATCTAGTCAACCATTTCATGTGTGTTATGATTTCGCAAGCTAGTAGTAGTAGGCCTACAGTACAGAAGATGGACACTGGAGGCTATTTCTAGTGAAATAGGTTAGTTTGATATACAGTGCATTCAGGAAGTATTCAGACCCCTTCACTTTTCCACATCTTGTAACGTTACAGCCTTATTCTAAAATGGATTAAATAAAAAATTGTCATTAATCTACACACTACCCCATAATGACAAAGTGAAAACAGAAATACCTTATTTACATAAGTATTCAGACCATTTGCTATGAGACTCAGGTGAGTCCTGTTTCCATTGATCATCCTTGATGTTTCTACAACTTGATTGGAGTCCACTTGTGGTAAATTCAATTGATTGGACATGATTTGGAAAGGCACACACCTGTCTTTATAAAGTCCCACAGTTGGCAGTGCATGTGGAGCAAAAACCAAGCCGTGAGGTCGAAGGAATTGTCCGTATAGCTCAGAGACAGGATTGTGTCAAGATACCAAAACATTTCTGCAACATTGAAGGTCCCCACGAACACAGTGGCCTCCATCATTCTTAAATGTAAGAAGTTTGGAACCACCAAGACTCTCCCTAGAGCTGGCCGCCCGGCCAAACTGAGCAATCAGGGGGAAGGTTGTTGGTCAGGGAGGTGACCAAGAATTTGATGGTCACTCTGACAGAGTTCCTCTGTGGAGATGGGAGAACCTTCCAGGAGGACAAGCATCTCAACAGCACTCCACCAATCAGGCCTTTATGGTAGACTGGCCAGACAGAAGCCACTCCTCAGTAAAAGGCACATGACAGCCCACTTGGAGTTTGCCAAAAGGCACCTAAAGACTCTCACACAATGAGAAACAAGATTATCTGGTCTGATGAAACCAATATTGAACTCTTTGGCCTGAATGCTAAGTGTCACATCTGGAGGAAACCAGGAACCGCTCATCACCTGTCCAATACCATACCTACGGTGAAGCATGGTGGTAACCTGCTCAGGACCGCAGACTACGGCGACGGTTCACCTTCCAACAGGGCAACAACCCAAACACACAGCCAAGACAAAGCAGGAGTGGCTTTGGGACTTGAACTTGATAGAACATCTCTGGAGATATGTGAAAATAGCTGTGCTGTGATGCTCCCCATCCAACCAATTGAATCTATTTTAGAATAAGGCTGTAATATAACAAAATGTAGAAATAGTCAAGGGGTGTGAATACTTTCTGAATGCACTGTATGTAGTTCATAAGGATGAATGACAGGATATTTGTGTCAATACACGAGTGAGAGACTGATTTTATCTTATTGTGTCAATCACGGTATTCTCTAATAACAAAATGTGGAAAAAGACAAGGTGTCTGTATACTTTCCGAATGCACTGTATATCTGATGTGACAAACTACATTTAGTATTTTCTTGTTTCAGTGATGGTCTTTTCAGTGTTTCCTACTTTGTACTCCCTGCACGTTTTCATGAATGTCATAACAAGAGTTATTTTCTATAGGTATCACCAGAGAGCAATGGGGATTCTGTCTCTCTGTGTCACAATGAGGAAGAGAACAGGAATCAACCAGCACATGGTGGCCCTCAAGTCCAGCTGTGTCGTTTCTACTCACAGGGACGGCACTGTAACTTTGGGAGGAAGTGCCGCTTCCTCCATCAAAGAGGAGATTCCACCACCCTCACCCAGGGGACGGTAGATAACTGGACAAATCAAAGGTCACAACAGGAGATCCAAAGAGGGACAGGCCCTCACAGCCACCCTGGAATCACACCGCAGAATCCAGTGGTTGACAGCCATGGAGATGTAGGCCACAGGCTGCCCTCCAAACCAAGGGCTGCTCCAACCAGAGTTGAGAGGGCCAACAATCGCCGGCCCTGTCGCTATTTTCTGTCTGGGTGCTGCACCATGGAAGATAGATGTCACTACTGGCACCCACCACAGTTTCCCCTAGTTGATGACCAGCCTGTAGGAGACGGAGGCAGGCCCAGGGTGCCCCATGCCCCCCCTCCCAGTGCCCTTCAGGTTGTCAAACTGAGTGACCTGACTGACAATATCACCAAACAGCTACGGGACACTGAGATCAAGCAGCTGATAAAGCGTTTTCCTAAAGAACAGCTTATTGTGCAGGAACGGAGTGACGGCCAAGTCACCTTCTACCGAGCCACAGTACAGCCCACTGATCCAGACTGGGTAAACATTGTCTGCATGATTCCAATCCACAATACAAGGCCTCAAAGGCCATTGTCTTTTATCGTTTCGACTATGATATAGTTTTATGAACATCATAGGAATGTTACAACATGGAAAATTGTGCATAAAAACACTCACTCCTTATACTGTTTTACAGCCTTTTGACTTGAAAGACGTTGACATAATGGTGAGCTTTCCGAAAAAGTACCCACAAGAGGTAAACTAAAATCTTTGACCTACAAATCTCATCTGTTTGATTATAATCCTATTGTGTCTAGAGCTAAGACTCAAGGTGTACATTTTTTTGGTTATTTTTTTCTCCAGGTATTTACATTAGATATACCACTGGACCAGGACTTGCCATCAGTTATGGGAAGGTGAGAGAAACTTTATTTTATTTTCAATGGCTTTACAGTCGGAATATAATAACACTTTGATAAATTTTTCTCAATGTGTCCGTCCACATAGACATGTTGTAACACTCATGTATATACAGTGGGGCAAAAAAGTATTTAGTCAGCCACCAATTGTGCAAGTTCTCCCACTTAAAAAGATGAGAGAGGCCTGTAATTTTCATCATAAGTACACTTCAACTATGACAGACAAAATTAGAAAAAATTCCAGAAAATCACATTGTAGGATTTTTTAAAATGAATTTATTTGCAAATTATGGTGGAAAATAAGTATTTGGTCACTTACAAACAAGCAAGATTTCTGGCTCTCACAGACCTGTAACTTCTTCTTTAAGAGGCTCCTCTGTCCTCCACTTGTTACCTGTACTAATGGCACCTGTTTGAACTTGTTGTCAGTATAAAAGACACCTGTCCACAACCTCAAACAGTCACACTCCAAACTCCACCAAGACCAAAGAGCTGTCAAAGGACATCAGAAACAAAATTGTAGAACTGCACCAGGCTGGGAAGACTGAATCTGCAATAGGTAAGCAGCTTGGTTTGAAGAAATCAACTGTGGGAGCAATTATTAGGAAATGGAAGACATACAAGACCACTGATAATCTCCCTCGATCTGGGGCTCCACACAAGATCTCACCCCGTGGGGTCAAAATGATCACAAGAACGGTGAGCAAAAATCCCAGAACCACACGGGGGGACCTAGTGAATGACCTGCAGAGAGCTGGGACCAAAGCAACAAAGCCTACCATCAGTAACACACTACGCCGCCAGGGACTCAAATCCTGCAGTGCCAGACGTGTCCCCCTGCTTAAGCCAGTACATGTCCAGGCCCGTCTGAAGTTTGCTAGAGAGCATTTGGATGATCCAGAAGAAGATTGGAAGAATGTCCTATGGTCAGATGAAACCAAAATATAACTTTTTGGTAAAAACTCAACTTGTCGTGTTTGGAGGACAAAGAATGCTGAGTTGCATCCAAAGAACACCATACCTACTGTGAAGCATGGGGGTGGAAACATCATGCTTTGGGGCTGTTTTTCTGCAAAGGGACCAGGACGACTGATCCGTGTAAAGGAAAGAATGAATGGGGCCATGTATTGTGAGATTTTGAGTGAAAACCTCCTTCCATCAGCAAGGGCATTGAAGATGAAACGTGGCTGGGTCTTTCAGCATGACAATGATCCCAAACACACCGCCTGGGCAATGAAGGAGTGGCTTCGTAAGAAGCATTTCAAGGTCCTGGAGTGGCCTAGCCAGTCTCCAGATCTCAACCCCATAGAAAATCTTTGGAGGTAGTTGAAAGTCCGTGTTGCCCAGCAACAGCCCCAAAACATCACTGCTCTAGAGGAGATCTGCATGGAGGAATGGGCCAAAATACCAGCAACAGTGTGTGAAAACCTTGTGAAGACTTACAGAAAATGTTTGACCTCTGTCATTGCCAACAAAGGGTATTTAACAAAGTATTGAGAAACTTTTGTTATTGACCAAATACTTATTTTCCACCATAATTTGCAAATAAATTCATTAAAAATCCTACAATGTGATTTTTCTGGATTTTTTTTCTCATTTTGTCTGTCATAGTGGAAGTGTACCTATGATGAAAATTACAGGCCTCTCTCATCTTTTAAGTGGGAGAACTTGCACAATTGGTGGCTGACTAAATACATTTTTGCCCCACTGTATGTATGTATGTATGTATGTGTGTGTATGTATGTGTGTATATATATGTATATGTGTGTATATATACATATATACATACACACAGTTGAAGTCGGAAGTTTACATACACTTAGGTTGGAGTCATTAAAACTCGTTTTTCAATCACTCCACAAATTTCTTGTTAACAAACTATAGTTTTGGCAAGTCGGTTAGGACATCTACTTTGTGCATGACACAAGTAATTTTTCCAACAATTGTTTACAGACAGATTATTTCACTTACAATTCACTGTATCACAATTCCAGTGGGTCAGAAGTTTACATACACTAAGTTGACTGTGCCTTTAAACAGCTTGTAAAATTCCCAAAAATGATGTCATGGCTTTAGAAGCTTCCGATAGGCTAATTGACATCATTTGAGTCAATTGGAGGTGTGGATGTATTTCAAGGCCTAACTTGAAACTCAGTGCCTCTTTGGCACTGAGGAAAAGGGGGAGGCTTGCACGCCGAAGAACACCATCCCAACCGTGAAGCATGGGGGAGGAAGCATTATGGTGTGGGGGTGCTTTGTTGCAGGAGAGACGAGTGCAATTCACAAAATGGATGGCATCATGAGGTAGGAAAATTATGTGGATATATTGAAGCAACATCTCAAGACATCAGGAAGTTAAAGCTTAGTGGAAAATGGGACTTCCAAATGGACAATGACCCCAAGCATACATCCAAAGTTGTGGCAAAATGGCTTAAGGACAACAAAGTCAAGGTGTTGGAGTGGCCAGCACAAAGCCACGATCTCAATCCTATAGAGAATTTGTAGGCAGAACTGAAAAAGCATGTGCGAGCAAGGAGGCCTACAAGCTGACTCCGTTACACCAGCTCTGTCAGGAGGAATGAGACACAATTCACCCAACTTATCGTGGGAAGCTTGTGGAAGGCTACCCAAAACGTTTGACCCTAGTTAAACAATTTAAAGGCAATGCTACCAAATACTATTCCAGTGTATGTAAACTTCTGACCAACTGGGAATGTGATGAAAGTAATATAGTAAAAACAAAAGCTGAAATAAATCATTGTCTACTACTATTCTGACATTTCACATTCTTAAAGTAAAGTGGTGTTCCTAACTGACCTTAGACAGGACAACTTTTCTAGGATTAAATGTTAGGAATTGTGAAAACTGAGTTTAAATGTATTTGGCTAAGGTGTATGTAAACTTCTGACTTCAACTGTGTGGTGTATGTGTATGTATATGTCCCTTTTTCAGGACCCTGACTAATAATTTGTAAAAATCCAAATAACTTCACAGATCTTTATTGTAAAGGGTGTAAACACTGTTTCCCATGCTTGTTCAATGAACCATAAACAATTAATCAACATGCACCTGTGGAACGGTCGTAAAGGCACGAACAGCTTACAGACGGTAGGCAATTAAGGTCACAGTTATGAAAACTTAGGACACTAAAGAGGCCTGTCTACTGACTCTGAAAAACAACAAAAGAAAGATGCCCAGGGTCCCTGCTCATCTGTGAAAGTGCCTTAGGCATGCTGCAAGGAGGCATGAGGACTGCAGATGTGGCCAGTGCAAAACATTTCAATGTCCGTACTGTGAGACGCTTAAAACAGCGCTACAGGGAGGCAGGACGGACAGCTGATCGTCCTCGCAGTGGCAGAACACGTGCACAGGATTGGTACATCCGATCTTCACACCTGTGGGACAGGTGTTATAGTTTATGTATCCCAGTAATTGTGGCACAGAGATGCCGAAACATTGGTGGTTAACCCAATAAATTACTGGGGGTTTATATATAGTGTGCACGACTCTCTTTTTTTTAATTTTTAAAAATAGGTTATAGTTTATTCGCTGTTAATCAGCAGCTCTACATACAATAATTGTCTCTGGGTGTGCGCCAGCTCATGTTTTTTTATTCACATAGGTATGTTGAACAAGCCTCACTGGAATGGCTACAGGCTAAACATGCCACCAATCAGCTGATGGGTAAGGTGGAGCTGCTCTTCCGGCCCTTCCTTCGATGGTTGGATCGCAGCATGGAAAGACTGTTCACTGAGGGAGCCAGGCAGGTGAGACTAGACTGGTATAAAAACAGAGTTCCATTTATGTTAGTCTACTTAGTATGATATCCTTCTGGTAACCTCTGTTTTCCATGAGAGACTGTGGTAATGTTATGAATTCTCTATGTTGTATTAATTTATTTCCTTAAAACTACTTAATAACTTGACAGCAGCGTTCTAATCCTTTCTCTCTTTTAAATCTCTCCTCAGCTGAAAAAAGACATGGAGATAGCAAAGGCCGGAATTCAGTTTGTGCCATACCAGCAGCTCCAGGCAACCGTGTGCAAAGAGCCTGCCGCTGATGACATGCCTGACCCTGTCCTCCACACTGCAACTGATGAGGAGAGCAGAGAAGGAGAAGATGAGGAGTGGAAAAAACTATTGTACCCTGGCTGTGATAATGATGATGATGATGATGGTGGTGTTAGTGATGAAGAGGACCAGGGGAAGGTGGAGAATATTAAGCTCAGTGAGCCCCGCAGAGGAACAGAGGTGAAGCTGCTGGGCCTGAGGCTGGGAGAGGGCACGGCAACCGTGGTCGCCACACAGGTCACTGTGTGTCTGCAGTGCAGCAGGTGAGCAGACAGACTGTCCTTCACTGATGCCATCTACTGTAGCCTACTCTGTATCTCACATTTTCCCCTTTGAATATTGCTTATAGGAGGAAAGATTAAACTTATCTGCAGTATTTATTTTTGTGTTGATCGGACTTGGAGATGTGACATAACTGTGTGTCTGTCTGGCCTGTGTGTGTTGTTTGCAGGTGTAAGGTGACAGCAGACCTGACTCTAAATGGCAGGAACCCCTGCACGGCCCAGTGTGAGAAGTGTAACGCAGGGATCAGTGCTGCTTTCAGACCCAGCATTCTGCACCACTACAGTGACGTCCTGGGCTATCTGGACCTGGGCACTGCTGCTCCTGTGGACCTGGTCTTGCAGGACTGTGATTTCGTCATTGTCTGCCTCAACTGCTCAAAAGAGGGACCTGTGAAGGTCACCAACATTGCTCCATTCTTGTCTTATGATGATGAAAGTATTTATATCTGGGTGAAGTTTTGATCTAAGACGGTCTGTTCTGTTATTTGATTAGTCTGATTTTGTGTATTATTTTGTCTGCAGAACCTTTTGTATGGCCAGAGCAAGGAGTTCAACTGTCAGCACTGTCACAGCAAACTCAGCATCCTGGTTGACAGCACACGATTCCAGTACATTCCACCACGCAAAGAGAAAACCGGTCAGAAACAAAGGCCTATAGTAGGATTTTAATGATGAAATATGCTATTCTGTCTGTAATACATAGTTGACTGTACTGTACAGGGCACAGTGACTCTTCACTGACCTATCGGCGTAACATAAGGGACCCTGCCATACAGATGGGGAAACCACTACCTGAGAAGGGATCCTGCAAACACTACAAACAGAGTCATCGCTGGCTCAGGTTTTTAGCCACCTCTTTCTCTTTAACATCATTTTGTGTTGCCAAAGTAAGCTTTGCTGATGAGTGACATCCCATGGGTGTGCTCTCAGGTTCTCATGCTGTGGCCGGGCCTACCCCTGTGATGTGTGTCATGACGAGGACCAGGACCACCCCATGGAGCTGGCCACCAGGATGATCTGTGGTCACTGCTGTAAAGAGCAGGTAAGCTGCCTGGATGGCTAGAGTAGTGCATCTTCATTGGCATCTCCATATGCTAGATTCCAACCCTAAACTGCTGTTGTCCTTACTTGTAGCCGTACAGCAATGGGAAGCCCTGTGTCAGCTGTGGAGGCATGATGACAAGAGGAGCCTACACCAGTCACTGGGAGGGAGGACTGGGCTGCAGGAGCAAAGTCAAAATGAGCAGGTACTATACTGTACATGCACGCACACTGATGTCTAAACACATCATCTTACTTTAAAAATAAAATACATTATTTTTGTTCAAACCTGATGAAATTGTGCATTCATAAATCTATTTTCTCTCATTTACAGAAATGATAAACACAAGTATGCCAACACAAACAAAACAATTTCACGGAAAGCAGCCAGCGAAAAGAAATAATCAGAGACAACATGTTAACGTTATGGCAGTGGTTGATCAGGCCTGCTCTGTGTGATTTCCAGAGCAACCCTTCTATCAATGCCTTATTGATTTCTAATAAATCAACTATTGTAATGTTATCCAGCTGATGTGATTGGTGAGAAGTGTTAACATTGTTGTGTGGATTGAGCCCCGGTCCTGGAGTAGCACTCAGCCTTGTTGCCCTGGTGGGAACATGCAGCAGAACACTCTCCGGCACAGTACAAGTAACCCTGGTGCTTGTGTTCATTGTAATCACAGACACTCCCATTATGTTTCTTATCTCTGTAACAGCCTCCCCAAGTGCCTTGTAAAATCAATGCAATGCCCTACATTTACAGTAGACTCTTTAGTGTTGCCACTTTTCCAATTCTCTCACAACTTAACCCACTCATCATTTAAGGATGAGTGCTATCCCACTGGGCACAATCGTCAGTTCAACGTTTAGTTTTGATTTACATTTGGTTGAGTTGTCAGCTAATGCCGATTCAATGTAAAATCAACAAAAAATGTCACTGTGTAATTGGATTTAGGTTTGAAAAAAATACAAAATTCCCTTACGTTGACTTTTTGCAAATCCGATCAGTTTTCCACGTTGATCTACGAGATCGGTGTCCCTAAACCGGGACAGTTGTTGCTCAATATTCGATAGTGTGACTAGAGTGACGTTGTAAACAACAGGGACATAGACATGTCTTCTGGCCAGAAAGCTTAAATTCTTGTTAATCTAACGGCAGTGTCAAATTTACAGTAGCTATTACGACAACAAAAATACCATGCTATTGTTTGAGGATAGTGCACAACAACAAAACATCATGTCAACTGGTTTGATACATTCACCTCTGAAGGTAAATCATGTACTTACATTCAGTAATCTTGCTCTGATTTGTCATCCTGAGGGATCCAGAGATAGTGTAGTTTTGTTTGAAAAAATGTATTCAAATGTAGGAACTGGCTCCACCCCACACTGCTTCCATCTTGTGGACAACATCTCAATTACACCTAAAATCCTATCTGAGTGTATGGCCTTTCTCTTGCTTTTCAAAGATGATGGAACAAAAAATATTTTTGAAAACACGTGTTTTTTTTATTTGTATTATCTTTTACCAGATCTAATGTGTTATATTCTCCTACATTCATTTCACATTTCCACAAACATCAAAGGGTTTCCTTTCAAATTGTATCAAAATTAGCATATTCTTGCTACAGGCAGTTAGATTTGGGCATGTCATTTTTGGCGAAAATTGAAAAAAAGGATTTGAACCTTTTTAATGTCATCACATCATTATTTTTGTTGAAATGATGTGGAAACGATTGATTCAACCAGTTTTTACCCAGTGGGATGCAATGGTGTTCTGTTTCTCAGAACTGTGTTTTGTGTCTTTTAGGTGGGCAGGCTAGACAAAATCTTGGTAGTTTAACCATGGCATCTGGATAGAATAGGTGTGACAGGTTTGCTCCCTTGACCATAATTAAGTAGCTCCACAAACAGATTATTAGGTAGGATTACATCAGGTTATGCTAAATAATGATTAAGTAAGATTACATACGATTGGAATCTATGACTAAATAAACTCACTAATCTTATAAAATCATTTAAGAGCACATGGCCAATGAACAGATGGAAAATAACAGATTTCATGGACTCAACTAATGCTATTGAGAATCAAAATGATGATTGACCATTTTTATATGAATAGGTCACCATGGTGGTCTCGAATTGAAATACAAATATATAAGAAGTGAATGTTGTGGATATTATCAATTTAATAAATTCTACTAATTAAGATGCCTTGCAATTGAGTTTTAACTTGATAGGTAACATGTATAATTAACTCAAGCAGGGACCAAAAGATCTGTATCTGGTACAATATGACTTACCATTTTGAATAAGCTGATTAACTCACTGGCCTGTTGGGATAAACTGCCCGTTGGAGGACAGTGTTGCAGGCACGAACTTGGAACTGGTCAGTGCCGAAAGGTTTGTGTGTGTTCCGGAAGATTAACAAAATCCACCAGAAAAGGACTTATTGTTGAAATTGTATGTAACAAAAAAATTACAAAAAAACAGCTGTCTCATTGATGTGAGAGCCAAGTCCTTAGCTCAGCACTATATAAAGGGAGAATGTCTTCTCTCTGCACATTACAGCCACAGGCATCCAGAGTAACCAGGATGTTGAACATTAGCAAGGTTCAGCTGCCTTTGCAGCTTCCTACCTTCTCCAGATCCTCCGATATGCTTCTTCAGCCTCTATGGGACTATTTCCTTTTCAACCACTACTTTCTCATCTCCTCTCCCTTCTTCCCTGTCATACTCTGCTTCTCCAGTTACTTCTTCTCCAGTCTCCCCTTTGCTGTACTAGACCTCCTGGGAGACATGGTCCCCTCCATTCACCACTACAAGATCCAGCAAGAGAGACGTCCAACCATGGGGATGATGGCAAAGAGCTTCGGAAGGGCTGTTTATAACCACTTGATCTTTGTTCTGCCTGCTGTGCTGACTCAGACCTGCTTTATGCCTTCAGTGGCGCTGCCTTCCAGTGCTCCAACTGTGGTAGAGGTTCTCATTGATGGACTTGCTGCCCTTCTTCTTTTTGACACCCAGTACTATATGTGGCACTTTGTGCACCACAAGCATCCACAACTGTATCGGTGGGTCCATGCCATCCACCACGAATACATGGCACCCTTTTCCTGGAACACCCAGCAACTCAGCATTCCAGAACTGATAACCGTGGGATTCTGGAGCAACCTGGACCCCATCCTGCTGAAATGCCACCCTTTTACTACCTGGTGCGTCACCATCATCAGTATCTGGATGTCAGTGGAGGACCACATAGGCTATGACCTGCCATGGGGTCTCAACCACCTGGTACCATTTGGTCTGTTAGGAGGAGCACCAGCTCATGACATGCACCACCAGAAGCCCAACAGTAACTATGCACCTTTCTTCAGCCACTGGGACAGGCTATTTGGCACTGCCATCCTGCCAGGGAAAATAACTGAGAAGAAAGTTATGTATTCACTGTAAATAGGACCATTCACTATCATTTTGATTACCCTCATGCTTACATGTTAATTAGAATAAATGTATTTGTTTTTATTAGTAATTTACCGACATCAATTGTATTAAAATGTACTAAATGTTATTACATGTTATTATTTTTCTAAATGGATTAATCTTATGACAATAATGGGTAGAATAAGAGCAAAAGTAATGGTCCTTAGTAATACATAGTCAGAGGGTACAACTATACAGCAAACTCCAAGTGTAACTTTTGCCCCAAATCACATTTTGTCATGCATGTTCAGTCTGATTCAGCAAATGACATTCTACACCATGCAGCATAAATTTGCTAATTCTTACATAAAAGATTATTTCGGTCATTGAAGAGGTACAGCTTAGTCAGGATGTTCCTGTTTTCCTCTGTTTAGAAGGGTTTAGGAGATTTCTAATCAACAAATCCACTGTTTGTTTGCCAGGGTCAAGTTGAGCCAAGGGTCAAGGTTGAAGTACAGGACAAGAACATTTGAGCCAATTAGAGAAAGGTGCTGTTAATCCATAGCTATGTGACAGAACTTGGTTAAACCAAAAATCTAGTATGATATCATTTATAGAGCCATATAAACTGGCATAGCTCTTTGGGTGATCTAAAAAGACAGTTCCAAAGCATCCAAATAAATAGACTACTCTAGATTTGATTTATGTTACTAGGCAAGTCAGTTAAAAACAAATTCTTATTTTCAACGAGGAACAGTGGGTTAACTGCCTTGTTCAGTGGCAGAACGACAGATTTTTACCTTGTCAGCTCGAGGGTTTGATCTTGCAACCTTTCTGTTACTAGTCCTACATTCAAACCACTAGGCTACCTGCCACCTTATAATGAATTGATAAGGGAAGGAGAATAAAATAAATGTATTATGGCATCCTGTTACTCTGTAGCCTACACCATTTTCAGATCACGTAGGACCTGGAGCGGAAGCCTTAAGGTCAGGGAGGTACTGATAAGGGAATGGGGACTCTATTTTTAGACTGGGTTAGCACAAAGACTTGTCCACTGCCATCTGCGTTTAGTCTGAATGAATGACAGAGAGTGGATTTTGCTCCAATGTCTCCCTAGGAACAAAGTCAAGGCAATCTGAAAAGCACAGGGTGATAATACAAAGCCTATGGGCTTGCTGGTCATTAATGAGAAATCACTGAGATGGAATAGAACTCCACAAGGAAAACATGTCCCTTTCTAAATGCTTTAGGAATATTCAAGAAAATAAATGTCAGTGTTGCTCTTATCAAAATCGACATTTTACTCTTTGAAATGAGCCCATATTTCTCTTAATCTCCTGGTTTGGCAATTACAGTAGCATCAGCAGGCATACGGTGACATTTATGTAATTGATAAGACAAAGTGTTACAATTAGCAGGCAGCAAAGCCTAACTTGGGAAGTGGTCACACGTCAGGCTAAAACGATGAAGCATCAAACACCTCTGAAATAGTCTCAGCAGTCGGATGGAATTATCCTGCTTACGTCAGGGACCATTAACTAGATTCAGCCGCAGGCCAATTCATTGCACATCCCCACAGACCCACTGCTTGGAGGACTGAAGCCACAAGTGAACTGACATTTTGTATTGTGCTGTATTCTCACTGAAAACAGCTAACAAAATCCCTGACCATCCTATTGTACAGGGTAGTGCATGTTTCAATAAACATTAATCCATGATTCTTAAATGTCAGTGTATGGTTTTGTATTATGAATTTAATGGATTATACATTGCACCCACAATGTTAGACTAGTATAGAAATAAAAGCAATAATCAATGCGTATTGACAAATATAAAATATTACAAACTAAGAAATTGAGCAGTCATGCAGTGTCACTTTAATCTATGCTTTGTGTAAAGACTGCTTAGTATACTAAACCAATGGGGAAAACCCCAATAGAAACATATTGCATTGGCCTCCTAAGGACAAAAATAAACTGGATAAAGAATATTTATATTGTACTAATTAAGACCGATTGTTACAGATTTACCCCAAAAACCTGCCAGACTACTCTCTAATAAGTTTGCAGTCTTATATAATTTTGCGAAACATCAACAGCTAAATATGATCCATTTTGATTCATACCAAAAGGGCAACCTCGATGCAGCCTCTGAAACACATTAAGAGACACACAAAGACACTTCAAATAAATGTACTTGTCTCAGACAATGTAAACATATCATACAAGGCATTCCCTTAATTTTATTGACCTGAACCAAAGGCGTTAAAATAAAACGTCATCAATGTATACTCTTGTTTAGATACTGTACAAACATGTTAGCAATGTGTCCAATATTCTCTGTCGGGTGCATCTTGGTGTAGCTGATGAACTGGCGTCGTAGTTTCCGGAGCTCTGCCATGTTTAGACTTCTGGTCAGTTCTATGTTTGACATCAGGTTAAGGAAACACAGTGATAAACACTCATGAATTCTCTGATGTGTCAAGAGCTGAAAGCAAGGTTACAGTATCGAATACATTTGGCTTCGGCCCCTTTATGTCCCGAAACCACAATTTGAAGAGATTAATGTATGCTTTCAGAAGGCTGTGCAGAAACATCATCTCTCTGAAGACAATCAATATTCAACTCACATTTTGTAGTTCAAGACTCCACTAGCACTACTTTGCCTGTGCTATGTTGTTCAAAGTGAGCTGCAGGGGGAACAACAAAGTACTGGTTTCTGAGTCTGCTTCGGAATCCTGATAAAAGCCAGTCGCCATGCTTCCAATGATTTGGTCCCTGTCTCAAACATCCTATGTGTTTGATGGTGATACCTTTCTGGTGGCTCAGTTGCTGCGCCACCAACTGCATCAAATGAAAGATACTCTTTGATGGATGTCCATTTATCCACAGCCCCATGCTAAGAGATCCAGTTATTTGATACAAGATGACATTAACCCCTGTTGATGCTAGACTGTGTGAGGTGGTGATTAAAATAAAAAGAATACGTCCATGAGAGACTGTCAAATAAATAATACTAAAATAATACATTTTAGAAGGAGGAGGGGGGTATATGTGAGCAACATGCAAAATGTGGCAAAGGATATCTTTTCTGTAGCTCCTGGAACAGCAATGAGATCCCCTGGAACACTTGTCTTCTGGGAGTTGAGAATTGCCTGGTACAAACAGAAAGAGTCAATATACATTCTTCCAACAGACAGCATTGCAGACAGTATTTAATAACACAACTGAAGCAATAATGTTAAGCATTAAAAAATAATACATTCAACAAATTATCCTGAAAGTAAAACAGAGAAACAGAAGAAAACAGCAGGGGGGTGACCAATGCAGGGATTGAAAAAACAATAAAGGAAGTTACTGATAAATATGAAGGCTCTCACCATCAACACATCTTGTGTGACTTTGTCCAGCTCATACAAGAAGTTTGTAGATGACAGTGGTTGCTGCAACAGATGGATGAAAAACTTCACTTAAAACCTGAAACTACCAACTGCATGCAGAAACATTACTTTGTGATTTATGCATGGAAACAAGTTTCTTACACTCTGTGTCGACTGGTTAGGAGGGGGTGCTTTCCTTTTGAAGATGGCATCAGAGATGGCTTCAAATGGAAGTGTGTCTTCTTTCTGAATGGTGAAAAGTGGGCTGTCCCATCTGTTCCTGGAGTCTGGAGTTTCAAATCTCAGCACCAGCGCATCTAGGCTGTGAAAGCAAAAGCAGAACCAAAGACCATGAGTCTGCAAGTCACATTAGCAAATGGAATTTCACTCATGCATCCAATTGAAGCCTATGACATTTTCATTGTGCATATAATTGTGATAATGTAAATGACTAAAATGTCATTGTAAATCAGGGCTCCCGAGTGGAGCAGCGGTCTAAGGCACTGCATCTCTGGCAACCCTAGTTCGATTCCAGGCTGTATCACAACCGGCTGTGATTGGAAGTCCCACAGGGCAGCACACAATTGGCCCAGCGTTGTCCGGGTTTGGTCGGTGTAGGCCATCATTGTAATTAAGAATTTGTTCTTAACTGACTTGCCTAGTTAAATAAAGGTTACAAATGCAATGTATTGATATGAGATTGTGATTTATTTTATTGATTATGTATTTCTTTATTTCCTTTTGATTCCATAAAAACCTATTTAGGGACAGGTGTTGAAAATTAGCATAAACTACAAAACACTATAGTGCAATGCATCAGACAAACATTTATTCAATTTGTCAATGTGTTTCTCTACCAAATAGAAATACATTAAATGTTGCCAATTTAGGCAATAACACAACATGAGAAAGAATTAGGCATCAATGGTATCTTAAAACATTTACAAAAAGTAGTCTGCATTTGTTAAAATGTGGAGATGGCCATGTTGTTTAGACATACAATGACTCATTGAGAACAAGGCGGGTCTTTGAGCAGTACTGTCGTTAGCTCTTATAAATCCTGTGAGCAAAATAAAAATTGTCCAAGGGAAAGTAACTTGGTCTACTTACATCTCCTGAGTGTACTGCTCTTCAACATCCCTTTCAGTGTTCCATGTTGAGCTCACTTCGGCTGACGTCAAACAGTAAACCTTCATGAATAAATATGGTACATTTAAGAGGTAAATCTCAGTGTCACCGAGAAAACAAATCTCATGAATTAAAGAAAGCATATTTTTGAATGGTAGCGTACACCTAAACTACATAAGCACTGTACGCCATGGTGCTCCTAAATTTGAAACAGAGTGCAAACTCCACCCACCCATAATGGCTAGTCTACCCCAAGGGGTATCATGCACAGCCACTGTTAAAATCATGTTTTCCATCAACAACATATTACATACCAGACAGTGAGGCGTCTGTGTGTGTTTGATCAGACAAAAAAGTTCATATCTGTAGCCTAATGGATTACAATAGAAGAAACACAAATTTAAAGATGTTTAGGTTAGGTGATATACATAGAAAGCACCTTATTGCCATAGCCACCCACACACTTTTATTTGCAATATCCATCAAAATCAATTATAAAAAACAAATGGAGAACATTTACCTTTGATATAGTTCAATGAATCCAGAATTACAATATCCTCTTTGTTGATTCTCCTAATGCAATAAACCAACATTTTTTATGAATTAATCTCTTCTGTAACTTCAAAACAAATCCAATTTGATTCTGGAAATAGAGGCAGAAACGTTACACAATCTATGAGCAGTACACTCACCTCTCTGCTTCAGCTCTTAGAGATCCTCTTACATTTTTCTCATTCTGAGAATCTGTGACACATATATCAACAATGTTAATATGTGAGCTGGAACTACAATCAATATCCTATTTATCGGCTATCGCTTCACTGTTGTTAATACATAAGGGGAGGAATTTATGGGGCAATATTGGCACATGCTGCGTTCACGTGCTAGTTGGAACTAGGAAACTCAGAAATAAACGCAACATGTCAAGTGTTGGTCCCATGTTTCATGAGCTGAAGTAAAAATCACGGAAATGTTCTATACACACAAAAAGATTATTTCTCTCAAATTGTGTGCACAAATTTGTTTACATCCCTGTTAGTGAGCATTTTTCCTTTGCCAAGATAATCCATCCACCTGACAGGTGTGGCATATCAAGAAGCTGATTAAACAGCATGATCCTTACACACGTGCACCTTGTGATGGGGACAATAAACTGACACTAAAATGTAGAGTTGTCACACACAACCCAATGCCACAGATGTCTCAAATTGAGGGAGTGTGCAATTGGCATGCTGATTGCAGGAATGTCCACCAGAGTTGATGCCAGAGAATTGAATGTTAGTTTCTCTACCATAAGCTGCCTCCAACATTGTTTCAGAAAATTTGGCAGTACGTCCAACTGCATCACAACCGCAGACCACGTCAGCCCAGGACCTCCACATCCTGCTTTTTCACCTGCAGGATAGTCATAGACGAGCCACCCGGACAGCTGATGAAACTATGGGTTTGCACAACCAATGAATTTATGCATAAACTGTCATAGGAAGATCCTCTGCGTGTTCGTCGTCCTCACCAGAGTCTTGACCTGACTGCAGTTTGGCGTCGTAACCTACTTCAATGGACAAATGTTAACCTTTGATGGCCACTGGCATGCTGGAAGTGCGTTCTTCACAGATTAATCCCGGCATCAACCAGGCAGATGGCAGACAGCATCGTGTAGGCGAGCGGTTTGCCCTATGGTGGTTATGGGCAGGCATATGCTACGGACAATGAACACAATATTACCAATGGCAATTTGAATGCACATTGTCAAGCCATTCATTCGCCGCCATCACCTCATGTTTCAGCATGACAATGCACGGCCCCATGTCGCCAGGGTTGGTACACAATTCCTGGAAGCTGAAAATGTCTGTTCTTCCATGGCCTGCATACTCAGACATGTCACTCATTGAGCACGTTTGGGATGCTCTGGATTGATGTGTACGACAGTGTTCCAGTTACAGCCTATATCCAGCAACTTCGCACAGCCATTGAAGAGTGGGACAACATTCCACAGGCCGCAATCAACAGCCTGATCAACTGTATTTTCGAAGAAGATGTGTTGCACCAGATAGCTAATGTATCTGAAAACGAGTCTAGCTATGCTAGAACAGCAAGTTAGAACCACATAACTAGAATTAATTATATTTCTATAATCTCGAGAAGTCGGTACAGAAAGGAGTGTAGGCTACATGCATGGCAACAGCAGCCACTAACATTGAGTGGCTGCTGACTCAACTCCAGCCACTTTAATAATGGGAATTGATGGGAAATGTAAAATATATCACTAGCCACTTTAAACAATGCTACCTAATATAATGTTTACATACCCTACATTATTCATCTCATATGTATACGTATATACTGTACTCTATCATCTACTGCATCCTTATGTAATACATGTATCACTAGCCACTTTAACTATGCCACTTTGTTTACATACTCATCTCATATGTATATACTGCACTCAATACCATCTACTGTATCTTGCCTATGCCGCTCTGTACCATCACTCATTCATATATCTTTATGTACATATTCTTTATCCCCTTACACTTGTGTCTATAAGGTAGTAGTTGTGGAATTGTTAGCTAGATTACTTGTTGGTTATTACTGCATTGTCGGAACTAGAAGCACAAGCATTTCGCTACACTCGCACTAACATCTGCTAACCATGTGTATGTGACAAATTAAATTTGATTTGATTGCCCAGAACAAAGTGGTTGGGCAGTGGAGACTGCTGAGGGAGGACAGGTCATGTCTGAAACGGAGCCAATGGAATGGCATCAAAAACATGAAAGCCGTGTATTTGATACCATTCCGCTCCAAACATTACCACGAGCAAGTTCTCCTTAATTTAAGGTGCCACCAACCTCTTGTGGTTGAAAGCCATATGTGAGCTAGCTACTGTTAGCTAAGAGGTTTAGCTAGCTAACAACTGTAGCAAGCTAATCAGCTAACTTTCAGCATACCTGCGTATACAGCGTTCTTCTCAATTCCCAACGTTCCATCTCCTACATTGTGAACCTTTCTCTCTGTATTCTGTTCAAAGTATTCCTGTAATTCCACCGCTCTTCGTGTTTTGCCACTACATGGAAAACCACACATTACTATGAGCGGCATAATGCTAAAAACACATGCAGCTAGCTAGGCATAAACCCGGAAGTAGTATCCGGAAGTTAGCCAACCCCATTATGAAAAAAAAAACTATTTCTACAAAGTATCTTCTTAAAACCTGATATAAAACCTAACCGCAATCCCACTGCTAACCATATGCCTAATCCTAGCCTTAAATTAAATTAAATAAATTTTTGTTTTCGATCATTTTTACGACAGCAATTTTGACTTTGTGGCTGTTCTATCTTGTGGAAACCATTGGTTATTTGTTTTTTCTCGCCTTCCACAATCTTGGGTGTGAAGCCGGGGGTGAATGTATCGTCGATCAGGTATGGCGTCCCGGTGTTGTGCCGAAATGCTCCCCCTTCGCGTGAACGCGCACGCCTGCAAAATAAATAGCGGTGGTACGCCATTCCGGTAAAACATGTGCCTGTCACAATCATTCAAACAAAATGTCAAGAAGACTACACTTCTGTAGTCCTGTAATGTGTCTGTAAGGGCACCTACTAGATCCACAGACCTTGCTAGGTTAAGAGAGCTTGATTGGAGCATGCCAGAAAGATATTTGGCATCACCAAGCCCTATGAAATGTAAATCTATCTGAGAAAGAAGGCCCCTTGCCTCCACTGATCTATCCCCACTATTTTCAAGTGTGATATCCTGTAGCACTCTCAGAACTGCTGGAAGACTGTCCCTCAGATTACGGCCATGCCATGTACTGTATCTGCATGCCCACCTTACATCCGTAAGTCTCTGTAGTTCCCTGGGCTGCTGCTGTGGATACAGCTCTTTCTGAACTACAAGTCACTTGAGATGAACGTATGAGCCAGATACAAAGTAATAAAGCTTCTGCAGGAGAGCAAAAAAGTTAACTGCCTCATGCACTGATTTTACAGCATCGTCAAGAACCAAATTCAAACAATGTGCATTACAGTGCACAAAAAATACTAATCTTGCACTGTTTTTAATCCGTGCAGACACCAGAATGCTTTCCGCTCATGACGAATGCACAGTCATTGCCTTGCCCCACAAGATTATTTCTGTATTCCAGATCATGATTTTCAAGGCAATCAATTATCATTTTTGTGAGACCTGCTGCATCTTATCTTTCAGCTGACAGAATCTGTAAAAAGTTTGAGGATGTAATAGTACCTCAACACTAAAGACATTTGTTCTTTTTTCTTTCAATCTTTGGTTTCATCTGCAATTACACTAAAAACTTCACTTTCTTTTACTTCTCTTAATATTTCCCTTTGTACCATCTCAGCTCAGCCCTCAAGAATTTGTTATGGATTTGGTGTCTTGTGTACTTAGCATTGCCACATTCATAATTTTCTCTATGAGAGGGTCATGCTTTGCTATTTCTTCTAAGATTGTCAAAAAATTACCCTTGTTGTGAGAGTCATCAGACCCTCGATGACCTCTGCGCTATATATTGAGTGGCAGTTAATAGGAGCACATCTGCAATTGTTTTAATGTCAGTACAGTTTTCCTCCACTTTCTTTTTTCGGTCCTCATTTATGACATCTAACATTGATGAGTTGCTGTCAATAGCCCTTTTATGCTGATTCCAAGCATACATAGCATTGATATGATGCTCTGCCTTCGAATGGAGCTTAAACCCAGAATCTTTAAACAGAGCCTTTTTCCAGTTACAAAAACCTGACTGTGATGTGAAGGCAGATTCAGGTGCATTGGGCAGAAAAAATGCCTACATGCGAAACAATAAGTCAAATCCTGATTTACAGAATATTCAAGCCATGAATTGTCCTTACACCAGGAGCTGGAGAAAGCCATTTTCCTAGTACCATGCTGAGTTCTGGGAAATGTTTTCAAACACAGCTGTACAGTACCCTCTTCTCTGGATCTTGAAATGTCTGAAATACACGTTAAATAATGTGTCATATCTCTATAGAGATTTATAATTAAGTGATCCACAAGATTAGATACTAACAGCTGCTAACTAAAATGTGTAGATTAAAGTATAGGCCTGGCCTACCATTGGGTCCTTTTGGAACAGCATATCTGGTGCTTGATGCAGTTGGGAGGGGCTCGATGACCTCTCCTGGCAGCTCTGGCTCACTGTCTTGCTCTGTGTCATCCCTAGATACATCTATTACATTAAAATATGACAAGAACCTTTAGTGTATAATCACAATGAAAATGCCACAGCCATCAAAAACACACATGAATCAACAACCAACATTTTAAAGTGAGGCTTAATCTGACAAAATAATCTATTACAAACTGAAGCTAAACTTAAATTCTGAACTGGGCATGTGACTGACCGCCTGCTAGATGCTCTGACCTAGTGGTGGTAGACTGAGTCCTTGTGAAGTCTGACCATACTGACTCTGACGAGCCTCAGGTAGGGAGTTGCTCTGGGGTCCAGTGGTGATGCAAGGGCTGGGGTCTGTTTGCACCTGATCTGCCTGTTTGTGCTTCTTTAAGTGTGATATCTCTCCCTTTTTCATGTTTAATTGTGGTAATATTTTGAGTAACATTAACAGATTGATAATAACAATAGTTGGTTTTGAGTTCAAGTACGAAAATCTAACTGAGTTAAAGGATTTCAAATTGCTGAATGTTAACTTGCTGAACACTGACAGCTGTAGCCTACTAGTTACCCCACATTAGCTAAACATTCGTAAACTGTCATTTACGACACTGCATTGTATATGCGTTTATTACTAGCACAGATGTAAACATAATGTTAGGCTAAATTGGGAACCGATCTCTCTTATCTGATTAACTGTCTGTTAATGGAGCCAAAGATTTAAAGTTAACTTACACAGCGACTCAACTTTCGTAATAGTTGTTCAGTAAACCTAAACCCGATGCTAAACCTTAAAACTTACTTCAAATATGATGCTTTCGTCAATCTCGAAAATAGATCGTGAAGCTGTGGAAATATTATCTCTTCTTCTATATGTTCTTCTTCTTCTGTATCTCGCAACCAACGTTAATATTCTCTCTTCCTCGTCCTCGATTTGAAAAATGCGCCACCTAACGTCAAAATAAATGCTTCTTTCAACAAGAGGTGAAATGAGATGTCAATCAGCATCAAACTGCCAGTAGCGAATAAAATTTTAGGGTGGCACCCGGGGTGGCCAATCAGATTTCAGGGGTGTCCAGTGCCAACCTGGACACCCCTCTGGCTCCGCCCCTGGTCAGCATGCCAATTGCGCAATCCCTCAAAACTTGAGACATCTGTGACATTGTGTTGTGTGACAAAACTACACATTTTAGAGGGGCCTTTTATTGTCCCCAGCACAAGGTGCACCTGTGTAATGATCATGCCTATTAATCCGTTTCTTGATATATGCCAAGTGGATGGATTCTCTTGGCAAAGGAGAAATGCTCTCTAACAGAGATGTAAACAAATGTGTGCACAACATTTGAGAGGAATAAGCTTTTTGTGCATAAGGAAACATTTTCTGGGATCTTTCATATATCAGCTCATGAAACCAACATTTGACATGTTGCGTTCATATGTTTTGTCCAGTGTATAACCACAGATGGACAAGGTTTATGTCAAATATAATCTTTGGTATATCTTCACATTACACATCATTGATAATCAAAGCATTAAGTGATGTGAAGGGCATATGCTCTAAGGCTGAACAGATTATCCGTTTATAGTATAAAGAAGCGTTGATACAACATCGATTAATTGCTAAAACAATAAGTGTAGTGGACAGGCTTCATTTTATATGATAAATGTGGGTGATAGTGACCTAAATTGCCTCAAGACATGAAACATTTTTGTTATTCAATTTTTATTCAGATATGAGAAGCACTACAAGAGTGTATAATTATGGGGCGAAATATATGTATATATATATATATATATATATAAATTTTTTTTTTTTAACAATACATTAGGCTAGTTTAGCTCAGCTTTCCTGGAGACTCAAAGGGGTGCACGTTCTGGTTTCTGCCCTAGTACTACACTGCTGATTCAAATAATCAAAGCTTGATGATTAGTTGATTATTTTAATCAGTTGTGTAGTGCTAGGACAAAAACCAAAACGTGCTCCTCTTGGGGTCCTGAGGACCGAGTTTGAGAAACGCTGGTTTAGATTAACATCTTGCGAATGTCGATATGATGACTTTATTGAAATCCTCCATTCATCTTCTTTCTGGGTTGATACTGTACAGGTGTTGCGTGCCCTCTGCCTTCTCAGTTTATTTCTGTTGGTTCAAATGTTGTCCAGTAATTTCATCAGGAAAACCGCCTCCTAACAATTCAACAAATTAAATAAAAATACATTGTGCTGTTAGGTCAACACGAAATACACAAGGGAAATGACAACGCAGCATGTGCCTGCGACCAATCTGGCATTAGGCTGATATAGGCAGAGACGGTAATTAATGTACTCTCTGTTGGTACGGTACACAAACATACAGTATAGGCTACTGCTTGCACATGAATGTATAATATGGAATGTGATACATGTACAATAAGAACCCAACATCAACATACACCATTCACTTACAGTAGATACCTTAAACCCCTTTTAACTCACCCGATCTAATGCCCCGTTTCTGCGGAACCTGTAGAGCCCTTTTCAGCACCTCTTCAATTAACAGCTCTGTCAAACTCTCTGCCTTGCGCTTGGGGTTGGCAGACTGAACTCCAAAAGGGATCTTTCCACCCCCGAAGGAAGATTCCAAAAACGAGCTATCCACACTTTTCTTGCCCATGAAATGACCTAAGGGCAAAATATACATTTTAAAATGTTATCAAAACATGACTAATCACAAATAGTAAACGGAATTATTCAGAGTTAGCTCACTAAACTAAACCAACATATTATGGTGATATAACATGACCTCAAAATTAAATTGTAAAGTAATAAATTGCTCTAGCCTCAATTTTGAAATAATTTCTACTGACACTTTATAAATGACAATAACTTACCAGTTGCCCATAAACTTCCCCTCTGATTTACCTTGATGTTTGAAACTTTATTTCTAAGTTCATTTAAATTGAGACTCATCGAAGATGTCATACCTATGTATGAGAGTAGAACAAAGCAAGAAAGAAGTCCCGATTTGCAGGTCAATGTGCCTCTCGTCATCCTTTTTTTTAAAACGACAGTATTTGTGTACAGAATATGGTAGGCTACTTGTCAAGGTTAAAACCACGCTTTGCTCTGCTCTTGGGAATTTCGTGCTCTCGTGTCACAGCACCAGCATTTATATGATCACGCGCCGTTTATTGAAATGAGATTTAGTCATTCATTATCAACCCCGCTGGCTACTTCTTATTACTTGACTGGGATTGGATTTGGCGCATCATATTGTCCAGTCGGTTGGGGAGACACTAGCCATATTGGTTTGGCTGGACTGAGAAAAAAACCTTTTGAAGGGCAAAAATATTTTTTTTCTCCAGCACATTTTCATCACAGAAGGGATATCAGCCATACCAGAAGGGATCATTTCAGGACACGTTCATGTTTATTTGCAGTTATTTGAAGTAAACATTACAGCAAGGCACAATGGCCGATGCAGGTTGAATATATATGTGATGGATTAAGAAATGCTGCAAATATAAAGGGTTCATTAGCTACTGTGTACATGGATTAGTTTACATGTCCATAATATTGTACATATTATCAAAAGTACAAAGTTTCTCTTGACAGGCTATATAAAAACACTGAGATGTGAAGTTTCATTGACACTGCGTTTTAACAGTGGCTGTTTGGGATGAACACTGACTATCAGATAACCACTAGAAAATGAACAGTTCATACAGCACTTTAATAGAAAGTTTACAAGATAAGTCAATGTGACTATAAATAATCTCCAAAGTAATTTATAAAATTTAATATTGTGGGAGATATACATTGAGAATAATAACAATTAATTTTTACATTGCTTGCAACAAAAGTGAAATCTCCCAAAACATCCCAAGTTTAACAATCACTGCCATACACCATGGAGGTAGATACAGCTGCACAGGTCTCCATCATCAGCTTATTTCAACATGTTCCCATGCACTCAGACATGCTCTAACCCTTTACATTTAAATCACTGCTCTTTTAATTGCCTTAGTACACTGCTGGCAATGAGCCACTTCCAACACCCTGCATTATCTTGCAAAACAGATGCTTTCTCACACTCACCAAAGATAACAATTAACCAAGAAAAACATCAATGACATCACTAAGACAAGTCACCACTACTATGAATATAGATATAAGAGCATTTTAAATGAATGAAAGCTCACTTTTACCAAGCTACAAAATCAGTAGTAAAAAAAGGTAATATCTTTTAGCAAGGCATTTAACTCCAACACCTGTATTTGATCTTGTAGAAAAGTGCTATTTGGGTAGTTTAGCCGGCTTTCATAATAAATGAATGTGAAACTATTTTTGGTATGGAATGGATATAAAATATATAATCTGTGCTAAATGGTACCTAGGTAAGAGTAAATATTTCAACATACAGTATGATAGAAGTTGTAATACTGTTACATAACACCAGTATAGCCACGACCTGCTTGAAGCGCCATCTATTATTATGTATTTTATAAGGCCAAAAATATGAAACCAAGCATATGATATGGCTGCCATAAACTAAAGCAAAGTCATTATGATATGAAACTAAATGTGAGGTAAGCCTGAGGGACGTAACTGATATAACTGGGGTCACTACAGAATGCTGATGAACCAAACCCTGTGCCTTTACAGGTGGGTGTGGTTATGTACCAGAGGCATTTTAAGACATGTATTACAATACAAAACATGCAAGCTTCAAAGGTAAAACAAAGTAAATAATTCATTATAATCTTTTTCCAAAATTACCCAATTGATTTGGAACAACTGCCAGTCCCAAGGCTTTGAGAAACACAAAAAGCATTTAGTTTAAAGGCAAAAAATTAAATAAAAAAAAGGTACCACTTTAGTGCAGCATGTCAAGCATCTGAAGTTAAACTACTATTACCCAAGGAAATGGAGATCGCAGCTTTTATGAAGTTCAAAATTGCTCTCATTGCTTTTATTTTGTCCGCTGATGACACTATCCATGAAACTCTAGGTGAAAGCTGTATGTGGATTTACAGTCAGTCTTACTGCAGGCTCACAGTGCAACCTGGTTGACCTCGTTGGGGGTCAGATTTAACTAATGGTGGTGGCAAGTCCTCTCTCTCATTCACACCCACTGCTTTCCCCACGTCCTCTTCCTGCTTCTTTCTGCACTCGTACTCCATGTCCATCCTTTCTTTCCTCTCTTCTTCGGGCTCTTTGACTTTGTGCACAATAAACAGGTGTCTGTTGAGAGATAGCTGGGACGCAAAACATAATCCACAGTGCAGGCATTGGGGAGTGTTTTCATCAGTTTTATGCTGAGGTATGTGCTTCTGGAACTGTGTGCCATCCTCTGTGGTGAAGCCACACTTTGAGCAGCGAAACTGATGTTTCAGACGCTTGGCGGGGGAGCCTTCTAGGGCAGCGCCTTCCTGCCCCTCTCCCTCAGACTCAACAGCAGGTCTCTTTGAAACAGGTCCCTGCATATCAAAGTTAAAGATAATTCTATTTAAAAAGTGTATATTTTTTTGACAATGTGTAAAATGCTGAAGAAATTAAATATGACAGATCATACATATTGGTATTACTTTTAAAAGAAAAATCACCTCTCCCAAGGCTTTACTGCTATCCAGAGGGGCTGATTTTAACAGACTGAAGTCTGGATTTTTGATCCCATGCATCAAACTGATGTGGTTCTTCAACATGATGTTTGTAGTGAATGTTGTCCTCTCATCTGTGCAATACCTGCACAATAAGAATAAATGATATCATACTAAAAATAGTCATAAAATGTGGTAACCACCGTTTTGTTTTTACATGTTTGTCTATTTACTGTGGAGCCACCCAGCAGCCAATAAGTGCCAGTTATGCCCCAATCTTTCAGGACGCAATGTACTGGGCCCAGTTTCCCAAAAGCATCTTAAGATGCTTTTGGGAAACCGGGCCCTGTAATGTAGATTTCAGGATGAAACCCTCACCAGCAGGTAAATGTATTTTTCTTTCCATCGTGGTCATTGCGAATGTGTCTTCTCAAACTTGTAGAGGAATTGAAAGACCTCTCACACTGCCGGCATGGATAACTCTTCATAGACTACAGAATGCACAGAGAGCAGATTTACTTAATTAAGGGTTGAGCTGACTTGGGAATTATTTCATTTCATTAAGGGGCCTGAAGGCTGTAAATCACACATCTGAGGTGGTCCCTAAATTATCATCTGTCCTATAGTATAAATGCTACAGCAATTTGTTTGAATGCGCAATAGAATTACAAAATTGATCCTCACCCTCCCATGGCTTTTCTTCATGTGAGAGACATAGGCTTCTCGGTCAGGCAGCCAGTGTAGGCACTCTCCACAGTTCCAGCCAGCATTCTTCAGATTGGGCTTGCTGTCTCTAGCGGCCAAGTTGGCCCTTTTTCTGGTTCCGTCTGAGTGTTTTATGGGAGTGTTTACCTTTGGCTGGTGGAATCCCGAGGTAACATCTTGGTGCTGTGCAGTCATCTCTGGTGGTTTTGTGCTTTTCTCCACCTCCTCTTTGAAGATTCCTCCATGTACCCCCTGTAATATAGACAGACAGCTTTTAAAAGACAGAGCTAAAACTGAGCATTATGTGCCCCTTTATATGTCAATGTGACTAGATTGAAGATGATGATGATGCCATACCTTGAAGTGCTGCATTAACGACTGCTTTTGGGTGAAGATTGAAGTGCACTCAGGGCACTTGAACACACAGGTAGCACGCTTTTTGGCGTTCTGATAGAAGTGCTGAAGCAATAACTGCTTTTTCTTGAACACTGTCTCACAAGAACACTTGAAGATTAACCTGGAACAGAAAAACAACCCAATTAGAACAAATAGCATTGAAATCAATCACGTCAAACTTTAAGATGTGTTAGCAAATATGCCCATTTCAGAACATGCATTTAGTTACACAAACTCACTGAGGGGACACTTTGCTGGCATTGTGCTTAGTTGTCAAATGCATTTGACATCCACCAGAAGACTTGAAAGCAACAGGACAGATGGTGCACTTATAGAAGACCTCACAGTGTTTCTCCTCAATGTGACTCTTCTGCACATTAAATGACATGAAAACCATATCACAATGAAGACACCTAGAAGAAAAAGGATTTCCAAAAAAGTGGACAACATTATAAGAATAGTTTTGTGTTATGTATCCACTGAGCATATACTTTAGTAATGACTTACTTATAGCCAGCCTTGCGTGCATAGTGAAGACAGTTCTCCTTCACATGCTTCTGTATATCCACAGAGCGACTCAGCGCACCACACTCAGGGCAGCAATAAGGGGACTTGTGGGCATGAATACGCTGGTGAGCCCGGTAGCTGCACTTGTTGGGTAGCAGCATTGAGCACACCTTACACATCTATATGACAAAATAACACAGAGCAAAACATATAGAAATACTCTCATTTTTACCTGGCCTATGATACTGAACATTTCAGCAATTATAATTATTTTCAATTGAATTATTTCTCACCAGTCCCTCCATTTCTTCCGACAACCTCTGGTAATGGCCTGCGAGACCTTTGTAGTCCAATAGCTGCTTGTTACACTCGAGGCAGCGGAGTCTGTGGCGGATGACTTTGTCTGGATAGAGGGGCATGACTGGTTGGCTTTTAGGTGAGGATAATGGGGGCACATGGGAGCCCACATGCACAGAGGATTCAGTGATCAAGGGTGCAAACATCTGTCCCTCTGCTATGGGCTTCATGGAGAGCTGTGTGCACTGCATCACCACACCTTTGTTCTTATGTTCCCGTGCATGTGCCAGCAGGGCACACTTGTTGAAGAATACCATGGTCTTAGCACAGTGGGTGCAGGCTACTTCAATGTGCACACTCCTCCTGCCATAATGATAAACAAGACTCCTCTCTACCCCAAAGGAGTCCCCACACTCCAGGCAGCAATATCCACGTGGTGGCAAGTTGATGTTGCTCTCTGGTGGTGGGTTTAGGTTGGGTACATATGTGGGTACAGGGTTGGCATTATTTAACAGTCTGTTTAAAGTTCCTGCTGCTGTGCTAGGAATGGCAGCACATGGATTAGGGGCAGCTTTTTTCACTTGGTGTACCAATGGGACAGTGCTGCACACCATAGAAGAGGAAAGTGTGTGTTGTTGGCTCTGTTGATGGGAGGTGGAGCGTGCTGCGACTGAGGCAGCAACACTGTGAGGGACTAGGTTCAGGTTAGCTAAGTGCATTGCCTTGGGAAGCAAGCTTGTATTGGGGGAGTTGCCTGTTTGAACTGATGAAATCCTCTTTTGTGTAGAAGGCCCATGCTGGGCAACTGGCATAGACCTCATAACAGGACTACTTGTATTATGAAAAATAGTTGCGGACTGCATTTGTCCTGGCCTCTTGGAGTTCCCCTCTAATTTAGTATCAGTAACCTTTGAGGGCAGAGCACCAACTGGTGTACTTTTGATGGGCATATCAACAATAATATCACTTATCACATTATGAGAGGGATAGGGAGACAAACTAGGGTAGGCATCCTCAACAATCATACTCTGGGATGGAGAGGACTCAACAGAGTGAACGTCCTCGTTTTCTGAATCAGGTACTACACTGGTAACCGTGCGCTGGATCTGCCCAGTCGTGGTTTTAATGGTCTTTATCCTGACCCTCGGTATGGCTGGGGGTGAGCCAGATGCCAGTGCAGGGGATCCCTTGCCACTGCTGTTACTGCAAATGCTTACAGGACTGTCAGGTGGTTTCATTAACCGCTTCACAGCTTCAAGAGGACTCCTGGGACTTTGTGGTGACATGGGCACTTTTGGACTAACCTTTATGTTGTCATCATGAGCCAATGATAAGTCTTGATAATTTGGTTGTTCACTGGGATCCTTTCTGGCATTTAGAGCCACTAATGCCTCAAGGCATGACGATAGTTTTGATGTTGGAGTTTTGACACATGGATGAGTTGTGGGCATATTAGACACTGCCACTATATTAACGTTACTGCTTGACTCAATATTGTTATGATCATTTGTAGGGAGCATTGCACTACTATAACAATCTCCCTTTACCTTCTGGTCACTGACACTACTGTCAGGCTTCTCTGTCCTGGTATCCTCTGCTTTGATAGATTCTCCTTTGCTCCTTGGAAGGTTCTCAGGTACGTCACAGTCTACTTCATGGCACTTGTCAAACATGCTGTAAGACAGCTGTTTTTTCTGATTGTCTGACATTGGGGGTTCTGCAGACATAAATATAGAGGCAGCAGGGAAGTAGGGTCTCTCTTGTTTTGGACGGATATCAACGCCATTGCTTCGGCTGTCTTCAGATTCTGGACTAGAGATGGGGCTGAACTGGGAAAAGGACTCTGAGAAGGATGGCGTTCCTTCAAGTTTGTGCTGGACGGGGGTCTTCCCTAAGAGTCCTCTTGAGCCACCCCCATTCAAAGCAGACACAAAAGACTTAGAACCACTGTGGTCTATCTGATGAGACTCCATGGCGGCCCCTGACCCCCTGAAACCATTTTGCAATGGGTGTCCAAAGTGTGGGCCCTCTCTCTCTCCACCACTATCAGATGACTCCTGGCGACTTGTGTTCTTCACTATAACACTGACAGCAGGTACATCAGATGCACCCACAGCTTGGTGAACAGATAAGCTGTCATCCATACACATCCCTGTGTGTTTCAGCTGACCTTCTGCCTCATCGTGACTCTCCTGGATGTTCTCTTTGGCATCCAAACTGGTGGCATCGGGGATGTCAAAGGCAGCCAAAAGATCATCAAAATCAGGGGTCTTCATGTCCCCCATGTTCGAATGCTTGCAAAACCTGAGTAAAACACAGAGTTAAAACATAAGCACATAAACTTACAATATATATGGCATATTCCCTGAGGACAGTGACGTTGGAGAGTTCTTTACCATTTGGCTCTTGTTAATGTTTGTTGCTAAAATTCTGCAAGGTTGTCAGTTGGTGTCATTATGGGACGCTCTCTCTGTGCAGATACCGGAGATCAATTAATATGAATTATGTTTACTTTAAAATGCACTAACTAGCTACCTTGTAATGCTAAACATTTTGGCTCACCAACGTTAGCTAACTAGCTGTCAAATAACTTCGCCTAGCACTTGACCCAAGTGGCTACTTAGCTAGCTAGAAAACGTTAACAAATCTCCAGCTGGCAAGCTAGCCACAACAAAGTGTAGATTATTGAAGTTTAACGTCAAAATAGATTGCTGGCTATAATATATCTCATCAAACGTATTATACTACAAGAGAGCTGTTGAAACTGTAGCTAAATAAAGCGTATATGTGTATACAGAGGCTAGAGATAGCTGTTAGTTAGCAAGCTAGCTAAAGTAACGTTAGAAGTGTAGTTAGCTCGGATATTTGACACTTGCAGTTCTAACATAGCTAACGTTAACTCAATGACAAACTAAATCATCTAGGTATGAGATTAAATATATATTCGAATATATAATGAGTACAAAAGAAGAGTTCACCTATCTATCGATTAGCTACCGGTGTTGCTGCCATAATTCTCCCCAGGCCTCGTTCTTTTCGGGTGGACTTCTTCCTTTGCAACAAAACAGCTAGCTAGCTTAATGATTTCTTGCTAGATAACCCGCGGGCGCTAACATGTCCTGTTATCTAGCGAGCCTGTAGTAAAAATGTATTGATCATTCACAAATGGATGAACTATTGGAAGCTATCAATGTGATAGGCTTCAGTAATTGTTATGTGAAAAGGCATTCCACCCCTTCGTCACCAGACCAGTGTGTTGTGAGCAACAATAGCGGATTCGAGGGATCGCCTTCAAAATAAAAGCCCCTCAATGAAACTGATGCAAACCGACAGAAAACAGTGGAATCATGCCACAATTAGACACGAATATATCATGCTAAACAAGGTTGGAATGTTGTTATATAAATTCAACAAAATACAATAATTAGTTAATTTGACACAACAACAAAAAATGTAAGAATCAGTTGAAATCGCGCTGTTGATGTATTAGACTTCAGAATTGCATTTGGGGCACATAGTGGTGTAACGTAAAAATAATGTAAAGTCGTTTTGGGGGGTATCTGTACTTTACTTTAATATTCATGTTTTTGACAACTTTTAATTTTACTTCACTATATTCCTAAAGAAAATAATGTACCTTTTACTCCATACATTTTCCCTGACGCCCAAAAGTACTCGATGATTTGAATTGTTAGCAGGAAAGGAAATATGGTCTAATTCACATAGTTTATCGAGATAACATCCCTGGTCATCCCTACTGCCTCTGATCTGGCGGACTCACAAAACACATGCTGCGTTTGTAAATTATTTCTGAGAGTTGGAGCATGCTCCTGGCTATCTGTAAATATCAAAACTAGAAAATGTGTCCATCTGCTTTGCTTAATATAAGGAATTTGAAATGATTTATACTTGTACTTGTACTTTTACTTTTGATACATAAGTATATTTTAGTGATTACATTTACTTTGGATACTTAAGTACATTACCGGTCAAAGGTTTTAGAACACCTACTCAAGTCAAGGGTTTTTCTTTATTTGTACTATTTTCTACATTGTAGAATAATAGTGAAGACATCAAAACCATGAAATAACACATATGGAATCATGTAGTAACCAAAAGTGTTAAACAAATCAATATATATGTGATATTCTTCAAATAGCCACCCTTTACCTTGATGACAGCTTTGCACACGATTGGCATTCTCTCAAACAGCTTAACCTGGAATGCTTTTCTAACAGTTTTGAAGGAATTCCCACATATGCTGAGAACTTGTTGGCTGCTTTTCCTTCACACTGCAGTCTGACTCATCCAAAACCATCTCAATTTGGTTGAGGTCGAGGGATTGTGCAGGCCAGGTCATCTAATGCAGCAGTCCATCACTCTCCTTCTTGGTAAAATAACCCTTACACAGCCTGGAGGTGTGTTGGGCCATTGTCCTGTTGAAAAATAAATTATAGTCCCACTAAGCGCAAAGCAGATGGGATGGCGTATCGCTGCAGAGGGCTGTGGTAGCCATGCTGGTTAAGTGTGCCTTGAATTCTAAATAAATCGCAGACAGTAGCACCAGCAAAGCACTGCCACACCATAACACCTCCTCCTCCATGCTTTACGGTGGGAAATACACATGCAGAGATCATCCGTTCACCCACACCGCGTCTCACAAAGACACAGCGGTTGGATCCAAAAATCTCCAATTTGGACTCCAAGCAAGTGTCTTCTTCTTATTGGTGTCCATAAGTAGTGGTTTCGTTGCAGCAATTCGACCATGAAGGCCTGATTCACAGTCTCCTCCGAACAATTGATGTTGAAATGTGTCTGTTACTTTTACTCTGTGAAACATTTATTTTGGGCTGCAATTCTGAGGCTTGGAACTCTAATGAACTTTTGCCTTAAAATGACATACCCAAATCTAACTGCCTGTAGCTCAGGACCTGAAGCAAAGATATGCATAATCTTGATATCATTTGAAAGGAAACACTTTGAAGTTTGTGGAAATGTGAAGTTAATGTAGGAAAAACAGACACATCTCAACATCAACACATTAGATACGGTAAAACATAATACAAATAAATGTTTTTGACCACTAGATGGCATCAGTGTATGTGAAAAGTTTTAGACTGATCCAATGAACTATTGAATATCTGTTAAAAATGTTGTATCAACACTGCCCAAATGTGCCTAATTGGTTTATTCATGCATTTTCATGTTCATAATTGTGCACTCTCCTCAAACAATACCAAGGTATTATTTCACTGTAAATTGGACAGTGCAGTTAGATTAACAATAGTTTCAGCAATAGTTATGTCCTGGGAAATGTTTATGTTACTTACAACCTCATGCTCATCACATTAGCCTATGTTAGCTTAACCATCCCATGGGGGGGGACACTGATCCTGTAGAGATTTTAAAGTAATGATGGACTGTCTCTTTGCTTATTTGAGTTATTCTTGCCATAATATTGACTTGGTCTTTTACCAAATAGGGCTATCTTCTGTATACCCCTCTACCTTGTCACAAAACAACTAATTGGCTCAAATTCCACAAATTAACCTTTAAGAAGGCACACCTGTTAATTTAAATGCATTCCAGGTGACTACCTCATGAAGCTGGTTGAGAGAATACCAAGCGTGTGCAAAGCTGTCATCAAGGCAAAGGGTGGCTATTTAAAGATATATAAATTATATTTTGATTTGTTTAACACCTTTCTGGTTACTACATGATTCCATATGTGTTATTTAATAGTTTTGATGTCTTCACTTATTCTATAATGTATAAAATAGTAAAAATAAAGAAAAACCCTTGACTGAGTAGGTGTTCTAAATGTTTTGACCGGTAGTGTATATTTAAAACCCAAAACTTTTAGACTTATACTCAAATAGTATTTTACTGGGTGACTTTCCCTTTTACTTCACTCATTTTCTATTAAGGTGTCTTTACTTTTACTAAAGTATTGCCTTACCTCCTTACTCCATTTGCACACACTGTAAATGACTGTACTTTAATCATTGCAATGTGATACAAAAACCATCACTGGTGTGCTTTAGGACCATACGGACGCCTCAGAATGTTTGGAATATTCAGGGCCTGCGGACACTGCAGAACAGGCTGACAGGCTGTGTGAAGGCACAGTTTCTAGATGGCTGGCTGGACCAGCACATGGGAGTTGAGCATAGTTGCACTCTTTCACCGAGTTGTAAAATCAAGCAGAGCGGAAACTGGCTACTCTTTAGTTAACTGATCTTTTAAACGAAACTAGTATTTATTCCCAGTGCTGAGCTAGAATTGTAACTAACATGTAATGTTAGCTAATGTTTCATCCCCTCTCAATTGAGATGCATTAATTAGCTATGCTAGCTAGTAGCTACCACAGCCAGGTCAGTTTTAGCTTCCAGCTATCTGTTAGATAGAGTTTTGAGGTGGCTATTATTACTATCTAACAGCTGTTGTTTGTATAGAAATGGTTTGTAGCCTTTGTTTTGTCCTGTTTCAGAAGTAAACTTGGCTAGTTGATGTACCAGCTAGGGAGAGAGCTGGCCAAAAGTTGGCTAACATTAGCTATTCTTTTGTCTCAATCAGACTAGACCTGAATCAAAGGATGAAACCATCAGCCAAACGATTGAAGATTAAGTCAGTATGGTAATGTAACATTATTGATCTGTCAGTTTCTCCAGCTAATTCCCTACCTTTCACACGGACACAGCAATAAACAGCTCTAACATTACAGGCTTCACTGTCATGGTACACAATAGAAGTATGTGCGGGACCGATTTCTTAATTCCGCTCCCGCCTGCACATGCTGGCTTACTGTAGAGTAGAGTAGGCTATAGCCTATGCATGGACAGCGAAGCACAGGGCAGTTAATGGTGTGCCATCTGAAAAAAAAACAGGACAAATATGTGTATTGTCTTAAAACACAATTTTTACACAAACATTTTCAGATTTTCCGACAACAGCCAAGGGTGTGCAACATCATAAGGTGTCTTAAAATCTGAAAATGGTGGTGGAAAATTGTTTTATTAGCCACAGAAAACTTCATTGGCTGATCCCTCCTCACCAGCCAATCGTGAAGAATAAAATTGACTACTTCAAAATGGAGATGTGCTGCCCAAGCTTTCACAGATGCTATAATGGCACAGATACAAAGATCAGTCCTCTATCTATCTATCTCTATGGGTACATTTTTTACACTGCATTGTGTGACAGGGTACGATTAGGATAGGAATCCCAATTTTGGTCAGTGTCTCCAATGGGATCCTAAATAACAGACAGTTCAAACAGCATAAAAGCACCCCAGGTTAGATTAGAGCTTTTAAATCAAAACAAATCAAATGTATTTATAAAGCCCTTTTTATATCAGCAGATGTCACAAAGTGCTTATACAGAAGCCCGGCCTAAAGCTCCAAACAGCAAACAATGCAGATGTAGAAGCACGGCGGGTAGGAAAAACTCCCTAGAATGGCAGGAACCTAGGAAGAAACCTAGAGAGGAACTAGGCTCTGATGGGTGGCCAGTCCTCTTCTGGCTTGTACCTTGTACCTACCTTATTGCTTAATTATATTATGCTGTGGATGATGTATTAAACCACCCATACACATCAAAGATACGGTCGTCCTTCTGAACTGAGCTGCAGGACAGGGTGTCACCATGAGGTCATGAGGTCATTGGTGATTTTAAAACAGCTACGGGAACAGCTGTGATCGGAGAAAACTGAGGATGGATCAAAAACATTGTAGTGACTCCACAATAATGACTTAAATGACAGAGTGAAAATAGATTACAAATATACGAATACAAATATTCCAAAACATGCATCTGTAAGCAACCAGTGGAGGAAAAAGTAGCCAATTGTCATACTTGAGTAAAAGTAAAATCCTACTTGAGTAAAAGTTTTAAAGTATTTAGTTTTAAATAGACTTAAGTATCAAAAGTAAATGTTATAGCAAAAATATACTTAAGTATCAAAAGTAAAAGTATAAATATTTTCAAATTCCTTATATTAAGCATAATTTAATTTTTTATTTTTAATTTATGGCAAGGGGCACGCTCCAACACTCAGACATCATTTACAAATGGAAGCATGTGTTTAGTGTGTGAATTAGACCATTTTCTTGTCCTGTTAATCATTCAAAATGTAATGAGTAATTTTGAGTGTCAGGGAAAATGTATGCAGTACATCATTTTCTTCAGGAATGTAGTGAAGTAAAAGTAAAAGTTGTAAAAAATATAAATTGTAAAAAAAACTACTTAAGTAGTACTTTCAAATATTTTTACTTAAGTACTTTACACCATTGTAGGCAGCAAGGCACTAAAGTAATACATTTTTTAGCTTAAATGCAAAGCCTTATGTTTGGGGCAAATCCAACACAACACATCACTGAGCAACTGCCTCCTTATTTTCAAGCATGGTGGTGGCTGCATTATGGTATGGGTATCCTTGACATTGGCAAAAACTGGATTTTTTCAGGATGAAAAGAAACTGGATGGAGCTAAGCACAGGCAAAATCCTAGAGGAAAACCTGCTTCAGTCTGCTTCACACCAAACACTGGGAGAGGAGTTCACCTTTCAGCAGGACAATAACCTAGGGGTATATCAACACACCACCAACTTACTACCCTGAGACAAGGCTGAGTATAACCCACAAAGATCTCCTCCACCGCACGAGCCCGAGAGGCCTTGAAAACCATCCAGGAAGATCATGTCAGTGACTCAACCCACTCAAATTGAGTATAGCAATAAAATCCTGGCACAACGTGACGCACCATTCCTCGGGACTGCATGGAAGAGTGCTGGTAAGCCAGTGACTCAGCCCCCATAATAGGGTGAGAGGCAGAGATTCCCAGTGGAGGGATGGGAGCCGCCCAGGCAGAGACAGCAAGGGCGGTTTGTCACTCCAGTGCGTTGCCGTTCACCTTTGTACCCCTGGGCCAGACTGCACCCCTGGGCGAGTCTGCATCTCTCACATGGATAGGCAGACCATTCCATACAAATTGAGCACTATAGGATAAAGCCCTGCCTCCAACTGTTTGCTTAGAAATTCTAGGCACAATAAGGAGGCCTGCATCTTGTGACCATAGCGTACAGTACACATGGCAGGACCAAATCGGAAAGATCGGTAGGAGCAAAAGCATGTAACGCTTTGTAGATTAATAGTAAAACCTTGAAATCAGCCCTAGCCTTAACAGGAAGCCAGTGTAGAGAGGCTAGCACTGGAGTAATATGATACATTTTGGGGGATTCTAGTCAAGATTTTATCAGCCGTATTTAGCAATAATGAAAGTTTATTTAGTGCTTTATCCGGGTAGCTGGAGAGTAGAGGATTGCAGTAGTCTAATCTAGAAGTGACAAAAGCATGTATATTAGCTTTTCTGCAAGATTTATTTGAAGGTCTGTGCTGCTGCGGTGTCGCTGTTTTTGTTTGACTTGAAGGTTGACTGTGCTCAGAAGGTAGGCCTATGTTTGTTACTTCAACTGTATCAATGTGTGTTAGTTCCCTTTTGACAGAATCCAAATGTGTATTGCTTTGGAAGGTATCACTGTTACATTGTCCTTTGTTTGGACTTTTGCCCAATTAGGCCTACTCTGTGTGGAGAGACTTTGGGGGTCCAAGCAGATAGAGGAAACCGCTTCATTAATGTGATTGGTTCAAATCAAATCAAATTGTATTTGTATTTGTCACATGCGCCGAATTCAACAGGCGTAGTAGACCTTACAGTGAAATGCTTACTTATAAGCCCTTAACCAACAACGCAGTTTTAAGAAAAGTAAGTGTTAAGTAAAAAAAAAAAGAGCTGCAGTAAAATAACAGTAGCGAGGATATGTACAGGGGTACCGGTACAGAGTCAATGTGCGGGGGCACAGGTTAGTTGAGGTAATTGAGGTAATATGTACATGAAGGTAGAGTTAAAGTGACTATGCATAGATAATAAACAGAGAGTAGCAGCAGCGTAAAGGGGGGGGGGGCAATGCAAATAGTCTGGGTAGCCATTTGATTAGCTGTACAGAGTCTTATGGCTTCAGGGTAGAATCTGTTAAGAAGCCTCAGGGACCTAGACTTTGCGCTCTGGTACCGCTTGCCTCACGGTAGCAGAGAGAACAGTTTATTTCGAGTGTGGCTGGAGTCTTTGACAATTTTTAGGGCCTTCCTCTGACACCGCCTGGTATAGAGGTCCTGGATTGCAGGAAGCTTGGCCCCAGGGCCGTACGCACTACCCTCTGTAGTGCCTTGCAGTCGGAAGCCGAGCAGTTGCCATACCAGGCAGTGATGCAACCAGTTGCTCTCGATAGTCCAGCTGTAGAACATTTTGAGGATTTTCAGTCTCCTGAGGGGGAATAGGCTTTGTCGTGCCCTCTTCACGACTGTCTTGGTGTGTTTGGACCATGATAGTTTGTTGGTGATGTGGACACCAAGGAACTTGCAGCTCTCAACCTGCTCCACTACAGCCCTGTCGATGAGAGTGGGGGCGTGCTCTGTCCTCCTTTTCCTGTAGTCCACGATCATCTTCTTTGTCTTGATCACATTGAGGAAGAGGTTGTTATACTGGCACTACACGGCCAGGTCTCTGACCTCCTCCCTATAGGCTGTCTCATCGTTGTTGGTGATCAGGCCTACCACTGTTGTGTCGTCGGCAAACTTAATGATGGTGTTGGAGTCGTGCCTGGCCGTGCATTCATGAGTGAACAGGGAGTGCAGGAGGGGACTGAGCACACACCCCTGAGTGGTCTCCGTCTTGAGGATCAACTGGGGGCGGCCCGTCAGGAAGTCCAGGATCCAGTTGCAGAGGGGTTTGTTTTGTCCCAGGTTCCTTAGCTTAGTGATGAAGTTTGAGGGCACAATGGTGTTGAACGCTGAGCTGTAGTCAATGAATAGCATTCTCACACAGGTGTTCCTTTTGTCCAGGTAGGAAAGGTCCGTGCGGAGTGCAATAGAGATTGCATCATCTTTGGATCTGTTGGGGCAGTATGCAAATTGGAGTGGGTCTAGGTTTTTGGGATAGTGGTGTTGATGTGAGTCATGACCAGCCTTTCAAAGCACTTCATGGCTACAGCTGTGAGTGCTACAGGTCTGTAGTCATTTAGGCAGGTTACTTTAGTGTTCTTGGGCACAGGGACTTTGGTGGTCTGCTTGAAACCTGTGGATATTACAGACACAGGGACAGGTTGAAAATGTCAGTGAAGACACTTGCCAGTTGGTCATAGCATGCTCGGAGTACATGTCCTAGTAATCCGTCTGGCTCTGCAGCCTTGTGAATGTTGACCTGTTTAAAGGTCTTACTCACATCTGCTACAGAGAGCATGATCACACAGCTGTCCAGCTGATGCTCTCATGCATGCTTCAGTGTTGCTTGCCTCGAAGTGAGCATAGAAGTAATTTAGCTTGTCTGGTAGGCTCATGTCACTGGGCAGCTCGCATCTGTGCTTCCCTTTGTAGTCTGTAATAGTTTGCATGTCCTGCCACATCCGACGAGCGTCGGAGCAGGTGTAGTACGATTCAATCTTAGCTCTGTATTGACGCTTTGCCTGTTTGATGGTTCGTCGGAGGGCATAGCGGAATTTCTTATAAGCTTCTGAGTTAGAGTCCCGCTCCATGAAAGCGGCAGCTCTACCCTATAGCTCAGTGAGGATGTTGCCTGTAATCCATGGCTTCTGGTTGGGGTATGTACATACATTCACTGTGGGGATGACATCATCGATGCACTTATTGATGAAGCCAGTGACGGATGTGGTGTACTCCTCAATGCCATCGGAGGAATCCCGGGAACATATTCCTGTCTGTGCAGGCAAAACAGTCCTGTAGCTTAGCATCTGCGTCATCTTCCACTTTTTTATTGACCGAGTCGCTGGTGCTTCCTGTGTTTAAGTTGATGTATTTGCATTTCTACTCATATTCACTGTGTATTTGTAAATGCAGTGGCTAACTGTTCTCTTTCTTTCATCAGAAGTTTTGTTTGTCACTGTTTTTGGTCTGTTTTTGTAATCGTCAGCTATTTAGCGTAGTAGTAGCCTAGTCTCTGTGAAAGCAAAGTGGTAGTCCTATAGGCTTCTTTAGAACATGTGAGCCATCCAGTGAAAGTAGATTGATTAACTGAGATCCACATCGTCATTTGTATACTCGTGTTAATGTGTTTTACTATCAATCTGTCTCAAACACGCAAATGTAAACCTGAAGCCTTTCATAACCTTTGCCTTTTCTTGGGGGGGATTTTTTGGGGGATTTTGGATTTTACCTGGGGGTGTTTGTCTTGAGTCTAGGTTGCTGGTGTGTGTTGTGTTCTAGGGCAGGTACTGGCGGTGGTAGGTGGAGCAACTTTGTCTCAGAGCATTTCATATTATTTGTACGTAAAGGGTTAGGGGAAGGATTAGCTAGCATGTTCAGTAGTTGCGAAGTAGCTAAAAAGTAGTAAGTAGTTGACAATGTGCTAATTAGCTAAAATGCTAAAGTTATCCGAGATGAGATTTTAACTCACAACCTTTGGGATGCTAGATGTTTGCGTTATACACCCAGCTCCGAACATTCACCCTCCTTTCGTTTTTGCCATAAGTAACCATCTGTCTTATGTACCATATCATACCAGTATCTTTGATTTACATACAGAAAAATACAAAATGCTTTGAGACCAGGTTGGGTGGTGAGGGTGCCAATTGAAAATATTTTTGAGTAAAATGCAGCTTTACTGTAGCTATTCACTGCTATGAAACCTCATACGTTTTTGAATGCTTTTTGCACTCGTTTAATTTAAATTCATTATGTTATGTCTCATGCATATACATATACATGCTGCTTTCTTGGCCAGGACTCAAATCAAATCAAATTTAATTTGTCACATACACATGGTTAGCAGATGTTGATGCGAGTGTAGTGAAATGCTTGTGCTTCTAGTTCCAACCATGCAGTAATATCTAACAAGAAATCTAACAATTTCACAACAACTACCTAATACACACGTGTAAAGGAATGAAAAAGAATATCTACATAAAAAATATATATGGGTGAGCGATGGCCGAACGGCATAGGCAAGATGCAGTAGATGGTATAGAGTACAGTATATACATTTGAGATGAGATGAGCCCAGCACTACATGGCAGGACCTGGCCAATGACCTGAAGAGAGCTGGGACCACAGTCTCAAAGAAAACCATTAGTAACACACTACGCAGTCATGGATTAAAATCCTGCAGCGCACACAAGGTCACCCTGCTCAAGCCAGCGCATGTCCAGGCCCGTCTGAAGTTTGCCAATGACCATCTGGATGATCCAGAGGAGGAATGGGAGAAGGTCATGTGGTCTGATGAGACAAAAATAAAGCTTTTTGGTCTAAACTCCACTCGCCGTGTTTGGAGGAAGAAGAAGGATACAAGGATACAGGATACACCCTCCCAACCGTGAAGCATGGAGGTGGAAACATCATTCTTTGGGAATGCTTTTCTGCAAAGGGGACAGGACGACTGCACCGTATTGAGGGGAGGATGGGGCCATGTATTGCGAGATCTTGGCCAACAACCTCCTTCCCTCAGTAAGAGCATTGAAGATGGGTCGTGGCTGGGTCTTCCAGCATGACAATGACCCGAAACACACAGCCAGGGCAACTATGGAGTGGCTCCGTAAGAAGCATCTCAAGGTCCTGGAGTGGCCTAACCAGTCTCCAGACCTGAAACCAATACAAAATCTTTGGAGGGAGCTGAATGTCCGTATTGCCCAGCGACAGCCCCGAAACCTGAAGGATCTGGAGAAGGTCTGTGTGGAGGAGTGGGCCAAAATCCCTGCTGCAGTGTGTGCAAACCTGGTCAAGAACTACAGGAAACGTATGATCTCTGTAATTGCAAACAAAGGTTTCTGTACCAAATATGAAGTTTTGCTTTTCTGATGTATCAAAAACTTATGTCATGCAATAAAATGCAAATGAATTTCTTAAAATCATACAATGTGATTTTCTGGATTTTTATTTAGATTCAGTTGAAGTGTACCTATGATAAAAAATTACAGACCTCTACATGCTTTGTAAGTAGGAAAACCTGCAAAATCGGCAGTGTATCAAATACTTGTTCTCCCCACTGTAGGAGTTAAATTCCTCTAACAGGTGGAGCTGTTGTTTCCTACCTTCACCAACTGAGGGCGGCCCGTCAGGAAGTCCAGGACCCAGATGCACAGGGCGGGGTCGAGACCCAGGGTCTCGAGCTTAATGACAAGTTTGTTAAATGCTGAGCTGTAGTCGATGAACAGCATTCTATACTGACGCTTAGCTTGTGAAAATATGTAAATCTCTACGTGACATCTGGTTAAATAAAAACATTCATTCTATAGCCTCTGATTGTTTCCTTTAGGTTAAATCGGCCTTGAATCTTTGGTTTGAATAGATGTTTCAATTGTGTAAAATCTCAGCTGTTTTGAATAGGTCTCTGGATATCTTATCCAGGCTGCTAAAGGCCAGATGATGTAAACAGTGTAGTCTTTACACATGAATGTATTTCACTGATTCTTTATGAATAACATTATGTTGGTGTCTTATGACCAGTTCATGCTATGATTTGACTTTCAGTGGATGAACACTAATCAGTCTTATTAAAATTACAAATTATTGAGGGCAAATTTCAATTTTTGATAGCAGAACTGCATTAGACATTAGATGCTAAGCTCCATAACTGCTTCTGTGAACACTTAACACATTGAGCACACCCTGGGCCTCAAAATAGATTGGCAATGGGCAACTGAATTTGCCAGACCAATTCTGGTTATTGGAATCTTTTATTACACATGGTGCTTTTTCTACAATGGCTACTATGTCATAAAATGTTGCTTCTAATACATTTAAAACAGGACCGTTGGAGACTATAGAAAAATGTGTCAAATCATGCCGTTAGTTAATGTATTGCTTATAAATGTTTCTATAAACAATACAAGGAAATGGTATGAATCATTCGCTATTTACTTGGAATCATTTGCTAAAGGACACTTAGGTGAGACCAAATCAGTGACTCATGACCTTCTCAATTTTAATCGCAGCAAAATCCATAAATGTGGTCATTAACACCTGTTAATACATTTCATTGTCTTCAAATATGGCTTAATAGCCAGTGAACATCGCCAGAGCTTACTTTTAAATGACCAGTAATGTATTCTCAATTTCTCATCCTACTCTGGAATGGCTTGAGGGCCAGTTGATTTTTATGCGGTTCAGCTAGATTGTCTCCATTTCCTTAGCACTTTGTCACTTTGTCAGATGTCTGAGACTGTTTTAGTTGTGAGCAGTAATGAGTAGAACAAATAGCTGTCCTTAGATGCACTCATGGAACTGGCTTTCTCCTCTGCTTCTATCAAATGTGAGATGTACATATCCAGCATTCCAAACAAATTATGAATATTAAAGGGATACTTTGGGATTTTGGTAATGGGATTTGTATCTACTTCCCAAGAGTCAGATGAAGTCGTGGATACCATTTTTGTCTCTGTCCAGCATGAAGGAAGTTTAAGGTAGTTCCATGTGCCGTAACTAGTGTTAGCGCAATGACTGGAAGTCTATGGGTATCTACTAGCACGCTAAATAGCAATTGTACCAGCACTAGTTAGCAACTTCCTTCAAACTGCATACAGAGACATACAAATGGTATCCACGAGTCAATTGACAAAACCCTTTAAGTGAAATGAGTTTGTATAGTTGAAAAACAACTAAACGCCTATTGAAGCCAATAGCGTATATAATCTGGACTGCAGTTATAGCACAGAACAATGAGACAGATATTTCACCGGATGTATAAGTGTTAAGCATCCGGTTGGCGTATCCACTCACTACAAAATATGGTGATGAGAGGAAGCCTAGTGGCCAGCAGTGGGAGGAGATGGAGAGAGATGGATTTTGACCAACATTATGCACATTTTCTGATTAATGAAACATTTGATCTCAATACAGTTTTCTGTTCCCAAAACTGGAATCTGTTACGTACAGAGTGGACTAAGAAAGGACAGGCTATGGTCTATCTTGGGTTAAATTATAAAAATCTTTGTCTACACTGTCCATACAAACCAACATAACAGAATTTGTATTGTGCCACACTGGCATCTTGTTTACAGAAGCAAACAGCACTGCGTTTGTGACTTGAAAAAATATTTTTGATTACATTTTTATGTACATATTTGTCTAAGGCTTTTTAAATGTGTCATATTTTTTCAAAGAGCACTTTTATGAGACATGTAAAATGTATGTTATGGTTGTACTGGAGAAAAAAGGGCTAGGTCTTCTGTTTTCTACTTACGACATAATAATATAGAGGATAGGGTGGAGTGTTTACCAGATAGACCTTCTAGGATAATCCACTATACTGTATGGACTCTTTAGTAGGAATTTAACCCTAACAAAGTCAGTTATGTCTAATCAACCATTGCATATTGGATGTTATTACATGGTTAGGCCTAAGTCTAAAATCTTATCTGTTATTTATTTTTGCTGAATGGGCAAAGTGAATTATTTGGTTTCCAAAGTAAACAGAATGCCTCTAATCTAATATTTATTTTCAATGGTCTATCAATAAATCAATCCCAACACTTGCCACGTGCATGCCTACGTCAAGGATTGTCTGAAAACTGATTAAAGCTTCTCTTGAACTTGTCTGTTAATTTATGATAAGATTTCTCAAGGAGGGCAGTGTATATGTCCCGACACAATATTTTGTAACACAGCATTCGTCACACAGACTATTATCCTATGAAAGTGAAATGTTCTAAGAATCAGTCCCCTGACAATTTCTCATCACAACAATGTGATGCTCTTTTGATATTACCTTTGTTTCTATATCACAGGCTATGTGGCATACTTCATCACAGCATGCATATTGGACTTTGAGAGGGCCATTGCCCTTGTAGTCCTCACCAGTTTGGCAATTGTCTCCAAAGCCTATGACCTTGTGAAGACATACCATGGAAATAGCATAACCAAATGTTTCATACCAGCTCAAAGATGCTACAACAATTTCCGGGGATGGATAATAGGGTAAGAAGCTATTTCATATGGACACTTTAAATGGTCTGAGAAAATGAATTAATTTGGTGAGTGTATTTTCCTCTGTGGACTGAGAGTCTGTTGTGGGTTCTTTAGAGTTTTCGTTGTTGCGGTGCTGGTCCTGCTAGTGACTTGGCTCGTTGTGGACACAAGCAAGCGACCAGAGCAGCTCATCTCATTTGGAGGGGTCTGCATGTTCATTCTAGTCATTTTCATCTTCTCAGCCCACAGGACAGAGGTAAGCTTAACATCACAGCAGATCGCTCTGATCCCATCACAGGATGAGAGTGGCCAGGCTTTCCCATAATGCATGTCTACCTGTAATAACACATGATTGGTTATAACCGCTTATCTATGACTGTTTTCTTTAGACTTTGAATTTACTGTGGACTTCCTTTGTTTGGCCTTGTATGTCTTTTACCAGTTACGCCCAGTAATACCTTCCATTGACTCGACCAATTTATGGAGAATCACTTGATAAACAATAATATATATCCAAACATTGTTTGAAGAGTATGTCAAGTGTGTTTGTTTGTCTCTGTTTCAGGTGGCATGGAGGTCAGTTTTTTGGGGTCTTGGTTTACAATTCTGTATTGGACTGTTTGTCATAAGGACAGAGCCAGGACTCACAGCCTTCCAATGGCTTGGAGAGCAAGTGCAGGTATCCTTGTTGCTGAAGTGCTCCTTATCTCCTTATCTTAAAGTAGTAAACCTTAACTACCTGGAAATTGTCATTTTATCTGGGAGGTCCCTCTTTTATGAGGCACAGTGAAATCTCATAGATTGCCCATGGAGCTATTTACAACCACTTTGTATTTATTTATTTTTATTTTACCTTTATTTAACCAGGTAGGCCAGTTGAGAACACGTTCTCATTTACAACTGCGACCTGGCAGACTCTCTAATCTACAGACTCTCTAATCTAAAACTGCTATTTTGGCTTAACCATTGATTTGAGACAGTATTATGTAAGTAACAATTGTAGCTAGTTGCATGGAATGACAAACTATGAGCCTCATTGTTGACATGAATACAAATGAGAAGACAATCATATTTTCCCTCGTTTTTAAAATTTCAGATATTCTTGAACTACACAAAACACGGGTCATCATTTGTTTTTGGACCACTAGTATCTGACATCTTCGCATTTCAGGTCAGTGAGCTATAGTTCAGTAGATGTACTAGAAACATGTATTTATTTGATAATGAATCCAGGATTGATCAATATATGTCCCTGTTCCTTCTCCAGGCTTTGCCCATTGTGATATTCTTCAGCAGTGTGATGTCAGTTCTTTATTTCCTTGGAATAATGCAATGGCTCATCATTAAGGTAAGAGACCTTCAAACATTAAGCCCAAAATGAAGCTTCTGTGTTAGGTTTGGGCACAGTCATATACATATGGCTCTAGGTTTGTGTGTGTACTGTATGATTTATGTTAACAAGAAGCCATGTGTTTTTCCCCTTTCAGATCGCATGGGTAATGCAGATAACGATGGGAACCTCACCCACTGAGACCTTGAGTGTTGCAGGCAACATATTTGTTGGACAGGTACATTTGCCTGTTTGTAGTTGAGGGTATTTCAGTTCCTACTTCAATATAAGAATTATTGGAGGATACATATACTGAAGTTAACACCATTGTAGTAATTACACTAAGTGATGTTTACACTTCACAATGTCTTACAAAGTAATATTGATGAGGATTAGGACATACAAAGTTGATTTACTGTTTAACAGATGACATTTTTTTTAAAGTGAGGCGAGCGAATAAAAATGAAATATGACAAAATACAATACAATTTGTAAAAATACTAAACAACCTTAGTAAAACACCTAGTGACCTTACCAAGAGATTTTAGCCTTTTAAATAAGGGTTTTGGAATGACAGTCACAGGGACCACAGTTTGAGTCCTGGTCAGGGTAACCCCCTAATTATCCCTCGAGAACTGTGGACAATAAAAGGCTTGTTTTTCTCACAACACAATGCCACGGATGTCTCAAGTTTTGAGGGAGCGTGCAATTGGCATACTGACTGCAGGAATGTCTACCAGAGTTGTTGCCAGAGAATGTAATGTTATTTTCTCGAACAAGGTCATTTTAGAGAATTTGAAAGTATATCCAACCGGCCTCACAACCGCAGAACACGTGTAACCACGCCATCCCAGGACCTCCACACCCGGGTTATTCCCCTGCGAGATTGTCTGACACCAGCCACCCAGACAGTTGATGAAACTGTGGGTTTGCACAACCGAAGAATTTCTGCACCAACTGTCAGAAACCATCTTAGGGAAGCTCATCTGCGGGCTTGTCATCCTCACCAGGGTCTTGACCTGACTGCAGTTCGGCATCACAACTAACTTTCTTGGTCAAATCCTCATTTTCGATAAACACTGGCACGCTGGAGAAGTGTGCTCTTCACAGATTAATCCCGGTTTCAACTGTACCGGGCAATTGGAAGACGGCGTCGTGTGGGCAAGCGGTTTGCTGATGTCAACGTTGTGAACAGAGTGCCCCATGGTGGCGGTGGGGTTATGATATGGTCTGGCATAAGCTACGAACAACGAACACAATTTGATTTTATCAATGGCAATTTGAATGCACAGAGATACTGTGACGAGATCCTGAAGCCCAATGTCGTACAATTCATCCGCCTCCTTCACCTCATGTTTCAGCATGATAATGCACATTCCCATGTCGCAAGGATCTGAACACAATTCCTGGAAGCTGAAAATGTCCCAGTTATTCCATAGCCTGCATACTCACCAGACATCACCCATTTAGCATGTTAGGGATGCTCTGGATTGACATGTACAACAGTGTGTTCCAGTTCCCACCAATATCGGGGCAGCAGGTAGCCTAGAGATTGGAGTATTGGGCCAGTAACTGAAAGGTTGCTAGATCGAATCCCCAAGCTGACAAGGTAAAAATCTGTCGTTCTCTCCTGAATAAGGCAGTTAACCCACTGTTCCCAGGCCATCATTGTAAATAAGAATGTGTTTTTAACTGACTTGCCTTGTTAAATTAAGGTTAAACAAAAACATATCCAGCGACAGTCATTGAAGAGGAGTGGGACAACATTCCACAGGCCACAATCAACAGCCTGATCAACTCTATGTGGAGGAGATGTGACGTGCTACATGAGGCAAATGGTGTTCACACCAGATACTGACTGGTTTTCTGATCCACACACCTACCTTTTACAAAATATATATCTGTGACCAAGAGATGCATATCTGTATTCCCAGTCATGTGAAATCCATAGATTAGGGCCTAACACATGTATTTCAATTGACTGATTTCCTTATATGAACTGTAACTCAGTAAAATCTTAATAAATTAACAAATGATTCATTTGATTCACATAATTCAGTCCACCATGAATGCTCAAATCATGTGAATCAAAGTATTCATTTGTTTATTGCGAACAGTCATTTTAGGAATACATTTTTTACCTAGCCTTTGTTTTGGATTATGTGGCTGCAAAACTTGTTTTGTAGATACTTCAAGTTGATTTGGGCATTCAATTTATGGGACATTGCAATTCAATTTAACACTTGTAAGGTAAGATAAATAGGGCTAAACTAAAAAAGGTACATTTCCTGTAGAAAATGTGTGTGCTTGCTTCAGCCGTTTAAAAAGATTTGTACGGTCATTTTTAATTACGTCAAATTCTTTTGTAAATTAATCGATTCAAATGAATAGTTCCAATCATTATTTAAAAATAATGTGAAGCGGGGCATCCGTTAAACATTAAATCAACTTGGTTACGCTTAGCTGATTCTATCCACTTGCTGTGTAGAATTCTTTATTAAAGCATTCCTCTTTATAATGTTTTCTTCATCAGACTGAAGCGCCATTGCTGATTCGCCCCTATTTGATGGACATGACCAAATCTGAAGTGCATGCTGTCATGGTTGGAGGCTTTGCCACCATTGCAGGAAGTGTGATGGGTGCATTCATCTCATTTGGGGTAAGACCAAAGAGTCATCCCTCCAATGCACCTGTCACGTTCTGACCTTAGTTCCTTTATTATGTCTTTCTGTTAGTTTGGTCAGGGCGTGAGTTGGGGTGGGTAGTCTATGTTCTTTTTTCTAGGTAGTATTTATGTGTTTGGCCTGGTATGGTTCTCAATCAGAGGCAGGTGTCATTCGTTGTCTCTGATTGAGAATCATACTTAGGTAGCCTGTTTTCCCCATTTTAGTTGTGGGTGATTGTTTTCTGTCTCTGTGTCTTCACCACACAGAACTGTTTTGTTTTCGTTCATTCTCCTTGTTATTTAGTCTTTGGTGTTCAAAGTTAATAAATTATCAACATGGACACGTACCACAATGCATATTGGTTCGATCCTTCATACTCCTCATCAGAGGAAGACGAATATCGTTACAGCACCCAGTTTTTCAGATTTTGTCTCAGTTAATTTTAATGTGACTGATCTTCATCGTTATGTGAGATTGAGATTGCTCAATGCCCCACAGATTGATGCATCCTCTATGATATCTGCCTCTGCAATGGCTGCCCCATGTGCCTTGGCAATCTCCAAGCTGTCCTATCCAGAGACAGAAGAGAAAACATTTTTACATCAGAGGAAAATATCAAGGTGGCTTGTGGGTATGTGTTTTTGTGTTTTGTGTTTGTGTGTATGTGTTTGCCATTTACCGATTTTTTACATTCCCCTGCATTTTGTTGTATATATAATATACTTTCTGTGGTTCATATTAGGCTGTCTTAACTCCCCAGTGATGAACAGAACATTTTGGAAGCAGCTAGCAGTGGAGCATCTACATCAATAGGCCTTGTTGCTAATATAGCTGCCGACTTGATAGCATTCCTTGCGATACTGGCATTCATCAATGCATCTCTTGGCTGGCTGGGAGGCCTGGTGGGATTTCCCTCTATCACATTTGAGGTATGCTCCAGGCAGCTCCACATACCTTAATCCCATTTCACATTCAAAGATCCTTCTGTCTTGACTTGACACCCATGACTAACCCAGTACTTCGTGATGAGTGATGGACATGCTTTGGCATTTTTTTTATTTAACAGCGTGTGATGCATGGCTGAATAATTGTGCACATCACAAAATAAGATAAGATAATTATTTCATTGTGCCTTGGTAAAATGTCCAAATCATCGAAATGTGTAAAATAATTCAGATGAGAATATCTGGGGTTCGTTCCTTGTTCCTTGTCATTGGCTCATTGGTGAAATTAGCATTATGACAATAGCTTTAATTAAATCATTCAAAATACTTTATTAATGCAATTGCAGACAGAAGTTGACAACAGATGCATATTACGCACGTTCCTGAGTAAGTTCTGCAAAATAGAAAAGGTCCCAAGTTATTTTATTAAACCCAAAGTCCATCCCTAGTGATTTCACTGCATACGTCGTTACGTTCTACTCATCAGACCAGGCTCATGCATACACAGCTTTATAAACTTGCAAGAGAGATACAATAGTTCCAGTGTTTTCTAAGGCCTAGGCAGTAAATGTCCACTCCACAAGTTGATTAATTGTGGAATGTCTGACTTGTGTCTTATCTCTTACACTCCCCTGCAGTGTTTTGTCTCAGTCACACATGTCTCAAAATGTTTCTTTATAAGATATCTATATCTATATCTATCCTACCCTGCCTTTCTAAGGTCTTCGAAAGCCAAGTCAACAAATAGATTACCGACCATTTCGAATCTCACCATACCCTCTCTGCTATGCAATCTGGTTTCAGAGCTGGTCATGGGTGCACCCCAGCCACGCTCAAGGTCCTAAACGATATCTTAACCGCCATCGATAAGAAACATTACTGTGCAGCCGTATTCATTGATCTGGCCAAGGCTTTCGACTCTGTCAATCACCACATCCTCATCGGCAGACTCGACAGCCTTGGTTTCTCAAATGATTGCCTCGTCTGGTTCACCAACTACTTCTCTGATAGAGTTCAGTGTGTCAAATCGGAGGGTCTGTTGTCTGGACCTCTGGCAGTCTCTATGGGGGTGCCACAGGGTTCAATTCTTGCACCGACTCTCTTCTCTGTATACATCAATGATGTCGCTCTTGCTGCTGGTGAGTCTCTGATCCACCTCTACGCAGACGACACCATTCTGTATACTTCTGGCCCTTCTTTGGACACTGTGTTAACAACCCTCCAGGCAAGCTTCAATGCCATACAACTCTCCTTCTGTGGCCTCCAATTGCTCTTAAATACAAGTAAAACTAAATGCATGCTCTTCAACCGATCGCTGCCTGCACCTGCCCGCCTGTCCAACATCACTACTTTGGACGGCTCTGACTTAGAATATGTGGACAATACAAATACCTAGGTGTCTGGTTAGACTGTAAACTCTCCTTCCAGACCCACATCAAACATCTCCAATCCAAAGTTAAATCTAGAATTGGCTTCCTATTTCGCAAAAAAAGCATCCTTCACTCATGCTGCCAAACATACCCTTGTAAAACTGATCATCCTACCAATCCTCGACTTCGGCGATGTCATTTACAAAATAGCCTCCAATACCATACTCAACTAATTGGATGCAGTCTATCACAGTGCCATCCGTTTTGTCACCACGGCCCCATATACTACCCACCATTGCGACCTGTACGCTCTCGTTGGCTGGCCCTCGCTTCATACTCGTCGCCAAACCCACTGGCTCCATGTCATCTACAAGACCCTGCTAGGTAAAGTCCCCCCTTATCTCAGCTCGCTGGTCACCATAGCATCACCCACCTGTAGCATGCGCTCCAGCAGGTATATCTCTCTGGTCACCCCCAAAGCCAATTCTTTCTTTGGCAGCCTCTCCTTTCAGTTCTTTGCTGCCAATGACTGGAACGAACTACAAAAATCTCTGGAACTGGAAACACTTATCTCCCTCACTAGCTTTAAGCACCAGCTGTCAGAGCAGCTCACAGATTACTGCACCTGTACATAGCCCACCTATAATTTAGCCCAAACAACTACCTCTTTCTTTGGTCTTGGCCATAGTGGAGTTTGAAGTGTGACTTTGTGAGGTTGTGGACAGGTGTCTTTTATACTGACAACAAGTTCACAGGTGCCATTAATACAGGTAACGAGTGGAGGACAGAGGAGCCTCTTAAAGAAGAAGTTACAGGTCTGTGAGAGCCAGAAATCTTGCTTGTTTGTAGGTGACCAAATACTTGTTTTCCACCATAATTTGCAAATAAATTCATCAAAAATCCTACAATGTGATTTTCTGGATTTTTTTTCTAATTTTGTCTGTCATAGTTGAAGTGTATCTATGATGAAAATTACAGGCCTCTCTCATCTTTTTAAGTGAACTTGCACAATTGGTGGCTGACTAAATACTTTTTTGCCCCACTATATATACAGTGCCTTGCGAAAGTATTCGGCCCTCTTGAACTTTGCGACCTTTTGCCACATTTCAGGCTTCAAACATAAAGATATAAAACTGTATTTTTTTGTGAAGAATCAACAACAAGTGGGACGCAATCATGAAGTGGAACGACATTTATTGGATATTTCAAACTTTTTTAACAAATCAAAAACTGAAAAATTGGGCGTGCAAAATTATTCAGCCCCTTTACTTTCAGTGCAGCAAACTCTCTCCAGAAGTGCAGTGAGGACCTCTGAATGATCCAATGTTGACCTAAATGACTAATGATGATAAATACAATCCACCTGTGTGTAATCAAGTCTCCGTATAAATGCACCTGCACTGTGATAGTCTCAGAGGTCCGTTAAAAGTGCAGAGAGCATCATGAAGAACAAGGAACACACCAGGCAGGTCCGAGATACTGTTGTGAAGAAGTTTAAAGCCGGATTTGTATACAAAAAGATTTCCCAAGCTTTAAACATCCCAAGGAGCACTGTGCAAGCGATAATATTGAAATGGAAGGAGTATCAGACCACTGCAAATCTACCAAGACCTGGCCGTCTAAACTTTCAGCTCATACAAGGAGAAGACTGATCAGAGATGCAGCCAAGAGGCCCATGATCACTCTGGATGAACTGCAGAGATCTACAGCTGAGGTGGGAGACTCTGTCCATAGGACAACAATCAGTCGTATATTGCGCAAATCTGGCCTTTATGGAAGAGTGGCAAGAAGAAAGCCATTTCTTAAAGATATCCATAAAAAGTGTTGTTTAAAGTTTGCCACAAGCCACCTGGGAGACACACCAAACATGTGGAAGAAGGTGCTCTGGTCAGATGAAACCAAAATGGAACTTTTTGGCAACAATGCAAAATGTTATGTTTGGCGTAAAAGCAACACAGCTCATCACCCTGAACACACCATCCCCACTGTCAAACATGGTGGTGGCAGCATCATGGTTTGGGCCTGCTTTTCTTCAGCAGGGACAGGGAAGATGGTTAAAATTGATGGGAAGATGGATGGAGCCAAATACAGGACCATTCTGGAAGAAAACCTGATGGAGTCTGCAAAAGACCTGAGAATGGGACGGAGATTTGTCTTCCAACAAGACAATGATCCAAAACATAAAGCAAAATCTACAATGGAATGGTTCAAAAATAAACATATCCAGGTGTTAGAATGGCCAAGTCAAAGTCCAGACCTGAATCCAATCGAGAATCTGTGGAAAGAACTGAAAACTGCTGTTCACAAATGCTCTCCATCCAACCTCACTGAGCTCGAGCTGTTTTGCAAGGAGGAATGGGAAAAAATGACAGTCTCTCGATGTGCAAAACTGATAGAGACATACCCCAAGCGACTTACAGCTGTAATCGCAGGAAAAGGTGGCGCTACAAAGTATTAACATAAGGGGGCTGAATAATTTTGCACGCCCAATTTTTCAGTTTTTGATTTGTTAATAAAGTTTGAAATATTCAATAAATGTCGTTCCACTTCATGATTGTGTCCCACTTGTTGTTGATTCTTCACAAAGAAATACAGTTTTATATCTTTATGTTTGAAGCCTGAAATGTGGCAAAAGGTCACAAAGTTCAAGGGGGCTGAATACTTTCGCAAGGCACTGTATACTGTATATTGTTAATCTGTAGTCTAGGACCCTGTAAATGTAAGGAGGGAGGGGTCTTATAACCCCTCTCCTTCTCTTAATACAACATAAGCATAATCTATTATTATAATACATAAAACATTTGGTACAGCTCCCATCATGACCCCTAGGTGAACCCCTGACAACACATGTACATTCCTCCATATGTGTAAGACCTTTGTATTGACCTGTGTACTATGGAAGTTTCTTTGATGCTCTGTAAGTGTATCTTACATTTTAGTCATTTAACAGACACTTTTATCCAGAGCGACTTACAGTTAGAGCATTCATCTTAAGGGCTCCCGAGTGGTGCAGGGTTTGGTCGGGGTAGGCCTTCATTGTAAATACTTTTTTTTTCTTAACTGACTTGCCTAGTGAAATAAAGGTTCATTCAAATAAAATAAAGATAGCTCGGTGAGATAACCACATATTTTGTGATGTTACTTTATAGCCCGATCTCTTTGTGATCTCTCTTTTGCATAACAGTATCTCTACCTGCACATTACCATTTGATCATTTATCACTCCAGTGTTAATCTGCTAAATTGTAATTATTCGCCTACCTCCTCATGCCTTTCGCACAAAATGTATATATAGACTATTTTTTTTCTTTTTTTCTACTGTGTTATTGACTTGTTTATTGTTTACTCCATGTGTAACTTTGTGTTGTTGTCTGTTCACACTGCTATGCTTTATCTTGGCCAGGTCGCAGTTGTACATGAGAACTTGTTCTCAACTAGCCTACCTGGTTAAATAAAGGTGAAATAAAAATGTAACATTTTTCAAAAATGCTCTCACTCACTCACTCACTCATTGAAGCCAATAACATATACGATCTGGACTGCAGTTATAGCACAGAACAATGAACCAGATATTTCACCGGATGTATAAGTGTGAATCATCCGGTTGGCGTATCCACTCACTACAAAATATGGTGATGAGAGGAAGCCTAGTGGCCAGCAGTGGGAGGAGATGGAGAGAGATGGATTTTGGCCAACATTATGCACATTTTCTGATTAATGAAACATTTGATCTCAATACAGTTTTCTGTTCCCAAAACTAGAATCTGTTACGTACAGAGTGGACTAAGAAAGGACAGGCTATGGTCTATCTTGGGTTAAGTTATAAAAATCTTTGTCTACACTGTCCATACAAACCAACATAACAGAATTTGTATTGTGCCACACTGGCATCTTGTTTACAGAAGCAAACAGCACTGCGTTTGTGACTTGAAAAAATCTTTTAGATTACATTTTTAAGTACGTATTTGTCTCAAGCTTTTTAAACGTGTCATATTTTTTCAAAGAGCACTTTTATGAGACATGTTATGGTTGTACTGGAGAAAAAAGGGCTAGGTCTTCTGTTTTCTACTTACGACATAATAATATAGAGGATAGGGTGGAGTGTTTACCAGATAGACCTTCTAGGATAATCCACTATATAGTATGGACCCTTTAGTAGGAATTTAACCCTAACAAAGTCAGTTATGTCTAATCAACCATTGCATATTGGATGTTATTACATGGTTAGGCCTAAGTCTAAAATCGTATCTGTTATTTATTTTTGCTGAATGGGCAAAGTGAATGATTTGGTTTCCAAAGTAAACAGAATGCCTCTAATCTAATATTTATTTTCAATGGTCTATCAATAAATCAATCCCAACACTTGCTACGTGCATGCCTACGTCAACGACTGCCTGAGAAACTGATTAAAGCTCCTCTTGAACTTGTCTGTTAATTTATGATAAGATTTCTCAAGGAGGGCAGTGTATATGTCCCGACACAGTATTTTGCAACACAGCATTCGTCACACAGACTAACAGCATTCACAATGAGTAAGTTATTGTCCTGTTTTCCTGAATTGAACGTTTAAGGAAGTTTTGAGCAGATCGTGTGTTTTTTAGCACTTTTTTTCCACAAGATGACCATGAGGATAGTGTTTGAAAAGCTTTCGCCCTCCCTGGGTGCTAGAATCTCAACGTGTTTCACAGAGGAAATACAGATTTAAGATGTGACGTTTTTGGCTCCATTGAGTGTGGTGAACATTGTTTTTCAAACGGCTGATACAAATGGCTAAACTTTGCCTCTCTTTTTCAGCAGAAGACACTGGTACACCGCTTAACGTTCTGTCTCATGTTAATGGGGTGGTCAATGAGGGATTTGAAACACAGGTATGTAAAGAAAAAAATTGCATGCTCACATTTTTTCAACATTTACAGTATGTGAATTGATGAATAAACAGACACTTCATTCCTCTCAGGGGGATAGCATTTCAGTTAGTAACAGAAGCAGTTTCAAAGAGGAGCACTCAAGAAAAGGATTGGGATTATATTTAAGGTATGCCAATCAAACTAAAGGGCTAAAGTTTGTAGTGTTTATTGTGGTGCACACACATCAGCATACACATCAGCATACACATCAGCATACCGTTTTGAATGTTGATTCTGAGAAACAGATTTAATCAACACCTCGTTGCAGGGATGTAGAACACAATTACACTACAGTACTTCACTGCAAAAGTTTGACTCAAATCAAAATTTGTTTAGTTTCGTCTCACCCACTCAATAACATGTTGTTATTAGTATCAGTAAATGTTCTGTACATTGTGCAGAGCGAAAGACAAAACCATTTTTCTGCAATGTGTTTATTTGATTGAATTCCAACCTCAGATAATCTTCTTGTCCCTGCTTTTATCTTGAGCTATCCTATTTCATGAAGTCTTCTTCATGTTTATGAACTCATAAGAGAAATCTCCCAATATAAATACAAGGCAGCGTAGTCCATTACCTGACGCCATGTCAAGCTATTGTGCAGAAAAAAAGACAAGTTGTAATGTCTTTGTTGATTATTAGATAGATATAAGAATGGTTGTTTGTAATATGCCGTGGTAACTAACCTGTTCTTTGATTGGTTCTTTAGTAAGGTTTCCAAGCCTATTAATGCCACAGAGGATTACTTTAAAGCTCACGCCAAAACCATCAAATACATTGTACTGGGCTTGCTCGGAGCAGGTATTTTATTTGAATTTAACCCTAACAAATGTACTTATTGGGCTTCTAATTTACAAACTCATTGCTAGATATAGGTGTCGCCTTTTGTGCAAACACCATAAAAATAAAACCAGACTGAATGAGAAAATTGTACACTATCCTATGAATTATCCCATCAAAGTGAAATGTTCTAAGAATCAGTCCCCTGACAATTTCTCATCACAACAATGTGATGCTCTTTTGATATTACCTTTGTTTCTATATCACAGGCTATGTGGCATACTTCATCACAGCATGCATATTGGACATTGAGAGGTCCATTGCCCTTGTAGTCCTCACCAGTTTGGCAGTTGTCTCCAAAGCCTATGACCTTGTGAAGACATACCATGGAGATAGCATAACCAAATGTTTCATACCAGCTCAAAGATGCTACAACAATTTCCGGGGATGGATAATAGGGTAAGAAGCTATTTCATATGGACACTTTAAATGGTCTGAGAAAATGAATTAATTTGGTGAGTGTATTTTCCTCTGTGGACTGAGAGTCTGTTGTGGGTTCTTTAGAGTTTTCGTTGTTGCGGTGCTGGTCCTGCTAGTGACTTGGCTCGTTGTGGACACAAGCAAGCGACCAGAGCAGCTCATCTCATTTGGAGGGGTCTGCATGTTCATTCTAGTCATTTTCATCTTCTCAGCCCACAGGACAGAGGTAAGCTTAACATCACAGCAGATCGCTCTGATCCCATCACAGGATGAGAGTGGCCAGGCTTTCCCATAATGCATGTCTACCTGTAATAACACATGATTGGTTATAACCGCTTATCTATGACTGTTTTCTTTAGACTTTGAATTTACTGTGGACTTCCTTTGTTTGGCCTTGTATGTCTTTTACCAGTTACGCCTAGTAATACCTTCCATTGACTCACCAATTTATGGAGAATCACTTGTTAAACAATAATATATATCCAAACATTGTTTGAAGAGTATGTCAAGTGTGTTTGTTTGTCTCTGTTTCAGGTGGCATGGAGGTCAGTTTTTTGGGGTCTTGGTTTACAATTCTGTATCGGACTGTTTGTCATAAGGACAGAGCCAGGACTCACAGCCTTCCAATGGCTTGGAGAGCAAGTGCAGGTATCCTTGTTGCTGAACTGCTCCTTATCTCCTTATCTTAAAGTAGTAAACCTAAACTACCTGGAAATTGTCGTTTTATCTGGGAGGTCCCTCTTTTATGAGGCACAGTGAAATCTCATAGATGGCCCATGAAGCTATCTCCAACAACTTAAAAAAACAACTATTTAACCAGGTAGACCAGTTGAGAACAAGTTCTCATTTACAACTGCGACCTGGCAGACTCTCTAATCTAAAACTGCTATTTGGTCTTAACTATTGATTTGAGACAGTATTATGTAAGTAACAATTGTAGCTAGTTGCATGGAATGACAAACTATGAGCCTCATTGTTGACATGAATACAAATGAGAAGACAATCATATTTTCCCTCGTTTTTAAAATTTCAGATATTCTTGAACTACACAAAACACGGGTCATCATTTGTTTTTGGACCACTAGTAGAATCTGACATCTTCGCATTTCAGGTCAGTGAGCAACAGTTCAGTAAATGTACTAGAAACATGTATTTATTTGATAATGAATCCAGGATTGATCAATATATGTCCCTGTTCCTTCTCCAGGCTTTGCCCATTGTGATATTCTTCAGCAGTGTGATGTCAGTTCTTTATTTCCTTGGAATAATGCAATGGCTCATCATTAAGGTAAGAGACCTTCAAACATTAAGCCCAAAATGAAGCTTCTGTGTTAGGTTTGGGCACAGTCATATACATATGGCTCTAGGTTTGTGTGTGTACTGTATGATTTATGTTAACAAGAAGCCATGTGTTTTTCCCCTTTCAGATCGCATGGGTAATGCAGATAACGATGGGAACCTCACCCACTGAGACCTTGAGTGTTGCAGGCAACATATTTGTTGGACAGGTACATTTGCCTGTTTGTAGTCGAGGGTATTTCAGTTCCTACTTCAATATAAGAATTATTGGAGGATACATATACATAAGATAACACCATTGTAGTAATTACACTAAGTGATGTTTACACTTCACAATGTCTTACAAAGTAATATTGATGAGGATTGGGACATACAAAGTTGATTTACTGTTTAACAGATTACATCTTTTGAAAAGTGAGGCGAGCGAATAAAAATGAAATATGACAAAATACAATACAATTTGTAAAAACACTAAACAACCTCAGTAAAACACCTAGTGACCTTACCAAGAGATTTTAGCCTTTTAAATAAGGGTTTTGGAATGACAAAAACTGTGGTCACAGGGACCACAGTTTGAGTCCTGGTCAGGGTAACCCCCTAATTATCCCTCGAGAACTCAAGGGGATTTAGCACATTGTGCTGTGGACAATAAAAGGCCACTCTAAAATGTATTTTTGTTTTCTCACAACACAATGCCACGGATGTCTCAAGTTTTGAGGGAGCGTGCAATTGGCATACTGACTGCAGGAATGTCTACCAGAGTTGTTGCCAGAGAATGTAATGTTATTTTCTTGACCAAGGTCATTTTAGAGAATTTGAAAGTATGTCCAACCGGCCTCACAACCGCAGAACACGTGTAACCACGCCATCCCAGGACCTCCACACCCGGCTTCTTCCCCTGCGAGATTGTCTGACACCCGCCACCCAGACAGTTGATGAAACTGTGGGTTTGCACAACCGAAGAATTTCTGCAGAAACCATCTCAGGGAAGCTCATCTGCGGGCTTGTCATCCTCACCAGGGTCTTGACCTGACTGCAGTTCGGCATCGCAACTCACTTTCTTGGGCAAATCCTCATTTTCGATAGACACTGGCACGCTGGAGAAGTGTGCTCTTCACAGATGAATCCCGGTTTCAACTGTACCGGGCAATTGGCAGACGGCGTCGTGTGGGCAAGCGGTTTGCTGATGTCAACGTTGTGAACAGAGTGCCCCATGGTGGCGGTGGGGTTATGATATGGTCTGGCATAAGCTACGGACAACGAACACAATTGGATTTTATCAATGGAAATTTGAATGCACAGAGTTACTGTGACGAGATCCTGAAGCCCAATGTCGTACAATTCATCCGCCTCCTTCACCTCAAGTTTCAGCATGATAATGCACATTCCCATGTCGCAAGGATCTGAACACAATTCCTGGAAGCTGAAAATGTCCCAGTTATTCCATAGCCTGCAAACTCACCAGACATCACCCATTTAGCATGTTAGGGATGCTCTGGATCGACATGTACAACAGTGTGTTCCAGTTCCCACCAATATCGGGGCAGCAGGTAGCCTAGTGATTGGAGTATTGGGCCAGTAACTGAAAGGTTGCTAAATCGAATCCCCGAGCTGACAAGGTAAAAATCTGTCCTTCTCTCCTGAATAAGGCAGTTAAACCACTGTTCCCAGGCCATCATTGTAAATAAGAATTGGTTCTTAACTGACTTGCCTTGTTAAATTAAGGTTAAATAAAAAAATATCCAGCGACAGTCATTGAAGAGGAGTGGGACAACATTCCACAGGCCACAATCAACAGCCTGATAAACTCTATGTGGAGGAGGTGTGACGTGCTACATGAGGCAAATGGTGTTCACACCAGATACTGACTGGTTTTCTGATCCACGCCCCTACCTTTTACAAAATATATATCTGTGACCAAGAGATGCATATCTGTATTCCCAGTCATGTGAAATCCATAGATTAGGGCCTAACAAATGTATTTCAATTGACTGATTTCCTTATATGAACTCTAACTCAGTAACATCTTAACAAATTAACAAATGATTCATTTGATTCACATAATTCAGTCCACCATGAATGCTCAAATCATGTGAATCAAAGTATTCATTTGTTTATTGCGAACAGTCATTTTAGGAATACATTTTTTACCTAGCCTTTGTTTTGGATTATGTGGCTGCAAAACTTGTTTTGTAGATACTTCAAGTTGATTTGGGCATTCAATTTATGGGACATTGCAATTCAATTAAACACTTCTAAGGTAAGATAAATATGGCTAAACTAAAAAAGGTACATTTCCTGTAGAAAATGTGTGTGCTTGCTTCAGCCGTTTAAAAATATTTGTATGGTAATCGTTTATTTCGTCAAATTCTATTGTAAATTCATCGATTCAAATTAATCGTTCCAATCATTATTTTAAAAAAATGTGAAGTTAAACATTAAATCAACTTGGTTAGGCTTAGCTGATTCTATCCACTTGCTGTGTAGAATTATTTATTAAAGCATTCCTCTTTATAATGTTTTCTTCATCAGACTGAAGCGCCATTGCTGATTCGCCCCTATTTGAAGGACATGACCAAATCTGAAGTGCATGCTGTCATGGTTGGAGGCTTTGCCACCATTGCAGGAAGTGTGATGGGTGCATTCATCTCATTTGGGGTAAGACCAAAGAGTCATCCCTCCAATGCACCCAGTTTTTCATCTTTTGTCTCAGTTAATTCTAATGTGACTGATCTTCATCGTGATGCCCCACAGATTGATGCATCCTCTATGATATCTGCCTCTGTAATGGCTGCCCCATGTGCCTTGGCAATCTCCAAGCTGTCCTATCCGGAGACAGAAGAGAGCAAATTTACATCAGAGGAAAATATCAAAGTGGCTTGTGGGTATGTATTTTTGTGTTTTGTGTGTATGTGTTTGCCATTTACCGATTTTACATTAGATTTGACATTTTTACATTCCTCTGCATTTTGTTGTATATATAATAGACTTTCTGTGGTTCATATTGGGCTGTCTTAACTCCCCAGTGATGAACAGAACATTTTGGAAGCAGCTAGCAGTGGAGCATCTACATCAATAGGCCTTGTTGCTAATATAGCTGCCAACTTGATTGCATTCCTTGCGATACTGGCATTCATCAATGCATCTCTTGGCTGGCTGGGAGGCCTGGTGGGATTTCCCTCTATCACATTTGAGGTATGCTCCAGGCAGCTCCACATACCTTAATCCCATTTCACATTCAAAGATCCTTCTGTCTTGACTTGACACCCATGACTAACCCAGTACTTCGTGATGAGTGATGGACATGCTTTGGCATTTTTTTATTTAACAGCGTGTGATGCATGGCTGAATAATTGTGCACATCACAAAATAAGATAAGATAATTATTCATTGTGCCTTGGTAAGATGTCCAAATCATCGAAATGTGTAAAATAATTCAGATTAGAATATCTAAAGTTGATACTTTATGTACTGGAAACTATTAACCCCATTATTGACCCTTGCTCTTGCTGCACTTTGCACCCATAGATAATCTGTTCCTATGTGTTCATGCCTGTGGCCTTCATGATGGGGATACCATTTGAAGAGAGTTTCATAGTAGCGGAACTCATCGGCACCAAGCTCTTCCTCAATGAGTTTCTGGCATATCAGAAGCTGTCAAAGTTGAAGAGTAACAGAGTCAACGGTCTGGATGAAATTATTGGCGATGAGAGGCAATGGATCTCTGTGCGTATGCTTTCTCCACTCTTATAATTAGTGTACAAATACTGTATGTGCTTATTGGAAATTATTATGTTCATAAAATCATGAATACTACTGTACATGCATACTGTAGTAATACTGATTATTCCCAAAACGTGGATTTGGTCACTGTTGGGGTTCGTTCCTTGTTCCTTGTCAATCATTGGCTCATTGGTGAAATTAGCATTATGACAATAGCTTTAATTAAATCATTCAAAATACTTTATTAATGCAATTGCAGACAGAAGTAGACAGCAGGTACATAGCACGCATGTCTCTGAGTAAGTTCTAAAAAATAGAAAAGGTCCCAAATAATTTGATTAAACCCGAAGTCCATCCCTAATGATGTCACTGCATACGTCATTACCTTCTACTCATCAGACCAAGCTCATGCATACACAGCTATATAAACTTGCAAGAGAGATACAATAGTTCCAGTGTTTTCTAAGGCCTAGACAGTAAATGTCCACTCCACAAGTTGATTAATTGTGGAATGTCTGACTTGTCTCTTATCTCTTACACTCCCCTGCAGAGTTCTGTCTCAGTCACGCATTTCTGAGAACGTTTCTTTCTTTATAAGAGGCAGATAGACTAGAAAACAACCGTGGAACAATATTGTTAATCTGTAGTCTAGGACCCTGTAAATGTAATGAGGGAGGGGTCTTATAACTCCTATACCTCTTAATACAACATAAGCATAATCTATTGTTATAATACATCAAACATTTGGTACAGCCCCCATCATGACCCCTAGGTGAACCCCTGACAACACATGTACATTCCTACACATGTGTAAGACCTTTGTATTGACCTGTGTACTATGGAAGTTTCTTTGATGCTCTGTAAGTGTATCTTACATTTTAGTCATTTAACAGACACTTTTATCCAGAGCGACTTACAGTTAGAGCATTCATCTTAAGGGCTCCCGAGTGGTGCAGTGGTCTTAGGCACTGCATCTCAGTGCTAGAGGTGTCACTACAGACCCTGGTTTGATTCCAGGCTGTATAACAACCGGCCGTGATTCGGAGTCCCATAGGGCGGCGCACAATTGGCCCATCATCGTCTGTGTTAGGGTTTGGCTGGGGTAGGCCTTCATTGTAAATATATATATTTTTTCTTAATTGACTTGCCTAGTTAAATAAAGGTTCATTCAAATAAAATAAAGATAGCTAGGTGAGATAATCACATTACAGTTGTAGCACAATCTTCTAACGTACTGAGTTTCTACATTTACAGGTCAGATCAGAGATCATCTCCACTTTTGCTCTGTGCGGATTTGCCAATTTCAGCTCACTGGGGATCGTAATTGGAGGCCTTTGTGAGCATAAGATTCCACACTTTGTACCACCTTATCTTTCTCCATGTGTTGCCATTCATCAGAATATATTTTTAACAATTTCCTTATTTTGTGATGTTACTTTATAGCCTCCATATGCCCATCCAGAAGAGCCGACGTCTCCTCTTTGGTATTGAGAGCCCTGTTCACTGGGACCTGTGTGTCTCTGATTAATGCCTGTATTGCAGGTCTGTGCTTATTTTCACTTCAAAACTTTTCTGTTTTCATCATTCATCATCTGCCCTCTCCTGGATGTGTCATCTCACACGTTTATTTTTAGATTAGTATGTGCAGGAGTGCAGGAGCATCATGTTTACTTTGTTTCTTTGTGACCTCTCCAGGAATTCTCTTTGTTCCTCCTCTTGACTGTTTGGATGTTTTCGGGACGTCCTTTTTCAACACCACAAATATAGACCTAATAAACTGCTGTACTGATCTCTTTGGAAGGTAGGTTTGAACAAGTACAACAGTGAAAGAGGGGTTAGGAGCTGGATATAACATGTTTCTCAACAGATCATTCTCCAAATCTAACCTAATACTTTGTTGCAGCACTGTGAACAATGGGACCATCTCATTTGAGGGCTCCTGGAGCACGGTGACCAACGCCACTTTGTACTTTACGAACTGCTGTGATCTCTTTGATAATGCAGTTTGTAACTAGGTCTTCCTGTAAGTCATTTTATGTGTTAATTACCAGTGAGTAGATCAACTCATTCAGCTCTTTGTATTTTCAGTATATATTATGTTTCATAACTTTTTTTCACATTTGATTGTATATATTTATACTATAAGTAATGTAGATTAAACTCCATCCAGAGATTACAAAATGAAGATAAAGCTTATACAGATAAAACAAATCCTTTAACGGGTTTTTACAATTTTATTTATGATAAATATAGTTCTTTAGTTCTAAAGATTCACTCTTTCATTCAAAGAGTCAGAGAACAGATATATTGGAAATCAATGCAAAGAAATGCTGAAATGTGCTAAATAAGGATTGGAAATTGTAAAAGTGGATTATTTGCATTGAGTAAATCAGTAAGTCAAATTCTGCATTGTATCTAAATAAACAGTATGTGAAAATATGAATATGAACGTTTGACATGAATTGTATGTACAAAATCACAACATAACATACCAGATATTACAGTGTCAGGGACATTAATTTCATTAGCATTCTGCCAACATATCAAACACTCTTAATCCCTCTTGCACGCTCTAACTCACACACTCACACACACATTCACATACTGTACGCTTCAAACTAGTGACAATATCCCCATCCCACCCCTCCCCCAGAAGTGTGAATGTTGAGAATGCATATCATTTTCAATCACAAAAGTCAGCTGGAGGTGAGCTACTGCTTTACTGTGATCATGGGCCAGGTCCAAAGCAGTTTCTACATGGTTCTGATATTATAGCTCTTATTCTTTCACTTTGTGAGTTGACCCATTTAAATGGCACCAAACATGTGCATTCCAAAGTTAAAGCGTTTATTTCAGTAATCCCTTTATTGCTCTTCAACACTCAAGGTCAGTTAAAGAGTCAATCCTTTGAAGAACCAGGTTAAGGGGATCGATCTACTGTACTGTTCCTTTAAAGAACCAGGTTAAGGGGATCGGTCTACTGTACTGTTCCTTTAAAGAACCAGGTTAAGGGGATCGGTCTACTGTACTATTCCTTTAAAGAACCATGTTAAGGGGATCGGTGTACTGTACTGTTCCTTTAAAGAACCAGGTTAAGGGGATCGGTGAACTGTACTGTTCCTTTAAAGAACCATGTTAAGGGGATCGGTGTACTGTACTGTTCCTTTAAAGAACCATGTTAAGGGGATCGGTCTACTGTACTGTTCCTTTAAAGAACCAGGTTAAGGGGATCGGTCTACTGTACTATTCCTTTAAAGAACCAGGTTAAGGGGATCGGTGTACTGTACTGTTCCTTTAAAGAACCAGGTTAAGGGGATCGGTCTACTGTACTATTCCTTTAAAGAACCAGGTTAAGGGGATCGGTCTACTGTACTATTCCTTTAAAGAACCAGGTTAAGGGGATCGGTCTACTGTACTATTCCTTTAAAGAACCAGGTTAAGGGGATCGGTCTACTGTACTATTCCTTTAAAGAACCAGGTTAAGGGGATCAATGTACTGTACTGTTCCTTTGAAGAACCAGGTTAAGGGGATCAGTGTACTGTACTGTTCCTTTGAAGAACCAGGTTAAGGGGATCGGTCTACTGTACTATTCCTTTAAAGAACCAGGTTAAGGGGATCGGTCTACTGTACTATTCCTTTAAAGAACCAGGTTAAGGGGATCGGTCTACTGTACTATTCCTGTAAAGAACCAGGTTAAGGGGATCGGTGTACTGTACTATTCCTTTAAAGAACCAGGTTAAGGGGATCGGTCTACTGTACTATTCCTTTAAAGAACCAGGTTAAGGGGATCGGTCCACTGTACTATTCCTTTAAAGAACCAGGTTAAGGGGATCGGTCTACTGTACTATTCCTTTAAAGAACCAGGTTAAGGGGATCGGTCTACTGTACTATTCCTTTAAAGAACCAGGTTAAGGGGATCGGTCTACTGTACTATTCCTTTAAAGAACCAGGTTAAGGTGATCGGTCTATTGTACTGTTCCTTTGAAGAACCAGGTTAAGGGGATCGGTCTACTGTACTATTCCTTTAAAGAACCAGGTTAATGTGATCGGTCTATTGTACTGTTCCTTTGAAGAACCAGGTTAAGGGGATCGGTCTACTGTACTATTCCTTTAAAGAACCAGGTTAAGGGGATCGGTCTACTGTACTATTCCTTTGAAGAACCAGGTTAAGGGGATCGGTCTACTGTACAATTCCTTTAAAGAACCAGGTTAAGGGGATCGGTCTACTGTACTATTCCTTTAAAGAACCAGGTTAAGGGGATCGGTCTACTGTACTTTTCCTTTAAAGAACCAGGTTAAGGGGATCGGTCTACTGTACTGTTCAGAGTTATGCATGTGAACATGTTCCTTTCCAATGAACAGATTACAGGGTTTAAACAAAGTTCAACAAAAATGAACTGAACTACTAAAACCTGTCAGTTTTCAAAAGGCAAGAAAACATTTGGCAAAAAAGTGCACAAAAACATATTCCCAGTGAAGAGGCAAGAGTAGTGTTGTCTTTGCTCAGTTTTCGGAAGACTGTAATGCGTAGTTTAAGGACATAATACTGCCATAATAGAAACAAGTAGAGCATGCTATACGACCAACAGTAACAAGATCCAATTACTGTTCAACAAAAACAATTTCAATGACCAAGACTTATACATCCCAGATGTACAATGCAGTTGGTGCACTTCACTACCCTTGCATCTGCATCAAGCTATTAGAGCTCTGCTTACGGCCACGGATTTGTATCCAGCACCATTGTTTCAACAACTTCATAAGTCTCTTCTTTTCAAGAAGACTGTACTGGATGTGAGAGAAAACTGTGTCCCATTTCCTTAGTCCTGGAAGTTTTCTTAAAGGTACTGTACCTCCTCCACTCACTTAAACCATTTCAGCATAAAGCTGGAGAATGGGGAGTATCTTACTACTACTGATGGTTATTGAGAAATTCACAGTAATGTTATATAAATATCCCCTAGGGTGACCTATTCCCTAGATTTGAACTGATCTCCCTGTTTGTCTCTCCTTCTTGGATGAAGACTTTTCAGGCACAAGCTCTGTAACATTTAGTTCAAGGCCATGCTGGTCGTCCTTGCTTCAACCCAACTAAATACAGCAATGGGTGACAGGAGAACATAAAAAAGCTGAACGTTGGCGTGAAAGAAAAGGGATGCTGCTTTGATATGTATTCCCTTTGGACGTTGCTACCTCATACCACAACTTTGATACTCTCCTCCGCCTTGGGTTTGGCTGTGGACTGGTTGTCTTCTGTCTCCCTAGTCTTTCTAGGCACCTTTGGGCTGGAGGTGGCCTTTCTGGTTGTCAAGGGGCTGTTCAGTCCTTTTCTCTGCAGCTGGGGGCTGGATGAGCCCAACTTCCTGTTGTGCTGAGGGCTGGACGAGCCTAACTTCCTGCCGAGCAAGGGGCTCCGGGAGCCTTTGATCTTGGGGGGCTGCTGCAGGGTGTCCATGGGCTTCAGAGTTCTCAGGCTGAGGAGCCTACAGTAGTAGTTACACTGATGCTGAGTCAGGAACTGCTCAAACACCTTAGGATAACCATCATCTGTAAGGCCTTGATACCTGCAATGCAGAAGTCATTTCATAACTAAGAGTTGGATAAGATGTTGTGGACCAACTGGTAAAACATTAACACAGTATAGACCTACTTCAAATACTAGCATCAATAGGTATTTCCATATGACAACCTAAATAATTCTGATATTTCGCTATACAAACCCCTTTGATTTCGTGACGATTCTAACTTTAGTGATCTTCGGTCCAACACCTGAAAGAAACAAAGTACATGGATCATATTGTTATTTGAACTGACTTTGTTCATCTTTTTGGGAATGACCCTGTCTGCTAATCTTTCTTACCCTCCAGCCCAGTAACCAGTAAGTTTCCGTTTGTCCATTGGTGGATCCAATGCTGGAAGGAGCAGCATTTCATTTCCACCTCTGAGGTGGCTCTGGTGATCAGCCTGCCTTTGGCATCCATCATACAGTACTTAAGGAAGATGCCCTTCAGGTCAGCCTCCACAGTGGCGTAAGGGACAGAGTTGGCAGGGCGGTACACCAGATAGAGAGGGCTCACTCTGTGTAAAGATGCAGCAAAACAAAGGTGTTGGCACGTGCAGGGAAAGAATGACATAATCATACTCAGCTGTTTTTTGTCCTCGATTTACTCATACTATTGTGTATTGATAATGATCATTGATAACTGTATTGATAAAAAACATGTTTTAATGATCAAAATATACATTGCAGTCATTATATTACTTACTCCAGTGAAAAGCCAAAGTTTTCAATCACCCTCGCCTCAGCTGCAAAGATTTTGCAATACTCTCGAACTGTGTTTTGGATTTTGCACTCCTGGTGAGACAAAATGTGAAGATATGCCATATGCGTTTTCTCTACACTGAGGCTCTTCAATTCAATTGTTACACCAATCAACTCCGGTTATGCATTGGTATGAACCCTGGACTCAGTCTCTGACTTAGTACCCGAAAGCTATTATTCGATAACACCACAAGACCAGGATCATATGCATTAAGGCACACTGTAGCAAAATGTTTTGCAACAGAAAACTAAAGTTCAGGTAGTCCCTTCCCTCCCTGTTTCAGTCCATTTTCTTCTGTTTGGTGCCTAATAAATACGACCCAGTAGAGATGACTTCCTATGTTGCAATACCAAACAACAGCTGACCACCATTTCTGTACATTTTTTCAAGCTTAACACAGAAATGCAGAGTCGGAGCAATACATAACTCTATAGTAGAGCTGTTCTTGTGATGAAATGTACTGTACATACATGTACAATAAGACTCACTTGCTTAGTAATTTCCATGTTTTTCTCTGCAAGGTTGCTCTCCTGTTTGGTCCCATAGGCGATGGGGCTTTGTAATTTAATGATACAGGTGGTTCCGGACTCAAACACAGGGTCTAGGCCATAGATAACCTTCACCCTGCAGGCCTTATGTGCACAGCCCTCTCCCAGGTGGGCCTCCTGTGTCATGATGCGCCCAAAGAACTTCTCCCCCCAGTAGCCCGGGTCTGCTAGGCCTTTGGTGAATAGCATTGGAGTCATTTCCATCTCTTCTCCAACTGTAAAGAACACAATATGAATGTCAGAAGCTCTCCACAGGAGTAGTAACATTGTTAGAATAATTGCTATAAGGTATCCAACAATACAGCAAGCAAATAGAAGTTATTACTAAAAACCTCTCAGTGCCTGTGAGGCTTACCTTCTAAATCCTCCCGCAGGAAGTACTCTGAAAGTACTGCAGAAGAAGAGAAAACAATCACAAATGGTAACTCATGGAAAAAATGGTTGAAATAATATTGTGTGATTTCAAAATTATGTTCAGTTGACATCACTTACGGTCTACGCTGAGAAGGAAGTCAGTGGAATCTGTCCCAAATTCGTTCTTGATTGAGCAGCCATACACTCCACAATCTCGACTGGATGTCTGGACAATGGCCAGCGCCACTTGGCTTTCATCTCCTCCACTGGGAAATAAAGGAAAATAAACAGGTTGACGTGACACAAGGCATACGCTCACGGCATATTCAAACACTCACGGCATATTCAATATCATATTCACCTCCACAAGAGGTCACTGTGAGACTGAGAGAGACAGTAGTGCTGCGTGCCGTGCTTGGCGAGGGGAGATTTTGCTGACCCAGCAGCCAATAGCACAGATCTAGACTTTAATGTCCCCTGGTGATTGCGAAATAGAGTGTCTCAGTTTACAGTGGCTGTGTCTGGCCTTGCGTCACAGTAAGGCTCAGAGCTGGGTGGACTCCCTGGTCACATGAGCTGGATACCTCTCCGAGTGAGAATGAAAGAATGCCATGACTGTGTGATGGCCACGCTGGTATAATTAAAGGCTGTTCATCTTCACAACATTAGTCCTTCATATATAGCATATGGCTCAGATTAACCAGTCTATTGGGCTATTAATGAATGTTTACAGAATCACTGTACAAAGCAACTGTTTTCAGAGGGCTGGTGTCTAACACTGTAACTACATAATGGCTTTGATCAGGTTGAGTATAAATGATATTTCACCACTAGATTGTATTGCAAGCAGATACTGTAAACTCTGGGATGGGAGATTGCCTAGAGATTTACCTTCTTTTCACCTCTACTATCTCTTCCTCGTCCCTGTACCACTTGATGGTGGAGTCACTGAGCACGTTGAAGAACTGGCACCAGAGCTTCAAGTGTCCTGAGGCATCTGGGAAAGGCTCTCCCCTGATCTTACGGATAACCTGAGGAGCTGGTGGGAGAGGGAGGGGGGACAACAAGGTAAAGATATACTGTACATGATACTCTCTAATGTTTTCACTTCCTCCAGTGGAAGCTTCCTGATCAGCCCACCCTGATAGGAGACACGTGTCTACTGTACACTCCCTGAGTTACCAACACTAAGAGATGAGCAAAACAACAATATGGTGTTAATGTAAAACAACTAACTAATTTAAAATCAAACACAATCTCCTACTTGTCCTATTTTATTGTTTTACCTTTGAAGGGGTTCTGCTTCTCCTTCTCAGGAGGTTTGACCTCAGTCTTGGGGCTCTCTGGCTCCTCAGTGCTGATCTCTTCCACAACTTTGGGCACCTCCAGGGTGGCCTTCCTACGGCTCAAAAGAGGGGACCGTCTCTCCAGCGGTGGGGTCTGTGAGCCTGCTGGGGCCTGCAGGAATGCTGCCCTGCGAGCCTGACTGGGTGACATATATGGAGCCTCCTTCTTGACCTGGGTGTCCAGCGGACTACCACCCACACCCAGTGCCACCACTACCCCAACCCCTTCTCCCTCCCTGGGGATGAAGATCTTGCGGCGAGCTCCAGAGGCCAGCTCTTCGGGCGTGGCAGAGCGGATGAGGGTCAGACTATCCCTTCTTTTCAGCCTGGGGCTGCTCTCACAGGACAGGGAGGATGTTGGGGTGTCTCCAACACTCTGCTCCGATACTGCCTTCTCACTGTTAAGAGGGTCATCCACAGTAATGGCAGGGGGAGTCCTTGACGTGAGCCTGCGGAGACTGCTGGGACTCCTGGGGGGTGTTGGGGGTTTGACAGCAAGCCTTTCAATAGGGTTTCTTTCTCTTGGTTCATCGCCAATGATGTAAGACTCTATCCTTGACTCTTTGAGTGGTTTTACTTTTTCAGTTTCAGTAAAACTGATGTCCACAGCTTTTTGCATTGTTGTTACTTCTGTTGGCATTAAGGCTTTATATGACACAGAGGGGATGTTGTCTATCATACTCTGCTCCTTTGTTTCTATAGTCTGTTTCTGTGGCTCACTATGGGTTTTGTCAGACTCATAGGAAGTAACATTTTCAAAATCACTCTTGACCCCCCTGAGCATATCCGCCAATGATTCTGATTCTTTATTCTCATTTTTAGGAAGCTCCTTGCTTTCAGAAATAGGAGGGACCACACGCAGAGGCACATTGGGTGCTTCCTTTGGCTTTCCTCTATCTAAGACGGGGGGCTTGACATGTGGATATTCATGATCTATTTTCCTGAGTTTACTGTCATCAGTATAGAAAACATTTATTGCAGGAATTAACGTCTTTGTGAGCCACTCATTCTTTATGTTAGTTGACTGCTCTGCCGTAGGTGTTTTTGCCTCTTCAACTGGTTGTGGAACTTCCTGCAATTTCTCTGTTCGTCGGATGATTTCATCATTCCACATACTTTCTTGAGTGGGTGTCACATCTATAACCACTGGGGTAAAAGCTGAGCTGTTTTCTGCTATCATTATGCCTGACACATCATTTGCAACATCCTTTTGGAAAATGTCTGTCTCTGATGAAGGTTCATTGGGTGTAATAGGTATCAATGGCTGTGTAGGCTCTTTGACTTCTGCTTCCATAATCTCTATATTTGGTATAATCATTTGCTCTTCTTTTATCTGTTGTTCTGGAACAATTATTTTGATTTCTGGGATTCTAAGAGCAGAATCTACCATTCTAATCTGTGGTACATTTCCAAAGTATCCACCCAGATGAGTGGAATTAGCCTCTGGACTGGTAACTGATGCTGACACTGGTGGCACAGGGGACACAATGACAGAGCCTTTCACAGGCTGGGTCTCTGAGTGCATCTTAGATTCACCCAGCACTTCCACCTTTATTTCAGTCACCTTTTCTTCTGTTTCAACATGTCTCTCAATAGTGCGGGTCGGCACTTCGTTTCTCTCTAAGTTCACATCCTTTTGCTCAGACATTTTCTGCACAATAGGTGCCACCTGTTCTTGTATCTTCAGGTTTCCAAATGAACTGTCCACAAAACTTTTCTCCAAAGCAGGAGTATATTCCACTTTTAAGGCACTTTCAAGACTTTCCTCCAAAGCTAAGGTAGAATTCTCTTTTATGTTGAGATATTGGTCCCCTCCTGCCACAGAAGGGCATTCCTCTGGTGTATTTTGACCATCATTCTCTGAACTCTCTGGGAGCAAACGTTTGAAATGGATCTCCTTGTTGTGTATCTTCTCTCTCCTCTCCTCTAAAACACTCACATTTAAAGTGGGACATGGTTGATTCTCTGCTTTGACATCACCTTTCTCTCCTTTCTCCTCAAAAGCACAAGAACATTTATTTTGTGTCTCATAGACACTTCCAATGCCCTTCTCATCCACATGCATTACCTTCTCTTTCTCACTTTCTGTGGATACTGTCATCAGGCCGAGGTTGACTGTGGGTGAGACATTATTGTTAGGAGCACTGCCGCTTTCACCCACACTAGTGCGGTTTGACATATGGGAACTTGCTCCACTGCTCGGGTCTGGGCTCCATGGAGTGTCAGATGGACCCTGTTTGTGTAAATCTTCATGTCTTGTCACCTGATCAGTCCCGGAAGAAAACACTTGAATGTTTGGCTCATGTGGGGCTGAGACAATCACATGGGGGACAGGGTCTGCCTGGGTCTGGTCCACGGTTTCCTTGAGGCAAAAACAAAAACAGCTGTTTATTACCACAAAACATCAACACACTCAAATGGTATTTGGAAATCCCTGAACAACACAGTGGCGACCCGTCGTTCAGGGCAGGTGGGGCAGAGCCCCATCTGTTTTGAGCCCAACCTGTTTAGCTAAAAAAAAAGGAAAAAAACATTTTGTTGTTGGATTTTGTTTGTTGCCTGTTTTACATGTTATTTTGGCAATAATACGTGTCACATATCAGTTTGCAACAATGTAAAAAATGTATAATTGAGTTAATAAAGCCACATACAAACATGGTCTCTTTTTTGCTTTCTTGAGAAAGGCCGCTCCAAAATGCTGGTGTTTCAGCCTACAGTAGCTCAGTTCTTTCTGTGGTGGTGGGGAAGCCAGCAGAAAATACGGAACATAGGGGTTGGTAATGTCCTCTAGTTGTAGCGTGATTGGCTCAGTGTTCTGTCACTCATGGGGACACTCCATCACCGCAAAATTTACGGGGAGAGCTCGAAAATTCAAGCCCCTTGGGTGCTGCCATTGAGTTACATTAGAAGAGCCCATCCAAGAATGCTCAAGGTCATTGGCCACAGATAAAATTAAGTCAAATTACATTATATCTACAGTAGCTTTGATTGGACTGATCCATATCATACTTTCAAAATCTTAGCTAGCAAGCCAGCAGTCATCATCATGAATCAAGTCGACAATCTACTGGCAAATCCTTTTCGATCCTTATCATATGACGAGAAATAATGAAGAGCAATAATAGATAAAACGTATCCGTGCTCGTGGACATGAACATTAAGTTGGAAATTGCAAATTTAACAATGAGTGGTTTGGAAGGAATCAGTGGTTAACTGCAAGTGTTGAAAAGCAATCACTAGCCTGCGAGTCAGTGGAGTCGGTATGTGGTCCAAGTCTGGGTGTAAGGGTGTCTTTTCAGAAAGTAAAAAAATAAACATTCAACATTGGCCATGCTGTCAATCCAGCATGACTTCTGCCGTGTTCAAAACAACTGGAAAATCGGAACAAAGATATCCCAGACTTCAGTTAGTTCAAGACAACTGGGAACTCATAAAAAAATTAGCTCTGACTGGGAAAATATTTTTTGAACAGTCATCCAACTCTAAATTGCAAGTCAGGAACTCAGGCCTCTTTCTAGACCTTCGACCGGAAGATCACTGACATCATGATTCAACCTAGTTTTTTTCTGAGTTCACAGTTGTCTTGAAAGCACCATAAATATAGAGAATACAAGACTTGATGACAAAGTTTGATGACAAGATTTGCCTACGAAGGACCGTCACGCCACCTTCCTGTTCAAGTGAGCACAGCACAACAAGGTAAGTCCAAAAATGTCTTGTATGTTGCTGCATAAATGATGTAATATGTCAGGGAGATACGTATACTGTAGCTAAGAAAGTAATACTAAGTGTATGTTGTGTAGCAAGCTGTTATTAGCCCATGTGCCTCAACCTAATAATTTGGTCCCTTTTCCCCTCATAAGTTAGCCTACTGTTCTGACTTGGTGGTGCACATTTAGCCTATAGCCTGTTTTAGAGAAATGTCATCATCAAATATTATAAGAGCTTTCATTGTCTGCTTATGGGTCCCCTTTATTTCAAATCAAATCCAATTGTATTTGTCACATGTGCCGAAGACCTTACGTGAAATGCTTACTTACCAGCCCTTAACCAACAAAGCAGTTCAAGAAATAGAGTTAAGAAAATATTTGCTATATATAACACAATAAGATTACATAACAACAACAAGGCTATATACGGGGGGTACCGGTACCAGGGGGTCAATGTAAAGAGTCCAGCTGGCCATTTGATTAATTGTTCAGGAGTCTTATGGCTTTGGGGTAGAAGCTGTTAAGGAGCCTTTTTGACCTAGACTTGGTGCTCCGGTACCGCTTTCCATGCGGTAGCAGAGAGAACAGTCTATGACTTGGGTGACTGGAGTCTTTGACAGTTTTTTGGGCTTTCCTCTGACAGCGCCTAGTATACAGGTCTTGGATGACAGGAAGCTTGGCACCAGTGACGTATTGGGCCATACGCACTATCCTCTGTAGCGCCGAACAGTCGGATGCCGAACAGTTGCCATACCAGGAGGTGATGCAACCGATCAGGATGCTCTCGATGGTGCAGCTGTAGAACTTTCTGAGCATCTGCGGACCCATGACAAATATTTTCAGTCTCCTGAGGGGGAAAAGGTGTTGTCGTGTCCTCTTCACGACTGTCTTGATGTGTTTGGAACATGACAGTTTGCTGGAGATGTGGACACCAATGAATTTGAAACTCTAGAGCCGCTCCACTACAGCCCTCCTTTTCCTGTAGTCCACGATCATCTCCTTTGTCCTGCTCATATCTGACCTCCTCTCTGACCTCCTCCCTATAGGCTGTCTCATCGTTGTCGGTGATCAGGCCTACTGTCATCAGCAAACTTAATGATGGTGTTGAAGTCGTGCCTGGCCACGCAGTTGTGAGTGAACAGGGACTACAGGAAGGGACTAAGCACGCACCCCTAAGGGGAACCGGTGTTGATGATCAGCATGGCAGAAGTGTTGTTGCCTACCCTTACCACCTGGGGGCGGCCGTCAGAAAGTCCAAGATCCAGTTGCAGAGGGAAGTGTTTAGTCTACGGTGTTGAACGCTGAGCTGTAGTCAACAAACAGCATTCTCACATAGGTGTTCCTTTTGTCCAGGTGAGAAAGGGCAGTATGGAGCGCGATTGAGATTGTGTCATCTGTGGATCTGTTGGGGTGGTATGCGAATAAGAGCGGGTCTAGGGTTTCCGGGATGATGGTGTTGATGTGAGCCATGACCAGCCTTTCAAAGCACTTCATGGCTACGATGTGAGTGCTACGGGGCGGTAGTAATTTAGGCAGGTTACCTTTGCATTCTTGGGCACAGGGACTATAGTGGTCGGCTTGAAACATATGGGTATTACAGACTCGGTCAGGGAGAGGTTTAAAATGTCAGTGAAGACACTTGCCAGTTGGTCCGCGCATGCTCTGAGTACACACCCTGGTAATACGTCTGGCCCAGCGGTCTTGTGAACAGTGACCTGTTTAAAAGTCTTGCTCACATCGGCTACGGAGAGCGTGATCACACAGTTGTCCGGGAACAGCTGGAGCTTCCATGCATGCTTCAGCGTTGCTTGCCTCGAAGCGAGCATAAAAGGCATTTAGCTCGTCTGGTGGGCTTGCGTCACTGGGCAGCTTGCGGCTATTGTTTACCATCTATTGCATCTTTCCTATGCCGCTTGGTCATTGCTCATCCATATGTTTATTTATATGTACAGTGCCTTGCGAAAGTATTCGGCCCCCTTGAACTTTGCGACCTTTTGCCACATTTCAGGCTTCAAACATAAAGATATAAAACTGTATTTTTTTGTGAAGAATCAACAACAAGTGGGACACAATCATGAAGTGGAACGACATTTATTGGTTATTTCAAAAAAATTTAACAGATCAAAAACAGAAAAATTGGGCGTGCAAAATTATTCAGCCCCCTTAAGTTAATACTTTGTAGCGCCACCTTTTGCTGCGATTACAGCTGTAAGTCGCTTGGGGTATGTCTCTATCAGTTTTGCACATCGAGAGACTGAAATTTTTTCCCATTCCTCCTTGCAAAACAGCTCGAGCTCAGTGAGGTTGGATGGAGAGCATTTGTGAACAGCAGTTTTCAGTTCTTTCCACAGATTCTCGATTGGATTCAGGTCTTGACTTTGACTTGGCCATTCTAACACCTGGATATGTTTATTTTTGAACCATTCCATTGTAGATTTTGCTTTATGTTTTGGATCATTGTCTTGTTGGAAGACAAATCTCCGTCCCAGTCTCAGGTCTTTTGCAGACTCCATCAGGTTTTCTTCCAGAATGGTCCTGTATTTGGCTCCATCCATCTTCCCATCAATTTTAACCATCTTCCCTGTCCCTGCTGAAGAAAAGCAGGCCCAAACCATGATGCTGCCACCACCATGTTTGACAGTGGGGATGGTGTGGTCAGGGTGATGAGCTGTGTTGCTTTTACGCCAAACATAACATTTTGCATTGTTGCCAAAAAGTTCAATTTTGGTTTCTTCTGACCAGAGCACCTTCTTCCACATGTTTGGTGTGTCTCCCAGGTGGCTTGTGGCAAACTTTAAACGACACTTTTTATGGATATGTTTAAGAAATGGCTTTCTTCTTGCCACTCTTCCATAAAGGCCAGATTTGTGCAATATACGACTGATTGTTGTCCTATGGACAGAGTCTCCCACCTCAGCTGTAGATCTCTGCAGTTCATCCAGAGTGATCATGGGCCTCTTGGCTGCATCTCTGATCAGTCTTCTCCTTGTATGAGCTGAAAGTTTAGAGGGACGGCCAGGTCTTGGTAGATTTGCAGTGGTCTGATACTCCTTCCATTTCAATATTATCGCTTGCACAGTGCTCATTGGGATGTTTAAAGCTTGGGAATTATTTTTGTATCCAAATCCGGCTTTAAACTTCTTCACAACAGTATCTCGGACCTGCCTGGTGTGTTCCTTGTTCTTCATGATGCTCTCTGCGCTTTTAACGGACCTCTGAGACTATCACAGTGCAGGTGCATTTATACAGAGACTTGATTACACACAGGTGGATTGTATTTATCATCATTAGTCATTTAGGTCAACATTGGATCATTCAGAGATCCTCACTGAACTTCTGGAGAGAGTTTGCTGCACTGAAAGTAAAGGGGCTGAATAATTTTGCATGCCCAATTTATCCGTTTTTGATTTGTTAAAAAAGTTTGAAATATCCAATAAATGTCGTTCCACTTCATGATTGTGTCCCACTTGTTGTTGATTCTTCACAAAAAAATACAGTTTTATATCTTTATGTTTGAAGCCTGAAATGTGGCAAAAGGTCGCAAAGTTCAAGGGGGCCGAATACTTTCGCAAGGCACTGTATATATTCTTATTCCATTCCTTTACTTAGATTTGTGTGTATTAGAAAGTTGTTGTGGAATTGTTAGATTACTTGTTAGATATTGCTGCACTGTCGGAACTAGAAACACAAGCATTTCGCTACACTCGCAATAACATCTGCTAACCATGTGTATGTGACCAATACCATTTGATTTGATTTGATTTGGCTGGGTTTCCCTTTGTAATCCGTTATAGTTTGCAAGGCTTGCCACATCCGACGAACGTCAGAGCCAGTGTAGTAGGATTCAATCTTAGTCCTGTATTGACGCTTTGCCTGCTTTATGGTTCTTCTGAGGGCATAGCGGGATTTCTTATAAGCGTCCGGATTAGTGTCCTACTCCTTTAAAGCAGCAGCTCTAGCCTTTAGCTCGGTGCGGATGTTGCCTGTAATCTATGGCTTCATTTCCCAAACCATATCTGGTTTGGGATATGTACTGTAAGGACGATGTCCTCAATGCACTTATTGATGAAGCCGGTGACTGAGGTGGTATACTCCTCAATGCCAATGATGAATTATGGAACATATTCCAGTCTGTGCTTGCAAAACAGTACTGTAGCATAGCATCCGTATCATCGGACCACTTCCGCATTGAGCGAGTCACTGGTACTTCCTGCTTTAGTTTTTGCTTGTAAGCAGGAATCAGGAGGATAGAGTTATGATCAGATTTGCCAAATGGAGGGCAGGGGAGTGCTTTGTATGTGTCTTTGTGTGTGCAGTAAAGGTGGTCTAGAATGTTTTTTTCTCTGGTTGCACATGTGACATGCTGTTAGAAATAAAGTAAAACGGATTTAAGTTTGCCTGCATTAAAGTCCCCGGCCACTAGGAGCGCAACTTCTGGATAAGCATTTTTCTTGTTTGCTTATCGCCTTACACAGCTCAATGAGTGCGGTCTTAGTGCTAGCATCGGTTTGTATATATATATATATATATATATATATATCTATTGTCACGACTTCCGCCGAAGTTGGCTCCCCTGCCTGTTCGGGCGGTGCTCGGCGGTCGTCGTCACCGTCCTACTAGCCGCTACCGATCCCTTTTTTGTTTGTCTGTTGGTTTTGTCTTATTAGTTTCACCTGTGTGTATTTTGGTTTAATTAGCTTCCCTATATGTAGTAGTTTGACCCGCCCTTGTTTTGTGCGGGATTGTTTTTTGTTACTCTGTTGGTTGTTGTTTCATGTTTGTATTCTCCGGACTGTTTGGTCCTGTGTTTGGGCTGGGCTGTTTTATGCGTATGTTGGCGTGACCATTTTTTGCCGGAGAATAAATTACGATTTACCGAACCCTGCTCTCTCTCCCTGATTCCAACCCACCACTCCTAGTAGGCTGTGACATATATATTGTATATAGACAGCTACGAATAACATAGATGAGAACTCTCTTGGTAGATAGTGTGGTCTACAGCTTATCATGAGGTACTCTACCTCAGGTGAGCAATATTTCGAGACTTCTTTAATATTAGACATGTTAAACCAGCCAGCTCTATGGTATCCGTGTCGTCGTTCAGCCACAACTCGGTGAATCATAAGATATTACAGTTTTTGATGTCCCGTTGGTAGGATATTCTCGACCGTAGATCATCGAGTTTGTTTTCCATTGATTGCACGTTGGCCAATAGAACCAATGGTATGCCGATTTACTCACTCGCCTACGAATCCTAACAAGGCATCCAGACCTTCTCCCTCGGTATCAACGCCTTTTCTTCACGCGAATGACGGGATGTGGACCTGTTCTCCGGAAAGCAGTATATCCTTTGCATTGGACTCGTTAAAGAAAAAATCTATGTCCAGTTCGAGGTGAGTAATCACTGTTCTGATATCCAGAAGCTCTTTTCGGCCATAAGAGACGGTAGCAGCAACTTTATGTACATAAAAAGTTACAAACAATGCGAAAAAACTAACAAAATAGCACAGTTGGTTAGGAGACCGTAGAACGGCAGCCATCCCCTCCGGTACCATTATCATAGATTAGCTTTTAAAGATGACCACTGATATAATTTAAAGCCAGAACATCTAAAGATCCCTATACACTACAGTATCAGAGTTTTCATCATACGTGAACTGTAAAACCTTTGTGAACATGTTGTATCAGCAGACGTTTACGTAGTGTTGTTTGACCACGGACAATATATAATTTTTTTTAACAACGTTTCAGTTTTCAATGAACTCGCCCTTACTATATTGAGTAGGCTAGAGGTTAGTTGAAGCCAAGATTTGGCAAATACAAAGAGTTTTTCAAAACTGACAGCTTTGTCTACACATGATAAGCTAAACAGCTCCTCTTTTTTTCCATACAAGGAAACAACCTGTAATCAAACTACTGCTACTATATTAAACATGGCAGTATAATCAACAAAATAATCATATGATTTGATGATACAAATATGCAATAAATTCAAGCATTCTTATACTTTGTTCTGTTTCATGCTGTTCTATGTTGTAGTAATGTATTTGAAGGGAGACCATTGTGTTATGATAATTGAGGTGTTTACCTGTCAGGCAGGTTAAAGTATCCTGAGAAGGGACCGGTTGTGTTGAAATTGTGGATTTCCCCAGTCCTTTAACAGGTGTGTTATTTACACAATGAGCTAGTGAGCTGAATGAATGAGTGCCTGTCTGTTGGCAAGGGACCATAAACTGATCCCTGACTCATGCTCAAAGTAATTTACTGTTGCCCAGCACATGCTCAGGAAATTCAGTTGTCTTTGGGGAAATAGTGACAACACCTACGTGACTTTAACTTAAAAGTCATAAATTATATTTGTGTCAACATATTTCCTGTTTTGAAAAACTGGACCTAATAAAAGTAACAATGCCTGAGGCAAAAGCAATTTCCATCTTAATTCAAACAAATGTTTCAGACAATTAAAAAATTATATTTTAATGCAATCTCCTTTTTCCTGGATTACAGGTTTGTTTGAAGAGCACTATGTAGTTTACACTGAATAATAACATTTATCATTTTGAGGAACCTATGTCAGTCCTATCTACAACTTCCCCTGACTTTTTTCTTAGGTCATTGTTTTTCTTAAGTCATTAATGATACATCACTTTCATGTGCTCCTGACAGAAACTAGCCACGTGAAGTTCTATGACAACATGTTTGAACAGGAGCCCATAAAATAGAAGTTGTGGTTAATGGAGAGGAACTGGTGTCACGTTCCATCTAAAGATGGAGCTCTGGCAAGAACTAGGCCTCTTTATTTCACTGAAGTTTCACTCTTGTGCGCAAGCACAAGTTCTGTCGAATGTTATGAGTTCCTCCAACTGATTTGCTCCAACATCTAACATTAACTCGCCACAACAGAAAAGGGGAGTTGCAGTTCCACATTATGGAGAAACCTGTTAACAAAACCACTGCTTGCCAGGTGTACGTGTGTGTTAAGAGTGGAGAGCAGCTCCCCTTACTGCACATGCTCTTCTAATCCAATACAAACACACTGGACAGAAGACTTGGAGGTTAATGAAATTAGCACCATAGGGGACTAATAGAATCTGTGTCATCATGTGTCACTGGCATTGAGCGAGATGTGGATTCTAGTTGCATTACTGACACAATCTTTCAGCATTTCAACTATAAGGGAAGTAAATCCATGAAATAAAAGCATATCTGTTTGCCAGTGAAGTTAATCCATGATGAGCCATACTGTTACATAGTCTACAGTATAACATGGAACTGAACAGTGCCAGTAAATCATGTGGGCAGGATTACAATCAAACAACCATTACATCATCCAGCAGAGCTCATTGTTGAAATGTAATCCTATTTCATGATCACAACATAATGGTAGGCTTATCTTATTGTCTTCAGTACATACAAACGAAAGCTAATACAACCCTGAGAGTTTGATAGGGAGATAGAAGCACCAGTGCCCAGTCACTCTATGTTTGGAGAGGCTTCCTCCATTACAGAAGAGACAGAGTTTTATGTGTTCAATGTGTCCAATGTGAAGAGGTCCTACTCTCATGCCAGGGCCTGCCTCAGAGAACACAAGACCCTGATACCCTGTGTCTACACACTCAGCCATCTTTGGCATGTCGGTCCAATTTTGACAAGTGGATTACCATTAAAGCCCAGTGGGAAAGAGTGCACAGAGAATTACAACATTTGTTTCATCAGTGCAATTTAAAGTTTTTGTAAAGACACATTTTTTCATAACCTCATCCAATCTCTATGAGAATTATTTGTATTAGTCAAGAGCAGACTGCCCCAACAGTCTCATTCTTTTATACAAGTTGACATGTTCATGTAGGCAAGTTCCTTGTTTCCCTCCCTACATTGTGCGAGGTGTAGCTCTCGAGTGATACTAATGCACTGAAACTTACACTCTCAACAGTCTAGATGGTGTAACAGAGCCTGGATGACTGTTGCGGATAGTTTCCTAAATGGGCTAGTGTGTTCTGTCTGCTCCAGAGCATAGGTGGTGCCTACAAACACAGAACAACTAACAAACCCATAGTCTCTGATACCATTCATCTGCCTGCATCCACTATGTTCTCCGTTGTCTGGACTCTGGACATTATCTGTCTATTTGCTGTGGCTTAATCATTTGTACAGTTTTGGCTGTTGGCCTGGTGTGGTTAGATTCAAGTCTTGTTGCACAAATGTACACTCTATAAATAACCCAGCCTACTGCAGTGTGAGACTGAGACTGAGCGGTCAAGATGATCTCAGAAGCAACAAGGTACTTACCTCACTGAGGGCTGGAGGGCCAGATGTGGGCACTGTCTCTGTACTGCTGCTGACCATCACCTCCGGACATACCTCCTTCTGCTCAACATTCTCCAGTGAATCAGGCACACTCTCTGGTGCTCTTCTGGGAGCTGGCGGTTGTTCTTCTGAGTGTGAAACAGTAAATCCATGCTTGTGTTCAGCTGGGTTCAACCTCTCAAATGACGCTAGCTGCTTGTGTGGTACGTTAATTTTTGGTGCTACTACCGCCATGGGCACTGTCTCCTCTGTGGGGGTTTTATACACCTCTGGGTGACCATCTGGCTCCTGTGGATAGGGAGGGCTAGGGTACGGCTGTGTTGGGGCAACTGGATGACCTCTGTCCTTCTCCTGACCTTTCACATGATGATCAGAAGAAGCATGATCCTTCTTACTCTTACCAAAGAAAAAGTATTTGACTGAGTGGAGCACATTGGAAAGTGTTTCCTGAATGTGGTGGTAATCTTGAGGATCTCCCTCCTTATGGACATGCGTCTTAGCCTCCATTCTGACCTCTGAGGCAGTGTTTTTATGTCCTGTTGTCCTTTGCAACTGCTCTGCCTCTCTTGCTCTCTCAATTGACATTTTCTCTCTTTCCTGTTCTTCTCCAAGCATCCTCTCTCTCTCCGCCCTTCCTCTTTCTGCCCTCTCTCTCCCCTTCTCCTCTCTTTCTTTCTGTTTTTCTGCATTTGTTTTAGGATCTGTAGTAGTAGTATCCATTGCCTCCATTGCCACAGTTTCCTCCACTCGTGCAGGGATCTTCTTTTCTTCAGCAGTCTGTGAATGAAGGGTCTCTGACAGAAATTGAGCCAAACTTATTCCTCCATCATATGCATTTTCACTGGTGCCCGGTCCTGTATGACTACTGTTACTGCTGACAACCCCAGAATCTATACCATTTGAGATCTTCATCTTTTTTTTGGCAAAGATTTCTGTGGTTGGGGGCTTGGTGGTGACAATCTCCACATTGTCAAAGTCATTGTTGGGAGTCTTGCTCCCATTCTCTGTAGTCGTCACTGGGGCCGGTTCACTGACTTCAGCACTGGCCCCATTAGGTTCTACAGCCACTGCCCCCTGGCTGACTGTGTTCTCCTCCCCATTCGGTGGTGAAGAGAGGGCACTTGGGGTCCGGTGCTTCCTCTGAGGGGCAATCGGGCTGTTCTGGAGAGGCTTCTGTTCCTGAGGATCCTTCTGGACATTCTCATTTCCCCTTCTCCTGCTCTCTTCCAACTCCCTCTTCTTGTTCTCTGCCTTCTCTTTCAGCTTGCCAAAGAACCTCTGGTGGATCTTGAACTCGCTCATGGTGCCCACCTCCAGAACCCCAGAGCAGGAGACAATGCCTTTGCTGTTCCTGGCTGAAGCCTGATAGATGGCTGCATCATCTACTGTGCAGCTGGAAAGAGAGAGACTCAAATCATTTTGGGAACAGTGCAGGCACCATTGAGCACAAGAATACACATCTTCTAAGCCCAAATTGTAATTGTTGAATTTCGTGACATTTATTATCTTGTGTAAATTGTGTATGGTATTCTCATTGCCTTACATACTTGTAAATTTGGAGTGTGTGTGTTTTTCCATTGCGGCCAATTTCATATTTTGGAAGACCGCAGTATCGGTCCAACTCCATGTCGTCTCTGTACCACGTTAGTTCTGGGGCTGGGTTTCCTGTGGACATCACATGGAGATGGTAAGTTGAAGTCGGAGGTTTACATACACCTAAGCCAAATACATTTAAACTCAGTTTTTCACAATTCCTGACATTTAATCCTAGTAAGAAATCCCTGTCTTAGGTCAGTTAGGATCACCACTTTATTTTAAGAATGTGAAATATCAGAATAATAGTAGAGAGAATGATATATTTCAGCTTTTATTTCTTTCATCACATTCCCAGTGGGTCAGAAGTTTAGTATTTGGTAGCATTGCCTTTAAAGTGTTTAACTTGGGTCAAACGTTTCGGGTAGCCTTACACAAGCTTCCCACAATAAGTTGGGTGAATTTTGGCCCATTCCTCCTGACAGACCCGGTGCAACTGAGTCAGGTTTGTAGGCCTCCTTGCTCGCACACACCTTTTCAGTTCTGCCCACTAATTTTCTATAGGATTGAGGTCAGGGCTTTGTGATGGCCACTCCAATACCTTGACTTTGTTGTCCTTAAGCCATTTTACCACCATTTTGGAAGTTTTCTTGGGGTCATTGTCCATTTGAAATACCCATTTGAGACCAAGCTTCAACTTCCTGACTGATGTCTTGAGATGTTGCTTCAATATATCCACATAATTTTCCTTTCTCGTGATGCCATCTATTTGTGAAGTGCACCAGTCCCTCCTGCAGCAAAGCACCCCCACAACATGATTCTGCCAATCCGTGCTTCATGGTTGGGATGGTGTTCTTCGGCTTGCAAGCCTCCCCCTTTTTCTTCCAAACATAACAATGGTCATTATGGGCAAACAGTTCTATTTTTGTTTCATCAGACCAGAGGATACTTCTCCAAAAAGTATGATCTTTGTCCCCATGTGCAGTTGCAAACCGTAGTCTGGCTTTTTGATGGCGGTTTTGGAGCAGTGGCTTCTTCCTTGCTGAGCGGCCTTTCAGGTTATGTCGATATAGGACTCGTTTTTACTGTGGATAGAGATACCTTTGTACCTGTTTCCTCCAGCATCTTCACAAGGTCCTTTGCTGTTGTTCTGGGATTGATTTGCACTTTTCACACCAAAGTACGTTAATCTCTAGGAGACAGAACGCGTCTCCTTCTTGAGAGGTATGACGGCTGCATGGTTCCATACATGCGTACTATTGTTTGTACAGATGAACGTGGTACCTTCAGGCGTTTGGAAATTGCTCCAAAGGGTGAACCAGACTTGTGGAGGTCTACAATTAATTTTCTGAGGTCTAGGCTGACTTCTTTTTATTTCCCTTGATGTCAAGCAAAGAGGCACTGAGTTTGAAGGTAGGCCTAGAAATACAACCACAGATACACCTCCAATTGACTCAAATTAAATAAATTAGTCTCAGAAGCTTCTAAAGCCATGACATCATTTTCAGAAGCTGTTTAAAGGCACAGTCAACTTAGTGTATGTAAACTTCTGACCCACGGGAATTATGATACAGTGAGTTATTAGTGAAATAATCTGTCTGTAAACAATTGTTGGAAAAATTACTTGTGTCATATGTAACAGTATAGCTTCCGTCGAACTCCTCGCCTCGAACCAGGGACCCTCTGCACACATCAACCACAGTCACTCACGAAGAATCGTTACCCATCGCACCACAAAAGCCACGGCCCTTGCAGAGCAAGGGGAACAACTACTTCTAGGTCTCAGAGCGAGTGACGTCACCGACTGAAACACTATTAGCGCACACCCCGCTAACTAGCTAGCCATTTCACATCGGCCACACATGCACAAAGTAGATGTCCTAACCGACTTGCCAAAAATATAGTTTGTTATCAAGACATTTGTGGAGTGGTTGAAAAACAAGTTTTAATGACTCCAAACTAAGTGTATGTAAACTTCCGACTTCGACTGTACATCACAGACATACAGTGTAAAATAATAACCTGGTTAAATACTCCAAAAAACTATTTTTATTAGATATAGTTTCATGTTTATCTCTCATTAAGATTATACCCGTATGATCATTATTTTAATTTCCAGGTTACCATTGAAGTATGAACACAGTAGCCATTAGCTGTTTTTTTTTCAAGCATCTTATGAATTAATTAATCAGCAATAAAACAAAAGGAACAGAAAGCTTTGAAAGGAAATTGAATCAAGAACAAAGGCCTGTTTCAGACTGCTGCGTCATGGCAGTGTTCAAGGCCACAAGTTCTGCTGCTGTGGTTGAGAAGGGGCCAACTCAGATGCCGGGGGGAAGGAAATAGCAAAACCTGCTTAGATTTTTAATCCTATTTATGTCTTGCCTCTCTGCGCCAACATTATGCCATTGCTAATTTAGTCTCAGCTGCCTTTACTTTTTAACAGTTTTATTTTGTTTTCGCATGAATGAATAAGCTATAGAAGAAAACATAAGAAAAGCAGTCATAAGCATTTTAAAGTAACTTTTCTCTTTTCATTGTCTTCAATTGACGTTTATATATGCATTACCCTTCTCAATTCATGTTTGCATCGCTGTTCAGAAGTAGGTTTGTTTCTCTGCTTTGATTTCAAACTAACCACAGAATGACTAATACCATCGCCTACTCATAACTATCTAAAGCATACAAACACACATACGCAAATGCAAGTAATTAGGTCAACTCTGAGGGAGGTTGTTTAGTGTAGGCCTACCTGTAACCACACATGTCAACTTCACATTACAGTTCTCTGACACGGCCTTGGATTTTAAGGTGGTCTCAAATACAGGCTGGGTGTCCTCAGTCAGCTGAGCCATCACACCGAACAATGTACTCCTGGAGACAGAAAAGGTGCTTTAGCTTGAGTGTCTGTTCTTCAGGGCATGTGCTGAAGTACTTTCCAATGAGAAAGCCAATATTTCAAGGATCTTTTAGCCAACCATTATTCATTCTTCACTTCCCACTGGGCACATAGTGGTTGAATCAATGTTGTTTTCACGTCATTTTCACGAAATTACGCTGAAACAATGTGGAATAGACGTCGAATAGACATCGTTGCACAGTGTGTTGTTTATTCAAGGGAGGGGAAGAAGGCAATTCATGATCATTACTGATTGTGAAGGAAGATTGAGATTGCTCTCTCAAATATTTTACATTTCTTAGCAGTTGAGAAAGTGACATGGAAACAGTGCCTATAACGTTGTTGAAAATATACATATAACTTTGTATGAATAAAATCGTATATCAACGTTGATGTCCAATAACATCAAATAAGTCAATTTAACATATTCACTTACAGCATTGTTAAAAACAGGTGTAGATTTGCTCTTTCAATCTTGGGTGTAACCGGGAAGGGTGGTTAAAATGTTAGAAAGAATGCATTACCTCGATGACCTGATTTGAGAATACCTTGAGTAGCTATTCATAGAGGAGGCGAATAAAGGCATCTCATCAGTCATATTGGTGGTTTTGTGTCTTAGATTATTTTACATGGGACTCATTTGTATTTATAAAGTAGGCTACAAATGAAGAATACTTACCGGTATTCTAAGAGCTGTGCTTTTCTTTAGAATACTGAAATACTGTTGCATGGTTATTACTTGCCATGTAACATTTGCATTTAGGACTAGAAAAGGCTCCACAAATATGTTGAGATGGCCAAAGTAGCTAATGAATGTGTGTGGTGGACAGAGTCACACTGAAATGCCTAGAGTCGTAATGAAACAAGGAAGAAGAGGTCATCTACCTGTTTCCAGGCCTGACATTGGAGAGGTAGTTGCAGCTCTCCAAGCGGCCATTCGAAGAGCTGACCTCCTCCTCATTGTGGCTGCCTCCGGACCTCCCATTGCCAGAGTAAGAACGGGTCATTGGTCTTCTGGAAGTCATTGTCCACTCAACAGATATTCCCACAAATATAAAGGAAAAAGTGTCTACTACAGAAGACTGGTCCTTGAGTAAAAAATGCTCAGCTTGGCATGGATCAAAGGCCCAGTTTCAAGTTGCAGTGTCTTACCGATGTAAGAGTTGCTGGAAAAGAAAGGAGAAAACAGCTGAATAATGTAAAAATGTGATCTAGATTAGTCTTTGGGAAACCTTTCAACAACTCAAATAGATCATTGAATAAAAAATAACATGTATGCACCTTTCTCAAGCAATGTAACAATTATTGAACTAAAATATAATTCAGACAGTGGGTAACTGCTTTCCTTTGACCAAGTTAAGCAGTTGCAATGGAGAATGTTATAAATAGGAACTGCTATCAGGCTCTACAAAGGTTTTTAGGAGTCAAACATAATCCTTAGACATTATTTTACAATTCAGAGGTGAACATTGAACTCAAACACTTATTGGTTGAAAGAAAAGTGTATAATATTGTGAACTTACCATTTATAGGCTTTTCAGTGTCCTTTGGAGCCTGATTCTCAGCAGCAAAACTCTGAATGCAATTGTCAATCATAGGCTTGCTTGTGGTGCCATCAGGACACTATTTATAGCAGGCCTACAAATAGCCGCAAGAGCACATCACATTTTCCCAAGCTAGCCTTCAGACATATATTCAACAAGAGAAGGCTAAAGGTAATGTCTGAGGAAAAATCTATACATTTCAAATTGGAAGAAAGTATGTCAAATAAATATCACAAGAGATATCAGACCATTATACACTATCATAGTTGACCAAGCAAGGTCATGTTAAACATACAACCTCTTAACATGTTGACAACAGTGAGTATAGACTCATATTTCGGTGGGACACTGTGTTGGTGGCAGACTTGTTGCAAAACACTAATATGTTGTGCATCCAGAGATACTTTTTGTCAGTGTGCTTGGTTCTTACCCAGGGGCGGCCCCCATTTGATACTGCCTACCACTAAAGAGTTCTTCCAAAACACCCTTGAGAATGTGGGTTGTAAATTCATCCATCTGATCACATTGCTTAATTTTCCATTGCCTGCTTAGGTTACCTTTACACACTAAGCACAGAGGACTACCAGCAAAGTGGGGCATTACATAAAATGCATTAACTGTATTGCTATTTAATTCAATCCCAATTTAAACTAATAAGGACAAGAGTAATTTCATAAAACCGAAATACGTTTCATATAACGTAATAAGCCTATTTATTTCCAAAGTGAGAAGGCGGGAGCATTGTTAAGCATTTTGAGAGACTTCAAAAGTGAAATCAAAATGAATCAACCTTTTAGATGTCTGTGCTATGTTATTGTTGTCCACGTGTGACTGTTGATCTCGTTGTGGATAACTATTTCCCTAATTTAATTGCGTTAGTATTGCATTTCATAAGATATTTTATATGATAGGGCTCATATACTACATATACTACGGTAAAGGGCGGGTATCATTGTTCCGGGAAAAAAGGATGTCCTTTTATTTTTTTTTATTGAGATAAAGTTTTGAGGATTCTCGATTAGTTAAATTCTCGACTGTAGTTTGTTTGAGGCAGTCGAATGAATGCTCTTACAGTGTGGCATTTACATGGTGTTTGGTCGCAGTTCAGGTATGTACAAAACATTGATACAGGTAGCCTACACAATAACCCTCTCTAGAAATGTGTTGGATCACTTTTTCTATAATCATACTATTTACGTGTTTGTTCTGATTGTTCCCCTTCGTGTTTACCAAAGACTTCTATATTTAATTTAATGTAAGAATACCTCTCACAATTACAACAATTAACATAGGCCTAGCGATTTTTTTTTCTATGACAATAATATATTATCAAACACTAATAATTGTAAAACATATTAATGTGCCTTCTTGCTGAAACAGCACATTATGGGATGAGTGTGCAGACAGGAATGTGTGGTGGTGATTCACCTAAGTTTATAGGCTACTAATGTGTGTGTCAGGACATTCTTATTGGTCAAGTAGTATACCATATAACTAACAGTCACAATTTTGAGCTGTAGACTAGTAGAGGACATTGTTCAGGTCTAATTTTACAACCATTAAACTGTAGAACTGTACAGCATATTGATAGTAGCACATACTTGTTACTACTCTGTAATAAGCAATTTTCAGGAAGATGATGATGGACAACTGTCCAGATTTGGCCAGCCAGCACAGATTGTGTTGTAAAGATGCTAGCCTACAGTCTATTTCTCTGGCAATAGATGAATTGTCTTACGGTGATTGTCACATGTACAGTTGTAAAGTGGGAAGTGGGGAGAAATCTGCTAGTCATACTTGCCAATGCACATTTGTTCCATTGTGTCCACAAACATAGTCATGGCCCTTATCAGACATCATCTCCACGTGTTCCTGTGATTTTTGGCTGCATCTTGGTTTGTGTTGGTTGATACCCAGTCTGATGCCCATATTTTGTATTTTTTTCACATCTTACAGGCAGCACAGTGCAGGAATGACCAGAACCAACTATACTTGAGGTTTAGAAGCTCCTATTCCACACTGAAGTAATGAAAAACATGATCAGAGGTGTGAATTTCCCCAATTTATTTTGCAAATCAACTATGTTCTGTGATCTTTGATCAGTACACTGACCTAACATTATTTTTTAATAACAATTCTGTAATATAATGTTATCACTTTCCATTTTCAGACCTTGTCATTGTGCAGCATCCTGTTTCTGTGAGTGTACCACTGAACTATCAGGTGAATCTGAGTGTGAGAGCAGAGGGGACAGGTATCCTGAACTACCAGTGGTTCAAATCTGATGAAGAGGAGGTATGTGGTTGTGGAGGATTTTTGTCATTCTTGTCTGACACTGTATTATGTTGTCAATTTATAGAGTAACACAGTGTATAACCAATGAAATGGCTAATGTTTTTTTTAGGTATTTGGTGCAACCAGAGCAGATCTGACTGTCACAGCCCAGAGGTCTCAGCTCTACATTTGCAGAGTGAATGACCAGTTCTGCAACTGTGTGTTCAGTGAATGGGTCAAAGTAAAGGTCCCAGACATTGCTAAACCAGGTATATGAATAGTCTATATTAGTTGCTAGTTATAAGATAATATGTTTGCAATGCAGATGTTTAAACTTATTTGATCAATGCAGAGAACTATTTTGCATAGAATGTATTAATATTGCATTTTTTATTTCTTTAGGTCTCCCAGTAGCCTGGCGAGGGGAGCTCCATATTGCTGTACACCCTGCACCCCAGACTGTCAGACAGGGGCAGAGACTCACCCTCAGCTGCTCTGCCTTTGGCATTCCCATCCCACACTACCAGTGGTACAGAAATGGACATCCTCTGCTGGGCAAAACCACTAGCACATTGCAGGTAACTCCAGTGTTTAATTACCCCTGCACTGAGGTCATCGTATTTACTCTGTCTTGACATTTGATCTGGCTGCTTCAGCAGTCCTATGTAAACATTGCAATTTAGAAGAACTTGGTTAATATTTAACATAAGGTTTGTTTTCTAGAATAGTCTTATGTGCATGAGTAGAGCCAAACATGAATAGGAATGTGTTTGTGTCCTTGTAGATACATAATGCAGAGGCAGACGATAGAGGAACATATCTCTGCTCTGTGTCCAATGTTGAAGAAGAAAGATGGACAGAGCCAGCTGATGTTGATATAGGTAAATAGAAATATGATAGAGCTCGAAGGGCATCTTTGCAAATAATTAGGAAGGAATGTTGTTGTTTGTAGGAAGTCACCCCACTGTGATTGATGTTGTAAAATTATGGAGTCTACCTTTTGTGAATGTGTCTCTTTAATTATATATAGATATAGTGAATATGAAACCCAAAAGTCCTTCATAGAAGCACATGACAAAACAATAGCAACAGTTATTTGTTCAGTGGCATGAGCTTTACTATTAGCATTTTCTATTTTCCCTGATGAAGTCTACCACATAATTCACTGTAAAGTAATTCTGCACTTTTCAATGGGCTAGTGGAATAGCTGTGAATATTTCGATTTCTGCACATGTCTCCCAGTACCTTTGTACAAAACTATCAAGTGGGTCTTTCCATCCTGCTGAGGATTTAAGGTACTTTCCCTTTGTTAAAGACAGAAATGGTAGGAAGTTGTCAGGCTCTCAACAGTGGGCAGGGTTGTATAGACAACATCTAAATGACTTGAAATGAAACTAGCCTTTGGATGTAGGTTCCCCTTTTGCATTTGAATGTGTTTTCTACATTTTGACTCAACCAGTCTGAGGTAAAACGGAGGCCTTTAACACACTCATATTGCTTTTGATCTTGTTTGTTGTGTTTGATTGACAGATTGAAGTGTGATGTGTGAAGTTATGCACTGATTTCAACCTTTGTTTTTCTTTCTTTTTTCGATTTTGTTCAGAGCCATCTAATCAACTCAAAGTCACAGCTCCAAAACTCACAGGTATGGCTCGGTGTAAATAAAGTATTAGTGTAAATAAAGTATTTGTAATTTTTAGAATGCAGTTTGAGCATTTCCTCATTGAAGAGGGGAACTGTTGTAGCAGTATTTTCGGATATACAGCACCAGTCAAAAGTTGACACGCATACTACTCATTCCAGGGTTTTTCTTTATTTTACTATTTTCTACATTGTAGAAGAATAGTGAAGACATCAAAACTATGAAATAACATATATGGAAACATGCAGTAACAAAAAAGTGTTAAAGTTGCTACCCTTTGCCTTGATGACAGCTTTGCACACTCTTGGCATTCGCTCAACCAGCTTCATGAGGTAGTCACCTGTAATGCATTAATTTAACAGAATTTCTTCCTCCTTAATGCGTTTGAGCCAATCAGTTGTGTTGTGACAATGTAGGGCAGGTATACAAAAGATAGCACTATTTGGTAAAATACAAAGACCATATTATGGCAAGAACAGCTCAAATAAGCAAAGAGAAATGACAGTGCATCATTACTTTAAGACATGAAGGTCAGTCAATCTGGATAATGTCAAGAACTTTGAAAGTTTCTTCCATCTAGCACTATGATGAAACTGGCTCTCATGAGGACCGCCACAGGAAAGGAAGACCCAGAGTTACCTCTGCTGCAGAGGACAAGTTCATTAGCGTTACCAGCCTCAGAAATTGCTTCACAGACTTTAAGTAACAGGGTCATCTCAACATCAACTGTTCAGAGGAGACTGCGTGAATCAGACCTTCATGGTCGAATTGCTGCAAAGAAACCACTACTAAAGGACACCAATAATAAGAAGAGACTTGCTTGGGCCAAGAAACATGAGCAATGGACATTAGACCGGTGTAAATCTGTTGTTTGGTCTGATGAGTCCCAATTTGAGATTTTTGGTTCCAACCGCCATGTCTTTGTGAGACGCAGAGTAGGTGAACGGATAATCTCTGCATGTGTGGTTCCCACTGTGAAGCATTCAGGAGGAGGTGTGATGGTGCTTTGCTGGTGACGCTGTCAGTGGCTTATTTAGAATTCAAGGCACACTTAACCAGCATGGCAACCACAGCATTCTGCAGCAATACGCCATCCTATCTGCTTTGCGCTTAGTGGGACTATCATTTATTTTTCAACAGGACAATGACTCAACACACCTCCAGGCTGTGTAAGGGCTATTTGACCAAGAAGGAGAGTGATGGAGTGCTGCATCAGATGACCTGGCCTCCACAATCACACGACCTCAACCCATTTGAGATTGTTGAGATGACAGCCTACATGATTCTATATGTGTTATTTCATAGTTTTGATCTGTTCACTATTATTCTACAATGTAGAAAATAGTCAAAATAAAGAAAACCCTGGAATGAGTAGGTGTGTCCAAACTTTTGACTGGTACTGCATACAGTTTCATGTTTCTACAGTTTAATTAGCTGTTCTTGTTGTACAGTAAATTAACCCCAATTACTAATTCCACTATGGTCTTTCCGTTCAGCGACTGACAAAGTGGCCCTGCTTATTGGTAACCTCAACTACTCCCACCACCCGGACCTGATGGCCCCCACTATGGATGTCCATGAGCTGGCCAACCTGCTGCAGCAGCTGGGCTTCAGAGTGGTGTCTCTACTGGACCTCACCAGGGAGGAGATGCTGGCAGCCATTGACAAGTTCATTCGTCTGCTTGACAGGGGCGTGTATGGTGAGTTTAACACTGTACAGTATTCTGGTGGTAACATTACAATGGAAAATGTATTTTGAATTGAGTTTTTTTCAGAGACTCTAAAAAGCTAACGATGAGAGTAATACTATTCCCCATCTCAGATAAATAGGTGGAAATGTATTTTTAAAAAGTATATGTTAAGTGGAAATTAGACTTCGTAGTCTGGTTAAGTTCCCTTTGAACTTATTCTACTCTTTTCCGTTGAACTTGTTGAGGTCACAGTTCATAATTCTATGCTGCTGTTTTGAGATCTTATTAGTAGCTTGGTGTGAGTGTGGTTTAGAAGGCAGATAAGAGGTGGAAAGGAGAAGCATGGGTCTGTAGTGTTTGGTGTGAAAAGCCTTGCTATGTATAGCCGTTTCTAAAGTCCTGTGATACTTCTACTTTACAGAATTATTTAGCGCCTGTAAAGGGCTTTTAGCAACCCAGCAAACTGTCAGCTTATCTCCCTTTTATATTTTAGTCAAATAAATAAACGTTCACACTGTTATTACAGGCACTGAGCCATACACATGACATTTTATTTGGTTTGTAAGCATTTTTAAGAATGTATAACTTTCTGCCTCATCTAATAGTCCGTGTGTGTGTTGTTGGCTGTTATAGAAAACGAGGTCAGCTTAATGTGAAACTAAAAAACAATCTAAAAAGTATCAACCTGGCTTTCTATGAGCTTTTAGGACCTGCACAGTTGACCTATTTCCGCCGGACATAATACCTAGAAAGCAAGCAACATAATGGCTCGTTGATAAAGGATAGGGTCAGTGTTGTGTGATATTCTACACAGTATATCTTTGATAAAATGAAACCGGCTAAAACATGGAGCCTTGTTTGACAGATGCATAAAGAGTATGAAACATGTAGCTACTACGTCCTACTTTCATTGCTCTGAAAACCCCTGACCTTTTTCATGTGCAGTTTCACCCTTTCTTCTTCCTTATCTCTACCTCGCTCTGAACGGGAGTATACATTGAGTGTACAAAACATTAGGAACACCTTCCTAATATTGGGTTGCACATCCTTTTGCGCTCAGAACAGCCTCAATTTGTCGGGATATTTTTTTCTTGCCCATTTACAATCCATGTCTCAAGTGACTCAAAGCTTCATCTGCACTGATTAACAAGTGACATCGATAAGGGATCATAGCATTCACCTGGTCAGCCTATGTCATGGAGCAGGTGTTCATAATGTTTTGTACACTCAGTGTACTCTTCTTGTGCACTGAATGTACTATTCTACACCTATGAGAGACTTGTCTTTCCTGTGTTCATCTGATGAAGTAAATGTGATCAATGGTAACTAACTCTAAATAGTAATTTTGGTGTATCACTGAAATACATAAAATAAATACCTGTAACGTTATGCTATCCCCTACAGCCCTGTTCTACTATGCTGGTCATGGGTACGAACGTTCAGGGAGGAACTACCTGGTGGCCATAGACGCTCCACAGCCCTACCGTCCAGAGAACTGTGTCTGTGTACAGAGGGTCATGCGCATGATGCAGGAGAGACGGACTGCATTGAGTGTGGTCTTACTAGACACCTGCAGAACATGGTAGGCCTCCTGATGGACACCTCATGTTACTGTTTGTGGCGCTACATCTTGTCCAACTTTTGTACAAACAGTATTATGATTGTGGAAGGACTAAAACAGGTGTTAAGTTGTATATTCGTGTTAAGTTGTATATTTGTATTTTAAGGTACAACCAAGATTGCATAGCTTCTGAAATCAGGCCCTTGGTACCCATGGGAAACACAGTGTATGGATATGCCACGTAGGTATTTTTTGTGTGTATGTAACAACTTATTTTATGAGTGTTCATTCATGACCTGACATCTAAATGACCTCCTGTTGCCTTAAAAGATGTGAAGATGCAGAAGCGTATGAGGTGCAGGACGGAGGGAAGAGCACTGGGATCTTCACCAAGTACCTGAACAAGCACATTCTGCAGCCGGAGAAGGTCACTCACGTCCTGGAGCAGGTCTCTGAGGGTCAGTGTTATTGGATGATAGGCTTTGCTCTTATAGTATGACGGTGGCTTTGCTTATAGTACTTCCCTCAGTCTGTGTGACTTTGGAATTTCAGGATGGATGTTTTGACATACTGTTAACACCAATCCATGACTCATATGGGAAACCCCTGTATTTCTTTTGACCAAAAAATACTAGATATTACCCAAGAAAGACTAAATTCCGTGCTAATGACTTTGTCTTCTTAGGTGACTCTGGGTTCTATAGCTCCTCTATATGAGATGCATAATAGTGTCTGTAAACAGGGTCAGTGTGGAAGTTGTTGTTGGATGGAGCACAGACATTTTCACATCCTAAAGGTTCAAATGCAGCTGTTTTTATCTCAATCTCAAATCATTTCTAGTTAACAATTAATTTCCTTACTGTGATTGTTTTTAATTAAATGGTTTAAAAAAAGAACAAAAAATTCTTAGCAAAGTTCAATTTCTTAAGCAAGAATTTAGCTTGGACTCTCTGGGAGTAGTCTGAGAGAGGTTTGGAACTCTTTATTTGTCTATTAACTAATTTACCACCTGGTGATGTAACCAGGCAGGCCAAAACTCCATCCCACCAACACAGGATGAAATTTCAGGTGGTCTTTTCAAACAGCTCTTACACTAAAAGGACATTATCATAATTTTCACAGTATTATTCCAACCTGTGGAAATATATATATATATATATATAAAAAACACAGGTAAATCACATTTTTGACTGCACTGGGCCTTTAATGTTTCTCCATCACTAACTACTCCCACTGGTTCAGCAGGTAGCAGTGGGCGGCGCTTGGAGGGCGGCGCTTGGAGGGCTGCTTGTTTTGTTTGTTTCATTCCCCAGCACGAAATCAAAGTGTCACTCAAAGGGGGAACTAACAAAGAGTTACTGACCAACAACCAAAACAGATGGGTTTTATGAGGGGTTCTGAAAGACATGGGGTTGTCCACTGAAAGTTGAATAGCAACAACAACTGGAACCTAAAAGACACCCACCATGAGCGCACAATACATTTGCCCAAGAGGCAAACAAAAGAAAGACCCACACCAAACTTAAAGACAGGAATCAAACCAAAATCAGACAAAGGAACGCTTTTCTATAAACACACCAACTAAAGGTCTTGACCCTCCACATCTCTCCAGACAATTGGAGCACTGGGCCAGCCACTCTTGAATAGCACCTGGGCCAGCACAGGTGAAACACCTTCCCACTAACGAGACGGAAACCAGAACAGGTGTAACACATACTGAGTAACGAGGTGACACCACTCAGCGCCCCCTACGATCTATACGCGCTAAAGTCCAACCTCAAAACGTAATTGGAAAAACCAAAATCTTAAATAAATTAACATTTTATTGGTCACATACACAAATGCTTGAAAACCTGTAACATGTTTGATGGGTCTCTGGTAACATGACTTTGTGGGACAGAGCTGCATTAGCATGTGACCTCATTCTCTGGAAATTCACACTGTTGGTCGGAGCACAGCAGGAAACCTGAGAGCAGTAGAGTTAAAGACAGCTGCTCTGGCGTGTGTGTGTACCCCCCTACACTGCTCTCCTGTGGTCAATCAGCTCCAGCTCCAGTGATCCTGCATAACTTAACACAACCCATCCAAGGAGGTGGTGGTAAAGTACTGCTTTGGTTGACTGATGAATTGCCAGTGGCTGTAATGGTCGGACTGCACCGTTACTCACTGGGACATTGTGAAAACAAACGTAACACAATACATTTTATTTCAGGTTTACAGCTACATTTCTGGAAGTGTAATCATGAATGAATCGTGAATAATGATGAGTTAGAACATTACAGAGAAATAAACATCATACCCCCAAAAATGGCTAACCTCCCCTGTTATTGGTAATGGTGAGTTAGCATGTTTTGGGGGCGTGATCTTTGTGCATCTGTAACGTTCATTCATTCATGGATATCAGTAATCATGGTAGCATCCACATTCATATAGAAAATATTAAAAGTGACTCCACAATAAAAGTGACTCCAATACATTATTTACCATTAATTTCTATTGGGCACAACATAATCCAAAACACAACCAAAACAAACTAAATGCAGCCAACAAGTTTGTAGAGTCACAAGCTTGAGGTAGTCAATACATGCTAGGAATATGTAACCAAATACTAAAAGTTTGACTTAATTTAATTTTCTAAGTGAATTTGTTCAAATACTTACGGGGGGACTAGATACATAAACTGCATTAATTTCTACACAATAAAACAGATATGTATGAAAATACCCTTGAATAAAAGGTGACGTTTTGTACTGCAGGGATCATCAACTAGATTCAGCCGTGTGGCCGATTTGTCTCTTGAGCTCATGGTCGGGGGGGACGGAAAATAATTACTAGTAATTTGTAGACTGCAAATTGACCTCAAGAAGCCCAAACAGATATAAAATTTGACTAAAAGATAATAATTTCAAACATTGCTTACATTTGCGTATGATCTCGTCTCTCTATTATGCGTGGGAATACTTTGTCTAACTTTTGCATTTATCAGAATCGTATTTTAGACCTTAAACAACCTTTGCTAATTCATGTCTAGGAAATAATATTCACTGAAGTGACAGATCATGAGACCATGTTCCCAGAACCTCATTTGAAGAATTATGATCTATTTCTGTCTTCGAGTTATTTATTAATGGAAAAATAGTTGATGATGAACTGCTGTTCACTCAACTCTAATGGAAACATAGCGAAGACAGCTTGCTTAAAATATGTACTAAAGCCATATCCTCTGCAAGGCTAAGAGTAAGCCTGTATCCAGGGCCCTGAATAGGGTTTCAGTGTATCAGTTGTCCCTTTTCAGTTGTCCCCGTAGGCCCTCATTGTAAATAATATTTTTTTTCTTAGCTGACTTGCCGAGTAAATTAAGGTTACATTTCAAATGTAAAAAATGTCACATCTGGCCCACAATGCCTTATACATGTCTGTCATCTAAACATTTCACTCTTATTATCCACATGTTTATAATTTCAGAGCCTTTACATCAGTCAAATAGTATTATTATTTTCATTTCAGTCCTACTATTGAACCTTCCTTAAGAACAGCTGTTACCTTGGCAGTATAGGCTAACCTTTAACATTTACCCTGTTCCTCAGATCTAGGCAGAGACCCTCTGGTCACAGGGAAGCAGGCGGTGGAGATCAAACACACGCTGAAGGAGCCTCGCTCCCTTACAGATCCGGTCAGGACCACCGGCCACACTGGGGAGCTACGTCTGAGAGATGCCTGCTGGAGACAAGCCAACGGTAGGTTTTTACACCACAATATCCGCAATCCAGACCCTTTTTCCACAATAAAGGGTAATCTAAAGACACTATTGATAAATTATTGTGTGTATGTCAAGTGCTGTTCTTATTTTAGATGCATTAGCAATGGTATGGTGTGTGATTTTCTCTGAAATACTGTAATGTAATTTTCTTGCCCTAAACTAGTCTTATCAAGAAAGAGGAATAGCAATATGTTCCCTCCTCCCTACACCCCCTCCAGTTCTGCATGTGATATGGATGTGGCTGTTAAAAACAGTGTGGTTTAGCATGAGTCATGACCATCACACCACCATTCAATAATTGACAGTTTATTTGTGATGATAACAGACAGCGAACTTATTTGTATATTTAAAGTCAACTATAAGCTTATTTCACTCACGGTATATCAGTTGTATACATAACAGAAGGGAATATACCTTTGTTGTCCCCCTGTCACCTAGGAACTTGCTTATCGTGTATTATTTATTCAAATAGAATGTTGTCATCACTGAAGTTCTTCAAAATCCCTATGTATATTTTGGCCTTTGGATTTTGAAGAACAAACTCCTACTGTAACCTTTTTCAAGGACAAGGTAACATCTGATAAAATAAACTTTTCTGATAACACGCCTGGTTAATTCTCTTATCTAGTCTGTCTCCTAGAGATAAAATTAAATCTAATAAAAATGTATTAGTCACATGCTCTGAATACAACAACAACCTTACAGTGAAATGCTTACTTTCGAGCCCCTAACCGACAGTGCAGTTTCAAAAAATACGGATACGAATAAGAGATAGCATTCTATGTCAGATGCTTTCTGACATAGGATTTGTATCTTAAAACTGCCTTTCCATGTGATATCATCCCACACAGAGCTACCACGTCAGAAGCTGCTTATTTTCCCCTGTGGAGTTGAGGTGGAGGTCAGCTTCTCAGCCTTGTTCTCTAACGTCATGGTTGCCTTCGGCACAGTGAAAACTACTGGCCCCAGGACCCAGGACTGCACTGTTACTCTGAGGAGCACACCTGTGAGTCACCTCTTCACGCTTACTTGTTGATACCTGCCACATCATGTAAAGGGCAGGGTGTGGTGAACAAACAACCACTAATCAGAATTTTGATTTAGTTGCATAACTTCACATGACACTGCAGATAAATATTTGATTGAAAGGACTTTATAACTCCTTGTGAGACCCTAGAAATGTATGCATAATTGTATCCATCTGTAGGCTACACTCACAACAAAACTGAAAACAGAATGTTAAGAAAATATGTTTGAGAGAAGGTTCTAAGAGTTGGTTCCTCAAATGGTGTCTGAACTATTTAAGTTTGTGGTCACAGCTCTCAAGGCTAAAATTGTCGTATAGATATTTATCTGAACCTGACACGGGATAACTCTTTGCAATTTTGAATGTTTATTGCTCATAAAACTAAGTTTTATATGTAGAGAACATGCATGTACACAGGTTGTCAAGAGCGCAGCATCATCCCCTCCCCATTCTAGGGTATATCTTATGCACAGCACACTTATTGGCATAGTTCTGCCTTATGCGGTGTATGCCCTCTTGGCTTTCACGACAGCGTTACACAGTCATTGAATGATGTTTCCCATTTACAAGAATGTTGGCCCATATATAGAGTTCCTAGCTGTAATAAATGGCCGAAGTGAGAAACAAGAGCAGGAAATTGGTGCACAACCGCTTATCAAGTGTTTGCTTCTGTGGCGTGATAACTCCTTGGAGCATACTGACACCTAGTGGTTCAATGCATTATTTTCCCCGTACACAAAACCATTATACCATGTATGTGTAACCTTTATTTAACTAGGCAAGTCAGTTAATAACAAGTTCTTACTTACAATGACAGCCTACCAGGGAACAGTGGGTTAACTGCCTTGTTCAAGGGCAGAACGACAGATTTTGACCTTGTCAGCTCGGGGATTCATTCCAGCAACCTTTCAGTTACTGGCCCAACGCTCTAACCACTAGGCTACCTACCACCCCATGTATAATGTGTATAATAATAATAAGTAGGTTTGACAGGTTTTGTTGTAGTTGCCTGATGTATTTTATTCCCAACCTCTGTCTAGGCAATGGAGGATATCTTCTCTAGTCCTGGCAGGTCAGGTGAAATGGACTCTCTCTTGCTAAACAATTTGGTTGCTGAAAACACTGACTGTAGCCTCAGACTTTGTGGCCTTCAAAAGCTCCAGGTATGCTTACTTTCTGCGTCCTCATATTTAAAATTGAAAGTATTCAATAATATGGTAGAAAGGTTTACATTTTGCAATTTATCATTTATTCAATGGTTAACTAAATTATGAATAAAAATCTATATTCTGTTTTTTTCTCTCTGTTCCAAAGGGATCCTTAGTGATAAAGGTGGACCTACACTATACCCACACGGGCAGCAAGCTGCGGCTGCAAGAGAGCAAACAGCTAGACATAGGAAAGCCTTTGGTAGCATCCTGTGATCAGTACAGGGGACAGCAAGCATTGGTGACCCAGAGACAAGAAGGTGCCCCTTCCCAGAGTATGGGCCACGTTTCACACAACAAGCAGCCCCCACGTCAAACACTGGGACAGCCAGGTCGCCCCTTCACCAGGAAGGCAGAGTGTGCTGCCAAAGTCCCTACAGCAAGGAGCAACGAACCAGAGGAGAATGATGAGACTGAGCCTCAAGACTTTACCTTCTGATTTCCGCTCTCCACGTCTTTGGAAAAAGGATAGTTTAGTAGTAGTAGTGACTAGTGTAGTCAATAGGATATTTGCTGTTTAGGCTTACATAATTAAATCAGCATGATACATTCTATTTCTCTGGTTAGGCTACATTTCATCAGTTTAATGATGGTTATGAGGTGTGTGTGTGTCAGTGTGTGTATACATGTGGCATGTGAGTTTGAGGAGATTATCTCCTGGATTATGTTCCTCTCTTAAAGCACTATTCGGTTTTTAGTTCTCAGCATGATACCCAAGCAATATTTATTCTTAAATGATCACAGTATGAAAAAAGCTGACTTTTCTACATGCTTGTGAATAATAACAATAATAATACACATTTCAGCTCTTATGTACCTGTATGTAACTATTAAAATGAATGAAATACCATTTTTAGGACTGTATTATTCAAGATTCATTTATGATTAACACAATTTGTGGTTTTATATTTTAACTACTTTAATATATTTATTAATATATAGCCTATGTTAACCTTATTAACAACAATCCTACAATTCAATACAATTTCCATGAACTGAAAGAAAAAATGCAATAATTCAGGCAAAAGACAAAAGTCAAGAAAGGTTAGCTACAATTAAACGTCATATAAACAGACATGATGAGCAGATGAGGAACAATAGGATATTAGCTAACTAATTCCATTTGCAAATTTGCATAAAAATAAGAATCCTAAACATTTATGACTGAAATGTACCAAACAAAAATACATAGCTAAATAAACAGATTCAAATAGTTTTTAAACATGGTGTCACATTTTCAGATTCAATTGTCTCTGGATAGTTTACTACACATAGCATTCGACATTTGAAAGGTCTATAAAATGCAGAAAATACTATCATTACCTCATAAAGGAAAAGTAATCTAGCTAGCTCACTAGCTACAATTTCGTAAATTTATGCCGCTGCTTACTGGGTTATAAACCTAATATCTCCAATCGTTATATAAGCCCTGGTAGCTCGCCGTGATCGTATAGTGGTTAGTACTCTGCGTTGTGGCCGCAGCAACCCCGGTTCGAATCCGGGTCACGGCATTGCGAACACAATGTCACGGCAAAAGGGTAGATTTTTTTCTGGATTGTCTTGTTCTTTTTTTTTTTTTCAAAATGTTTTATAAGTTATCCTCGTTCAGTCATTGCTTGTCGAAGCAATTTTCCGAACACAGCAAACCTATGAGTTCGGCTGTAGTCATTCATATGAAATGTGTTATGTCCGCTAGGGGGTGGAAGAGTCCGCTATTCGATAATTGTTGTGCTGAGACTATTGTGCGAAAAGCCATCAATCAAATAAATCAATCAGATGTATTTATAAATCCCTTTTTACATCAGCATTCGTCACAAAGTGCTTACACAGAAAGATTTGTCAAAGACACCAGCCGCATAGACTGTTCTCTGTTACCGCACGGCAAGCGGTACCGCAGCGCCAAGTCTAGGTCCAAAAGACTCCTTAACAGCTTCTACCCCCAAGTCTTAAGACTGCTGAACAGTTAATTAAATAGCCACTCAGACTATTTGCACCCCCCCACTTTTTTTACGCTACTGCTACTCACTGTTTATTATCTAGTAATTTTACCCCTACCTACATGACCCCCCCCCCCCCCCCCACCTTTTTAAAACTTTAGTATATTTAGTCAATATTTGTTGAACTATTAATTGTATTAAATCCGTATTGTTGGTTAAGGGCTTTTGGGCTTGTAAGTAATACTTTCACGGTAAGGTCTACAACTGCTGTATTCGATGGATGTGACAAATACGATTTGATTTCAATTACGAGAAGACACCCTTGTCTATTATTTTGTCTTGTGTCTTAGGCTACTATCTGTAAACTCTAAAATATTTGGTATAAATCATGATTGCTCTGGCCACCTAGTCATACAATTGGGAAATAAATACGGATGAGGGATAGCTATCCCGGACGCAAGATGGTGGTATTATTCCTTTTAAGTCATTTGTCATAAACGACGCAGCCTAAAATGAATAATACCGCCATCTTGCGTCTGGTTGGGCTACCCCTCATTCGTTTGACTTTAGGCGCTAAACATTCATAAACATGGAATGCATGGGAGACTGAAAACACCACCTTTGGACCTCCTAGTGCCAATTGGTGGCTTAAGAAAATTAAAGGATGAAATATTCATTTTTGGTATCGCTTATTTAGGGCTTCTGCCCATTTTGTGGACATCGCTCTCGTTGGTTCTCATTGACGTCTGTCTATTCTAAGGGACCGCCCTCTAGCTCAGGTTGCAAGTGGTGAATGGTCACCCATCGTTCGGCCACGGTTTTGCTCCTGGATCTGGATGCGAGCGTCATTTCAATGATTCCACACTGTGGCCAGTGTCTGTGTTGTGTTAACTTCATGGGATAGACTATGCTGCGTCTTGGCAGTAGAATCTTTAGCTGCTGCTAGTCTGGTTGATCGAAAAATGTAGTCATTCTGTGCTGTGTTTAGTTTATTGTTCTGGTCCTAGACGCAGACCAGCAATTCTGTGAGAAGATGTTGAGCCGAATAATGAGTGGCAGCATCAGGAATCTGGATAGAGAATATGACTGCACCGTCAGACTCCTGGATGATACGGAATACACATGCACAATTCAGGTCAGTCACGTGCTCTATATTTTTCCAATAACTGTTTTCCCTCCGCAGAGCATATTGCAAGGCAAGTGCTGCAATTGTCTCCGTATAGAAAAGCACGCACAGTGTTTCAGGATGTTACTACCGCAAGGGTCCATACCTCCATTGAAGTTAACATTTAAAATGGTTCAGGTAAGGGATAAGGTTAGGCTTTAGAGTATGGATGTCCCAAGAATTCTGGATAGCACTGACCATTCAGAAAGTGCCCGCATCCCGCAGGACCCACGATAGGCATGATCTGAATCTATCGCTGTGTGAATAACTTGTTTTCTAACACATTTTTTTGCCGTAGCCTATGCAGGGATCATCAACGTGGGCCGATGTTCTCTTGCGCGTATGGTCGGGCCGCAGGAACATAATTAAAAATGATTGTGTAGACCGCAAATTGACCGCAAGAAGCCCAAACATAAATAATGTTAGACTAAAACATAATAATTTCAAACCTAGCTTATGTTTGTATACGATCACGTGTCTCTCTATTATGCGTGGGAATACTTGGGAACAGATTTCTTAAATAAAAATTACTCGGAGCTGAGCTCCTTGTGTTTTTCCACTCTATTATGGCCAACAATAATACAAATAATATTTGTATTTATTTTTTGCTCACAAAAATTTGGGGGCCAAATAAAACCACCCGCGGGAACTCTGGTCTATGCTGTCTGACTTGGTGCACCGAGAGCAGGGTTTCCCAAACTCAGTCCTGGGGCCTCCATGGGTGTACTTTAGTTTTTCCCCCTAGCACTACACAGCTGATTCAAATAATCTAAGCTTGATTATGAGTTCATTATTTGAATCAGCTGTGTAGTGCTAGGGGGAAAATGTGCACCCAGGGAGGCCTCAGGATGGAGTTTGGGAAACTCTGACATAGAGTATGTCCTATAGGTAACTGCACATCTGAAGTGGATTATGTGTATGATAATCCATCAGCCACATGACCTAATCTGCGTTTTTGTTGCTGACATAGGCTAAACATGGCAAAAAGGAAATGGTTTATAACAGACACATAATCTAGCCTACTAGTGGAATTGTTATTTTTCACTATCATGACAGCGCTGGAAGTAGGGGTTTGAAAAGTGATCAAAAGTTTTCAGGTTTTATATTTGAATCTGTCAACAGTTTTAAGAGTTCCATGTTATTATTACTCAGATAGGATTTTATTGTTGCTCAAGAGCAATTTGTTTACTGAAACTGTTATGAGCCTGTATATAGTTCACTACTATATGTAGACATATAATTATAATAAAACAAGTTGTGTTTTGTAGAAAGTAAAGTGAGATAAATTTCCCGTATAAATCAAAGTGAGATTGATTTCCTGTAAGGGAAGATAGGAAGGAGTAAGGTGTTTGTTTCTTTTGATTTTGTTTGCTGCTAGTCTTGCTTTGATGTATCCTTCATTTTATCTTCAGCCTGAAATAAAGGTAGGGGATAGGGTCGATCAGAACCAATTACAGTATGTTTGTGTGTGTATTCATCTGTGGATCATTGTTCCTCAGAAGTTAGTGGAGAGAGCTATCTCCTGGACTGAGGAAATCCCTAGAGGGCTCCTACTATTTTTAACACATTGAGACATTCAACAAATCTTGAAGAAGGAAAAATGAATCAGGTTTAGGGACACCTGTATGATGCAATTAAATGTTAAAGCTGCAGTCTTTGTTTCTGTTATTTTGCTGAAACATTTCCCTTTTGGTTGCATGCATCTCTGTTGGAGATATATTTCAAATAAAATTGTATTTGTCACATGCGCCGAATACAACAGGTGTAGACCTTACAGTGAAATGCTTACTTACAAGCCCTTAACAACAATGCAGTTTTAAGAAAAATACCTAAAAAATTTATAAATAAAAGTAACAAATACACAAACAAAAGACAAATTAAAGAGCACCTATAAAATAACAATAGCGAGGCTATATACAGGGGGTACCGGTACAGAGTCAATGTGTGGGGGCACTGGTTAGTCGAGGTAATTGAGGTAATATATCAATGTGGGTAGAGTTATTAAAGTGACTTATGCATAGATAATAACAGAGAGTAGCAGCAGTGTAAAATAGGGGGGTTGGGGCAATGCAAGTAGTCTGGGTAGCCATTTGATTAGATGTTCAGTAGTCTCATGGCTTTTAGGGTAGAAGCTGTTTTGAAGCCTCTTGGACCAAGACTTGGTGCTCCGGTACCGCTTGGCGTGCGGTAGCAGAGAGAACAGTCTATGACTAGGATGGCTGGAGTCATTGACAATTTTTAGGGCCTTCCTCTGACACCACCTGGTATAGAGTTCCTGGATGGCAGGAAGCCAGTGATGTACTGGGCCACACTTACTACCCCCTGTAGTGCCTTGCAGTAGGAGGCCTAGCAGTTGCCATACCAGGCAGTGATGCTCTCGATGGTGCAGCTGTAGAACCTTTTCCCTCTAGAGTTGATGATATGAGATAGAATCTCAGAGCTCCAGGAGAGTGAGAGTGATATCAGAAGGCCCATCTTGTAAACAGGCCATATTAACAGCCCTTGTATTCTTGCTAGTGCCTTGAGACTGAGCTGAAGTCATGGGGATGAGGAGTGATGAAGCAGAAAGTATCTGCCTATTCTCTGCTCTGGCAGTCTGGACTGGAGTAGTGGCTGGCTACTTCTTTTGTTCTCTCTCGACCTGACTGCAGTTCGGTGTCGTTACCGACTTCAGTGGGCAAATGCTCATCTTTGATGGCCACTCACGCTGGAGAAGTGTGTTCTTCACGGATTAATCTTGGTTTCAACCGTACCGGACAGATGGCAGACAGTGTGTATGGTGTCGTGTGGGTGAGAGGTTTGCTGATGTCAATGTTGTGAACAGAGTGCCCCATGGTGGAGGTGGTGTTATGGTATGGGTAGGCATAAGCTATGGGTAACGAACACAATTGCATTTTATTAATGCCAATTAAAATGCTAAGAAATACCGTGACGTTATCATTGTCGTGATCATTGTCGAGATCATGGCCCATTGTCGTGCCATTCATCTGCAGCCATCACCTCAATTCCTGGAAGCTGAAAATGTCCCAGGTCTTCCATGGCCTGCATACTCATCAAACATGTCACCCATTGATCAGGTTTGGGATGCTCTGGATTGACAGCGTGTTCCAGTTCTGGCCAATATCCAGCAACTTCAAACAAACATTGAAGAGGAGTGGGACAACATTCCACGGGCCACAATCAACAGCCTGATCAACTCTATGCGAAGGAGATGTGTCGCGCTGCATGAGGAAAATGTTGATCACACCAGATACTGACGTGTTTTCTGATCCAAGCCCCTACCTTTTTTTAAAGGTATCTGTGACCACAGATAGATGCATATCATGTGAAATCCATACATTAGGGCCTAATAAATATATTTCAATTGACTGGTTTCCTTAAATGAACTGTAACTCAGTAAAATCTTTGTAGCATGTTGTGTTTATATTTTTGTTCAGTGTACATGTTAACTGCCCAAAGTATTGGATGGCCTGCCAAAAATGTAAGAAAGATTTTTGTTTAATGCACTGCAGAATGTGTTGACCAAAAAGTCATGCAGTGAGGAATTACAATCTTCAGAGAATGTTTTTCAAATTTATCTGCAGATAGTTGTTGTCTAAAGCAGTAGTAATTGTGTGACAGTCAGGGAGACAAATAAACAGCTCTTTCACAGATGCGATTTGTTTCCTGACCTTCACCAAAAATAGCCGTTCAAAAAGAACTGGTGATGATGTGGCTAGGGCAGGGGTTCCCAAACCTTTTTGGCCCACGACCCTATTTTGATATCTGAAAATGATCCCAACCATGTGAAAAAAATGATGTAATTAACAGCCAATGTTGACTTTTTTATTTGGGGCTATTGCAGTCAATTGAAAAACATTCTAACAGTATTTCTGATTGTCTTCTTAACTCACCATCCACCATCACATACTTTTAATGTGGGGCTATGACAGTCAGTCGCAAATGACTTGACATAATGTATCTCACCACCATTAATGAGATGGGTGTGCTTGATGCATGTCGCGTCGGAACTTCTGAAAGTTAGGGAGCGTGGTCGACAGTGCCAATTCATCTCTGCTGTCACATCTCACCTGGATCGATATTTGGTTTTAATGCAGACGGGAGCACTGAATCCAGCTTCACACAGCTATGAGCTGGCAAAGGGTAGCATGAGTTTTATGGTGCTTTCAAGACAACTGGGAACTCTGAAAAATGCGAGGTCAAATCATAAGGTCAGGCAGTGATCTTCAGGTCAGAAAGTCGGAGCTCTAGAAAGAGGCCCGAGTTCACGAGTTGGAATTCCGAGTTGGATGACCATTCAAAACTATTTTTCCCAGTCGGAGCTAGTTTTATTCAGAGTTCCCCTATTGTCTTGAACGCACTGAAGTCGTAATTCCGAGATTTCCGAGTTCCCAGTTATTTTGAACGCCGCATTAATGCTCAGATGGAGACGGCAGGGTATTATTTGCTTTGAGTCAGAAACCAAAACACCTCCGGTGTGACCCGTGAATGCGTTGTCTGCATCATTCGGTCACATGACAGCTCGGTCAGCTGTTCCATTTCACTTACCGGCATGTCTTCTGAGCCAGAATCACAGTCAAATGGATTGAAAAGTAGGTCCCATAGTGCTATTCCAAGCATTGGAGGTGAGCAGTAATCACTTGTGTGGGACCCTTACTGATGCTGTTTCTGTTAGAAACATGCACAGCCGATGGAAGGGGGGGGCATGGTTTGCTTTTGGAAGACTCCAATACGAATTCTTTCCTCTGATCTGAATCCACTGATTCGGTTACTCATCTGTAGAATGTTTTTGTAGCCCTGCCTGCTTGGGTTCAGTTCATTCAGTTTACCATATGTCTGTTATATAGGCAAGGAGGCACATTTTCTTACACAGAAAGTCAACCAAGTCTTCTTTTCTTTTTACATCCATTGTGAATGACAACAGTTCCTCTCTCAATGCGAAAACTCTTTCCAACACTCCCCATCGATAACCACCAAGTGTGAAATAGAACATTGTCATGCTGTCATGGGCTCCCGAGTGGCGCAGTGGTCTAAGACAATGCATCCCAGTGCAAGAGGCATCACTGGAGTATCTGTGATTGGGAGTCCCATAGGGCGGCGCACAATTGGCCAGTGTCGTCCGGGGTAGGCTGTCATTGTAAGTAAGAATGTGTCTTGCCTAGTTAAATAAAGGTTAAATAAAAAAAAATGCTCTGATCCCATATCTTCACATATCTTTCTGAACAAGTGTGCACGCAGCAGATGTTGTTTACAACCTAAGTTACCTGCTGCAGTATATAGTTCTGTGTTCAGCTCTTCGTGTATCTGTGTCAGTTGCTCTCCGTGTATCATGCAATGTGTCCATATGGCAGAGGGAGACACATTCATAACGGATTCAAATGCAACGGTCAAGTGTGACCTTTTCACATCAAATCAAATCAAATGTATTTATATAGCCCTTCGTACATCAGCTGATATCTCAAAGTGCTGTACAGAAACCCAGCCTAAAACCCCAAACAGCAAGCAATGCAGGTGTAGAAGCACATGATCTAAGGACGCTCTCTGTTTGAATATTAGATGTGAAAACTTTAAATGTAGCTTTTTAAGGGTAACCACATTCCAAGGATTTTGAGATACAATGACGATATCATAATATGTATATTTTTGCATATATATATTTGTATTTTATCCTGAGACCACATTTTCATATCCACATGGGGTCGCGACCCCCAGTTTGGGAACCACTGGGCTAGGGAATAATACACCTGACTTGCCATGCCAGTGGAGGTCCAGAGAGCATGTTCCTCATTTAATTCTTCCTCTGCCCTTTCTCCCAGGCTGCTAGCCTGCCAAAGACACCCAGGATTCCAGGACACCTAGACTGGAATCAGGAAGCAGTGAAAGGCGTAACTAGGTCACCCTCTCTTTCTCTCTCTCTCTTTCTCTCTCTCTCTCGCTCTCTCTCACCCGCTCACTTCTTTCACCCGCTCACTTTTGCGCATATCCTATTCCCACTGTGTGTTGAGATTCCCCTGGGGACCTGTTTTCATTACACTCTGATCTCTTCCCTAAACTGTTTAACAAATTCAGAGTTGCCTCTGGAGCAGGATGGCCTCCTTCCTTTGACATCTACAATGCACAGGTGGGCCATTACAGCCTTCACTATCATCATCTTCAGAAAATACTGTGCCAAAACCAGGGAAGAGGAAGTCCTTAAAACATAGATGGGAAAAGTACTGTATCTGTCTTAATGCATGGCCTTAAGTTTTACTCCAATGAATTATGGATCTTTCCTCTATATTTGTGGGATGAGAAAGTGAGTGCTCAACATTATACATCCCTGTAGTTTGATTGAAGCCGCTGCCATCCCCCTATCCCCATAGTCTCAAAATCCCGACCCTAGGGTCTGGTTTCAATGACAGACTCTTTAGGCATAAAGGAACTACACTGCCCAGGGGCACAACTTTCACTGGGGACAGGGGGGACATATTTTTGTCCCCCCCAGTGTTATCATTGGAATGTTATACAAAATGGGGCAACGGTGTGCTTTAGGACCATGCAGACACCTCCGAACGTCGGGTAGGCTGTTTGGAGTGTTTATCTGACTGGGTGAATTAAAAAATATCCAAGCTGTATGTGAAAGTAAATTCAGAGTGAGGTTGGGTTTATGTAGGCTACATTGACATCTGATTTGCTCAACAACAGGCACTATCATTTCAGCGTGTAGCTAGGTATACTATCATTCATCCATGGTTGATTGGATCTTTGGAAGTCTCGACAAACCATTTCTGAATGTATCCATGGTAATACGGGGGCATTACCATGCTGAAACAGGAAAGAGCCTTCCCTAAACTGTTGCCCCAAAGTTGGAAGCACAGAATTGTCTACAATGTCATTGTATGCTGTAGCATTAATATTTCCCTTCCCTGGAACTAAGGGGCCTAGCCCGAACCATGAAAAACAACCCCAGACCATTATTCCTCCACCAAACTTTACAGTTAGCACTATGCATTCGCACAGGTAGCGTTCTCCTGGCATCCGCCAAATTCAGATTTGTCCGTCGGACTGCCAGATGGTGAAGGTTGAATCATCATTCCAGACAACGTTTCCACTGCTCCAGAGTCCAATTATGGCTGTCAGGCCATGGAGACCCATTTCATGAAGCTCCCAACGAACAGTTATTGTGCTGACGTTGCTTCCAGAGGTAGTTTGGAACTCGGTAGTGAGTGTTGCATACGAGGACAGACGATTTTTACGCGCCACACACTTCAGCACTCAGCGATCCCATTCTGTGAGCTTGTGTGGCCTACCACTTCACAGATGAGCCGTTGTTGCTCCTAGACATTTCCACTTTACAATAACTGCACTTACAGTTGACCGGGGTAGCTCTAGCAGGGCACAAATTTGATGACCTGACTTGTTGGAAAGGTGGCATCCTATGATGGTGCCATGTTTAAAGTCACCGAGCTCTTCAGTACAGGCCACTCTACTACCAATGTTTGTCTATGTCGATTTTATACACCTGTCAGCAATGGGTGTGGCTGAAATAGCCGAATCCACTAATTTGAAGGGGTGTCCACATACTTTTGTATATATAGTATACCATTTTACTATCAACATTGAAACAAGGTCAAATGAAATATGTCTAATCAATATGAAATTCAACATCATTTCAACGACCCCAATATACACTGAGTGTACAAAACATTAGGAACATAGACTGACCTAGTGAATCCAGGGGAAATCTGTGATCCCTTATTGATGTCACTTGTTAAATTCACTTCAATCAGTGTAGTTGAAGGGGCATTGGTGATGGCTGGGAATTTAAAGGCTCCTCACATCTCTAGGTCACAGTTGAATAGCAGACAAGCGAAGGCAGCCAGGCTGTAGTGATTTTGCATAAGAGAGAATTAGAAATGGAAGGTAAACAGCTGTATGTGTACTGTGTTTGTATGACACACAGACAGGCACAGTAATAATTACATAAATACACACACTCTTCAAGAGTGTTCTTCCAGAATTGTTCTCTGTTCAAGCAACCTCTCTTGATGAACACACAGTTGAACGGGTGTTGTTTCATTTTACATCCTGGAGCTGTCTAAATGGGAGTCCTTCTTTTTGTCCTGTATGATAGAGGTGAGAGTGAAAGTAGGCCATGTCTAGACCATGTGTTCCCTCGACCATCATCACAAGCTCTCTGACCTCTCATTGCATGTTTGTAAAGCCCCATTTTTTTTGCTGCTACATCAGTGGCCCAGTCTTCTCATTGTATTCAGCTACACTCTCCATCTTGTTACATTTGAGTGCAACGATGTGTGTTGAAGGTGGATTTCTAATTGCAAACCAATAGCTATCTCTGTCTATATGTGGTTGTTTTTATCCATAACACCTTGTATTGCTTTATTGGAGAGGTGTTGTGTCATAGTGTGCTGTTTGCTGGTAAAAATCAACACATCCCAGGAGAATAGTTGTCCAGATGGAGCTAGTCTCAGCGTTGAGGTAGGACTCACAACAGCACAGAACGAAGGCACTTGACTGAGCTGCGATAAAATCAAAGCAGTGTCTTCAGGTCTAAAGCAAGACTTGAACATTATTCTAATTTAGTCCTGTCCAATATATTATTTAAGATCATGAATGGGATTTCTTTGCTCAGGTTGTGTGTTCTGTTTGCTGTCCTTTTAAAAGTTTTGTCAAGCCCCTAGGTAAATCTGCATGGCAACACAAAAGCCTTGAGTGCATGTTGCATCGCTGCATCTACAGACTCTGTCCCTGCTTGACACTGGATGGGACTGCTGTACCAGCTGAGCACGTAAAGAACCAAGAAATGAAGGCTGGAAGCAGCAATTATTTTTTATAAAACACAGTGCTGGTGTGCCTTTTCCTTAGTAAGTTGCAGCTTCTTGGCTGACGATGGTGTAAATGCCAAGATGTGCAGTAGATTGTGTTGGATATGCAGCATACTGTATACATTCAACCAAATCCAGGGAGAATGTGCACGCTTAAAGCTACTCTGTGTTAAATGTGTGTGTGCATGAGTGTGGGGGTTCGAACCATCTAGCATTATTTGGCTTTCTCAGAAACTTTATTTCTCAAAGCTCAGGCTTTTCATAGAATAAAAATAGGATGTGCTTTCCACAGTTTCCCGTGCTTATCAGCCTCATCACTACTCAGGAGCTGCATTTAAGAAAGAAGATGCCATTTTCTGGTAAATGGCATAAAATAGCACTTTAAAGTCATATCAGAATACTACATTTTGTAGCCTACATAGAGAAGTTTTTACAGAAACTTTGCTCTTCATTTAGACACAGTTTTGAGTAAAGAGAACACGTGTGATATATTCAGTGCTTGAGTCTTTTGCACAGTCTCTCTAATTGCAGGAAGAAATGTGTAATTTCCAGGGAACCCAATGTGTTGTTTATTGTTAATCTGTGTTTTATTCATACATTTAAATGGTGATTTGATGAAGACCCAGATGGTTGTCAATGGTGCAGCACACCTTCCCACATCAATAGCTAATTATACAGTGTGCGTTAGTATATGTTTTGTATTTTTGTATCGCACTTACGTGAGCTTTCAGACCAGAATGTGTTTAAGAGCAACTATATTATCTCATTTAAACCAATGCAGTTTGCTTTGGAGTCTGAATCTGATAATGTGTTGGGAATAGTTTTTAAAGAATGTGAACTGCTGGAAATATTGAATAGAATTCCATGGAGGATAATTGAGATAGATACTCTCATTTTCAGGTCAGTGGATGTTTAAATTGGATCCTTTCAGAACTGCCATACAGATAATTAGATTCAGGGACACTAATTTAGGTTACTCCTTAGTATTTTATTCTGATATCTTTTCTCTCTTCAGCTCTTTGTGTTAAGTGTCCCAAGCAATGTCATGCTGAGATCTTATCAACATTAGTGACAGATCATTTTTGACCTTACAAATGTGGGATCTTTACTGTAGCTAGCACTGAACAATCCAATAAGCATGTGGTGAGACAATATTGGATGATTGGATGATTCCATGCAAAAACTGCCCTGTAAAGAGAAGCATTGGAGCACACCCTCCTCTCCCTAAAGAAAAGCAGGACTGAAATGTTTGGGGAAATGTTCACAAGAGGGTGCTGCACAGACTGTCCTAGGGTCTGTCTCCTTGGTGATACGGCAGGCAGGGGGACAGGAGGGGTTACATTTAAACATTCAGTTGTTGCTACGGTGACTTCTAACACTGCCAAAATGTGAGATCACTTTAGTCAGGATATCCCAAGGCAATGTAGAAGCCCCAACGATGGACAAACTGTAGCCACTCAAAGTGTAACAGATAAGATAAGGTTATTTAGTCCCTGAATGTTATTGGAGCATACTGGTGATGAGGTCACTATTCCCACTTACTACTACACCACAGTCCTGTCCAACTGTTCCCCTGACCCAGTTTTCCAGTTCCCCTCTCCCCCACAATGCTGTTCTCAACGTCAAAGACTCCTCTGTACTCCACTCTTTAGAAGCTTTTATGTATCTTACTGTGACACAGTTTTTATGGGCTTAGATGAAGAATATCTAATTATGATTGAAAATGTAATGGTTTCATCATTTTTCTCTGTTGTGCATTGTTTGTGCTTTGATGCTACATTGACCATGCAGTCTGCACGTGTGAATGGGGTTTGAGGCCATTGAATGGAATTCCTGGCTCTTCAAAAACTCAAGCTGTCACTGTCGCTGTTTCGATTGGCCAAAGATATTTTATGGCCAAGACAAAATTGATTGATTATCTAGTCTATAAAACAGCCCATACAATCTATGATGTGTCTGGTTCATGTGCACCTTTTTGTTTATTGTTGTGAGTGTTATGTTTCATATTTCCATATGAGCTTTTAGATAATGAATAATGGACTGCTACCTGACCTGCCATTTGCTAATTTGCTAATCATAATCCTGGATGCCTTTCATAACATTTCTCTCCTCCCAATCCTCTCTCAGGCCTCTCCCAGGCCTCTCCCAGACTTCTCCTCCCAGGCCTCTCTCTTCTCCCAAGCTTCTCTAAAGGTTTCTCCCAGGCCTCTCCCATGCCTCTTCTCCCATGCCTCTCCCATGCCCCTCCTCCCATGCATTTTGGTGGGTCAAAACAAATAATAATGTGATGCATGCCAGCAAAGCCACTACACAACACTAAACATTACATTAATTGCACTATAATGTTGACAAACGGTGCCCACAAACTGTTAGGGCCTACATAAAGCTGTCCCAACACCTTACCACTGCTACACCTGGCTATCAGCGGGGTCTTGTCTGGCAGCAAATTACTGGTTTAAAAAAAAAACATAGCTGATTTGGCTGACTTGCTTAAACAAATGTGGTTTCTACTGACAATTGAGATGTACAAACTATGGCATAAGGAGACGACGAGTGGATAAGAGGCTATCCGTAATTTCGATTAAGACATTAATGAGGAGGACGTAGACAATATAACTATTTGTTCAGCACCTTTGAAATCTACAGTATCAGAATTCAGAACATGTGCCGTTTTTACAGTATTTTCCCTGTACACCAAGTCAGAATCATATGATAAATAAAGGGGGCATATAAGCAGACAATGAAAGCTCTTACAATATTCAATGATGACATTTCTCTAAAACAGGCTATAGGCTAAATGTGCACCACCAAGTCAGAACAGTAGGCTAATTTATGAGGGGAAATGTGAAACAATTATTAGGGTGAGACACATGGGCTACTAACAGCTTACTACACAACATACACTTAGTATTACTTTCTTAGCTACAGTATACGTATCTCCCTGACATATTACATCATTTATGCAGCAGCATACAAGACATTTTTGGACTCACCTTGTTGTGCTTTGTCCACTTGAACAGGAAGGTGGCGTGGTGGTCCTTCGTGGCAGATTTTGTCATCAAACTTTGTCTTCAAAGTCTGGCATTCTCTGTATTTATGGTGCTTTCAAGACAACTGAGAACTCTGGTAGAATCAAGGTAGGATCATGATGTCAGGAATCTTCAGGTCGGAGCTCTAGATAGAGGCCCGAGTTCCCGACTTGGAATTCTGAGTTGGATGACTGTTAAAAACATATTTCCCAGTCGGAGCTATTTTTTTCTGAGTTCCCAGTTGTCTTGAACTCACTGAAGTCTGAGATTTCCCAGTTCCGAGTTTCCAGTTGTTTCAAATGCGGCAGAAGTCATGGTGGATTGACAGCTTGGCCCATGTTGAATGTTTATCCTTTTAACCCTTGTGTAGCCTTAACATTCTGTATACTCCCCTTGTCCTCAGGGTCAAAAATGACAGGCCGTCACTAAACCCCTAAAATAAAGAAGCTTAATTGAATTTTAAACCCCAAATCTATTTTGCACGAAGAAACAACCTGTCATTCATCACAAACCTGGTGAATATCTGGGTTTTCCCTGTTCACAATGCAGAAAAACTGCATTTAATCAGTGGACACCACTCGTTTTTATTACAACACACCTGTCACACTAAAGTAGAGGTTTATTATTATTTTTGCTAAAGGTACTGCATAGGTGTAAACATAATTTTTTTAGCAAGAGATAGCACTTGTATAGCCTAAGAAAGTAACTGTAAGTAGTTTTGAATGCATTTTATTGAAGGGAAAGAATAAGTCTAACTTTTTTGGCAACATAGTGATATATTCTTATATACTGTACAATGAGGAATTCAACTACAAAATAATAGTCTTCTCCCATTTGTTTAACCATTGGCCCCACACACAAGGTGTATAAACAATAACAATAAATAAGAATAAAATAAGATAATAGATACAAAACAAAAATGCGAAGAACATAAATCAATCAACTCTCATTAGCACATGTAGGACAGTATGCAAGTGTGTGTGGATGGACTTTGCAGATGTATTTCTCACATGTGCAGCACATAGTATTTGTTTTCCAGTCCTTCTTTGGGGGGCAGAATTGGCATCTCCTCCTCTTGCCTGCCCCAGCTGCGTCCTCAGGTGGATCCGGACAACATTCAGCCCCCTGAACAGCTTACACAAGCGCTGCAGAGGCTGCTGTACGGGGGAGGTGCTCCCTTCTTTGAATGTGTGGGGTTACAAGTGCCTTTCCCAGCTGCTCCAGGAACACCCTCCTCTTGTTCCACTTATCAGGCATCCAGGTAAGGTTGATCTTGTTCCATATCACGAAGGCATTGTATGAGGACACATCAATGATGTTATGGAAGATGACCAGGGGCCAGCGGGCAGTCATCATCCTGCAGCTGTAAGTTCCAATCATCTTGTCCAGGTTGTCCACGCCTCCTTTGTTGTGGTTGTAGTCCAGGAGGATGTCTGGCTTCCTCTCCTCACAATCACTGATCTCAGCCTGGAGGACCACATACTAGAGTGGTGGTGGGGAGTGAAGGCAAACTTTGATGAGAAGGCCTCTCTCCCCCTTGTTGTGAGGAATGCAGGGGGGAGCTCAGACTTGTTCTTTCTAACTGTGCCAACCATAGTGATCTTCCTCTTCAGGAGCTGCTGGCTGAGTTCATAAGAGGTGAAGAAATTGTCACACGTGATATTGTGCCCCCTCAGTCCATCTGTCACATCAAGCACAAGCCACATCCCCTGGTTCTTCTCCGGGCCTCCACTGGTCGGCTTCCCTGTGTGGACTTTCATCTTCCAAGTGTAGCTGGATTGTGCATCACAGGTCACCCATATCTTGATGCCATACTTTGCTGGCTTGCTGGGCATATACTGCTGGAGAGTACAGTGACCTTTTGACAAAAGAGATCAGTAATTAGTATCAGTGTCACAGAAAACAATCACGTAAATCAATTATATTGCAGCAATACTGGGCATGGACAACTGCATGTCTTGTGGGCCCTGGGGTCATCTTTATGACATTTTGTGCTGCCATCCTGCCCTGGTTGTCATGGTGACAAGGACCATGTTATTTAGCTGTTCTTTGACAAAAATGTCTCTCTTTCAGCTTGGGGGATTTCTTCTGATGCATCATGCTTTGGGTTGTATTCTTCCCCATCTTCTTCTTCAGATACCCCTTCTTCTAAATCATTGTGTTCTGGTTCCTCCTGGACATCTGAAAAAAATTTGATCTACGACCTGTTGGGCACTGAAACGTGCACTCATGGCTTCGGCAAAGAGAGAACTAGGCTGACTGTCATCTGCTGCACCTTTATAGCCTCTGACTGCATTCCCCATTAGTAAACAATGCTTTCAAGAAATGTTTATTTTGTCTGAAATTGTTTTCATTATGTCTGAAATTGTTTTTATTTTGCCTGTGAACTTGAGCTATGTGTGGGGTCGTGGAGGGAGATGCTGCACATACACAAGAAAGAAAGTTTTGTCTGAGTTCAATCAGTAGCACACAATCTCAATATATCATTGTGTGTGTGTGTGTCTTTGTGGTGTGTAAATTATTTTATAACCGCTAAACATAGTGGTGGGTCATTTTGTACCCTTAAGACAACACAAGGGTTAAGCTTAAACAGACCCTTAAACCCAGACTTGGACCACACACCCACACCACTGAATAGCAGGCTAGTGTTTGCTTTGCAATGCTTGCAGTCAGCCACTGATTCCTTCCAAACCACTCATTGTTGAATTTGTGATTTCCAACTTGTTGTGTAATGTTTATGCCCAATGGCCGATGAACATGATATGTTTTATCTACAGTTGAAGTCAGAAGTTTACATACACTTAGGTTGGAGTCATTAAAACTCGTTTTCAACCACTCCACAAATTTCTTGCTAACAAACTATAGTTTTGGCAAGTCGGTTATCTCACGATCATCGCAATGATGAGACCAAGGCGCAGCGTGAATAGAGTTCCACATATTGTTTATGAACTGAAACTCACTGAACAAAACAATAAACAACCAAACGAAACGTGACGCTACTGGTGTGCACACAGGCACCTAACTGTAGACAAGATCCCACACCAGAAAGTGGGAAAAAGGGCTGCCTAAATATGATCCCCAATCAATAAACAGCTTTCTCTGATTGGGAACCATATCAAGCCAACATAGACATACAAAACCCTAGACATACAAAAACCCTAGACAAACAAAAACCTAGACTACCCACCCTAGTCACACTCTGACCTAACCAAAATATAAGAAAACAGAGATATCTAAGGTCAGGGCGTGACAGGTTAGGACATCTACTTTTTTCAACAATTGTTTACAGACAGGTTATTTCACTTATAATTCACTGTATCACAATTCCAGTGGGTCAGAAGTTTACATACACTAAGTTGACTGTGCCTTTTAACAGCTTGGAAAATTCCAGAAAATGATGTCATGGCTTTAGCAGCCTCTGATAGGCCAATTGACATAATTTGTGTCAATTGGAGGTATACCTGTAGATGTATTTCAAGGCCTACCTTTAAACTCAGTGCCTCTTTGCTTGACATCATGGGAAATTCAAAAGAAATCAGCAAAGACCTCAGAAAATAATTGTAGACCTCCACAAGTCTGGTTCATCCTTGGGAGCAATTTCCAAATGCCTGAAGGTACCACGTTAATCTGTACAAACAATAGTATGCAAGTATAAACACCATGGGACCATGCAGCCGTCATACCGCTCAGGAAGGAGACACGTTCTGTCTCATGGGGATGAACGTACGTTGGTGCGAAAAGGGGAAATCAATCCCAGAACAACAGCAAAGGACCTTGTGAAGATGCTGGAGGAAACAGGTACAAAAGTATCTGTATCCACAGTACAACGAGTCCTATTTCGACATAACCTGAAAGGCCGATCAGCAAGGAAGAAGCCACTGCTCCAAAACCGCCATCAAAAAGCCAGACTACGGTTTGCAACTGCACATGAGGACAAAGATTGTACTTTTTGGAGAAATGTCCTCTGGTCTGATGAAACAAAAATAGAACTGTTTGGCCATAATGACCATCATTATGTTTCGAGGAAAAAGGAGGAGGCTTGCAAGCCGAATAACACTATCCCAACCGTGAAGCATGGGGGTAGCAGCATCATGTTGTGGGGGTGCTTTGCTGCAGGAGGGCCTGGTGCACTTCACAAAATAGATGGCATCATTGAGGTAGGACAATTATGTGGATATATTAAAGCAACATCTCAAGTCAGGAAGTTGCTGCTTGGTTGCAAATGGGTCTTCCAAATGGACAATGACCCCAAGCATACTTCCAAAGTTGTGGCAAAATGGCTTAAGGACAAAAAAGTCAAGGTATTGGAGTGGCCATCACAAAGTCCTGACCTCAATCCTATAGAAAATTAGTGGGCAGAACTGAAAAAGCATGTGCGAGCAAGGAGGCCTACAAACCTGACTCAGTTACACCAGATCTGTCAAGAGGAATGGGCCAAAATTCACCCAACTTGTTTTGGAAAACGTGCGGAAGGCTACCTGAAACATTTGACCCAAGTTATACATTTTAAAGGCAATGCTACCAAATACTAATTGATTGTATGAAAACTTCTGACCCACTGGGAATGTTATGAAAGAAATAAAAGCTGAAATAAATAATTCTCTCTGCTGTTATTCTGCCATTTCATATTCTTAAAATAAAGTGGTGATCCTAACTGACTTAAGACAGTGAATTGTTACTAGGTTTAAATGTCAGGAATTGTGAAAAACTGAGTTTAAATGTTTTTGGCTTAGGTGGATGTAAACTTCCGACTTCAACTGTATAATTTCTCTTCATCATTTCTCTTACGACAAGGATTGAAAAGGATTTGCCAGTAGATTGTCGACTTGAGTCATGATGATGACTGCTAGCTTGCTAGCTAAGATTTTGAATGTAAGATGTTGACATTATGTAATTCCTTTCTGTGGCCAATGACCTTGAGCCTTCTTGGATGGCCTCTTCTAATGTAACTCTATGGCAGCACCCAAGGGGCTTGAACTTTTGAGCTCTCCCTGTATATTTTGCGGTGACGTGATGCGGTATCCCCATGAGTGACAGAACACCGAGCCAATCACAGCGCAACTAGAGTACATTAACAACCCTTACGCTCCGTATTTTCAGCTAGCTGCCTCAACACCACAGAAAGCACTGAGCTGGACTGAAACACCTGCATTTTGGAGCTGCCTTACTCAAGAAAGCAACAAAAAAAATCACATTTTGTATGCAGCTTTATGAGCTCAGTATATATATTTTTACATTGTTTGAAAAATTATATGTGACACATATTAATGCCAAAATAACATGCAAAAGAGGAACAATAGAAATGATAATGTTGATGAGTCGCCACTGGTCATGTGTCAGCTAGTGATGAAGGAGCAGCCACTTATGCTGCCTATTAGGATATGCTGCCTATTAAAGATTCAAATGTTTGCTAGGCCTGAATGTTTTATGAGGAATTAACCCTGGAGTACATCGCCACTGTTTACCATCATCACGGCTCAGCTGTACTCTGATTGGCTAGCCTCCAAACCCTGGAAGGCTGCGTGGCTACCGCATTCAATGAATATATCACATGGGGTTCCAGTAGAGCAGCACACTGAAGGCAAATCATCCCAGCTCTCTTGATCCCTTTCATGTGTTTTACCTAGGATAGAAGCAACTTATCAGCATCACTGTCTGGTTCATAATGAAACCCTCTTTGATGCAGCTTCCAGGTTTTGGAGACATCCTTTTTTTATGGCTGTCTTTGGATGGGATTCCTAACTTCCTTAGGATTTATCACAGTTCTATAGACCTGATATTCCACTGACTGATATTGGGTTTCCGGAATTCAATAACAAGGGCTTAGTGTGGCGGACCAGCTGCTCAACTAGTCTGTCCCAAATTCACACACTCACAAAAATGACAACTGCCTCTATTTTCACAGCCAGGTTTGGTACCACTGTGGGTGAATGTTTATGTGCTTTTGGGCGGGTGGCTGAGCGTCTTCTCCCTAGTCCCCAGTGTCTCTTTGTGTGGGCTGGACAGACCGCAGACGAGCAGTCTGTCAGTGTATCAATAACTGTCTGCCATGTCCTCCTATTGTACTGTCTGGGCTGTGTCGAGTGAGAGAGAAATCTGAGAGGTGCCAGGGGTGATGCTCCAGCTTGGGATATGAATACTGAACCTCAACCTCCCTGGCTCTACACAGGCCAAATGAACATACCACTATGACCACTTTGATGACCTATGGAGATAAAGAGAGAATGGGATAGGACCATAGCAGGGCATATAGAGTAAAAGGAGAGAGCCTGCGGCAGGGCTAACAGATTGCACAGCTTGTTGGAGATGTTTATATGCTCCAGTGGCATCATAAATGACTTAACACGCTGCACTGGAAGCCTCTGAAGGGATTTTTTCAATTGAATCTTTATATAACTAGGCAAGTCAGTTAAGAACAAATTCTTATTTACAATGCCCCGCCAACCCCAGCCAAACCTGGATGACACTGGGCCAATTGTGCCTGCTGCCCTATGGGACTCACAATCACATCCGGTTGTGATACAGCCTGGAATTTAACCAGGGTTTGTAGTGATGCCTCTAGCACTGAGATGCAGTGGCCACTCAGAAGCCCAAAATGGGAGAGCCAGATCAGCCTCCACTCCTGGGGAGAAACCGTGTGTAAAAATTGGGGCTAATGATTATCTGCAATGAAAATAAACATACCTAGATTATTTTTATATATTATATATTATAGACTGCTACAATGGGATTAGGTTTCTTGTTATGATTTGACACATGGTTCAAACATAGTAAAATAGTATTTTTCTCATGATTTTTTTGTCTATTCACACACTGTATTATCCTACATGTGTGAACATTAGTGCTATACTGTATGCCTGTTAGTGTCCCTGAGTATGTCCTGGCAGAGGAATTAGTGCTGGTGAATGTGTGTTGTGGTGAATTAATGCTGGTGAATGGGTGCAGACTGTACCATAGTGTTGCACAGTATACTGAAACTTCGGACCTTGTTTGATACTAAAATACTTCCGGTACTTCTTCATTGCTAGCCTGCACTGGGAGTCTGGGCTACATCATGTTAGCTCCCCATTCATGCTGCACATAAGTGAAAAATCTTAAATAATGCAACACAGCATATAGAAATGTTGAAACTGTTAATTACTGTGCAAAAGCAATGTCCACACAGGCTAAAACATTTTACTATGGAAAAAGATACTGGTAGCTTCCAGCTTTCTAGGCTAACTTTTCTTGCTAGCTGGCAGCTAAAGCGAACCTCAGTTCACTGCCCTAGTACTTTGTTTGTGTTAATATGCTAACCAAAAATACTCTAATTTCAAAGTTGATAACCAACAAAAACGTTATTCATTCACTTAAAGCCTATTTATGCGTCTGGAAGCTCGTTACGGATGGTGTGCAATTGCGGCGCCTCCGGAGGCTTGTGGAGGCCAAATCAAGATCCATACCACATCGTCGTGCGCCTTCCAAATGTTGTAACAATGCGGAGGGCTCCGTATAGCTCCGCATTGACATGATTGGTTGACGGTAGATGAGGGTGGTAGATTAGAGGATTTGATTAGTTTATTAGTCATATGCACAGGGTCGAGCTCCAACAGTGCAGGTCAAAAAGAGAACTGAATGAAACAATACAAAGAATAATAATACATACATATTTACATCTGTAACAATGATAAATGTCCATTGGAGGGTGGGAGCAGGGTGAATGTCCATTTGGGGGGGGGGCTGTTCAGCAGCCTGATGGTCTGGGAGTTGAAGCTATTGGTCAGTCTGACAGTTTTTGCCAGGTGGCTGAGGTCCTTGATGATCTTCTTGGCCTTCCGGCGACACTTGGTGTTGTAGGTGTCCTGGAGGGCAGGCAGTGTGCATCCAATGGTGTGTTCGGCTGAGCGTACCACCCTCGATAGAGCCTTGCGGTCAGCGGTGGTGGAGTTGGAACTGTGTGAGTCAACGTAGTCGCGGGTATACAGGGAGTACAGGAAGGGACTGAGGGTGCACCCTTGTGGGGCCCCCGTGTTGAGGATCAGTGTGGAGGAGGTAATGTTGCCTACCTTCACTACCTAGAGACGGCCCGTCAGGAAGTCCAAGACCCAGTTGCATAGGGAGGAGTTCAGTCCCAGGGCCGTGATCTTTTTGGTGAGCTTAGAGGACACTATGGTATTGAAGGCTGAGCTGTAGTCAATGAACAGCATTCTGACGTAGGTATTCCTCTTGTCTAGATGGGATAAGACAGTGTGCAGTGCGATGGCGATTGCATTGTCTGTGGATATATTGGGGCAGTAAGCAAATTGAAGTGGGTCTAGGGTGTCAGGTAAGGTAGAGGTGATATGATACTTGAAGTTTTTGACCATCTCCACGGCGGCCTCGCTGATGAGGATGGGGGAATGCCTAGCCTGCTTCCTCCAGAAGTCCACAATCAGCACCTTTGAGGGAGAGGTACCTGGCACCATGCCTTCAGAGTGCCTACCTCCTCTCTGTAGGCCGTCTCGTTGTTGGTAATCAGGGCTACTACAGTTGTGTGGTCAACGAACTTGATGATGGAGTTGGAACAGGTAAGGTAAAAGTGATATGATACTTAACTAGCCTCTCAAAGCACTTCATGACAGAAGTGAGTTCTACGGGGCAATAGTCATTTAGTTCAGTTACCTTTGCTTTCTAGGGTACAGGAACAGTTGTGGACATCTTGAAACAAATGGGTACAGGAGACTGGGATAGGGAGAGATTGAATATGTCCGTAAACACTCCAGCCAGCTGGTCTGCACATACTCTGAGGATGCGGCAAGCAATGCTGTGGTAGCCTTGCGAGAGATTAACATGCTTAAATGGTTTACCTTGGCCATGGAGAACGAGAGCCCATAGTCCTTGGGAGCGGGCTGCGTCGGTGGCACTGTGTTATCCTCAAAGCAGGCGAAGAAGGTTTATAGCTTGTCTAGGAGCAAGACGTCGGTGTCCACGATGTAGCTGGTTTTCCCTTTGTAATCTGTGATTGTCTGTAGACCCTGCCAGATACGTCTTGTGTCTGAGCCATTGAATTGCGACTCCACTTTGTCTCTGTACTGACGTTTTGCCTGTTTGATTGCCTTACGGAGGGAATAACTACACTCTTTGTATTCTTCCATATTCGCAGTCACCTTGCCATGTTTAAATGCAGTGGTTCACGCTTTCAGTTTTGCGCGAATGCTGCAATCTATCCTCAGTTTCTGATTTGGGTAGGTTTTAATAGTCACTGTGGGAACAACATCCCCTATACACTTCCTGATGAACTCAGTCACTGTGTCCATGTAAGCATCAATGTTATTCTCTGAGGATACTCGGAACATATCCCAGTCCACGTGATCAAAACAATCTCGAAGCATGGATACCGATTGGTCAGACAAGTGTTGAAAAGACCTTAGCGTTGGTACTTCCTGTTTGAGTTTCAGCTTATAGGAAGAGAGGAGCAAAATGGAGTTGTGATCTGATTTGCCGAAGTGAGGGCGGGGGAGGGCCTTGTAGGCATCTCAAAAAGGCGTGTAGCAGTGATCTCGTGTTTTCCCTAAGCGAGTACTACAGTCAATGTGTTGATAGAGCATCGGTAGTGTTTTCCTCAAATTTGCTTTGTTAAAATCCCCAGCTACAATAAATGCGGCTTCAGAATATGTGGTTTCCAGTGTAATTCCTTGAGGGCCGAATGTGGTATCGGTTTGAGGTGGAATATACACGGCTGTGACAAAAACCAAAGAGAATTCTCTTGGGAGGTAAAACTGTCGGTATTTGATTATGAGGTATTCTAGGTCGGGTGAATAATAAGACTTGAGTTTCTGTATGTTATCACAATCACACCGGGAGTAGTTAATCATGAAGCATATACCCCCGCCTTTCTTCTTCCCGGAGAGTTCTTAATTCCTGTCTGTGCGATAAACTGAGAACCCAGCTAGCTGTATGGACTCAGACAGTATATCCTGAGAGAGCCATGATTCTGTGAAGCAGAGTATTTTACAGTCCCTGATGTCTCTCTGGAAGGAAATCCTCGCCCTGAGCTCGTCTACTTTATTTTCCAGAGACTGAACATTTGTGAGTAATATACTCGGAAGCGGTGGATGGTGTGCACGCCTCCTGTGTCAGACTAGAAGTCCACTCCGAATTCCTATTCTCTGCCGGCGGTGACTTGGAGCATCCTCTGGGATAAGTCCAAGTGCCCGGGGGGTATGAACAAAGTATCCATATTCCTAGTCGTAATGCTGAGTTCCCACCGCAACGATATCCAAAAGTTATTTCTGGCTGTATGTAATAACACAAAAAACGTTCTGGGGTAATAATGTAAGAGCTAACACAAAAAAACGAAATGCAAAGTTGCTTAGAAGCTAGAAGCAGTTCCGCTATGTCTGTCGGCACCATCTTACTAATAAGCTACTTCTATGCAAATGTTGTGGATCAGTACAGTAAAATAATTCCCAAATGGAAGGGAAACAGATTGTTTGTCATCTGTAACTCCATGAAATCCAGACTGGTCTCATAGACTAGACGTAACATAGTAGATGTAAATACTTAAGGCAAAAACCCAAAGGTTGCGTGTTCGAATCTCATCACAGACAACATTAGCATTTTAGCTAATTAGCAACTTTTCATTGCTATTAGCAACTACTCTGGACAAAAATATAAACGCAACATGTAAGTTGTTGAGCTGAAATAAAAGATCCCAGAAATGTTCCATATGCACAAAAAGCTTATTTTGCTCAAATGTTTTGCACAAATTTGTTTGCCTCCCTGTTGGAGAGCATTTCTCCTGTGCCAAGATAATCAAGCCACCTGACAGGTGTGGCATATCAAGAAGCTGATCAGAAAGCATGATCATTACACAGGTGCACCTTGTGCTGGGGACAAAATGTGCAGTTTTGTCACACAACACAATGACACACTGACGTTTTGAGGGAGCCTACAATTGGCATATTGACTGGAGGAATGTCCATCAGAGCTGTTCTGTTGCCAGATAATTTAATGTTATGTCTCTAACATAGGTCGCTTCCAATGTCGTTTTAGAGATTTTGACAGTACATCCAACCTTTCTCTCAACTGCAGACCACGTGTATGGTGTTGTGTGGGCAAGCGGTTTGCTAATGTTAACCCTGTGAACAGAGTGCCCCATGGTGGCAATGGGGTTATGTTATGGGCAGGCATAAGCTACGGACAATGAACACAATTGCATTTTATCAATGTCAATTTGAATGCACAGAGATACCATGATGAGATCCGGGGGCCCATTGTTTTGCCATTCATCCACCGCTATCACCTCATGTTTTAGCATGATAATGCACTGCACCATGTTGCAAGGATCTGTACACAATTCCTGGAAGCTGAAAAAGTCCCATTTCTTCTATGGCCTACATACTCACCAGACATGTCACCCATTGAGCATGTTTGGGATTCTCTGGATCTACGTGTCCAACAGTATGTTCCAGTTCCCACCACTATCCAGCAACTTCGCACAGCCATTGAAGAAGATTGGGACAACCTTACACAGGCCACGATCAACAGCCTGATCAACTCTTTGCGAAGGAGATGTGTCGCACTGCATGAGGCAAATGGTGGTCACACCAGATGCCTACTGGTTTTCTGATCCATACCCCTACTTTAAAAAAAAGTTATCTTTGACCAACAGATGCATATTTGTATTCCCAGTGATGTGAATCCATAGATTAGGGCCTATTGCATTTATTTCAATTGACTGATTTCCTTTTGAACTGTAACTCAGTTAAATCTTTGAAATTGTTGCATGTTAAATTCATATTTTTGTTCAGTATTACTTTTTAGCTACTTTGCAACTACTTAGCCTGTTAGCTAACCCTTCCCCTAATCCTAACCCTTTGTAGCTTCCCCTAACCCTAACCTTAACCCATTAACCTAACTACTAACCTTACCCCAACCTTAACCCTTAACCCCTAATCCTAACCCCTAGAGCTAGCGAATGTTAGTATTAGCCACCTAGCTAATGTTAGCCACAACATATTGGAATACTTAACATATCATATGTTTTGCAAATTCCTAACATATTGTAGGAATTGCAATTTGTAACATATTGTACGAATTGCAATTTGCAACATCCACAAATTAATAGGTACCAATACGAAACATAACATACTAAATGGAGTGTCTCGGATTTACGTACAGAATAATAGTAAATGCTCTGAGACTCAATACATGCACACACCTATTGAATATGCATTTACCTGCATTGTGGATAGGGCTGGGCTACATCATGATTTACCCAATAGAGATTTACCAATCAAATAAATTATTATTATTATGTAGTTAGATTGATAAGAAGTAAGTCAAATTGATTTGATGATTGTGTAATTGATTCATTAATGCATACATGTAATGATATTGAACTCAAAAGATGCGCAACGATTGAACAGAGCAGTAGCTGAGTTTGTCTGTCTGGATCAAGTGTCATTCTGTGACTTTGGTTAATATGCCTTCTTTTTTCGCCTTGGTAACGTTTTGTTGTCAAGTATCGTGATGGTATCGAGTATTGTGATACTAAACCTGGTATTGGTAGCGATGTCACAACACTACTGTACCAGAGAGGGATATCATAGTGCCAGTGCCATACCACTCCCAGCCCTACCTCTCATCCTCTCCTCTCTTCCTCCTCTCCTCTCTGCTCCTGCTGGTCTTTGAGCCTCAGGGCTCTCCACTGCAGGAGAGAATCCATCCTTTGTCTGGCTCTCTCCTCTTGAGCCCTGTGCCTCTGAAGACTAATGCGGGAACCAAAGGATGTGCTGATACCACTACACTCAGAGAGACAAACAGCTAGCTGGACTTACTTATTTTATTTGAATTATTTAACTATAGCATGTTTCTGGGATGAAGATGAGTGGTGGTATTCTGAGATGCATGTAGTGCATGTAGGTCTATTTTAACAAGGAAAAATCTTTGTGTCTAAATTAAATTAAATGATCCTAGTGACATTTTTACCTACAAGGATATACCATGACATTTGACATTCTTAATTTAATAAAACAACAACGTTTTGAATGTAGTTTTTATAGTGGTGCGTTGTGCTACTGCTGCTCATTTAACCCTCCGAGTTGCCCTGACATTGGTATGCTATTTTCTCTACTTCAAATGGCAATTACAGGCACTCACCTAACAGAGTTTCCACAATACCTGACATGGATCAATGCAAAACACTCACCAGAAAAGCTTTTTTGTAACAGAATCAGTTCTATCATTAGACTTCTTATTTCTCTGTTGCTTAGTGCTGAACGAATAACAGATATTTTTAGGTATTTAAAAAACGAATTGACCAGTGTTGGTTCAATTATTTGAATTTTTTTCTGTGAGCTCAGTGGCACATTGCACTGCAGTTTCTCTAGAGATAAATCAGATCAATCCCGAACTGTGCAATGTAGTAGGGAGTTGTAGTCTCTAACAGGCAATGTTCTACATAGTTTAGCACAGAAAGCATGTGTCGTGGAAATTTCCTCTGTTTACCAAATCATGGGAGCAAACCACACACACAAGTCAGAGTTAGTTATCAAAGTCCATCTTTAATTATATGAGCTCTATCACAATCCTGTGACTCTCAGGTAATTCAGTGTCTCTCAGTGAATTCTCTGAGAGCCCCCTTCTGCATTGCAACTGCGATCCTTTAATAGCAAAGAACACAGGATAAGACAGCATCGGCATAATTCATTGTTCAGCTTTGTCTCCTCTCTCAAACTCAGAACCATAAACCAATCCTCCATATCAACAGGCATATATCAAATTGTCATTTAGATACAACCAATTCTAAATACAACCAATCCTGGACAAGATCACACAGACACACTGACTGGCACACAGACATTGTGGAGCAAAAGATATGTTTACACATGATGACACTTTGACCTCTCCCCTCTCTGCGGCCCATGCAACTTAGTCTTAACATAGAACAGATAACTGCAACCTCGCCACAGTATTATACAAAAATACCATTCTGATGAGAAGTAACTTACACACATTTGATGGATATAAAACATCTTACATATGTTACCAACAAATTCTGAATCTTCCACGACACATGGTAATGAACTACAATGACCATAATCCATTGCCCGCCTACTGTCCGGTCTGTGTTTGTTTTACGCCTGCTACATAAAAGAGACAGAAGAATGTGCGATCAAGAGGGATAGAGAGCAGTTGCTTCACAAGGTATCTCTACCTGAAAATAAATGATTGATGATAGTTGATAGTTGATTAATAGTTGGTATTCAGCAGTTATAAAAATATACCATATTAACTTTGAAGAACTACTAAATTTGTGATTTTGTCAGACAGCGTAGGCAGCAGCTCTACAGAAATGATGACTTGGAATTAAATAATAAAGTCATCAAATAAACAAATCTAATATACACAACAACTGAAATATTTTATTAAAGTAAAGTAATGTGAATAAATTATTAATTAGTAGTAATTAGTAGTAAGTAGTAATGGGCTGTCACTTCCATCATGGGACTTTTATTAATTGTTTTATTCTGTGATGCAGCATTCAACACGCATAATGCATAGTAAGTTTAATTTATTTAAAAAAAAAATGAAATTGAAAACAGTGATTATTTTTTAACAATTGAACCGAAACCAAACTGACCTCAAAAAGCACTAATCGCTCAGCACTACTGTTGCTGTTAGCCAAACTACCAGAGAAAAGCAGCATGTCCACTGTTTACCTCTGCCATGTGCATTTGCTTCAATCTGATTGGTTGAGAATCAATAGCAAAAACTATTAGATATTTTTTTCTACAATCTGGATATCCAAAGAAATGTCATGATATTATTAGAATAGTAAAATCATTTCAAATGTCCATTCCTAGAATGTAGCAGCTGCTCTCCTCTTTGAGAGTCTGGGGGATATATTCTTGTTTAGTGCAGACATTGGAGTACTGTGTGCATGTCATGGCTCTGGCCAGGTCAGAGGTACTGCTGGAGATTAACGACTAATCTGAATCCATCAGGTCAGTACACACTATGCAGGCTGGGTGCAGGGTAGCAGGAAATCAGACAGCGCTTAGCAGACATGACAGCAAAGCCAGCAACAGAGCAGGGGCAGAGAGCTAGGGTCGTCAGAGCATGTACAGACAAGCTGGTTGGAGTGTTTACGGACATATTCAATCTCTCCATATCCCAGTCTGCTGTCCCCGCTTCAAGATGTCCACCATTGTTCCTGTACCCTAGAAAGCGAAGGTAACTTACTATTCCCCCGTAGCACTCACTTCTGTCATCATGAAGTGCTTTGAGAGGCTATTTAAGGATCATATCACCTCTACCTTACCTGACCTTCTACAATTTGCATTGTAAATAAGAATTTGTTCTTAACTGACTTGCCTAGTTATATAAAGATTCAATTGAAAAAATCCCTTCAGAGGCTTCCAGTGCAGCGTGTTAAGTCATTTATGATGCCACTGGAGCATATAAACATCTCCAACAAGCTGTGCAATCTGTTAGCCCTGCCGCAGGCTCTCTCCTTTTACTCTATATGCCCTGCTATGGTCCTATCCCATTCTCTCTCTATCTCCATAGGTCATCAAAGTGGTCATAGTGGTATGTTCATTTGGCCTGTGTAGAGCCAGGGAGGTTGAGGTTCAATATTCATATCCCAAGCTGGAGCATCACCCCTGGCACCTCTCAGATTTCTCTCTCACTCGACACAGCCCAGACAGTACAATAGGAGGACATGGCAGACAGTTATCGATACACTGACAGACTGCTCGTCTGCGGTCTGTCCAGCCCACACAAAGAGACACTGGGGACTAGGGAGAAAACGCTCAGCCACCCGCCCAAAAGCACATAAACATTCACCCACACAGTGGTACCAAACCTGGCTGTGAAAATAGAGGCAGTTGTCATTTTTGTGAGTGTGTGAATTTGGGACAGACTAGTTGAGCAGCTTGTCCGCCACACTAAGCCCTTGTTATTGAATTCCGGAAACCAAATATCAGTCAGTGGAATATCAGGTCTATAGAACTGTGATAAATCCTAAGGAAGTTAGGAATCCCATCCAAAGACAGCCATAAAAAAGGATGCCTCCAAACCCTGGAAGGCTGCATCAAAGAGGATTTCATTATGAACCAGACAGTGATGCTGATAAGTTGCTTCTATCCTAGGTAAAACACATGAAAGGGATCCAGAGAGCTGGGATGATTTGCCTTCAGTGTGCTGCTCTACTGGAACCCCATGTGATGTATTCATTGAATGCGGTAGCCACGCAGCCTTCCAGGGTTTGGAGGCTAGCCAATCAGAGCACAGCTGAGCCGTGATGCTGGTAAACAGTGGCGATGTACTCCGGTGTTAATTCCTCATAAAACATTCAGGCCTAGCAAACATTTGAATCTTTAATAGGCAGCATATCCTAATAGGCAGCATAGGTGGCTGCTCCTTCATCACTAGCTGACACATGACCAGTGGCGACTCTTCAACATTATAATTTCTATTGTTCCTCTTTTGCATGTTATTTTGGCATTAATACGTGTCACATATCATTTTTCAAACAATGTAAAAATATATATACTGAGTTCTTAAAGCTGCATACAAAATGTGATTTTTTTTGTTGCGTTCTTGAGTAAGGCAGCTCCAAAATGCAGGTGTTTCAGTCCAGCTCAGTGCTTTCTGTGGTGGTGAGGCAGCTAGCTGATAATACGGAGCGTAAGGGTTGTTAATGTACTCTAGTTGCGCTGTGATTGGCTCGGTGTTCTGTCACCCATGGGGATACCGCATCACGTCACCGCAAAATATACAGGGAGAGCTCAAAAGTTCAAGCCCCTTGGGTGCTGCCATAAAGTTACATTAGAAGAGGCCATCCAAGAAGGCTCAAGGTCATTGGCCACAGAAAGGAATTACATAATGTCAACATCTTACATTCAAAATCTTAGCTAGCAAGCTAGCAGTCATCATCATCACTCAAGTCGACAATCTACTGGCAAATCCTTTTCAATCCTTGTCATAAGAAGAGAAATGATGAAGAGAAATTATACAGTTGAAGTCAGAAGTTTACATCCACCTTAGCCAAATACATTTAAACTCAGTTTTTCACAATTCCTGACATTTTAATCCTAGTAACAATTCACAGCCTTAAGTCAGTTAGGATCACCACTTTATTTTAAGAATGTGAAATGGCAGAATAACAGCAGAGAGAATGATTTTATTTCAGTTTTGATTTCTTTCATCACATTCCCAGTGGGTCAGAAGTTTTCATACAATCAGTTAGTATTTGCTAGCATTGCCTTTAAAATGTTTAACTTGGGTCAAACGTTTCAGGTAGCCTTCCACAAGTTTCCCACAATAAGTTTGGTGAATTTCGGCCCATTCCTCCTGACAGAGCTGGTATAACTGAGTCAGGTTTGTAGGCCTTGCTCGCACATGCTTTTTCAGTTCTGCCCACACATTTTCTGTTGGAGCTAGAAACACAAGCATTTCGCTGCACCTGCGATAACACCTGCAAATCTGTGTATGCGACCAATAAACTTTGATTCTATTTTTTGCCTTGCGCTGAATGACTGCTAACATGCATCACGTTGCCACGTGAGCCCAGCTGTCTGCAAGTCCAGACACAGCCATGGCTGAAGCCTCACTAACCAGTTCCCTGTTCTCCCTCTCATCTCCTCTGCTCCTCTCACTATTTCTCTCTCTTCTCCTTTGCTCTGCAGGTTACATCTCTACAGTGTGTCTCTCCTTCCGCCATGGTCCCACTCCTCTGCAGGTCTTCAGATAATGAGCCCCCTCTCACTCTATACTTTTGCTATCTCTCTGATCTTTCATTTCCCTAGGTCCTTAGTTGCTTCTCTGCTGCAGATTTGATGTGCCTCCCTCCTCTCTGGGCTTTCATAGGGTCACTAGTGTTCTAGAGGAGAAAGCTCTGACACTTAACATGCTGTTCTGCTCATATCAGTGTTTCCCTCCACGCGTCTCGCTGCTGCTGATGGTTAATGACAGAACATGACAGAAGACAGTCCCTTTCTGTCTGTCACAGCGCCTCTCAGACTTAATCCCCTCCATGCTGTCACCTCCCTCTCCCCCTGCAAGCACACACCCGCCTGCACACACACATGAACACATTTATTGGAATGAAACAATTGATGTGCTCTTTAGCAGACATGGCCTCCTCCCTATGCTATTTTTCTCTATCTATTTGCAACTCCATCCTACCCTCCCCCCACTCCCCAGGAGCAGAGGCCATAGTTGTGTGGTTATTAGTGCACGTTTATCAGTTAGCTCTGGGTTAGTTCCCCTTCTGTCTGCCAATCAAGGGAATTCCTAGAATGTGTCAGTGCCAGCCGTCCTTGTGGTTGGTGGAACAGTGGTGGGCTGGGCACTACATGTCTGTTATATTGCCATGCTTGCATTGTTCATGCCCCGACAGTGAGTTGAATGAATACCTGTTATTGTTATATCAGATTTATTTGGCATAGGCTATGGCCAGACAGTAGCCCTTCTGAGTTCTTGGTTCAATTCGAGAACTGTTGTGGACATTTTCTCATTTATGATCCATCAAGGTCATTACAATAATATTTCAAGTTCCTTGGTGTCTACATCACCAACAAACTATCGTGATCCAAACACACCAAGACAGTCATGACGAGGGCACGACAACACCTTTTCGCTCTCAGGATACTGATTTGGCATGGGTCCCCAGTAGAGGTCGCCCGATTATGATTTTTCAACCAATTATTGGAGGACAAAAAAAGCCGATACCGATTAATCGTCCGATTTAAATAAAAAAAAGAAGTGTATATATATATATATATATATATATATATATGTGTGTGTGTGTGTGTGTGTGTGTGTGTATATATATATATCGATATATATATATCGATATATATATATATACACACACACACACACACAATCCCACACACACACATTTTTGTAGTAATGACAATTGAAACAATACTGAATGAACAATGAACACTTTTATTTGAACTTAATAATATAATACATATTATGGGCTTTGGGATGGGTGTTCTTAAGGTGATTCCACAGGGTGGTATTTTTTATAATTCAGCCGTTTCTGACCCCATGCTTACATCTTTATCACAAATAAGACACCTTGCTTTCCCTGGTGCCAATTCCATGTAATAGTCCCACACTGATGCTCTGCTTTTCTCTGCCATCTGTAAAACACACACACAGCTCTGAAGTGACAATGATACTGAAGAGTCTGCTTAGGAGACAAATACTCTCAACTGTTTGAATAAAAATAGAGTTTAAGTTACCTGTGATGAATGTTGAAAACAAAAACTGTAATTTCTCTATGCAGGAAATCCTATTTTAATAATGGGCATGGTAAGAATTGACTACCAAAGTGCGAGTCATAATTCCCATGACACCTAGCAAAATCTGAAAAGCGGTTCCTTCATTCATTTATTCCATAGGATATTTTTAGATTAACTTAAAATAAGGTCTGTGTTTCGTGTAGGCTTACACCACCGTACCAATTTTATAACTGTGTAGATGTCCATAGGACAAGGTAACTCTGATCAATATTGGCTAAATATAAGCGAAGATCTTTTTTTTTTGTAGAGTGGATTTATGAAAATATGTTGCTAAACGTTACCTTATCCTAGTGAGATTTACACGGGTCTCAAAACCCCGAGGTGGTTTAAGCCTGCACGAAACACAGACCTTATTTGAAGTAGATCAAGACATTCTCTATGGAAGACATGAACGGTAAAATGTGTGGAAGCCCTAATGAAGGAAGCCCTTTCAAGTTCAGCCGCAAATTATTACAGGAATTATAACTTGTTGGCTAGCTAGCAACTTACTGCATTTGCGTAACAGGCAGGCTCCTCGTGGAGTGCAATGCAATCAGGTGGTTAGAGCGTTGGACGAGTTAACTGTAAGGTTGCAAGATTGTGTCCCCCGAACTGACAAGGTAAAAATCTGTAGGCAGAATGTCCCTAGGCCATCATTGAATGACCTGCAGAGAGCTGGGACCAAGTAACAAAGCCTACCATCAGTAACACACTACTCCGCCGGGGATTCAAATCCTGCAGTGCCAGACGTGTCCCCCTGCTTAAGCCAGTACATGTCCAGGCCCGTCTGAAGTTTGCTAGAGAGCATTTGGATGATCCAGAAGAAGATTGGGAGAATGTCATATGGTCAGATGAAACCAAAATATAACTTTTTGGTAAAAACTCGTCGTGTTTGGAGGACAAAGAATGCTGAGTTGCATCCAAAGAACACCATACCTACTGTGAAGCATGGGGGTGGAAACATCATGCTTTGGGGCTGTTTTTCTGCAAAGGGATCAGGAAGACTGATCCATGTAAAGGAAAGAATGAATGGGACCATGTATCGTGAGATTTTGAGTGAAAACCTACATGGCTGGGTCTTTCAGCATGACAAAGATCCCAAACACACCGCCCGGGCAACGAAGGAGTGGCTTCGTAAGAAGCATTTCAAGGTCCTAGAGTGGCCTAGCCAGTCTCCAGATCTCAACCCCATAGAAAATCTTTGGAGGGAGTTGAAAGTCCATGTTGCCCAGCAACAGCCCCAAAACATCACTGCTCTAGAGGAGATCTGCATGGAGGAATGGGCCAAAATACCAGCAACAGTGTGTGAATACCTTGTGAAGACTTACAGAAAACATTTGACCTCTGTCATTGCCAACAAAGGGTATATAACAAAGTATTGAGAAACTTTTGTTATTGACCAAATACTTATTTTCCACCATAATTTGCAAATAAATTCATTAAAAATCCTACAATGTGATTTCCCGGATTTTTTTTCTCATTTTGTCTGTCATAGTTGAAGTGTACCTATGATGAAAATTACAGGCCTCTCTCATCTTTTTAAGTGGGAGAACTTGCACAATTGGTAGCTGACTAAATACTTTTTTGCCCCACTGTATTTACATTGACCCATCCTTTGTTTTACACTGCTGTTACTCACTGTTTATTATCTATGTATAGTCACTTTAGCCCTATCAAATTACCTCAACTAACCTGTACCCCAGCACATTGACTCAGTAAAGGTATCCCCTTTATATCCCCTCGTTAAAGTTATTTTATTGTGTTACTTTTTATTTTATCTTTTACTTTAGATTATTTTGTAAATATTTAGTTGATATTTAGTGCTTGTGACAAATACAATTTGATTTGATTATAGTCTATGCTTTGACCAGTGAATAGATCTCGGTGAGGAGCAGGTAAGAGTTGACAAATGGAACCTTATAGGATTCAGCATGTCCACACATAGATGTGACATGAATGGAATTTATCCTCTGTCACACACAATGGAGAAATTACTTCATTTTCATAACTGAAACAATACAAAAGGTTAGCCAGTTCTGAAGTTTGAAATAGCTTACATTTCTTGAAAATCATGGTTTATGGAGGTAGCAAGGGAGAAGGATTTTTCTTAAATTGCTTCTTGAATTTATGTTGTTGGGGTTCTGTACTTTGTCTATTTGAGATGGTGAAGAGGTGAAGGTTTTCTCCACTGGAACACTCAGAGCTACTGTAGCAGAATGTGCTTTTCAGGCTTGTGTTTACTGCTAATGTGGTGGATCGCTAGCTGTTTACTGACAGTTGGCACTGAGGAAAGCCATCTGCACTTCTCCAAATGAGGGTCTAGCTCTCAGAGAGAAATTACACTCTGTCATAATTGTGCAGATAGAGCCAGTGTGTAAAGAGGGCTACTTGAACTGCGGTGAGAGTATTGTCTGTTCGCTCTCTGTGGATCTTTCCTTCACTTTCACTGTCTTTCATCTTGGAGTTGAAAGGAGTGACAAAGTCTTTCTCTCAGGTGTGCCTTGGATCATAGTTGAACAAATTCTCTTATGAAAACTGAGAGAAGCAGAGTGAGAGATCGAAAAGATGAGTGTCTTGTTTTTGCACGGCACAAAGGCGGGTTTGTTTTCAGAGTTAACAGTCTCCCATTTAATGACTAATTCATAAGTCTAATTTGCTGCTCCCATCTGGCAGTTTTCCATCAGAGTAATTTTTGTTTTTTGCTGGGTGGATTGATGAATGGAATCCAGAATTTGTCTGTGTCTGTGTTTTTGTGTGTGTGCACACATTCTTGTGTGTATGTTTTTGTGGATTGGCTCATAATATTTATTTATTACATTTTAGTCACAAATGAAGCCTCACGTGGTGATTGGTGATTGGATACCTTCTCTTGTCACACGTGTGGCTGAGCCTGCAGATTACACCGACAGCAATTCATTCACTCAATCAGTCTCCACCCTTTGTGTGTGTGTCAGTGCAGTGGTCAGAGGAGATGAGTGTCTGCTGAGGATCAGGAAATAGAGAAAACAAAGAGACAGGCTATAGGACCAATTAAGTAAACTGTATGTTATATGACAACCAAAATAGCAACTACCTTAGTACAGTAGTGATACAAGTTCTAAATGCACAATGACAAAAATGCATGTGTGAACTGCTGATTATTTAAGCAAAAGGCCCGAGGGGGTGTGGTATATGGCCAATATATCACAGCTAAGGGCTGTTCTTATGCAAGATGCTATGTGGAGTGCCTGGATACAGCCCTTAGCTGTGGTATATTGGCCATAAACCACATACCCCTGAGGTGCCTTATTGCTATTATAAACTGGTTACCAACGTAATTAGAGCAGTAAAAATAAACGTTTTGTCATACCCGTGATATACATTCTGATATACCATGGCTTTCAGCCAATCATCATTCAGCGCTCAAACCACCCAGTTAATAATATGATTTATTACACATATTAAACATCAGACCTTCTCTCTTCATCACCCAGTGCTCAAATATCTAAGTAATAGTAATTAGCTAGCATAGAGAGAGGAGTATTCTGCTTCTGTCTACTTTACTGACATAACATGTTGTGCCAGCACAGGTAGTCCCCCCCACACACACACACTCACACACACCCCCACCAGCCCGTCTGGTCGCCACTACCAGCTGCCACAGAACAGTACAGGTGATACATGATGTTCCTCTCTCTCTCCCTGTTGCTGTTGATGATGTTTGTCTGGCCACGTCTGAGACACAACCAACCCGCCAATGGAGGCCTGTTGTCTGCCTTGTAAGAGTGTCTGATACACACCCCACCCCTCCTGTCCCCTTTCCACCTGCCTCCCCCTCCAACCTCTGTCTCTGCCTGCAGTCAGTCTTTGTCCTCAGAGTTAGCAGCAGCAGTAGGGGAGGGGGACTGGGAGAGAGAGAGTTCCTTCTGCCTGCACTGCACACTGCACACCTCACTGGCTATAATAGCAGATAGGGAGCAGAGAGGACTCAATCACAAAGCAAAATGCACTCTTGCATCTTTTTCAGTTAATTCAATCGGCAACACTAGTTTCTCTAATGATGATTTAGCATTATGTATTTAACGAATGCACACACCAGACTATCCCAGTAAAAGTGAATGCAGGCTTAGACCTGAACTAGTGAAATGGTCTAAATGGTGAGAATGGCTCATTTAGTGATGGTTCACTGATGGGCACTCAATTGCTTATTTGGTCGATATCTTTAAATAGAATTCTGTATTTTGGGTCAGCATGTCCCAGACCTGAACCCAGACATGAGCAGATGTGTAGTTAAAAGGGTTATATGGGTAACAGGGATGTGTGTGTGTATTTGTGTGTGTGTCAGGGGTCTCTTGGGGGTGACTGTTCTGTGACGGCACAGAGCATCTGACAAATACAAAAGAAGCCAGCTGTGCTGCCCCTCAACCCTCTGCCAAAACAAAACAGGCTGCTTAATTTCAGAGCAATACATTGATTAATTATCATACTAATACTTTGCTTAGTGCTGAAATTAAATGCATTGTTATTGGATAAATAATAATGATCTGAACTGTGCCACCTGATGAAAGAGAGTAGGCTCCAAGGACCAGGGCCTGACCTTCTCTCTGAGAGTGTGTGTATATGAGTGAGTAAGAAGGAGCCCCTGGATGGGGACTTGTTCTCTCAGAGCAGATTTCTAGTCCAAGCTCTGCGTAGGAGGGGCTGCAAGGCCTTGGCCATAAGATGTGTCTGTTTTCACACCCTCCACTCAGATATGCTCATATTATTATGTAGCAGCAAGTATCAACCCTTCCTGGATTTGACATCCATCTCTCCAGCATACATCATACCACTGGATCAGAAAAGCTCAGCTCCCAGCGTCTCAAGAAGACACTTGTTGTTTCAGGTCTTATGAAAGGTGATGTCACAACCATAGAAATATAATGAATTGTAGTGCTGTGTTTACAGCACATGGCTATGCTAGCTACAACAAGCTTACCTCTGCTTCATATACACAGTTACACACACACACAACCCATTGGGTTGCAGAAGGCAATCAAATCAAATTTCATTGGTCACATACACGTGTTTAGCAGATGTTATTGTGGGTGTAGAAACACATGCATTTCTCTATCAGTGCAGTCATTTCTAGTTAGTCATTTCTAACAATTTCACAACATAAACACAATATACACAAATCTAAGTAAAGGAATGGAATTAAGAATATATAAATATATGGATGAGCAGTGTCAGAGCGGCATAGACTAAGATACAGTAGAATAGAATACAGTATATACAAATGAGATGAGTAATGCAAAATATGTAAACATTATTAAAGTGATTTCAAGTCTATGTATATAGGGCAGCAGCTGCTAATGTGCTAGTGATGGCTATTTAACAGTCTGATGGCCATGAGATAGAAGCTATTTTTCAGTCTCTCTGTCCCAGCTTTGATGCACCTGTACTGACCTCGCTCTCTGGATGATAGTGAGGTGAACAGGCAGTGGCTCGGGTGGTTGTTGTCTTTAATGATCTTTTTGCCCTTCCTGTGACATCGGGTGCTGTGGGTATCCTGGAGGGCATGTAGTTTGCCCCCGGTGATGCATTGGGCAGACCGCACCAACCTCTGGAGAGCCCTGCGGTTGCGGGCGAATTGTGCATCTGTAAAAGTTTGTGAGGGTTTTTATTCAGCCTCCTGAGGTTGAAGAGGCACTGTTGCGCCTTCTTCACAACACTGTCTGTGTGTGTGGACCATTTCAGTTTGTCAGTGGTTTCCCCCGAGGAACTTGAAGCTTTCCATCTGCTCCACTGCGGTCCCGTCAATGTGGATAGGAGTGTGCTCCCTCTACTGTTTCCTGAAGTCCACGATGATCTCCTTTGTTTTGTTGATGTTTAGTGAGAGGTTATTTTCCTGGCACCACCCTCCCAGAGCCCGCACCTCCTCCCAGTAGGCTGTCTCATCATTGTTGCTAATCAAGCCTACTACTATCGTGTCGTCTACAAACTTGATGATTGAGTTGGAGGCATGCGTGGCAACGCGGTCATGGGTAAACAGGGCGAACAGGAGGGGGCTGAGCATACACCCTTGTGGGGCCCCAGTGTTGAGGATCAGGGAAGTGGAGGTGTTGTTTCCTACCTTCACCACCTGGGGGCAGACCGTCAGGAAGTCCAGGACCCAGTTGCACAGAACAGGGTTCAGACCCAGGGCCTCAAGCTTAATGATGAGCTTGGAAGGTACTATGGTGTTGAATGCTGCACTATAGTCAATGAATAGCATTCTTGCATAGTGTATTCCCTTTGTCCAGATGGGATAGGATAGTGTGCAATGCGATGGCGATTGGATCGTCGGTGGATCTATTGGGGTGGTAAGCAAATTGTAGTGGGTCTAGGGTGTCAGGTAAGGTAGATCCTTGACTAGTCTCTCAAAGCACTTCATGATGACAGAAGTGTGTGCTACGGTGCGATAATTATTTAGTTCAGTTACCTTTGCTTTCTTGCGTACAGGAACAATGGTGGCCATCTTGAAGCATGTGGGGACTGCAGACTGGGATAGGGAGAGATTGAATATGTCCATAAACACACCAGCCAGCTGGTCTGCGCATGCTCTGAGGACGAGGCTATTGATGCCATCTGGGCCGGCAGCCTTGCGAGGGTTAACACGCTTAAATGTCTTACTCACATCGGCTACGGAGAAGGAGAGTCCACAGTCCTTGGTAGCGGGCCGCGTCGGTGGCACTGTGTTGTCCTCAAAGCGGGTGTCACGCCCTGACCTTGGAGATCATTTTTATGTCTCTATTTTGGTTTGGTCAGGGCGTGAGTTGGGGTGGGCATTCTATGTTTTGTGTTTCTATGATTTTCTATTTCTATATTTTGGCCGGGTATGGTTCTCAATCAGGGACAGCTGTCTATCGTTGTCTCTGATTTGGAACCATACTTAGGTACCCTTTTTCCCACCTGTGTTTGTGGGAAGTTAACTTTGTTTGATGGAACATAGCCTTAAGCTTCACGTTTTCTTTTTTGTATTGTTTTTGTTTTGTCGGCGTCATTTCTTAAATAAAGTCAAATGTACGCTCACCACGCTCACCACGCACCTTGGTCCTCATTCTTCAACAGCCGTGACAGAACTTCCCACCACCAAAGGACCAAGCAGCGTGGTAAGGAGGAGCAGCATGGTCAGAGGTATGAGACAACCTGGGAGGAGGTCGAGAGGGAGAGTCGACCCAGGGAGAGTGCCAGAGCCCGCCTGGGATTCTATGGAGCAGTGAGAATAGGGATACCGGAGGATGGAGACGACAAGACGAACACGGCTGGCAAGGTGTTGGTGGGGGAGCACACGGGGAGTGTGGCAGAGTCGGATTGGAGACATGAGCCAACTCCCCGTGCTTACCGTGGCGGGCGTCATACTGGTCAGGCACCATGTTACGCAGTGGAGCACACGGTGTCTCCAGTACGCGCTCTTAGCCTGGTGCGCTACATCCCAGCTCCCCGCATCTGCCGGGCTGGAGTGAGCATCCAGCCAGGATGGATGGTGCCAGACCTGCTCTCCAGACCTCCAGTACGTCTCTATGGCCCAGGATATCCTGCGCCAGCTCTGCACACTGTGTCTCCAGTGCATCTGCACAGCCCAGTCTGTCCTGTGCCTGCGCCCCGCACGTGCCGGGCCAAAATAACCATCCAGCCAGGACGGGTTGTGCAGGCTCCTAGCTCGAGACCGCCAGTGCACCTCCACGGCCCAGTGTATCCGGGGCCTCTGCCAAGGACAGGTCCTCCTGTATGTCTCTCCAGCCTGGTGAGTCCTGTGCCTGCACCTAGAACTAACTCTCCCGTATGTCTCCCCAGCCTGGTGAGCCCTGTCGCAGCTCCACGTGCCAGACTGCCCATACGTCTCCTCCCTCCAGGGATAATCCATGGCACAAAGCCTCCAGTGATGATCCATGGCAAGAAGCCTCCAGTGATGATCCATGGCACAAAGCCTCCAGTGATGATACATGGCACGAAGCCTCCAGTGATGATCCATGGCAAGAAGCCTCCATTGATGATCCATGGCAAGAAGCCTCCAGTGATGATCCATGGCACGAAGCCTCCAGTGAGTAGTCATGGCAGGAAGCCTCCAGTGAGGAGTCATGGCACGGAGCCTCCAGAGACGGTCTCCAGTCTGGAGCCTCCAGAGGTGCCACCAAATTGGGGCGAGCCAGTGGTGGAGCGGGGTCTGCGTCCCGCACCTGAGCCGCTGCGGATAGATGCCCACCCAGACCCTCCCCTATAGATTTATGTTTTGCGTCCGGAGTCCGCACCTTTGGGGGGGGTATTGTCACGCCCTGACCTTAGAGATCCTTTTTATGTCTCTATTTTGGTTTGGTCAGGGCGTGAGTTGGGGTGGGCATTCTATGTTTTGTGTTTCTATGATTTTCTATTTCTATGTTTTGGCCGGGTATGGTTCTCAATCAGGGACAGCTGTCTATCGTTGTCTCTGATTGGGAACCATACTTAGGTACCATTTTTCCCACCTGTGTTTGTGGGAAGTTAACTTTGTTTGATGGCACATAGCCTTAAGCTTCACATTTTTTTTGCATTGTTTATTGTTTTGTCGGCGTCATTTCTTAAATAAAGTCAAATGTACGCTCACCACGCTGCACCTTGGTCCTCATTCTTAAACAGCTGTGACAGCGGGTGAATTATCCGCGACGTGGCGGTGTTTATCTTGTCAGGAAGCAAGACGTCGGTGTAGCTTTTGTAGTCCGTAATTGTCTGTAGATGCTGCCGCATACGTTTTGTCTGAGCTGTTGAATTGCGACTCCACTTTGTCTTTGTACTGACGTTTTGCCTGTTTGATTGCCTTACAGAGGGAATAACTACACTCTTTGTATTCTTCCATATTCCCAGTATTCTGGCCATGGTTAAATGCGGTGGTTCGCGTTTTCAGTTTTGCGTGAATACTACTCAGTATTCTTTGTCCTCCAAACACGACGAGTTGAGTTTTTACCAAAAAGTTATATTTTGGTTTCATCTGACCATATGATATTCTCCCAATCTTCTTCTGGATCATCCAAATGCTCTCTAGCAAACTTCAGACGGGCCTGGTCATGTACTGGCTTAAACAGGGGTCACGTCTGGCACTGCAGGATTTGAGTCCCTGGCAGCGTAGTGTGTTACTGATGGTAGGCTTTGTTACTTTGGTCCCAGCTCTCTGCAGGTCATTCACTAGGTCTCCTCATGTTGTTCTGGGATTTTTGCTCACCGTTCTTGTGATCATTTTGACCCCACGGGGTGAGATCTTGCGTGGAGCCCCAGAACGAGGGAGATTATCAGTGGTCTTGTATGTCTTCCATTTCCTAATAATTGCTCCCACAGTTGATTTCTTCAAACCAAGCTGCTTACCTATTTCAGATTCAGTCTTCCCAGCCTGGTGCAGGTCTACAATTTTGTTTCTGGTGTCCTTTGAAAGCTCTTTGGTCTTGGCCATAGTGGAGTTTGGAGTGTGACTGTTTGAGGTTGTGGACAGGTGTCTTTTATACTGATAACAAGTTCAAACAGGTGCCATTAATACAGGTAACGAGTGGAGGACAGAGGAACCTCTTAAAGAATAAGTTACAGGTCTGTGAGAGCCAGAAATCTTGCTTGTTTGTTATTGACCAAATACTTACAGTGCCTTGCGAAAGTATTCGGCCCCCTTGAACTTTGCAACCTTTTGCCACATTTCAGGCTTCAAACATAAAGATATAAAACTTTATTTTTTTGTGAAGAATCAACAACAAGTGGGACACAATCATGAAGTGGAACGCCATTTTATTGGATATTTCAAACTTTTTTTAACAAATCAAAAACTGAAAAATTGGGCGTGCAAAATGATTCAGCCCCCTTAAGTTAATACTTTGTAGCGCCACCTTTTGCTGCGATTACAGCTGTAAGTCGCTTGGGGTATGTCTCTATCAGTTTTGCACATCGAGAGACTGAAATTGTTTCCCATTCCTCCTTGCAAAACAGCTCGAGCTCAGTGAGGTTGGAGGGAGAGCATTTGTGAACAGCAGTTTTCAGTTCTTTCTACAGATTCTCGATTGGATTCATGTCTGGACTTTGACTTGGCCATTCTAACACCTGGATATGTTTATTTTTGAACCATTCCATTGTAGATTTTGCTTTATGTTTTGGATCATTGTCTTGTTGGAAGACAAATCTCCGTCCCAGTCTCAGGTCTTTTGCAGACTCCATCAGGTTTTCTTCCAGAATGGTCCTGTATTTGGCTCCATCCATCTTCCCATCAATTTTAACCATCTTCCCTGTCCCTGCTGAAGAAAAGCAGGCCCAAACCATGATGGTGCCACCACCATGTTTGACAGTGGGGATGGTGTGTTCAGGGTGACGTTTTGCATTGTTGCCAAAAAGTTCAATTTTGGTTTCATCTGACCAGAGCACCTTCTTCCACATGTTTGGTGTGTCTCCCAGGTGGCTTGTGGCAAACTTTAAACGACACTTTTTATGGATATCTTTTAAGAAATGGCTTTCTTCTTGCCACTCTTCCATAAAGGCCAGATTTGTGAAATATACGACTGATTGTTGTCCTATGGACAGAGTCTCCCACCTCAGCTGTAGATCTCTGCAGTTCATCCAGAGTGATCATGGGCCTCTTGGCTGCATCTCTGATCAGTCTTCTCCTTGTATGAGCTGAAAGTTTATACAAGTCCTTCCATTTCAATATTATCGCTTGCACAGTGCTCCTTGGGATGTTTAAAGCTTGGGAAATCTTTTTGTATCCAAATCCGGCTTTAAACTTCTTCACAACAGTATCTCGGACCTGCCTGGTGTGTTCCTTGTTCTTCATGATGCTCTCTGCGCTTTTAATGGACCTCTGAGATTATCACAGTGCAGGTGTATTTATACGGAGACTTGATTACACACAGGTGGATTGTATTTATCATCATTAGTCATTTAGGTCAACATTGGATCATTCAGAGATCCTCACTGAACTTCTGGAGAGAGTTTGCTGCACTGAAAGTAAAGGGGCTGAATAATTTTGCACGCCCAATTTTTCAGTTTTTGATTTGTTAAAAGAGTTTGAAATATCCAATAAATGTCGTTCCACTTCATGATTGTGTCCCACTTGTTGTTGATTCTTCACAAAAAAATACAGTTTTATATCTTTATGTTTGAAGCCTGAAATGTGGCAAAAGGTCGCAAAGTTCAAGGGGGCCGAATACTTTCGCAAGGCACTGTATTTTCCACCATAATTTGCAAATAAATTCATTAAAAATCCTACAATGCGATTTTTTTTCTCATTTTGGCTGTCATAGTTTAAGTGTACCTATGATGAAAATTACAGGCCTCTCTCATCTTTTTAAGTGGGAGAACTTGCACAATTGGTGGCTGACTAAATACTTTTTTGCCCCACTGTATGTCCAAATAACTCCTTTTTGTTTGCGCGTTTAGCCCAGTAATCCAAATGCTCAATGCGCGATCGCTTAGTTACGATGAAAAGTTGAAAAAGTTATATTACAGGTCGTAGAAACATGTGAAACGATGTATAGAATCAATCTTTATGATGTTTTTATCATAAATCTTCAATAATGTTTCAACCGGACAATTCCTTTGTCTTTAGAAATGAAAAGGAACACAGCTACCTCTCACGGCCACGTGCATGATTTCTGCCAGACACCTGACTTAAACAGCTCTCATTCGCTCCCCCTTCACAGTAGAAGCCTGAAACAAGGTTCTAAAGACTGTTGACATCGAGTGGATATGACCCCATAGACACTATATATTGGATAGGCAAAGACTTGAAAACCTACGAACCTCAGATTTCCCACTTCCTGGTTGGATGTTTTCTCAGGTTTTTGCCTGCCAGACGAGTTATGTTATACTCACAGACATCATTCAAACAGTTTTAGAAACTTCAGAATGTTTTCTATCTAAATCTACTAACTATATTCATATTATTTTGGGCCTGAGTAGCAGGCAGTTTACTCTGGGCACCTTATTATCCAAGCTACTCAATACTGCCCCCCAGTCCCAAAGAAGTTAAGGAATTATAGGGAGGATAGTGTCTTCTGTCTTTGCCATGCTTTTTATTTTATCTAAAATATGATTATATATTTTTTCCATGTAGTTACACTGCATACACTAACATACATCAGAATGTAGCTTGTTTTCCGATACCATTTTAGACAATGATCCAGAGAGCTGCTAATCCTTTCCTAATTAGAATTCAATTCAAGTAGATCAGTCCTATCAATACAGAGATCAATAGTCCTTGTGCAGGCAGTGTTGATGCTGCGGTCTAGCTTGTGGTGGTGGGGAGCTATATTTAGCCTGAGTAGATCTCCAAAGTGCAGGTATAGAGATTACATTCTCAATGGATGACCCAGCCACGCCTCATCCATCATCGGCATGCTGTCTCAAGCTCAACACCAAGATTATTTATTTTTATTTAACCTTTATTTACGTCAGTTAAAAACAAATTCTTATTTACAATGACGGCCTACCCCGAGCAAACCCTAACCTGGACGGCGCTCAGCCAATTGTGCACACAGCCAGGTGTGATTCGGCCTGGAATCAAATCAAGGTCTGTAGTGAAGCCTCTAGCACTGAGATGCAGTGCCTTAGACCGCTGCGCCACTCAGGAGCCCTTGTGAATCAAAGTTTATACATTTATACTCATATTATGGTCCGATCTGTGTAGCTCTATGTTCCTTTCCCACACTTTTTTGAAGTATCATATCTCTTAACCTGGCATTTCGTATTAGTCTGTACATAAATCCGGGACACCATCACCCATTTCGTATGATATGTTATGAGTTACAATTCATATTATGTGTTACAAATTTGCTAAATGTACAATATGTTACGATTTTGTAAAAACTAGTGTATGTTACAAATTTGTAAATTGGCTAATGTTAGCTAGCTGGCTTACATTAGCTAGGCTAAGAGTTAGGGTTAGGATTAGGGGAAGGGTTAGCTAACATGCTAAGCAGTTGCAAAGTAGCTCAAAAGTAGTAAGTAGTAAAATAGTTGCTTATTAGCAAAAATGTTAAAGTTGTCCGTGATAAGATTCAAACCCATAACCTTTGGGTTGCTAGATATTCACGTTATACTCCCACCCATCCACCTTGACCAACCACCCTACTTTTGTTTTTGCCTTAAGTAACTATCTGTCTTATGTAACCATAGCAAACGTAACATATCATACTAATTTGAGTGTCCTGAATTTACATTTATTATGTTATGTCTATGACACCGGGCTGTATCTCTCCATCCCTCGTATGCTTTCACTTTCCACAGAAGCTGTCCCCCTGCCTGTATTCTCCTACTCTCACATACTGCCTTATCCACTGCTCGTCCCCTCTTTCCTCTGTTTTAGTCTCTTTTGTATCTGCTGTTTCCATCCACCACAAGAGAGGTTTGCAGAGAAACAATTCTACACTGATCAAAAATAGAAACACAACATGTAAAGTGCTGGTCCCATGAGCTGAAATAAAATATCCCAGAAATGTTCCATATGCACAAAAAGCTTATTTCTCTAAAATGTTAGTGAGCATTTCTCCTTTGCCAAGATAATCAGAGATACCGTAACGAGATCCTGAGGCCCATTGTCATGCCATCCATCTGCTACCATCACCTCATGTTTCAGCATGATAATGCAAGGCCCCATGTCACAAGGATCTGTACACAATTCCTGGAAGCTGAAAATGTCCCAGTTCTTCCATGGCCTTCATACTCACCAGACATGTCACCAATTGAGCATGTTTGGGCTGCTTTGGATCGACATGTACGACAGTGTGTTCCAGTTCCCGACAATATCCAGCAACTTCGCACAGCCATTGAAGAGGAGTGGGACAACATTCCACAGTCCACTATCCACAGCCTGATCAACTCTATGCGAAGGAGATGTGTCACGCTGCATGAGGCAAATGGTTGTCATATTAGATACTGACTGGTTTTCTGATCCACGCACCTACCTTTTTAAGGTATCTGTGACCAACAGATGCTTATCTGTATTCCCAGTCCTGTGAAATCCATAGATTACGGCCTATTTCAATTGTCTGATGTCCTTATTTGAACTGCAACTTAGTCAAATCTTAGAAATTGTTGCATGTTGCATGTATATTTTTGTTCAGTATATTTCTGAAGGCTGACCTGCTGTGTTATTCTAAACAACGTTAGTCATTTTACTGAGGCAGGGCTCCCTGCGCCGACGTCTTCTGTCAGTTGTGCTGAGGCGATGGAGGGATGAAAGGAGAGCTGCCTCGTTCAAACCGCTAGCCTCAGGGAGGGAGCTCAGCCTGGAGTGGTATTGTGGTGGAAGGGCAGGGGTATGATGACTCAGATACCAGGCCTGCTCTGTGACTCATGGTCTCCAGGAATCTGGCATTCCACTCGTTTTCAGGTTTTTGCACTCTCTATGTTGTAATTTTGACTTTATTGACGTGCTGAGTCTGAGCTATATTTGTTATACTGGTTGTTTACCTCATCGGTAGGTTGATGGATATCAATCTGAAGTATTGTACCTAACATTGTGAAATATGTTTCCTCTCCTGTTGTCATTACAGTGCAGGGGTGTTTCAGGCATGACTTGGTTCTTATTTGCTTACACTGGTTTACATGAACAACTCGTTGTGCTTATTCCATCAGAATACACAGCCCTACCTTGAGAAAGTACCTCACATTCTAAACCTTTCTAGTCAACTGAAGTGGCTTTCATTCAATGCAGGTTGTATTTCAGGGACAACCTCAATGGTTCCAAGTGAACTGTGTCATATTCTGCTGTAGTGTTGCACTTCTCCTTGACCACTGTCTTCCTCCCTGCCTCCCTTCTTCCAGTGGATCTCCTGAGAGGTCTCTCATACTGCAAGCTCCATTATTAATGAGAGTGGCTAACAGAGGTATGGCGGCACAGATTTTATGAAAGCTCCCAGGAGTGTCCTTCAGTATCTGTCCTATTACCTACCCCCCCCCCCCCTCTCAGGTGGGACCAGCCTCTGGCTGTGCGCCAGTAATCTGTGATCTATAATGTCAGTTACAGAGCATCAGTGGGTTTTTTTAAGTCTATGAGCTGGACAGAAGAGAAGAGGAAATGCAAGACTAAGTACATAGATAATCATAAGCAATTAGTTATTTACTCCTTAAGGTATATCCTTACAACATACTGTAAGTCATGTGGTGTTTGACCTCTCAATTAGCTGGTGTCATCTAATGCTTCTGGTATGATATTTCCATTTTTGTAGGGAGTGGAATACTTATTAATCTACATCTGCAAATTGAGGGATTGTGTATTGAAACTTAGTCCTGCAGGCTACACAGCGGTCTAAGTCACTGCATCTCAGTGCAAGAGGCGTCACTACAGTGCCAGTTTCTAATCCAGGCTGAATCACATCTGGCTGTGATTGGGAGTCCCATAGGGCGGTGCACAATTGGCCCAGAATCATCCGGGTTTGGCCGGGGTAAGCCGTCATTGTAAATAAGAACTTGTTCTTAACTGACTGCCTAGATAAATAAAAACATCAAAGGAAAAAAACCCGCTCGCAGATGGAAAGTTGCCATAGAGCCCCAAGGGTGGAAGTGATCAAGGAACAGTAGATCAATATTATGGGGTGCTACACTAATATACTGTACCAGACTAATTATTACATGATTGCAATTTTCCTCTGTTTCTCAAAGTTGCAGGCTAGTTTCTTGAATAATAGATCAATGAAAATATTATGAATTATTTATGTGCTTTGACAAGGCAACAATGACTTTAGGGTGCATAATTTGAATATGCTAAATATGAAGTTGACAATCTGACTTTTAATGCAAGACTTACATAACAGCTTTGTCCAACCCTTACGAGTTCGGGTTGGGGATAGCATAGGTTGTCAAAATCAACATATTGCCTATGTGTCTGGGACCTTTGATCGGCGTATCTTCTAATCCTTTACTTGTATCAAACGCTGTTTGAAATGGAGTGCAGGCAGAATATGAGTGTTTGAGTTGTGGCCCTTCATAGTCAGTCTGCAGTGCAGTAATTATGTCTCAACTGTCAGGACCTCTCTGGATCCTCCTGACTCCAGAAGCCACTAGGCCAGATTATACTTCAGTGGCCAGTTCATTCAGACCATCCACAATCACATGGCTCCCAGGCCATGACACAGCCACGGGTCCAGAGATCAAGCTACGCATGTCAGAGGAGGAGGTCTGTGGAAAGTTATTTTGTGCTTGCAATCATTGAATGGTAGAGGCTTTGTTATGACAACTGCCAGCTGTTCCACTCATTGCTTCATCCTGGGTAGTTTCTTGGTGGTATCTGGTACAGACAGGTTTGTTTATATGGTGTCCTTTCTCTATAACGTCACACATTCAATCAATTTAGTCCATTTGCTTTCTGTAGTGAGGTAGCTTACACTCAGATGTACTGCATTTTAAAAGCCACCATTAAAGAGAATGGTCTAGCCATGGGTCTAGCCTGCAGATAAGGTAATCGTCAGATAAAAGGCGCAGCTGATGAACTTTCATAGAAGTTCCATTAGAACCTGACCGTTTGGCTGATACCGGTCTAGTGTCAGGGTAGGGGCCAAATAAGACATGGCCTCCAGAGTTGTCAGAGGGAATTGGGCAGCATTGACTTAATAACTCATTGATCATTGTTCAATGTTCAGATGTCAAACTGCTCAAACTGGTATGGGTCACTGTCTTTCTATTACTTATACAGCTCTGGTCAAACAAACATTTCCATAAGTTCAAATCCCTCTGTGTTGTCTGTCTTGGTGTTTTTGGCCTCATCTAATAACCCAATAATAGACAAATCTCTCTTATGTCAGTCTGTCTCAGTGCATCAACAGAGGCGCTGCATGCCTTTGTTGATACTTCAATCAGGCCGTCAGCCTTGGTATGGAGACATTTCAGAGCATTACTAGAATGCTGATAGCCCTCCCATACATAAAATGTTTATGTCTGCGTCTAAGGAGACAATTTGTGTAGAAAAAGGATGCTCCCTGTCTTTTTGGGGTGGTTAATTATGGACATTTTCTCACAAAGTTATCAATATACACTGCAAATGAACAGGATAATATTAGCTTTACTTCCAATCTGTGCTGCTTTTAATATTATAGTGCGGTACTTACAGAGCAGGGACCCCTTCCTCCCAAAGCACTGACTGTCAGCATCACATGCAGTACAACCTCAAAAAATGTGCTCTCCCTCCTGACTTGTTTGACATCAGCATGTTTCTTCTGTCCCATTCATAGTGGGTAGATTATGTTTCTTTATTTTTATTATGATATCCGTGCTGAACATTGTATTCTTCCCCCGGGACAGCACATGGCAGATTGCTCTGCTCTACTTCCCTTCATATGTATGGTTGTGACTGCTACTGTACTGGTGGTGTTGTTTTTCATTCTGACACATGCACTATTCATGTCACTATTCAGTGCATTCAGAAAGTATTCATAACCTTGACTTATTCCACATTTTGTTGTGTTACAGCCTGAATTCCAAATGGATGAAATAGATGTTTTTTCTCTCACACAACTACACACAATACCCCATAATGACAAAGTGAAAACATTTTTTTATAAGTTTTTGCACATTTATTGAGAATGAAAAACAGAAATATCTAATTTGCATAAGTATTCACACCTCTGAGTCAATGCATGTTAGAATCACCATTGTTAGCAATTACAGCTGTGAGTCTTTCTGGGTAAGTCTCTAAGCGCATTGCACATCTGGATTGTACAATGTTGGCACATTATTATTTAAAAAATTCTTCAAGCTCTGTTAAGTTGGTTGTTGATCATTGCTAGACAGCTATTTTCAAGTCTTGCAGTAGATTTCATTGCAAAATCCCTGAGAGATTTCCTTACTCTCCGGCAACTGTGTTAGGAAGGACACCTGTATCTTTCTAGTGACTGGGTGTATTGATAGTGTTCACCATCCAACGTGTAATTAATAACTTCACCATGGTCAAAGGGATATTCAATGTATGCTTTTTTTTTTAAACAATTTTTAACCATCTACCATGGTTGAATCTGTGTTTGAAATTCATTGCTCGACTGTACAGTATGTGTGGGGTACAGAGATGAGGTAGTCATTCAAAAATCATGTTAAATACTATTATTGTACACAGAGTGAGTTCATGCAACTTATTATGTGACTTGTTAAGCACATTCCTACTCCTGAACTTATTTAGGCTTGCCATAAGAAAGGGGTTGAACACTTATTGACTCAGTGCCCTGAGTTGCCCTGAGACCCTCTACTGAGACCCTCTACTGAGACCCTCTACTGGGTTTGATGCACATTCTGGTCTGTCGTGTCTAGAATATCCACATTTCAGGAAATCGTTCATGAGCTATTGATGTTTGATGGCCTGAATGTCTGGCAATAATTGAAACTCAAGCCAATTTTACCATGGTTTTTCAACAAGCTTTTCGCTTCGGACGTTTTTATCTGCTATACCACGCACATGTCGGGTAAGGTTGAACACCTCCGCTCCTACTCAGCCTCCCGAAAAAAGCTTCTCCCAAGCGGGTGTGACACCTATTCTCCTTGCCTGCTGCACTGCTGATCTCACCTGGTGATCTGTTACCCGTCTGACCTGGCCTGTATCCCTGTCTGGTACAGGTACCCCCGCCACAACCCCCCTCTCTCCCGAGCTGTCCCTCGCCTCCAGCACACACAAACATACACACACACCGCAGACTTTGGACTGATCTGAATTTTATGTAGGCTAATTAACTTGTGAAGCTTATCATGTGAGCTTACTCAGAAACACTTTAACTAGTATAGGTCTACTATTTATTTTATTTGATCTCAGACTTTAATAGCCTACTGGACTCATAGAGAACTACTCTCTCAAGTGATCTTGTTGGGGCGAGTGACTCTTTGAATTTACAATGGCTAGCCCCAAGTCGTTGTGCTTTATGCTATTTCTCCCATGACTCCTGCGTGCTTTGTTGACTTTGAACTTACTCGTTTACCTGACCGTGGGACAGACTCTGACTCTCTATTAGGTACATGGACTCTTGGCTTCCCATCCTATTTTAACCACCTCTCAGCGGCTTTGTAATGATGTTACCTGATGAAATCGCTGTACAATATGATCTTGTTACCCTTTCTGTTGCACATTCAAATGTCATTAAAATCAAAACGGCAGAGCTCTCCCTGTCCTATGCCGTGCCCTGATTGTATTACTGCTGATGATATCTGGAAATGTGCACGTACACCCTGGACCATCTACTGTTGCTAGCCCCAATTCTGACTTGTGCTCCAATTTCTGCTTTACTGATTTCTGCTCTCGTAAAAGCCAGTTTTTTTTTGCACTAGAAGTTTATAATCTCAAATAATCCATAATATTATGGATTATTTGCACTTGAAGCTTATTATCTCAAATAATCCATAATATTTTCATCAATTTAAAGTTTGGGTTCACAGCTCCAATCCAGATGTGTTGGTCATTACTGAGAAGTGGTTAAGAAAGAGAGTTTTGAACACTGATGTTAACCTTTCTGGTTGTAACCTTTTTCGGGCAAGACAGATCTTCCAAAGGTGGTGGAGTGGCAATCTTTACCAAGGAACACCTTCAGTGCTCTGTTGTCACTACCAAGTCTGTCCCCAAACAATTTGATTTGATTGTTTTAAGCATTAAGCTTTCAATGGGCTCTTTGTTGACTGTTGCTGGGTGTTATGGTCAACCATCATCACCGGCCTGTACCCTACTCCCCTTGATGTTATCCTCACAAATAGTCCTGATAGGTATCAGTCTGGTGTTTTCTGTAATGACCTTAGTGATCACTGTTTTACAGCCTGTGTTCGTAATGGCTGCTCAGTTAAAAGACCTGTCCAGATTTGTCATAGACGCTTGCTAAAAAACTTTAATGAGCAATTCTTTCATGAACTGGCCTCTGTAAAATAGTATAGAATTCTGGAAAACGGTGAAAGACTAGTGTCCCTACTACTCTCTGGTTTGGTTGCTGTGGATCTTTTTCTGTTATATGGTGTTCCTGTTCCTGATATGCTGGCAGATTGGTTATTGGATTCTTCAATCTTAAGGACCTCAATCTTGACATGGGTGTGTGTTCTCTGGGGATGTTAACAGTAAACATAGTGTTGTTCTCCTAATTGTGTGTGATATTGCCTGTTGGTTAATTGTCCCCTGAAAATTATAACTGGTGTTATAGGCATCATGGAAGTACTTGAGAGAGGCCTCCTTAGTCTGTAGCCTAGTTTGGCTCTTGTCTGGGGGAAGGTTAGGTCTTAAATGATCTGTTCATGTCACTGGGCCAGCAGTGGTCCTCCTCCCTGCAGACAGACTGTGTGTGGGGGTGTGTGTGGTGGGGGGGGGGGGGCGCTGTGTGTGTGTGTAGCCTGTGTATGTGAGAATGTTTCTGTGTTTGAGTGTGTGCATGTGTAGGTGCATGCAAGGGTGTGTTCTAATCTACTCTAACTGCTGCTTCAGTGATCCAAACAAATCCATATGGCCCGGGTTTCTCTGGCCGTGTCTGACTCTTCACAGCACAGATACAGTATGTGTATCATGATGTAACAACTAATACATCTACTGTAGGCTTATGAATGGCAAGAGGGATATTGCAGAGTACAGAGTCGTCTGGCAAGGTTTGTGCTCATGGGGTGGAATTGTTGTTCCTTGGTTTCCGACAATAGAATTAAAATCATTAAACATGAATGAGTGGTGATATACTCTACTGTAGATCATTCAGAAACAGAAACAGGCCTCCAATGACTCATATCATATTTGAGCTTCTCCTTCCAGCCCAGAGCAGGGATTAAGATTTGATTAGAAGTATTTGTCAAGAAGGAATGTAACAGGAAAGTTCAATGGAAGCAAGAGCCTCATTTGGCAGGATTAAACCAGATTTACTAGCAGGCTTGTTTCTGTGGGTTGGGAAAGACTGCGCTCAAAGGCTCCCCTTCATTCAATTTCGTATTCCTTATGGTGAAGCTAAACAGACTTTCCTCTGAAGACATTCAGGTAGAGGGGGTATTATATGTGCAGCAATGAGCAGCTCAGGCTGCATTTACACAGGCAGCCCAATTCTGATATTTTTTTCACTAATTGGTCTTTTAACCAATCAGATCAGCTCTGAAAAATATAATTGGTCAAAATACCAATTTAGTTTTGAAAAAGATCCGAATTGGGCTGCCTGTGTAAAGGCAGCCTAAGTTTAACCTTGTGGACAGGACGACCTTACTGCTTGACTGAACCCCTCACTATCCATATGTCATTTAAGTGGCCATCCATGACAACCTGAGAGAGAACCTATGGGACTGTATAGAAGAGCACTTAGTGCTGAGTGGACAGATTGAAGGATGATAGAGACCATTTGAAGCTATTTCCGAGCAGCACTGAGCTGAGCACAGATGTAAATGTGAACCCTAACCTTGCTATGAGAGATAGTGAGAGTTCCGACAGATCCTGGAGGCTGCACCCTGTCCTGTCCCTACCCTAAATAAATCTGTCTATCATGTCAGCATGCAGCGGTGAAAGGTATGAAAATGCAACATTTTTTAATTTACTGAGTTAAGGTGGTGAAGGGAACTCATGCACCTCAGCTCGAACTCATGCACCTCAGCTCACTCTCCTTGTCTCTAACTCTTCCATCTCTAACTCTCCCCATATTGAACTCTCCCTGTATCTAACTCTGCCTCTCAATTTCTCAGGGTGGAGTGGAACATTTTCTCGGTGGGTAGACCTGAATGGCAGAGCACAGAGCTAAACCTTGAATTGCTTTTTCTGTCAGTATTACCTTCTGACTTCCATCTAAAAAAGGGCGATGGACCTTTATTACCCTCTAATGATGTAGTCATCCTGTGAATCTTTTGTTCATGGGTACATTATGGAAAGTCGATAAAATACCTTGTTTCATACTATAATCTCTCATATAATTGTATTTTTATTTCACCTTTCATTTAACCAGGTAAGCTAGTTGAGAACAAGTTCTCATTTACAACTGCGACCTGGCCAAGATAAAGCAAAGCAGTGCGACACAAACAACAACACAGAGTTGCACATGGAATAAACAAGCGTACAGTCATTAACACAATAGAAAAAAAAGAAAGTCTATATACAGTGTGTCCAAATGGTGTAAGGAGGTAAGGCAATAAATAGGCCATTGTAGCAAAGTAATGACAATTTAGCAGATTAACATAGATGAGCAGATGATGATGTGCAAGTAGTGAAACTGGTGTGCAAAAGAGCAAAAGAGCAGAAAAGTAAATAAAAACAATATGGGGATGAGGTAGGTAGATTGGGTGGGCTATTTACAGATGGACTATGTGTGATTGGTGATTGGTTAGCTGCTCGGATAGCTGATGTTTAAAGTTAGTGAGGGAAATGTAAGTCTCCAGCTTTAGCGATTTTTGCAATTCGTTCCAGTCACTGACAGCAGAGAACTGGAAGGAAAGGCGGCCAAAGCAGGTGTTGGCTTTGGGGATGACCAGTGAGATATACCTGCTGGAGCGCGTGCTACGGGTGAGTGTTGTTATCATGACCAGTGAGCTAAGATAAGGCGGAGCTTTACCTAGCATAGACTTATAGATGACCTGGAGCCAGCGGGTGAGCTAAATGATGAGCTAAATGTTGATTCCATTGTCCAACAATGCTGGAATCACATCAATGATTTCTAACAGCGTCACACCGAAATAGTTTTTATGTAAATGTATATTTTATTTGCTCTAGTATGCTGACTTTGATTTAGGGGCATCTGCCCGATACAGTTGAAAGTCCAATTAAGCTGTGAAGAGCACACTTCTCCAGCGTGCCAGTGGCCATCAAAAGTGAGCATTTGCCCACTGAAGTCGGATACGATCTGCAGTAAGGTCAAGGTGAGGACGACAAGCACACAGATTAGATCCCTGAGACGGCTTCTGATAGTTTGTGCAGAAATTCTTCGGTTGTGCAAAACCACAGTTTAATCAGCTGTCCGGATGGCTGTTCTCAGATGATCCAGCAGGTGAAGAAGACGGATGTGGAGGTCCTGGACTGGCGTGGTTACACATGGTCTGCGGTTGTGAGGCCGGTTGGATGTTCTGCCAAATTCTCTAAAATGACATTGGAGGCGGCTTAAGGTAGATAAATTAACATTAAATTACCTGGCAACAGCTCTGGTGGACATTCCTGCAGTCAGCATGCCAATTGCAAGTTCCCTCAAAACTTGAGACATCTGTGACACTGTGTTGTGACAAAACTGCACATTTTAGAGTGACCTTTTACTGTCCCCAGCACATGATGCACCTGTGTAATGATCAGGCTGTTTAATAAGCTTCTTGATATTCCACACCTGTCAGGTGGACACTTGACATGTGTTTATTTTTGTTCAGTATATATTATATGTTGGAAAACAATGTTTTTAAAGTGGTCTTGTACCACAACCTCCGATATGAAACCGTCTGAATGTTGGACATTTTTGACTGGATTGATAGAATTAAGAATCCCCCCCCTTAGACTTCCAGGTAATGACTTTCTGTTTATAGAACTGCAAGGCTAATTGATTCCCGAGGATTCTCCAGAGTGGTTGGCGATGGGACAAGTCCATGCTTTCTGGGGCACCACGGGTACAGTATTAGCAGACCCACAGAATGAAATGAAGCAAAAAATTATCAAATTATTAACTGATAATAATAACAATATACATTTACTTTTAATCCATCTATCTGCATATTTCAATACATGGCATGAGTGTGCGGCGAGATTTCCACTGGGTAGGACTGTACTTTTCACATCAATAATTTAGAAAAAACATTTGCTTAAAAACTGGAACTCAAGTGATCCTCCATCGTTGGTACGGTGGAAGAATCAAATGCATTATAATTTGAATATTGAAATGGTGTGGGCGACAGAGAAGGGCTTAGTGGTGCAGTTTGAGGTCATGTCGAATAGTCTTGCAGGTCCTGGAGATGGAGGAGGCGGGAGCATGTGGATCTGTTTAAGGTGTGATGTTGTTGATGATTGTGTGAGTCTGTCTGTTTTTTGTCTGTATGTTTATATTGTTTGAAAAGTTTAATAAAATCTTATAAAAATAAATACATTTATAATAAGTAGAAAAGAAATAGGATAACATTTATATCTTAAAATAGCAACATGTTTCCAAAAATACTTTAAAATCCAATGCAGCCACTTTTATCTCAATATCAAATCATTTCAGGGTAGCAATTAAGTACCTTACTGTGATTGTTTTCAACTAAAATGGTAAAAAATAAACAAAAATACCTTCTAATTAAAGGTACATTTCTCAAGTAAAGGTCAATTTAGCTGTTATTGGCAGAGTGGTTTGGAAATCTTTCTTATTGGTCTGTTAACTAATCTACCGCATGTGGATGTCACCATGGAAGGCCAAAACTCCATTCCACCAGAACAGCATGAAATGTCAGGCGGTCTTTTCAAACAGCTCTTACACTAAAACGGCATTATCCACATTTTCACAATTTCACGGAATTATTACAACCTCATATTGTGGAAATATATATTCAACACAGGTAAAATCACATTTTTGACTGCACTAGGCCTTTAATAAGATTTTTTAAAGAGGTGAAATGATCAGTTTTACTTTTCCTGAATTCCAGGACTCGCTGTGCAGCTCACTGTGCAGAGACAGACCAGTGAGGCTCCCCACTCTGCAGAACTACATGACATCATAGCTTCCACAGCCTCCAGGCCGTTGGCTGAGAGGAGGTTGGAAAGATGGGGTCAAGGGCCTGAATTGGAAAGCAGATCCTCCCACCCACACCACCCAGTCAGAGAGAGTCCCAGTATGACTGACCATATGCAGCCCAGGCCAGTGCAGCCAAACCAGGCGACTCCCGCTTGTCCCGGGGGAAACAAAGCCCCCTTTCAGGCCCTTTCCTCTATAACCATGAAGCAATCTGTTCCTCTTGGCTGCTTCCTGTGAAGTGAGCCGGCATTTCCACGTTGCCTTGTTGCTGCTTTGTAAAACCCTCGACCGGCCAGGCTGATTTCACTGTTTGATTTCCCTCCCTGCTTGGCCCATCTCAGGAAAGGGCACGGAGGCATAGCTGAACAATCCACCCAAGTGACTGCAGCAATGCATCAAGCATGCTCAGTGTGATCATTGATTTGAGAGAGGCACATTCCTCTCTGTAGTCTTGAGAACAAGAGGGAAGCAAAGATCACAAAGGGAGGTATACTGTGAGTTAACTACCCCATCAGATAACAAAATTACTTCAGAAGTCTAGTTATGGACCTTACCAGAGAAGGGCCCCTTGGAGCTCCAGTGGAATCGAGGACCTGGTGTGGTGTACATTCTAACCCTACTCTGATTTCCTGAGAAGCTCCAGGGGCCCGTGCTGGCAGGCTGCTGTGTTGGTGACTAACGAAGGCCAACTAGGGCTACCTGGACCTGTATTCACCTGTACTCACCTCAGTCCTCTCAACTGATGTCACATCCACTACCTGTCAGATAACTGCTTCCCTGCCCTCCTGTCGCTCAACTCCATTGCCCTGATTCAGTCACTCTTGTATTGTCACAATCTCAGGTGATCAGATGTCCTTGTGTCACCTTTACATGCAAACACATTCACAGCCTCTGAATACCTCAATACGGTTAACTCTTTGTCCACAAATGGAGTCTTGTTTTGGACAAAACTTTACATAAAACTTTACACTCTGAACTGAACTGAGAACATTATGGGGGCATAAAACTTTACATTCTGAACAGAACTGAGAACATTTTATTTTAATTTCACCTTTATTTAACCAGGTAGGCAAGTTGAGAACAAGTTCTCATGTACAATTGCGACCTGGCCAAGATAGAGCAAAGCAGTTCGACACATACAACAACACAGGGTTACACATGGAGTAAAACAAACATACAGTCAATAATACAGTAGAGAAATAAGTCTACATACAATGTGAGCAAATGAGGTGAGATAAGGGAGGTAAAGGCCATGGTGGAGAAGTAAATACAATATAGCAAGTAAAACACTGGATTGGTTGATTTGCAGTGGAAGAATGTGCAAAGTAGAGAGAAATAATGGGGTGCAAAGGAGCAAAATAAATTAATAAATACAGTAGGGGGAGAGGTAGTTGTTTGAGCTAAATTATAGATGGGCTATGTACAGGTGCAGTAATCTGTGAGCTGCTCTGACAGCTGGTGCTTAAAGCTAGTGAGGGAGATAAGTGTTTTCAGTTTCAGAGATTTTTGCAGTTCGTTCCAGTCATTGGCAGCAGAGAACTGGAAGGAGAGGCGGCCAAAGGAAGAATTGGTTTTGGGGGTGACCAGAGAGATATACCTGCTGGAGCGCATGCTACAAGTGGGTGCTGCTATGGTGACCAGCGAGCTGAGATAAGGGGAGACTTTACCTAGTAGGGTCTTGTAGATGACCTGGAGCCAGTGGGTTTGGCGACGAGTATGAAGCGAGGGCCAGCCAACGAGAGCATACAGGTCGCAGTGGTGGGTAGTATGTGGGGCTTTGGTGACAAAACGGATGGCACTGTGATAGACTGCATCCAATTTATTGAGTAAGGTACTGGAGGCTATATTGTAAATGACATCGCCGAAGTCGAGGATCAGTAGGATGGCCAGTTTTACAAGGGTATGTTTGGCAGGATGAGTGAAGGATGCTTTGTTGCGAAATAAGAAGCCAATTCTAGATTTAACTTTGGATTGGAGATGTTTGATGTGAGTCTGGAAGGAGAGTTTACAGTCTAACCAGACACCTAGGTATTTGTAGTTGTCCACATATTCAGAATCGTCCAGAGTAGTGATGTTGGACGGGTGGGCAGGTGCAGGCAGCGATTGGTTGAAGAGCATGCATTTAGTTTTACTTGTATTTAAGAGCAATTGGAGGCCACGGAAGGAGAGTTGTATGGCATTGAAGCTCGTCTGGAGGGTTGTTAACACAGTGTCCAAAGAAGGGCCAGAAGTATACCGAATGGTGTCGTCTGCGTAGAGGTGGATCAGAGACTCACCAGTAGCAAGAGCGACATCATTGATGTATACAGAGAAGAGAGTCGGTCCAATTGAACCCTGAAGCACCCCCATAGAGACTGCCATACATTATGGGGGCATAAACAGACATGGGGACCCTGGGCCTCTAATGAGGAGTTCCTTTATCTTTGCCAGTGAACATGTGTGTGCCTGATTCTCTGTGAAAGGCTATATTAGTTATAGACTTTTTACAGTTGACTCGTACAAAGTCAGTAAACTGAAGCAGATGGGATTTGTTGAAAGCTTTATTAAAAGAGACATACTGCAATAATTCTCGTTAGGCTATTTCACAGGTTTAACCAACTGGTTCACAGGCAGATAAAAAAAAAACAAGAGGGATAAGCATTGCTTTTGAAGAGTCGCTCAGTTGAATTTATCCTCTAGCTTTAGAAGTCCATATAATTGTTCTGTTTGGGTAGGTATTGTAATGTAAAGAGATGTCTCTCTTGTTCCAGTAAGACTGTGAATCCTCCTCTTTAGTAAGAGTAAGGCAATAGCTGTGTATGATGTATCTGACAGGGTATTGACTTCCCATGTCTCCTTTTCTCTGTATATCTTCATCAGCAAGGAATCATAGCTTTCAACTGCAAACATTGAGTAAGCCCTGACTTGGCCCAATGCAAATTTTAGCCAGAGCCTTTTGCTGAGTGTTGATGATGATGATGAACCAGACAGGGACAGATGACACAGAGCAGCTCTCTATCTGGAAGAGCTTAGGTTTATTAGTTGAGTGTCACATCTCTAATCCCTCGCCTCCACTCCAGTGTGTTTGGACTGTGGAGCTGCAGCCACAGAATCTCATTACATCCATTGGAGTGGATGTTGCGGCTCTCCATCCCTCCTGAGGCAGATGGAGGGGCTGACACAGCTGCCGATGCACAGACGTAATTAAGAATGTAAGATTAGACCCACTCCAAGAAAAATGTAGAGATTCAAAACTCATTTGGAAAGGAATAATGAGTTACTTTATATGTGCAAATGCAGCTGTCAGTGGTTGTGTTGCTCTGATATTATGATCATCATGACAAATTTTTGTTCATATGCCTGTGCCTTGAATGTCACAGTTAATCTGCATCTTCACATGTACAGTTGAAGTCAGAAGTTTACATACACCTTAGCCAACTACATTTAAACTCAATTTTTCGCAATTCCTGACATTTAATCAGAGTAAAAATGTCCTGTCTTAGGTCAGTTAGGATCACCACTTTATTTTAAGATTGTGAAATGTCAGAATAATAGTAGAGAGAATGAATTATTTCAGCTTTTATTTCTTTCATCACATTCCCAGTGGGTCAGAAGTTTACATACATGCAATTCGTATTTGGTAGCATTGCCTTAAAATTGTTTAACTTGGGTCAAACGTTCCCGAAAGCCTTCCACAAACATCCCACAATGAGTTGGGTGAATTTTGGCCCATTCCTCCTGACAGAGCTGGTGCAACTGAGTCAGGTTTGTAGGCATCCTTGCTCGCATATGCTTTTTTAGTTCTGCCCACAAATTCAGGGCTTTGTGATGGCCACTCCAATACCTTGACTTTGTTGTCCTTAAGCCATTTTGCCACAATTTTGGAAGTTTGCTTGGGGTCATTGTCCATTTGAAAGACCCTTTTGCGACCAAGCTTTAACTGATGTCTTGAGATGTTGCTTCAATATATCCACATAATTTTCCTCCCTCGTGATGGCATCTATTTTGTGAAGTGCACCAGACCCTCCTGCAGCAAAGCACCTCCAAAACATGATGCTGCCACCCCTGTGCTTCATGGTTGGGACGGTGTTCTTTGGCTTGCAAGCCTCCCCCTTTTCCTCCAAATATAGCAATGGTCATTATGGCCAAACAGTTCTATTTTTTTTACCCCCTTTTCGTGGTATCCAATTGTTAGTAGTTACTGTCTTGTCTCATCACTACAACTCCCGTACGGACTCGGGAGAGGCGAAGGTCGAGAGCCATGCGTCCTCCGAAACACAACCCAACCAAGCCGCACTGCTTCTTAACACAGCGCACATCCAACCTGGAAGCCAGCCGAATGTGTCGGAGGAAACACCGTACACCTAGCGACCTGGTCAGCGTGCACTGTGCCCGGCCTATCACAGGAGTTGTCAGGGTTCCACTGATTGTTTTGGAAATGTCTTAGCTCCTCTGGTGGGAAGAGCATAGCTCTGGAGTCACATGACAGAGTGTGCTTGTCATGTGACAGAGTGTCATGACAGAGTGTGCTTGCTCGTCTCTGTTTGAGACGGGAGGACACTCAGTCTCGTGAAGGTGATGATGAGTCTCTTCCCACCTGCTCAGCACCCCTGGGTCATCCTCTCTCTGAGTCTCTGTGTCCCACTGGATCTCTTGACAGGCAAATGTCAAACACGCTTTTATGGGAGTGCACAGGGTAGCCTATACATTTTAGATCTGTATATTTTAAGGTAGGCACTGTAACTTCTGCCCTATGCCAATGAATTGAAAATCTCCTAAAATAATTATTGGAATTGCCTTCTATTTTAAGAGGCATAAATTATATTAGCTCTATAATAAGATTGGTCTCAAAATAACCCACTTTTAATTAAGTACACCAACCAATTAAGTACGACTCTGTTGAGGAGGCAATCGTAGTTCTCAGCGGTTAACCTTAGAGAAGGGTTAACCTTACCGCAGAGGCATCATGCTCCCAGGGGGCCCTCTCCTACTACTCAGGTGGATGTACAGCAGATTGGTACAGCACAGCGTTCTGTTCTAATCTGCCTGTGTGACTGGATTGCATGTCACTGGAAACTCTTGTCAAGCATGTCTGTCGTGCCACTATCTCACAGTGTCACTGGCTGCCTCTCTGAGTTGTGTACTAACTATTGTGGATGCAGGATTATAGTGTCATGTGAAGGGACAGATACCGTGGTCCAGAAGTAGAGTTTAAGCTAGCTTGCCTCCCTTTAAGGTTGTTTCAGTGTCGCTTTCCCCTTTTCCCAACATGTTTTATAAGATTTGCCCTTATGTCTGTGTCGATTTCATGGATACAATTCTGTCCACCAGGGTATGTTTGAAAGATCTTTGTGTGAAGAACACTCATTACGTGCTGAATGTTAGTTTGATGTGATTCACATTGTGGACAAAAACTCCAGGTTAGCTGAGATTGAAAAAGTGTAATTTCATTTAATAAATAGCCTAGATTAATATAATACCATATATTTGGTGAAAATGTTTGTAAAGCCGAGTTTGCACCGCAGTAACAAATAATGGAAGCAAAGCAGCCATCCGAGGACATACAGTGCCTTGCAAAAGTATTCATCCCCCTTGGTGTTTTTCCTATTTTGTTGCATTAAAACCTGTAATTTAAATAGATTTTTATTTGGATTTCATGTAATGGACATAGACAAAATAGTCCAAATTTATGAAGTGAAATGAAAAAAGTAACTTGTTTCAAACAATTATTTAAAAAAAAGTAAAACGGTGGTGCGTGCATATGTGTAACGGCTCTCCTCTTCGTCTGATGATGAGGAATAGCAATCATCGGACCAACACGCAGCGTGGTAAGTGTTCATAGTAAATTTAATTAAATAAACTGAACACTGAATGACAAAAAACAACAAAGAGAGTGAACGACACAAAACAGTAAGGTGAAAAAACACAAAGTAAAACAACAACCCACAGGTGGGAACAGGCTACCTAAGTATGGTTCTCAATGAGAGACAACGATTGACAGCGGCCTCTGATTGGGAACCAGGCCAAACACATAGAAATACAACACACAGAACAAAACAGAATGAAAAACATAAAATGCCCACCCCAACTCACGCCCTGACCAAACCAAAATAGAAACATAAAAAAGGAACTAAGGTCAGGACGTGACAATATGTATTCACCCCCTTTGCTATGAATCCCCTAAATAAGATCTGGTGCAACCAATTACCTTCAGAAGTAACATTATTAGTTTTAAAAAAGTCCATCTGTGTGCAATCTAAGTGTCACATGATTGGTCACATGATCTCAGTATACAGTTGAAGTCGGAAGTTTACATACACTTAGGTTGGAGTCATTAAAACTTGTTTTTAAATCACTCCACAAATTTCTTATTAACAAGCTATAGTTTTGGCAAGTCGGGTAGGACATCTGCTTTGTGCATGAAACAAGTAATTTTTCCAACAATTGTTTACAGACAGATTATTTCACTTATAATTCACTGTATCACAATTCCAGTGGGTCAGAAATCTACATACACTAATTTGACTGTGCCTTTAAACAGCTTGGAAAATCCAAGAAAATGATGTCATTGCTTTAGAAGCTTCTGTTCGGCTAATTGACATCATTTGAGTCAATTGGAGGTGTACCTGTGGATGCATTTCAAGGCCTACCTTCAAACTCAGTGGCTCTTTGCTTGACATCATAGAAAAATGTAAAGAAATCAGTCTAGACCTCAGAAAAAAACTGTAGACCTCCACAAGTCTGGTTCATCCTTGGGAGCAATTTCCAAATTCCTGAAGGTACCACGTTCATCTGTACAAACAATAGTAAGTATGGGACCATGCAGCCGTCATACCGCTCAGGAAGGAGACGCGTTCTGTCTCCTAGAGATTAACATACTTGCGAAAAGTGTAAATCAATCCCGAACAACAGCAAAGGACCTTGTGAAGATGCTGGAGGAAACAGGTACAAAAGTATCTATATCCACAGTAAAATGAGTCCTATATCGACATAACCTGAAAGGCCGCTTAGCAAGGAAGAAGTCACTGCTCCAAAACTGCCATCATAAAGCCAGACTACGGTTTGCAACTGCACATGGTGACAAAGATCGTACTTTTTGGAAAAATGTTCTCTGGTCTGCCGAAACAAAAATATAGAACTGTTTGGCCATAATGATCATCGTTATGTTTGGAGGGAAAAGGGGGAAGCTTGCAGGCCGAAGAACACCATCCCAACCGTGAAGCACGGGGGTGGCAGCATCATGTTGTGGGGATGCTTTGCTGCAGGAGGGTCTGGTGCACTTCACAAAATAGATGGCATCATGAGGTAGGAAAATTATGTGGATATATTGAAGCAACATCTCAAGACATCAGTCTTGGTCGCAAATGGGTCTTCCAAATGGACAATGACCCCAAGCATACTTCCAAAGTTGTGGAAAAATGGCTTAAGGACAACAAAGTCAAGGTATTTCAGTGGCCATCACAATGTCCTGACCTCAATCCCATAGAAATATGTGGGCAGAACTGAAACTGAACTGAAGCGTGTGCGAGCAAGCATCCTACAAACCTGACTCAGTTACTTACACCAGCTCGGTCAAGAAGAATGGGCCAAAATTCACCCAACTTATTTTGGGAAGCTTGTGGAAGGTTACCTGAAACGCTTGACCCAAGTTAAGCAATTTAAAGGCAATGCTACCATATACTAATTGAATGTATGTAAACTTCTGATCCACTGGGATTGTGATGAAAGAAATAAAAGCTGAAATAAATCATTCTCTCTACTATTATTCTGACATTTCACTTTCTTAAAATAAAGTGGCGATCCTAAATTACCTAAAACAGGAAATGTTTACTCGGATTAAATGTCAGGAATTGTGAAAAACTGAGTTTAAATATATTTGGCTAAGGTGTATGTAAACTTCTGACTTAAACTTTATATACACCTGTTCTGAAACACCACTAAGCAAGAGGCACCACCAAGCTAGCGGCACCATGAAGATCAAGGAGCTCTCTAAACTGGTCAGGGATAAAGTTGTAGAGAAGTACAGATCAAGGTTGGGTAAAAAAATATCAGAAACTTTGAGCACCATTAAATCCATTATAATTTTTTTTTAAAGCATGTGGCACCACAACAAACCTGCCAAGAGGAGTGCACACCAAAACTCACAGACCAGGCAAGGAGAGGAGAGGTTTTGCCTTGTAGAATGTGCAAAAATCCCATGCTTTCCACCTGGCCACCCCTGCCCTGTTCAACAGCCTTGCACCCCCCACAACAACTTTCCCAAGTCTCCCCCATTTCTCCTTTACCCAAATCCAGATAGCTGTTGTTCTGAAAGAGCTGCAAAAGCTGGACCCTTACAAATCAGCAGGACTAGACAATCTGGACACTCTCTTTCTAAAATGATCTGCTGAAATTGTTGCAACCCCTATTACTAGCCTGTTCAACCTCTCTTTCGTATCGTCTGAGATCCCCAAAGATTGGAATGCTGCCGCGGTCATCCCCCTCTTCAAAGGGGGACACACTCTAGACCCAAACTGCTACAGACCTATATCTATCCTACCCTGCCTCTCGAAGGTCTTCGAAAGCCAAGTTAACAAACAGACCACCGACCATTTGGAATCCCACCGTACCTTCTCCGCTATGCAATCTGGTTTCCGAGCTGGTCATGGGTGCACCTCAGCCACGCTCAAGGTCCTAAACGATATCATAACCTCCATCGATAAGAGACAGTACTGTGCAGCTGTCAATCACCAAATTCTTATCGGCAGACTCAACAGCCTTGGTTTCTCAAATGACTGCCTCGCCTGGTTCACCAACTACTTCTCAGACAGAGTTCAGTGTGTCAAATCGGAGGGCCTGTTGTTTGAAACTCTGACAGACTCTATGGGGGTGCCACGGGGTTCAATTCTCGAACCGACTCTTTTCTCTGTATACATCAATGATGTCGCTCTTGCTGCTGGTGATTCTCTGATCCACCTCTATGCAGACGACACCATTCTGTATACTTCTGGCCCTTCTTTGCACACTGTGTTAACTAACCTCCAGATGAGCTTCAATGCCATACAACTCTCCTTCTGTGGCCTCCAACTGCTTAAATGCAAGTAAAACTAAATGTATGCTCTTCAACCGATCGCTACCAGCACCTGCCCGTCCATCCAGCATCACTACTCTGGACGATTCTGACTTAGAATATGTGGACATCTACAAATACCTAGGTGTCTGGTTAGACTGTAAACTCTCCTTCCAGACTCACATTAAGCATCTCCAATCCAAAATAAATATAGAATCTATTTCGCAAATAGAAAACTGACTATCCTACCGATCCTTGACATCGGGGATGTCATTTACAAAATAGCCTCCAACACTCTACTCAGCAAATTGCATGTAGTCTATCACAGTGCCACCCGTTTTTTCACCGAGGACCCATATACTATCCACCACTGCGACCTGTATGCTCTCATTGGCTGGCCCTCGCTTCATATTCGTCGCTAAATCCACTGGCTCCAGGTCATCTATAAGTCTTTGCTAGGTAAAGCCCAGCATTATCTCAGCTCACTGGTCACCATAGCAGCACCCACCCGTAGCACGCGCTCCAGAAGGTATATTTCACTGGTCACCCCCAAAGCCAATTCCTCCTTTGGCCACCTTTCCTTCCAGTTCTCTGTTGCCAATGACTGGAATGAATTGAACAAATCACTGAAGCTGGAGACGCATATCTCCCTCGCTAACTTTAAGCACCAGCTGTCAGATCAGCTCACAGATCACTGCACGTGTACATAGCCCATCTGTAAATAGCCCATCCAACTACCTCATCCCCATACTGTTATTTTTTTTTTGCTCCTTTGCACCCCAGCATCTCTACTTGCATATTCATCTTCTGCACATCTATCACTCCAGTCTCTATCACTCCAGTGTTTAATTGCTAAATTGTAATTATTTCGCCACTATGGCCTATTTATTGCCTTACCTCCCTTATCTTACCTCATTTGCACACCCTGTATATAGACTTTTTTTCCTATTGTGTTATTGACTGTATGTTTTGTTTATTCCGTGTGTAACTCTGTGTTGTTGTTTGTGTCACACTGCTTTGCTTTATCTTGGCCAGGTCGCAGTTGTAAATGAGAACTTACCTGGTTACCTGGATAAATAAAGGTGAAATAAAATGTTATTAAAAAGATGTACTTAGTTTTGTTTGGGGTCAATCAAGTAGGAACATTCTGAGTTTAGTTATATAGTTATTTTATTTAAACTAAGCTTTTCGCAGCAAACTGTTTTTATTTTATTTTAATCTGTCCCCCAAGTATAGGTTTATCTTTGTGTCAGCCAGAGATCAAGCAATACACAGAGACGCTTCCTAAAGCATCATCAGTGACACCAAAGTAAATCTCTCAAATGGGCTGTCATTCCAGTGCCCACAAACCAACTCAAAAGCACTGTTAGGCTTGTCCTGCCTGGGCATTTGATTATGACGTAGAGAGGAATGGGAGGCATCCTTACAAGAGAGCAGTTAGTCCCCTCGCCTGTTTGCTCACACCATTCATGGCTGTCACACCGCATCAACAACATGAATAGGATGGTCTAAAAAGAAATAATTTTACTCACAATGTTGTCCTCAAAGCTTGCAGAGAATTAAGTGCTGGAAGTCCCTAACTGTCCCGAACTGTCAAAGTTGCATGTAGTTGCTCATGTGGAGATTAACAAAGGATTATGTAATTTCAGATTAAATTTAACTACGAGGGTTTACATATTTGATGTTATTATGTAAATGGATTATGTGAATGGATTACTTTTGAAAGGCTTTACCCTGGTTTATGGACCTAGTTTCTGGATTGGGAATCTTCGTTTTTAGTGACTTCTTTAAATAACTCATGTAGCTCTATGTTTTTACATGGACACAGATGTAATGTAACATCATTTGGCGAAAATACATTTCACTTCTATAATTGTTTGGTAATATTGATTGGTTTATTCATTTTTGAGGGCATGGTTGAATAAAATCATTTTTGCTTTTGTATTTTCTGCAACAGAGACACTGCATGCTAAACTGCAGTGACCTTGTGATTTGGGGGAGGCCTAATGTTATGAAGCAGATGACAAATCGTGTTGCGTTTGCACTGGGCCACCCTGTCACTTATAATTTAATGACTTGACACACATGTCCTTTGGTGGTTATCAAAGGGGGCATAGTTGTACAGGGCACTGGAAAACCAGGAAGGCATTGAAGTGGCCCTTTGTTTCACAGCAGTGAATCCCTTGGTGTGTGACCAATAGGATCATTTCTTAATTTCCCAGCATAGAGGAAGCAGGCAGCCAACTGAATGTAAAGCTTGTCTCTAGGTAGAGTAGCTGATTGCTAAAGGTCACTGTATTTCAAGTCAAGACCCAAACAACACAGAGAGAATTAACCTTTGTTGTTGCAACAGAACATCTATGAAAACATGAGAGGAATGTCAACCTGTTTCAACCCGCCATGTAGTATTGCATATAGTAAATAGCATTTGAGTTTACTGCACAATCCTGAGAATATGAATGTCTGGAAGTTCCATTCGTCTCTTTGTTTTGTTTACCAGTAACAAGGCTTCTATTGTGACATTTCTTCTGTAAAATGTTGACACCTCATTAAATGTAGCATCCACCTAGTGACTTGTGTTGATGTTGTTTCCTTGAGCAAAAGCATTTCAGTGTGTGAGTGTATGTTCCCTCCAGTCAGTAGTATACCCTTCATGCTGAAGGTCAGAAGCAGGACTGTCACCTCATCACACTGGGGGATGTACAGACTCTAGTCCATCCTGCTGGTTGCTGTTCTGTCTCATTTAGCAGTCGTTCTCTGTGGTAATGATAGAACATTAGGCGACTCGCTAATACAGCAGCATGGTTGGATATGCACCCACTAGAAATCCTTGCTCTGTCATGTCCCTCGTGTTTGCTCTTTATGCAAAGGCTCTGCACATCACAGGAGGTTGGTGGCACCTTAATTGGTTTCCATGTGTTTGATGCCATTCCATGTGCTCCGTTCCAGCCATTATTATGAGCCGTCCTCCCCTCAACAGCCTCCACTGCTGCACATATGGGTCTTTCTATAAACTAGGGTACGAGTGAGGATTTCCTATAGCTGGATATCTTCTTACAGCTTTTGATAAGTCATTGATAAAAATCTGCAGATTCTTTTTATGTCATTTCATTAAGATTTAAGAGGAGATCATAGCTATATTCAATGAAATTCATGAGTTGATTAAAACCCTTTCCCATGGTTGGTGTCTTGAAGGATTTGTCCAAAATCGTGGGACATACAACTTGTATTTTCTGTCCATGCATTTGTGGCAGTGCAGGTTGTCATTATATCATATATTAAGCATTAATCCGTTACATTGAACTTGAACCCTGTAAGAATCCTGGATCCAGTAGTCTGACAGTTTTTTCTATAGAGATCTCCGAAATGCAGTGTAACTAGTAGAATTTCCTGTCTCCTTATGTTACAGGGTGAAAGCTGTTATCATGGGCACACAACCCCCCCCCCCCAAAAAATGTATGCGATTGCAAAATCAAATGCTTCTTAAAATCAGATATTTGGTGCTTGAAAAGTCATTGTAATTAATATAGACAATTTATAAGTTCTCCTGATCCCTTATAATTATCTGCGATTAAATTTTGTATCTGTTTTTGTGAGAGATGTGGCCACCTTTGTTTGTTTCCCGCGCTTCAATTGAAGGGTGTTGCGGTTATTATGAGGACGACAACTCTAACTTGCCTTTCCATACAAATTCTTCCATAACAAAAGGAACCTGGTTTTTGGTCACTTTCTCATTATGAAAACAGAGATGGTGACGTTCAAATGGTGAGATTAATGCTATCGCTATTCAAGGCTTTATTACAGTAGTTGTGCCTGTGTCGGCCACATAGGCTACTGTACAGAAAAGGCCCTATATGTACAATTATATCAATTGTAAAATTGCATAATATTGAGGTCCTTGAAAAATCAGTGGCGTGAATCCATGGATGCCAATGGAAGCATCCGGCGTTGTTTTGCGTATCAATTCATAAACCATGTGCCATGGAATGAGTACATCGAAAATCTCTTCCCAACTATTTTGCATGGCACAGCTGTCGGTTTGTTGGTCCTTAAATGAAATTAGTATGTTTTTATTTATCACCCTTTTCTTTAACCATTTATGTTCTTTAATACAGAGCTGACATACAAGTTCCGTACTTTTTTCCCCTTCTACTTGCCTCTTCCATTTTTGTGGTGATGCTGCAATTAGTTGGTTGTAATTTTGGGCAGAGCAGACATTTCCATATGTCTGTGTTAGCTGCATGTGTGACAACTCCACCAGTCCTATTTATGATATCATTCACTAAAATTATACCTTTTTTTGTAATTATTAAAAACATTTCTTCGAAAATAAGATTTTTTTTTATCAATTAGTATACTTGTTCTGTCTTTTCAGGTGGATTACTGAAATTGCAACCAACTTTCTAAGGCTTGTTTAAAAAATAACGATATTTTGGAGATTATTTCCTTTTCAAACAACTGAAAGTGAACAGGTGTAATCTGAATAGAGGGGAAAAGGCCTTTCTTGAACATAGGATGAGACATTCCTACCAATTTACTAGAGAACCAGTTTGGATTGAAGTATAACTTTTGTATGACTGAAGCCTTTAGTGAGAGGTCTAATGCTTTAATATTTAATAATTTCTCCCCTCCGAATTCACATTCGTTATAAAGTATAAATAGGCCCTTTTAGTTTTGTCTGGCTTGCCGTTCCAAATAAAATTGAATATTTTTTGTTCATATAATTTAAAAAGCAGGTCACTAGGTGTAGGCAAAACCATAAGCATATAGGTAAACTGATATGACTAAAGAGTTAATCAGGGTGATTTTTCCACAAAAGACAGGTGTTTTCCTTTCCATGGTAGCAAGATCTTATCTATTTTTGGTAACTTTCTATAAAAATGTATTGGAGTGAGATAATTTCTTTTTAATCGGGATTTGTATACCGAGTATGTCCACATCTCCGTCAGACCATTTAATTGGTTAACTACACGGTAATGTAAAATTAGCATTTTCTTTTACATTTGCTTGAGTCCCTCCAATTCCTTGAATTTGACTTGCAGGGTTGATACAGTCAGGCTCTATGAACCCTGGTTAAAGAATGTATAGTCCTAAGCCTATGTTGTTTTATAGGTGAAGTTATAGGCCTTCAATAATAAAATCCCCAAAATAAATGCAATGCATTATGTGGGTTGAATGTTGTAACACAGAATAAAACAATGAATAAAAGTCCCTTGATGGTAGTGACAGCCCATTACTGCTTATCACTTATTCACCATAATTTATTCACATGACTTTAATAACATATTTCAGTTGTTGTGTATATTACATTTGTTTTATTTGATGACATTCCAAGTCATCATCTCTATAGAGCTGCTGCCTATGCTGTCTGAGAAAATCACTATTTTGTAGCTATTCAAAGTAAATAAGGCATATTTTATGACTGTTGAATACCAACTATCAATCACTTAGATCATGTATTTTCAGCTAGAGATACCTCATGAAGCAACAGCTGCTCTCTATATCACTTCACGATCGCCCATTCTTCTGTTTCTTCCATAGCAGGCATACAAGAAACATAGACCGGACAAGTAGGTATGCAATGGATTATGGTCATTGTAGTTAATTACCATGTTTTATGCGCTAAGCGATGTATAATATTGTCCTGTTGGAAACTACAATTTCCACTACAATAGTCACTAGCATCTGCTTAAAAACTAAAACAAAAGAGAAAACGGTGCTATGTGCGCATTGATTTGATAGGAAAAAAATGAACTAAATGGAATTCAAATAATTGAACTGATGTTGGTCAATTAGTTGTTTAAAAAACAAAATGTAACTGAAATTCCGATTAATCACTCAGCACTATAGAAGACATCCATGATGGATCTCTGCCAGCGCCGCCATAATAGCTTTTCTACCTTATCTCTCTCAGATGGGTTCAGTAAAGCATGCTGGGTATGTTCACTTCTACCTACGGTAGATAAGGCCCCGATGTGAGGAGGGTTGCATGGAGCTGGTTTCTGTACCTTTCACCTGAAGGGTGGTGCATCAAATCCCTGGTTCTCTCATGCTGTTGATTGCTCTTGAAATCAGAAGTGCACCTTTATCAATGAGAGGAGAAATACTGTATTCTTTCTGGATGTAACAAATGACAATGATGATTGCAAACAAATCATGTTACAAAGGCATCTGATTGTGATGGCCCACTCCTAGTGTTAGGGGGAGGTGTGTTTCTTTGGTTTGCTTGTGGGCTCATCACTGGTTTACTATGAATTTTAAAAAAGATATAGGCCCCCAACAAACATCTTTACGTGACTCTGTTTATTGTTATCTCCTGGATTGCCCTGAAGGCTCAGTGAAGGTCTGGCGTGGGCGTGATGAGACATACAGCACTTGGATGTAGTTATTGGATGAAAAGTTATTTATTTTAATGCAACTTGTAGTCTGGGAACCCATTAGATCAGGCCCTGCTTTATGATGACGAATGTTGCCAACCCAGCTTTTTGGATATGTACCAATGCCTAGTGTGTGTGTCACCTGTCACTGAATGCATATTTTGGTGGCCCATTTCTCTCGCTGCTAAACTCACTCAGACTAAATGCATTAGTTGGGGTTGGAGTTACGCTTCTACTGTACAATAGGTCATTTTGCTCAGTAAGAAAATGTAGCACATACCCTCACAACAGAATAAATGCCATACAATTGGTGTCATATGGAGGATTAGCATAGAAACAATAACTAATTCTTTGGGATCTGCACAGCCCTGATAGTGACGCACTAGTCAGTCTCAGCTCACACAGCACAACGTGGAGTCAGGCTGTCTGTGGGGCAATGACTCAATGTCTTTAGACTGCATCATCAGCCCTCAAGAGCTAACATTTATTTTGTTTTACTGCTGCCTTTTATCTTGCCACAGATCACTCTGTTGGAGATTCCCACAGCCCATATTATCATAGCATGTCTATGTTTGGCCTAAAGACCTCACATCACCAGTTGAGCACATTAGCATTGCTGGCAATATCTCTTTCACACACTGAACAATGCTTCCTTTGCATTATTAGTGCCATAACCATAAGCCTGCTTACTGCAGGCACTATTGTATCATTGGATTTCTTCCTGGAGAGGCTGTTAAGTGCCCCTGAGCCGGTTAAGAGTTTTCTTTCAACTTGTTCCATTTTATATGGCCTTTTAAGAGTAGGTACACCTTAACAGAAGGTCATGTCAGACAGGTTTCATGTGGAAGGCTCCCTGTACTGTATTAGTGGTAATAGAGGGTCCAGATTAAGCTCACAGTCTGTCTGGATACGTGGCTCTCTGGAAACAATGGACCGGGCTGTGCTGGGGTTGGTTATTAGCTGAGCCCTGCCTCTCTGTCTCTCGGCTCCTATCCTTCCTCCATCACAGAGCAGCTTTGCCCTTCACTGGCCCATAGAATTTGGCCTGTTGTTTGTAAAATATGCGTCGACACCCGCGGTGGCTAATTGTTCCAGTTCTATTGCACACTCTGTTTTGCATAATTTTCACTCTAACTGAGCAGATAACATGATAATCCCCTGTGAGAGGTGCCTGCATTTCAACACCTCCAGCTGCTTCTTCTCTCCACCTTCTCTCAGCCCAGCTTTGTTCATGAGCCCTGTTCAGGAACCGGTTATCTGAATTTCTCATTGGTGCTTTTCTTGAAACATTTTCTATTTGTTATTTTGGCTGCCACTTCAATTTGCTGACACAAATAAAACAGCTGGTGAAGGTATTGTGTGTAGGGATGCACAATATATCTGTGAACATATCGGAATTGGATGATATTAGCTAAAAATGCCAACATCAGTATTGGCCCGATGTCTAGTTTAATGTGCTGACGTGCATACCTATATAACGTAGGTGCATGACGTTATGACGCCACGTCAAATTTTGCACTACACAGAATTCCTAACCTAGCCCACAATGTCTGCTGTGTGGATCGAGCAGTCAACAAGTCGAACAGTCATTTGAAAGAGTAAGAACATTTCAGCGAGACAACTCAAAGGCGAAATCCATTAACACCAAGATAATGGCATTCATTGCCCTTGACAATCAACCGTTCTCTGTCGTGGATGATGTTGGCTTTCGCGACTGGTCGAGCACCAGTACACACTACCAAGTGCACTATTTTTCAGGTGTTGTCCTACTAGATTTACACAGTAATAGTGTCACTGCTATTAGTTTCATTACATACTATGGAACGCGTTGGTAGTAAATCATTATTTGTTCAACCGCAACTTCTGGGGTAGCTAGCTAGCTTTAGCTTGGTACCTAGCTAGCACCAATACAACCAGCCTGAAAACAATGATCAGTAGAACTGCAGTTATTTTCATTTTTCTTAGCAATGATTTAGGAATCCTTGTGAGTAAGTATTAGCTAGGTAGCCACTTGTTGTTTGCCTATTGAAATTGAATTTCAGTTCATGAAAATATATAGCCAGCTACTTAACCTTGTTACCCAAAGGTAACATTATAAGCAGCCAGCTAGCTTCATCTGGCGAGTGGGGCTCGACCTGAGCAGGTTATGTGCTGTGAAGCTAGCCACAATAAGGATTAGGCACAATAGTGGAATTTGCAGTTTGCCTTCAAAGTAAAAGTACCTCTTGGAAAGTGATGCAGAAGGTTGCAATTGGTGGAATCATGCCATATTTAGACAAGATAATGTTAAACAAGGTTGGAATATGAAGCAATGAAATGGGTATCAGTCTACTCGGTGATAGCCACATAACACAACTGTGAAGAGTTTACGCAAATATTAGCATTGTAGCTCTTATCGCGGGACTGTGACTGTGAAATCACCTCCCCAATCAGCCAATTATGTGTATTGACATTCATATTGCACTGTACAGTGTTATCTAAGGATTGGGGATCAATGAAATGGGGTATCAGTCTACTCAATACCCAATATATTTTTTCCCAAAGTCCTTCTCAGAGTTATGTTGTGTGTGTGTCAACTATTTAACTATACTAGAATGCTTAAAAGGCCGCAAAAATGTTAAATATCGGTAATCGGTAAGGGTATCAGGTTTTTTGTCAAGGAAAATATTGGATATCGGTATCAGCCAAAAATGTCATATCAGTGCATCACACAAAGAAAAAAGAGCACACAGGAAGCAGGGCAGCAAGAGGGGCTTCCTGAAGAACGAGGGCATTCACTGGGAAATTGTGGTCTTTTGACTGTAAAAAGATAATTTCCCTCTTGAATGTAAGGTATTTTTTGTCAAGTGAGTCCCATTATTGTATATTTAATTGATTGACTCAGAGGCCACAGGAGAATAGAATAGTGTGGATGTGCATTTCAACAGTTACTTTCTTCTTACATACAGTGGTGGGTGGAAGGTTCAGGGCCAACTGATGTGTGAATATGGAGCCATATATACTATAGCTCTGGTTTATATTAAAAAAGACAAACCAAACCAAATCCGATATAAACTTTTTTTCATCCACCTCCACCTCTGGTTTTTCTTTAAAAAATTGTGAGGTTTCCATGGCTGCATTTCGCCAAGTTACTTCACAAGCAGAGCTGTGTGTCTTTGTGGTTTTCCCATGGTGTTTCAGACAGTGTGAAGTGCAGACAGAACATGTGAAGAGCAGAGGACTGACAGAAGCAGGTTTTTTTATGTGTTCTGTGACTGTGTACAGTAGCCTATTGGGGCTGTATGAGGAAGACTTCAGAGGCAGTTTGGCTCCCTCCGATAGACATGGTTCTCTTCTCTTGGTTCCTCCCTCCTAGAGAGTTTTCTCCAGGGGACTGGCCTCTCCCCTGTCACATAAAGTTAACCAACAGAGCCTCAACATGTGGCCAACTTGTCCAAAATAGAGCTGCCCAGAGCCTGCCCAGGGTGGTGAACAGAGGAGTGATGACAGAGGCATCCTCTACTCTGTGCTGTTTGATAAATAGTTTTTTTAATGGGAATGCGACAGTCCCAATACTAAAGACACCTCCTGTCCATGCGCAGTCTGTTACAGTATATAAATCAGTATATAAAGCATAGTGTGTACACTACTCCTTTTGACAGTTCCCTGTAGGGGATACCACAGGAATACCCACTGAGCAAATCCTAGAGCTTGTTGTATTCATCAGATCCAGGCCTGGTGTTGCCTCCCTGATGTGGTGTCTGTATCCTCTAGGATGTCACCAGTCTGTGCTGCTCACTGTGGTCAAAGCAGGAGGCTCTCTTCCTTTTTGCTTAATGAAGGTATTTTGAGCAGCTCTGACTATTTTAATACCTCTGTGGGTGCCATACCAATGCATGCATCACGGAGTAGAATGTAAATCTTCCTCCACATCCATATAAGGTGTGGTTTGCCAAATGCACATGTACATGTCTCTCGTACCTTGCAGCTGCTGCAGTCATTTCCCGAACTTTCTCTTCACAGCACACAGCAACTGTCCACACACAGCACACACAACACAGAGACCCCTCTAGTCAACAACAACCCTCAAACCCTCATCTACTGAGTGCAGCTGCATCAACTGGCCCAATCTCACACTGTGATCCAATGGACTTTTAGATTTCTTCTATAGAGCATCCAGCTCAACATAATACAAGTACACTGGTCGTTGCTGTCAGTGATGTTTCTCAGGAATTAAATAATATTATTACTGTAACCAATAGAAGGGAAAAAACAATCAACGGAGAGAAAAGTGCAGTCCTGGTAGTGAAGGGGCGGAATGCTTGATTTCTCTATGCTGATTAAGTCACCTCTGCCTTACATGAGGTCAGCTCGACAGATCCACTGTTCTCCCTTTGAAATTCTGTGCATTGGTCCTAATGGACAAAATAGCTGTTAAAGTTATATACTTACAGTACCTTGCTGAGGGAGATGACCATCTCTTTCAATGAGATGCTTAGTTGTTTTTATGTCATTGTGGTTTTGAGGACTGTTATACTGTTACAAACAGGCTCACTGGAGGAGGGGAGTGGTGCACTCTTAGAAAACAATGTGCTATCTAGAGCCTAAAAAGGTTTCTTCAGATGTCCCCATAGGAGAACCCTTTGAAGAACCCTATTTGGTTCCAGGTAGAACCCTTTGGGTTCCATGCAGAACTCTTTCCACTGTTGGTTCTACATGGAACCAAAAAAGGTCTCCTATGGGGACAGCCGAAGAACCCTTTTGGAACCCTTTTTCTTAGAGTTTGGAGTGGTATGCATTAAAGTACGGTACAGCTCCTACCTCAGGACTGCAGTTCCTTTGGCTACCCCAGCCCTTCCACGTTGAGAGGCAGGGGGTTCCTTGTTGCCACTTTAGCCCCACCATTGTTTCCCAAGCCCCAGGAGAGATCACTTACCACTGATTAATCCAGCCATGAAAATGCAGAAAGCGGTTTGGCCCTGGAGACTGGCTCTCTGTGCATGCAGGCGTGAGAGGCGCACCGCAGCTTCGCGTGTCAATGCTTTGATGGAGGCCCGAGGAGCCGCAATCTCAATAAATGATTCAGACAGACCAGGCTCTCTCTCACAGAATCCAGTCTACCAGGGCAAATCTGGCCCACACTAGGTTAGGACCCTGTCCATACATTAAGTTGTGTATGTAATTAATGATTTGTTTATAAAAGCGGTTATCATAGAGCTTTGACACACTTGTTCATTATGCATCATTTGTGAACTTGAGCACTTGAGCACTGGAAGTTTACCTATGTCATGTAGGTAGTGTGGATTCTCTCTCCCAGAAGAGTTGATTTATCGTCTGTGTTCTGCACATGCCAACTCACATTTCATATATATTTAATATTCTGCTCAATTGAGCATGCAAAAGCTTATATGGACGCTCATGCTAGGTATTATGTGTGGTTTATATTACATGTACATGTAGTCTCTTTGTTGCTTTCAGTCCGTCCCCACTCCCCAGCTTCTGTTGCTTTGCTTGTTTTTCTGGTTCTTCCTGTTTCTGGGTCAAATCCATACTCTGCCTCACTCCTATTGTGTTTTGATGGCCCACTTTCTGCCTGGTGAGGGTGAATGGCTTGCTGTTTCTCCAGGCAGAGCATCATGCTGCTTGTGGGAACACTGGGTGCTGATAGAAGGCTGCAGGAATTCATTCCTGGACAATACAACCTGATTCTCTCAACATGCAACAACTTTCTGGAGGTTCCAGTACATGTAGACACCAGTACGCTCTGATGAAGGCCAAGAAGCCGACATGTAAGCTTCAATAAAAAAGTAATACTAGCAAGAGCAGTGTGCGGGTTTGTCTTTTCTTTAACAGTAAGTTAATGCATTGTTCCCATGCAACTGCAACACGATACACTATATAGCCAAAAGTATGTGGACATCTGCTCGTCGACCATCTCATTCCGAAATCATGGTTATTAATATGGAGTTGGTCCCCTCTTTGCTGCTATAACAGCCTCCACTCTTCTGGGAAGGCTTTCCACTAGATGTTGCTGTGGGGACTTGCTTCCATTCAGCCACAAGAGTATTAGTGAGGTTGGGCACTGATGTTGGGCTATTAGGCCTGGCTTGCAGTCGCCATTCCAATTCATCCCAAAGGTGTTTGATGGGTTTGAGGTCAGGGCTCTGTGCAGGCCAGTCAAGTTGTTCTACACCGATCTCGACAAACCATTTCTGTAAGGACCTCCCTTTGTGCACAGGGGCACTGTCATGCTGAAACAGGAAAGGGCCTTCCCCAAACTGTTGCCACAAAGTTGGAAGCAGAGAATCGTCTAGAATGTCATTGTATGCTGGTATGCTGTAGCTTTACGATTTCCCTTCACTGGAACTATGGGGCCTAGCCCGAATCATGAAAAACAGCCCCAGAACATTATTCCTCCTCCACCAAACTTTACAGTTGCCACTATGCATTGGAGCAGGTAGCGTTTTCCTGGCATCTGCCAAACCCAGATTTACCCGTCAGACTGCCAGATGGTGAAGCGTGATTCATCACTCCAGAGGGGGCGTTTTCACTGCTCCAGAGTCCAATGGCAGCAAGCTTTACACCACTCCAACCGATGCTTAGCATTGCACATGGTGATCTAGGCTTGTGTGCGGCTGCTCGGCCTCCCGACAAAACAGTTATTGTGCTGACGTTGATTCCAGAGGCAGTTTGGAACTTGCAACACTGCACACTGCCCTACACCATCTGGACGAGGAATAACAAAAAATAATGCTTTTCATTGACTATAGCTCAGCATTCAACACCATAGTACCTTCCAAGCTCATCATTAAGCTTGGGCCCTGGGTCTGAACCCCTCACTGTGCAACTGGGTTCTGGACTTCCTGACTGGCCGTTCCCAGGTGGAGAAGGTAGGAAACAACACCTCCACTTCGCTGATCCTCAACACAGGGGCCCCACAAGGGTGCATGATCAACTCCCTCCTGAACTCATCAAGTTTGCAGATGAAACAACACTAGTAAGCCTGATAACCAACAATGATGAGACAGCCTACAGGAAAATAACCTCTCACTCAATGTCGACAAAACAAAGGAGCTGATCGTTGACTTTAGGAAACAGCAGAGGGAGCAGGCCCCTATCCACATCGTGGGATCGCAGTGGAGCAGGTGAAAAGTTTCAAGTTCCCCGGCGTACACATCACTGACGATCTGAAATGGTCCACCCACACAGACCGTGTGGTGAAGAAGGCGTAACAGTGCCTCTTCAAACTCAGGAGGCTGAATAAATTTGGCTTGGCACCACAAGCCCTCACAACCTTTTACAGATGCAAAATTGAGAGCATCCTGTTGAGCTGCATCACCGGCTGGTATGGCAACTGCCCTGCCCGCATATGCAGGGCTCTACAGAGGGTGGTGCGGTCTGCCCAACGCATCACCGGGGGCAAACTACCTGCCCTCCAGGACATCTACAGCACCCAATGTCAAAGTAAGGCTTGAAATCACTGGTCACTTTAATAATGTTTATACATTTTTGCTTTACTCATCTCATGTGTATATACTGTATTATATTATACTGTATTTAGTTTATGCCAGTCCGACATTGCTCATCCGAATATTTATATATTCCTTAATTTTAATCATAGTTGAAGTGTACCTGTGATGAAAATTACAGGCATCTCTCATCTTTTTAAGTGGGAGAACTTGCACAATTGGTGGCTGACTAAATACTTTTTTGCCCCACTGTATATTCATTATAAAGGTTTAATATTGTTCCACAGTCTTTTATAATCTCTCCCTCTAATAAAGGAACTCTGCAAGAGATAAGAGACTAGTCAGACATTCCACTATAAATCAAATTGGGGAGTGGACATTTACAACTGAGATTTAGATAACACTAAAACTCTTGTTCATATAGCTGTGTAGGCATGGTTTTGGTCTCATGAGTAGAAGGTAATGACGTAGGCAGTGACATCACTAAGATATATGACTGTAGGAATAATAAAACAACTCTGACCCTTTTCTATTTTGCAGAACTTACTCGGAAACATGCGTGCTATGTTCCTGTTGTCAACTTCTGTCTGCAATTGCATTAATAAAGGTTTTTGAATGATTTCATTAAATATATTGTCTGAATGCTAATTTCATCAATGAGCCAATGATTGACAAGGAACAAAGAACGAACCCCAACAGTAGTCGCAAACCACAGTTGGGTTCACAAGTTTGGACAGCATAGTACAGCACAGTACAGCACAGTAGAGTATAGATCAAATCAAATCAAATGTATTTATATAGCCCTTCTATATAGCCCTTACATCAGCTGATATCTCAAAGTGCGTTACAGAAGCCCAGCCTAAAATAATAATCACAGTAGTTGTCGAGGGTGCAGCAAGTCAGCACCTCAGGAGTAAATGTCAGTTGGCTTTTCATAGCTGATCATTAAGAGTATCTCTACCGCTCCTGCTGTCTCTAGAGAGTTGAAAACAGCAGGTCTGGGACAGGTAGCACGTCCGTTGAATAGGTCAGGGTTCCATAGCCGCAGGCAAAGCAGTTGAAACTGGAGCAGCAGCACGGCCAGGTGGACTGGGGACAGCAAGGAGTCATCATGCCAGGTAGTCCTGAGGCATGGTCCTAGGGCTCAGGTCCCCAGAGAGAGAGAAAGAAAGAGAGAAATAGAGAATTAGAGAGAGCATACTTTAATTCACACAGGACACCGGATAAGACAGGAGAAGTACTCCAGAAATAACAAACGGACCCAAGCCACCCGACTCATAAACTACTGCAGCATAAATACTGGAGGCTGAGACAGGAGGGGTCCGGGGACACTGTGGCCCCATCTGATGATACCCCCGGACAGGGCCAAACAGGAAGGATATAACCCCCACCCACTTTGCCAGAGCACAGCCCCCACACCACTAGAATGATATCTTCAACCACCAACTTACCATCCTGTGACAAGGCCGAGTATAGCCCACAAAGATCTCCGCCACGGCACAACCCAAGGGGGGGCGCCAACCCAGACAGGAAGATCACGTCAGTGACTCAACCCACTCAAGTGACGCACCCCTCCTAGGGACGGCATGAAAGAGCACCAGTAAGCCAGTGACTCAGCCCCTGTAATAGGGTTAGAGGCAGAGAATCTCAATGGAGAGAGGAGAACCGGCCAGACAGAGGCAGCAAGGGCGGTTCGTTGCTCCAGAGGCTTTCTGTTCACCTTCACACTCCTGGGCCAGACTACACTCAATCATATGACCCACTGAAGAGATGAGTCTTCAGTAAAGACTTAAAGGTTGAGACCGAGTCTGCGTCTCTCACATGGGTAGGCAGACCATTCCATAAAAAGGGAGCTATATAGGAGAAAGCCCTGCCTCCAGCTGTTTGCTTAGAAGGTAGGTAGGATAGGTAGGAGCAAGCCCATTTAATGCTTTGTAGGTTAGCAGTAAAACCTTGATATCAGCCCTTGCCTTAACAGGAAGCCAGTGTAGGGAGGCTAGCACTGGAGTAATATGATCAAATGTTTTGGTTCTAGTCAGGATTCTAGCAGCACTAACTGAAATGTATTTAGTGCTTTATCCGGGTACCCGGAAAGTAAAGAATTGCAGTAGTCTAACCTAGAAGTAACAAAAGCATGGATACATTTTTATGCATCATTTTTGGACAGAAAGTTTCAGATTTTTGCAATGTTACGTAGATGGAAAAAAGCTGTCCTTGAAACAGTCTTGATATGTTCGTCAAAAGAGAGATTAGGGTCCAGAGTAACGCCAAGGTCCTTCAGTTTTATTTGAGACGATTGTACAACCATCAAGATTAATTGTCAGATTCAACAGAAGATATCTTTGTTTCTTGGGACCTAAAACAAGCATCTCTGTTTTGTCTGTTTGAGTTTAAAAGTAGAACGTTTGCAGCCGTCCACTTCCTTATGTCTGAAACACAGGCTTCTAGCGAGGGACATTTTGGGGCTTCACCATGTTTCATTGAAATGTACAGCTGTGTGTCATCCGCATAGCAGTGAAAGTTAACATTATGTTTTCGAAGGACATCCCCAAGAGGTAAAATATATAGTGAAAACAATAGTGGTCCTAAAACGGAACCTTGAGGAACACCGAAATTTACAGTTGATTTGTCAGAGGACAAACCATTCACAGAGACAAACTGATATCTTTCCAACAGATAAGATCTAAACCAGGACAGAACTTGTCCGTGTAGACCAATTTGGGTTTCCAATCTCTCCAAAAGAATGTGGTGATCATTGGTATCAAAAGCAGCACTGAGGTCTAGGAGCAGAGGACAGATGCAGAGCCTCGGTCTGACGCCATTTTAAGGTAATTTACCACCTTCACAAGTGCAGTCTCAGTGCTATGATGGGGTCTAAAAGTTCAGTAAAGAAAAGTAGAGTAGATTTCAGTACAGTACACAATACCTTTTCATTGGGGGAGAGGAACAGCACTGGCCCAGTGCAGGTGGAAGTTTTAGAGGAAGTCTATGGCCTTGTTCCCAGACGTGTGTCTTCCATACATTACAGTGTAAACCTGACAGGCGAGGCTATGAGGATAGTGTGAAGTTGCTGAGTGGAGAATTTGCTCTGTATCCCTGATACATTACATTCCCATAACAGCAGAACGCAGCAGATCTCTGGAGGGCATTCTCTGGGATCAATAAAGCTAAACTGCTTGATAAATGTGATGAGTGCTAAAGAACTCATAAGGATCTGCTCTTTACGACTGTCTGATGTTATGTTCTCTGTTTAAAAGAACCTATAGATTTCCTGGGTGATTGTTAAATGTTCTATACGGCTGTTACTTGGCTTGAGAACTTGATGGTTGATTTTCTGTTCCAAGCAGAACCGTTTGTGTACTGTATGTAATGGGTTCTAGATGAGTTGCCGTGCGTGCACTCTGGGCCTCAGACCCCAGGCTGTGATGCTGCTGTTGCTGCGGACTGGTTGAGGTAGCAGGGCCTGAGATTGAACATTCACACAGGGCTGGCTAGTGGTGGAGTGGGCCTGCTACAATCACTCACACACCCCAGGCCCCGGAGATAAGGAGAGTAATCTGCTAATGAAACCAGAGGAATTATCCCAGGGCTCTACCGCTCCTGTTCCTCTCAGTGCTTTACCCCCCCCCCCCCCCACACACACACACACACACACACACACACACACACACACACACACACACACCAGTCACACACGAGCCAACAGCATTGTGTTTCCCTTCCCCTCACAATAAAACAAGTCCATTTAAGTGATTCATCTGAAAGGAAAGTGGGACCCTGAGGAAATAGGGGAGCAGTAGGGGAGCAATGATGCTGTTTTAGGCCTGGGGATTATTTTGCTGATCAGACTTTTTGTCATTCTATCATTCAGCATAATGTACCTACAAGCTGTAGGCCTATGACTATCTGCTCCATTCAGATATCTGGCTGCATTTCCATCAACGTTGTGTCTGTTGTGTTGGTATGGAGCCTTACAAGCACACAAGCATGACACAGAATGGGGTTCTTCATCTTTTGTCAGTTAAACAGACCAACCATTTACAGGGAAACACGTTAAGGGTATCGTATGGAAGATATTTTATTGTTTCTGCAGCATTCCCTCCATTCCCTTAAGACAGAGAAAACCCATGACAAGAAAACGCTTATAAAGCAGTTTGAGATTGAATAGAATTGTCCCAACTTTTCCCTGCTGTGCTACCACTGCTGTGTACTGTCATATTAGTAAAGGACAGACATTTTGCCACAGGTTTAGCCAAATATTTGTATAATAAATGAATCATCTACTTGATGTCTCTGTAATTATCAGTTGTTGGATGAGCATGCAGTCTGTTTACATGATGTGTGGAAGGAGGGCTCCCTTACTACCCAACTGTAAAAGGGGTAACATAATGCATAGGTTTTCACACCACAGGGCTACTGCCACAACAACCACTGCATATCCCTGTTTACACAAACAAATCAGTGTCTTTATCAGAGATGCTATTTGGTTAGTCAATGGTTAGACCAGTAGATTCTATTGGCAGTTTGGTTAGACACCCTTAAACAATCCATGGCCAACCCAACTGAAGAGACGCAGCATTAGTTTTAATTAGGAATTCACCAGCATCATTCATTAGATCCTTTATCCCGCCACACAATCACACACATCCTGTAATTACAGAGCCTGTTGGAGGGGAGTAATGCAGCTGGGCTCTGTGTGGGGGAAAGAGACAACTCAGGAAGGGAGAGAGAGAATGAGAAGGAGAGGGAAAGAGGAGTGCTATGGAATACTAACACACTTGCTGTCTGTAACCAAAGAAAGGCTTCCTGTCTGACCTGATGCATCATCGTTCGTCCATATACATCACTGTCTCTCAGCCTTTTTTGCCTTGTCATTGGCTCTCCTTGGCATGGGTTGCATTCGGAAAGTATGCAGACCTCTTCCCTTTTTCCACATTTTGTGACGTTACAGCCTTATTCTTAAATTAATTGTTTTCCTCATCAATCTACACACAATACCCCATAATGACAAAGTGAAAACAGGTTTTTAGAAATGTTTGCAAATGTATAAAAATAAACAGAAATACCTTATTTACATAAGTAGTCAGACCTTTTGCTATGATACTTGAAATTGAGCTCAGGTGCATCCTGTTTCCATGAATCATCCTTGAGATGTTTCTACAACTTGATTGGAGTCCACCTGTGGTAAATTCAATTGATTGGACATGATTTGGAAAGGCACACACCTGTCTATATAAGGTCCCACTGTTGGCAGTGCATGTCAGAGCAAAAACCAAGCCATGAGGTCGAAGGAATTGTCCGTAGAGCTCCGAGAAAGGATTGTGTTGAGGCACAGATCTGGGGAAGGGTACCAAAATATTTCTGCAGCATTGAAGGTCCCCAAGAACACAGTGGCCTCCATCATTCTGAAATTGAAGAAGTTTAGAACTACCAAGAATCTTCCTAGAGCTGGCCGCCCGATCAAACTGAGTTATCGGGGAAGAAGGGCCTTCGTCAAGGAGGTGATCAAGAACCCAATGGTCACTCTGAAAAAGCTCCAGAGTTCCTCTGTGGAGATGGGAGAACCTTCCAGAAGGACAACCATCTCTGCAGCACTCCACACCAATCAGACCTTTATGGTAAAGTGACCAGACAGAAGCCACTCACCAGTAAAAAGGCACATGACAGCCCCCTTGAAGTTTGCCAAAAGGCACCTAAAGGAATCTCAGACCATGATAAACAAGAATCACTGGTCTAATGAAACCAAGATTGAACTCTTTGGCCTGAATGCCAAGCGTCACGTCTGGAGGAAACCTGGCACCATCCCTACAGTGAAGCATGGTCATGACAGCATCATGCTGTGGGGGTGTTTTTCAGTGGCAGGGACTGGGAGACTAGTCAGGATCGAGGGAAAGATGAAATCAGCAAAGTACAGAGAGATCCTTGATGAAAACCTGCTCTAGAGTGCTCAGGACCTCAGACTGGGGTGAAGGTTCACCTTCCAACAGAACAATGACCCTAAGCACACAGCCAAGACAACGCAGGATTGGCTTCAGGACAAGTCTCTGAATGTTCTTGAATGGCCCAGCCAGAGCCCGGATATGAACTCGAAAGAACATCTCTGGAGAGACCTGAAAATAGCTGTGCAGTGATGCTCCCCATCCAACCTGACAGAGCTTGAGAGGTTCTGGAGAGAAGAATGGGAGAAACTCCCCAAATACAGGTGTGCCAAGCTTGTTGCTTCATACCCAAGAAGACTCAAGGCTGTAATCTCTACCAAAGGTGCTTCAACAAAGTACTGAGTGAAGGGTCTGAATACAGTACTTATGTGAATGTGATATTTCAGTTTTTTGTTGTTAATACATTTGCAAACATTTATAAAAACCTGATTTTGCTTTGTCATTATGGGGCATTGTGTGTAGATTGATGAGGGAAAAAACAATTGGATACATTTTTGAATAACGCTGTAATGTAACAAAATGTGGAAATAGTCAAAGGGTCTGAATACTTTCCAAATGCACTGTATGTAGTTCATAAATATGCATGACAGGATATTTGTGTCAATTACACGAGTGAGAGACTGATTTATCTTATTGAGGGATCTATGTCATTTACTGTATTATCTAATTTGCATAATTGATAAGCGAGTGTGTGTCCTTGCACAATGCAACAGCCCTGCGCTTCTATTTTTGCTTCCCGAGCCCAGTAAGCAGGCTTGTCGGGTTGATTTGTGAGCTCGCTGTGAAAGAGCGGTCTGGAAGTGACAGTGGCGATCACCCATGGCGGCCCGGGAGCCCTTAGTCTAACTGTGGAAAGGTCAGACTGTGACACCTCGAGCACCGCTCCCGTGCGCCGATATTTGTCCGGAGAGTCATGGCTGGCACCCAGTAAGCTTTCTCTGACAGAGCTCTCTCTTAATGAAGTGTGTTATCTGGAGCCTGAGTAATGACATGGAGGAGACTACTGCTCCCAGGGACACTTCCTCTGCCATCACAGGCCCAATGAGGAGAGCGTGAGTGACTGAGGCTGACTCTAGCAGTCCAAACTGCCTGGCCTGGCCTGAAGCTCTAGGGTCATACTGTTCTTAATTGTGATGGAGAGGGACATGATGTCGTCTTGTTCTCTGGACTGGAGAGATCCATCAAGATCCAATAGTAGCAGCAGCCATCAGGTTGTGTCCAGGCCCACAGCAGCATGTTACCCACAGCAGCATGTTACCCACACATGGCCAGACAGCCAGACATTCCCAGCAGGCATCAGTCCCCTCTGTGTCAGGAGCTCATTTAGGGAATCCTCTGCTGTTCACCCACACATCACATTGTGCTTGGCATGCTTTAATCGGGTGCATTTAAGGTCCACTGCACCCCATCTGTCAGACTACCAAAAATAGACATGCAGAGCTCTGACCACACTGAGGGCATCATGAAATTATCTGGTTGTTATGCAAATAGGGACAGTGAGAGATGGTAGATACAGTATATGGATGCTGTAGATAAACATTTGGATTAACCACATTATTTTCCTGACCAAGGCCACTAAATAGACTTCATTCCATTCCCATACTGCTATAGCGGGATACAGATTCTACATGAACTCAAGCAGAGATTTTCACATCCTTCACTGTGATGATGTTCTGTTAAACGTAGCCCCCACACAGCATTAGGAGGCTGACATGTTAACAATAGCAGTGTGACTGGTTTATCTGACACCTGATATACTTGACCTTGAAGCATGTTCCTTTGAGAGTTATGTTATGAGCTTATGAGTTTGATTGTGAGGAGCATGTGTGTTTACTGACCCTATTACTGAGCTCCATTAAATGGCCCCCAGTGAGCCAGTGGGGAGGGAGTGAGGTGGCACGTGAGGCCTGTTTTTCCCTGGCATGGGGAGGAAGGTGGAGAGGGTTAGGAGTGGAGCCAAAGATGGTAGATAAATTAAGATGTCTTACTCAGGCAGTTTATCATTGGGAAACAATGTCAAAGTCAAAAGTGGGCAAAAGTGGGCTTTCTCTCTCGCGTGCGCATGCTTTCCTGCTTGAGCTCACGGTTCCTCCGTTATCTCTGGCATGCTTACGCAAGAGAGGGAACGCCCACTTACACAGACAGGATTTTATTATATGGGAATTTTATTCTATGCCCAATAACAGCTGGCTCCAGTCTACTTATTGTCCCATCCCCGCCCCCACCAGAAAAATATTGCAAGGGAGATGTCTTGCTTTCTTTACCATCTCTGGTGGAGTGATCAGCGCCAACATTAATCTCTGTTCAATTCCTGGCACTGATTTATCACCTCCTCATCCAAATCACAGTTATTAGTTAGACTGGGAGTTGCAATCCTCTTAATATGTCACACACGTCATGCGTAGAAGACACTACATCAGCAGCTGCATGTGTACATCCACTTCAGCTATTAAAATGTAATGTACACCATAATACACACACAGTGAGAGTATATATATATATATATAGTACCAGTCAAAAGTTTGGACACACCTACTCATTCAAGGGTTTTTCTTTATTTTTACTATTTTATACATTGTAGAATAATAGTGAAGACATCAAAACTATGAAATAACACATATGGAATCATGTAGTTTTCATCTATATTTTTCATAGCTGTCTACATGTCACCACAGATCGACACTGGCACTAAGACCGCACCAAATGAGGTTTATACCGCCATAAGCAAACAGGAAAACACTCATCCAGGACATGAGTGTGGTGCCAGGACAACAACCTCTCCCTCAACGTGATCAAGACAAAGGAGATTGTGGACTACAGGAAAAGGAGGACCGAGCACGCCCCCATTCTCATCAACGGTGCTGTAGTGGAACAGGTTGAGAGCTTCAAGTTCCTTGGCGTCCACATCACCAACAAACTAACATGGTCCAACCTCACCAAGACAGTCGTGAATAGGGCACGACAAAACCTTTCCCCCACAGGAGACTGAAAAGATTTGGTATGGGTCCTCAGATCCTCAAAAGGTTTTACTGCTGTACCATCGAGAGCATCCTGACGGGTTGCATCACTGCCTGGTATGGCAACTGCTCGGCCTCCGATTGCAAGGCACTACAGAGGGTAGTGCATATGGCCCAGTACATCACCGGGGCCAAGCTTCCTGCCATCCAGGACCTCTATACCAGGCGTTGTCAGAGGAAGGCCCTAAAAATTGTCAAAGACTCCAACCACCCTAGTCAAAGACTGTTCTCTCTGCTTCTTAACAGCTTCTACTCTCAAGCCATAAGACTCCTGAACATCTAATCAAATGGCTACTCAGACTATTTGCACCCCCACCCCCCCCTCTTCTACGCTGCTGCTACTCTCGGTTATTATCTATTTATAGTCACTTTAATAACTCTACCTACATGTACATATTACCTCAATTACATCGACAGTGGTGCCCCTGTTATTCTTATCTCTACTTTTTTCATGTATTTTCTTAAAACTGCATTGTTGGTAAATGGGTTGTAAGTAAGCATTTCACTGTAAGGTTGTATTCTGTTGTATTCAGCACATGTGACAAATACAATTTGATTTGCTACTGTATAAGAACAGGGTATTGAAACACGGTGCCAGTGTGTCAGAATTCTAGTCCACCCAGTCCCAGTACACATGCTCATCACAGGACAAGTGCCATTCCTCTAGACTATAGTTAGATGACTGACACAGTGTTAAGCTGACAGCCTGGCTGAGCCTGCAGTATAAAACTCTTAGGTTGTAGACTAGGTAGAGAGATGTATTAGTTGCCTGCCTGCTGAATGGATCACCACCCTGTTCCAATGAGCTGTAATCATCCCTGGTGTGTGCTTTTGCTAATACAAAGCAGTCCTCACAAATGCCTGAGGGAAAACAACTTGTAATGGTGGTGTGCAATGTTTGTTGGAAGCTCAAATAACTTATCTTTCTGGAATAATTCAGAGAGTTTAGCTATTATTATGGAAAACATGTTGGTCTGAGTGATATTTTAAATGGTAATCAGTGCTGGGAGCTGGATATGTCACGCCTTGGTCATTGTATTTTTGTGTTTTCGTTATATATTTGGTCAGGCCAGGGTGTGACAGGGGTTTATGTTATTGTATTTCGTATTGGGGTTTGTAGTATTTGGGATCGCGGCTGATTAGGGGTGTTGTATAGGCTTGGCTGCCTGAGGCGGTTCTCAATCAGCAGTCAGGTGATTCTCGTTGCCTCTGATTGGGAACCGTATTTAGGTAGCCTGAGTTTCGCTTTGTCTTTTGTGGGTGATTGTTCCTGTCTCTGTGTAGTTTCACCAGATAGGCTGTAATTAGATTTCACGTTCCGTTTGTTGTTTTTTTTGTATTAATTAGTTAGTTCATGTATCGTTCCGTCATTTGTTTTCATTAAAGATCATGATTAACCACCACGCTGCATTTCGGTCCTCTCCTTCAACAAACGAAGAACGCCGTTACAGGATAAGTCTTTCAGCGATGTGTCAGAGAGGGAGGGGAAAGGCTTGTGAAGGTGGGCAGTCTCCTGTCCTCTTCTATCCTCTCCTTCAATGTCTTCCTACTGGGCACAGACATCAGTTCAATATCTAGTTTTGATTTACATATGGTTGAGTTGTCAACTAATGTGAATCAAAGTGAAATCAGCCAGAAATGTCACAATGTCATGGACTTTTTTCAAATCAAGTCAGTTTTTCACGTTGATTCAACATCATCACATAGATTTTGGGGGATTGCAATGATGTGGAAACAACATTGATTCACCAATTTGTGCCAAGTGAGTTAACTTCTCTTTTATCTCCTATAAATCCATTCTTACGTCATTAATGCCTTTAAATCTTCATACTTATACTGTGTGATAATTGATGTGCGTTGTTTGGTTATCAAGACCCAGTATCATATCACCCTCCCCGTCCCTGAGTCATCTCCCTGAACAAATGTCAGTCTAAGCCAGCCAGTTGTCAGCACACTTAATCCATTCTCTCATTGTGCTTTAGCTATGGAGGTTTCTGGCCTAGACTCTGCAGGTGGCTATAGTGGCTGTCATTAAAATTGGATGAATCCTGGATATCTCCACAGGGTCTGGAAAATATGAAGCACATTCTGCTATCAGTAATTACCTCCCTCTTTCCCTCAATCTCACATTCTCCCTCATGTCCTCATGAAGTTGTTGAGTTCCTGGGCTGGGCCGGACCACTTGTTCCCTATCCGTGGGGATATTTCCTCAATGTCCTTTTAAGTTGTTAGTTGTGGTCTTTTCTTGTGTTCGCTGTGAGTTTCTCATGCTATTGTTTTTCCCTTATCTTGCAGCGGGATGCTAAAGGACAGTATCTATTCGACCTCATCTGCCACCACCTGAATCTGCTGGAGAAGGACTACTTTGGCATCAGATATGTGGACCCAGACAAGCAGCGGGTGAGTGAGTGTGTGTGTGTGTGTGTGTGTGTCTTGTGTTGGATGAAGCATACTGCAGTGGAGGTGACCGTTTAAAGAGATACAGATTGAAGATATGTTATTTTATTTATTTATATCACGGCACAAGGCGAGACCCAGATGCAGACACAGGAGGCAGATGGTTGGAGCCTTACAATGTTTATTAATCCAAAGGGGTAGTCAAGAGAATGGTCGTGGACAGGCAAAAAGGTCAAAACCAGATCAGAGTCCAATAGGTAACCGAAGGGCAGGCAGAATCAAGGTCAGGGCAGGCAGGATGATCAGGCAGGCCGGAAAGTAGTCCAGAGTCAGGCAGGGCTCAGAACCGGGAGGACGATATAATAGAAAAGGAGTACGGGAAAAACACGTTGGTTGACTTGACTAAACATACAAGACGAACTGGCACAGAGAGACAGGAAACACAGGGATAAATACACTGGGGAAAATAGGTGACACCTGGAGGGGGAGGAGACAATAACAGGAACAGGTGAAACAGATCAGGGCGTGACACTTTCATAACATACGCTTTTAGAGAGACACTCATACAATCATCATCATCAGCAGCAGCAGAGCACAGAGGGTTATTACTCAGAGATGGCTTGTAGCTGCACTGCTTGATACATGAAGAATTAACATGTGCTCACATTGTGTTTTAGCATCAGAGACAAGACCGGTCCTCCCCATCCTGCATTTCTTATGCTGCCACTCAGGGCTATTTCTGTGGTTGTTGTTGGGGTGAGGGGTTGGCGGAGAGAGGGAATTGATGGAGTGAATGTTGCCAGAAGGATGGGGGATGAATCAGTGCCTGATATACAGGCAAAACCAGAGTTACCTTCTGAACTGACCCTAGAGAGCACTGCCACTGCACAGTGTCTGCTCTTCTGTCTGTCTCGGCAGGCCCAGGCATGCTGGTGGTATAGTATTATAATTTGAAAGACCATCCATTACTGTCATTTATAGAGAGAGCTGTTATCTCTGTATGCCCTTACTGTTCAATTTGCTTCAGTATGATGATGATGATTTAATTATACAAATCAGGAACTGATAGCATTAATTATATGATTCTTGTCAGATTAGAGATGGATGTTGGATATGAACGGAGACAGGCGTGAAGCTGACATGACACAACACAGGTTTTCACACGTCTTTCGATGAACTGTCATTCCTGTTTATTGCATTTAACCTGCTTCATAGAGTCATATGAGCATGGTGTCAGTGTCATTGCAGGATCTTTAGACATGTTTAGCTTTTTTCACACTTTGATCATATGTCTTTTTGTTGTTGTTGCAGCATTGGTTGGAGGTCACAAAGTGTATTGCCAAGCAGATGAAATGTAAGTCTTCAGTGTCTTCCTCTTCATGCTATGATCATTCTGCTAATTGAGCAAGTATAGTTATCATCACCATGGAATCTTTAACGACGCATCATCTAATTTGACTAATGAATGTGCATTTGAATTCAAATGGTAGGAAGTTACTGTATTGGAATTTCAATAGAACTAGATTCTCCATTTGACTGGAAGGACAGAACTGTATGAATAGTCTCTTCCTAGCAAAAGATAATCCACACAAAAGGTCTCTCACCCACTCTCTTGCAAATCATCATGAACTGTGTCTCCCTAATTGTGGATACAGAGCTTAAAGGGGAAATCCAGTCAACATCTATCTTTTGGAGAAAAAAAATCATTAGTCTACTGTTGATACAGTCCCAAAATGTTTTTCATGCCAGCAGTCAAGTTTTCAAGATATTGGACTTTCAAGAAGCAAAGTGTCACCTTCCACATTATTATGATGATGCAAAATTATTTTTTCCTTTAAGCGAGATTCCGTTTGCCTATTCGACTGTTTACCTTGTGATGATATGAAGTAAAGATTTACAGTAATCATTTGTCAGTGCCCCCTTCACAGATTGCTTAATTCATGACTCTAGTTATTTTAAATTCTAACTTCATAGTGTCTGAATCAAACACATGTCAGGTTAGAACTATCCTAGACACTTTTGCAAGGCGGTACATTTAGAGCATTTTTTCAGTGAATCATTTAAACTGTGATCGTGAAATGTTCCTGACTATTTGGTTCTCCATTTCCTTTGTTCCCCAGCCCAGCCTCCATTCACCATGTGTCTCAGAGTCAAGTTTTACCCCCCTGACCCCGCTGCTCTCAAAGAGGAAATCACCAGGTAGGACCACTCCCCCAGCCTCTAGTATGAAGAGGAAGTCAGGGAAAGCAGACATGAAAGCTTTGTGTTTAAAAATCTTCAATACCTTTTGCCTTTTCTAAAGCAGTTTCAAAGCAGCAGCTGGTGTTTATCACCTTTTCTCACATTTCCCCCAGAAATGTTTGTGTTCTGAATGCACTGACAGTATTTTTTCCCAGACATTATTGAAGGGCCTCTATAATAAAAGAGCACTTCGTCTGAAAACAGTGCGATAAATAAAATAAAAAGACAGTGCTGTTTGAAGTTGAGATGTATGTAAAAAGCCTTCCTAAGTAAGCTTGTGAGCGAGCCTGCTCCCTGAAGTAGAATGGCTGCTAAATTGCGAGGTTGTGTAGCTGTGCTCTGCGTTGGTCTCTCTGGCTTGCTGACTGCTGAGGGAAAGAGGAAGACTGAGGGTCAATTACGGCTAGCAGACTCCTCTAAATGATACATGATTAGCTCCCAGCTAGCTCAGATTAGAATCACTTATGCATTTCTTCGCCTGACTCCCTCATTCCCTGTGCAGTCTGCAATGAGGTCACCCAGAAAAGCCTCTCTGTGCCCTCAATAGGGCCTTTAAACGCCCTCTGATACTCTCTGATTTCAACCACTTGATGATGACATTAAAGAAGCAAGTACATGTGCAATTGAGTATGAGTGTGTTTATTGTGTCTGTGCATTAGTACATGTGTGTTTGCTAATGACTATTACAATTTGTGTATGTGTTGAAAGGAGGCACACCAACCTAGCCTGTGTGAATCAGGTGGTTGCCATCTCATATTCATTACCGTCCAGGGAGTCTACACTTAGGTGTGATGAAATGAACACAGAATGCAGAGTGCAGATAATGAATTATGTGAATTATGAATGGATGGAGAGTGGGGAGGAGGCGATAAGGAGAGTGAAGGCTGAGGAAAAGAGAAATATAGTTCGCAAGAGATATGATGAGAGTGGTAGGGCAGGATAGACCACCTCATACTAGAGAGAGGAAGAGATATGATGAGAGTGGTAGGGCAGGATAGACCACCTCATACTAGAGAGAGGAAGAGTGAAAGGAGAGGAAATAATCAATGACACAAGTTTTCTTCAATATAGTTTCCTCATTAATCGCATACTGAAGCGATACTGAACAATACATGGTACACAGGTTAGACCACACAATGAGGGAAGAGGATAGAGATGGGTCAAATATTCATTTAAATTCACAGCTTTTCTTCACCAAATCTACCGACAGCAGAGATGTGAAAGGCAAGCAGAAAAGACAAAAGAAATGTAGGGCAGACAATTGACAGCATCAGCCATTTAACTGGAGTCACCCAAAGAGAGAAAAGGATTTTTTTTTTTAGCACCTATGGATCCTTAAGTGACATATTAGCTGTTGTGAAGCTGGCCTAGATGACAAAATTACAGCCGAGGATATGTACACTACTGTTCAAAAGTTTGGGGTCACTAAGAAATGTCCTTGTTTTTGAAAAAAGTGTCATTTCTTGTCCATTAAAATAACATCAAATTGATCAGTGTAGACGTTATTGTATTGGAAACGTAGATGGAAACGGCTGATTTTGAATGGAATATCTACATAGGCGTACAGAGGCCCATTATCAGCAATCATCACTCCTGAGTGCCATTACGTTGTGTTAGCTAATCCAAGTTGATCATTTTAAAAGGCTAATTGATCATTAGAAAACTATTTTGCAATTATGTTAGCACAGCTGAAAACTGTTGTTCTGATTAAAAAAGCAATAAAACTGGCCTTCTTTAGACTAGTTGAGTATCTGGAGCTTCAGCATTTGTGGATTCGATTACAGGCTGAAAATGTCCAGAAACAAAGAACTTTATTCTTAAACTTGTCAGTCTATTCTTGTTCTGAGAAATGAAGGCTATTCCATGCAAGAAATTGCCAAGAAACTGAAGATCACGTACAATGCTGTGTACTACTCCCTTCACAGAACAGCGCAAACTGTCTCTAACCAGAATAGAAAGAGGACTGGGAGGCAGCTTGAAGCTGCAAGTTGAGGACTTGTGAGGCATCTGTTTCTCAAACTAGACACTCTAATGTACTTGTCCTCTTGCTCAGTCGTGCACTGGGTCCTCCCACTCCTCGTTCTATATTCCATAAAAAATCTGCCATTTCCAGCTACAATAGTCATTTCCAACATTAACAATGTCTACACTGTATTTCTGATCAATTTGATGTAATTTTAAAGGACAAAAAAGGTTGCTTTTCTTTAAAAAACAAGGACATTTGACCCCAAACATTTGAACGGTAGTGTATATTCTTCTCATTCACATACATGGGTTCTCCTGGGCTCATTTTGGTGTTGGTTGTTGGAAGTTGGTATCAGGGGAATCTGGGGTCCGTTGGGTTGTTTCTCCCACTGTTTCTATTACGTGTTACATTCACTTCAGAATCAATAAATGGGCAATCCTGTACTGTAACCATTGGTAACACCTGCTTTGTTCCAGGTGTTAGTCTCAGTCTGCAGCCAGTGTAGCTGCTGTATCTGTCAGGACAGTGCTGCTGTGTTCTGGGAAGCTCTGGTCTTGTCTGGATTCTAATCTGGAGGCTTGAACAGAAACACAGTCAGTCGACAATAGCAGCAGTTTGCCTCAGGGCATCCCCTACCAAACCCTGTCCCCAACATCTTTTGAGATTTATCTGTGGCGATGTCTTGTTGCAATAGATCTAAAAATAAGTGTGGTCTGTAATGTTGATGAATCTCATTAAAGTAGACAGGTGACTGAGATCCATGACCTCTGACCTTCTTCGCCCACTCTGTTCTGGTCCCAGATATTTAGTCTTCCTGCAGATCAAGAGAGATCTGTATCATGGCCGCCTCCTGTGTAAGACGACGGATGCTGCCATGCTGGCTGCCTTCATCCTGCAAGGTACAGTGACAGGACCTGACAGGCTGGATTTGCCTGCCCCACTCTCTGCACTGCACCTTCACATAACTTCTCTGCCAGTCACTCCACCATAGAGATGAATACCAGCCGGGGAAAAAAACACCTGGATTTCTCATAAGGATGTAGTTATCACTTTGTAAATTATATGCCCTGAGGGATTCTTACCTCCATATTGACTGATCTCTACTGTATACTAAAAAGCATTAAATTAAAATGTTAATGCAGACAACACGTGCACCTCCATACTAATTTACACTGTAAAACCATAGCTGACAAACAAAGATGGGACAGCTGATAAGTAAGATCAATGCTTTGAATGCTAAACGTGAATTTCATGCTAGATTGTAAGCCTGATTATCAGGCATCTTGCTCTCAGCAGTATCGTTAGCTGTATAAGCATGGAGCTCACACGCAGAAGACCCTCGAGAGGCAGGCAGGCTGTATGTTTGAGGGGTACGGCGAGCTCGCTGGGGGAAAGGATTGTCAGAGCCGCCTGAGGGAGCTCAGTGTGGTATGAAGTCACAAATAAACCACAGCAACCCTGGGCCAGTTTAACTTGTCGTCATTAAGAGCTCTGCTGACATACAGCACAAGCTGCCTGTGAACTAACAACACCTCGGCAAGGGTGCCAGTAATGTGTGTGTAGAACTGTGTAAATACTCACCTTAGCCCTAATAATTATTGTTTAAGAGTTCACACTTGCAGTTATTACTGCGAACATATTCTGTATCCACTTTTTTTATGATTTATTGAATGGAATGATGTTGTGAATGTTAGATATATTACTGTATGTACTATATGTAACCATGTATGGTTAGACTGTGGTGCTGTGAAATGGTAGATCATTTGTATGAACTGTGTTCCAGCTGAGATTGGGGACTATGACCCTGGGAAGCATCCTGAAGGATACAGTTCTAAATTCCAGTTCTTCCCTAAACATTCAGAGAAGCTGGAGCGACGAATCTCAGACATACACAAGACAGAACTGATGTAAGGACCAATCTACTGTTTCTCTTTAACCTCTCACACGTGCATGAACGTTCATACACACACTGCACCTATAAGATGAATCAATTTGACTGAGAAAGCACTAACTACCATTGTGTGAATGCTTATTGTCTTGGAAACTAGTTCCTTCACACTCTTCTCAAACATTTGTTTAATCAATTGGAAAACCTTCCAATACCTGCAACTAGTAGAAACAACCAGGTAGGCTGGCTAATGGCCCACTGTCATTTCAGGGTGTTGCAGAGACAAGATGGTGGGATTTTCTTGAGCACAAAAACTACCTTTCATTAATACAGTCATTATTATGAGGGTCGTGGCCCAAGACGTGTCATGGAGTGCAGTGCAATACACCTAATGAAGTGAAATACGGTAGTGTGTGCACATACAAACACTACTTTCTCTGCCAGCAGGTTAACTGATGAAGCATCACTGAGGGTTTCTTAATGATGATACACTCTACTGGGCACAAACGGGTTAAATCAATGTAGTTTCAACATCATTTGTCAACATATTGTAACATGGAATCTATGTGGAAAATATATTGAATTTCAATTTTTACCTTTGAAACGTCAGATCAATATAAGATCCATTAACAGAAGAAAAAAATAAAAGGCTGGGCAGCACCTCCTACTGGAGAGTTGATCTATCTACAACTATCCCTTTGGGCTCATTCAGGGTTTTAGCCCAGCCCTGGCTTAGCTTTGATATTTGTCACTGACTATTGCCAATGTGTTATCATGAGAATGATTGTTGAGAAATCTCGACTTAATAGTTGAAATATTGCTATCAAAGTCATTATTAAGGGTATTTTCAATAGAGCAAATTAAATGTAACCATACTTTATCAATCATACAGTAAATCATCAATAATGCTATTTAAGCCTACAGTGTATGGCATTTGGGAAGTCATCAATAGCTATTGTTTAAATTCAGCCCAGCATTCAACTAAAAATAGATAATACAAAGGGTGCCTTCAGAAAGTATTCATTCCTTTTGTAATACAGCAAATAGCCTAAAATTATTATTAAACATTAATTAAACATTATTCAACATTAAAATGGGTAACACATCGACGGACACATTTTGAGGTTACAATAACAATAAATGTCTTGTTATGTAATCATAGAAAGCGTGCATATTCACGGACACAGGTATGTTGAAATCTTCACAATCGGAACAGAATCTCAAATGGTGTTGATCACTTGCACCATGTACTTAGATGTAATCTCAACTAACTGCAATTCAGGTTATTTGGTTGTGCTATTAGATCAAGCACAGTGATAACCCATTAAGTTGTTGTATAAATAAAATATCTGACATTGTATTCCCATTTGAACATTGGTGTGCTTTTAAATGGTTGAAAGTGCAGTGATAACAGAATTCAACAGACTTTTGGCTATTTTTTTGTGGGTACCAGATATTACCCAATTCTCCACATTGTAAAGACATGGTGTTCCCAGTGGGATAGGCTGCGACAGACACTTCCCAACATTGATCCTTTACACTCACCCTCAGGCCTCTAAAGTTCATGTGGTTGAGGCCACATGGATAATGGTTTAGCCATAATGTCTGAGCTATTTATCCTCCCACAAGGCACTTCTCCTTTGTTTAAATCATAATTAGTGTGAGATAATGTGCTCTACATAAATGAAAGACATTGAAACATGGATCAGCCATTTTCACACTAGCTCAGAGTCGATTTGAAGGTTCTTTATTGTTGGTTCCCATTACTGAGTGCTTTGTCTAGTGACCCAGCTCAGTGAACTGGTCATGGTCATGGGACATACTGTATCCTGTGGACAGCATGGAGGATGTGACTGACCAAAGGAGTGTAGTCAGAGGTTCATAGATAAAGGATCTTTAAAATGATAATTATAGATAAGATCCTCTGCTGCTCTCTAGTGGGTTGTTCATGTCTCACCACCAACAAAACACCTGTCAACATGCCTGACTCTGTGATCACAGAAAATATCATTGGAATGCTGGGACAGGTGCCTATTTGGATCTTTTGAATGCACCAGTAATTCAAGCCTATAGGGTCAATGGCATCTATTCATGTTTTTTCCATTGATTGTGATGGAGGTCAGGCTGATGCTCACGTTACTCCATTGCTGTTGAATGGTTGGTGCTTGATTAAATGTTAATTGGTAGAGGTACTGTATCTAGGATGGTTGATACACTGTCTGGCCATCTATTCAGAGCTCTCTGGTCTATTCAGCATCATGCCAGCTCACTCTGTTGATCACTCCTCTGTGTAAGGGGAATACAGTGGCTTGCGAAAGTATTCACTTTCCTTGGCATTCTTCCTATTTTGTTGCCTTACAACCTGGAATTAAAATTGTTTTTTGGGGGGGTTTGTATCATTTGATTTACACAACAAGCATACCACCTTGAAGATGCAAAACATATTTTTTTGTGACTAACAAGATATAAGACAAAAAAACAGAAAACTTGAGCGTGCATAACTATTCACCCCCCCAAAGTCAATACTTTATAGAGCCACCTTTTGCAGCAATTACAGCTACAAGTCTCTTGGGGTATGTCTCTATAAGCTTGGCACATCTAGCCACTGGGATGTTTTCCCATTCTTCAAGGCAAAACTCCTCCAGCTCCTTCAAGTTGGATGCATTCCGCTGGTGTACAGCAATCTTTAAGTCACACCACAGATTCTCAATTGAATTGAGATCTGGGCTTTGACTAGGCCATTCCAAGAAATGTAAATGTTTCCCCTTAAACCACTCGATTGTTGCTTTAGCAGTATGCTTAGGGCCATTGTCCTGCTGGAAGGTGAACCTCCGTCCCAGTCTCAAATCTCTGGAAGACTGAAACAGGTTTCCCTTAAGAATTTCCCTGTATTTAGCGCCATCCATCATTCCTTGATTTCTGACCAGTTTCCCAGTCCCTGCCAATGGAAAAACATGTTTTTCCATTGGCAGGGACTGGGAAACTGGTCAGAAATGAAGGAATGATGGATGGCGCTAAATACAGGGATGGTGTTCTTGGGGTGATGAGAGGTGTTGAGTTTGAGCGTTTTCCTTGATGGCCAAAAAGCTACATTTTAGTCTCATCTGACCAGAGTACCTTCTTCCATATGTTTGGAAAGTCCCCCACCTGCCTTTTGGCGAACACCAAACATGTTTGCTTGCTTTTTTCTGTAAGCAAAGGCTTTTTTTCTGGCCACTCTTCTGTAAAGCCCAGCTCTGTGGAGTGTACGGCTCAAAGTGGCCATATGGACAGATATTCCCATCTCCGCTGTGAAGCTCCTTCAGGGTTGAAACAAGTGCTTTTTTTCATTTCACTTTACAAATTTGGACTGTTTTGTTTATGTCCATTACATGAAATCCAAATAAAAATACATTTAAATTGCAGGTTGTAATGCAACAAAATAGGACAAATGCCAAGGGGGATGAATACTGTTGAAGGCACTGTAGTTCTGTCATAGTTAATATTATTTATGCATTTTACCTTTGCTTCTTTCTTTTCATAGACCTGTATTGATGTTAAGCTTCTTAATCAGACATTGATGCTCTCTCTCAGTGGCCAGACACCTGACACATCAGAGCTGAATTTTCTCCAGAAAGCCCAGATGCTGGAGACATATGGTGTGGATCCTCATCCATGCAAGGTTGGGTGGCCAATTCTCACACACTGCTGCTTCAGTTTAAGACATTTGCATTAAAATACCCTGTTTCCTCTACTTGATGTTTGAGGTCTCTCTTGGTAGAATGGATAATGCATTGCTAAAGCAAATGGCAGCACACATGCATCTACACAGTCATACAGTATGTATGTGTGTATTTGATACAGGTATCTATTGTAGGTCTATTGTGTTGTGCCATAACAATGTGAGACACTGTTTTTTTGTGTATGACAGGATGTGTCTGGAAATCCAGCCTTTCTTGCCTTCACCCCATTCGGATTTGTCGTGCTTCAGGGAAACAAGAGGGTTCATTTTCTCAAGTGGTGAGTAGAATGATTTCTGCTCTAATGCTGATTTCTGGGGTGGCAGGTAGCTTAGTGGTTCGAGTGTTGGGCCAGTAACCGGAAGGTTGCTAGATTGAATCCCTGAGCTGACAAGGTACAAATCTGTCGTTCTGCCCCTGAACAAGGCAGTTAATCCACTGTTCCTAGGCCGTCATTGTAAATAAGAATTTGTTCTTAACTGACTTGCCTAGTTAAATAAATAATCCTAAACCACATACCACTGCTGGTTCTACATTCACAATCAGTGGAGTGTGTCCAGCGGATTCTCTCCTCCTGACCAGAGGGCCAGCATGCATATAGGTGTCCCATTGTCTTAGTTAGTCGCTTCTATTCTGGGCATATGATTTCACAGGCCTGTCTGTTAGAAATCAACTTGTTTTTAAATGCACAAGGAAAATACATGTTCTCAACCACAACAAAGAATTGATCATGCATTCAGCAGTGACTGTAAGAATCCTTAATGACATACATGGATGAGTGCTGTGCTAACATACTATTCCATACAGCCCCTCTCATTAAGCCAGTAGCCCACTATATTGGGTCTGTAATAGTTAAATATGAGTTAGATCTTCACTCCTGATATAGAAATCCCACCACCTAATTCAGTACCGTATGTCTGTAATACTTACAAATTCTGGCCAAGCAGACAATGTGAATGTCACAATGTGTTACAGCATTTACAGCTGCTTTGTTTTTTTTATCTTCGGCATATTCTCCCATCCCATGTCTCCAGTTTACCTGGGGTATTATCAGATATGTGTTCTGTTAGCCAAACATGGAGCTCCATTGCTGTTTGTGTGGTCTGCTAGTGGTTGTGATTAATTTTTTAAGAGCTTGTGGCTCTCAATGCAGTTGGTTGTGTGAGTAACTATCCCCTTCCTTGTGGGCAGGAACGAGGTGACCAAACTGAAGTTCGAGGGAAAGATATTCCATATATATGCAAATCAGAAGGAGGTGAGAGCATAAATTATTGATGTGTTGGGGGAGTCAAGTATAGAGAGCAGCGCAGTGACTGTTCTATGGCCAATACTCTCTGAAAACAGGTCTTGGAGATAGCATGTTCTAGTCATACCACAGCCCGGTGTGTTCAATAAACAGCAGTAGTAATAGTAATGACTCTTGAAACTGAGAAACTGTTAGGGTGTTTTATTTTCCTGCACATTTATTTCTAATGTGCAGGACAAAAAGATCATCTTGACGTACTTTGCACCAACACCTGAGGCCTGCAAGCACCTGTGGAAATGTGGAGTGGAGAACCAAGCCTTCTACAAGTAAGTGTTATTCTTCCTCTAAGTCATAGCTATACACTTTACTCCAGGGCATCTGTGAGAGCTATCTAAAGAGGGCTCTCCTCTCCTCTGACCTTGAAGTGTCCTGAGAGCAGCGTTGTCAGGCTGTTTATGAGATAGGGAATGAGACGTGAGGCAACGGTGAGCTTTTGTGAGTTAGTGTGCACTGGGACATGCCAGTGAACCCTGCGCGGCTCCTCCAGAGAAATGAGTGCTCCTTCCGTCTCAGCCATGGCTGATTGTGTGTCCTCTCCCCCTACCTCTGGGAGGTCCCCTCCCCCTGCAACACATCAACACAATGACCAGAGAGAGTCTAGTAATGGATGAGGGTGACAGGGAAGGTTGCTGAGGAGCATGTGGGTTGAGGGAGTGCTCAGGTGATAGGAGATAGAGAAAGGGGGGGCAAACATAGGGCAGCACAGCACCCACAGAGATGGAATTAGTATGTGTTTGCATCCCAATATTACTCTTTATATACATCACAGAAGACTGAAATATAACAAAAATATTTTTTTTAAATATAACTGTTTGACATAGAAACACCAAAGATGATGAATTATGAAATTATGAAAAATATGAATAACATTCCACCCGTGAGGCCACTAGTCATTTGACTGCAGCAACAGGCTATAATGTAAAAAGTATGATGTCACCCCTCTTCTCTTTCCTTTCTTCTTCTCCACCTCTCTTCCCCTCCATCAGGCTGGAGAAGTCGAGTCAGGTGAGGACAGTATCCAGCAGCAACTTGTTCTTCAAGGGGAGTCGTTTCCGCTACAGGTACAGTAAATTATGACAGTAAGTAGAGGGCACTGCAGATAGCCCACAGCTATGCTGGAGAGGGCCCTGCTGTAACGTCAGTCTACTTTACCTGAGCCAGGACACAGAGGGGACAGGGAGGGGGACAGTGTTACATTCAGAACAATGTTTCAGCATTCATTTCATTTCATTCCTTTCACATCTGTGAATGCTGAAGTGCTAGGAGCAGGGAAATAACTTTAAAATGACTGGTTCTTGTTACTGGAAATCTGAACTTTCTAATGGTTTATAATAGCTACAGTATGTTGAGTCCATTATGTTATGATGAAAGGTTGAGTTTGTGTTTCAATCTTTTGGAAAATAAATAATATTGCAGTGTAGTCTGGAGACGGTGATTGGGTTAGAGAGAGTTGGGTTCACCAGGTTAATCTAATCTCAGTTCTTGTGTACTGTACTGATGCTTCTCACTGAACTGCTCTGTGTAGTGTGTGGCACCAGGGAGCTATATTATTGTGCTTTATTGTAGTGGACGAGTGGCGAAAGAAGTGATGGAGCAGAGTGCCAAAATCAAACGAGAGCCTCCAGAAATACACAGGTAAAATCAATGCTATTCACTAGATGTCAATGTGGGCACTGTATCATCCATCTCAGATGACATGTGTGTGTGTGTGTGTGTGTGTGTCCACAGGGCTGGCCTGGTTCCCAGTAGAAGCTGTCCGTCCATCACTCACGGGCCGCGCCTCACCAGTGTTCCACGCACCCGCCGGAGAGCCGTCCACATTTCCATCATGGAGGGTAAGTGTTTGACCTGACCCCTGACCCACTACTCCCCTCAGTCAACACTGGCACTCCATAACAATCCCCACGGTCATGTTATGGACAAAGGTGAATCATTGTCCCATAAGAGCCTTTAGGAATGTGGACAGGAGTGACACAGCTCTATATTGTTGTCTGTATCCAAATGAACACATGTACAGTAATCTGGATAGTTGTGGAAATGGGTCGCCATGCTTTAGTTTGGGTCTAAGGTTTTAAAGGTAATCTGTGGATATTTCAATGGAGGGTGTTAAATCCAAACGTTTTTAAACGTATCAGGTCCTTGCTCCTATTTGGAAGTATTTTATGCCCCCCCCCCCCCCCCAGAACACACACACACTGTAACCTGAGCTAAGCCATGCCCCTGCTTGTGGGAGTGGAGGGCTAAGTCACAGGTGTGTGTGTCACTCAGGCTGGTCTATTTCAGTGCGAGCTATCAGCACTAGGGGTGTGTGTGAGCGAGGAGTACAGTGCCAGTACAAGGGCAGCTGGTGCAGCCGTCAGTCAGTCCACCTACTCTGAACCCAGGGGCCTGGGGCCTGCGGTTGGGCCTGCCCTGCTCCTCCTCTCTCACACATGTTCTGACCTGCCTCTGTCCTCTATCCCTGAGGCTAACCTTACAGGCTGACACTGCAGCATGGGCTCAGGTGAACAGGAGCAGCAGGACTGAAGACCTGTCCTTGTCACAGCTGAGTCCCTGCCTGTCTCCCAAATACACAGTACAGTATGTACACCTGGCTATACACTCTATGCTGCTGCAGTAGAGTGGAGAGTGTGAGTGAAAGGGTCTGGTGCTGTATGTATCAGAGAGTTATGACAAGCTCTCACCTGTCAACCGTTACCCCCCTGCCTGTGCTGACTGGGTGTCTTACAGTAGTATTAATACCCTTGCTGAAAATAGCCAAGGCCTTCCTCTCCATGTATGTCACTGCCCTGGGTGGGGCCTGGACATGGCCAGTGCTGGTCGTCTGAACACTGCTACAGCAGGACAGTCGCTCTCGCTAGCTCTCATACTGCCAGCCAAGACTGCAGCCATTGGCCTAACACATAAAGCGAGGCCAGCGCACCGCTGGGGCTCTGGGACAGGGTCCACCAGGATAGTACACAGACGTGCATGCTTTGAGCTTTTGAAGACACCACCATGGTGAAGTGTCTGATCCGCATCACCACACGGGTGAACGTCCACCTGCGGATGATCAACCACTGCTACCGGGATGTAAAGGTACGCGTGCTGAGCCTGGGACCCCGGATGCTTGGCAAGGCCCTGGGCGTCCTGCCCCTCTACCCTGCCCTCACTGGGCAGGAGCCTGGCAGCCTCTCCCCCCTGCCTCCCCCCATCTTGCCTGGCACCCCTCTGCCCGATGGCTGGCCCCAGTCCAGCACCCCGACAGGTAACCTCATCATCATCACCCTCCTGGAGTGTTACAGTGACCAGCTCCCTGTGTGTTAATTCACTCCCACCTCATCAATGTTAACAGAATGGAAATGATGCTATGCCTTTGATGTCTGATCCTCTAAATCATATGGTCCTTGGAGGGCCTTTGTGAACAGTCTTTGGATCTATTTCTTGACCTCTTTGAGTTTCATCGGTTCATTTATCCTTCTGCTGGTTTAGAGGAAAGGTAATCTGTTTATGGGTCTTCTTATTCTGGTTGTAATGGTTGAGGTACAGACTAGTGAGGTGATACTGCTTTGTTGTTGATTTGTGAAGGTATGATTTGATTTTGAATTCAGGTAAATATTCAGGTTGATATTTTTTACGTTATTTTGGCCTTTGGAGGATTTTGACTAGCTTTACGCTATGTCCTCCGGAAGATATATTGTGTAATGAAATGTCTATAGGTTGCATTTTGCAATCTGCCTTGCAACCAAGCATATCCTAGGATGTACTGAAGGAGATTACCAATGAGTAAAGATGGCCTCTCACTGCCACCCATTACAGAGGCATCCTGCTTTTGCTTTTGACAGGATCTCAGCAGTCAGCATGGCTTAACAGAGCTGGCCTATGGATGAAAAGAACACATATGAGCATTAAAGGAAAGATTCACCCATTTTGAATGTTATATGGTTTTTGAGCATTTCTGAGTGATGTTCTATCTGAGCTATTTTCCATTCAAGAAGGCAGAAATACAGCTGGAATGTTTAGAGGTCGTATGCCTGCTTAACAGCAATAGCTCAGATACACATGAAAACATGAAATTACCCCGGGAATCGATAGAACATCACTCAGAATGGGAGATTCTTTCATTTCAAATATGCCTCATCATCAGGAGATGATATCCCTCTGCCTCTATGAAGGTGTAATATTTCTGCGGTGGCTGTCTGAGGATTGGAACGGTCAGCGCAAGCTCAACTCTTTCTCATCCGCAGTGACATCTGTCCTGTAGCTCGTAAAAAGAGAATATACACTGAACAAAAATATAAACTCAACATGTGAAGTGTTGGTCCCATGTTTCATGAGCTGAAACAAAAAATCCCAGAAATGTTCCATATGCACAAAAACCTTATTTCTCTCAAATTAGGAGTATTTTTGTCTGTAATAAAGCCAGTTTGTGGGGGAAAACTCATTCTGATTGGCTAGGCCTGCATTCCCAGTGGGTGGGTCTGGCTGCCAAGTGGGTGGGCCTATGGCATCCAAGACCAATCCATGGCTGCACCCCTGCCCAGTCATGTGAAATCCATGAATTTAAAGGGGCTGCCCTCCATCTCTACATGAAATCCTAATTAATTTATTTCAATTGACTGATTTCCTTATATGAACTGTAACTCAGTAGAATCTTTCAATTTATTGCATGTTGCGCTTATATTATTTGTTCAGTATAGATACATTTGCATATCCTTTTGGTATATTGAAAAATGCTGCATTTGCTTTTTGTAGAGTAAGCATGCGATCACTAATGAGCTAGTGTAACGATGTGCGCTGAGAGTCGGGAAGCATGTTTAAGGAGTGTTTTAATAAATGAACAGAACATAATACAAAATAAGACACACTAACAGCACACAGACATAAATAATAACACCTGGGGAAGGAACCAAAAGGAGTGACATATATAGGGAAGATAATCAGGGAAGTGATGGAGTTCAGGTGAGTCTGATGACGTGCAGGTGCGCGTAACGATAGTGACAGGTGTGTGCCATAACGAGCAGCCTGGTGACCTAGAGGCCGGAGAGGGAGCACATGTGACAGCTAGCAACCTTTAATGCATCCTAAGGCTTACTGTAGGCTACCCCAGAGACCAATACTGTGTAAATAATTATTAAGAAAACTTTTTTTTTAAACTCTTATTTGAGAATGACCAAATGCTTTATGTGGGGTGTTTATTTATAATTGCACGTATCTTATTTATATTTATTTATATGTTGTGGATTATGATGTTCTCCCCCTGCTATTGTATGAACCTCACATTTTGTGGGAATTATAACTCCCTGCATGTAGGTTGAAATTAGCAATACTTAGTGAGTGTTATTATTGTCTGAAAAATAAACCTACCCACTGTGATTTTCAAGGTTTATACAAGGGAGGGCTCAGCGTGCTGTGGGACTAATGAACAAGCTGCTAATCAGTATGGAGCATGTGCTTCTTGAGCTCTCTGTCACTGGACATTCCCCACTCATCAGACCTTCATCTATAATAGATCAATGGTTCAGTCCAGAGTGATGTTCATATGATCCATCATTAAGCAACTGGATTGCATTATGTTACTGTATAAACACATTGATATCCACTCACATGGTTGAAACTCAATATCTTATTAGGTGTTAGCACTGTAGTGTTGTGTACTGGAAACCCCCTCTGAGTCTGTTTCCCTCTCTCTCCACTCCCTGCCCTGGACAGGTCTGGAGTCGTTGCGTGACAGTGCCCACTCTACACCTGTGCGCTCTGTGTCCCATGGGGACTCCTTCATGCCGCGCTCCCGCAGCCTAGCCAGGGACGCCAGCGAGGGCTCGGCGGTGATCTCTGACGAGGCCTACAGCCCCTCTGACAGCATGCTGCCTACCCCTGTGGCAGAGCACAGCCTGGAGTTGACCGTGGCACGCCAGGTCAACGGAGCCCCCTGCAGCATCAAGGAGGAGAAGGAGTCGGAGGCAGGCACCCCCTCGTTGGGGGATGCTGGCGACTTGTCAGACAGTAGAGCGACGGTTGAGGGTGCAGAGGGAGCCTCGCCGCTCAGCGAAGTGGAACAGGTGAATACGTTTGTTTTAAGTGTCCTCCGTTTGCTTCTTGTGACCATTGGACTCCTCTTTGTCTTGCTCTTCCTCCTCATCGTCCTCACTGAATCCGACCTTGACGTTGCATTTTTACGTGATATCCGCCAGACCCCCGAATTTGAGCAGTTCCATTACGAATACTTTTGTCCCCTCAGGCAGTGGTTTGCCTGCAAGCTCCGCTGGGCGGGCAGTTTGCTCATTAACAAATGAGAGAGAGCATGAGGCCGTAGAGTGCGTAAGCCCAGACGATTAAAGCTCCGGAGAGATGGAGGGCAGTCCCTTTCCAACCATGAACCCAGCTTCTCTCATGATACTCCTGGAATCACTGTGCCAGGAGTTTCTCTCTCTCCCTCCATTTTGAGTTACTCCCCCCTTTTTCCCCTTTGTTTTTTACAAACCCAGAAGACATGTTTTTTTTTTTTTTGAATTTCAGGTCATTTCAGGTATTTTATTTTTTCAAAAAATATAAATGAAAAAATAAGAAACTGAAATTAAAGAACTGAAGTATTTTTTAACAGGAACAAGACATTTTGTTGCAACGAATGAATGAATGTTGCCTACATTTACTATGTATTGTTTGGAAAATAAATTGCATTTGCATAGGGGAAGAATGTGATGCAAGGATATCAGGGAAGCCACCAAGTCATCGAAATGGTTCAGAATGAAGTGAAATGAATACAGCTTTGAAAAGTGTTCAGTGAAGTAGACAGTCATGCCTTTTAAGATGAAGAAACATCCATCCCAAGCCATACATCTAGAATGGTTTTCATTGATCAGAACAAAGCGCAAGTGATTGAAATTGAGTAAGTCGGGGATGATTACCAAATGCCTTTTATGAAGAAAAAAGTATATGATATGAAGAACGTTTTAAATTCGAATTGTTTTAAAGTTATACTTTAGTGGAAATACAATAGGTGTATAAAGTAGAAGCTGTGAAGTTGAAATCCATTTGAAGTTTTTATAAAGGATACAGTTAAATTAACCAGTGACCATGGTGTTATGTGACCCCATAGTGTCAGTAACTGTTGATGATCAACATCTTGGAAACACTCACTAGCACCAATAGGACCAGTCTAGGTAGATGTGCAATACTCTTTAGGTTAAATACTCCAGTACTTTTGAATGTGTGCATTTGTTTTGTCATATTTCTTCATTTTGTTTTATGTACATTTCTTGATTATGTTAAGATCTGTTGAAATGTATGATTTCTTTCAGTTCCATATCAACCTTGCTCTTCATTTTTGCGTATATTATACTGTAATTAATTGTTAGTATAAGAATAACAATGATGTACTTTTTGTACAAAGTAGTTTGTTTCCTATTGACAGTTTTTCCATGTATATTTTTAACAGAACTGAAATGATATTTTGTTATTGAAGATGAAATTATAATTTTTTTTAGCTCTGTGTTTCAAGTGAGGTCTGGCATTTATGGACATATATGAGAAGGGGTTGACTCAAAAACTGGGCTTTTATCCAGATCCACTCCGTATAGATCACAACTCTCTCACTCCACCAGCATGCATACTTTTTAGTTGTCAAGAGAGCTATTTAAAATGCCCACTGTAGGCCAGGAAGGCACAACAGATGGTGGAGGAACATATATACATATTGTCAAAAGTAGACTGGACTACAATACCAACAGAAAACATAGTACTCCAAAGACAATGCAGATTGGTCAGTCGTTTTCCACGTTTTGAGAGGTGTCTGTGCAGACTATTCTGTCTCATAGCTCAAGGGAGCAGTAATTCTGCTGTCATGGCTGATATTGGGTCAAATCTGTTTTTGTGGGGTTTCATCTCTACCTCCTCTACTGTACCTGGTCCAGGTGTGTGTGTTGTGTGTTTGTATGTAGGAATGTAACACACTTCAAGCTGATAATGTGAAGTGTTGACAGATAAAAAATATGGTCTTATTTTTTTTAAAGTGAGAGAAAACGATACAGAAAGATATTGACAGAAAGAGATTGAATGAGAAAAGGTAGAGGTTCAAGGGATGTGAAAATAAATGAGCACTGATGAGTCGACCAGCCTCACATGCCACGAGGCCGGTACGAGTATAATCAAAGGGGAATGCATATGTGACCATTTGGTGCTCATGACTATTGGCTGCAGCCATTCTTGTTTTGGCCTGTTATTTAACACCATGACCTCCACAGAGTTGCTCCATGCTCTGATCCCCCAGCGGTGCTGTTGCCTGCTCTGCCCTGGGGAGCCCAGCCTGGGCCCATGTATCCAGAGCACTGCATCCCCTGGCCCTGAGTGTAGTCTGTCCCCCAACAGGACCCTGCTAGTTGAAGTAGACCCGGCAAGGAAGACACTGCAGCATATACTAGTCAATGCTACGGCTGGGTGTCTACTGTGGTCCTAGACATTTCAGTTCTTAACCCTCCATCAACAGTGTGGGGCCCAGACATCTGCTGTGTGAAATACCCATGTTTATGGCAGAGGTGTGCTAAAAGCAGCCCTTAGTAGCAAATCTGGTGCAGTAACAGTTACGTACCATAGAAAGGCAGAAATTCCTGAGTCAAATATGCATGCTCCTTATGCTCGTGTATCATGCATGCACTTCCAATGAACAGCACACAAAGATAGAGGATGACTTGAAAGGTTGAATTTGTCTGTACCTGGATGGGGAGTGTTGATCCAGTATGCAAGATAACAGTACTTTTTTGTTATTTTATACATTCATATTTCCTATTTATAACTTGCCTAATGCTAAATACTGTAAATGTCAACAAGACAGTTCCAGACAGTCTGTTAGTGTTACTTCTTAAAGGTCAGGGAACTGGAAGAGAAAAAAGGTCAATTGATGGTCTATGTTCGTACACATTATCAGCATTATGCAGCTTTAATGTTCTTTCCAAGCATGCAACAATTAAGGCAGCATCATTCAATAAGCAATAATCAGTCAAATTGTAAGAGCAAATGGACATAGAAATGTAAACAGAAGTCTTACACTGGACATTGTGCTGTTTTTTTGCAGTGTCAAAAATCAGTTGACTGTCATTGTATACTACATGGTCAAAAGTATGTGGACATCCCTTCAAATGAGTGGATATGGCTATTTCAGCCATATCCCTTCAAATGAGTGGATATGGCTATTTCAGCCACACCTGTTGCTGACAGGTGTGTAACATTGAGCACATAGCCATGCAATTTATTGTGAAGTGGAAACGTCTAGGAGTAACAACGGCTCAGCTGCGAAGTGGAAGGCAAGCTCACAGAACAGGACAGCCGAGTGCTGAAGCGCGTAGCGCCTAAAAATCGTTTGTCCTTGGTTGCAACACTCACTACTGAGTTCGGCACCATTGGACTCTGGAGCAGTGGGAATGCATTCTCTGGAGTGATGAATCACACTTCACCATCTGGCAGTCCGACAGACTAATCTGGGTTTAGCAGATGCCAGGAGAACACTACCTGCCCCAATGCATAATCCCAACTGTAAATTTTGGTGGATGATAAATAATGGTTCGGGGTAGGCCCCTTATTTCCATTGAAGGGAAATCTTAACACTATGGCATACAATGATGTTCTAGATGATTCTGTGCTTCCAACTTTGTGGCAACAGATTGGGGAAGGTCCTTTCCTGTTTCAGCATGACAATTCCCCCGTGCACAAAGCGAGGTCCATACAGAAACGGTTAGTAGAGATCTGTGTAGAACAACTTGACTGGCCTGTACAGATCCCCAACCTCAACCCCATCGAACACCTTTGGGATGAATTGGAACGGCGACTGCGAGCCAGGCCTAATCGCCCAAAATCAGTGCCCGACTTCACTAATGCTGTTGTGGCTGAAAGGAAGTCCCTGTAGCAATGTTCCAACATCTAGTGGACCAACTCCAGAATGAGATGTTCACATACTTTTGTCATGTAGTGTAATTACATTACCAACAAATTAGAGCTCATGGTACGCGCCTTTTCCTTTTTCATAAAACACAGTAATAATGTAAAATGAAGAGTTATTATTCTTAGTATGTACCATATTTTATAGATGTTTTTTTCCTTCCATTGTTAAAGCTCTTATTGGGATGTTGGAATTCATTGTGACCGAAGGGTCTTTCCCGTGCCTGGAATCTTTAGTCCCTAACAGCTCTGCATTTTTAACAAAGGGGCAAATGAGTGAATGGACAGAGACAGATGCAGAGTACCCTCCTCATAATGTATGGACTACCCTTTAATCTCACAGGCTTAAATGGAAAACACTGTTTACTATGTAGCTGTTGTTAATGTAGGGTGGTGGTTACTGATCCCATGTGATGTATGGTCGGCACTTACGGCAGAGTGAGTCATTTGTGTATCTGAGGGAAAGTTATGTAGTTCTATATCCGTCTGAATCTGTACAGGCACGTTGCCTCTGAAAAACCTTGAATCTGTACAGTACATTTGATCTGGTGATGTCATGTTTACATTAGTTTCTTTGATCTCTCCTGGGAACTGGCTGTAGTACTTGTTTGTCTGGTAGATGTTTCAGACTCTTGCTGGTAGTGTGTAAAACAATAGGGGATTTCTGTTATCTTTGGACAACTGCCCTGGTTTACATATAGTATGTTAGAAATCATTATGGAAACCACAGACTAATAAATAACATTGATTGGCCATTACTCTGATTAAAGGAGGTACAAGATATTCTACATGACAGTTTGCCAATGACATGAAGATGAAATAGTAGTCAAGTGAAAAGTACAGCTTGAAAATTAACATGCCAGCAGATGAGCTAGTTTAACTGCAAAAGGTAAATGGCATTGAGCGGTCTTTTCCTGAAGGTCCCCTTTACTCCCACAGTAATGCTACTTAACAAGTATAGGGCAGACAGAGCTACAGCTATAGAGCTGAGGGAGTTAATAGAACCAGTCATTATTATGTCACCTTGTTGTAATATGCTTCCACCCCATCGCCAGCTCCCAAGCAAACACTCACACAGCTGTGCATATACATGTAAATAAGTGTATATGCACAGCTGTGCATATACATGTAAATAAGTGTATATGCATACGTGTCTGTAGACGTGTCTTATGTATCTTTCTCTCTCCAATGAAGGTTGCTGTTTATTTACGTAATATGAATATACAAATGTGCCAAATCCAGTTCAGATCCATTCTGAATCCCATGTTTATACTGTAGAAAACCTTCTGTACAAAACAGTATACAATATTGTTTCTCTCTGATAGTCCCTTGTAACTGGTGCCATTAAACTATTCAAATTTGAAATAAACATTGAATAAACATTTAAAAATGGGCTTCTTGTGGTTTATGGCTCTTCAATGCAAATTACACTTTTTTTTTTTAAAGCTCAGATTATATAGTGCCATCTACAGGGAACATTACACATTCCATGCTTTTGGGTAAATGAAAGTACAGTATTAAGGGCGTGGTTCAAAACAAAACACAATTTCCCATATTTACCTTTTCCAGAAACCAGTATCACATTTAGGAATAATTTATGAGCCTTTATTAAAAGTGGAAAACTTCACGTCAGAATGGATAAGAAATACTGCTAAAGAAGCAAAAAAACAAAGACTATTGAAGACGCTGTACAGAAACACACATTCGTGCAACAGTTAAAATGAAACAAGTAAATAATTTACAAGTAAATTGGAATCAAATTGAACCCCAGTCTCAAATCCTCTACTAACTAGGAGTTTCCTTGCTACTCCAAAATCCATCTGTTAGACTCCAGGTATGGCCAGGAGTTATACTCCTACAGTACAGAGAAGGATGGTTTGAGGAATGGCCGGCTGTTTGTTTGTGGTGTGGGGAGGGCCATAAAGCCGGGCCTCCTCCCCACTGGGCCTGCTGCTGAAGGCCTTGAGCCCCGCCCTGCTGCTGACGCACGTCCTGCTGCTGACCCCCGGCCTTTAGATCCACCTCTGGAGTTGGACCCTGTCCACGACCCATTGTTGCTGTACTTCCTACACCAAGAGACAGGAGTGCAGAGAATGAAACAGGTAAATGTAGATGCCAGATAGTATTCTGAATCAAAGTCTGGCATGAAATAACTCAAATATACAGTTGCAAGTACACTGCTCAAAAAAATTAAGGGAACACTTAAACAACACAATGTAACTCCAAGTCAATCACACTTCTGTGAAATCAAGCTGTCCACTTAGGAAGCAACACTGACAATACATTTCACATGCTGTTGTGCAAATGGAATAGACAACAGTTGGAAATTATAGGCAATTAGCAAGACACCCCCAATAAAGGAGTGGTTCTGCAGGTGGTGACCACAGACCACTTCTCGGTTCCTATGCTTCCTGGCTGATGTTTTGGTCACGTTTGAATGCTGGCGGTGCTTTCACTATAGTGGTAGCATGAGACGGAGACTACAACCCACAAGTGGCTCAGGTAGTGCAGCTCATCCAGGATGGCACATCAATGCGAGCTGTTTGCTGTGTCTGTCAGCGTAGTGTCCAGAGCATGGAGGCGCTACCAGGAGACAGGCCAGTACATCAGGAGACGTTTTGGAGGCCGTAGGAGGCCAACAACCCAGCACCAGGACCGGTACCTCCGCCTTTGTGCAATTGTCTACATATGACGGTTTGCCAATGACATTGTGTTGTTTAATGAATTTATTTGCAAATTATGGTTGAAAATAAGCATTTGGTCAATAACAAAAGTTTCTCAATACTTTGTTATATACCCTTTGTTGGCCCTATTTTGGTTTCATCTGACCATATGGCATTCTTCCACTCTTCTTCTGGATCATCCAAATGCTCTTTAACAAACTTCAGACGGGCCTGGACATGTACTGGCTTAAGCAGGGGGACACATCTGGCACTGCAGGATTCGAGTCCCTGGCGTCGTAGTGTGTTACTGATGGTAGGCTTTGTTACTTTGGTCCCAGCTCTCTGCAGGTCATTCACTAGGTCCCACCGTGTGGTTCTGGGATTTTTGCTCACCGTTCTTATGATCATTTTGACCCCACGGGGTGAGATCTTGCGTGGAGCCCCAGATCGAGGGAGATTATCAGTGGTCTTGTATGTCTTCCATTTCCTAATAATTGCTCCCACAGTTGATTTCTTCAAACCAAGCTGCTTACCTATTGCAGATTCAGTCTTCCCAGCCTGGTGCAGGTCTACAATTTTGTTTCTGGTGTCCTTTGACAGCTCTTTGGCCTTGGCCATAGTGGAGTTTGGAGTGTGACTGTTTGAGGTTGTGGACAGGTGTCTTTTATACTGATAAGTTCAAACAGGTGCCATTAATACAGGTAACTAGTGGAGGACAGAGGAGCCTCTTAAAGAAGAAGTTACAGGTCTGTGAGATCCAGAAATCTTGCTTGTTTGTAGGTGACCAAATACTTTTTTCCCACCATAATTTGCAAATAAATTCATAAAAAATCCTACAATGTGATTTTCTAGATTTTTCTTCTCTAATTTTGTCTGCCATAGTTGAAGTGTACCTATGATGAAACTGACAGGCCTCTCATCTTTTTAAGTGGGAGAACTTGCACAATTGGTGGCTGACTAAATACTTTTTTGCCCCACTGTATGTAAAGAAAAAAGTATTTAATAAAAATATTTCATTCATTCAGATCTAGGATGTGTTATTTTAGTGTTCCCTTTATTTTTTTGAGCAGTGTATATAGAATATCGCTAAAATTCATTTGAAAAAACACACAAAAACACATGTACAGTTGAAGTCAGAAGTTTACATACACCTTAGCCAAACACATTTAAATTCAGTTTATCACAATTCCTGACATTTAATCCTAGTAACAATTCCCTGTTTTAGGTCAGTTAGGATCACCACTTTATTTTAAGAATGTGAAATGTCAGAATAATAGTAGAGAGAATGATACATTTCAGCTTTTATTTCCAGTGGGTCAGAGGTTTACGTACACTCAATTAGTATTTGGTAGCATTGCCTTTAAATTGCTTAACTTGGGTCAAACGTTTCAGGTAGCCTTCCACAAGCTTCGCACAATAAGTTGGGTGAATTTTGGCCCATTCCTCATCACAGAGCTGGTGTAACTGAGACAGGTTTGTAGGCCTCCTTGCTGGCACATGCTTTTTCAGTTTTGCCCACAAATTTTCTGTAGGATTGAGGTAAGGCTTTGTGATGGCCACTCAAATAACTTGACTATGCTTGGGGTCATTGTGCATTTGGAAGACCCATTTGCGACCAAGTTTAAACCTCCTGACTGATGTCGAGATGTTGCTTCAATATATCCACAATTTTCCTTCATGATGCCATCTATTTTTAGAAAGTGCACCAGTCCCTCCTGCAGCAAAGCACCCCCCCAACACGACGCTTCCACAGCCGTGCTTCATGGTTGGGATGGTGTTCTTCGGCTTGCAAGCCCCCCCCCCCCCCCCCTCCCCTTTCCTCCAAACATAACGCTGGTCATTATGGGCAGACAGTTCTATTTTTGTTTCATCAGACCAGAGGACATTTCTCCAAAAAGTACAATCTGTCCCCATGTGCAGTTGCAAACCGCAGTCTGGCTTTTTTATGGCGGTTTTGGTGCAGTGGCTTCTTCTTTGCTGAGTAGCCTTTCAGGTCATGTCGATATAGGAAATCGTTTTACTGTGGATATAGATACTTTTGTACCGTTTCCTCCAGCATCGTCACTAGGTCCTTTGCTGTTGTTCTGGGAATGATTTGCACTTTTCGCACCAAAGTACGTTCATCTCTAGGACAGAAAGCGTCTCCTTCCTGAGCGGTATGACGGCTGCGTCGTCCCATGGTGTTCATACTTGCGTACTACCGTTTGTCCAGATGAACGTGGTACCTTCAGGAGTTTGGAAATTGCTCCCAAGGATGAAGCAGACTTGTGGAGGTCTACAATTTTTTTTCTGAGGTCTTGGCTGATTTCTTTTGATTTTCTCATGATGTCAAGCAAAGAGGCACTGAATTTGAAGGTAGGCCTTGAAATACATCCACAGGTACACCTCCAATTGACTCAACTGATGTCAATTAGCTTATCAGAATCTTCTAAAGCCATGACATTTTCTGGAATTTTCCAAGCTAAAGGCACAGTCAACTTAAGTGTATGTAAACTTGACTGGAATTGTGTTACAGTGAATTATATGTGAAATAATCTGTTTGTAAACAATTGTTGGAAAATGACTTGTGTCATGCACAAAGTAGATGTCCTAACCGACTTGCCAAAACTATAGTTTGTTCACAAGAAATTTGTGGAGTGGTTGAAAAACGAGTTTTAATGACTCCAACCTAAGTGTATGTAAACTTACGACTTCAACTGTGTGTATATATTATATATATATATGGTTCCACACACACACACACACACACACACACAACCAGTCAAAGTCTGGACACACCTACTCATTCAAGTGTTTTCTTTATTTTTACTATTTTCTACATTGTAGAATAATAGTGAAGACATTAAAGCTGAAATAACATGGAATCATGTAGTAACCAAAAAAAGTGTTTCAAAGAAAATCTACATATATTTTAGTAGCCACCCTTTGCCTTGATGACAGCTTTGCACACTCTTGGCATTCACATGGGGACCGCCACTGGAGAGGAAGACCCAGAGTTACTTCTGCTGCAGAGGATAAGTTCATTGGAGTTACCAGCCTCAGAAATTGCAGGCCAAATAAATGCTTCAGAGTTCAAGTAAAAGACACATCTCAACATCAACTGTTCGGAGGAGACTGGGTGAATCAGGCCTTCATGGTCTTTGCTGCAAAGTAACCACCACAAAAGGGCACCAATAAAAGAAAAAAGACTTGCTTGGGTCAAGAAACACAGGCAATGGACATCAGACCGGTGGAAATCTGTCCTTTGGTCTGATGAGTCCAAATGTGAGATTTGTGGTTCCAACTGTTAAGTACATGTATTAAGTATCCCTATCACGGCGCCATCACTCTTATTAGTATGCCTGCGCGGGGGTTGCCATTACCTGAGTGCAATGGCAACCATATATTGTGGAAATAGGGTTGAGTAAACGTTGTTTAACTGGAACCTAGTTGTGTCATTTTAAGTTAACACCAGTAGGTGAACAGATGATCTCCGCATGTGTGGTTCCCACTATGAAGCATGGGGGAAGTAGTGTGATGGTGCTTTGCTGGTGACGCTGTCTGATTTATTTAGAATTCAAGGCACACTTAACCAGCATGGCTGCCACAGCCTTCTGCTGAAAGTGTGCAAAGCTATCGTCAAGGCAAAGGGTGGCTACTTTGAAGAATCTAAAATCTATTTTGATTTGTTTAACACTTTTTTGGTTAATAGATGATTCCATGTGTGTTATTTCATAGTTTTGATGTCATCTATATTATTCTACATAAAATAGTAAAATAAAGAAAAAGCCTTGAATGAGTAGTTGTCCAAACTTTTGACTGGTACTGTATATATAAAATGTAATCCTTTTTAGATGTAATTTTAAGGCAGCAAAATGTAAAGACTGTACTCATAAGCAGGTGTGTAAACTTTCACTTGTCACTGTATATGACTGAATATAAGATTTGACATTTGACACATAACACTAACCCTTTAGAGTTGGAGTTTGTATATCCTTTTCTCTTTTTGGATTTCTTGAAGGCGGGGGCCTTTTTCCTTTTCGCTCCTCTGCCGTTGTTACTGTTGAAATAACTGGAAGATCCAGCGTCGTCCTCATAACAGTCCTCCTCGTCGTCTCCGCGGCCTCTGCTTGTGTCTATCCATGCCATAGTGGAGCTTCCTTCAGTGGTGTCAGACTGCTCCTCCACTGCAGAGGGGTTCAGTCAGACAGACACATGTTAACACAAACCAACTACACTACAGGTCCAACACAGCAGGGCACAGATATCACTGAGTAGGAACATGAACATATGAAATCCAGTATTATCGAGTTGTATAGGACATGCTTTCCCCAGTATGGTCACTCACCAGGTAGCTTCCACTCAGAGTATTTCTGCAGAAGCGCGATGACATCTGCTCCATACTTCTCCAGTTTGTCCTCCGTCACACCATCAATCGTCAACAGCACATTCGGGTCGGCCGACAGAGTCTCTGGGAGAAGGAAACCGTTTTACAACAACGACTGGTTATTGGAAGTCTACCAATATAATGTTAGGTAAACACTTGCTTGGTCTAGAAAGGAATATGAACATGAATGAAATACAACAAGTCTAAAAAGTGGTGTATGCTCTCAGCACTCACCGGCTATCTTCTTCAGGGTGGCAGTGGAGAAGATGTTGTAATAGTGAATGCCAAAGACTTTGCCCAACCTCTTGCACAGATCAGTGAGCTCCTGCAGACACTTCTGGACCATCTCCTCACTCTTGGAGACATCCTTGGCCACAGCAGTTTTGTGCTTCCTGATGCTGGAGGCACTCTCGGTCTCATAGAACTCCACCTAGGACAAGGAAAAATAACTGTCCCCATTTCTACTGCAGGGATCTCACAAACATAACTAAATATGTGAAGCTAATAACGAATGACAGTACACGTTCACAACAGTTGTTGACATATCGAATGAGAACTAAGTTTATGGACCAATTTAATGTGTGGTGTGTAAGCTCACCTGCATGTGTCCCCCGAGGACATTGATGGCTTTGGGTCCAGCAGAGATGTAGGCCACTGCCTGGCTGTTGGCTGTGATGTACAGGTCCTCCACCAGAAGGTGATCCAGAACCAGCTTCTTGAACAGCCGGTCAGCGTTGTGTTTGGAGTAAGCCTTTCCTATCGCAAACATCCCTGACTGGATACGGGCGGTTTTAGCACCTGTCAGAAAGCATTGTTGAGTTTCTCTCAGAAATACTAAACATACAGTAATTTTTTATCATTCAATTAAGTGGTGCTTTAATTTACTGGTTACCCAAGAAAATGTCCACCAACATGTTCAGAGTCAGTCGGTTTTGGTTCGCAGATTTGCTGTATCTGGAGCCAACTTTTTCACAATTCTCCTGGACAAATCTCACAATCTTCTTCACATCTTCAGTCACGTTTCTTGCTTTGTATTTCTGAAAGTGAAAAATAACAACCAGTTTGACTAAATAGAAACATTTCAAATTCAAACATTATAACCACATAGCTGTAAAAATACTGCAGTGAAATAGAACAAGTGCTGAGTCAAGGAAAAGGTTAATAGTAATAATGGGTTCATTATCAAGGGTTAACTCTTACATTGGGTCTGGCACAGTTGTCACAGATGACATCAGGGTGTTCCTTGCAGAAGCCTGGGTTGAACTTGTGCTCTCCAAAGTAAGCCAGCAACTGTATCCTTCGGCAGTCCATCACGTTCTCACAGAAATGTACCATACTGTGCAGATTGTTCAAGTGAGTGGCTTTGGTATGGTGGTTTCCATCTTTGTCCACTGATCAAAACAGAGTGGACATTTTCTCAATATCACTTTCACACTTTGACATACAGGATTTTAGACATTGTCCATAGAGCTTTCCATACCTCCATGGAAATGTTCCAATACGTGATATATAACCCATACAAAATTGCAGACTATTATTTGTAAGTCTATATAGTCAAAATTCAGATCTGTACTGGTGAGGATTCTCTTGATGCGGATGACGTCAGAGTAGGAGTAGAAGAGGATGCAGTGAGAGATCTCTCCGTCCCTGCCTGCTCTGCCTGACTCCTGGTAGTAGCCTTCTACTGACTTGGGGAGACTGGCGTGGATCACATAGCGCACATCAGGCTTGTCGATGCCCATGCCAAAGGCTATGGTGGCACATATGACCTGGAGGACAGGGATACAACATTAACTCTGGGTTAATGATAGCTCAAGTAGTATGAAGGTGGTTAGTGACATTAACGTGTAAACATCTGTTAAAATCACCTCACCTGGCAGCCATCCTGATTGATCCATTTGGTCTGCACATATTCTCTGTCTTTGTCATTGATGCCTGCATGGTAGGCTAGTGCTAGTATACCAGCTCTCTGAAGACTGTCAGCCATGTTGTCACAGTCATTACGGGACAGGCAGTACACAATGCCAGAATCACCTACACACAAGGAGTAAAAACCAGTCATGATCCCAGTCCTCAAAACACTTCATTCCACTAGCATTAAAAACCTATGACCAAGTGAGGGAGAACACTAACGTGGATAATTCTTCTTGATCCAGTCAATGCAGTCCTCATCTACCTTCTTGGGTTTCTTGGGTAACACAGCATATTTGAGGTTGTTTCTGTTGAAGCTCATGGTAAACCTGAAAGAGAAATGACACCATGAGGAACATTCATACAAACAGCTGCTGTATGTTTACATAAGACAATACTACAACTGCACTGGTGTTTTTCCCCAGGTAAGGCACGTCTTAGAGCACATACACCTGAGGCTGGGTCATCTGCAACTGATTGAGGATGTCCTTCTGGACGCGGGGGGTGGCAGTGGCGGTCAGGGCCATGATCGGCACTTTGGGGAACTTCTGCCGCAGCTCGTACATCCGCTTATAGTCTGGCCGGAAGTCATGGCCCCACTGAGAGAAACAACAGGGCATCAGGTTCATCGTCTCCCTCTAACACCTAACATTAGACCAGATAATGCATCACATATAGGAACCTACCTGACTGACACAGTGAGCCTCATCAATGACAAAGCGTGCTAGAAGACCTCTCTCATACAGGTTCTGAAGGGCACTGATCATCCTGCCACTCGCACACACCTGGAGGAAAACAGATTGAAAAACAGGTCTGAATATAGCATTTCCCATTAGAAGAGGTTGATAACAGCATTACTGGTTAAATGATTTAGTTCTCACCTTTTCAGGAGTTGCATAGAGCAATTTAATTATGGGGTCCTTCTTGGACAGCTGCAAGTAGATCCTGGCTGCTTCACTGTCAGTCTTCTCACCAGACAAACTTGTGGCGGGAATCTAAAAACATGCAAGGATATTTAAAACACATTCCAAGCATAGGGTGTCAAGAATGTGTACATTTCATACTTCACACTGTGAGCAGTATGTAGAAAACTTACATCCAGAGTAGTGAGTTTCTGGACCTGGTCTACAATGAGTGATTTCAGTGGTGAGATGACCACAGTGACTCCTGCACACACACAGGCCGGCAGCTGGTAACAAAGACTTTTACCCCCTCCTGAAAAACAGGAAATAACAAAACACATCCAGCACATTATCTAATCAACATTCTGTTCATACCTACTAAATATTACATATCTGCAAAGTCAGTTTGAGTTATTTGAATCAATGCATTAAAAAGGCACTTGTTGTATACTACAATATTACAATTGGCATTGATTCCCCACTCACCTGTTGGCATCAGGACAAATGTGTCTTCACCTAACAACGTAGCATTAATGGCTTCCAACTGATTGAATCGGAACTGATGGAGACCAAAGCGCTTGTGGAAAATCTTCATCATCTCTGGACAGTGGGGGAAGTTGAAGCCTCTGAAGCGATCGTGAGCAGGGTTTCTGTATGTGGGCTCTGCAAATTATTAGATAAACATGAATGTGAGCTACAGACCAAGTAATCCATGTAAGAAAAACTAAAAAACATTTGTTTAGTAGAAGGAATAATCCAATCTCAAGGCTGCCCTATAATGAATGTACTTGCCAGGAGAGGTGATTTTAGGAGGCTTGGCCACAGGAGCTGGTGTAGCTGGTTTCTTCTGCCATGTTGATGTACTTGGTCCTCCCTCACGCACCGCTTTAGAGATAGAACTGGAGTCCTGCATTGACGCTGAGGAGCTTGGGGGTTCAAAGTAATCAGGGATATCTGAATCATTGAAGTCATCTATGTCAAAGTCATCAATGAAGAAATCGTCTGGCTCCGTAACTGCTGGGGCTTGTGCCACAGAGGCTTGGGTACTGCTCTCCCCTGTCATTTGTACAGCAGCTGCCGGGCTCTTCGGTGAGAAGAAATTTGACTGAGCCACATCAACAATTTGTTTTTTGAAGATACCGTAATTCGATGGAGAGTCACAATTACTTTGGCCTGTTGTGGATGCCTTCTTGTCTCTAGTGAAAATAGGATTTTCCTGAGAGCTGGGTCTCCAAGAGATGCCTGGAGTCTGGACATTGATCATACAGTCAGAGTCCTCAAAAACACTACTGTCGTAGTCCACAGATATGACTGAGGACCTCCTGAAGGGAAGGGCTTTCATGGAAGAATCTCCTTTACCCTTGGGCAGGCAAGTGGTGGAAGACATGACACTTGGAGTAGCAAAGGAAAAAGTAGTCTTTTCACTGAATCTGGATTCCAAGACAGTGCTGTCTGGCTGTTGTGTCCTTGAAGATGTGTCACTGCTGCCAGTAGCAATTATCCTTTTCCTGATGGTAAAAAGGGTGATATGGCTAACAGATTAATATTTGTCACAGTAGAACTATAGCTGAAAATTAATCTACAGTAGTTGTCCCATATAAAATAGCTCAGATTAAATCAATTACCTATAAGCCCGCTGCAGTAAGAGCTCTGTCCCACAGGACAGGCCTAATAGTTCATGATCAGGGATGGAATCCACCAGAGCACAGATGGACTCCATGATACTCAAGAGCTGATCTTCAGATTTTGGATTGGTGACTAAAGGGACAAATAAAACGAGGACTCAATACAAGAGAATTATATGCAATGTTCACTGGAATTATAAAAACATACCAAAACATCTGGCTTAAACATAACCCATGTTATTCACCTTTTCTTTCTTTCAGAGGACCATCAGACACTCTTTGTAGGCTCGACACCGACCCTCTTGTTGATTCAGGACTGTTGTCTTTACGGACTGCAGAGCCAGCTGACTTCAATCTGTTGTGATCATAAACAACGCTTACCAAGTAGATACAGTGCCTTCAGAAAGTATTCATACCCCTCGACTTATTCCACATTTTGCTGTGTTACAGCCTGAATTCAAAATTGATTTTATTTTCTCACCCATCATCTACACACAATACCCTATGACAAAGTGAAAACATATTTTCAGAAATGTTTGCTAATTTATATAAAAATGAAATACTGAAATCTATTTACATAAGTATTCACACCCCTTTACTATGACTCAAAATTGAGCTCAGTTGCATCCAATTACCATTGACCATCCTTGATGTCACTACAACTTGATTAGAGTTCACCTGTGGCCAATTAAATTGTTTGGACATTATTTAGAAAGAAACACCTGTCTATATAAGGTCCCACAGTATTACAGAGCAGAATCTATACCATGAAGTCCAAGGAACTGTCCGTAGATCTCCAAGACAGAATTGTGATGAGGCATATATCTGAGGAAGGGTATAAAACTATTTCTAAAGTGGTGAAAGTTTCCAAGAAGACAGTGGTCTCCATCACTGGGAAAGTACCCAGACTCTCCCAAGAGCTGGCTGTCTGACCAAAATGAGCAACTGGGCAAGAAGGACCTTGGTCAGGGAGGTGACCAAGAACCCAATGACCACACTGACAGAATTGCAGAGTTCCTTGGCTGATGGGAGAATCTGCCAGAAGCAGAACAGTCTCTACAGCACTTAACCAATCTGGGCTTTACGGGAGAGTGACCAGACGGAAGTCACTCCTGAGAAAAAGTAAATGACAGCACACCTGGAGTTTGCAAAAAGGCACATGAAAGAGCATAAGGCAAAAGATTGTGGTCTGATGAGACAAAAATATAACTATTTGACCTGAATGCAAAGCACAATGTCTGGAGAAAGACAGGTTATGAGATGTGCCTGGTTAACACCATCCATACCGTGTAGCATGGTGTTTGCAGAATCATGTTATGTGGCTGCTTTTCAGCGGCAGGGACTGGGAGACTTGTAAGGATAGAGCAATGAATGGAGCCAAATACCGGCAAATCCTTGATGAGAACCTGTTGCAGAGTACAAACCACCTCAGTGGGGCGAGGATTTACATTCAAACAGGACAATGACCCCAAGCATACAGCCAAACCAATGCTGGAATGGCTTCAGAACAAGGATATGAAGGTTCTTGAGTGGCACAGCCAAAGCAAAGACTTGAATCCCACTAAACATCTGTGGAAAGATGTGAAGATTGCTGTTCACCGCCTTTCCCCATCAAACATAATAGCGCGTGAGAAAATATGCAGGGAAGAATGGGAGAAGATCTCCAAATCCAGATGTGCAAAGCTGATAGACATTTCCAAGACGACTCAAAGCTGAAATCACCGCCAAAGGTGCTTCTACAAAGTATTGACTCAGGGGTGTGAATACTTATGTAAATGAGAACTGTATTTCATGTTCAATACATTTACAAAAATGTATAAAACATGTTTTCACATTGCCCAGGGATGCAAATTGGTGAGGGCCCGAAAAGGTGACACTTTTCTTGAGCACTAAAACATGCAAAGAAATCCCTGCTAGGGGGAAATGCAGGTTAACCCTTGTGTTGTTTTAAGTGTCAAAAATGACCCGCCACTATGTTTAACAGCAGAGAAAACCCCCAAGTGATCTTTTTTTCCAACTTGAAATGAGATGTTTCTTCGAGTGACCCCCAACATTAGAAAAAGTAAAACATAGTCTTTGTTCATATTTCCATGAAAGCTGTACACCACAAGGGTACAAAGATTGTCTTAGGGTCATTTTTGACCAGTAGTTCTAAAATAATTTACTCACCATAAAAACACACATGATAAGAAATTGAGATTATGCTACTGATTTAACTCAGCCAGCAGATAATGAAGAAGATCACCATGGTTGGCAGTTAGAAAGAACGCCTCACAACAAGGAGAGAGGGCTTCTCACCAAAGTTTGCCTTCACCACCACTCCAGTTTCTTACCTCCCAAAGAGGAACAAGTATGTGGTCCTGCTGAGCACACTGCACAAACAGCTTAGATCAGTGATCGTGAGGACAGGAAGCCAGCCATCATCCTGCACTACAACCACAACAAAGGAGGCGTGGACAACCTGGACAAGATGATTGGAACTTACAGCTGCAGGATGACTGACCGCTGGCCCCTGGTCATCTTCCATAACACCATTGATGTGTCCTCATACAATGCCTTCGTGATATGGAACAAGTTCAACCTTACCTGGATGTCTGATAAGCGGAACAAGAGGAGGGTGTTCCTGGAGCAGCTGGGAAAGGCACTTGTAACCCCACACATTCAAAGGGCGCACCTCCCCCGCACAGCATCCTCTGCAGTGCTTGTGAAAGATGTTCATGGGGCTGAATCCTGTCCTGATCCACCTGAGGCTGCAGCCAAATTCTGCCCCCCAAAGAAGGACTGTAAAATAAATACTATTTCCTGCACATGTGAGAAATACATATGTAAAGTCCATGCACACACACTTGCATACTGTCCTACATGTGCTAATTAGAGTTGATTGATTTTATTTATGTTCTTCATGTTTTTGTATCTATTATCTTATTTTATTGTTGTTGTTTATACACCTTGTGGGTGGGGGCAATGGTTTTAAAAAAAAATGGGAGAAGACTAGTATTTCGTAGTTGAATTCCTCATTGTACTGTATAAGAAAATATCACTATGTTGCCAAAAACGTTCAAGAGTAATTGTTTCCCATCAAAAACGTATTTCTGCACATTTCTGCTACACAAGTGCTCTCTTTCTAAAATATGTATGTTTAGACCTATGCAGTACCTCAAACAATAATAATCAAAAACAATTATGACAGGTGTGTTGTAATAGAAATCAGTGGTGTCCACTGATTAAATGTAGTCTTTCTGCATTGTGAAGAGGGAAAACCCTGATATTCACAAAGTTTGTGATGAATGATAGGTTGCTTCTTCATGCAAAATAGATTTGGGGTTTAAAATTCAATTAAGCTGCTTTATTTTAGGGGTTTAGAGAAGGCGGGTCTTGTTTGACCCTTAGGACAAGGGGAGTATACAGAATGTTAAAACTATTTAAACAACAAAGAATATGATCAGTCTGTGTAAAAAAAAAAGTGGCTAATGTGAACCCAACTCACAGCAAAAAAATGTAAAGAAAGCAAGCCAATGTTATTTGTTGCATAGACTTTACTGCAAATGACACACAAGTCTTGAGAAAAAAACAATACCTGAATATTGCAGTTAGCCATGACAGCCTTTATAATAGAATGCTTGCGACCCCCAAAGTCTGCTGCCTCAGTTTGTATGATGGCAATTTGCATATACTCCAGAATGTTATGAAGTGATCAGATGAATTGCAAAGTCCCTCTTTGCCATGCAAATTAACTGAATCACAAAAAACATGTCCAATGCATTTCAGCCCTGCCACAAAAGGCCCAGCTGACATCATGTCAGTGATTCTCTCTTTAACACAGGTGAGTGTTGACGAGGACATGGCTGGAGACATCTGTCATGCTGATTGAGTTCGAATAACAGACTGGAAGCTTCAAAAGGAGGGCGGTGCTTGGAATCATTGTTCTTCCCCTGTCAACCATAGTTTCCTGCAAGGAAAGACGTGCAGTCATCATTGCTTTGCACAAAAAGGGCTTCACAGGCAAGGATATTGCTGCCAGTAAGATTGCACCTAAATCAACCATTTATCGGATCATAACAACTTCAAGGAGAGTGGTTCAATTGTTGTGAAGGCGGCTTCAGGGCGTCCAAGAAAGTCCAGTAAGCACCAGGACAGTCTTGTAAAGTTGATTGAGCTGCGGGATCGGGGCACCACCAGTACAGAGCTTGCTCAGGAATGGCAGCAGGTAGGTGTGAGTTCATCTGCATGCACAGCGGGGCAAAGACTTTTGGAGGATGGCCTGGTGTCAAGAAGGGCAGCAAAGAAGCCACTTCTCTCTGGGAAAAACATCAGGGACAGACTGATATTCTGCAAAAGTTACAGGGATTGGACTGCTGAGGACTGGGGTAAAGTAATTTTCTCTGATGAAACCCCTTTCCGATTGTTTGGGGCGTCCGGAAAAAGCTTGTCCGGAGAAGACAAGGTGAGCGCTACCATCAGTCCTGTGTCATGCCAACAGTAAAGCATCCAGAGACCATTTATGTGTGGGGTTGCTTCTCAGCCAAGGGAGTGGGCTCACTCACAATTTTACCTAAGAACACAGCCATGAATAAAGAATGGTACCAACACATCCTCCGAGAGCAACTTCTCCCAACCATTCAGGAATAGTTTGGTGACGAACAATGCTTTTTCCAGCATGATAGAGCACCTTGCCATAAGGCAATAGTGATAACTAAGTGGCTCAGGGAACATGGCCAGGAAACTCCCCAGACCTTAATCCCATTGGGAACTTGTGGTCAATCCTCAAGAGGCAGGTGGACAAACAAACAAGAATGGGCTGCCATCAGTCAGGATGTGGCCCAGAAGTTAACCTCTCTGAACTACTGATACCGGATCCGGTAGCGTAACTACACCCTCAGGCTCATTACCATAACGCAACGTTAACGATTTCTCAAAATCGCAAATGAAATGAAATAAATATGCCTGCTCTCAAGCTTAGCCTTTTCTTAACAACACTGTCATCTCAGATTTTCAAAATATGCTTTTGAACCATCAATCATTTGTGTAAGAGTGATAATGGCTGCCGTAGCATTTAGCGTAGCATTTAGCACATAACATTTTCACAAAAACCAGCAAAGTAATCAAATAAAATAATTTACCTTTGAAGAACTTCAGATGTTTCAATGAGGAGACTCTCAGTTACATAGCAGATGTCCAGTTTTTCCTGAAAGATTCTTTGTGTAGGACAAATCGCTCCGTTTTGTTACTACACATTTGGCTACCGAAACGAACCGAAAATTCAGTCACCAAAACGTCGAACTTTTTTCCGAATTAACTCCATAATATCGACCGAAACATGGCAAACGCTGTTTGAATCAATCCCCAAGGTGTTTTTTCACATATCTCTTCATTGATATGCCGTTCGTGGAAGCATGGTTTTTCTCTGAATTCCATGGAAAAATACCAGCACCTGAGTTTTGCGCATCAATTTCCACGCAGGACACCGTGCGGGACACTTGGAAAATGTAGTCTCTTATGGTCAATCTTCCAATGATATGCCTGCAAATACGTCACAATGCTCCAGACCCCTTGGGGAAACGATAGAAAGGGCAGGCTCATTCCTGTCCCATTCACAGCCATATAAGGAGATGATGCAAATCGGTGCCTCAGAAATCCTGTTCATTTCCTGGTTGCAGAAACATCTTGGTTTCGCCTGTAGCATGAGTTCTGGGGCACTCACAGTGAAAATCTTTGCAGTTCTGGAAACGTCAGAGTGTCTTCTTTCCAAAGCTACCAATTCCATGCATAGTCGAGCATCTTTTTGTGACGATATATTGCGCTTAAAACGGGAACGTCTTTTTATCCAAAAATGAAATAGCGCCCCCGTAGGCTTAACAGGTTAATTGACAGCATGCCAGGGCGGATTTCAGAGGTCTTGAAAAAGAAGGGTCAACACTGCAAATATTGACTCTTTGCATCAACTTCATGTAATTGTCAATAAAAGCCTGACACTTATGAAATGCTTGTAATTATACTTCAGTATTCCATAGTAACATCTGACAAAAATATCTAAAGACACTGAAGCAGCAAACGTTGTGGAAATTAATATGTGTCATTCTCAAAACTTTTGGCCACAACTGTACACTTGTTTAACAAGCAGCGACTCATTTTCACCTAATTCTCTCATTCTGATTAATCACATACTGTAGAGGGAAAACACGAGTTCACAGATAGCAGTTATGTTAACTAGCTAACAAACTTTCAGATCGCCAGGGTCCAGTAAGCAACTAACACATAATATATCTTGAGGAACGGCAAGGAGTTGTATAACGTTACCAGTTAATACTATAGCAAATTGGTTAGGTTACTAACGTTAGCTCATCTGATGTTGTAACGTTAGCTTGCTAACGTTAGCTGTCTGACTTTATTAGCCAGCTAATTTTCACACCATAGCCTCAATTATTTGTTCAGATAAGTTGGCTAATGTTGGTCAACATTTCTCTGGCTAGCTAACAAATAAGTATCTTGCTAGCTGGATCAAATGAACAATGCTAACAGTACTTGTTCAACCACACTTCCTCCCTCACCTCAAACTTTCCAAATGCCAGTTGTTTTTAAGAAGTAGGCTTCATCACCTTCTCACCCCCGTCTCCATGGTCAGGCTTCTCATCTACCTCTTCACTATCGTTTAGGGGACGCGCTCCTGTAAGTTAACTGGCAAACCTATGGATACAAAATGCCTTTCCACTCTTCCGCTGTCTTTCCAGTACACACGGGCGCTGATGCTGTAAGTAGCACATCGGATGTCTCTTCAGCCACGTGCTGCATTCTGTTGTTATGTGAACGATTGGCAGAGCCTTGGACACAGCCAGTAATGCGCCAAATGCGCATCACTCATTTGCATACAACCAGTAGTCATCCAAAGCCCCTCCCCGAAAACGTTTCTAATCGGATCTACACGAATCACGTAGGTCACCTATTTTGGATTCAAAACTGCGAATTTCCCCTGAAAGGTGACTATTTTGTTTCCCTGATTACCATTATGGGGAATTGTGTGTAGATCGATGAGAAGAAAAATCAATTTAATCCATTTTGAATTCAGGCTGTAACAATAAAATGTGGAATAAGTCAAGGGGTATGAATACTTTCTGAAGGCACTATATAGCTTGCTGTACAACATATAAAGACAATTGCATTCACACCATTTCACACCAGTTCTCAAGTCATACATCCATTAGAAAGAAATGTAAAACATAATCAGACTAAAATGCAACAGATGAATGTACACATGAACAGCAGAAACTTACCTTGTTTCCTTTGTAGAAGTAGAATGACTGAAATCCTCTGGACTTGGGGAAGGGGGGATGAAATCTAGGTCTCCATCTAGCTCGGACTTGTCATCAATGTCTATGACATCTGTCTCATTCCATTTACTTTGATGATCTGCGGAAACATTTTGGGAGATGAGTTGATGTCGTTTCAATGAGGACATCATTATTTATCAACACCCTGCCAAGATGTTCATCCTGAAAATAAAACTCCACCCCAAAACTATCTTTTGGTATATGTTTTATTCGACCATTGTTAATATAGTCCCAAAATGTTTTGCATGTTTTCAAGATACAGCTGATATGACGCAAAACGCAGAACCATATGATGCAAAATGCATCATACCAGCTGTATTTCTGTTAGAGGTCGACCGATTATGATTTTTTTCAACGCCGATACAGATACCGATTATTGGAGAACCAAAAAAAGCTGATACCGATTAAATCGGCCGATTTTTAAATGTATTTTTATTTGTAATAATGACAATTACAACAATACTGAATTAACACTTATTTTAACTTAATATAATACATCAAATTCAATTTAGCCTCAAATAAATTATGAAACATGTTAAATTTGGTTTAAATAATGCAAAAACAAAGTGTTGGAGAAGAAAGTAAAAGTGCATGATATGTAAGAAAGCTAACGTTTAAGTTCCTTGCTCAGAACATGAAAACAAATGAATGCTGGTGGTTCCTTTTAACATGAGTCTTCAATATTCCCAGGTAAGAAGTTTCAGGTTGTAGTTATTATTGGAATTATAGGACTATTTCCCTCTATACCATTTGTATTTCATTAACCTTTGACTATTGGATGTTCTTATAGTCACTTTAGTATTGCCAGTGTAACAGTATAGCTTCCGTCCCTCTCCTCGCTCCTCCCTGGGCTCGAACCAGGAACACGACAACAGCAACCCTCGAAGCAGCGTTACCCATGCAGAGCAAGGGAAACAACCACAGGCTCAGAGTGAGTGACGTTTGAAATGCTATTAGCGCGCACTAACTAGCTAGCCATTTCACTTCGGTTACACCAGCCTCATCTCGGGAGTTGATAGGCTTGAAGTCAAAAACAGCACAATGCTTGATGCACAACGAATAGCTGATGGCAAAACACCCCAAAGTGCTGTTTGAATGAATGTTTACGCACCTGCTTCTGCCTACCACCGCTCAGTCAGATACTTAGATACTTGTATGCTCAGTCAGATTATATGCAATGCAGGACACGCTAGATAATATCTAGTAATATCATCAACCATGTGTAGTTAACTAGTGATTATGATTGATTATTTTTTATAAGTTTAATGCTAGCTAGGAACTTACCTTGGCTTACTGTATTTGCGTAACAGGCAGTCTCCTTGTGGAGTGCAACGAGAGGCAGGTCGTTATTGCGTTGGGCTAGTTGACTGTAAGATTGGGTCCCCCGAGCTGACAAGGTGAAAATGTGTATTTTTGCCCCTGAACAAGGCAGTTAACCCACCGTTCCTAGGCAGTCATTGAAAATAAGAATGTGTTCTTAACTGACTTGCCTAGTTAAATAAAGATGTAAAAAATAATAATTAATAAATCCAATTTAAATCGGCTAAATCGGTGTCCAAAAATACAAATTTCCGATTGATATGAAAACTTGAAAATCGGCCTTAATTTGGCCAATCCGGTTAATCGGTCGACCTCTAATTTCTGTATGTTGAAAGCTATACATCTTGAAAATGTGATTGCTGATATGCAAAACATTGTGGGACTAAATCAACAATACACTCAGGAAACAGTTTTGGGATGTAGTTTTCCTTTAAGTAGGTGACCTCCAGCTTACAATAAATGTGTAAAGGGAAAATACTTGGACCTGAGACACTGATAATTGGACCTGAGCAAGGCTATATTTTAAGAGTACTACTCACCTATCTTTTCAACTGGACCGGGTGCAGTGATGTTCTCATCTTCACTGTCACTCAGCACAGACTTGGCTTGATAAGCAGAAGGTCGTCTTCTAACCATTTTAATGGGAGAATCCTCCACCTCCCAGTGCTCCCACTCTGCTGGATCCTGGATGGGATTGTCTCTTGGCGCAGTACTGGCAGACTCCGAAGCATCTTGTGAGTCCTCCATTGTGAGAGTACATTGTTCTGTCCCATCAAGACTACACTTATTTCTATGACGGCTGTTGGTCTTTGTATTCAGCGCTCGTAGAGGGACATATTTGTCTGATCTGTGTGTGTTAGTATCCAATTGTTCAACACTGGAAACAGGTGTCACCTTGGCACACCTACCTGAGATCCCTGGACTTGGTAGAGTACTTTTGCCCTTGACAGGGGTTTCAAAGTCATCAAAATCATCCCATCCGTCCAGGGGAATACCAAAAGAGCTATCAAGTCCTGTGGGTTTGCTGCCATTGCTACCTGTGATCAAGCTATCAGAGTTGGTCAAAGCAGGGGAGATCTTTGCAGCAGACACAGCTGGGATGGTTTTCCTCCCCGAAAAGGGGGTTAATACAGGACTGATGGCTTCATACTTGCTTTTGGGATTGACTGAGGAGAAGTTGATTTTGGCGAGAGGTCTTTCGGGCTTGGTTGAAAACGTCAAAGGAGGTTTAATTACTGCATTATCATGAGGAACATTGACACTCCTGTTTGTTAAACCATTTGAGCTGTTTACCTTAGTGTGAACTTCCACCTTGGTGATACCTGATGTGGACTTCTTTTTGAAACAAAATGTCCTGCAAAGAAAAGTGAAGTCATTATAGCTAACTTTTTACAAGGAAAACTTGTAGCTCCAATGTCCACAAAATTCTTACATTTTAGTAATTTAGCAGACGATCTAATCCAGAAAATCCTTATCTGGAAAGCTACCTACTTTAGTCAGTATATTGTGCATAGATCTCTGCTGGCTACCGACTTCTAGCTAGCTCTGGTCCAATTTTTATTTTGTATTTTATGCCAAGGCAGCAGCTACTCTTCCTGGGGTCCAATCACGATTACGCAGATACATACAATAAAACAGTACATAACACATCATTACACACTAATCTACCATAACATATCAACAATACAAAATCAATAATACAACAAAACAATACTAAAGGAAAACTCCACACCAAACATCTCATTCCTTTAATTTACAGTGTTAAATAACACTAATATGCGAGAACAATATTTTTTGTTAACAAATGTTTAATTTTGGCACTATAATAAGGTTGGTAGTGTCATGATGTTGGCCTGGTGGTAGGTTTATGACAGTCATAAATACCTCTTTACCTCTTTTTCCTCTCTCTACCCTACTGATGTTACATTTGCAAAACCCTTGGTTAACATAGAGATTCTGGGAACATCAGAAGGTGGGGGGAAATGAACTACACTGCTCAAAAAAATAAAGGGAACACTTAAACAACACAATGTAACTCCAAGTCAATCACACAACTGTGAAATCAAACTGTCCACTTAGGAAGCAACACTGATTGACAATAAATTTCCCATGCTGTTGTGCAAATGGAATAGACAACAGGTGGAAATTATAGGCAATTAGCAAGACACCCCCAATAAATGAGTTGTTCTGCAGGTGGGGACCACAGATCACTTCTCAGTTCCTATGCTTCCTGGCTGATGTTTTGGTCACGTTTGAATGCTGGCGGTGCTTTCACTCTAGTGGTAGCATGAGACGGAGTCTACAACCCACACAAACGGCTCAGGTAGTGCAGCTCATCCAGGATGGTACATCAATGCGAGCTGTGGCAAGAAGGTTTGCCGTGTCTGTCAGCGTAGTGTCCAGAGCATGGAGGCGCTACCAGGAGACAGGCCAGTACATCAGGAAACGTGGAGGAGGCCGTAGGAGGAAAACAACCCAGCAGAAGGACTGCTACCTCCGCCTTTGTGCAAGGAGGAGCACTTCCAGAGCCCTGCAAAATGACCTCCAGCAGGCCACAAATGTGCATGTGTCTGCACAAACAGTCAGAAACACACTCCATGAGGGTGGTATGAGGGCCCGACATCCACAGGTGGGGGTTGTGCTTACAGCCCAACACCGTGCAGGATGTTTGGCATTTGCCAGAGAACACCAAGATTGGCAAATTGGCCACTGACGCCCTGTGCTCTTCACAGATGAAAGCAGGTTCACACTGAGCACATGTGACAGACGTGACAGTCTGGAGACGCCGTGGATAACGTTCTGCCTGCAACATCCTCCAGCATGACCGGTTTGGCGGTGGGTCAGTCATGGTGTGAGGTGGCATTTCTTTGGGGGGCCGCACAGCCCTCCGTGTGCTCGCCAGAGGTAGCCTGACTGCCATTAGGTACCGAGATGAGATCTTCAGACCCCTTGTGAGACCATATGCTGGTGCGGTTGGCCCTGGGTTCCTCCTGGGTTCCTCCTAATGCAAGACAATGCTAGACCCTCATGTGGCTGGAGTGTGTCAGCAGTTCCTGCAAGAGGAAGGCATTGATGTAATGGACTGGCCCGCCCGTTCCCCAGACCTGAATCCAATTGAGCACATCTGGGACATCATGTCTCGCTCCACCCACCTCATCAGTTGCACCACTGACTGTCCAGGAGTTGGCAGATGCTTTAGTCCATGTCTGGGAGGAGATCCCTCAGGAGACCATCCACCACCTCATCAGGAGCATGCCCGGGCGTTGTAGGGAGGTCATACAGGCACGTGGAGGCCACACACACTACTGAACCTCATTTTGACTGGTTTTAAGGATATTACATCAAAGTTGGATCAGCCTGTAGTGTGGTTTTCCACTTTAATTTTGAGTGTGACTCCAAATCCAGACCTCCATGGGTTGATAAATTTGATTTCCATTGATAATTTGTGTGATTTTGTTGTCAGTAGATTCAACTATGTAAAGAAAAAAGTATTTAATAAGAATATTTCATTCATTCAGATCTAGGATGTGTTATTTTATAGTGTTCCCTTTATTTTTTTGAGCAGTGTATATTCTGGTAATCCGACCAATTGATGAATATGATGTCAGTTCGGTTGTCATCTGAGACATTCTCTACAGTACAAACTCTACAGTGGAAAGTCTACACATCATAGTTATCGGATTCACATGGAATTGTTGTTCAATTTAAATGTTTGAATATGAAATTATTCGTGATGGGATGAAATGTGATTTTAGCTTCGAAAATGTGAGATTTGGGGTTTCATAAATTAGGGCTATGCTCAATCAGTGCCCCCCCCCCCCTGTGAAGGGACAACTTTTCAAACACGCCCTCCTCTCCCTTCCTATATAAAGCCTTGACGACAATATAACCTCCTGTTCCGAGGACGATGGTCCGATGTCAGAATGGTTCAGATAATAACTACAGAATGAAGCCAACATCAGCGTGAGCTTTGGTTGCGAATGGTATGAACGTTGAACTCTTATTCACTACAGAAGTGATACCTCCTAGCCGTTGAGTTAGCAACAGCCGCTGCAAACGAGGGTTAGGAAGGAACAGACAGAGTATCCAGTCTACCACACAACGACGTTACTACAACATATTAGTCTACCACCAACCTACCGAAGCGCAGCTCAGTGTAAATATTTATTGCATTTCCCTTTTCCCTTTTCCAAATGGGCGGTAATTTAGAATGCATAAGATACTGTATTTACGATAGCACAGCTTCGCCCTTTGTTCCTCAGTCTTCCTGCTCTTTCACCAAAACCCAGTCCCTTTTCTTTTGTGAAACAAGCGGTCATATCTGTTCCGCCCGCTAGGGACCTTTTCCTTTATGACGTAATTTGTAATCAAGTTATGATTTAATTATGTGTAATTCTGTGTGATTAGTTAGGTATTTAGTAAATAAATAATTAAACCCAATTTTGTACTGCTGATTCAACGTGTTAGCCAGGGTTCGTGCAGATAACAAAGAATTTACAACTTTCAAATGAGACTGAATTAAGATGACGATTAATATTGACTGCTATTGATGTAAAATATTACTAGGTCTTTAAGAGTTTATTCGGAAGATAACAGCTCTATAAATATTATTTTGTGGTGCCCGACTCTCTAGTTAATTACATTTACATGATTAGCTCAATCAGGTAATATTAATTACGGAGAAATTATTTTATAGAATAGCATGTCATATCACTTAATCCGGCATAGCCAGACACGACAGTAGCAACATTGAAAATCGTTGTGGAAATCTGTTGCAGCTCAAGTCGACTACAAAATCCACAATGCAATGCTCTCTATGCGCTGGCAGGCAAGCTAGCAAGCAAAAGAAGCCACACAAAATAATACCACTGACAATATCAGCATGTAAAGTTAGCTGTAAAAATCGCATAAACAAACTACACTATCAATTTAGTAGTCTACAATCTCACCATGTTCAACCTGCAGATCAATGCCTCACAGAGTGGAGTCTGACATTCTCAACAGCAGAAATACTTTTGAGAAGATGCAACATCAAAGGCCACACGGTGCATTCTGGGCAATTCTGGGACAAGGACCGCTCTCCTTCAAGGAGTAAACGGGAGTCTATTGGGTGCCAGCTCAAAAATCCAACAGTAGCACCAATTTTGTCAACATGTACAAAATTACAAATCTTTTCAGAGATGTGAGATAACGTGCTATCTGTAATATCGTATAGCTTTGGAATCGTGAGATTATGTAATTTCGAGAAAAATAGCCACTTTTCGACATATACACATAATTTTCTTCCAGGCAAGTAACACTGAAATGTGCATGAGAGCATCAGCTGTTCCAGACGACTGTGTGATCACGCTCTCCGTAGCCGATGTGAGTAAGACCTTTAAACAGGTCGCAGGACCAGACGGATTACCAGGACGTGTACTCCTACATGCGCTGACCAAAAGATCCACAGATGTTGATATAAAATTGTGCCGGAAGGAATGGCAGCAGTTTTATGGGCGCCCAACCAATTGTGTTATAATATGGGTTTTTTTCACGATATTTGTAAATTATTATTATTATTATTATTTTTTATTTTTTTTGGACCCCTTTTTCTCCCCAATTTCGTGGTATCCAATTGTTTTTAGTAGCTACTATCTTGTCTCATCGCTACAACTCCCGTACGGGCTAGGGAGAGACAAAGGTTGAAAGTCATGCGTCCTCCGATACACAACCCAACCAAGCCGCACTGCTTCTTAACACCGCGCCATCCAACCTGGAAGCCAGCCGCACCAATGAGTCGGAAGAAACACCGTGCACCTGGCAACCTTGGTTAGCGCGCACTGCGCCCGACACGCCACAGGAGTCGCTGGTGTGCGATGAGACAAGGATTTCCCTACCGTCCAAACCCTCCCTAACCCGGACGACGCTAGGCCAATTGTATTCCTATTAACTTTCAGTGTCGTAAGAGCGACTATCACAGCGCTATGTCACACTGGTTGGATTTCTGCCTGCTTTAACGGCAATAACTCAGATACACATGAACATGAAATGACCAAGGGAATCGATATAAAATCATTTAGATGCACACAAACAATATAACACTCATACATGTAGTACTGTGCGTTTCCCTTAGTCTGTTCTGTATTTAAGGGGTGTGAAGTGACTTCTGGTGGTATGTCTTTTGGGGTATGTATGGGTGTCTGAGCTGTGCGCTAGTCCCTTAAAACAGACAGCTCTGTGATTTCAACATGTCAATCAATACCTCGCACAAAGTGATGCAGGTAATCTTCCCTCTACATGCATTTCATTAAATGTTGGCTCTCCTTGTACATTTATGGGCCAGCCGAGCTGCTCTGTTATTGGCCAAATGTAATTTGTCCCTCTTTGTGGCACTTGACACATGAATGGACAGTAGTCCAGGTGAGACAAAACTAGGGCCTGTAGTACTTGTTTTGTTGATAGCGATTTCAAGAAAGCAGCGCCTTACTATTGATAGACCTCTCCCTGTCTTAGCTACCGTTGCATCAATAAGGTTTGACCACGACAGCTTACCATCCAGGGTTACACCAAGCAATTTAGTCTCCTCAACTTGCTCCATTTCCACATTATTCGTTACAAGATTTAGTTGAGGTTTAGGTAAATGACTTGTCCCAAATAAAATGCTCTTAGTTAGAAATATTTAGGCAGTCTAACGTTAGAACCGACGCATACGCATGGACCAGAGTTAATTTGACCATACAAAATAGTTAACGTATTTCGGAACTCTTTCTGTGTTCACGTACTGGTCGGAATAGGAAACTCGTTAATGTCCACATATACAACTAGTTAACGCAAGATGGCGTAGCAGTCAGACGTATTTGTCCTTCGTCTTGTCATGTATATATATTTTTCTTCGCATATCTTTTTACATTTTTCTAAACCCTTACTTCAAAATACTCTCCTGCAACCCACCTCACCCAATGTGGTGTGGACCTGCTTTTTCTCTAAAGTATTTCTCTATTACTGGAATCTCTCCAACATAAACTAGCCAGCTAACAGTCATCAGCAAACCCCTTCATAACAATCGGTATTTTTGGGCGCCGATTTTATTTTATTTTTACACCTTTATTAAATATTTATTTAACTAGGCAAGTCAGTTAAGAACACATTCTTATTTTTAATGATGGCATAGGAACGAGGCAGAACGACAGATTTTTACCTTGTCAGCTCGGGGGATCCAATCCTGCAACCTTACAGTTAACTAGTCCAACGCTCTAACCACCTGCCTCACGAGGAGACTGACTGTTACACGAATGCAATAAGCCAAGGTAAGTTGCTAGCTAGCATTTACCTTATCTTATAAAAAACAATCAATCAACGACTGTCGTTGCTCCAATGTGTACTTAACCATAAACATCAATGCCTTTCTTAAAATCAATACACAAGTATATATGTTTAAACCTGCATATTTAGCTAAAAGAAATCCAGGTTAGCGGGCAATATTAACCAAGTGAAATTGTGTCACTTCTCTTGCGTTCATTGCACGCAGAGTCGGGGTATATGCAACAGTTTGGGCCGCCTGGCTCTTTGCGAACTAATTTGCCAGAATTTTACGTAATTATGACATAACATTGAAGATTGTGCAATGTAACAGGAATATTTAGACTCATGGATGCCACCCGTTAGATAAAATACGGAACGGAATAAACGTTTTGTTTTCGAGGTGATAGTTTCCGGATTTGACCCAAGGCTTGTATTTCTATGTGTTTATTATAGTTAAGTCTATGATTTGATATTTGATAGAGCAGTCTGACTGGCAGTAGCAGCAGGCTCGTAAAGGTCAAAGGTATATGGTTTAGAGAGAAATAGTCAACACGTTATAATTCTTGTAATAATTTGCGGCTGAACTTGAAAGGGATTCCTTCATTATTTTACCGTTCGTTGTCTTCCATAGAGAATGTCTTGATCTACTTCAAATAAGGTCTGTATTTCGCGCAGGCTTAAACCACCTCGGGGTTTTGAGACCCTTGTGAAACTCACTACTTTTGTCAAAATATTTTCATAAATCCACTCTACAAAAAAAATGATGTTCGCTTATATTTAGCCAATATTGATCAGAGTTACCGTGTCCTATGGATATCTACACAGTTATAAAATTGGCAAGGTGGTGTAAGCCTCGCACTTTGGTAGTCAATTCTTACCACGCCCATTATTAAAATAGGATTTCCTGCATATAGAAATTAGAGTTTTTGTTTTCAAAATTCATCACAGGTAACTTAAACTCTATTTTTATTCAAACAGTTGAGAGTATTTGTCTCCTAAGCAGACTCTTCAGTATCATTGTCACTTCAGAGCTGTGTGTGTGTTTTACAGATGGCAGAGAAAAGCAGAGCACGAGTGTGGGACTATTACATGGAATTGGCACCAGGGAAAGCAAGGTGTCTTATTTGTGATAAAGATGTAAGCATGGGGTCAGAAACGGCTAAATAAAAAAAATACCACCCTGTGGAATCACCTTAAGAACACCCATCCAAAAGCCCATAATATGTATTATATTAAGTTAAAATAAAAGTGTTCATTGTTCATTCAGTATTGTTTCAATTGTCATTATTACAAAAATATATGAGTTTCTACTTCTAAAAATGTACCTTTCCAGAAACAAGTCTCTCACCGTTGCCGCTTGCTACAGACCACCCTCTGCCCCCAGCTGTGCCCTCGACACCATATGTGATTTGATTGCCCCCCATCTATCTCCTGAGCTTGTGATGCTAGGTGACCTAAACTGGGACATGCTTAAAACCCCGGCCATCCTACAATCTAAGCTTGATGCCCTCAATCTCACACAATTTATCAATGAACCTACCAGATATAACCCCAAATCCGTAAACACGGGCCCCGTCATAGATATCATCCTAACTAACTCACCCTCCAAATACACCTCTGCTGTTTTCAACCAAGATCTCAGCGATCACTGCCTCATTGCCTGCATCCGTAATGGGTCTGCGAGCAAACGACCACCCCTCATCACTTTCAAAGGCTCCCTAAAACACTTCTGCGAGCAGGCCTTTCTAATCGACCTGGCCGGGGCATCCTGGAATGATATTGACCTCATCCCGACAGTAGAGGATGCCTGGTTATTCTTTAAAAGTGCCTTCCTCACCATCTTAAATAGGAATGCCCCATTCAAAAAATGTAGAACCAGGATTAGATATAGCCCTTGGTTCACTCCAGACCGGTCTGCCCTTGACCAGCACAAAAACATCCTGTGGCGTTCTGCATTAGCATCGAATAGTCCCTGTGATATGCAACTTCTCAGGGAAGTTAGGAACCAATATACACAGGCAGTTAGGAAAGCGAAGGCTAGCTTTTTTAAACAGAAATTTGCATCCTGCAGTACAAACTCAAAAAAGTTCTGGGACACTGTAAAGTCCTTGGAGAATAAGAGCACCTCCTCCCAGCTACCCACTGCTCTGAGGCTAGGAAACACTGTTGCAACTGACAAATCCACTATAATTGAGAATTTCAATAAGCATTTTTCTACTGTTGGCCATGCTTTCCACCTAGCTCCCCTACCCCGGTCAACTGCCCGGCACCCTCCACCATTTCTCCTACACCCATATCCAGATAGCTGATGTTCTGAAAGTGCTGCAAAATCTGGACCCCTACAAATCAGCCAGGCTAGACAATCTCGACCCTCTATCTAAAATTATCTGTCAAAATTGTTGGAACCCCTATTACTAGCCTGTTCAACGTCTCTTTCGTATCATCTGAGATTCCCAAAGAATGGAAAGCTGCCGCAGTCATCCTCCTCTTCAAAGGGGGAGACACTCTAGACCCAAACTGCTACAGACCTATATCTATCCTACCCTGCATCTCTAAGGTCTTCGAAAGCCAAGTTAACAAACAGATTACGGACCATTTTGAATCACATCGTACCTTCTCCGCTATGCAATCTGGTTTCCGAGCTGGTCATGGATGCACCTCAGCCACGCTCAAGGTCCTTAACTATATCATAACCGCCATCGATAAGAGACATTACTGTGCAGCTGTATTCATCGACCTGGCCAAGGCCTTCGACTCTGTCAATCACCACATTCTTATTGGCAGACTCAACAGCCTTGGTTTCTCAAATGATTGCCTCGCCTGGTTCACCAACTACTTCTCTGATAGAGTTCAGTGTGTAAAATCGAGGGCCTGTTGTCCGGACCTCTGGCAGTCTCTATGGGGGTGCCACAGGGTTCAATTCTCGGCGCCGACATTCTTTTCTGTATTCAAAAATGATGTCGCTCTTGCTGCTAGTGATTCTCTAATCCACCTCTATGCAAACGACACCATTCTGTATTCTTCTGGGCCTTCTTTGGACACTGTGTTAACTAACCTCCAGACAAGCTTCAATTCCATACAACTCTCCTTCTGTGGCCTCCAAATGCTCTTAAAACGCAAATAAAACTAAAAACTAAATTAAACCGAATTGCTCGCACCTGCCCGCCCATCCAGCATCACTACTCTGGACGGCTCTGACTTAGAATACGTGGATAACTACAAATACCTAGGTGTCTGGCTAGACTGTAAACTCTCCTTCCAGACTCACATTAAGCATCTCCAATCAAAAATGAAATCTAGAATCGGCTTCCTATTTCGCAACGAAGCCTTCTTCACTCATGCTGCCAAACATACCCTTGTAAAACTGACCATCCTACCAATCCTTGACTTGGGTGATGTCATCTATAAAATAGCCTCTAACACTCTACTCAACAAACTGGATGTAGTCTATCACAGTGCCATCCGTTTTGCCACCAAAGACCCATACACTACTCACCACTGCGACCTGTACTCTCTCGTTGGCTGGCACTCGCTTCATACTCGTCGCCAAACCCACTGGCTACAGGTTATCTACAAGTCTCTGCTAGGTAAAGCCCCACCCTATCTCAGCTGGTCACCATAGCAGCACCCACTCGTAGCACACGCTCCAGCAGGTATATCTCACTGGTCACCCCCAAAGCCAAATCCTCCTTTGGTCTCCTTTCCTTCCAGTTCTCTGCTGCCACTGACTGGAACAAACTGCAAAAATCACTGACGCTGGAGATTCCCATCTCCCTCACTAGCTTTAAGAACCAGCTGTCAGAGCAGCTCACAGATCACTGCACCTGTTCATAGCCCATCTATCTACCTCATCCCCATACTGTATTTATTTATTTAGCTCCTTTTGCACCACAGTATCTCTACTTGCACATCCACCATTCCAGTGTTTAATTGCCATATTGTAATTACTTCACCACCATGGCCTATTTATTGGCTTAACTCCCTTATTTGACCTAATTTGCACTAACTGTATATATACTTTGTTTTCTACTATATTATTGACTATGTTTTGTTCATTCCATGTGTAACTCTGTGTTGTTGTATGTGTCGAACTGCTATGCTTTATCTTGGCCAGGTCGCAGTTGTTCTCAACTAGCTTACCTGGTTAAATGGTGAAATAAAAGGTGAAATAAAACTAAAATAAAAAACGACAACTTGCGCATAAATAGGATAGTCCATCAGCATTATAACGTACATACATCATTTTTTTTGTGAGCAACGAATGAAGCCGGTCACAGAACCAAATCGGTCCAACAGAGCGTTGAAGAAGGCCGCCCGGATCTCCCAGGACCAGAGCTAACAGGTAGCTAGCTAGCTAACGTCATACAACTCCAGCTGGACAAACAAGATACTTACCCTGGTTTGGGTTTAGACAACGACAGTTTTCTCTGAGCAGCATTGCTATGTCTCTCGAGTTGTTCCTTCAAATTATTTTGAGGAAGACTGGACATCATCAGCTAGGCTAGCGTCTCAACATTAGCATTCATAATAACTGGCTAGTCTTGTTATTTCGCGAAACACCACTTGTGCAGTCTGTGGATGTATTATTGTCGTGGTCTATAAAATAAAACGTTGTCTACCTAGCTATAGCTAATTGACAAAAATAAATAAATTCAGCAACCAAAGGCAAAGAGTCAGTCTGTTAACGTGTTTTAGCGCCGTTTTGACTAAATGCTTTCCATTGGTTCAGAAACTGATATCCTGTCACGGGTCTGGTTATCATGGGAAATGTAGTCAAAGATAGAAAAGCTATCTGGCTACATGCAGAAAGGAATATACAGTATTTAAGCAATAAGGCCCGAGTGTGTGTGGTATATGGCCAATACAGACAGAAGAGGACTGGCCACCCCTCAGACCCTGGTTCCTCTCTAGGTTTCTTCCTATGTTCTGGCCTTTCTAGGGAGTTTTTACTAGCCACCGTGCTTCTAATCTGCATTGCTTGTAGTTTGTGGTTTTAGGCTGGGTCTCTGTATAGCACTTTGTGACATTGCCTGATGTAAAAAGGGTTTTATAAATACATTTGATTTATTGTTCTTACGCATGATGCAATGCGGAGTCCCTGGTTACAGCCCCTTAGCCATAGTATTTTAACCATATACCACAAACCCCCAAAGTGCCTTACTGCTATTATAACCTAATTAACAATGTAATTAGAAAAGTAAACAAGTCGTTTTGCATCATACCCATATATTTAAGCTGTGCTTGACTTGGGCAGGTCACTGAAGCTGAGTACCGGCACTTTGCATTTTCTAACTCCCGTTCCTCTTATAGAATGTTAGCTCATGTATTGTGGGGCTCCTGCACCTAAATGTAAACAGTACCATTACCCAAAATCAGTATCAGCACTTATTTCAGTTCAAGCACTGGCAATAAGGCCTGGGGGGGTGTGGTATATTGCCAATATACCACAGCTAAGGGCTGTTCATATGCACAATGCAATGTGGAGTGCCTGGACACAGCCCTTAGCTGTGGTATATTGGCCATATACCACAAACCCCAGAGGTGCCTTATTGCTATTATAAACTGGTTACCAATGTACAAATAAATGTTTTTGCATACCCGTTGTATATGGTCTGATATACCATGGCTTTTAGGAAATCAGCATCCAGAAGCCAAACTACCCGGTTAATAAATTAAAAAACTCTGGACTATATAAACGGCATCATCACACAGTCTTATCTGAATTCGAAATGTGTCGCTCATCAAATTGTGACAGAGAAATCAAGAAACTTTATTCACAAACATCAAATCAGTTAAAAAAAAACAATTTCACTTGATTAAAATCATAACAATCTTCATGTCAGCACAATAATCTAATCCTGATTAAAAACAGTAGATGTGCAGTGGGGAGTGTTTCTCCCAGTATATAATCAGACTCCCTGAGGTGGTGAGCAAACATAAAAATCAAACCATATCATTGATTTAAAAGTTGAACTGATAATGAAATCTTTGGCTCCATGTCCCTTTTTTCTACTCTTGCCCCCATGGCGTGCAGAATTCAACATTCACAGCACAGGAAGGGGATAAGATGAGCAGCCAGCCAGTCCACACATGTTTTTCCCACGCTCAATGAAGAAATAGCTGTGAAAACAGCACAACATACTGTATCATAACACTGTTCTGTTACATAACATTGGGCCCATACTGTTCACAATGTTATTCTACTTGTCATTGAAGTCTTACCCTTTCATTCCCCAGCTGCTTCCCCAGGAGTTCTTCACTATCCAGTAGGGTGTGCCCTTCTCCTCACCATACCCCACAGCCAGCACTGCATGATTCACTGTGTCTGTGGTGTTGTGACACTCCATGCTACAATAAGAGAAGTGAAGATGCAGAATGCAAGGCCATGATTCCCATTTTATAGAAAGAAGAAGTCATGCACAATCTACATATTTATTTGTATTGCTTTCTGATGCTGGTTGTATGGTAGGTAGGCTACAGCTGTGAGTCCTGTTTTTAACTGTGCTTATTGGAAAATATGCAACATAGCTCTTAAAGCACAGATATGATCCATATTCTAGGTTTAACAAAATAGCAGAGTCATTCTCACCTGGTGTACACACCACCATCATAATGCATGAAATCAGAGGTCACCTCATAGGCAAGGCTGACAGGGTTGAATCTGGCCACTGCATCCAGCATACCCATTTCATCATACTGCAATGTAATAAATACACAATTAGCTGACTGCCTGGGTAGTCAATGCACCAGATAATCCAGAGTAATTTGCATTCACTTACCTTTGTTATGTTGACTACATCCTTAACAAAAGCAGCAGCCAACTCAGTCTTGAACTTGCAAGTGTCATCCTTCAAAATGATTCCAACATTAATGATGTTAATATATCGTCACCGTTTGAAGTGCTAGTACTGTAGTTATAAAGATGGAATGGCTGTTTACATACATGTGCAGTGTATGGATAGTCCTCCTCTGTCATGATTCCCTTGTTATACTTGATGTACTCAAATGCTTGACTGGGGAGCCCGCTAAAAGATAATTTTTTTCAGAGCCTCAGTAAGAATCCAAGTGTCCAGTAAGCCCAAGAATAGGGGGGAATATATATTACAAAGAAACGTGTTTTCGAGTGGTGACACTCACCCATTACAGCCGTGGTTGTTGAAGGCCTGAGCACAGTCCACTAGTTGCTGCTCTGACTGAACAATATAAAGGCAGCAGCAGATAAAATATACTTGTCATCGTTCAAGATCAGAAATAGGACAAGAATTTCAATTAATTCCTAAATGTATTGCGACTACTAGCCTTAAACACAATTGTAAAAATGGCATTGAATTGCCTCAGCAAAAGGAGGCCAACTTTCCTTCCCACTTAATTTTTTAGAATAGAGAAGTAGATAAGTATCTCACCAGTTGTAGGAGTTTCCCTGTTGCGATTGCTGTGACTGACTCCAAACAGCCTGTAGTGGAAAAGGTCCAGCAGCTACCACAGGGCCCCTGAACACCACAAATCAGAATCTACCTTCAGCACATACAGTGGTCTTCCACATAAGCATCTTTACATTGCCAGATAATGCATGGTTTATATCATTAGAAAGTGCATCCTATACTGTATGTGTTAGGATACCTGGTTCTTCACCGCTGTGACATAGTGCCCCTTCTTTCTCCAGTCGACCGACTCTGGATATGGTCCATTGCTGCTCACATGACTCCCTTTAGTGGCAGAACAGTTCTAAGAATGACAGAAAGAAAGATTTAAATGTGTTTTTCAAGTAAAAAAATCAAGAGAAGTATACATAACAGGAATATAAATACCTGGGGCTCAGTCAAGAGGAAAGATTTTCTGAATTCAGCAAACGTCAGGTCAGAGAACTGATTCAGTCCCACTAGGTAAAAAGGTCACAGTCAGAAGACAGAATTAATATGCCACACAGGAAGTTGGTGGCACCTTAATTGGGGAGAATGGGCTCGTGGTAACGGCTTCCATGTGTTTTATACCATTCTGTTCTAGCTATTATTATGCAGCCTCCACTGATCATACTCAAAGGATGTGGACACTTCTAACATCTGAAAAAAAACAAGCATCATGCAGTTATTCATACTTGTGAACTTGTGATTTCCTTCATTGTGATAGTCAATCCTCCTCTTGTTCTCAATGAAGATCTGAAGTCTGTGGTAGTACTCCTCCATGTCATACACCTTGTTGTACTACATGGATGACACAGTAACATCTCAATTCAGGTCACTGTGATTTTACCATTTTTTTATGTAGATACAGTGCATTTCAAAATGCATTAGATATTTTGTATTTAACCTTTATTTAACTAGGCAAGTCGGTTAAGAACTAATTCTTATTTACAATGATAAGACACTATCTGTCTAGTTGCCTAGCTTATCAGTAATTCCATACACACTATTGCAGTTTAAAATAAAAATGTATTCTATCTATAGGGCTTAGTATGATGAAAATATTATCCAATATTTATTATTTTCAAATAATACTTTTTGCAGACAGATATGAAGAAGAAAAAACAGAAAACAACTTCCTTGTATTGTAGGAAAGTACCTGGTTTCGTGCCAAATCGAACTTACCTGTGACATCCATAACTTAAAGTGATATTCGCCTGTAAAGAAAACAGACAAGGGACATTTGATTTGAGATTGTAAAGATCAATAGGCTAAAAGCCATTATTCTATCAGTCGTTCTGATCACAAATGTGATGTTGATAAATCAATTGACATTATTCATTTGAAAGCGCAAATGAGGTATAATTTCGATTCAACATAGCCTAAAACAGATTCAATTGCAACTTACCCTCCTCGGAAAACGGATATAAAGAAGTAACAGAGTATACGGCAAATATCAACAAAACCAAGGTCTTCATTCTTCAAAGTTTGGTAAAGCTGTTGTCTTCCTGCAACAAACAGTGAGAGCAGTGAATGAACTAACCGAAAGTCACGAGGTTTGATCACTTCCCGACTTCCCCGTGACAGTGCAAAAGGTGACGAAATATACGCTGAACTTTTATTATACATAAATAAAAATTCAAGTAAAGTTGCTGCAGTGTGTGTGTGTGTTTGTGTGTGATAGAGGTGGCAGAGAGAAAAATATCATTGTTTTCTCCACAAACACACTTGAGACAACAATGCCCCTGAGATAGAATAGATTTATTAGCAAGAGGTAATCAGGAAACATACATATTTTTTGTATTTTTATAAAACTGGAAATATTTCTCAAGCCGTGGAAATAAACATAAGGGTTGAAAGATAATTCTCATACCACTGGGTATTGCTAACAGCAAAACGTTTGTTAATATTTCATTTATAAGAGTATGTGCACGTATAAGTGTATACAGTATATATAAGTATATATATTGTTTTAATGTTGTCTGATACAGTGTTGCATGCCTGCCACATGAGCTTTTAATGTTTCTAGACTGTACATGGTAAAAATACATACAAATATTCACAGAATAAGCACTACATTACTATATTCCTGCTAAGAGAATGATTATAGACAGGATTACAGTATATGCAAAACACTTTGAAGTTGTCTTCTACCTCTAAGTCATGGTTTCAAAATCACAATTGTTGTAGCATTTTGTGTTAAAGCTTGGGATACAATGCTTGTACTTGACACTGTTCCACATTAAGAAATATGCAGGGCTGCATATACAAACTGTACAGAATACATTTCAGCAGGTGAATTAACAACAAAGTACAAAATACTTCCCTGTGTTTATGTATCCCCTTCCCTTATACTAATACTACAAAAATACTCTTTGAATGCTGCAGGCGGAGTAACTCATTCACTTTTATCATACTCTTAACAATGCATTTAACAGAGTGATATACGGTCACGTTCCACAATCACTGGAACAGCAAAAGGACATAGATTGTCTTTGAATGATACAGTATAATAGCGGAACAACCTTGCACTGTACACAAATATCAAAGCCTAAAAATACTACAATTTAAGGGTTTTGCTTTATTTTTCTTTAAAATGTGTGCACCGTTTAGATTAAATTGAAAGCAAACGACAATGTGGTTTAAAAAAGGGAAACAGCTACATATACAATGGCATGCTCCAAGAATAGCAGCAAAATGGTTAACATATTCCTCCCCAAACTCCCCACTGGGTACATACTGGTTGAATCCACATTGTTTCCATTTAATTTCAATGAAATTCTGTTGAACCAATGTGGAGTATACATTGAATTGACGACTGTGCCCAGTGAGTCATAGTGAAACAAGATGTCACCACCAACTAATCATTGTCAAACTGGAAGTACACTTGTATTGGAGATATAACGTACACTGGCTTATTACTGTCCCTTCAAATTAAATTGATTAATAGAGCTTATTCTGCAAAACAAAATTGAAATCATGGCTACTTGACTTGAATTACTTTTGAAAATATATAGCATGAAGTTTGATTTAACTGCCTGTTACAGTGAAACATGCAACAGTAATGAAATAAAGCTACAAATATTGTTAATCATCTTCTAGGTTACAGTAGGTTGTATTCACACAGGACTTAAAATTGTTTTCAAAACAAACCAGACTTTGCTGGTTCTTAGAATAAAGCTTGTGGTGTGAACATGCCCTTATGAGTTATTTATTTTCAGAGCAGAGTCAGTACTGTGCTGCAAATCAGTCACTTCTAAGAGCAGGTGTTTCTTGTAAGAATCATTCATGATGACAAGACAAAGCTCTGTGGTGCTAGTGGCTTTCACATCTCGGTCACAACTGTGACAGGATGACTCAAAATGTTGATAGATAAAACAAGCGGACGCAAATAAACAAAGCAGAGCTGAGGCGGAATTGATAGAACAATTCAAGGAACACTCATTGGTTTAGCCACATCAATTTGGAGTAAGAAAATGTCTATGTTTTACCTGGTTTGATTTAATACAATGCTACATCAGTTGCAGATAAACACATCTATTTGAGTAAAGAGAACAATCTTTCCTATGTACAATATGATCCTGGCAGCATGTGTGCTTACAGGAAGTGCAAAGTCCACAGTATGAAAAGATGTCAATCAGTTACAAAGGACATACCATTATACAAGATCATTGTGACTTTAGTTATCACCCTAGTAAGCCCAGTGAAATGGTCCTTGTCGCAGAGGAAAATGAAATATTTCAACAACGTGACGATTAAATTAACATTTGTACATAAGACTTCTAAAAACAATACACGTATCAGAGCAAACATGTTAAACATGACTTAACACCAGTTATTGTTTATGTCTACTGTGTACGACATAGTTCTTTAACAGAGAGTACACTTTGGGAAACTGTCATCCTCTTCAGTTGTTGACTTTAGGCTCAATTCTGAGAGAGGCTTCATACAGGCTTTCTTCATCCAGAACAGAGCTGTTGTCCAGCAAATACTGTGCTGCCTAGACCAGGACAAATATACAGTCTCAGCAGGTTGGCTACAACTACGATAATCTATACGATGTGACAAATACGGACACTCAGGATTTCCCTCATGGCCATTGCCATTTTCTTTTGTTTCTCTATATGTACAATATAAAACAAGTTAGCATGAAAGAGCTTTAAAAGTTTACCATTGGCTGATGATCAATCTTGTATGCTGTTTGCTGGAATTGTCTAATTTCTCTGATGATATGGGAAATCTGTAGAGAGAGAACAGAAGCCATGTATACAATACAAAGCCATAGAATACATTAATATCTCTGTAACATTACACATAGCAGAGACCGCTGACCATCCTCATCTTTGAGAAGTTGACTAATTTGTCCTCAGTGTAATTGGGCGTCCCCTCCTCAATGAAAGCCAGATCAGTGAGGTACATCCCCAGGTATGGTACACAGGGAGGGTCACAGCTAGAAGGAAAAACAGAAGAGTAGGATGTCACCAATTTGACAATACTTTGATCGATCCACTGCCTGAATGGCCAGCATCAACGTCTGATACACATTGGCTTTTGTAGTTATTAGAACAACCAGCAGAAACACTCACTTCTTTAAAGCCTCTCTTAGGTTTTTGAACCTCCCCTCTGACGAAACCAACTTCTGCAGCTTGTCAATTACGGTTTTAGTCTGAGGGATAAAATAAAATACTGTTTAAAAGAATATTATTTTGGAAAACACCCAGGTACAGTATAATCATAGTTAAAGGGATGTGTAATCTGTAATGAGCAATAACGATTCATGGAGGTCTGAGGTGTCATAACACACTGTTTATAATAGTGTATTGAGGTCCTAGTGCAATGATAGAACGTGTAGTAATATTACTAGGACCAGGCTATGAGCCCTCAGTGAGCTGGGTGTGTGTAGTGGGAAATGTGGCCACCTGCTTAGACACTTTGAGCCAGGTCTTCTTGAGACGGAACACAGAGCTGCGGTTGAGGGAGGAGGTGATCTCCAGCACAGCGTTGTAGTTATGGAGACAGCGGCAGATGTCCGCCACCGCCACCCACTTCTCCATCACCGCCACCCGTGTGGTCACATCATCACAACGCAGGATCTCAGTGGCAATCAGGTTACTGATCTAACAGAGGCAAGACAGACAAGGAATAGCCATGTTCCTAATGCATAACAACCAAAGCCACACACTGTAATGAAAAGTGAAAATGTACAGCGGTGCTATGTTGGGAGATGGGAGTTGTTGGCTGCATACATCATTGAAATGCTTTGTTGTTTTCATGATATATGGTGTCCTTTCATTCTTGTCATTCTTCATCCAGCCTTGACCAAAGAACTCTCTGTAAAACAATATTGGAAGATCAAGTAGAAAAACAATTTATTCTCATTAATACAGCATAGTTGTTGTTTAAAAATCACTATGTGTCCCATATTGTACAGTGCATTCGGAAAGTATGCAGAGCCCTTGACTTTTTGTTACGTTACAACCTTATTCGAAATGTAATTAAATAAAACGTGTTCCTCAATCGACACACACAATACCTCATAATGACAAAGCAAACCACTTATTACAAATAAAAAAACATAACTTATTTACTAAAGTATTCAGACCCTTTGCTATGAGACTCAAAATTGAGATCCGGTCCATTGTTTGAGATGTTTCTACAACTTGATTGGAGTCCACCTCTTGTAAATGCAATTGATTGGACATTATTTGGAAAGGCACACATCTGTCTATATAAAAGGTCCCACAGCTGACAGTGCATGTCAGAGCAAAAACTAAGCCATGAGTTCAAAGGAATTGCCCGTAGAGCTCCGAGACAGGATTGTACCGAGGCAAAGATCTGGGGAATGTTTCCAAAAACATTCTGCAGCATTGGAGGTCCCCAAGAACACAGTGGTCTCCATCATTCATAAATGGAAGAAGTTTGGTACCACCAAGACTGAGAGCTGTCTCCCAGGTCAAAACGGAGCAATCAGGGGAGAAGGGCCTTGGTCAGAGAGGTGATCAAGAACCCGATGGTCACTCTGACATAGCTCCAGAGTTCCTCTATGGAGATGGGAGGACCTTCCAGAAGGACATCCAATCTCTGCAACACTCCACAAATCAGGCCTTTATGGTAGAATGGCCAGATGGAAGCCAGTAAAAGGCACACGAGTGTTGCCAAAAAGCACCTAAAGACTCTCAGACCATGAGAAATAAGATGTTTTATTAATTTTTTTGCCCTTTTTCCTCCACAATTTTGTGGTATCCAATTGGTAGTTACAGTCTTGTCTCATGGCTGCAACTCCCATACGGACTCGGGAGAGGCGAAGGTCGAGAGCCGTTCGTCCTCCAAAACACAACCGCACTGCTTCTTGACACAATACCCACTTAACCCAGAAGCCAGCTGCACCAATGTGTCAGAGGAAACACTGTACACCTGGCAACCCTGTCAGTGTGCACTGCGCCCGGCCTGCACGATTGGACAAGGACATCCCTGCCGGCCAAACCCTCCCCAACCCGGACGACGCTGGGCTAATTGTGCACTGCCCCATGGGTCTCCCGGCTGCGACAGAGCCTGGACTCGAACCCGGAATCTCTAGCGGCACGGCTATCCCTGTGATGCAGTGCCTTAGACCACTGCGCCACTCGGGAAGCCACCAAGATTGAACTCTTTGGCCTGAATGTCAAGTGTCACATCTAGAGGAAACCTGGCACCATCCCTATGGTAAAGCATGGTGGTGGCAGCATCATGCTGTGGTGATGTTTTTCAGCAGCAGGGAATGGGAGACCGGTCAGGATCGAGGGAAAGATGAACAGAGCAAAGTACAGAGAGATCCTTGATGAAAACCTGCTCCAGAGCGCTCAGGACTGGGGCAAGGGTCACCTTCGAACAGGACAACAACCCCAAGCACACACAGCCAAGACAATTCTGGAGTGGCTTCGGGACAAGTCTCTGAATGTCCTTAATTGGCACAGCCATAGCCCGGTCTTGAACCTGATCGAACATCTCTGGAGAGACCTGAAAATAACTGTGCAGCGATGCTCCTCATCCAACCAGACATAGCTTTAGAGGATCTGCAGAGAAGAAACTCCCCAAATACAGGTGTGCCAAGCTTGTAGCGTCATACCCAAGAAGACCCTGAGGCTGTAATCACTACCAAAGGTGCTTCAACAAAGTACTGAGTAAAGGGTCTGAATATTTATGTAAATGTAATATTTCAATAATTTGCTAAATTTTCTAAAAACCTGTATTTTCTTTGTCATTATGGGGTATTATCTGTAGAAAAAAACTATTTAACCTATTTTAGAATAAGGCTGTAACACTGAATACTTTCCGAATGCACTGTTATGTGTGTGTGTATCGTCAGCTGTGTCACTCACTCATATGGGATGACCTTAAAGACCAGGTGGTCCAGTAGGGTGAGCTGCTCTGCTATCTCCAGGGCAGAATGGCTCTCAAACGCTTCCGCCTTTCCTACTGACGCCTAGCACACACACAGAGCATCACCGGTAACCATTCCCAAGACATGAGGTATGAAAACTACTTCACTATATTCAAACATTCCTGAGACACATACTTAACATACATAATGTATGTCAAGGAAAGATTGTCCTCCTTTGACTCAACTGCCATTTACATGTGCAGTCATCCCACTTACCAGCTGTGTCACCTCCTCCAGGCTGATCTGATTGTCACCTGGGTCCTCCTGTGTCAGGGTCCTAATAGACCATACAACAGAGTCAAGTATGTATTTATAATGTGAGTGTTTCTCTTTACTCTGTACATAGAAGCCCTATAGAAGCGAGAACCCATGTATTCAATAACAACTGAGTGTGCCTGTAGGATAAGAGAGGCAAGGCAATAAATAGGCCATGGTGGCAAAGTAATTACAATGTAGCAATTAAACACTGGAATGGTAGGATGTGCAGAAGATGAATGTGCAAGTTGAGATACTGTTGTGCAAAGGAGCAAGATAAATAAATACAGTATGGGGATGAGGTAGATTGGATGAGCTATTTACAGATGAGCTATGGACAGATGCAGTGATCTGTGAGCTGCTCTGACAGCTGGTGCTTAAAGCTAGTGAGGGGGGTAAGAGTCTCCAGCTTCAGAGATTTTTGCAGTTCGTTCCAGTTATTGGCAGCAGAGAACTGGAAGGAGAGGCGGCCAAAGGAAGAATTGGCTTTGGGGGTGACCAGTGAGATATACCTGCTGGAGCACGTGCTACGGGTGGGTGCTGCTATGGTGACCAGTGAGCTGAGATAAGGTGGGGCTTTACCTAGCAGAGACTTGTAGATGACCTGGAGCCAGTGGGTTTGGCGACGAGTATGAAGCGAGGGCCAGCCAACGAGAGCATACAGGTCGCAGTGGTATATTGGGCTTTGGTGACAAAACGAATGGCACTGTGATAGACTGCATCCAATTTGTTGAGTAGAGTGTTGGACGCTATTTTGTAAATGACATCACCGAAGTCGATAATCGGTAGGATGGGCAGTTTTACGAGGGTATGTTTGGCAGCATGAGTGAAGGATGCTTTGTTGCGAAATAAGAAGCCGATTCTACATTTGATTTTGGATTGGAGATGCTTAATGTGAGTCTGGAAGGAGAGTTTACAGTCTAACCAAACACCCCTAGGTATTTGTAGTTGTCAGAACCGTCCAGAGTAGTGATGCTGGACGGGCGGACAGGTGCGGGCAGCGATTGGTTGAAGATCATGCATTTAATTTTAGTTGCATTTAAGAGCAGTTGGAGGCCACGGAAAGAGAGTTGCATGGCATTGAAGCTCATCTGGAGGTTAGTTAACAGTGTCCAACGAAGGGCCAGAGGTATACAGAATGGTGTCGTCTGCGTAGAGGTGGATCAAAGAATCACCAGGAGCGAGAGCGACATCATTGATGTATACAGAGAAGAGCCTGAGAATTGAACCTTGTGGCACACCCATAGAGACTGCCAGAGGTCCGGACAACAGGCCCTCCGATTTGAGATACTGAACTCTACTGGAGAAGTAGTTGGAACCAAGCGAGGCAATCATTTAAGAAACCCAGGCTGTTGAATCTGCCAATAAGAATTTGGTGATTGACTGAGTCGAAGGCCTTAGCCAGGTCGATGAATACGGTTGCACAGTAATGTCTCTTATCGATGGCGGTTATGATATTGTTTAGGACCTTGAGCGTGGCTGACGTGCACCCATGACAGCTCTGAAACCAGATTGCATAGCGGAGAAGGTACGGTGAGATTCGAAATGGTCGGTAATCTGTTTGTTAACTTGGCTTTCAAAGACCTTAGAAAGGCAGGGTAGAATAGATATGTCTGTAGCAGTTTGGGTCTAGAGTGTCTCCCCCTTTGAAGAGGGGGATGACTGCGGCAGCTTTCCATTCTTTGGGAATCTCAGATGATACGAAAGAGAGGTTGAACAGGCTAGTAATAGGGGTTGCAACAATTTCGGCAGATAATTTTAGAAAGAGAGGGTCCAGACTGTCTAGCCCAGCTGATATGTAAGGGTCCAGATTTCGCCTCATAAGCTGAGGCGGCGGTAGTGCTGGTAGGTACCTGATGATGTTGGCGGCTGCTTTCCTCTCCTGTGTCAGCAGCTCCGGGTCATGCATCACTTCCTCCAGGAAGGCTATCACCTTCAGCTTCAGCTCAGTGTTACTCTCAAAGTCCTTGGAGGTCACCACACACACACACACACACACACACACACGTTAACTGATTGGAAACCTGGACACTATTTGACCTTAGAAGTAATGACTATGTATCTGGAAGACTTACCTGAGAGTGTTTTGACACCCAGTGCCTCAGAACATTCAGGACTCTGTTGGTTGCAGCCCTTCGGATTACAAACTCTTTGTCCCCATTCCTCTGGTCTGTTGGGAACCCTGGGGAAAATGGATCAAATATGCCATGTAAATATCACACCTACATTTTTAATGACATATAGATTTTTTCTCTCTTGAGAACAAAAACGACATTGAAGAGCTCATGCTTTTGAAAATGTGGTGTACACAAATTGTTCCATTGTGGACAAAACTGATGTTTAATACGCTGGGTACCTGTGCTAGCCAGGGACATGCGGCGGTACTTCTCCTTGGTGGGCGTGCCCTCATTGGCTCCTGCCGTGGCAATGGCGAAGGCGGAGGCTGCAGAGAGGGCACTGCGATTGTTGTTGTCCATCTCAGGGCGGCACGATGACATCACCGTGCCATTATTGTAGGAAAACAGGGAGAATTCTACAGGGAGATACAATATGGAGACAGTTATACTGGCTGTAAAATGCCATGAGATTCATTTTAGTGAACTTGATTGATGCAGTATAATACCTTTACAATAAAGTAATGTAGGTATAAAATGGAGAGACCATAAAACAGAACTGCTGACATTATGACTGCACTAGGACAGCCACAAAAAATATCCATTAAAGTGTCAGCTGCATCAAATGAATGCTCTTAATTGGTCTCTCACTACTACTTCAATAGGAACCGGAGGGAAATAGGTGCAACTATAACCTGCTCACTGAGATTTAAGAGGTTGTTGACGACGCTTAGCAACTTAATGGATCTTACCCCAAAACGCATGATCTATTTTGGCTGTGTAATTCATATTGTGTAACAGGACAGATTTGTTCATTTATTTTGTCTCCAGTAGAGGGCAGCAACCCAAGAGCACCACATTCTATCCCAGTAGAGCATAGAGACCTTACATGAGGCTATGATATTCAAGATGGGTGTAGCTAAATATAGCCACCAATATCAGCATAATGGAGAAATGTACTGGTTTCTCATCACACTGTCTGCACACTGACTGACAATATACAGACATTACTGTGTGATTAATGAACTAATCAAATCAGTTGAGCTTTATGATGAGTTATATAAACCTGATCTGAGTACTGTTAATGTAAATTATGTCAGGTTTCTGTTCACCTTTGACTTGGTACACATTTTGTCCTAAGAGTTGGGCAGCGCCGTGCACAGACCTGCAAGGGGCAGGTGCTCTGTAGCAACATTAAAAAAATATTTAACATAGGGTATAGGCCTATTTATTTCTGCAACAACACACTCACTCATCACAAATAGCAAGCTAGTTACAGGAGAAGGGTGCAATTGCGGCACGCAGCTTGGGTCGTTCCTGCATGTGGGCATTCCTACATCTGCAGGAACACCTCTTTATAGTTCTATTGATCAATTTTTTTTGTAAGGACAGGTGGTAGGTGGAGTGCTCCAGTACAGCAGGTGGCATTAATGCACGATAACGGATGCCATCTGCGATAAACCCCACAGAAGGGCCAGGGTGACAATTGTAGCTAGCTAACGGTAAACCGGTAGACCGTGTCCTTTGCCCCTGCCTGTCAGGTACTATTTTCCATAGTTCTGTTAACAAAGGTGAGGGCAGGTGGGAGCTTGATTTATGCAAGAACCAACAGGGTGCACGAGGGGTGGGGTTCATGAAGGAACAAATGGGATGCTTCGAGGGGGGCGCATGTAGGAACGCTCCGAAAGCCCACAGGCAGGAACCCCCCGAATTGCAGGCTGCAATTGCACACTATTGAGTTACAGTGCCTCCTAAAGACATAATTGACATATGGAAGAGGGTGGGCTATCAGCTGATCATTGATGTTGATGATGAATCTAAATAGCTCGATAACTTTTACTGATTGTGATTTACTTCTCTCTGCTGCCTGTATCAGCCAACCAGACCAAATATTGCTTATGATGTAGGCTAAATCAAGTGTTATCAAATGTAATGCTGCTGTGGCAGTACTGTTGATATTTAAACTAGGTAGCTAGCTACACACACTCAATCGGTGACCAAATCTCTCAAGCTATGCATATTTGGATACCCAACACCCCTTAAAAAAATATATTGCAGTTTTGAAACTGCAGTAAAAGTGCAGTAACTGCAGTCAACTGTGATATTTTGGACGCAGTAATTGCAGAATAAGTGCAGTTATACTGCATTGTACGACAGTTAAACTTCACATTGACTGCAATATTTTAAGTAAGGAGCAATCTCAGTACAGGGCAGACTGGGGAAAAAGGTGCAACCGGATGTGCGTGAGCTACATACAGGGCATATCAGATGCAACTGAACCAGAATTTGGGGTTTACAAAGGAGACGTTGAATATGGCATTCTCATTTAAGCCCAGGAAGTAGCCAGTTAATTATCAATTTACCAGCTTTTCAAGCAGAATAATGTCATACATTCGGTACTTACCAAAGAATGGAGATTCACTGAGCCATTACTGCCATTCCGGATGGTATGTACGTACTCCCCAAAAAAAGTCTAAATAAAAAGTTACATGCAACCAAAAAAATGCCTTGCCTGGAAATAAGTATTGTTTGGGAACAAGTGCGCATTCACGTCCTCTGCACCTCCTGCAATATTAGTAATGGAATTAAAATACACTAAATAAAGAAAATATCAATAACTGAAATATACAACAACTATAAAAACATACCCTATATCAAATTCTATTGGACTTGTACACATGTTTTGCATATGCTTATGTTTCTCGCTCCAACAGTGCTATTACTGCAACAGTGCAGTAATACCAAACAATTGTCATTCCTCCCCCTGGTACTCAACGTTTCTGGTTTACAAACCTCTGGTCCTGGCAACCCACATTGTGCACACCTGGCAACCATCATTGCACACACCTGCTCCCCATCGTTAAGCACGCCTGGTCTTCATCACCACCCTGATTACTCTCCCTTAATACAGCCCTCAGTAAGCCACAGTCATCAGGCAGTATTGGTTTTGGTCATGCTCATCCTGTTTTGTATAACTTTTTTTATTTTTATTATGATTAAACTCACATTCTGCACCTGACTCCCTGTGTATGCGTGACACTATACTGCCTCAGAAATTATGGAAACTGTAGAGGACGGTTGAGGAACAGGGTCATCTACTGTACCAACATCACGACCAGCTGGCTCTACTGGGTACGACCATGAAGGAGGTCCTCTGTGTTCTCCATCGCCTCGACACCCTTAGCGAGGTTCTCCGTCTCTGACGGAGGGCCTCCTACCACAGGTCATGACAATGGTCAGCGACACCTGACTGTCCCTTCTGGAGTAGTATGATAGTACTCAATCGAAATGCTGTGGCGTCCTACTCCAGTGCTCCCTGTATTTTGCTTATCAGACCTAATCCCCACCACATGAGGTCCAAGGTTGCCATGGTCATTTCCCTGCTGACCGGACGGGTGTGGGCTACGGTCGTCTGGGAGAGGGAAGAGGAGGAGCTGGGTTCCTATGATAAGTTCATGGCGGTCTTCAACTATCAATCATCAATCCAAGATGGCGTAGCAGTCAGACGTCTTTGTCCTGTCCCTTGTATATATCGTTTTACATATTTTTCTTCGCATATCTTTAAAAATATTTTGCTAAACCTCAACTTCTAAATACTCCTCTGCAACCCGCCTCACCCAATGTGGCGTGGATCTGCTTTTTTTTTCCTAAAGTATTTATATTTACTTCGGATCTGGAATCCCTCAACTGAAGCAAGCCAGCCAACTACCAGCTATCAGTCAGCAAACCATTGCCAGCGGTCGTCAGCTGACCTTCAGCTCGGAAAGCTCTCGCCAGTTCGAACATCGTGACGAACCAGAGCATAAAGGACCTATTATTTTTATCCCCAGATTCCTACCGCAAACTGAACATTTTCATCTGGATCTTCCCAACTATCTAACCGCAATCCCGGATGACTACTCCTGGCTAGCGTTTCCATCCCAGAGCAAGCACCAATTAGCTTGAAGCTAGCCTGGTCCGGGCTCCTGTGCTACCGCAGAAGCATACTCCTGGGCTACAATATCCGGACCCCTTCTACAGTTGGTACGGGGCACGGAACCCCGCAGATCCCCTACGACTGGAATACCGACATAATCTGTCCGAGGACTCCAACAGGACCCTCAGGCACGACGCCCGCTGAAGGCCCATTCTGCTAACCAGATAGGCCTGCTAGCTACCTAGAGCTACTTGGAATCCCTACTAATTCCACGACTGGTCTATCGACGTCACCGCACGAAGAGGCAAAAACAGACTTACCCCCATCGCGACGCCCCCCAAAGGCTAACTTGCTAGCCCCTGCTATCTGCTTGCTTGCTAACCTGGTCTGCTAATTGCTAGCTTGCCGGCCCCGGTCTGCTAACTGCTAGCTTGCCTACCCGGTCTGCTAACTGCTAGCCCCTGCGAACCGCTTGCTTGCTAACCCGGTCTGCTAACTGCTAGCCCCTGCTAACTGCTTGGTTGCTAACCCGGCCTGCTAACTACTAGCTTGCCCCAGGCTACTAACTGCTAGCTTGCTGGCCCCGGCCTGCTAACTGCTAGCTTGCCCCTGTCTACTAACTGCTAGCTTGCCGGCCCCGGCCTGCTAACTGCTAACTTGCCTGCCCGGTCTGTAACTGCTAGCCCCTGCTAACTGCTTGCTTGCTAACCCGGCATGCTAATTACTAGCTTGTTTAGCCCCGGCCTACTAACTGTTAGCTTGTTAGCATCGGCCTGCTAACTGTCTGAATCGCCGTGTCCCCAGTCAGCCCAACCACTCACTGGACCCATATGTTCACTTGGCTACGCATGCCTCTCTCTAATATCAATATGCCTCATCCATTACTGTCCTGGTTAGTGATTACTGTCTTATTTCACTGTAGAGCCTCTAGCCTTGCTCAATATGCCTTAACCAACCATATTGTTCCACCTCCTACATATGTGATGACATCACCTGGTTTAAACATCTCTAGAGACTATATCTCATCATTACTCAATGCCTAGGTTTACCTCCAATGTACTCACATCCTACCTTACCTTTGTCTGTACACTATGCCTTGAATCTATGCTATCGTGCCCAGAAACTTGCTCCTTTTACTCTCTGTTCCGAACGTGCTGGCGGTCAGTTCGTATAACCTTTAGCCGTACCCTTATCCTACATCTCCTCTGTTCCTCTGGTGATGTAGAGGTGAATCCAGGCCCTGCAGCGCCTAGCTCCACTCCCACTCCCCAGCTGCTCTCATTTGCTGATTTCTGTAACCGTAAAAGCCTTGGTTTCGTGCATGTTAACATTAGAACCCTACTCCCTAAGTTTGTTTTACTCACTGCTTTAGCACACTCTGCCAACCCAGATGTCTTAACCATGTCTGAATCCTGGCTTAGGAAAACATCCAAAAACCCTGAAATCTCCATCGCTAACTATAACGTTTTCTGCCAAGATAGAACTGCCAAAGGGCGCGGTGTTGCAATCTACTGCAAAGATAGTAATACAGAACTCTGCAGGCTATCTAAGTCTGTACCCAAACAATTTGAGCTGCTACTTCTAAAAAGTCACCTTTCCAGAAACAAGTCTCTCACTGTTGCCGCTTGCTATAGACCTCCCTCTGCCCCCAGCTGTGCCCTCGATACCATATGTGAATCGATTGCCCCCCATCTATCTTGTGAGCTCGTGCTACTAGGTGACCTAAACTGAGACATGCTTAACACCCCGGCCATCCTACAATCTAAGCTTGATGCCCTCAATCTCACACAAATTATCAAGGAACCTACCAGGTACAACCCCAAATCAGTAGACACGGGCACCCTCATAGATGTCATCCTAACTAACTCGCCCTCCAAATACACCTCTGCTGTTTTCAATCAAGATCTCAGCGATCACTGCCTCATTGCCTGCATCCGTAATGGGTCTGCGAGCAAACAACCACCCCACATCACTGTCAAACGCTCCCTGAAACACTTCTGCAAGCAGGCCTTTCTAATCGACCTGGCCGGGGTATCCTGGAATGACATTGACCTCATCCCGTCAGTAGATGATGCCTGGCTATTCTTTAAAATTGCCTTCCTCACCATCTTAAATAAGCATGCCCCTCTCAAAAAATGTAGAACTAGGAATAGATATAGTCCTTGGTTCACTCCAGACCTGTCTGCCCTTGACCAGCACAAAAATATCCTGTGGTGTTCTGCATTAGCATCGAATAGCCCTCGTCATATGCAACTTTTCAGGGAAGTTAGGAACAAATATACACAGGCAGCTAGAAAAGCTAAGGCAAGCCTTTTCAAACAGAAATTTGCATCCTGCAGTACTAACTAAAAAAAAATCTGAGACACTGTATGGAGAATAGTCCATGGAGAATAAGAGCACCTCCTCCCAGCTGCTCACTGCACTGAGGCTAGGAAACACTGTCACCACCGATAAATCCACTATAATTGAGAATTTCAATAAGCATTTCCTAACGGCTGGCCATGCTTTCCACATGGCTACCCCTACCCCGGTCAACTGCCCGGCACCCTCCACAGCAACCCGCCAAAGCCCCCACATTTTCTCCTTTACCCAAATCCAGATAGCTGATGTTCTGAAAGAGCTGCAAAATCTGGACCCCTACAAATCAGCCGGGCTAGACAATCTGGACCCTCTCTTTCTAAAATGATCTGCCGAAATTGTTGCAACCCCTATCACTAGCCTGTTCAACCTCTCTTTTGTATCGTCTGAGATTCCCAAAGATTGGAAAGCTGCCACGGTCATCCCCCTCTTCAAAGGGGGTGACACTCGAGACCCAAACTGCTACAGACCTATATCTATCCTACCCTGCATCTCTAAGGTCTTCGAAAGTCAAGTTAACAAACAGATTACTGACCATTTTGAATCATGGGTGCACCTCAGCCACGCTCAAGGTTCAAAACTACATCATAACCACCATCAATAAGAGACATTACTGTGCAGCAGTATTCATCGACCTGACCAAGGCATTAGACTCTGTCAATCACAACATTCTTATTGGCAGACTCGACAGCTTGGTTTCTCAAATGATTGTCTCGCCTAATTTACCTAAACTACTTCTCTGATAGAGTTCAGTGTGTCAAATCGGAGGGCCTGTTGTCCGGAACTCTGACAGTCTCTATGGGTGTGCCACAGGGTTCAATTCTCGGGCCGACTCTCTTTTCTGTATACAAAAATGATGTTGCTCTTGCTGCTGGTGATTCTCTGATCCACCTCTACGTAGACGACACCATTCTGTATACTTCTGGGCCTTCTTTGGACACTGTGTTAACTAACCCCCAGACGAGCTTCAATGCCATACAACTCTCCTTCCGTGGCCTCCAACTGCTCTTAAACGCAAGCAAAACTAAATGCATGCTATTCAATCGATCACTGCCCACACCTGCTAGCCGGTCCAGCATCACTACTCTGGACGGCTCTGACTTAGAATACGTGGACAACTACAAATACCTGGGTGTCTGGTTAGACTGTAAACTCTCCTTCCAGACTCACATTCAGCATCTCCAATCCAAAATTAAATCTAGAATCAGCTTCCTATATCGCAACAAAGCATCCTTCACTCATGCTGCCAAACATACCCTTGTAAAACTGACCATCCTACCGATCCTCGACGTTGGTGATGTCATCTATAAAATAGCCTCTAACACTCTACTCAACAAACTGGATGCAATCTATCACAGTGCCATCCGTTTTGTCACCAAAGCCCCATACACTACCCACCATTGTGACTTGTACGCTCTCGTTGGTTGGCCCTCGCTTTATACTCGTCGCCAAACCCACTGGCTACAGGTTATCTACAAGTCTCTGCTTGGTAAAGCCCCGCTTTATCTCAGCTCACTGGTCACCATAGCAGCACCCACTCGTAGCACGCGCTCCAGCAGGTATATCTCACTGGTCACCCCCAAAGCCAATTCCTCCTTTGGTCATCTTTCCTTCCAGTTCTCTGCTGCCCATGACTGGAACAAATTGCAAAAATCTCTAAAGCTGGAGACTCACATCTCCCTCACTAGCTTTAAGCACCAGCTGTCAGAGCAGCTCCCAGATCAATGCACCTGTACATGAACCCATGAAGGTACGGGCCACACATCTCCACAGCAGAGTGGAGTCGCCGGAGACAGCTGATGCTCTGTTCCCATTGCGGCTAGGAGGAGGCACCAGCTTCAGTGGTGTCCGGCGCTTTCCAGGCTGGGGTCCACTAGAACAGCCCCATGACCTTCTGTCTCCCAGGGTAGGCGTTAGTATTCAATTATCATTCTCCGCCAAACCCTTTCTGGTTCCCATTTTGCTGGCTGTCCCTCAAGGGTTGTTTCTACAGCTCTAGTGGACTCCGGTGCCGTGGGGAACTTTATCGACCAGGCCCTCGCATCCTCCCTGAACTTATCTTCATACCCACTCGCCTTTCCTTTCCAAATCCTGGATATGCATCCGTTGGGATCCGGCATAATTACGCACGCCACAGCACCACTCACCCTCACCGTGGGACCCAAGCACAAGGAAAGCTTTTCCTTCCTCATCACTCATCGTTGACCCGTACACAAAGTCATTCTCGGCCTCCTGTGGCTCCAACTTCATAACCCAACCATCTCCTGGTCAAAGATGACAATCACCAGAGCACCTGCTTTCCCGCACCCTGTGGTTCCACATTGGTGGAGGGCCATGTGAGTGTCCTCCAGCCCATCAATCGGTCCTACCGTATCGTTGGCCCTCTGTTTTGGGACATAGATGTGAATATCTGCCAGGGTCTGGAGAGGGAGGGCATCTATGTCCCCACGTTGGTGAGAGATTGGCTGTTGATCTGGGCACACATCCCTCGCCTATGGACACCCAGATATCACCCACACCACCCAATCGCTTTCCAATAAATACTGGTGATCCACTTTGGTGCAGGACGTCACCCACTATGTCAAGTCATGTACTCAATTTAAATGTTCCCAGCATGCTCCAGCAGGGAAACTACTTCACCTTCCTGTGCTTCAGCAGCCTTGGTCACATCTGTCCATAGACTCTTTAAAGTATCTCCTTTCCGATGGGTTTTACCACTATTCTGGTTGTTGACAGATTCTCTAAATCCTGTTTTATCCCTCTCTGGTCTACCTAACACTCTCCATGTCACCGAGGCACTAGTCCAGCAGGTTTTCCGGCACTATGAAATTTCCAACCGTGGTCTACAATTCATGTTGCGTTTTATGGAGAAGCTGGGGGGCCGCGGTCAGCCTCGCATCTGGGTATCGGCCACAGTCTAACGGGCAGGTGGAGAACGGAAAAGCTTTTCGGAAAAGCTGACCACGACTCCATTTTGTTGATCCCTGCCTACAGACAGAAACTAAAACAAGAAGCTCCCACGCTGAGGTCTGTTCAACGCTGGTCCGACCAATCTGATTCCACACTCCAAGACTGCTTCCATCACGTGGACTGGGATATGTTTCGTATTGCGTCAGACAACAATATTGACGAATACGCTGATTCGGTGTACGAGTTCATTAGAACGTGCGTTGAAGATGTCATTCCCATATCAACGATTAAAACATTCCCAAACCAGAAACCGTGGATTGATGGCAGCATTCACGTGAAACTGAAAGCGCGAACCACTGCTTTTAATCAGGGCAAGGTGACCGGAAATATGACCGAATACAAACAGTGTAGCTATTCCCTCAGCAAGGCAATCAAACAAGCTAAGCGTCAGTATAGAGACAAAGTAGAAACTCAATTCAACGGCTCAGACACAAGAGGTATGTGGCAGGGTCTACAGTCAATCACGGATTACAAAAAGAAAACCAGCCCCGTCACGGACCCGGATGTCTTGCTCCTAGGCAGACTAAATAACTTTTTTGCCCGCTTTGAGGACAATACAGTGCCACTGACACGGCCTGCAACCAAAACATGCGGCCTCTCCTTCACTGCAGCCGAGGTGAGTAAAACATTTAAAAGTGTTAACCCTCGCAAGGCTGCAGGCCCAGACGGCATCCCCAGCCGCGCCCTCAGAGCATGCGCAGACCAGCTGGCTGGTGTGTTTACGGACATATTCAATCAATCCCTATCCCAGTCTGCTGTTCCCATATGCTTCAAGAGGGCCACCATTGTTCCTGTTCCCAAGAAAGCTAAGGTAACTGAGCTAAACGACTACCGCCCCGTAGCACTCACTTCCGTCATCATGAAGTGCTTTGAGAGACTAGGTCCAAATAGGTCCACTGAAGATGCAATCTCAACCACACTGCATACTGCCCTAACCCACCTGGACAAGAGGAATACCTATGTGAGAATGCTGTTCATCGACTACAGCTCGGCATTTAACACCATAGTACCCTCCAAGCTCGTCATCAAGCTCGAGACCCTGGGTCTCGACCCCGCCCTGTGCAACTGGGTACTGGACTTCCTGACGGGCCGCCCCCAGGTGGTGAGGGTAGGCAACAACATCTCCACCCCGCTGATCCTCAACACTGGGGCCCCACAAGGGTTCGTTCTGAGCCCTCTCCTGTACTCCCTGTTCACCCACGACTGCGTGGCCACGCACGCCTCCAACTTAATCATCAAGTTTGCGGACGACACAACAGTGGTAGGCTTGATTACCAACAACGACAAGACGGCCTACAGGGAGGAGGTGAGGGCCCTCGGAGTGTGGTGTCAGGAAAATAACCTCACACTCAACGTCAACAAAACTAAGGAGATGATTGTGGACTTCAGGAAACAGCAGAGGGAACACCCCCCTATCCACATTGATGGAACAGTAGTGGAGAGGGTAGCAAGTTTTAAGTTCCTCGGCATACACATCACAGACAAACTGAATTGGTCCACCCACACGGACAGCATCGTGAAGAAGGCGCAGCAGCGCCTCTTCAACCTCAGGAGGCTGAAGAAATTCGGCTTGTCACCAAAAGCACTCACAAACTTCTACAGATGCACAATCGAGAGCATCCTGGCAGGCTGTATCACCTGTACCAGGCAACTGCTCCGCCCACAACCGTAAGGCTCTCCAGAGGGTAGTGAGGTCTGCACAACGCATCACCGGGGGGCAAACTACCTGCCCTCCAGGACACCTACACCACCCGATGTTACAGGAAGGCCATAAAGATCATCAAGGACAACAACCACCCGAGCCACTGCCTGTTCACCCCACTATCATCCAGAAGGCGAGGTCAAGACAGGTGCATCAAAGCTAGGGCCGAGAGACTGAAAAACAGCTTCTATCTCAAGGCCATCAGACTGTTAAACAGCCACCACTAACATTGAGTGGCTGCTGCCAACACACTGACTCAACTCCAGCCACTTTAATAATGGGAATTGATGGGAAATTATGTAAAATATATCACTAGCCACTTTAAACAATGCTACCTAATATAATGTTTACATACCCTACATTATTCATCTCATATGTATACGTATATACTGTACTCTATATCATCTACTGCATCTTTATGTAATACATGTATCACTAGCCACTTTAACTATGCCACTTTGTTTACATACTCATCTCATATGTATATACTGTACTCGATACCATCTACTGTATCTTGCCTATGCCGCTCTGTACCATCACTCATTCATATATCTTTATGTACATATTCTTTATCCCCTTACACTTGTGTGTATAAGACAGTAGTTTTGGAATTGTTAGTTAGATTACTTGTTGGTTATTACTGCATTGTCGGAACTAGAAGCACAAGCATTTCGCTACACTCGCATTAACATCTGCTAACCATGTGTATGTGACAAATAAAATTTGATTTGATTTAAAAAGACCAACAAGGAGCTAGGGAGGTTCCTAAGGAGACACTGCCAGGACCGACAGGTGGAGTGGGTCCGGTTACTTCCCTGGGCGGAATATGCCCAGAACTCACTTCGTCACTCCTCCACCGGGCTGACTCCCTTCCAGTGCGTCCTGGGATGTCAGTCGACCCTGACTCTGTGGACTCCATGCCAGACAGATGCCCCTTCAGTAGATGAATGGTTCTGGCATCAGGATCAGTGAGGCTCCCGTGTTCCATCCTGGTGATCGCATCTTGCTCTCAACCGGAAACTTCCCGCTCTACCTGCCCTGGTGGAAGCTTTGACCCCGGTTTGTGGGGCCCATCAAGGTCCTCCGGAGGGTCAATGAGGTAACCTATCATCCAGATCTCACCCTCCTTTCATGTTGCCCTCAGGCTGGTGGTTCTTGGCTGCTGCCATCTCCAGCGACACCCCTCCCTCCCCTGTACATCGAGGGGACACCCGCCTATGCTGTTAGGTCCCTTCTGGACTCCTGACGTCGTGGGCGTCGGCTCCAGTACTTGGTGGACTGGGAAGGGTATGGTCCTGAGGAGTGCTCTTGGGGGTACTGTCACCTGCTCTCTCTGGCGGTCGACGTCGCCAGTCTACTAACCACCGGTCCTGACAACCTACATTGCACACATGGACTTCATCACCACTCTGATTATTCTCCCTTCATAGAGTCTTTAGGCAGTTTTGGTTACGTTCAGTATGCTTCTCCTGTTTTGTATTTTTGTAATGTTGATTTTTAAATGTTTGGCAACTGCTTCGTGACTCCCTGCATATACGTAACAACAATACACAAATACAATATATACATATTCCGTCTCAGTCCGGAATATGTATATGATGGTGTGTCTAGCTAGTATGGACAGTATATTAATAGAAAAGGTGTACTGCAGTAGTTATATAGGCTGAGCCTTGGTTAGACTGTGTGTGTGTGTGTGTGTGTGTGTGTGTGTGTGTGTGTGTGTGTGTGTGTGTGTGTGTGTGTGTGTGTGTGTGTGTGTGTGTGTGTGTGTGTGTGTGTACTGAAAAAATATAAACTCAACATGTAAAGTGTTTCATGAGCTTAAATAAATAACGACACGAGAGCTGGACCTCCACATCCGGCTTCTTCACCTGTGTGACCGTGAGACCAATTCATTCCAATCGACTGATTTCCTTAACTGTAAGTCGGTAAAATCTTTTGATTTTTTTTTTTCAGTGTACATATGATGTGGGTGAAACGGTATGTAAACATCAGTGTTCAATGACTATGGACCTAGGGCAGCAGTATCTACGGTGCAGGGTAGAGTACTTAATCTACATTTCCAGACAAGGCAATTTTTCGGTTGCCTGTAACTTCAACTTTTTTTTTCAAGTGCATGCCAGAATAGCAGCAATAGCTGCTCAGTAAAACTACAGTTGGTAAGTACCGACTGTATTTTGACATTAAGCTGGAAAAGTTGGTGAATGGCTTCCTGGGCTTGAAAGAGAATTGTCATATTCAACATGTCCTGTAAAGACAGATTCTGGTTCAAGACTCAACCAACGGACGGTGTGAGTGGTGGCGAACTTGACGACTTGAGGGCAGTGGGTTCTGAACAACAAAGGTATACAAAAACTTTTGTGGGGGAATTATACCACAACCCAAAAAAGCACTTTGGCGAATGGAAGGAGCATGTGCTCTGCACAGGTAGAGCCTTAGACCGGAGGGGATGGCTGAAGTTTTATGGGCTCCATACCAATTGTACTAATATTGTTTTTTCATGTTTGTAACTTATTTTGTACATAATGTTTCTGCCACTGTCTTATGACCGAAAAGAGCTTCTGGATATCAGAACAGTGATTACTCACCTTTTTTTGAGTCAGATGCAAAGGATTTACTGCGGCTCCCAGAACCAAATCCCCGTCATTCACATGAAGAGGAGACCCTGATACAGGGGCCGCAGATCTGGGTGCCTTGAGAATTCGTCAGTGAGTGGGTAACCCGCCTCTACCATCCATCCTATTGGCTATTGGAAAATGAACTAGATAAGCTCCATTCGAGACTATCCTACCAACGGGACATTAAAAACTGATATCTTATGTTTCACCGAGTCGTGGCTGAACGACGACATGGATAATATACAGTTGGCTGGGTTTTCAGTGCATTGGCAAGACAGAACAGCTACCGGACAGCTACCGGTAAGACGAGGGGTGGTGGTCTGTGTCTATTTGTCAATAACAGCTGGTGCGCGATCTCTAATATTAAGGAAGCCTCAAGTTTTTGCCTGCCTGAGGTAGAGTACCTCATGACAAGCTGTAAACCTCACTTTTTAACGAGAGTGTTTTCATCTATATTTTTGCAGCTGTCTATTTCCCACTACAAACCAATGCTGGCACTCGGAACTGCACTCAACGAGCTGTATAAGGCCATAAGCAAACAAGTAAATGCTCATCCAGAAGTGGCGCTCCTTGTGGCCGGGGACTTTAATGTAGGAAAACTTAAATCTGTTTTACCTAATATCTATCAGCATGTCACATGTGCAACCAGAGGGGAAAAAAACTCTAGACCACCTTTACTCCACACACAGAGACCTGTACAAATCTCTCCTTCGCCCTGCATTTAGCAAATCTGACCATAACTCTATCCTCCTGATTCCTGCTTACAAGCATAAACTAGAGCAGGAAGTACCAGTGACTCGCTCAATATGGAAGTGGTCAGATGACGCAGATACTAAGCTACATGACCGTTTTGCTGGCACAGACTGGAAAATGTTGCGGGAAACATCCGTTGGCATTGAGGAGTATACCATATGAGTAAATGGCTTCATTAATAAATACATCAATGACATTGTCCCCACAGTGTTCGTACGTACCAGAAGCCATGGATTACAGGCTTTCAAGGAGCGGGACACTAATCCGGACACTTATAAGAAATCTCACTATGCCCTCTGACGAACCATGTAACAGGCAAAGCGTTAATACAGGACGAAGATTGAATCTTACTACATCGGCTCAGACGCTTGTCGGATATGGCAGGGCTTGCAAACTCTTACACATTACAAAGGGAAGCCGAGCTGCGAGCTGCCCAGTGACACAAGCCTACCAGTCAAGCTAAATCACTTCTATGCGTATTTCGAGTCAAGAAACACTGAAGCATGCATGAGAGCACAAGTTGTTCCGGACGACTGTGTGATCAAGCTCTCTGTCGCCAATGTGAGTAAGAACTTGAAACAGGTCAACATTCACAAGGCCACAGGGCCTGACGGATTACCAGGATGTGTGCTCAGAGCATGCGCTGACCAACTGGAAAGTGTCTTCACTGACATTTTCAACCTCTCCCTGACCAAGTCTATAATACCTATATGTTCCAAGCAGACCACCATAGTCCCTGTGCCCAAGAACACCAAGGTAACCTGCCTAAATGACTACCAAACCATAGCACTCACATATGTAGCCATGAAGTGCTTTGAAAGGCTGGTCATGTCTCACATCAACACCATCATCCCAGAAACCCTAGACCCACTCCAATTCTCATACAGCCCCAACAGATCCACAGATGACGCAATCTGTATTGCACTCCACACTGCCCTTTACCACCTGAACAAAAGGAACATGAGAATGCTGTTCATTGACTATAATACGTTCATCAACATAGTGCCCTCAAAGCTCATCACTCAGCTAAGGACCCTGGGACTAAACACCTCCCTCTGCAACTGGATCCTAGACTTCCTGACAGGCTGCCCCCAGGTGGTGAGGGTAGGCAACAACACATCTGCCACGCTGATCCTCAACACGGGGGCCCCTCAGAGGTGCATGCTTAGTCCCCTCCTGTACTCCCTGTCTACCCACGACTGCGTGGCCATGCATTACTCCAACACCGTCATTAAGTTTGCTGACGACACAACGATGGTAGGCCTGGTCACCAACAACGATGAGACAGCCTATAGGGAGGAGGTCAGAGACCTGTCAGTGTGGTGCCAGGACAACAACCTCTCCCTCAAATTGAGGGCTTCGAGCAGGTTGAGGGCTTTAAGTTCCTTGGTGTCCACATCACCAACAAACTATCATGGTCCAAACTCATCAAGACAGTCGTGAAGAGGGCACGACAACACTTAAATCCACCTCAGGAGAATGAAAATATTTGCCATGAGTCCTCAGATCCTCAAAATGTTCTACAGCTGCACCATCGAGAGCATCCTTACTGGTTGCATCACTGCCTGGTATGGCAACTGCTCGGCATCCGCTTGCGAGGCGTTACAGAGGGTAGTGCATACGGCCCAGTACATCACTGTGGCTAAGCTTCCTGCCATCCAAGACCTCTAAACCAGGCGTTGTCAGAGGAAGGCCCTAAAAATTGTCCAAGACACCAGCCACCCAAGTCATAGACTGTTCTCTCTGCTACCGCATGGCAAACGGTACCGGAGCGCCAAGTCTAGGACTAAAAGGCTCCTTTAAAGGTTCTACTCCCAAGGCATAAGACTGCTGAACAGTTAATCAAATAGCTACCCGGACTATTTACATTGACCCCCTTTTTTACGCTGCTGCTGTTCTCTGTTTATTATCTATGCATGGTCCCTTTAGCCCTACCTACACGTACATATGACCTCAATTACTTCGACTAACCCATACCCCGGCACATTGACTCGGTACCGGTACCCCTCATATATAGCCTCGTTGTTGTTATTTTATTGTGTAACTTTTTTACTTTTGTTTATTTAGCAAATATTTTCCTACTCTGCATTGTTAGTTAAGGGCTTGTAAGTAAACATTTCACCATAAGGTCTACACTTGTTGTATTCGGCGCATGTGACAAGTTAAACATTTTATTTGATTTGGTCTGTGTACGTGCCTGGAGCTGGGACAGACAACAAAAGCCTTCTTCACTGACTGTTTTGTACTAAAACAATCTCGTTACCGGGGGCGGCAGGCTGGGAAACACACTCATGCTGTAGTTGCTATGACACAAGTATCCCCAACACCTACTCATTCCTAGAGCTGGCTTTCCCAGCATGTTCTTATTCTCGCCACGAAATTACAGTCTGCATGAATTTTATCTTGTGTGGCGGAGTTCATTGAACACAAAGTTTAGCATTCTTTGAGTGTATGCACATTGACAATTGAATAGGCGTAGAAAATACTTTATCTCTATCATGTTTGACTATTTCTATTTCTATTTCTAAGACAGAGATAGAGGATATAACATAAATAGGGAAAATGCATATAAAAGTAACAATGAAAATGGGTGCTTTGATTTCTTAATTCTGACTCTGTTTCCCATGTAAAACAGGAGAGCATATTTGAGTTCTTGATAAATATGGCATTTTGGCTGAGGGGAGGACGCAGGTGGCATGCCAGCATGTGATCCAGGTGCTCTGGTATCATGGCACTGAGTGATAATGACACCACTGTGCAGTCTGGGACACAATGTACCTGAAGAGTTTTTGCATTTCAAGTTTTTGGGGGTGGTTGGCGACTTGATAGGAGACGTTTCTGGGTCTGCGTCATCGCTCTGGTTTTGGTCAATGTCACTTTCCTCCGGAACTGAAATATCTACAGTACACCAAGTGCAAAACAGGTCAGTACATACCACTTTCTAGACACGTCATGATTCAAATCCTGCGCTATATTCCTTTTAAGAAGCACCAATAAGGACATAACACCCCCCCCCCCACACACACACACACACACACTGCCCCTTAGCTGGATTACCTTGTTTAGACACAATGGTCTCCTCTGCCTTGTCTGTCTTGCCTTCTACCTCGTCAGGGATCTTACTGGTGATGGGGCTGGTGACATAAAGCTTATTGATGTCCAGGGTGGTCTTGCTGAAGGGGGACATGGAGGAGTACATGCTTGCATAGCCGTTGGAGGAGCAGCTAAGGGCGGCCAGGTCCAGAGCCTTGCCCCCAGTGATGATGGGGATGTTGAGGGAGAGTTTACGGCGGCGGTTGGGGGACGATGTCTTGGTGATGGCCAGGGGAGGGGGGGAGGAAAACTTACGGCTGGCCCTGGGGGATTTGGGAGGCTCCCCATATAGGAGTTTATTATTCTGACTGCTGGCGAAGAACAACTCCAGGGATCTGCAGCAGTAAAAAACAACACATTTTATTGTAGTCAGAAGGATGTACTGTAGCTATGTACTTTAGTACTTAAGTGTGTTGCAAATAACAAGGAGATCAGAATTATCCATGTCTTTTTGTGTTGTATTGATAGTCCTGTGTGGCTCAGTTGTTAGAGCATGGCACTTGCAGCGCCAGGCTTGTGTGTTCGATTCCCACGGGGGACCAGTACGAATGAAAATGTTTGCACTCACTACTGTAAGTCGCTCTGGATAAGTGTCTACTAAAATGTAAATAATTCAATACATTGTTAACAGCAGAATGGTGCTTCTGCAGTCGTGCTTGTCTTTTTTGTTGCTGAAAACCTCTCCCACTCACTGCCACCCTCCTTGCGACCTCACGGGTTCCCATAAATAGCACAGCGAGTGACAGAGCAAATAGCCATGCTGCTGACACAAGCATCAGAGTGGCGGTGGCTCACAGAGACATGACAGGCTCCACATGAAAACATGCTGCATGGTGTGGGCATGGGGAGGGAGCTCCCCCTGATCTGAGCCTGGGAGCTAGGCTCACTCTCCTGGGCCGGAGAGAGGGTCTGCTCTGCTCTGGTCGACAACATGCACCATAAATATTTCATACTATAGATTCTCTGCAGAACAGAGAGGGTGGGGTCCTGCAGCAGAGAGGCCAGTTGCTAAGGTGACAGCGACAAAGCCCTGCTGAGACGCTCTTAGGCAGGCAGAAGAAGAGGCTCAATTACTTCCTTCTCACACAGAACACACACCAACCACACTGACACACACAGACATGACCTCTACCCAGCTCTCCTCACCTCACCTTCCATCACACACACAGACATGACCTCTACCCAGCTCTGCTCACCTCACCTTCCATCACACACACAGACATGACCTCTACCCAGCTCTCCTCACCTCACCTTCCATCACACACACATGCAGGCACGCAGACACACAAACACGCGCCCACGCACCCACCCACACACACGCACAAACACACACGGTAAAGAAGTAATACTGTGGGCTGTGGAAAAAGAGCTGTGATGAGATCAGTGGTGGGCTAGAGGAGAGAGAGGCAGCCAGAGGAGGCCAGAGGCTGCTGGGCCTGTCAGGGGATGTTATCATCACCAGCCCTAACTACAGCCCTCTTTACTGTGTAGGGGCCATGGCCATGCAAAAACACTGACAATGTATCATCTTTAAACAGCACTGGGCATGAGATAGATTTAGAGATTTCTCTGACTGTGTTGGTCAAAGTCTAGGCTAAATGGTAAAGCAGTAGCAGCTCTTTTATGGCCTTACCGGGCTGGGATGGCACTGATGGGCTTTTTGTAGATAGTGATGAGCTTGTCCAGCACCACATCGGCGCTGGTGAACACGCGGTAGGAATGCAGGAAGGTGTTGAGGAAGTCGATCGAGAGGAAGCGGAGGTCGGTCAATCTCTCTAGAAGTCTTTCCACACTGGCATAGCGGATCTGCAGCACCTTACATGAGTTCATCATCTTACTGAAACGGATGTCCACGTCATCGCAGTACAGGCTGGCGTCAGACCTGCTCACAGAAAAAACCCACAAACACATGAAAACACTACAACACACAAATAAAGGCGCCATGATAATCCCATTGACTGTTTGGCTATAGTTGTGAATGGGGCTTACTTGATCATCTGTGGCACGGTGACTTTAGAGTTCTCCTCAAATGCATTCATCATAAGCCCATTGCAGCGGATGTTGTCTATGCACTGTAAGGGAGAAGAAGGGAAGGTTAAGGGAGAGGAAAGGTGTGAGTACAGCCACTCTGCAGACAGACATCCAGGCCCCATGTCTCCCTGCTGGAGACAGACAGACATCCAGGCCCCATGTCTCCCTGCTGGAGACAGACAGACATCCAGGCCCCATGTCTCCCTGCTGGAGACAGACAGACATCCAGGCCCCATGTCTCCTTGCTGGAGACAGATAGACATCCAGGCCCCATGTCTCCCTGCTGGAGACAGACAGACATCCAGGCCCCATGTCTCCCTGCTGGAGACAGACAGACATCCAGGCCCCATGTCTCCTTGCTGGAGACAGATAGACATCCAGGCCCCATATCTCCCTGCTGGAGACAGACATACGTGATGCATGAAGAGTAAAGCAGAGCAGAGCAGACGTGCCTGGCTGATGTCACTGGTCCAGGCAGATTTCTCCTGCCGCGAGGAGGCCACCAGGATCACTGTGAATGACTGGCCTTCTTTAGGCTCCACCACGATTTTAAAGTCCAGGTGCTCCATGTCCTGTACACCCTTGTCTGGTTTGGCTTTGGGCAAAACAAACAGAGGTGAATAGGAGAAACGGGTCATTACCATGGCATAATGAGAGGTTTATTGTGCTTGTAAATGATGATGAACAGATGACACTTGCAGGGAGGCTATAGCTAGTATACTTCATAAAAGTGTAATACTAAACTTATCATATGTTACACTCTACATACAGTAAGCATATGTGCTCCATATTTCAGTGAGGTAGGAATTAAACAGTGTGGTGCTTACACTCATCATCTGTCCCCTCGGGGTCTTCCAGAAGAGTGCAGTCAATAAGAGAGACCACGCCATTCTGAGAACAACACACAATAAGCATTAGCACACTCACAACCACATTCCAAGAATCCCCTCCATTACTGAATAATCAATAACAATATGACTTACATTATTATGTAGCAACACATATAGACCTACAGGTCAATAAACAGAGTAAATCAGCACCCAAGTAATAAGGGACTCCTTAAGAGGATGTGTTGACTTCAATATCATTGGACCATGATTATATGTATTGGTATTAACGAAAGCCTCATCTATGTATTGTAATTTGTTTTGGTCCAGGATGCATCTTAAGAGATTGTATAGTATCAGCAGCCCAGGGCAAGCCCACCTTGGTGAGGTGCAGCTTCCCTCCAGAGCCCCTGGTGCAGATGATGACATGCTTGGAGAAGAGGAAGCACTGCCTCTCCCCTTCCTTCTTCAGAGTCAGAGAGCCCAGTCGCCCACGGGTGATCTTTCCCTTCTCACTCATTGGCACCTGGATGAGAGAGCCTGTGTGGCAGAAGGGGGAGAGACATACAGCAGGGTTGTCCAGTTAGTGATGAGGGCTCACAGATGAACTGTACTGCAAGACTGGGAGAGGCCTCCTTCACCTGTTCAATGACTTTGGGGGAGATATACATACTGTAAGGTTAAACCATATCTCTATATGATTTTCCTCTTCTTTATATGTCCATCAAAGTCCGTTGGGGATGTATGACATTTACAGTCCCTGACTCACTGTCGGATTGCCTCCCAACAGCCTGATTACCCTTGGAAATGAAAGAGTCAGCCCACTTTCAGTACATGCTATAAAGGCAGACAGGATTATATCGCCCAAGCCGCTGGTTAAGTCTTTCCTTATGGAGGCTCAGGTAGGCCTATGGAGGTTTGAAGTTGTGATAACACAAAGGCAGTCAAACAGTTGCGAGGTAGAAAATCCACCTCTATGATTCTGTCTTTATGTGGGATCTTGGGTTCCTTTGTGTATCTTCTCTCAGAGCTTACCTTGTCTGACAAACGTCTGGCTGGTGTCAAGGAGGATCTCGCAGCCCTCTACAATCATGCGCTCAATGGCCAGGTTCTTCCTGATGTTCTCTGTCTCACTCACCTCGTCATGCATGATTCTAGGGGCAGAGAGGTTGGTCTTTTCACATTTGGAATGTCATTGTATTCACTTTGTCAGTGTGTATGCATTCTGTACAGTAAGCATGGTAAACTGAGGTGTCCTGTTTGCTGCTTTGGCGCTATAAGGTGGTAGCGCAGGTATACCTGGACAGCTCCTCCAGCTTTGACTTGGCGTAGTCCAGACTTGTCCTCTCCACATGCTCATGTGGTGTGTGGGCCAGGAGCTCATGGAGAGTAAGAATGTAGCGGGGAATCTGGAGTGACAGAAAATTAATAGGGGCAGGTGAGTCACACACACTTTCATACAAGACACACACACACTGACACAGACACAAACACAATCAAACTCATTGCAGCAGATCAGTAGGGACTTCTATGTACATTCACAGTCATCAGCAGAAATGTATTACCAACACAGCAGAGTCCAAAGTAGACCCCAGTGGAGCAGACTGCACGGAAACTGCATGCCTTGCCAGAAAATAGCCATTATGAAACCCTGAGCTTCACAAACAACCAGTTTATGTGTTTATGAAAAAAAAAAACAGGGATATTCATGTGAGACAAATATCTGCTCTGTTGTTGGTGATCAATGGAGGAGCCTTTGTCTGAAGAGAGAGAGAGCTGTTTGAGCTGAGAGACGGGGACTGGACAGTCAATGAGAAGACAGTGGAATGTACAGTACTGTATGCCTACCTGGAACATGGGGTAGGTGAGGAAGGTCTCCAGAGTCCTCTCCTCACAGTCTGGCTTGGCCTCATACTGCTTCAGCAGCTTGTCAAAGTCTCGGTTCTGTTTACAGTGTGCCAGGATCTGCAGACTGTATTGGTGGTTCCTCACAAACTCCTGGTAGATGTTCAACATTGGCAGCAGGATGTCAAACAGGTCAGCTGTGAATAGAGAGGACCAGCAAGTGAATGAGAGATTGATAGATGATGTATGAGGTCAATTGGGACATAGCACTATCATATTCATCCATCCATTAAATGACCCTGAAAAAAGCACTTTAGTCAGCTTACCCAAAACTAATGTTGGCCAGCTTGCTATTCTTGCTTTCAACCCTTGGTAGAATATTTGATGCAGAAACATGATGGTCTCACTAAAGTAAAGGGGAAATTAACAAGATGTTAAGTGTCCATTCTGAGAAAAATATACACTAGCCATAGTTAGGTGAAAAGGATTCAAACATGCAACAGTGAATATGCCTGTATGTGCAAGTGTGTTAAGATTTTATACCGCTGCACTTGCCTCTTGACAGGTCGTCATTGCAAATAAGAATCTGTTCTTAATTGACTTACCTATATAAACAAAGGTTAAATAAAATACAAAAGAAACATCTTAGAATGAGGCTTTGACACAGCATAATGCCATTACATCTCAGGGTTATTATGTTTTCATTATCGTCCATAGTTGTAATGCATGAACATAAAATCCCACAGCATTGAGACAGTCATATCACTGTCTCCCTGAGAGAGGTGAGAGACAGCAGTGTGAGTGGTTAGCTTGGCGTGATCATCTACAGCTGCACACCTGTTGAGGAAGATGCTGCTGACGTCGTCATGGGTGATGGGTGGTTTCTTGGAGCTGGCGGCCATACGGAGGGGTCGGAGGAAATTGTTGACCAGGATGTGGAGCTGCTGGACGTACTCAGCCTCAGAGTCCAGCATGCTGAACACCACCTGGTTCCTCTTCCTCATGCTCTCGGCGTGGGGAGACCGGATGTAGTCCTGGATGATGGTCTTCCACTTCCTCCTGCACATCCAGCCTCGTAGGAAACTCTGCACCTAGCGGACCACGGGAATCAAAGGTGAGTTTCTTTCCTGCATCATTGGCAAATACACTGAAAATAGAGTAGAACATATTTTGTGTAAATATGTACTTTTTTTATTTTCTTGAGTTCAGCGTCATCATCTTCACTGGGGTCGGCTGTTGGACTCGACTGGATCTTCCCATTGTCTTTGTGCAGGCCGGAAATCTGCCAGAGAGGACAGCCACAGACAAGATCCACCAGTCATCATCACTCACAACCTGCTCTCCAAGTTTCCTCCTCACTTGACAGCGTATTAACAAAGTGACTGTGTCAAATGCAATTAGAGGCTGTCAAAGCTGCCAGCTCTGACATGTGGTAGTGGTGGTGGCAATACTAACTCTGTTCACTTGGCTGATATCTTTACATCAGCACTCATTTCCATTGGTTAGAAATGCAGACTCACACTGTGTGATACTGTGCTGCTGTACATAGAAAAGCCATAAATGTGCTGCACAAAAGAGCTGGGAGCTACTCAGAACTGTCTGAAGGTAAGTGTCCCCATTTACTTTGTATAGGCTGAAAGAGTTTATTGTTATGTTTTTTGGGGGTGGGGGGGGGGGGGCAGCACTCTGTATAATAAAGCCTTGTTCATGCATATTCAGCACACCATTTCATTTCAAGCCCCACATTTGCACATTAAAGTAACATGACTATTTGATCTGAAGAATACAGCAGGGAACATAGCTCTATTGGAGGGATTGCTTATGAGTGGAGATGTAAAGTGGTGGGTCTGCACACATCTCTTTGTGACAGAGCGGCCCTCTCAATCTTTCCCAATCTCTCTCTCTCTCTCTCTCTCTCTCTCTCTCTCTCTCTCCCTCTCTCTCTCTCTCTCATATTATTCAATAATATAGACATAAAAAAACTACCTAGTACAGTCATTATCCATTTTAGTCCACTCAGATGACAAAATCCTAGAAATCTTGAGCGGTGCTCCTGAGAGATATTTCACTGTACTGTAGATGCGCTAGATCCCACACACGCTCCAAACGCTTTCCTGTGAAGTAAAAAATAAACATAACAATCCCCCACTGAGGCAGAAGGAATCATAATGAATATTACCTCTGATTTTAGCCGCTCAATCTCTATTTCCCCGTCCTCTATCTGTTGTCGAAGTTGCTTAGCAACCGTTTTCTCTGTCTCCACGATCTGGAGTAGATGGAGATACTTCTGCATGAGCGTCTCGTGCTCCGTGGCCAGGTTCCTGTAACTGTGGACAGGAAACACACTCACACACACTGCAGCAACTCTCCACTGGCATGTTTCCATACTTTCAGAGGTACAGATAGACACACTCAAGACTGTATGCTCCCCCATGCAGACTGTATACATCCACCACTCTACCCCTGCCCTACATACAGATGTGTACCCATACAGACCTCGGGTCTATGAACAGCCTCATAATGCAGTGGCGTAAATATTAATATCCTTTGTGCTCAGTGAAGTGTAGCTACAGTACATTGCTGCACATGTCTCGGCAGATAACCAACCAAAATACAGCAGGGCCATATTGATAAGAATATCCTCAGAGCAGTGCCCAAATCCACAGTCACAATAGACCACCAATTATCACAACGGCACTTATTATTTCACAATGATTATTATACAGTAAGCTACATCACCAGTCTCCCTGTTTCATTCAACTGAAATTACACAATACCAATTCACTACTAACAGTTCAATAACAACACCTGAAACCAGAGTATATCAGGAATACGGTTCAACATGAGCTGCATACAAACTATTACCTCAGGTGACACGAATGTTTAAAAATCCTTCTCAAGTTCCCCATACAGCATTTCCCCCCAGAAATGTTCGTCAAAAACATTGCCTTAATGCTGCATGACAGTTCTATCACATCTCAACAGAGTCAAGTTGTACATTTCAAACCATACATCATGCTTATCCAAGAGATTACACCTATCCACACAGTAGACATCAATAATAGCACATGCGTGTGTTAATGTAGGTGTTGACTGGGTAGACAGGTTGCAGTAGAGGCCTGGTACCTGGCATGTGTTATTGCAGCCACCCATTCATCACCGTCCTTGACATCCTCTGTACGCAACTCCAGGGCTTTCTGGTTTTCATGGGTGAAATTTACAGTGAAGTAGTACTGAAACACACAGAGAAAAACACATTACTACATTGCATGGGTAGAGCGGCATTTGGATTCTTTGTTTTTGAATGTATGAGAAAAAGTATTTTCTCAATCCATAGAAATCTAAATGAGCTATCATATCATAACCACAAAATGCAACGAAGAGGTCAGACAATGCACAGTATAGCAGCTACAACACAAACATAGTTACACAAAAATAATATTTTAACAGAAGATTATGAAGAGTATTTCTGGCCAAAAACATCAGTGTCCTGCAGACACACATCATTGAAACCATGAACCCTCTCACAATCTAAGCTTGTGTGTACCCTTTCTCATTGCTGACATTAGGGGAGTACATTGCACAGATGAGGGTGGGGAAAGGAAACCCACATCCTCACCCACCAGCTCGATCAATGGGGATTTTAGTAGAAAGCCTCTCCTGACTGTCTGGCTGCCTGGCCGCCTAACCGCCTGACCGCGTTACCTCCTGACTGGCTGTCTGACCGCCTGGCTGCCTGGATGGCTCCGGATCCCAGGAGGAAAAGCCATAAGACATGTAAGCTGGAGGCATTGCCAATTACATAACTGTGCACTACCTGTTACCTAGCAACTCCACTCTGTGCGAATGGATAGGCTCTTAGCACTACTTGTCTCACTCCATTTTAACTAAGCTGGCCTTCTCTACGCTGAATTCCCCAGCACCAATAGGTCTGTGTACGAAGCATCACAGTCACTTAACGATCATAGACCATCCACATTATCTGGTGGAATAAAAGTTCATTTCAGACCTTGCCAGACCCTGTTTTGTACATATAGTACATTTCTTAAATGTTGTACATTTAAATCATTAAAATGTTAGCTGACATAGGCTAATTGAGTGATTGTCAGTGTCTAACATAAAAAGAGGAAAACTGCTGATGCATAACCACATTTTGAAATTACACCTTGGGTATTCTACTATTCTAACACTCAACAATAAGTTCAGACCCTGATTGACTTCCTAAAAAAAAACATTGAAAGTGTGTGTATTGTGATTCAACATATCCTAACTTTTCTATCCTCAAATAAGAATCTCAGTGCACTTTTCTTTTGAAAATATACACCAAATACACCAAAACACACAATGATTGGCACGGCAAGATAGGAAAAGATCAGCGCTGCTTGGCAAAAGAACAGCCTGCATTATCACATCTCACACTCAAGGTTAAAAATGTGACTCGTAGTGTGTACTTTGGCAGCAGCCATGTTGAGCGAATGCCCAGCCTAATCTTTGGCCAACAGGAACCCATCAACCTGCACCTCATCACTATTCATGGCTGAATGGTATTCATCCTCCCTTCAAAGATAATCAGATCTATTTTTTTCAGGGATGCATGCTTGTTGTTGTTGTAGTTTTCCTTCATCCTCTCTCTAAAAGCAGAGAGGCTTGTTTAACACACAGCCTGTTTAAGACACAGCCTGCTTCATGCTTTATGTTTACAGCTGAATCACAACACACACACTTTCAATATTTTTTTTAGGAAGTCAATCAGGGTCTGAACTTATTGTTGAGTGTTAGAATAGTAGAATACCCAAGGTGTAATTTCAATATGTGGTTATGCATCAGCAGTTTTCCTCTTTTTATGTTAGACACTGACAATCACTCAATTAGCCTATGTCAGCTAACATTTTTTTAGATAGTTAATAAAAAACAGAACAGAAATACATCAGCCATCACTGGTTGACGAATGCTGTAAAATGCAGCTGTTCCCCAATGGGCCCTGGCCCCTCTGAGGTAGTGCAAGGAACACATTTACAACAGATAGCGGTTGATTGTGTTAATAGTGGAAGGGAGTGGAGGCGCGACAACACACAGATACTCTCTGCAGTTCCCTGCAAATAGGGTTGCCATATGAACCATGGGCTAAAATACCTTATCATCGTTAGATAACGGCATTTGGGGATGAATTGAATGTGGGAATAAACGCTCAAATCCAGAATTGTAATGAGTTAACAGATCAAAGGTCATTCAAACTCCTGATTTTGATGCAAATAGAAGAAAGGCAAAAACGTCTACTGACCTGTTATTCTACCTGGGGCATTAACACTCTCTTTAGAAAGCACAGGCACCCGTCTTTCTGAGCTTTCATCAATATGGTGGCCCCTTAAGCTGTCAAACTTCACAACGACCTGCATCATTGAATTTTACTTCACAGTCAAATTTCGATTAAAGCTGCCAACGTGTGAGGGCAGAAATGAGGGTGAGATAAATATGGTTATATGAATAGTACAGTACATTGATTACAAACCAGCATACCATGACTATTGAAGATAACATTTAGTTTAGGACTACTTGGCATCAAAGGATCTTCCCTCTGAGACGAGTCCACTCCCCTAACCTATTTTAATCAACTTTCATATTGTCTTTTGTCTCCGTTGTTCATTCAGTTAAGCCTTAAACTCGATTGAACTTTAAAAGTCTACATCTCAAATCCATTGTCACAGATTTAGGCGGTTGACTGTCTCTGTGCCATCCTATTTCTTATCATTCAGGATGAACTTGCAAACAAGGTGCATGGTCTATGGTTATGCATACTCATAAGGCATACATACACTGCTCATTCTCCTATATTAATGAAATTACGTATCATTTATAATTTATTGCTCATCGCTCACATTGACTGGCCAATGAATACTCACTAATGTGAGAAAACGGTGGTGTTCATGTTTTTGAATAAACAATTACAATGAGAAGTAATGTATGTTGGCTTGGAGATGTTATTAGGATGCAATGGGGTGTGACAAATATATTCTGAGCTATGTAACATTGTATTGAGTTGTGAACAGAGCCTGTTGACTCTGGCAGCTATGGAGTAAGACAGATGAGAAGGGATCATTCCTTCACAAATACAGACTCACAGACTATCAAAACAACATTATAACCTTGTATTTTGTTGTAGTAAGCCATCCAATGATCATGTTGAAAAGGATGGATGAAAAGATTCCTGACAAATTCCTCTAAAACAATTTGCACGTTCATGATATAAGGAGTTTTCATTCTCTAATGAGGGGAACTGGGAGAGCAAAATATTAGCCAATATGCCACATATTGCTTTGTCAGCACAGGGACAGCTGTTCACAGGAAAGGCCTGGACTCACTTTGGACTGCAGCCTATACAGTCATGGATAAGGACTGCAGACAGAGCAGAACAGAACAGAAGTAAACAGAACTACTAGCAGATAGAGCCTCAATCCAATGATCCTATACACAAAACATTCCACAATCATTGCATCATCCTTCATGTGCACAATACTAACTTTCCTTTTCAGTAATAGAGAACACAAAGATTGCAGCACCATTAATTAATTAGACTGTTTTTTGGAAGGAATGTTAAACAAGATGAGCCATATAATAAGATGAAAAGTATCAGTTAACCATCTTATTGAAGTAAGGAAGTAGGATGTTATGGCATTTACTTCTACAGTTTTAGGCTTCTGCAGAATTGTAAATCATATGTTTCATTAGTTAAAAGTACTGGAGAGGAAATATATTTTTTTGCTACTTTGCAACTACTTAGCATGTTAGCTAACCCTAACCCTTTAACCTAACGCCTAAATTTAACACTAACCTTAACCCTTTAACCTAACTCCTAAACTTAACCCTAACCTTAAAGTGCCTCGGATTTACTAACAGAATAATACAAAATACTCTGAGACCAGGTTGCAGCCTATAGGAAATGGGTGATGAACATCCACAAATGAATACATACTATATGAAACGTAACATATCATACTAAATGGAGTGTCTCGGATTTACATAAAGAATAATACGAAATGATCTGAGACCAGGTTGCTGCATCATAGGCCCACAGTAGAAGCCAATCAAGACAAACGATTATGTTTTATTTTTTCTTCCAGATTTGAACAGCCTCATCCTCTGATCCCAATGTGAAGGAATAACTCATCCCATTTCTATGTTTTTATGTTTTGGTACAAAACATAAAAACAATAGTGACGAAGACCCCATGCCCGTTGTTTTGGCGTACGGTCTTGTTACTAAACAATATTTGCTGCAGACTCAGTTGCCGAGGTAGGATGCTATTAATAAAAACAGTGCGAGAGTTATATCAATACGTCAAACTGTGATATTACGTCAAATATCCGCAAGATGGCGACTGTGGTACGCAATACCTTTAGCGCAATTTTGTTGAAAAAAGAAAACAGTGTCACCAAACTTCACTGTGAGATAACATTACATTGGTTTGACAATAATAGTTCCATGTCAACCACATGTTTTTTTTAAAACATGTAGGCCTGTAGACAATGTAGTAATACATTGTTGCCAATACATTGCCTGTTTTTTTGTCTAAAATAATCAACCCTGTATAGGCACAATGCAGCAAAACCGAATGAATACTTGTTAATAAAATACAATGAAAACAATGCAGAAAACGGCGAGGCAGCTCGGTATTCAATTAGGTGTTTATAATGGAATCATTAATCCGATGCATAGATTACATAACACACGCACGCTGAGAAAACAGTTCTTTATTGAATATGATCGAGACCAACTGTAGGTTATAATTTAACTGGACTGTAATGTAACACTTGCTGTGGATAAAGAGGGATAGGATAAATAGGGGGGGGGGGGGGTATTTATCCCCAATATATATATGCTACATGTACTCATAACGCTGAACCGTCTGATTCACATGATAACCTGCTTTCCACCTCATGAGGATATCTGCACGCCGGTAACTCGTGCATCATTCATGTTTATTTAATGACAACCTATAACTTTACAGTCATAAAAAAAAAGACAAATGAAACAACGTTGTGAACTTGTATGTGTGTTATTCCTACCTGCTTTTCTAAACACTCTTTGGATGATTGTGATGGTTTAGGTGACGGCGCTCTGTCACACACACATCCCTCCAACAGGTATAATCCCGCAGGTCGAGAGCTGGACTCGCTCTCAAAATAAAACAGCATATTTTGTAATAAAGCGAACCACTTTGTGTGCCATTTTGTGTTGTCTGAGCTCCTTTTGCTCAAGCAACCTCGCCTCGTACCATCCTTCTTTGCCAAAAGACCCAGGTAGGTGACATGACCATCATTCAGTCGTATTCCCTTCTGCATTTTTATAAAGGAGACTTTGGTTAAAAAAAAGCTACTTGTTCCTTACATCCTCTTAAACCCGGTACACAGACAGACGTGGACTTTCTGATTGCGGACAAGCAGTAGTCCGCTCTGCCCCTGCATTTACCATGTTGGCATGAAGTACAAAAAGAGAGAAACAAAACAAAGAACACGGATGTATCATCCTAAATTCGTTTAGGATATTTTAGGGCTTCAATTCCCACATTTCTACACAAAAATTAAGAAAAAACAGACCGACTATGAATTTAAACGGAGACAGGCAAAGGAAGATAATTATAGCGTGCGCGAGGTGGTTTGTCGTATTCTCACGTGAAATCTCCCGAAAACAGTGAGCTGAGCGAGACAGCGGAGTCACGTGACGTATCTTCGGGAAAACACATTTCAGAACCTTGGACAGCGAATTCAAAACAAGTGAAAGTGAAGCCGTCGCGTGAGCAGTTGTTTTCATGCAAGAGATACCTTAGTCCTCCTGACTACTCTCATTAACCAAACATGGAAGTTGTATTATTCGTGAATTAACACAACTTTTTGAATCTAATGAGATGGAATTGTAACTCCTTGTTACTCAGAGAACGAAAAGCATACATTTCACAGGGCAGTCAGATAGTGAAAGTTCATTACCCATGGGCTAGACTATAGTAGGCAGGTGGTTGGCTATATAAGGGTAGGTCTTAAGTCCATGTGATTCACAAAAATGCCTACTATAGACCATTTTAATTGTTTAAAAATTCATAGAGCAGTTGGCCGTCTTGAATACACACTTGTAAAGGTCAGTCTTATTCACTGATATACATCAATACATGGTTTGCCTTGCCATTACATTAATGTAATCAATTTGGTTAATGACAATGTCGATTGGACATAAATCTTGAATTTCTTTAGCCCATGTTTGGCAACCTATTCAAGTGGACCCAACTGAGCAATTCTCAGTGACTTTTATTTCCTTGCAAAAAAATGTGCTGTTTTGTTGCTGTCAGTGCTATTGCACTCTCAGCCTACCCAAGAAAGGTTTGGTTGCAGTAAATTATGGTCCAGTGACAGAAGGCAGATGGTTGGAGAGTGCTGTCCCATATTACCCCTCTGGGGTTAGAGTTGGATGTTTTCAACGTGGCTATCATAACACCACAGTAATCAGCACTATTTTTAAAATAACACTAAACTGATTTATTTCAACAAATTTACCATAGCATAATAACAGTGGCAATTGGTAATCAACAACGTATTATTATATATATGCTACAACAACTGATTATTCTAGCAGAATAAAAGGAAATCCATTCTCTTCACTTCACACATAATGCAAAGAGCTGGAGGGAGCAGAGTCTGTATTAAGATTATGCTAATAGACTCTCGTCCATCTTTCCCTAACACGGCTCTCCTCAGCCAGCCAGCCAGCCAGCCAGGTCCACATGTACCAGGGTGGCAGAGACTATCACTGAGGGCTGTTTGCTTTACCCTGTTCTGTCTGCGTCATACACATTCCTGCTGCATTCTCCTTCACCCCTCTCTCTCTCTCTCTCTCTCTCTCTCTCTCTCTCTCTCTCTCTCTCTCTCTCTCTCTCTCTCTCTCTCTCTCTCTCTCTCTCTCTCTCTCTCTCTCTCTCTCTCTCTCTGCCGCTCAAGAACCATCACTGACTTATTGCAAACATAATAGGCTGTTCACAACTGTGGCACACCCATGAGGAGGTCCTTGCATCTCTTTAACCTATACAGTAGTTTAAACAGCCTTCATTGCCCTTTGGTAGCTGTCTTCTCTTGTATTATAATTCATTGCTTTAATTAGTCCCAGGGCAGCAGATTCTTCACAGCCACTCCATAAGAGGCTTGATGACAACATTTTCAGACACAATAAATATGATAGTGCCTCATAATGTAAACATAATAAAATGTAATATGTTGCTGAATAATGATATTATTCGAAGTCAGCACCAGATGATAAAAAGAGCAACATCACAATGACTCTATTTAATTGTTGGATTACTTTAGCTATTTAAATCCTTTACTGTGGGACCTTTATTCCATTGGCATTACTCAAGTATAGGACTTTTACAGTTCATTAAGGTGTTGGAAATCAACACCAGTGATATACTGTAATAGAATGAGAAATATTTGGGTATGTTTCAAACCAGTGAACAGGAAATACTTTTACCCTCTGCTCCCCATTGCAGAACATGGTAGGTGGTGGATGGGTACTTTAAAGTTCATTATTGCACACGGGATCTAATTTAGCCTGTTTTCATTGCTCCATAAAAAGGGAGGCACAAAAAAAAACTGCAGTCCAGCATCAGATAGATTGGCATGACGATAAATTCTGAGCATTGCTCATTCATTTATGTACACTACTCTGTTTACAACAATTCATAATGGTATTCCATAGCTCACCGTTTTCATTATTATCAGGGAACCCATTATCTGAGCTTGTTGGAGTCATTGGTATAATGTCCTGTGGCTTGTGCTAGTTCTTTGTCACAGTGGTTATATAGCTGAGCTACAAAACATGTTGTAGCACACTGGCAATATGCCTCTCTGAGCACCCAATTTGTTTCAAAGACCAGCCTTTAATGTGGTGCTGTCAGTCATTTAAATACTTTATTTATGACTTCATATCTGTTGTTATTTGCTTTCTCGCAGATCCATTCTATTATAAATCCCTCTCTTCTCTAAGGCAGCTATTTAAGCAGACCTTTTCCTCTGTTCTTTCAATTAGCTATTTATGGGGACTGATATTAATCCAAAGTCCAATTAATCTAATCGTTATATAAACCGTACAATGTAAAAATACAAAATAAAGCAGATTTGAAGAAATAAGAGCAGATGACTCCCTTTGCCATAAATTGAGCCAACATAAGCTTAAGGCACCTATCATCAACCAATCTTTACGGACCCTTTTTTAAACAATTGCATAGACGCACATGTGAGAAGCTGATAACATTGGGTGTATTGTTAGTATGCTCTCCTGGAGCCAAGCTCAGGGCAAGGTGAAACAAAGCTCAGGGCCAGGTGAAACCAAGCTCAGGGCCAGGTGAAACCAAGCTCAGGGCCAGGTGAAACCAAGCTCAGGGCAAGGTGAAACCAAGCTCAGGGCCAGGTGAAACCAAGCTCAGGGCCAGATGAAACCAAGCTCAGGGCCAGATGAAACCAAGCTCAGGGCCAGGTGAAACCAAGCTCAGGGCCAGGTGAAACCAAGCTCAGTGGGTGGATTCTGGCTCCATGAAACATACACAACACAGTGAATCATTGAGCTTTGAGCCCTCAGCATGTGCACCACAGATGCCTCTCTACTGCCCCCTTCAACAGATTCATAGCAGAGAAAAGCCATGTCTGGAGCTCCAATCGGGTCCGACTAAACTGCTGCTCTCAGGTAGAAGAGACCCCCCTCCCCCATACACCAACACACTGTCTATAACCTACTCCCACATACACACTTCCTACAGAGGGGAGATGGCACATGTGCTCGTCTGTCAATATAATAAAAGGATGATCAGCTTGCTAGCCATGCCTCTTTGAAGTCTGATTTAACCCTCAATTAACATTTAGAATTGTAAATGCACACATTGATTTAAAGGCAAACATATTATTGTCATGATCATACACAATCTTAATATTTTTGTGAAGTATATATTTATCATGTTTTCCACAAGCGTTAAAGTAGTCAAGATGAAGGCATGGCCATTGTGGTTCCTATATTTCCCACACTGAGATCCAAGGGATGCTGCTCTTGCAGTATCTCTACAGAACCCCCCTCTGAGTCCTGTGGATGAGACAGGGCTACTCTTAATTACATGATCCAGCAGGCTTCTAATTCACCATACTCCTCTACAACGATATTCACTAATTACTCATTCTTTTTTTAGAAACAGCCTGCTTGGTTTTACCATGCCCCTCCTCATGCTCATTGTCTGCTTCATCATATTCATACTTAGGGTGGCTGGGGTGACAGCACTCCCAGGCTCTTATTGAAACTGAGTAAGCAAAACATTCAAATTAACATTCAAATCACTGAAACGTGATTTTCCTATGAAGAACCTGGAGAGAGAATGGAAGGTATAGAGCTTGGTTAAGGTGCAGAGGACGAAATGGTATTTAGGAAGCTGCATTGCAGTGATAATGTGGCATCATAATCTGTCTGAATTTCGTCTTCTGTCTCTGTCAGAGCTCACACTGGGAGTCCAACGATGCCAGCACATTAGCCCATGATTTCTGGAGGCACAGTACAGTACAGTAAGACCAATGTAAATGTAATAACGATCCACACAGTTGTCATTTGGATTGGTTTTGACTGTTGTTGACTGACCAATCAGCTGTAACCAAACAATCCTCACAGTGACAGATGCCAGAATACACAAAAGTGGTAAATAACGCTTTTAACTAATCTGGATCATGCTACATGTGTGATCATGTAGCTTTAGTATTGTGTGCTGTTCTGCAGACTAAACTGATGATACACTGGTCATTTTCTGAGGCAATATTGCCGATCAATGTTGCTGGCAACAGAATGTGCCACAAATGCTAGAACTTTAGTGTCTGGAAACAGTACCAGGGAAACTAAACCAAAACATGAATTGCTCTCATTCCTTGTCCATAGACTGCTTACAGGTTAAGGAAACCAACGTGTAATTTTTTAATTTGGGTGAACTATACATTTAAGCTAGCTAACCAGCTAGTTAAACACACAAAAACCTCAAACTTTCAAAAACAAAAACACATTTTCTTAATTATTTTAGCAGACGCTCATATCCAGAGCGAATTACTATAGTGATTGCATACTAGTCCCCCGTAAGAATCAAACCCATAACCCTGGTGTTGCAAGCATCGTTCTCTACCAACTGAGCCATACAGGATCTGTAAGTGTAGATACAGTGTCTTCAGAAAGTATTCATACCCCTTGACATATTCCACATTATGTTGTGTTACAACCAGAATTCAAAATGTTTGAAATATATGTTTTTTTCGCCCATCTACACACAATACCCCATAATGATAAAGTTAATATTTATTTTATTTTATTGTTTCCACATTTATTAAAAATTAAATATAGAAATATCTAATGTACATACTGTAAATATTCACACCCAAGAGTCAGCACTTTGTGGAAGAACCTTTGGCGGCGATTACAGCTGTGAGTCTTTTTGGGAAAGTCTCTAAGAGTTTGCACACCTGGATTGGACAATATTTGTCCATTATTCTTTTTAAAATTCTTCAAGTTCTGTCAAGTTGATTGTTGATCATTGCTAGACATCCATTTTCATGTCTTGCCACAGATTTTCAAGTCGATTTATGTCAAAACTGTAACTAGGCCACTCAGAACCAAACAATGTTGTCTCGGTAAGTTGTGTTTCAGGTTATTGTCCTGCTTAAATGTGAATTTGTCTCCCAGTGTCTGTTCGAAAGCAGACTGAACAATATTTTCCGCTAGAATTTTGCCTGTGCTTATAGCTGCATTCCGTTTCTTATTATCCTAAGAAACTCCCTTCCTTTCCGATGACAAGCATAGCCAGAGCATGCTTGTAAATATGAAGAGTGGTACTCAGTGATGTGTTGTGTTGAATTTGCCATAAACATAATGCTTTGTATTCAGGACAAACAAACACATTTCTTTACCACATTTTTTGCAGTATTACTTAAATGCGTTGTTGCAAACAGGATGCATGTTTTAGAATATTTTTATTCTGTACAGGCTTCCTTCTTTAAACTCTGTCATTTATGTTATTATTATGGAGTAACTACAATGTTGTTGATCCATCCTGTTTTCTCATATCGCAATCATTCAACTCTGTGAGTGTTTTAAAATCCCCATTGACCTGATGATAAAATCCTTGAGCAATTCCCTTCCTCTCCGGCAACTGAGTTAAGCGAAGCTGTAAGGTTCTGCTTTTCTTTTCTTAGTAAACCTTGTGTCCTTTTCCTTTGTGTTCTGGAACGTAGCCCTGTCTTTCATTTTGTTAATTGATTTTCAACTGTGTTCGTTTCTCACCTGATCTCATCAGCTCCCTATTTAGTTAAGTTCTTTCTGTTTGTATGGTTGTATGGAGTTATTGTTTGGTTTTGACTGCCTACCTGTGTTTGAACATCGCCTGCGACCACGATTCCTGCCTTCTGTGAAGGCTTAATAAACATCTGCCACGCTCTGCGTGTAACTCTACACCATTCATTACAGAATACCTCAACCCCCCAAAAAAATTATGGATTCAGCGGAGCTACAGCGGCACCTAACCCAGCAAGAGGAGCTTATCCTCTTTTTGGTAGGGGGCAGTATTTTCACCTCCGGATAAAAACGTGCCCAAAGTAAACTGCCTGTTACTTAGGCCCAGAAGCTAGGATATTCATATAATTGGTAGATTTGGATAGAAAACACTCTAACGTTTCCAAAGCTGTTAAAATAATGTCTGTGAGTATAACAGAACTGACTTGGCAGGTGAAAACCTGAGATAAATCCATCCAGGAAGTGGAATTATTTTCAAGTGGCTGTTTTTCAACTCAATGCCTATAGAGAATCCAAAGGGTTAGGAATCAGATTGCACTTCCTATGGCTTCCACTAGATGTTAACAGTCTTTAGACATGGTTTCAGGCTTTTATTTTGAAAAATGACGAGTAAACAGCATTTTTGGTCAGAGGACAGAGGAACTTTGCAGACCTGATTCGGCGCCCTCATTATTATTATAAGGAAATTTGTCAATTTAAATAAATAAATAAAATAAAATCGAATTTTATTTGTCACATACACATGGTTAGCAGATGTTAATGCGAGTGTAGCGAAATGCTTGTGCTTCTAGTTCCGACCGTGCAGTAATATCTAAAAATTTCACAACTACCTCATACACACAAGTGCAGGCTGTCAAATAAAAGGCACTCTTTCGATAATGTTATTTTGGGCTAAAATGAAAACGTGTTGGAGGTTGGAGTATTAACAAGTTCAGCTATTTAAGACATTGGCTTGAATCTAAGTTGGGAAGCCGATTCTAGATTTACTTTTGGATTGGAGATGCTTAATGTGAGTCTGGAAGGAGAGTTTACAGTCTAACCAGACACCTAGGTATTTGTAGTTATCCACATATTCTAAGTCAGAACCGTCCAGAGTAGTGATGCTAGTTGGGTGGGTGGGTGCGGCCAGCAATCAGTTGAAGAGCAGGCATTTAGTTTTACTACTATTTTCACGTCCGGATGAAAGCGTGCCCAAAGTAAACTGCCTGTTACTCAGGCCCAGAAGCTAGGATATGCATATAATAGATTTTGATAGAAAACACTCTAAAGTTTCTAAAACTGTTAAAATAATGTCTGTGAGTATAACAGAACTGATTTGGCAGCCGAAACCCCGAGGACAAACCATCCAGGGGAAAAAAATATTGAGGTCCCATTTTCCTATTGAAAGCCCTATTTAATAGGAACCTGGTTGCAGTTCCTATGGCTTCCACTAGATGTTAACAGTCTTTAGAAATTGGTTGATGTTTTTCTTTTGAGAAATGAAGAAGTAGGGCTGTTCTTTGGAAGTGTCACTCCAAGTGGACTCTACTGTTTGTTGCGCGTGAACTGGAGTGCGCTTCACATTGTTTTTATCCGGCATTGAAAACAGTATATTCCGTCTTAAATTTGATCGATTATTTACGTTTTAGGATACTTTAGATTGGATTAGGAACGTTATTTGAAATGTTTGGACCAATTTTACAAAAAACGTATTAGATACTTTGCAGTCATGTTGGGCGAGTTGGAACCGGTGTATTTCTGAATCAAACGCACCAAATAAATTGAGATTTTTGGGATATAAAGAAGGACATTATTGAACAAAGTGACCATTTGTGATGTTTCTGGGACATTTTGGAGTGCCAACAGAAGATGATCTTCAAAGGTAAGGCATTTATTATATCGTTATTTCTGACTTTTGTGTCGCCACCTGCCTGGTTGAAAATTATTTTCATGTGTTTGTATGTGGAGTGCTGTCCTCAGATAATCGCATGGTCTGCTTTCGACGTAAAGCCTTTTTGGAATCTGACACTGGGGCTGGATTAAGAAGAAGTTAAGCTTTATTTTGATGTATTACACTTATATTTTCGGTTATCTTGAATATGAATATTTCTGTAGTTTGAATTTGGCACTCTGCAATTTCACTGAAAGTTGTCAAATCGATCCAGCTAAATGGATTGGCGTGCGAAGGGATCACTAACAGCTTAGCTTGGCTTTCGAAGATTTTAGAAAGGCAGGGCAGGATGGACATAGGTCTATAACAGTTTGGGTCTAGAGTGTCTCCCCCTTTGAAGAGGGGGATGACTGCGGCAGCTTTCCAATCTTTGGGGATCTCAGATGATAGGAAGAGAGGTTGAACAGGCTAGTAATAGGGATTGTAACTATTTTGGCAGATCATTTTAGAAAGAGAGGGACCAGATTGTCTAGCCCAGCTGATTTGTAGGGGTTCATATTCAGAACTCTTTCAGAACATCAGCTGTCTGGATTTGGGCGAAGGAGAGTGTGGGGGGGGGGGGGGGGGCTTGGGCAGGTTGCTGCAGGGGATGCAGAGCTGTTGGCCGGGGTAGGGGTAGCCAGGTGGAAAGCATGGCCAGCCGTAGAAAAATGCTTATTGAAATTCTCAATTATCGTAGATTTATCGGTGGTGACCGTGTTTCCTAGCCTCAGTGCAATGGGCAGCTGGGAGGAGGTGCTCTTATTCTCAATGGACTTTTACAGTGTCCCAAAACCTTTTGGAATTAGTGCTACAGGATGCAAATTTCTGTTTGAAAAAGCTAGCCTTAGCTTTCCTAACTGACTGTGTACAGTTGATAGAGTTGATTGTTGCCTGTGGAATGTTGTCCCACCCCTCTTCAATAGCTGTGCGAAGTTAGTGGATATAGGCTGGAACTGGGACACACTGTCGTAAATGTTGATCCAGAGCATCCCAAACATGCTCAATGGGTGACATGTCTGGTGAGTATGTAGGCCAACTGGGACATTTTCAGCTTCCAGAAATTGTGTACAAATCCATCCGACATGATGTGAAGGCGGTGGGTGAATTGCACGACAATGGGCCTCAGGATATCGTCAAGGTATCTCTGTGCATTCAAATTGCCGTCAATAAAATGCAATTCTGTTCATTGTCTGTAGATTATGCCTGCCCATACCATAACCCCACCGCCACCATGGGGCACTTTTTTCACAACGTTGACATCAGCAAACTGCTTGCCCCCACATGACGCCATACACGCTGTCTGCCATCTGCCCAGTACAGTTAAAACCGGGATTCATCTGTGAAGAGCACAGTTCTCCAGTGGTCATCGAAGGTGGGAATTTACCCACTGAAGTCAGTTACGACGCCAAACTGCAGTCAGGTCAAAACCCTGGTGAGGAGGACGTGCATGCAGATGAGCTTCCCTGAGATGGTTCTGACAGTTTTTGCAGAAATTCTTTGGCTGTGCAACCCCACAGTTTCATCAGCTCTCTGAGTGGCTGGTCTCAGACGATCCCGCAGGTGAAGAAGCCGAATGTGGAGGTCCTGGGCTTGCGTGGTTACACGTGGTCTGCGATTGTGAGGCCGGCTGGACATACAGCAAAATTCTCTAAAACACTGTTGGGGGTGGCTTATGGCAGAGAAATGAACAATCAATTATTTTGCAACAACTCTGGTGGACATTCCTACAGTCAGCATGACAATTGCACGCTCCCTCAAAACTTGAGACATCTGTGGCATTCTGTTGTGTGACAAAACTGCACACTTTAGAGGGGACTTTTGTGCCCAGCACAAGGTGCACCTGTGTAATGATCATGCTGTTTAATCAGCTTCTTTGATATGACACACCTGTCAGGTGTATGGATTATCTTGGCAAAATAAATGGTCACTAACAAGGATGTAAACAAATTTGTGCACAACATTTTAGAGACATTGTTATGCATATGGATAATTTCTGGGATATTTTATTTCAGCATGGGACCAACACTTTACATGTTGCGTTTATATTTTGGTTCAGTGTATTATTCATGTAACATGATCGAATATTGCAGTGAAGAAACATTTGAGACGTGAATGGCCAACATTTCACTCCAAAACGGGAGGTGATTTTCTCTTACTTCAGCTCGAAAAACGTCCGTAATCTTTCCCTAAAATATTTGAATGGCAAACTGCTCACATGACCAATATCTGTGCTCGGATTGAGGATTTTTTTTTACACAAAAATTCGGAAGAATAGTAGAATACACAAGGTTCAATTTTGAAACTTCGTTGTGCGTCAGTAGTTTTCCTCTTGTTATATGTCACTCACTGACAATCAATCAATTAGCCTGTCAGCGATTTATTTTGATTGGTTAATTAGTCTAGTTAGTCTAGCCAGATATCTAAACTTGTAGTAATAACGGGGCCCCATTGATTTTGTTAGGACAAGCTCCCTCAGATATCATATTAACATGATATAAGTCATGGCACAATGTGTAGAATTGCAGGAAATTAGCTGTAAAACTGCAACAACAAAAAAGTTGTGTAAAGCAAACATATTTGTTTACCTTTTGTTCATAAAATATTTTTTCAGTTAACAGATTTCTCCCTCCATACCTATTCAATTATAATTATTCATCCTGGTCCTGAGTGAATGTGAGTTTATATGTGCTGTAGCAGCTAATTATATAGCTAATAGTCTCTGTTTTTGTAGATCGACTGAGGTATAGGAAGCTACAGCAACCAATGTGATAATGGCTGCTTTTTTTGTTGCTGTTCTCCAAATAGCATTTGAGAGTTTTTAAATAGAATAGAAATGCAGTAAATTAGCTTCCATTTTCTTAACACCTCCCCAGACCTCACTAAAACTCGGACCCTGGCTATGGCCCTGGCAGCAACCATTGCTGGCAACATTGCTCGTCACTATTGCCTCAGAACATTGCTAGTGTATCATCAGCTTAAGAAAAGCGGAACGGTTGGGTGATGGTATAGTAAAGTAAGAGATGGTATTTTGAATTTTGAAGTCTGCTCATTCTTGCTGATGACCAAACACAATGTGGTAGGCAGGCATTGCTCCCACGACTGCTCTCTCTCAACTAAGGCTGATTCTCTTCTGTCAGGACATATTAGTTGGCCTGCCAGTCAGAGGTGATGTTGAAGGGTGAGGGAGTGTGGAGACCCAGAGAATTCTGGCCTGATTTTGTTGTTACTCTTGCCTGTTACAGTACCAATGACCATGGCACAGTAAGAAAAAAACTGTTTTGATTTCATAATAATTGTATGTTATTTTACTGTTACCACTAGTTACTGTACATCCACTGTAGTACAGTATTTCCTGAAGGGGCCGAGTCTTGCTCTGGGAACAAAATGCAGAATTCATGTCTGCCTGGGTGAGCCCTCTGCAAACACAAATACCTCTGATTTAGTTCCACTTCAATCTCACATCAGCCCAGCCACTGGGACTTACTGTACTGTCCCTTAGCCATCTCTGACAATGGCAGAGTCACCAGGTTGTTCAATTCACCCAATACATAATATATATAGTCACCTTCAAAATTATTGGCACCCTTTATAAAGAAAAGCAAAAAATACTTGATTAAACAAATAAGCTACTGAGCTACAGTGCCTCCAGAAAGTACTCATACCCCTTGACTTATTCCACATTTAGTTGTTTTTACCTTTATTTAACTAAAAAATCAGTTAAGAACAAATTCTTATTTACAATGACGGCCGAGGAACAGTGGGTTAACTGCCTTGTTGAGGGGTAGAACAACATATTTTTACCTTGTCAGCTCTAGCAACCTTTCAGTTACTGGCCCAATGCTCTAACCACTAGGCCACCTGTCTCCCCACTAGGCTACAGCCTGAATTCAAAATGGATTAAATATACATCTAAGTATTCACACCATTGAGTCAATCCTTTGTAGGAGCACCTTTGGCAGCGATTACAGCTGTGAATCTTTCTGGGAAAGTCTCTAAAAGCTTTCCACACCTGGATTGTGCAACATTTGTCCAGTATTGTTTAAACAATTTCCAAGCTCTGTCAAATTGGTTGTTGATAATTGCTAGACAACTATTTTAAGGTCTTGTCATAGATTTTCAAGTAGATTTAAGCCAAGACTGTAACTCGGCTACTCAAGAACAATCACTGTCTTCTTGTTAAGAAACTCCAGCGTAGATTTGTCCTTATGTTTTAGGTTATTGTCCTGCTTGTCCTGAAACCGGTTTTCCTCTAGGATTTTGCCTGTGATTAGTTAATTCCGTTTTTGTCCTGAAAAACTCCCCAGTCCTTAACGATTATAAGCATACCCATAACATGATGCAGCCAACACTATGCTTGAAAATATGGAGAGTGGTACTCAGTAATGTGTTGTATTGGACTTGCCCCAAACACAACACTTTGTGTTCAGGTAAAAAGGTTAACTGCTTTGCCACATTTTTTGCAGTAATATAAACAGGATTAATATTTTGTTGCAAACAGGATGCATATTTTGTCATATTTGTATTCTGTACAGGGTTCCTTCTTTTCACTCTGTCAATTACTCTGGCAATTGCCTAGTTAAATAAAGGTAGACATATTTTTTGGTTAGTATTGTGGAGTAATTACAATGTTGTTGATCCATACTCAGTTTTCTCCTATCACAGCCATTAAACTCTGTAACTGTTTTAATAAAAGTTACCATGGGCCTCATCACTCTGGCACTCAACGAACTGTATCGGGCCATACACAAACAAGAAACCGCTCACCCAGAAGCAGAGTTTCTGGTGGGCGGGGACTTTAACGCAGGGTGACTTAAAACCTTCCTACCTCACTCTACTAACACATCTCCTGTGCCACTAGGGGCGCTAAAACTCTGGCAGGGCTTGCAGACGATGACGGATTACAAAGGGAAATGTAGCCATGAGATGCCCGCGACGCAGAACTCCCAAAGGAGCTAAATGCTTTTTATGGCCGCTTCAAGGAATATAACACTGTGCGTTTCGTGAAAGCCCCTGCTTTTCCGAATGACTGTGTGATCTCGTTCTCCATGACTGATTTGAGCAAAATGTTTGAACATGTTTACAATCAAAAGGCCAGATGGAATACCACGGCGTGTTCTAAAAGTATACGCAGACCAGCTGGCAGATGTCTTCACAGACATTTTCAATCTCTCCTTGACCCAGTCTGTAATCCCAACATGTTTCAAGCTGATCACCATTGTCCCTGTTCCCAAGTGCTCCAAGGTAACCTGCCCAAATGACTATTGCCCTGTAGCACTCACATCGGTAATAATGAAGTGCTTTGAAAGACTGGGCATGACACACATCAATACCATCATCCCAGATACCCTAGACCCAATTCAATTTGTATACCGCCCCAACAGATCCCGGCAGATGAAGCAATTTAAGTTGAACTTCAGACTGCCCTCTCCCACCTGGACAAAAGGGGATATAACTACGTGAGAATGCTATTCATAGACTACATCTCAGCCATCAACACCATAGTCCCCTCCAAGCTCATCACCAAGCTAGGGACCCTGGGACTGAACCCATCCCTCTGCAACTGGATCCTGGACTTAAGCACAGACCCCTGAGGGGCCCCCGTGTTGAGGGTCAGGGGAGGTGTTGTTGCCTACCCTCAACACGGGGGCCCCTCAGGGGTCTGTGCTTAATCCTCTCCCGTACTCCCTTTCCACCCACGACTGCGTGGCCGCGCACGACTCCAACACCATCATCAAGTTTGCTGATGACACAACAGTGGTAGGCCTGATCACCGATGGCGATGAATCAGCCTATAGGGAGGAGGTCAGAAACTTAGCAGTGTGGTGCTAGGACAACAACCTCTCCTTCAACTTCAGTAAGACCAAGGAGCTGATCGTGGACTATAGGAGAAAGAGGGTAGAGCACGCCCCCATCCACATCGACAGGGCTGTTGTGGAGCGGGTCGAGAGCTTTAAGTTCTGAAAAGATTTGGAATGGGCCCTCAGATCCTCAAAAAGTTTTATAGCTGCACGTCGAGAGCATCTTGACTGGCTGTATCACAGCTTGGTATGGCAATTGCACCGCCCTTGACTGTAAAGCGCTATAAAGGGAGGTGCGGACAGCCCAGTACATCACTGGGGCCAAGCTTCCTGCCATCTAGGACCTCTATATCAGGCAGTGTCAGAGGAAAGCCCGAACAATTGCAAAAGATTCCAGCCACCTAAGCCATAGACTGTTCACCCTGCTACCATCCAGCAAATGGTACCAGAGCATTAGCTCTCGGACCAACATAGCCAGACTGCTAAATAGCCAATTAATGACTCTATCTTGTACTGACCCTATGCACACTCACTAGACTTTATATACACACCACACTAGACTTTATATACCACAAGCTCACTCACACACACTACACTGTTACTCCCACACAAATCCCTCACACATTCAAACAATAAATACATACACACACGCATACCGACACAACACAAACAAACATACACACATACGCACACTCACACACACACACTTTTACACTGATAATCTGATAATACCCTGCCTTCATGTACAGTACATATCTGCCTCAAGTACCTCGTACCTCTGCACATTGATCTAGTACTGGTACTCCCTGTATATACTGTAGCTCCATTCTTGTATGATGGACCTTCCAGATAATTGTACAATATGTGTGGGGTACAGAGATGAGGTAGTCATTAAAAAATCATGATTCAAAAAATTATTACACACAGAGTAGGTACATGCAACTTATTATATGACTTGTTTAGAAACATTTTTTCTCCTCAACTTATTTAGGCTTGCCATAATGAAGGGGTTGAATACTTATTGACTCAAGACATTTGCATTTTTTATTCATTTGTAAAAAGATTTTGATGTGTGCTTGGGTTTCTTTTCTTGCTGGATGATCCACTGGAAGATCCACCTCCTGGCGGAGGCAACCAGGCTTTTGGTTAAAATCTCCTGGTACTTGGAAATGTCCGTAATGCGGTTGACCTTAACAAGGGCCCCAGGACCAGTGGAAACAAAGCAGCCCCATAACATCAAAGGCCCACCACCATATTTTACAGTAGGTATGAGGTTATTTTCTGCATATGCATCCTTCTTTCAATGCCAAACCCACCACAGCTATTGTTTTGTACTCATTGTCTGATTTATGAAGGTAAACAACAATTTGTCTATTTAATTTGTGAGTTCTTTGCCTTTTCACATTGTGACGGATGACAAAGGGATTTTACATGCATGTTACCTCATTGTTATACCACAGTGAAACAGGAAGCCAAGGAAGGCCACAATGCAGTTCCTTAAATTAGGATTCATTTAAAAAAGTGGAATGTTAATGGGAATTACATTTTGATTTTATTTAGGAGAAGCTTTAGGGGTGCCTAATTTTAGAGAAAAAAAGTATTACTTGTTAAACAAAATACATTTCTCTGAGCCATTGTAATGGTATGAAATTATATTTTACCAAATTTGAGCATACAATATATCTCAGCATTTCTATTATTTATTTTATACAGTCTTTTTTGCTTATCTACATTTTTTATTAATTTGGAGGTGACCATGAATTCAATATCATAAACAAACACTTTACCAGCTCAAACTCCAAAGGATTACATTACAGATGTAGGATGTTAATTTGAGTCAGTTTGCTGCAGCATGAAAATAACCCTGCAGCCACAGGAAATGTGAATTATTTTGTGGATTCTAATTGATGGACATTTTTCTAGCGGTTGATGCATTTTTGTAAGGGACTTCAGAGGCCTTTTAAAACCTCAAATATACTACAAGTTTTTGTTTCCTGCTGTACAGGAAAATTCTCAGCAAAAGAATAATCAAATTAAGATCCTACATCTGTATAGGCCTAAATAGCATAATTGATGATATATGAGTGTGTGGCCACATTTCACTTGCTCTGTTTAACCTACCCTTTGGAATAAAACAGTTATCCTGCAACAGGGTGATCAAATTAAGATCCTACATCTGGATATTAAGGATACTCTATATGTCACCATAATGTTCGGTACTTGTGTGTTTTTCTAACCACAAACACAATCCTACACTTGTTTTTCCTCTAAAATCCTGCATGTGCAGTGGTTCTATTTTGTAAGTGTGTGGCGATGAAATCGTGAGCGCTATCAAAACGTGCTATTTCAGGAGCAGGGCATGAATTATAGAGGAAAGTGCCCAACAATGTACTTTCCCTTCCCAGTGACCTGAGTGCAGAAAGGCAACTAGAGCCATCTGTGGTGACTGCATGTCTGTGACTAGTGACCATGTCCATGTCCTAGTGTTTCAGTGTGGAGTGGTGAGTTTCTTGGTGGGCTGGGAGGTGGCAGAGCCCCAGCTCTTGGCCGTGGCACAGGGCATTGTGTTGTGTGCTAGATACTGCCTGCAAGGTCGCCACCTGGCTGGTGATTCCTCCAATCAGCCAGTGTTGCACAGAGTGCCTCCACAGCGGGTCTGTAATTGAATTTCACACATGCCACACAGTCCACTTAACTGTTCAGTCTGCAAGGTTTCTACTGCAAAAATCCTCAGTGATATGAGTTATTGGGTAAATGCTAAATGTACTGTAACTTTTTGATGTGTTATGAAATTATAGTAATATGTATGTTTGTTCTATAATCATGCTGGCATTTTGTATCATAGAATCATAAGCACATATATCTGTATATCCATTAATGTGCTTACAAAAGTCTTTCAACCTATATTTTACATGTATAGCCTCAAGTAGACAAAAGTAGTATAACTAGAAATGCAACATTAAAAGCTCCTTCCTTCTAAGCTGTCAAGGTCCTTTGATTCTCTACTATTTGTCTCGTTCATCCCGCAGCTGAAACAGTGTGTTATTTGGGATGGCACGACACACAGTGGGAAAGAAAACCTTCAAACCAACGTCCCAGACATGCAGTACACTGTGTGCTGCAAGCTTCTAGGGAAATATGTTTGCTGTTTGGAAGGATTGTCATCGCCTCTTTTGGCTTATTTTGCCTAAACAGTTCAATTTTAAGGATCTGATATCCATAACACTTATCCTCTTCCATGTTTGCTAAAGTTAAGAACAAACACATTAAATTGTCAATGGTGCACAAGGAAACACCAGTTATTCTGTACAGTAATTTAGCATAAACGTATCTTATCCAGCTATAAAATACACATTGCAATCATGCAAACAATTTGAATCTAAATACTGTATAAATGTTTTATTCTTATTCTAGATATTTAACATTGTCTGCAATGGTTTATCAATGAGAATATGCACCATGATTCGGGGACCAAATGTAGAACTATTTCTGATGCATGAAATAATCCATCCTCCAGTAGCAGTTTTGCTATGTACTGTATTCTGTTCATTTTCAATTTGATTACACTGCATTCTAACTCTCTCTGCTTCTGTACCTTTACTAGGCTGAGGATTGGACAAAGCAGTCTACATGTTGCACACTGTAGTTTTATGATGCACAATTCTAGAGTAGATAGATACAAACACCTCAAAGTAAGCCAATTATCAGTGACTGTGAATGGATACATTAATGCAGTGTGGCAGAGCCCAAGTAAGGACAGGCAGGGTGTTTTCAAGCTTCCCTCCTCCATCGGCTAATGTGAACTCAGAGGGGACATGCAAACACGTCCCTCCATTATATAACCAGGTCCATCCTCCTCCCTGCAGCCTCTACATCCCTGTTTATGTCTTCTATCTGCTCTGGAGGATGGCTGGAGAGGAGTGGAGTGGGAGGAGATGGAATGCTTGATGTCGGTTGGCTCACACTTGCTCTCCCTCATCCTGGGAATGTGTGATAGTTGGACATGTTCCATTGTACATGGAAGTCTTTTCCTCCCATATTCCCCAAAAAATTGGCATTGGATTCACCAGCAGATCAACAAAAAATATGTTCAGTGCATCCCATAGCTGAATAATGTAACATACAATGGCCAGGGACATTAAAATAGCCGTCTACCACCGTGCAAATTTGTTCACTGAAGTGCCAAGACATCTCAGAAATGTAAAATGAGATATTGCTCAGCGACTTAAGAACAACAATGCAATCCCTCAAGAACAAATGGTCCCTGGTCTTCCTATATCTATTCAAGAGTATCATGAACACAAACAATTTTGTGATGTGTTGATGGGGTTCCACAGTTGAGAGTTGGACTCTTTAAAGGCAGGTGTTGGTTGTCACTGTGCTTATACTGTAACCGAACATTTGAAGTGTGCTAGGTATTACTTTTCCTTCATTTGAACTACAACAGCTGGCTGGTTTTAAGTGCGATAGCTAGCAATTTATCACACCTTGACATTCCAGTATTATTTACATCTGGTGTCTGAAATGAAGTGTATTGTCATCATGATAAGTGGAAAATTGATATAGGAAAAGAGAGCAAAATCTACTGTAAATATCAGTCTTGAACAGGGCATTGGCAACATAAATCAACTAGTCACATGTTTCGTAAACAACAGGTGTAGACTAACAGTGAAATGCTTACTTACGGGTTCTTCTCAAGAATGCAGAATACAATAAATAAATACAAATAATAGAAAGAAATAGTAACACAAGGAATACATACACAATGAGCAATGATAGATTGCTATATACAGTTGAAGTCGGAAGTTTACATACACCTCAGCCAAATACATTTATGTCACAATTCCTGACATTTAATCCAAGTAAAAAATCCCTGTTTTAGGTCAGCTAGGATCACCACTTTATTTTAAGAATGTGAAATGTCAGAATAATAGTAAAGAGAAGGATTTATTTCAGCTTTTATTTCTTTCATCACATTCCCAGTGGGTCAGAAGTTTAAATACACCCAATTAGTATTTGTTAGCATTGCCTTTAAATTGCTTAACTTGGGTCAAATGTTTCAGGTAGCCATCCACAAGCTTCCCACAATAAGTTGGGTGAATTTTGGCCCATTCCTCCTGACAGAGCTGGTGTAACTGAGTCAGGTTTGTAGGCCTCCTTGCTTGCACACTCTTTTTCACTTCTGCCCACAGATTTGCTATAGGATTGAGGTCAGGGCTTTGTGATGGCCACTCCAATACCTTGACTTTGTTGTCCTTAAGCCATTTTACCACAACTTTGGAAGTATGCTTAGGGTCATTGTCCATTTGGAAGACCCATTTGCGACCAAGATTTAACTTCCTGACTGATGTCTTGAGATGCTGCTTCAATATATCCACATCATTTTCCTGCCTCATGATGCAATCTATTTTGTGAAGTGCACCAGTCCCTCCTGCAGCAAAGCACCCCCACAACATGTTGCTGTCACCCCCGTACTTCACGGTTGGGATGGTGTTCTTCGGCTTGCAAGCCTCCCCTTTTTTCCTCCAAACATAATGATGGTCATTATGGCCAAACAGTTATATTTTTGATTCATCAGACCAGAGGACACTTCTCCAAAAAGTATGATCTTTGTCCCCATGTGCAGTTGCAAACTGTAGTCTGGCTTCTTTATGGAGGTTTTGGAGCAGTGGCTTCTTCCTTGCTGAGCGGCCTTTCAGGTTATGTCGATATAGGAATAGTTTTACTGTGGATATAGATACTTTTGTACCTGTTTCCTCCAGTATCGTCACAAGGTCCTTTGCTGTTGTTCTGGGAATGATTTGCACTTTTCTCACCAAAGTACGCAAATCTCTAGGAGACAGAACACGTATCCTTCCTGAGCAGTATGACGGCTGCATGGTCCAATGGTGTTTTGTATTGTTTGTACAGATGAACGTGGTACTTTCAGGTGTTTGGTAATTGCTTGGTAATTGCTCCCAAGGATGAACCAGACTTGTGGATGTCTAAAAAAAAGTATTGGCTGATTTATTTAGATTTTCCCATGATGTCAAGCAAAGAGGCACTGAGTTTGAAGGTAGGCCTTGAAATACATCCACAGGTACACCTCCAATTGACTCAAATTATGTCAATTAGCCTATCAGAAGCATCTAAAGCCATGACATAATTCTCTGGAATTTTCCAAGCTGTTTAAAGGCACAGTCAACTTAGTGTATGTAAACCTCTGACCCACTGGAATTGTGATACAGTGAATTATAAGTGAAATAATCTGTCTGTAAACAATTGTTGGAAAAATGTCTTGTGTCATGCACAAAGTAGATGTCCTAAACGAATTCCAAAAACTATAGTTTGTTATCAAGAAATTTGTGGAGTGGTTTAAAAACCAATTTGAATGACTCCAACCTAAGTGTATGTAAACTTCCGACTTCAACTGTATTAGCAATCATTTCTAAAAACCTGTTTTTGCTTTGTCATTTTAGGGTATTGTGTGTAGATTCATGAGGGGAAAAAACGAGTTAATACATTTTAGAATAACGCTCAAACATAACTAAATGTGAAAAAAGTCATGGGGTCTGAATATTTTCTGAAGTCACTGTATGTTAAAGTTACCATGGGTGGTTGAAAAACGAGTTTTAATGACTCCAACCTAAGTGTATGTAAACTTCCGACTCCAACTGTACATGAGGTACCAGTACCAAGTCGATGTGCAGGGATTCGAGGAAATTGAGGTACAGTACCAGTCAAAAGTTTGGACACACCTACTCATTCGAGGGTTTTTCTTTATTTTTACCATTTTTTACATTGTAGAATAATAGTGAAGATTTCAACACTATGAAATAACACATATAGAATCATGTAGTAAGCAGTATTTTATGTTTGAGATTCTTCAAAGTAGCCCCCCTTTGCCTTGATGACAGCTTTGCACACTCTTGGCATTCTCTCAACCAGCTTCATGAGGTACTGTAGTCACCTGGAATGCATTTCAATTAACAGGTGTGCCTTGTTAAAAGTTCATTTGTGAAATTTATTTTCTTCTTAATACATTTGAGCCAATCAATTGTGTTGTGACAAGGTAGGGATGGTATACAAAAGATAGCCCTATTTGGTAAAAGACCAAGTCCATATTATGGCAAGACCAGCTCAAATAAGTAACGACAGACCATAATTACGTTAAGACATGAAGTCAGTCAATCTAGAAAATGTAAAGAACTTTGAAAGTTTCAAGTGCAGTCGCAAAAACCATCAAGCCCATGATGAAACTGGTTCTCATGAGGACCGCCACAGGAAAGGAAGACCCAGAGTTACTTCTGCTGCAGAGGATAAGTTCATTAGCGTTACCAACCTCTGAAATTGCAGGCCAAATAAATGCTTCACAGAGTTCAAGGGACAGACACATCTCAACATAAACTATTCAGAGGAGACTGCTTGAATATCAGGCCTTCATGGTCGAATTGCTGTAAAGAAATCACTACTGGGACATCAATAATAAGAAGAGACTTGTTTGGGGCAAGAAACACGAGCAATGGACATTAGATCAGTGGAAATCTGTCCTTTGGTCTCTTGAGTCCAAATGAGAGATTTTTGGTTCTAAACTCCGTGTATTTGTGAGACGCAGAGTAGGTGAATGGATGATCTCACATGTGTAGTCCCCATGTGAAGCATGGAGGAGGAGGTGTGAGGGTGTGGGCGGTGCTTTCAGGTAACATTGTCAGTCATTTTTTTAGAATTCATAGCACACTTAACCAGTATGGTTACCACAGCATTCTGCAGCGATACGGCAACCCATCTGGTTTGCGCTTAGTTGGACTATCATTTGTTTTTCAACAGGACAATGACCCAACACACCTCCAGGCTGTGTATGGGCTATTTGACCAAGATGGAGAGTGATGGATCAGATGACCTGGTCTCTGCAATCACCCGACCTCAACCCAATTGAGATGGTTTGGGATGAGTTGGACTGCAGAGTGAAGGAAAAGAAGCCAACAAGTGCTCAGCATATGTGGGAACTCCTTCAAGACTGTTGGATAAGCATTCCAGGTGACGATGGTTGAGAGAATTCCAAGAGTGTGCAAAGCTGTCATCAAGGCAAAGGGTGGCTACTTTAAAGAATCTAAAATCTAAAATATATTTTGATTTGTTTAACACTGTTTGGGGTTACTATATGATTCCATATGTGTTATTTCATAGTTTTGATGTCTTCACTATTATTCTACATTGTAGAAAATAGGAAATAATTAAGTAAAACTCTTGACTGGTACTGTAGACATGTACATATACTATAGGTAGGGGTAAAGTGACTAGGCATCAGGATAGAAAATAGACAGTAGCAGCAGTGTATCTGATGAGCTCAGAAGTGTGAAAGTGTGTGTGTGACGAATGAGTGCCTGTGTGTACATGGTATGTGTGTGTGAGTGAGTGTGTGTGTATGTGTTGGAGTCAGTGGTGGGAAAAGTACACAATTGTCATCCTTTAGTAAAAGTAAAGATACCTTCATAGAAAACATTTTATTTTTTATTTACGGATACAGATAACCAGGGGCACACTAACACATAATTTACAAACAAACCATTAGTATTTACTGAATCTGCCAGATCAGAGGCAGTAGGGATGACCAGGGGTGTTCTATTGATAAATGGGTGAATTTGAACTTTTTCTGTCCTGCTAAGCATTCTAAATGTCATGAGTACTTTTGGGTGTCAGGAAAAATGTATGGAGTAAAAAGAAAATTATTTTCTTTAGCAGTAAAAGTTGTAAAACATATAATTAGTGAAGTAAAGTACAGATACCCCAAAACACCACTGTGTCAGTGTGTTTTGGGTCAGTGTAAGTTTGTGTCAGTGTAAGTTTGTGTGATTGTGTGGATTGTAAGTATGGGTGAGTGTGTGGGCAGTCCAGTGTGTGTGTGCATAAAGTCAAAAAGCTATTTGGTTATCTATTTAGCAGTCTTGTGGCTTGGGGGTAGACGCTGTTTAGGAGCCTTTTGGTCTCAGACTCTCTGCTACCGCTTTGCTGTGCAGTAGCAGAGAGAACAGTCTATGACTTGGGTGGCTGGAGTCTTTGACAATTTTTAGCTCCTTCCTCCGACACCGCCTGGTATAGAGGTCCTGGATGGCAGGGAGTGATGTACTGGGCAGTACACACTACCCTCTGTAGCGCCTTGTGGCCGGATACCGAGCAGTTGCCAAACCAAGCGATAATGCAGCTCAGAATGCTCTCAATGGTGCAGCTGTTGAACTTTTTGAGGATTTGAGGGCCCATGACAAATCTTTTCAGCCTCCTGTGTTGATGTGTTTGGACCATGATTGGTCCTTAGTAATGTGGACACTGAGAAACTTTAAGCTCTCGACCCGGTCCACTACAGCCCCGTCAATATGAATAGGGGTGTGTTCGGCCCTCCGTTTTCTGTAATGCACGATAAGCCCCTTTGTCTTGCCCACATTGAGGGAGAGGTTGTTGTCTTGGCACCACACTGCACACCCCCTGTATTTGCAGCATAGATGAAGTGAAAACAGAGGACAATGTGCTATTAAGGTGGGCAGACACAGATTCCATCTGGAAGAGCCAGCAGGGCAATGAGACAGCCTCCAGGGGTTTTTACTCCTCTGTCCTCTCCAGCACTCAATCACCGCTAAATTAAATCTATGGATGACGGATGCTGCCAATCAGGGATGGGTTAGTGAGGTCAAATCAAGATCCATACGCTGACCTTTTCCTTAGCCGCTTCTTTTCAGAGTACCTATCAGTGCATCAGGGCTATCAATGGGGACTAACGAGTCTTAATGGTCAGATCCTGGCAGAGACCCATCACTTACACTACAGCTCAGAGCCTGCCAGGCCCAGGCAAGGTTACGGCGCTGTTGACGACCACTCTCAATAAAAATGCTATTATCTCAGCTGATGCAGAACATCAACAATCCCCCCCAACATGAGCCTCCCCAAGTCATTGCTCTTCTTACTTGTCTGTGTGACATTTAGATCGGGCTGTAGAGCAAATGCTGTTCATTTTACAGCTTTTGTGTGCCACACCATAAATCCTGGGGATATTTTTCATGTCGGATCTATTGTTCCTAAATGACGAGTCATGGTTACAGCCAGCCATAGTGATTTAGCGGGCCAGTTGCAACACTGAGGACCTTGTTCCACCAAAATTCACTAAGTTGAAATGGCTTCTCCATCAGTCATTCCCTTTCCCCTACTGATTCATATATGTTCATCAAGTTCATGCAATTTTAGCCTGCTACTGGGAATGGGCTCGAGATCATTGGATGTTCAATTCAACACGTTTACATTCAGGTTGTTTCTGAGGTTTCTAGGAAGCTGATTGTCAAACCATTGTATAACATTTCGTTTTTGCTTATCCTTCCCCTGTGTTTTATTATTCCTATATCAGGATGTACACAAAGATGTGTAAAGTATGACACTTCACAATTTGGGTCCATTACACAAGACAAAACACATCAGGCCTGCTCTCATGCTTATATTGAAATGGAGCAATGAACTACGAAAATGTCAGCTCTCAGTAATGTTGAATTCTTCTCCCTTCAGGAAACAATATAGTACAGTGGATATTTATGTCTGCACTTTGAACATTTAGATCAGTGGTTCCCAAACTTTTTATAGTCCCTTACCCCTTCAAACATTCAACCTCTAGCTGCGTACCCCCTCTAGCACCAGGGTCAGCGCACTCTCAAATGTTGTTTTTTGCCATCATTGTAAGCCTGGCAGCTCCTGGCTGACTGACGGCTCTGGCAGGTCCTGGCTGACTGACGGCTCTGGCAGGTCCTGGCTGACTGACGGCTCTGGCAGGTCCTGGCTGACTGACGGCTCTGGCAGCTCCGGACAGACGGGAGACCATGACAGCGCTGGGCAGTAGGATGGCTCTGGCAGCGCTGGACAGGCGGGAGCACCTGTGGGGATGAGACGGAGAGACAGCCTGGTGCGGGGGGCTGCCACCGGAGGGCTGGTGCGTGGAGGTGGCACCGGATAGACTGGACCGTGAAGGCGTACTGGAGATCTTGAGAGCAGGGCTGGCACCATCCGCTCTGGCTGGATCCTCACCCTAGCCTGACAGATGCGGGGAGCTGGGATGTAGCGCACCGGGCTAAGCACGCGTACTGGGGACACCGTGCGCTCCACCGCATAACACGGTGCCTGACCAGTACAACGTCCGCCACGGTAAGCACGGCTCGGAGAACTGTAACGCCGAGCTGGCACAGGACGTGCAGGGCTAGGGAGGCGCACAGGAGGCCTGGTGCGTGGGACTGGCACAGTCTTCACCAGATGGCTAGCACACACCTCAGGACGAGTATGGAGAGCTGACCCAGGTGAAATCAAATTCCCGACATGCTCCGTCGGGCGGATGTCGTGCCTCAGGCACCAACACAGCACCTCCCTCATAACTCTCTCCTCCAATCTCCCTATTAACTCCTTCACTGTCTCTGCTTCGCTCACCTCCAATGCCGCCCTGACCGGCTCTGGTTCCATCCTTGGCTCCTTACGGTAAGCAGGGGGAGTTGGCTCAGGTCTGACTCCTGACTCTGCCACACTCTCCCTGTGCCACCCCCCAAGACATTTTTGGGGCAGCCTCTCTGGCTTCCAGCCGCGCTGCCGTGCTGCCTCCTAATACCGGCACCTCTCTGCTTTCGCTGCCTCTAGCTCTGCTTTGGGGCGGCGATATTCCCCTGGCTGTGCCCACGGTCCTTCGCCGTCTAGAATCTCCTCCCAAGTCCAGGAGTCCTGCGTTCTTTGCCGCTGCTGCTGCTGGCCATTACCACGCTGCTTAGTCCATTGTAGGTGGGTTATTCTGTCACCATCGTCGTATTGAGGAGACCAAAGCGCAGCGTGGTGTGAATGCATGATTTAATGATTGACGAAAAAAACACGAAGTACACTAAAACAAACAAACTAACCAGACAAATGTGACCGCTATAGAAACTGAGTGCTAACATGCCACATAACATAGACAATAACCCACGAAATACCCAAAGAAGATGGCTGCCTAAATATGGTTCCCAATCAGAGACAACAATAAACAGCTGCCTCTAATTGAGAACCAATCTAGGCAACCATAGACAAACCTAACCAAAATATATAAAGAAAACATAGAATACTCAGGTCAGGGCGTGACAGCGAAGTAGTAATTGTTTCAAAACATCTCCTGCCATGTCACTGATGCATTGTGAAACAGTGTTGTTTGACATAGGCATTGGCAGTATAGCTTTTATACATGTCTTACTACTCGAAAGTTGTCAGAATTCTCGTTCAAAAAACTCCTTCGGCTTATTTTTCAAATCGGCATGTTTTGTTTCTAAAAGTATGTGCATGAGTGAAGGTTTAATCTAGTTGTGAGATAGTACTTTTGCACATATAACACACTGTGGCTGAGGAAAGGCACTACTCCCAATATAAGTGAACCCCAAATCAATATAGTCCATCATATTTGCGCCTCTTCGATGGTCCAACGTCGCTGTCTGTAGTTCGGTGCTTTCCCGGGTAAGGGGGCAGTAGCTCTTCGGCTGAATCAGATTCACAATTGTCAGTGTCCATGCTAGCTGGGCTAACAACAAATGTAGAATTACTGATGCTATCATTGGATGTGCTCGTAGAAGCAGAACAACTTGTTGTTGACAGGTGCAGCTGTAGTACTGCTGGTAGTAGCAGTATGCTGTCCTAGTAGTAGTAGCAGTACTACCAGTAGAGCTGGTATGTGTCTCTATGGACTCGGCCTTACTTTTTTTCAACCATTTATCAATTTTTGAGCAAACGGAATGAGCAGCAGCTACCTTTGGCTACATATGGACCGTTAGTGGAATTCCTGCGAGAGAGTAACAGTTAAAGTGATTGGATGTTAATTATTTGACTAGGCTACCTGTATTTGACATTGTGTTGTTATTTCGCTGAACACTAGATGGTAGAGGTGGGACTAAGTCATTGTTTTACAAGTCACAAGTAAGTCTCAAGTCTTAACACTCAAGTCCCAAGTCAAGTCCCAAGTCAAGACAGGCAAGTCCGAGTTAAGTCTCAAGTCAAGACCGTCAAGAATCAATTCTCCAGTCCTTTCGAGTCCTAAACAAGTCATAATGTGCTCTTCACCAAATCTAATACCATTTGATATTTTTAACAAGAGTAATAGATAGTATATTACATTTATTGCTCCCCCCAATAGTTGTTGACAATTTAGGATCGCTCTGGAGCGCAATTGGGCGATGTAGGCGTGTACACAATCGCCCAACCTTAACACACACTCTCTCTCTCTCTCTCTCTCTCTCTCTCTCTCTCTGTGTGTGGTTGCAGGAGGCTATATTTATTTATATAGCCCTTCGTACATCAGCTGATATCTCAAAGTGCTGTACAGAAACCCAGCCTAAAATCCCAAACAGCAAGCAATGCAGGTGTAGAAGCACGGTGGCTAGGAAAAACTCCCTAGAAAGGCCAAAACCTAGGAAGAAACCTAGAGAGGAATCAGGCTATGTGGGGTGGCCAGTCCTCTTCTGGCTGTGCCGGGTGGAGATTATAACAGAACATGGCCAAGATGTTCAAATGTTCATAAATGACCAGCATGGTCAAATAATAATAATCACAGCAGTAGTTGTCGAGGTTTCAGCAAGTAAATGTCAGTTGGCTTTTCATAGCCGATCATTAAGAGTATCTCTACCACTCCTGCTGTCTCTAGAGAGTTGAAAACAGCAGTCAGGATTCCATAGCCGCAGGCAGAACAGTTGAAACTGGAGCAGCAGCACGGCCAGGTGGACAGGGGACAGCAAGGAGTCATAATGCCAGGTAGTCCTGAGGCATGGTCCGAGGGCTCAGGTCCCCCGAGACAAAGAGAGAAAGAGAGAATTAGAGAGAGCATATTTAAATTCACACAGGACACCGGATAAGACAGGAGAAGTACTCCAGATATAATAAACTGACCCTAGCCCCCCGACACATAAACTACTACAGCATAAATACTGGAGGCTGAGACAGGAGGGGTCAGGAGACACTGTGGCCCCATCTGATGATACCCCCAGACAGGAAGGACATAACCCCACCCACTTTGCCAAAGCACAGCCCCCACACCACTAGAGGGATATCTTCAACCACCAACTTACCATCGTGAGACAAGGCCGAGTATAGCCCACAAAGATCTCCGCCAAGGCACAACCCAAGGGGGGGCGCCAACCCAGACAGGAAGATCACATCAGTGACTCAACCCACTCAAGTAACGCACCTCTCCTAGGGACGGCATGAAAGAGCACCAGTAAGCCAGTGACTCAGCCCCTGTAATAGGGTTAGAGGCAGAGAATCCCAGTGGAGAGAGGGGAACCGGCCAGGCAGAGACAGCAAGGGTGGTTCGTGCTTCACACTCCTGGGCCAAACTGCACTCAATCATATGACCCACTGAAGAGATGAGTCTTCAGTAAAAGTAGACTTAAAGGTTGAGACCGAGTCTGCGTCTCTCACATGGGTAGGCAGACCATTCCCTGTCAATGGTTTTAGGAACAGCAGTAACATCAAATCAAATCAAATCAAATTGTATTTGTCACATACACATGGTTAGCAGATGTTAGTGCGAGTGTAGCGAAATGCTTGTGCTTCTAGTTCCGACAATGCAGTAATAACCAACAAGTAATCTAGCTAATAATTCCAAAACTACTACCTTATAGACACAAGTGTAAGGGGATAAAGAATATGTACATAAAGATATATGAATGAGTGATGGTACAGAGCGGCATAGGCAAGATACAGTAGATGGTATTGAGTGCAGTATATACATATGAGATGAGTATGTAAACAAAGTGGCATAGTTAAAGTGGCTAGTGATACATGTATTACATAAGGATGCAGTAGATGATATAGAGTCCAGTATATACGTATACATATGAGATGAATAATGTAGGGTATGTAAACATTATATTAGGTAGCATTGTTTAAAGTGGCTAGTGATATATTTTACATCATTTCCCATCAATTCCCATTATTAAAGTGGCTGGAGTTGAGTCAGTGTGTTGGCAGCAGCCACTCAATGTTAGTGGTGGCTGTTTAACAGTCTGATGGCCTTGAGATAGAAGCTGTTTTTCAGTCTCTTGGTCCCAGCTTTGATGCACCTGTACTGACCTCGCCTTCTGGATGATAGCGGGGTGAACAGGCAGTGGCTCGGGTGGTTGTTGTCCTTGATGATCTTTATGGCCTTCCTGTGACATCGGGTGGTGTAGGTGTTCTGGAGGGCAGGTAGTTTGCCCCCGGTGATGCGTTGTGCAGACCTCACTACCCTCTGGAGAGCCTTACGGTTGTGGGCGGAGCAGTTGCCGTATCAGGCGGTGATACAGCCCGACAGGATGCTATCGATTGTGCATCTGTAGAAGTTGGTGAGTGCTTTTGGTGACAAGCCGAATTTCTTCAGCCTCCTGAGGTTGAAGAGGCGCTGCTGCGCCTTCTTCATGATGCTGTCTGTGTGGGTGAACCAATTCAGTTTGTCTGTGATGTGTACGCCGAGGAACTTAAAACTTACTACCCTCTCCACTACTGTTCCATCGATGTGGATAGGGGGGTGTTCCCTCTGCTGTTTCCTGAAGTCCACAAGGGTGGATTTAGGCTACCATCTTGGGTGCAATGATCACGTTCCCGCACTGACTGACTGTGTCGAGGCTCATTGATTTAACGTTACGTTAGCCTAAATGATACACTAGTAATAAAATATATAGCTGTCGGCTATATTAGCCACGACTTACCATTCTTTGTGCAGCTTCAAATGTTGAACAAAGTTGGAAATTGTTGCACCTCCGTCTGTAATTTTCTTCCCGCATGTTTTGCAAGTTGCAATCCGTTTTTTGTTGATACAGAGTCGTATTTATATCCGGAAATAATAATTTTGGGATTCATCTTTCCAAGGGCTCCATCTGAATTCACCCGCCGACCTTCCTCTGCAATACCACGCACAACTTTTTCTCAGCTGGCACAATTTGATTGGCTGCTGTCAGCTTCAAACTGTAATATGTTAAATGAAGAGTTGATGCGCTGCACAATTTTTTAAATAGCATCATTTTTAATATTTGGGCTTGGGCAGTATCAAGTCAGGTTGAGTCATAAGGCTCAAGTCCAAGTCAAGTCACGAGTCATTGGCGTTGAAGTCAAAGTAGAGTTGCAAGTCATCATATTTGTGACTCGAGTCTGACTCGGGTCCAAGTTATGTAACTCGAGTCCACACCTCTGCTAGATGGTTTAATTGTATTTTTGGCAGTGAAACGAGGCTACTCAGGTGGGAAAGAAACCTCACCCAAATTTGAAAATGTGAAGATTTGTTAAAAAAAACTATTATTATGATTATTATTTTTTAAATGTGAATCACATTTTTATTTAGCGTACCGCCGACGGCATTGCACCCCAGTTTGGGAATACCTGATTTAGATCATCTACATGTAGGATTCTATTTGTGGCTCGATGCATTTTCCCTGGTCGTGGCCTTGAGAATGGATCTGCGGTGCCGTGCAGGCATTTTTAATAAGCCTTTCTCAGTCTGCCTTGGTTAGGCTCAAAGCCACAGGAAACCCAAACAGCAGCCGCCTGCAGTGCATAACAACTGCTCCAAAACTGATGGAATTGGACAAGTCATCGGAAAAAATGAATTGTTTTTCATTTAAAGGGGCAGTCTGGGATTGGTATATCTATTCATTTTTTTAAACTTTTAAATGAATGATATATAGCCATTGATTCTCTGTCTATGAATTTGTGAGTTGTTACATTGCTCTAGCCACATCCCACGCCTGTTCACCAAAAAGTGCCAGGATAACCGCTTTGTTGCTTTTCGATTCCCAGATTGTCCTTGACTTTTCCATGCTTTCCCCTTGTGAGATTCAAGGCATTAGTTACATGGACTTACTCTGTGTGCAATAATAGTGTTTAACATGATTTTTGAATGACTACCTCATCTCTGTACCCCACACATACAGTACAGTACAATTATCTGTAAGGTCCCTCAGTCGAGCAGTGAATTTCAAACACAGATTCAACCACAAAGACCAGGTAAGGTTTTCCAGTACCTTGCAAAGAAGGGCACTTTTTTTTTTAAAGCAGACATTGAATATCCATTTGAGCATGGTGATGTTATTAATTACACTTTCAATGGTGTATCAATACACCCAGTACCTACAAAGATACAGGCGTCCTGTTCAGTTCCCGGAGAAGAAGGAAACCACTCAGGGACCTCACCATGAGGCCAGTTTGTTGAGTGCCAGAGTGATGAGGCCCATGGTAACTTCAAAATAGTTACAGAGTTCAATGGCTGTGATAGGAGAAAACTGAGGATGGATCAACAATATGATAGTTACTCCACAATACTAACCTAAAGGCCGGAGTGAAAAAAAGAATGCTGGTAGGGAATAAAAATATTCCAAAACATTAATTATGTTTGTAACAAGGCGCTAAAGTAATACTGCAAAAAATGTGGCTATGGATGTGTTATACATTTTAAGGTTGAATGTTACATTAGTTTGTTAGATAGCATTAACTTTAGGCTATTTACTGTATTACAAAGTAATACTGAATTGTTTGGATGACAACACAACCAAATATGAACATGTAAAAGATCTGCTGCTTGGATAGTTACATCTGAACCATTAGTTTAATCCCCATTCTTCAACTTTTATTTTTGGTTGAGTTGGAGACGTGAATCTAACATACAGTGACTTCGGAAAATATTCAGACCCCATGACTTTTTCACATCTAGCTATGTTAGAACTTTATTCTAAAATGTGTTAACTAGTTTTTTCCCTCATGAATCTACACTTAATACCCTATAATGACAAAGCAAAAACAGGTTTTTAGAAATGATTGCTAATACAGTTGAAGTCGGAAGTTTACACACACTTAGGTTGGAGTCATTAAAACTCGTTTTTCAACCACTCTAGAAATTTCTTGTTAACAAACTATAGTTTTTTAGAATTCGGTTATCTACTTTGTGCATGACACAAGACATTTTTCCAACAATTGTTTACAGACAGATTATTTCACTTATAATTCACTGTATCACAATTCCAGTGGGTCAGAAGTTTACATACACTAAGTTGACTGTGCTTTTAAACAGCTTGTTAACAGAATGTTAACAGAATGTTCGAAAAAGGAGGGGGTAGGAGCAACAGGTTAACTGACTTCCCTAGTTAAATAAAGGTAAAAAAATTGTAACATTTTTCAGAGTTGTATATGCTTATATTTACAAATGTATGTGATGTTATGAATGCAGCATTTATATAGGAAGTGTCAGGGTGTGTCAGGAAGGGGGAGCCATTTATGAATGCATGCAGAGAAATGTTTGGGACTAGGAAACTGTTGATAGTTTTATGCTGTGTTAACCTGTTGCTCCTACCCCCTCCTTTTTCGAACATTCTGTTAAAAATCGCGCAACATTTCAGCGCCCTGCTACTCATGCCAGGAATATAGTATATGCATATGATTAGTATGTGTGTATAGAAAACACTCTGATGTTTCTAAAACTGGTTAAATCTTAAGAACAAATTCTTATTTACAATGACGGCCTACCCCAGCCAAACACAGGCAATGGTGGGCCAATTGTGCGCCACCCTATGGGACTCCCAATCACTGTCAGATGAGATGCAGCCTGGATTCGAATCAGGTACTGCAGTGATACCTCTTGCATTGAGATGCAGTGTCTTAGACCACTGCACCACCCAGGAGCCATGGCTGGAGTGGAATAGTATCAAATACATCAAACACATGGTTTCCATGTGTTTAATGCCATTCCATTTGTGCCGTTCCAAACATTATTATGAGTCGTACTCCCCTCAGCAGCCTGCACTGGTGTTAGGGTACAGTCAGAACCAACGCTTTCTAAAAGGGATGCTTTTACTGCAAAAGCATCTGAAGAAAATAAAGGATGGAAAAGGAATAGCAACCCCTGGGACTCTGCATGTTTCCAGAATGAGTGACACAAGTGGCTGAAGCCAATATTCCTTAATGCAAAGTGACTCACTGCAGGCCAAAATTAGACAGACATGCCACCATGTACCAGAGCAGATTGCAGACAGTGGTTGGGATGTTAGCTATGCAATTGTTTTGCATACATCTAATTCAGAGAGCGTGAAAGGCCCCTCAATCCCATTTCCAATACGATCCCTGGCTACATTTCTTTTCATCATGTAAATCAACATAGTATTTACATCCCGTACTGCAGGTTTCAACCTGGTTTTCACATTTCAAAAACACTTACAGTAAATAGAGGGCTCAGTGTTAGTTAATATGATGAATGCAGTTCGTGGCTGCAGTCATTGCCGGGTCAGATCCTTGGCTTTTCAGCTAGGGTATCTTCAAACAGCATTGACGCAAAGAAAATCCATCCCGGTTCACTGGACTTATCTGGGCGGTATTTGGGAGCTTGCATCTATTTATTTCAGTCTGTGCTACATTTGCACAGTCCAGAGTGTCTGTTATTGTAGCCTTTGGAGAAGCTGGCTCTGTCCACTGGTTGAGCGGAATCAGCTTGTTGAGCTTAGAGGTTGAGGATGGTAGACATCTGGAAGCAGCCTCCTCTTCATCTTTATCTTCATCTCAGACACGATTGCCATACTTGTATGTAAAAAATGTGTAGTGAATAGTTAGAAATGGACATGACCATCATCATGTCACACTATGATAATGCTCAAACCTCCGTCATCTTCATCCCACAACAGCGGTGCCGTCAGCCTAGCTCAGCTGCATAGCTCTTCACTAGGTCAGTCTTTTTCTTGGGTTGCTTGGGTAAGAGAAACACAAACCTGTGTGCTGGAAAATCTTTTTAGTGCATAGGTGAAGTTAGGGCTTGTGGTGCTTATTTGAATTTCCTGTCTTTTGCAGCTTTTGATAAGCCCTAATTTAAGACTTGTTTTTTGGATAACAGAGAGAGAGAGTTAAGAGAGTGATAAGAGAGACACACAGAGTGGGGAAGCACAGTTGACTTCCTCTGTCATTACTCACACCTGCAGTAGGATGCAATCTCCATAGCAACAAGACTTGGCAACATTGTGCAGAGCTGATATTTGAGGTTGTGATCTTTAACACCCTCTTTCTCTCCTTTTTACTGCAGAGTTACTTGGAAATGCAATGCCTTTTTTTCCAGCTTTCCTGTCCTTGTGTTAGAGTAACAATACCACTAGGAAAGTAGATAATGTAAGGCTTTGAGAAGGCAAGCTGTTCATGACTGAAAAAATACGAGTAAGCCTTTGAAGAATGATTTCTTGGGCTATAGGTTGCTGTGAATCTTCTCCAAGCACCTGCAATCCAAGATGAAAACCTTTTTTCTTGAACTGAGGTTAAAGAACAGCAAAGCAGCCAACAAAAGAATACTAAATGAAAGCTATAGTAAGACATGCAAACATGTCCTGCAAATAATGTTTATGAAGTCCACATACAGTAGGATGTTTTAAAATCCATTTAATCAGAGTCTGATGTGGTCTTAGCTCCAGCAAAGGGTCTCAGATCACACAGTGTTTGCAAACCCCTCCAGGAAACCTCCATTTGTGGCAGTCTGTCATGTTGCTGGCCAAGTCAGCTGCGTTTTATAGGAAGTGCAGCCTCATCATATGCGTTAATAATGAGCCTGATGACCACACAGCCAGAAGTCTCAGCCATGGTTTACATCAGGTTGCCATCTAGTGGATACAGAAGAGGAGCAAAGCTTTCCAAAAGAAAAGATGGTTGAAATTCATATTCACAGTCACAGGAAAAACACTTAAATGAAAAGAAATCCAAATTTTTCCAGTTGTGAAATCATGTAATGTTTAGAATTACACGTGTCAATCAGAGGAGGCTGGTTGGTGGAGCTATAGGAGGGTGGGCTTATTGTAATGGCTGGAATGGAGTAAATGGAAAGGAGTCAAACGTGGTTTCCATATGTATCATGTGTTTGATACGTTCCATTTCTTCCATTCCAGCCATTACAATGATCCCATCCTCCTATAGCTCCTCCCACCAGCCCCCTCTGGTGTCAATGTCACTATTCAACTGTGCACGTCATCATCATGCTAATGTGTCCATTCAGTAACATGAATGGTGTAGGAGGTACATGTCCTACACATTATGGAGAGACGACCCCCCGTGAATTCAATGGACGCCACTTATAACTGCTGGCAGCAATTGTGACTCATTATAACCTCTGGTATATCAGCGCCACTGTACTACCTTGTCCAGAAGGGGTCAAAGAGACACACGGTGTATTTGTGGTAACTATGATATTAACCTGGGAGAGCCCTAAGTATCAGTGGCCCCCCTCCTCTCCCCTCCATCCAAACACAGTTATCAGTGGACACCCCCCCGAGGCTTGTGTCATCATGAGTCATTTGAGGTTGATGGTGTGTGACCAAGAATATAAGGAACTACTGTATGCTGGCACTCTCTGTCCACTCTGTCTGTGTACCTGTGACATTCTCCTTTTCATCTAATACATGTGGGGCCATGGAGCACATACTCCCCTTTTCTTGATATTTGTGTAATTTGGGGTCTGGAATACAGTGTTGGTGATACATTTATGGGCCTTTGAATCAGACATCTAACTTTCATTGATTGACATAATAATGACACATATGCAATGAGAGAAGAACTAATGGATAGTAATAAACAGAGCATTCTTCACTGTATGCATCCAATGTGCAAAATAGTGTTTACTCTGTCACTGAATGGAGGATAATAGCCACTGAAATGTACTCCATAAATCTTTCAAGCCTATTTATTTTACCTTCACACCCAAACCACATTCTACTCACTCTCTTAAGCAATTAAACACAGTGCACGTGTTACACACCATACATGAAGGGGCACTAATGTTGCATTGTGGGTAATACAGTATAATTCACTGGCAAAATGGAATCGATAATAAATTAATGTAATCCTAATGGAAATTATTTGCATGGGATTGACAGACACAGTAGAGTTATAGTAAAGAGTGGTAATGAGCACCATTATTTCCATGTCACTTTTCTTTGATTGGGCCATTATACAGATGTAGGATCTTAATTTGATCACCGTTTTGCAGGAGAACTTTCCTGCAATGCAGGAAATGTAAAACTTATAGTGTAATTTACACTTTGAAATCTCAGACTAGATTTTCCCTTTAAAAAAGTAACCCCTGCAAAAATGTCCATTAATTATAATACACATAATAATTAATATTTCCTGTTGATGCAGGATTATTTTCCTTGCTGTAGCAAATTGGATCAAATTCACATCTTTTATCATTAACTACACATATAGATTGTTTTCATCAATGCCATGCATTCTACTTCTTAGAATGGGAGCGAACAGTATATAGGCCACATGATGGAAAATGGATAAAAGCACTATTGAATCAAACTGTCATAATTGATAAGGGTTTTTTCCTCATCTTCTTGTGGCCTCTTAAAATGCATATCATTGTAGGTTTTCTTTAACAGACACTTTGTTGTCATGGCCACTGTTTTTTTTTATGAAAAAAAGAGAAAGAAAACACATGATCTGTGTCCATAGCAACTGAGTGCATATCAGTGCTGCCAAAAATGGTTTAGGAAAAAGTCTTAAAGAGCAGTGTGATATGTTAGATGCATATGTGCATATGTGTCATTATTTTGTCAATCAATGAAAGTTAGATGCCTGATTCAAAGGCCCATAAATGATTCAAAGGCCCAGAAGTGCCTTATGAGCCACATAAAGAAATAAGTAAAACGCCTGTGAGACACACTGTCAGAGTCATGGCAATATAGTTTAAATTGAACAATACCACACCAAAGGTCCTCACAGACTCATACAAGCTTTTACACGGTAACATTTTCACACTGGCTTTAAGCTAACTAGCAAACCAAACACTTACAATATATATTATAGCTACATTCTGTATATATAGTACAAAACACTTATTTGCATGTTGTTGATTGCTTGTATGTTGATTGGCAAACATTCCAAATTGATGAATGATTGCCTTAGACTCTTGCAGGGAAGGGGAAAATGGGCCCTTTCTCAAGAAAACAGGCCAAGACATCCTTAAGAAGCCTCTAATTCCCTTTTGAAATAATAGTCAATTGCTATAAATAGAAACCATCCATGATGCCCTCTACTGGAAGATACTTGAAATCACTGAAGTGCATGCTGCACAGCTGAGTAGGTTAAACAATTGAGGGGGATACACTGGGAAAATCATAAAGACAGAATATTTATTCTATTTTATCTAGTGTTACAATTGACCTAGTCCTTTAAAGCAATTGTGTTCTTTCCTAAAAAAAATTTGACATGACACTGCTATACCCTTACTTTTGCTTGGTCAGCATCTTTGATATGTTTCCTTCATTATGCTGTAAATTTGGTCATCAGTAAATGGTGAAATGTGAACTTATATTGCTGTCTCCAAGACACCACCAAAGTGCCAGCAGCAACTTCAGGCCAGTATTGTTTGACTTTTGATTATTTACTGCTATAGACGTACTGTAGATGTTTCAATTGTTTAACCACTTGGACAATCCCCACAGCCTCCAGCACCATACCCCAGCCAGTCAGCCACACTGCAAAATGTGTTGATCTTACCTAGATAGTGTATCTCTTGCCATTAGAATACATTGACTTGACATCTTACTAAGGTAAATTCTTACTTATTTTAAGAAAAAAAATGCTTGATACAAGTGGGGTAAGATAAATGATCTTATTTCAAGATATATGATCTTAGTCCTCGTACTACCAACTGGGCTCATTTTGTAATTAAAAAAAATACTAGCCCAAAGGTGGTTTATTCAATTCTTCCAATTTTCCGTGACTTTGTCAATCAACTTGTTCTTAATAAATCTAAATAATTGTTTAGTGATTCTGTATCAATAAAGTCATTTGGGATCATTTTGACCCTAGCCAAAAACACCTAATTCCGACTATAGTAATTTGATAGATAGAACCTTTACTTGAATCCTGGTTTCTCTGGAGAAATAATAACAAGTTATCAATACCTCCAGAAGGTGGAGGGGGACTTGTATCAGATACACAGATTATCTGCATGTACTCTCCCAAGATTATACTTTTCTTCACAACGTATTGTATGTCTGTGTACAAAACCCAAATTCCCTTCTTTTTTTTCCATTTCAAAATCTGCCAATGGTATAAATACTTGATAGCACTGCAATACAGACCTCAGATTCGCTCTGAATCTACACATAGCTGTATTGGTTTGTATTCTCCAAAAAGTAGTTATTCTACAGCACATTTTAAAAATCCTTTCTTTGAATCTGGAGACATAATAGTAATTTATACATATCCTCATAGGGTGGATGGGGACCTGTATCAGTGATTTTGACCAGATAGACAGATTACCTGCAGATATGGAGCACCTTATGTACCCACCTATGGTTAGAACTGTACAAAATCTTAATTACATTACGTACTGTATACGCTTAGGTGCAGTAAAAAATGCTCATACAAGTCTGTCAGTTGTATGAATACTTGGTAGAACTGTAATGCAGAAACCAGCGACCCTCTGCTACGTATTTCTCTATTGGTGTATATTCTCCCTAAAATACTTATTCTACGGGAAATGTTATATTAATACATGAAATTCCTATAATATCCCCCAATATTCTATAGGTATAACTTGTTATGGTATTTAGGTTGATATAACATTTGGTTTGAAGTGACGTTGAAGATTTGGGCATGCTTTTTGAAGCATCCCACCATAGGCCCTACCACTCCCCTTGTTTCAGTAGCAGTGATGCTAATGCTGGCTGTGGGTTAAGTAAATAAAGAAAACTAGACCATATTTTTGGTCATTGGCTCTCAGGATCAATGGATGAATAACCTTTTGTCAATAAAATTAAGTATATTTCAAATGTTATGCCGGTTTCCAACATAAATGCCAAAATGTATATTTAGTTCAAAATTCTAAAAACTAAATGATACTACAATCAAATGATGGAAAATCAGGGTTTTAGTGCTAATGTGGATTGTCCTTTGGAAAAAAGCTGCACATTATCTAAGGAAAACATTTATATTTTCACTTTACAGAATATGCAAATAACATTATTATACATGTCTAACAATGTTTTGGTAAGAATGAATATATTTTATATTTTGGTGTGATTGTTGCTTTTTCCAATAGATTCTTCTTAGGGTCAAAATGACTCCAGCTGGCAGTCCATGTACTGTATGTAAAATATGTTGGTAGTATGAGGTTTAATAAGACGTCTTAGAGATGGGGTTATAAGATGAAGTTATCTTAGATCATTGGCAGATCATTTAGACTACTTTAACCTAAAAAAAAGCTCGCTCTCTCGGCTGCATTCTTTTTCAAATCGTTCTCTCTCTCTCTCTCTCAGGGCATCATTAGAGAGAATTACCTGGGCTCCCCCGGAAAGCCTAATCAAGCCTTCACTTGAATGAGCGCCTCTTCGTTTGCAGACAAAAGAGTGGACTGAAAATCCCCCCTATCTAAAGACAATCATCTCATTTATCATCTAATTTATTCAACAATTAGAGAAAGTGCCTGGGAGCCAGAGGGGTCTGTAGTGGGGTGTGTGTGTTGGTTGTTTCAGGCCCTTTCCCTGTGGCTTTTTCTCTGGAGGCCAGGCTGGCTGGCTGGCTGGCTGGCTGTTACCAGACCGCAGAGCACAGCTCAGGGGAAAAGGCTATTGATTGTGGAGAGGTCATAATAGTCCTCTGGATAAGGCAGTGGAGCAGATAGTTACCTCTGGGGACTCTCCCAGGTAACTTTAAATGTCCACAGGTAATGTCCACAGGTAACTTAAAAGGCATGTAGAAGAGGAATTACATATAATATGTGTGAGGCATTATTCATTGAAGACTATACACCTTTAAATAGGCATGTCAACAAATATTTACAATCATTGATTGGCAGTAATTCACAACATGACAGTGGTTTTACTTTTTATCAGACCTCTGCAGCATATACTGCATCACTGCATCTCTCCGAAGCAGTTGTCTTGTGTTGGGGGAGAAATTCTAATTGTTACCCTGAAATGCTGCACTCAGTGGAATGTAAAGAATCATTGCTCACAGGCTTTTTCTATACTCTGGAAAGGTGTGCACTGACCCTACTCTGATAAGGTGTGCACTGACCCCTGCCCATACAATTGAACCCTTAGTGCTTTGGCATGCGTGAAGAGGACGGGATTTCCATACTCTTCAAAAAGTGGTGAGTGAAACGGCAGTGATATTTTCATGATCTAATCAAACCATATAATTATTCTAGTTTATATCTAAAATGAGGACATACTGCACATTCCCATGTCTAAGTGGACTTTAAGTAGCTGTATGTAACACATAAATATGAACATAAAAAGGAATCCAATCCAAAGTATTCCTCTGTGTTGTATTACTTTTTATAAACTGGCTGGTTCGAGGTCTGAATGCTGATTGGCTGAAAACCGTGGTAAATCAGACCATATACCACGTGTATGACAAAATATTTATTTTTACTAATTACGTTGGTAACCAGTTTGTAATAGCAATAAGGCACCTCAGGGGTTTGTGATATATGGCCAATACACCACACCTAAGGGCTGTGTCCTAGCACTCTGTGTTACGTTGTGCCTAAGAACAGTCCTTAGCCATTGTATTTTGGCCATATGTTGGCCGTATATTGGCCATAAACCACATCCCCTTGGGCCTTATTGCTTAAATTTACCACTACCTTTCTAAATTGTCTGAAATGAAGGGATGTTAATCGAAGGCAAAGTTGTTCCTCAGCCACTAGTTAAAGGGCAATTCCACCACTTTTCAACCTCATTTTCATTATCTCCAGCACAATAACAGTGTCATGATGTGTGAAAACCGTGCATTTTTACTGTTTTGTAGAGAAAAATCTAAAGTTCAAAAGTTCTACACGATGACATCATCAAAAGTTAAGACATTTTCAAAACAGTGATTTACAAACACTATGAGATTCGAGCTGACATTGGGAGCAAGAAAAGACCCTTCTTGCAGGTTTTGAAAATCGCCGTTTTTCTTACATTTAATCCTACCGTGTGATGTAACAGAGAAACATTTTATTTGGACCTTTCTTCCTATCTTTTTAACCACAGATCACAGACCACAGACACGCGCAATTTCCACATATGTAGACACTGGTATGGTGCCGGAGGTAATGAATATGAGGTTGAAAAGTGACAGAATTTCCCTTTAAGGCTACATGAAGGGTTCTCTATCTGATGTGCTCATGACTGTAGCTAGATGCATTTGATAATGAGTTACAGCGATCAGGGAGTCATACAACGCCTTGACCCCTTACATTGCACTACCCTTATCAGACATACAAATTAAAACAATAAAGCTCTGTTTCTAGATAAAAGGAAAAAGAAGACTATAATTAATAGATAGGAGTGGATAAGGTAGCAGATCCCCTATCTCTGTGTGTGTCGGTGTGTGCGTGTGTGTGCATGTGTGTGTGTAGACCCCCTAACCCCTGTGTTCAGTGTGTGGACTGAGAATTCAGTGGTGCTGACGGTGGGAATGCAGCCTGGCTAATCCCAGCGGAGAGCGCTGTACTGCAGAGGAGATGCTTTAGCAGATCTCCCCTCATCCGTGTGAGTGCCGCTGGCGGCTGGTGTGGAGAAGAAATCCGGTACTGGATAAAGAGTGAGCCAGCCATGTTGATTTAGCTGAGGATTTTCACACAGAGGGGAGGAACTCAGCTAAGATAACCAGCAACAAAGCATACAGAGACGGTTGCTGTTCTTCCCCTGACAATGGCAGGCTAAGGCTTCACTAGATATCAGGGGACAAATCGCCAGACAAGGCAGAAGGGGTCAGAGTGGCTCTGGCACACCCTTAGCTAGTTTCAATATGTTATTAAAGAGTTTCCATCATGTTTTATACAACTATCCCAAAACAATGTAGTTACAGTGATCTCCAAAAGTATTGGGACAGTAACACATTTATTGTTTTGCCTCTGTACTCCAGCACTTCAAGTTTTAAATGATACTGCGGAGGTTAAAGTGCAGACTGTCGGCTTTCATTTGAAAGCATTTTCATCCATGTCGGGTGAACCATTTAGAAATTACAGCACTTTTTGAATATCCCCCCATTTTAGGGGACCAAAAGAATAAGGAAAATTCACATATGTTTATTAAAGTAGTAAAAGTATTTTGTCCCATATTCCTAGCACACAATGACTATATCAAGCTTGCAACTCTACAGATTTGTTGGATGCATTTGCTGTTTGTTTTAGTTGTGTTTCAGATTATTTCGTGCCCAATAGAAATTAATGGTTATCACGACTCAGGATATGACCCAGATGCAGACACAGGAGGAGGATAGTTTCATTCCCAGAATATTTAATATAACAAAGGGGCAGGCAAAAGGCAGTCAGGCAACCAGTCAGGCAGGTACAGGATGGCAGGCAGGCACAGGATGGCAGGCAGGCACAGGATGGCAGGCAGGCAGGCTCAGGGTCAAGACAGGCAGAAAGGTCAGAACCGGGAAGACTAGAAAACTAAAACTTGAGAACAGTGGAAATGGGAATCATGCAGGTAAGACCTGACAAAAGTGAGACAGAGGTTGACACATGAAAAGTGGAATGTATACGGATGCATACGGAGGGTGAAGACGGGCAGCAGTAGGGATAAGGTTTTTAGAGATGGGGAAAGTGCCAACAAAGCGGGGGGAAAGTTTTAGGGATTCCACCCGGAGGGGCATATCCTGAGTGGAAAGCCATACCCTCTGTCTGAGAAGATAGCGGGGAGCAGGGGTCCGTTGGCAGTCTTGAGAAGAGCAGACCGGGCTACGGTGAAAGTGGCGGATGAACAACTGGGCAGAGGGAATGCAGACTTCTTCCTCTTGTTCAGGGAAGAGTGGGGGCTGATATCCCAAGGAACACTCGAAGGGCGAGAGACCAGTGGCCGAGCAGGGAAGCGTGTTGCGGGAATATTCCACCCACACAAGTTGCTGGTTCCAGGTGGTGGGGTTGGCGGAGACGAGGCAATGAAGAGCCGTCTCCAGGTCCTGATTGGCTCGCTCCAACTGGCCGTTAGACTGGGGATGAAAGCCAGAGGACAGGCTGGCTGATAACCCAATGAGAGTGCAGAACGCCTTCCAGAACCGCGACGAGAACTGAGGACTGTGATTGGAGACCATGTAGACCGGAATTCCATGGATCCAGATGACGTGCTGCACCATGAGATAATTTGTCTCCTTGGCAGAGGGTGACTTGAGAAGGGGAATGAAATAGGCGTCCTTGGAAACCCTATCCTAGCAGTGTTGCCATCTGACAGAGGGAGACCAGTGACCGAGTCCGGGGATATATGAGACCAGGGCGGTGAAGAACAGGGAGTGGTTGAGGGAGGACAGTCAGAGCTTTTTGTGGTCTTATTCTATGCACCAGGCTCTCTATACCCCAGATGACTGTAGCCGCTAGACAGGAGATAGGGAGGATGGTCTCGGGGTCAGATGTGTAGCATTGGGGCTATACAGGCGTGAGTGTGCATCAGGCATTCTTGAACCCAGGGCGGTAGGAGATTGAAAAATTGAACCAAGTGAAGCACAGGGCCCATCGAGCCTGCCTTCAGTTGAGGCGCTTAGCGGTATGGAGATATTCCAGGTTCTTATGGTCAGTCCACACTAAGAATGGATGTTCCGCCCCCTCTAACCAGTGCCTCCACTTCTCCGACGCCATCTTGACCGCGAGTAGTTCTCAATTTCCCACGTCATAGTTCCTCTTAGCAGGGTTAAGATGATGGGAAAGGAAAGCTCAGGGATGCAGCTTTTGGTTCTGGGCAGAACACTGGGACAGGACGGCCCCCACTCCGACGTCCGAGGTGTCAACCTCCACCACGATCTGACGGGACGGGACCAGATGGATTAAGACGGGAGCTAGGCCTCCTAAGTGGCGCAGTGGTCTAAGGCACTGCATCGCAGTTGCTAGCTGTGTCACTTGAAATCCTGGTTTGAGTCCAGGCTCTGTCACAGCCGGCCCCAACCGGGAGACCCATGGGGCGGAGCACAATTGGCCCAGCGTCGTCCAGGTTAGAAAGAGGGTTTAACCGGCAGGGATATCCTTGTCCCATTGTGCTTTAGCGACTTCTGTAGCGGGCCCGGGCGCAATGCACGCTGACACGGTCGCCAGGTGTACAGTGTTTCCTCCGAAACATTGGTGTGACTGGCTTCTGGGTTAAGAGGGCATTGTGTCAAGAAGCAGCGTGGCTTGGTTGGATCGTGTTATGGAGGATGCATGGCTCTCGACCTTTGCCTCTCCCTAGTCATTACAGGAGTTGCAGCGATGAGACAACTGTAACTACCAATTGGATACCATGAAAAAGGGTTAAAAAGATGGGAGCTGGAGTGAATCGATGCTTGAGGTCCGAGAACGCCCGCTCAGCTGCTGGAGACCACGTGAACGGAACCTTGGGAGAGGTGAGTGCTGAGGGAACCCAGGTGCACTCTGGTAGAAATTAGCAGACCCCAGGAAACATTGCAGCTGCACTCTGGATGTGGCTTGAGGCCAATCCACCGCCGCTCCCACCTTGTCAGAATCCATCTGAATATTTCCTGCAGCGATGACGTATCCTAGGAAGGAGATGTGTGTGGAGAAGGAGAAGCTAAAGGACCTGTCAGACGTAGAGGACGTGCTCTTGAGCTGAACAGGTAAAATCAAGGATGTTGTCAAGGTAGACAAACACGAACCAGTTCAACATGTCACCGAGCACATCGTTGAACATTGCGAGTGCATTGGTCAGTCCGAATGGCATAACATTGTACTCATATTGCCCGCTAGCCGTGTTAAAGGCTGTCTTCCATTCGTCTCCTTCCCGTATCTGAATGAGATGGTAGGCATTCCGAACGTCCAACTTCGAGAAGATCTTCGCCCCCTGGAGAGGCTCGAAAGTGTTAGAGGGTAACGTTTTTTAACCGTGAGGTCATTCAGGCCCTGATAGTCAATACACAGGTGCAGAGTTTTGTCCTTCTTCTCCACAACTTCAGACAATGCATGAAGCAGAACGGGCTTCAACCCAGGATTGAACCAGTAGCCCAGTCGATCAGGGGGGTGTGCCTCTGAAGCCACGAAAACCCCAAAACCACAGAGATTTAATGAGCAGGAACTGCTCTGACACTCGCAGGTTAATAGGAACCGTATTGTGAGTGACTCTGCCAATAGAGCGCCCATCCGGAGCTCTGATGTCCATGGGAATGGAGAGAGGTTGTGTGGAGGTTGCCAGCTCTGACACAAGGGTAGCGTCCATAATGCTCTCATCGGCCCCAGATTCAATGAGCACCCGGAGACTGATTGGACTGATCACCCCACAACAGGATGGCATGGAGAGGGATACGAGTAATGGAGGATTGGAAACTCGCCATACGTCTCACCAGCATACTCGTACCTACTGATGAGTCTGGTCTTTTAATGGACAGGTAGATATGTCATGTCCTGTAGTTCCACAATACAGACAGCTCTTGGTGCTCAATATGCGTAAGCGATCAGCAGGAGACAATCTAGCCCTGCCCAGTTGCATGGGCTCCGGAGAAGGCGAGTCGACAGCCCTCTGTGATTCCCGAGGGAACTCAGGTGACATCGCATTCCGGGATTCCTCAGAGGCAAGAGCCGTAGACGGTAGAAGCCGTAGACGAGCGAGTGTGACCGGGAACAGACCTCCTATGTTCTCGCAGCCGCCCATCGATCCATATGGTCAAAGCTATGAGAGAGTCGAGGTCCATAGAAAGCTACCGGGCTGCGAGCTCGTCTTTAACCACATCCGATAATCAATGAAGGAACGTGTCGAACAGAGACTCGGGTTCAGGACAGGCAGAAAGGTCAGAACCGGGAAGACTAGAAAACATGAGAACAGGATGATCGAGGAAACATGCTAGTAAGACCTGACAAAACAAGACGAACTGGCAACAGACAGCAGGTCGCCTAGTGGTCAGAGCTTTGGACTAGTAATCAAAAGGTTGTAAGAATCCCTGAGCTGACATCGTAAAAAATCTGCCGTTCTGACCCTAAACAAGGCAGGTAACCAACTGTTCCTATGCCTTCATTGAAAATAAGAATAGGTTCTTAACTGACTTGCCTAGTTAAATAAAGGTAAAATAAAAACAAGGTGCTGAAAGCATCCACAGGGATGCTGGTCCATGTTGACTCCAATGTTGTGTCAAGTTGGCTGGATGTTCTTTGGGTGGTGGGCCATTTTTGATACACACAAGAAATTGTTGAGCAATAAAAACCCAGCAGCGTTGCAGTTCTTGACATACTCAAACCGGTGCACCTGGCACCTACTACCATTCCCATTTCAAAGGCACTTAAATATTTTCTTTTGCCCATTCACGCTCTGAATGGCACACATACACCATCCATGTCTCAATTGTCTCAAGGCTTAAAAATTATGATTTAACTACACCCTACACTGATTGAAGTGGATTTAACAAGTGACATCAATAAGGGATCATTGCTTTCACCTGGATTCACCTGGCCAGTCTATGTCATGGAAAGAGCACGTGTTCCCAATGTTTTGTACACTCATTGTACATACATTCACAATTATGTTTGTTTGTGTCCACCAACCTGAGGAAGTCATATCTTGTCTGATGTATTCCACATTGAACCCTGGTAATAATGTGACCCATGGGATAGCTTGCCGGGCATTAATGATACAAATACATTTTGAGAGTAAAGAATACCCCCCCCCCCCCCTACTGTTTTGATATTAGCCCTGTATTTAATGCTTTTACCTTTTGTCTCTCAAACAATGTATATGCATGGATGCATTTTGTTATCTTCTCTATGCCATTCATTACATTAATAGCAACTCAATCATTCACCACTATCAACACAGAGTTCATACAAATGATGTTATAGGAAAGACTCATTTTGTACGAGGAGCACACCATTCCATGGTAATATAACATTGACAACAAGCCTTTAAGCACTGCTTGGGCCTTTGCTTTGTGAAAGCAAAATAAATGTTAAATAAGTGCGCCGTTGTGCATTGATAGAATAGTCATGATATCCTATTTAGCCAACTGTCAATGCACATTTTCCTACATATTAAATCATTTTGCAACATCCATGTTCAAACAGGTAAGCCCTTACACAATCAGTTTGCTGTCTAGTGAAGCAGAGAGGAGGGAGAGTTGACAGGTAGTGTGTACTGGAATGCACAGCTGAGCCACACCTGTGGGAATCATCTCAAGTCATTCCTGGGACCTGGCCAAGCCCCTTTTACCCCATTGGCCAATCTCCCAGTGACAGACAAACAGAGATCAGTGACTGTGGAGATATATTGAGGCCTGACTGAGAGCCAATAGGAGAGAGCATAGCACCAGGAGTTAGGTGGGGTCATGGTGAAATAAAACTCTTCACTGTGGTGTTTCCTAAAGTTGCTCTGCCTTTGGGATGTGGATGAGTACTTAGTGAATACGTCCATGACTGGTCATGACCACAAAGAGTTTCCTCAAACAGACTGAATACTAATATAGATTATTGCCTTCTGGAGAATTGTCAATGGTAAAACTCTCATGAACGACGGCTTCACTCTCTCTACAACTACTTTCCAGCTGTTTGTCAGAGCTGGCTGGATGTCCTGGACCTGACCTGAATGGCCACCACTGTGAAGGTGATGTGAAGACAAAGAGTGGTAAACCTGAGTGTGTGAGATATCCAAAGAGGTTAAGATGTGTTTTGGGTTGCATATTGGATGTGTTCTCAGTACAGTATCTTTCTCCTGCAAAATGTGTTGTTAGACTGTAATGTTGTCGACCACATCTCCTTATCACTTTTCCAGCCCAGCTATCTATTCTGTATCCGTTGGACGGAGAACTGATAAGGGCATGTGTCTGACACTTTCCGCCAATGATAGAGAGAGAGCTGGACACAACATGGTACCACAACGGAAAACTCTCTCCTGTCCAGCAGCAGCTTTACTACACTACCTGTATCTCTAACCGGGTCATCTGGGAAACTGAAGTTATGTCTACTGCAGTTTCAACGTGCTTCAACCTATTCATAACACTTGTTTGCTTATTTTTCTCAGAAAACTCATAATAAGTTTTTCTGAAAAAAAATCCTGGAAGCAATTCTCTGAATGGATGTATTTTGTGTATCCCTTCTTTTCTCTTGTTTGAAAAAACGTGGTGACTCATACTAGCATCGACAGCAACTTCATTCTATGTAGAGGTAAGTCTTCTATCACTATGCTTTACAAAGTCAATAACAATCCAAGTCCTCCAGCCTCATGAAAGTTGAAGATTAGCTAGGATAAAAATAAAATATATGCACAATCTGGTATCTGAATGAGCACATTAGCCACCTTTACTAATCTTAACCTTTTATGTGTCTGGAGGACGTGGATTGTTATTGTATATTGTCTTATATGATCACATAATCATTGCTGATACATAATCATAAACATGATAAACGTGAGTAAAGGTGGCTAATTTGCTAATTCAGAAACCAGATTGTGCATCTGTTGTATATTGTAATGTAATCCAGAAGGCTGGATTCAGCCTGTTGGATCCAGGCAGGACCTAGAGTTGGAGACAACATGGGCCTCTAATTCAAAGTTCACTGCATGAATAGATTGCCTGCCACACACGGGGGAGACTGAACTGGAGATGGGTCCTGTGAGAGAGAGAGCATTCCTGAGACTGTGGTGGCAGGCATTATCTCAGAGCAGCAGCGCAGACAATCAGGTTTGGCATACATAAAGGCCCCAGGGCACACATGAAAGGGTTTTCTCGAAAACCCAAAGCACCCTTCAAATCATGGTGTCAAGGTTGATGTAATATTTCAATGATGCATGAGCGTCATGATGTCGAAACAAATTAATAAAAGATGACAAGATGCTATGTAGTTTTCAGGTAAACATGATAGATATCCTGCTGAAAATGATGACAATAAAAACCTCATTGCTGTGTTTGTTTACTCCTTAATCTCTGTGTAAATATAGGAACTGTGTGAATCAAAATGTACTGTAATTTGATACTACATTCAATTACACATTTTATATTTTAATCTCTGAATTTTTTGATTTAACCTTTATTTAACTAGGCTAGTCAGTTAAAAACACATTCTTACTTAAAATGACAGCCTAGGAACAGTGGGTTAACTTCCTTGTTCAGGGGCAGAACGACAGATTTTTACCTTGTCAGCTCAGGGATTCAATCTAGTAACCTTTTGCTTACTGGCCCAATGCTCTAACTACTAGGCTACTGCCACCCCAAATCGCTTGTAGCTATACTAGTTACAGCATCAACTTGTCAGTATCATGCAAACGAGTTGAATTGGCCAATGGCTGAACACACACACTATTGATATTAAACAAATGTTTATACAACACTTTCCAAAAACATATGCATTTTCTATTTAGATTCAGTGTGACAGATAAGAACAAAGAGCGGTTTTGTCCAGTACTAGACTGCAGCTACGTCTGTAAACACAAGAGGGTATTGTTCCACAACCTATATGGATTTCCCTTCCATTTTCAATGGGAGTCAAACAGGTACAGTACAAAGTGATACATGTGCAGTACATATAATAATAATACACTTACGACAACAATTATCCTCTTAAGGATAATGAATGCAGTCATTACATTACAATCTTTGTCACTTAGCAAACACTCTTATGCAGAGCGACTTACAGCTAGTGCGTTCATCTTAAGATAGCTAGGTGGGACAACCAACAATCCTTAATAAAGTAGCTTGGTAGAGTCAGAGCTAGAAAGTGTGTGGGGGGGGGGGGGGGGTCAAGTGCAACTGCTGGTTCAGATTCTTTCATCTTAGATTAGCAATATGTAACATAATTATCACTCATCTGAAACACACAAGGTCAGTCAATGTCACTAGGTGGACAGCTTTTTAGAAATACACATTACTTCAAGCATTGTCAATTGTCAAGCGAAGGGCTATTTACCTGTGCCCTTGCATGATGTCTTCCCTTGAGGGCCCAGGTAGGGCCAGGTATTAGAATTAAATTACATAAGCCATACATCAGGACACATGCAGAAGGTGTTACATAGCCCACTGATTTAAAAAACACACGGTTGTCTTCACTAAAGAAGGGTGAACTCCTTTTCAACTGCAAGGTTTTATCTTGTGGTTATATTACAGGCTACTGACAAGATATTTCATAGAAAAACAAATGCACAGACCCTCAAAATACCATGGAAAATGGTCATGAAAGGGAGTTCTGTAATATTCACACCTGTATTCCAACATTATTGAAAACCTCATTACGCAACAGTCTTATACTGTTTTACAAAGCACCTGCTCACACAGGCCTACGCAATAAAAAGCATGATGTGAAAAAGACATGCTTTAATTGGAACTGTCGGTACATCCTTTCTTATTTCTGCCATGGTAACCATGGGAACCATATCAAGAGGTGACAGTCTCCTAATTTAGAGTTTGATTTTGCTGCACATATTGCAATTGAATTGTTGCACCTGTGGAGAAAGGGTATTTATGAAAACAAACATGTGCACTCTGTTATGATTGCCCTAACAGATGTCTATCACAGTCTTTCAGGGTTGATACTTATCCAGGGGAGAGCATGGTGATCTTTATGTAAGTCTCCCTGAATGAATATGGTAATATCCTTTACCAGATGAGGTGATTAAGAACATCCAATTACAACAGAGTATACTTTTTAGGACTGCTATATGTAAAGTATTGTTAGAGTAAAGAGTTGTTGTTGGATAGATGAAATTATAACTCCTCCAGTCTATTTAGTCTATAGGATGCCGATTCCACTATATGGATCTGTCCATGGACCAAATGATGAGAGATTTAGTGAGACAGTGAGGGGTGTCTACATTCAGACTAGACTCACTGGACAGACCTTTGGTATTTTACGTAAATCTTTGCACCTCCAATAAGTAAGATATGTTATGTTTGATACATAGGAGGCTGGTGGGAGGAGCTATAGGAGGACGGGCTCATTATAATGGCTGAAATTGAGTAAATGGAACGGTATCGAACACATCGAACATATGGAAACCACGTTTGACTCCGTTTCATTATTCCGTTCCAACCATTACAATGAGCCTGTGTTCCTATAGCTCCTCCCACCAGCCTCCTCTAGTTCGATATGGTTACTAACGACAGAAGCTTTCTTAATACTGAAACGATTGAGAGAGGTTGGTCGGGGAGGATGTGGCGTTTGCCGCGACAGACTAGCAATTTGAAAGTTGCGTGTTCGAGTTGCATCGGGGACAACTGTAGCATTGTACTGTAGCTAACCCATCCCCTAATCCTTATTCTAACCTTAACCCAATTCACCTAACCTTTGTCGTTTTACTTCTCTTAACCTTTTACGTAAATCATTCTAACCTTTGTCGTTACAACGCAACAAGCAACCTGGTATGAGAGAAAGACGTATAATACAAGACATATAATACTATACTTAATCCAAGATGTACCATCAATTTATAATCCAATTTGTATGCTATTGTACCATCAGATAAGACGTATGATACTATACATCCTCTAATTCATATTTTATTGTATGACCACTATTTGATTCATAATGTAACGTAACATAACGTAATGTATCATACTAAATGGAGGAAAACAGATTTACATACCAAATCGTAGGAGGCCAAGTTGCTCAATTCTGAGGAGGCTGTGATATCATGTGGTGGATTTTGGAATGTAATCTGATAGGCCAGACAGCCACACCGTTCTCTCTTTAATTAGAGATGCAAGGATGAAAACCCATCACCATGACGACACAGTGAAAAGATAAAGGAAAAAGGAAGATGGGTGAGTGGATGTCTCTTGAAGAAACTATAAGGACACACAGCTTGGTATCATATCACACACATTTTTGGATGAGACAAATTTGTAAAATGCAGCCCCAAGTATTTCAGTTGACATTTCCATTGATTTGTGTTGACATAATCAGCCACAATTGCCCTCCTCTGTTGATGCAGTTTGCATCTTGGAGTGAAATAATCTGCACCCAGTCTAAAATAGCTATAATTACAAGTGTAGGATCTTCATTTGACCAGTTTCTCACAGCAGGAAAATAATCCTGCAGCAATAGGAAATGTGAATTATTGTGTGGATTATAATTCATGGACATTTTTTTTTGTGGTTGATACATTTTTAGTTAGGGCAAATAGAATCTGAAATGTTTAAGTGGAAATTACTAACTTTAGAAGCTTTTTTAAACCTTTAATATACAACAAATTTACATTTCCTGCTGTTCAGGAAATTCCCTTCAACAACATGAACAAAATGAAGATCCTACATATGTAGCAATTATAATACAAAACACTGATGATAACATGATTCAAATCAAGGAAGTTCAAGGATGTGAAATAAACTTCTCACGTTTAAGTATGAAAGAGAACAGAGAGAGAACAAGCACCTTAAATCGAATGGGTGAAACACCTCTCTATCCATATTAGCTAAGAGCAGACCACCCACTGGTGTTTGGAGCACCCCACCACCATCTGCTCCCATGCTAAGCGTTCAGCAGCCAGGGCGCCCACTCCTTCACACAGCACGCCACACCTAGCAGCAGGCTGCTCAGACCCTTATCATGCATCCTAATACCAACCACCACATTACAGAGCCTCTGGCTGAGACACTGATTCACTGACTCCACTGAAGTGATCCCAGAACAGGTGCATCATGTGAAGGATCAGACCTGGGTTAAAATACTACTTGATTCATTTCAGATACAAAGGCTGCACTTGATTGAACTTGCCTGGAATAGTGGAATAGTCATAAAAGTGAAAACCCTGCTCATCTGGCACTCAAGCGGCTGACATAGTCAACCAGTCAGTGTAAAGTACTATTAGAACCCAGACCTGGTTCAGGGGCTATTGGCTTCACTAGCCACAAGATGTAGTTTGGGAGGGACTCTGTCAACTTACCAAAACATCTTTTAAAGGACAGCTCTTCTTTTTACTTTTTACTTTTCAACCTCATATTCATCATCTCCAGCACCAAATTAATGTGTACACATGAGAAAAGGGCACTTCTCTACGACTTGCAGAAAAAAAAATAATGTAAAGAATGTAGACCAGATTTTAATTTTTTTATTTTTTATTTAACCAGGTAGGCCAGTTGAGAACAAGTTCTCATTTACAACTGCAACCTGGCAAAGATAAAGCAAAGCAGTGCTACAAAAACAACAACACAGAGTTACACATGGGATAAACAAACGTACAGTCAATAACACAATAGAAAAATCTATATACAGTGTGTGCACTCTATTGTAGGACGGGCGGGGTGTTAAGCATATCCCAGTTTAGGTCACCTAACAGTACGATCTCTGAAGATAGATGGGGCAATCAATTCACATATGGTGTCCAGGGCAAAGCTGGGGCTGAGGGGGGTGTATAACAAGCGGCAACAGTGAGAGACTTATTTCTGGAAAGGTGGATTTTTAAAAGTAGAAGCTCGAACTGTTTGGGCACAGACCTGGATAGTAAGATAGAACTCTGCAGACTATCTCTGCAGTAGATTGCAACTCCGCCTCCTTTGGCAGTTCTATCTTGACTGAAAATGTTGTAGTTGGGGATGGTAATTTCAGACTTTTTGGAGGCCTTCCTAAGCCAGGATTCAGACAAGGCTAGGACATCAGAGTTGGCGGAGTGTGCTAAAGCAGTGAATAAAACAAACTTAGGAAGGAGGCTTCTGATGTTAACATGCATGAAACCAAGGTTTTTGCGGTTACAGAAGTCAACAAATGAGAGCACCTGGGGAATAGGTGTAGTACTGGGGGCTACAGGGCCTAGGTTAACTTCTACATCACCAGAGGAACAGAGGAGGAGTAGGATAAGGGTAGAATAGATTCAGGGCATAATGTACAGACAAGGGTATGGTAGGATGTGAGTACATTGGAGGTAAACCTAGGCATTGAGTGACAATGAGAGAGGTTGCATCTCTAGAAACCAGGTGAGATCATTTCATGCATGGAGGGTGGGACAAAAGAGCCATCTAAGTCATGTTGAGCAAGACTGGGGGCTCCACAGTGAAACAAAACAATAAGAACTAAGCGAAACAGCAGTAGACAAGGCATATTGACATTAGAGAGAGGCATAAAGCAATCACTGGTGATTGGTCAGGAGAGCTAAGACAACAACAGGTAAATGGTGATGAATGGGCAGAGAGGGTCAGTTAGGTACACACAGGACCTGAGTTCGAGGCTGGGGGCAACAGATAAACAAAATGAGGTATAAGTGTTAATGAACAGTCCAGCAGGCATCAGCTGTGTTAGCCGAGTGATCATAGGGTCCAATGAGCAGCAATAGGTGAGTCAGGGAGCTGTTCGGTGGTCGCTACTACGCTAGGCGAGCGGGAGACACGGCGTTCAGAAAGCTAGTGGGTCGGGGCTAGCAGATGGGTCTTCGGCAACATCGCAAAAAGCCTGTTGAAACCACATCGGACGATTACGTCGGCAAACCAGTCGTGATGGTTCGGCGGGGCTCCGTGTCAACAATAAAGGCCAATTGGCAAAAGAGATATTGTAGCCCAACAATTAGCTGGTATACTCCATCGGCCTAGCTCGAGGCTAGCTCAAGGCTAACTGGTGCTTGCTTCGGGAAATGAGGCTTTAGAACACAATAGCCACTCTGTTGCAGCTAGCTAGCTGCGATGATCCGGTGTAATGGTCCAGAGCTTCCAGCAGGAATCCAGTTATGTGGTAGAGAAAGCAGTCCGATATGCTCTGGGTTGATATCGCGCTGTGCAGACTGGCAGGTAATTGTCCGAGCTAAAGCTGGCTGGTGTCCGAGCTAAAGGTGAAGATCGCTAGTAGTGGCTAACAATGACTAGTAGCTAGTTTGCTGGCTAGCTCCTTGATGGAGGTTCCAGTTACAACCCGCCCGGAAAGTATAATTAGTTCAAAGATAGAAAGTGAGATTAAAATATATATGAAAAACAAAAATCCCGCACCCCGTCAAAAGAGCCCTCCACCATCTCTTGATGAGATCATCAAAAGTTAAAAGTGATTTTTAAACACTATGAGATTCGTGGTGATGTGGGGAGCAACAAAATACCCTCCCTCTGGCTAGAAACTTGTTGCAGATTTAGAAAATCATTGTTTATTTTTACTTTTAATCCTAACTTGTGATGTCACAGAGAAGCATTTTTTAGGGCCTTTATTATATTTTTAACCACAGATCATAGAAACATGCTGTTTTCACATACGTAGACACTGGTTTGGTGCTGGAGATAATGAATATGAGGTTGAAAAGTGGCGGAGTTGCCCTTTAACATGTAGCCTATTACAGTATATGCTGGCCATAACCCTGGCCACCAAAGCACTGCCCCACTTTCTTTATGATTTCTCTGAAATATTGTCTATTGTCCTTGAGAACTATGATACAATCATTGTGTTGGGTGATTTTAACATTCATGTTGACAAAGAAATTCACCCCAGATGTATGAATCTTTTGAGCTCTATGGACTTTATCCAACATGTTATTGGGCCCACCCATAACTGCAGCCATACTCTGGACCTGGTTATTACCAAGGGGCTTTCTATTGACATATCATCTATTGTTGATATTGCTTTATCTGATCACCACTGCGTATTTTTAATTACCTGGTTGCCCGTAGCACAGGGTAATACTGAACGCATTATTAAGAAACACCATCTTACCTCTGAAGTTGCTACAGATTTTACAGAACAATACACCACCTATTCTGCTTCCTCTTGTGATGATTTAGTTGATAACTTTAATAGCAAATGAAGGGCAAATGATGCCATAGCTCCAGTAAAGTTGAAAAAGGCCACATTCAAATGGTGAGTCCCTTGGTTGAGTGAGGAAACTGTAAGTAATCTAGATTCTTCAGCTCACAGCAATTTTTGGCCAATCTCCAACCTTTCATCGTTAATCAAATTCTGGATAAATTGGTTTTCAAACAGCTACATTATTTTTTAAGTGCCAACTGTATTTACTGGTTTAAAATGAAGGGAACACTAAAATAACACATCCTAGATCTGAATGAATGAAATATTCTTATGAAATACTTTTTTCTTTACATAGTTGAATGTGCTGACAACAAAATCACACAAAAATGATCAACGGAAATCAAATTTATCAACCCCTGGAGGTCTGGATTTGGAGTGACACTCAAAATTAAAGTGGAAAACCACACTACAGGCTGACCCAACTTTGATGTAATGTCCTTAAAACAAGTCAAAATGAGGCTCAGTAGTGTGTTTGGCCTCCAGGTGCCTGTATGACCTCCCTACAACACTTTGGCATGCTCCTGATGAGGTGGCGGATGGTCTCCTGAGGGATCTCCTCCCAGACCTGGACTAAAGCATCCGCCAACTCCTGGACAGTCTGTGGTGCAACGTGGCGTTGGTGGATGGAGCGAGACATGATGTCCCAGATGTGCTCAATTGGATTCAGGTCTGGGGAACGGGCGGGCCAGTCCATAGCATCAATGCCTTCCTCTTGCAGGAACTGCCGCCACACTCCAGCCACATGAGGTCTAGCATTGTCTTGCATTAGGAGGAACCCAGGGCCAACCGCATCAGCATATGGTCTCACAAGGGGTCTGAGGATCTCATCTCGGTACCTAATGGCAGTCAGGCTACCTCTGGCGAGCACATGGAGGGATGTGCCGCCCCCCAAAGAAATGCCACCCCACACCATGACTGACCCACCGCCAAACCGGTCATGCTGGAGGATGTTGCAGGCAGCAGAATGTTCTCCACAGCGTCTCCAGACTCTGTCACGTCTGGCACGTGCTCAGTGTGAACGTGCTTTCATCTGTGAAGAGCACAGGGCGCCAGTGGTGAATTTGCCAAACTTGTTGTTCTCTGGCAAATGCCAGTAAGCACAACCCCCACCTGTGGACGTCGCACCCTCAAACCACCCTCATGGAGTCTGTTTCTGACCGTTTGAGCAGACACATGCACATTTGTGGCCTGCTGGAGGTAATTTTGCAGGGCTCTGGCAGTGCTCCTCCTGCTCCTCCTTGCACAAAGGCGGAGGTAGCGGTCCTGCTGCCGGGTTGTTGCCCTCCTACGGCCTCCTTCACGTCTCCTGATGTACTGGCCTGTCTCCTGGTAGCGCCTCCATGCTCTGGACACTACGCTGACAGACACAGCAAACCTTCTTGCCACAGCTCGCATTGATGTGCCATCCTGGATGAGCTGCACTACCTAAGCCACTTGTGTAGGTTGTAGACTCCGTCTCATGCTACCACTAGAGTGAAAGCACCGCCAGCATTCAAAAGTGACCAAAACATCAGCCAGGAAGCATAGGAACTGAGAAGTGGTCAGGTTACCACCTGCAGAACCACTCCTTTATTGGGGGTGTCTTGCTAATTGCCTATAATTTCCACCTGTTGTCTATTCCATTTGCACAACAGCATGTGAAATTTGTTGTCAATCAGTGTTGCTTCCTAAGTGGACAGTTTGATTTCACAGAAGTGTGATTGACTTGGAGTTACATTGTGTTGTTTAAGTGTTCCCTTCATCTTTTTGAGCAGTGTATTTAACCAGTCAAGAGTTTGTCACTCTTGGTGAACATAACTCAGAGAAAATGCATATCACATGTGGCATTCCACAAGGTTTGATTTTGGGTCCGGTACTGTTCAGTTGATATAAGTTACCACTTGGCAGCGTTATCAGAAAGCACAGCATTTATTTTCACTGATATGCAGACGATACACAACTTTACTTATGTCACCGGAGGATTTTAGGTCAATGGATAAATTATTAGTATTAGTGTATTAGTGATTTACTTAAATACTTGGATGGCTCCCAACTTTCTCCAGCTAAATCAAAGCAAGACCGAGATATTTATTGTTGGAGCCAAAGCACAGAAAGAGAATCTGGCCACACATTTTAATTCACGGGCAATAAATATAAAACACCAGGTAAAAACCTAGGTGTTATTTTAGATTCTGAAGTCAATTCTGAATCACACATTAGAAATGTGACCAAAATAGCTTTTACCACATGAGGAACATTGCCAAGGTGCGTCCATTTCACTTTCAGGCTGATACAGAGAGACTCAGCCATGCTTTTATTACAAATAAGCTTGACTACTCTAATGCTTTCCTGTCTGATCTACCCAAGAAAGCCATTGGTCAACTGTAAAACATATAGAATGTTGCAACATGTGTACTGAGCATGACCAGAAGGAGAGCACACACTACACCGGTTTTCAGGTCTCTGCACTGGCTGCATGTACGTTTTAGAATACATTTTAAGATTCTTCTAATCCACAATTGTGCACCCCAATACATGTCAGACATGATTTTAAGGGATGTACCCAGTAAGTCCCTCAGGTCCTCTGGCACTGGTCATTTAACTATCCCAAGCCTAGGACCTAGGACCAAGAGGCCTGCCAGAGAACCTGAGGGGGGCCGAAACTGTGGACATATTGAAAAGAGATCTTAAAACACCTTTTTAGGGTGCTTTTTAGTCGTTGAGTTCTTGTTATTATTTAGTTTTTTATCCTCTTATGTTTGTTGTGTAGTAAATATTCCAGTTTTTATTTTCATTGTTTTTTATTTTAATTTCTTCGGCAAAGCACCATTTCTGAAATGTGCTGTATAAATAAAGCTTGATTTGATGTGATTTATTGGGGCTGGCTCTATCAAAGGTTTTGTGGTGCCTAGCTAACCGTTACTATGATTTGTCACATAATTGGGCCACTGATGGCTCTAATTACCTCAAGCTCTGACGTCAGACCCAATCACACAAATGACAAGAGGCCAGCACTCCCAGTGTAGAGAGGAGGAAAATAACGGAAGAAACGCATGCTTTCTTCACTTCATTATATTTCAGGAGAACACACAAAATAAAGGGTCCTCAATTGATGAATAAAATAATTACACTACACGGTGCTTACACAATTACCATGTAACTGTCATAAATCTTCATTCCAGGGCTTGTTTTCTCTCCTCTAATTACAATTTCTTTGAGTGCGGTCGGTCTCTCGTCTCCAGCTGTTTTTATGACAGTGTGTATGTTCCCTCTCTGTACTGCAAAGGGTGCTGACAAGCACTCGGAATCGGATCATGAGTAGTCTGCTGGTGACATCTTCATGCTTCTATTTTTCCACGCAGACAGGAAGCCTGGCAAAGCACACATGCTAATGAGAGATGTTCTGCCACGCTGATTTCCTCGCTAAACTTCCTAGCTCCTTATGTTAATCTGTCCCAAACCAGATAAGCTAAACAAGGCAGTTGGCGAGGGAAAGGGACAGGTTCATCTCTGTATAAACCTTTTCACAACAAATGTTTTCTCTTTCAAGCAAGACAGGCATATATCTTCTTCCCACAGAGTGCCTGTATACTATCTTGCCATTCATCCATCATTAAATGCATAGTTACATAGGAAGTTATAGTATATACAGTCAGGTCCAAAATGATTGGCACCCTTGATAAAGATGAGCAAAAAAGACTGTATAAAATAAATAAAACAAACACTGATCTAAGTAATAATAAAAATCATAAAGATAGGGGTCATAATTATCGGCAGCCCTGTTTTCAATACCTTACAATACCTTGTTAGTGTTTCATATTATGTTGTGCCCAATAGAAATTAATGGTAAATAATGTATACTGTCATTTATAGTGTCATTTTATTATAAATAATATGTTTCTTAACACTTCTACATGAATGTGGATTATAACATCCTGATCTTAGTTCCTTTTTTATGTCTCTATTTTAGTTTGGTCAGGGCCTGAGTTGGGATTGGCATTCTATGTTTTGTGTTCTATCTCTATGTGTTTGGCCTGGAATGGTTGCCAATCAGAGGCAGCTGATTGAGAACCATACTTAGGTAGCCTGTTTTCCCATTTTGAGTTGTGGGTGATTGTTTTCTGCTTTGTGTGAGTACATGACAGGACTGTTGCGGTTTGTTTTACTTTTGTTTTTTGTTTCAGTGTTCCGGTTATAATAAACAACATGGACACTTACCACGCTGCGCATTGGTCCGATATTTCCTACGAATCATTACATGGATGCTACAATGATGACGGATAATCCTGAATGAATCATGAATAATGATGAGTGAGAAAGGGGGTCCTTCAGAGGGTCATTGCCAATAGCATGGGAGGTTAGCATGTCTTGGGGGTATGATTTTTGACCCGGTGTAACTTTCTTACTCATCATTATTCCCGATTCATTCAGGATTATCCGTAATCACATTAATGTAGAAATGTTTAGAAACATATTATATTCAGAAGAGGAGGAGAATCGTTACAGAACCACCCACCAAAAAAGGACCAAGCAGCGTGGTAACCTGGAGCAGAGGGTTCTGGACTCCTGGACTTGGGAGGAGATACTGGAAGGCAAGGGATTCTAGGCACAGGTGTGGGAATATCGCCGCCCCAAGGAAGAGCTGAGCGGCGGCAATTTGAGGTAAGGCAGTGCAACAGGCACGAGAGGCAGCCCCCCAATTTTTTGGGGGGGGGGGCACACAGGGAGTGTGGCAGAATCAGGTTGGAGACCTGAGCCAACTCCCCGTGCTTACCGTGGCGGGCGTCGTACTGGTCAGGCACCGTCCGTGTTATGCGGTCAAGCGCACGGTGTCTCCAGTGCGCGTTCTTAGCCCGGTGCGCTACATCCCAGCCCCCGACAAGTGCCATGCGAGAGTGGGCATCCAGCCAGGGCGTATTGTGCCGGCCCAGCGTGTTTGGTCTCCAGCACTGCCGGAGTCTCCCGCCTGTCAGACGCTGCTGGAGTCTCCCGTCTATTCGGGGCCCACTGCAAAGGTCCCGAGTCCGAGGGCGGCAGCGAGGGTCGCCGCTCCAAAGGTGCCACTTAAGTGAGCCAAGACTATGGTGGAGTGGGGTCCGCGCCAGAGCCGCCACTGAGGACAGATGGTTTAATGTAGAAATGTTTAGAAACATATTATATTCTTATTTACATATTCTATTCTTACTTTCTCTGCGCAATTGTAATAGTATAAAATGATATAATTTCCCCCCAAAAAATGTTGCATACAATTTAGCTCAGTATTTGAAATATTTATTTTATAAACGGGCCCAGTACTTCAGTAACCAAAGTGCATCCTCCCTGCATTTTATAGACAAGACCTTTTACCCCAAAGTACAAATCAATTAACCTTTCCCACTATTTAAGAATCAGAGTAAGGAGGGGAATATTTAAAAAGGTGGAATTTATATAAAAGGCAGAGGTAGTAAAGTAGAGTGGGGACAACAGATTTGAAATGAAATGGTGTACAGATAAACTCCAACCTACGGTATATTCTAACAGCAGTGTGCCTGATAGATGTCAAATGTACAGATCAGCTCCAACCTACGGTAGATTCTAACAGCAGTGTGCCTGATAGATGTCAAATGTACAGATCAGCTCCAACCTACGGTATATTCTAACAGCAGTATGCCTGATAGATGTCAAATGTACAGATCAGCTCCAACCTACGGTATATTCTAACAGCAGTGTGCCTGATAGATGTCAAATGTACAGATCAGCTCCAACCTACGGTAGATTCTAACAGCAGTGTGCCTGATAGATGTCAAATGTACAGATCAGCTCCAACCTAAGGTAGATTCTAACAGCAGTGTGCCTGATAGATGTCAATGCTCCATGACCATTTGAAGTAATACGTAACTGAGCTTCAAGAACACAAGAATCTGACATTATCATAACAAAATAACCTATATGCATGGCACCTCTAAGTCCATTGGCTTGTCATGCTAATGATCTGGGAAGATATTATACAGTTTTTAGGGAAATAGGATAATAACAGGTTATTTGATTATCTTGGTTGACCATCACTGTAATTCGAAACAGGAGAAATTGCTTTGAGTCAAATTCAATAAACCCTGCAGTACAATTACTGTATTCTAAGCATGCTGTTATCCCCATTGAAATGGTAATCATCTGTCAGCTTAAAAATGTCAAGCTTTTTATAGTATCGCATGTTCACATATAGATTGTATCAGAATGTCAGTACAGTACCACATGTTCCCATATAGATTGTATCAGAATGTCAGTACAGTACCACATGTTCCCATATAGATTGTATCAGAATGTCAGTACAGTAGCACGTGTTCCCATATAGATTGTATCAGAATGTCAGACAAGTCAGAGCAATCCGTATATATGATCCTTATCTTACGTCTTAAGGCTGCTGGATCCTACCATTATGGGACATTTTGAACAGGGGATAGGAATATTTTATGCCATGTCTTGTGTTGCTGTTCCATGTTACGCACTGCAGTGTGGGTTGAAGAGGATACACGAGGTTGCAAACAAACTCTCCCTGACTACTAAGTTTTGAGATGAAAATGTATGAAGTCTGAGGTCATTTTGTAAATTGCAGATCAGAGGTGTTGAGTAGCTCTGTGGGAGGAGTGTAAACATGAGGATGGATGGAGGGTTGGATCACCTCCCTCTCTCTTCCCCCTTCACATTAACTGGCTATAAATATAGACAGTGCTGATGATCGCAATTATTTTCATCTTGTATTAAGGAACTGACGCATCTTCTTCAATGAAACAAGTCTGATGGGTTTCATCAAGAATGCTTAGATGACGTCCATGTAATTGAAATTAGCATCATGATCTCAGTAAACAGCTCCTCTGTAAGATGTTAGAGGTGCAATGAACAAGGCAGTATGTGTCATCATTCACTTCTGGTTATGCCTGGGGTTGCAGACACTCTTCAGCTCAGAGGACTACTTCTACATTTTATTTTGAAAGGAAAAAATGAACTGAGACTTGGCATATCATAGATTTTTTGTGCAGAGAAGGGAACATGTAGACAGTAACATGAACAAATAGACAAAATAGTGAACATTGCAGCAAGAATGAGCTGAGACAAGGTGTCATCAATGAACATACAGTAAGTAGTACTGCTGGTGATATTAAAGACTACATGGGAGGTGTGTGCTCTCTGCATGTCTGAGAGATATTTGTAAGTTAACATGGACCGTCATAGCCTACATGTCTATCAACTGTCTCATCTGAAACGTTGATGGATATTGTTATCTGTAGGATTTTGTCTGTAAACAACAAAGACTAAGAGCTTCAGAACAAAACACAATTGTCCAGCCAAAGATGGTTTAACTGGTGAGAAGGGTGATTATGTTTAGCTGTTAATCATACACAGAAAGATAAATCACCATGACAATGAACCAAAGTCCTGGTTTGCTTTTCCATTTTGTCTGCAGCTCTTCCTCGAGCCTACTGTTTGTCCAGTGATTGTAGTGACATCACAGGTGTGGTTGTGTAATGGTTGTTTCCTGGTTGGCCACCCAGATGATCAGAGCGCTGGCTCTCTCTAATGATGCTGCTCTTAGCTAACTCACCTCCAAGGCTGACAGACAGAGCTTCATTAGTTTCTTCAGGATAAACGTCTGCCTTTTCGACTCTGTCCCTCTAAAGCTACATCTCAAGGGTCAGTGATGGCACCTTCCTTCCTTTGGTCTATTTATAAATCCTGTCCCTGTGCCTCAATGAGCTTTCCTACACACTAGATGTGCAGGTTGGACGCATAACAACAATTGAGCCTGACTAGACCACAAACATTCACCAGTATACAAACTTAACAATAACACCAAAAAACATAACCAATAAATCAGTATTCAATTATAATTTTTCTTTATGTTATGTTTAAATTACAAATAAGGGAATCTCAATACATCATTGAGCCAGCCGTAGTGTACGATATACTAAACCAACAACAAGGCGCCATTCAACTGAAATGAAAAACAGTGAAAAGAGAAATCATGTAGAAGTTCAAAGGAGGTGACATACTGTAGTGAGAACTAACATAAAGGCTAAACCAGCCATCTGCACATTTTCTGCAGGTTCAGCAATTCCAAATTCCTTTTTTAAATATGACCTCATTCTATGACACTTGAAAAATCAACAGTCCACCATTGGAGCTGCTCTCTAGTGTGTTGTCCTGATTTGGGGAATCACACAGTAATCTTTCTTTACAATGGCAAGAACAAAGCATCACTGGTCGATAGACATTGCCAAATATGGTAAGCAACTGGAAGAATGGTTGAACATTAGAACTGTGAATCTGAATATTCCAATGAGTGAGGCATCAGCCGTTGACAGAAGTTATTTGAAACAGTAACCTGCTGCTTCTCCTATGTAGCTTAAACAGGACACTTTCCCACGAAGCAACTGGCCTTTAAAAGAGCAGTAAAATCCCCAACATCAGGAGGAGCAGCAGGAGAACCGGAGCTCTTCATGGACAGTTTATTTATTTAGGACACAACCAGGACACATCCCCTCCATCTGGGCTGCCACGAGGGGGGCACTGAAACACTGAAACAGGCACACACGCATCATCCCGCCCGCCTGGTACAGAAGCGTTATCCTTACTGTTGAGTACAAATCAGCTATGACACCAAGGCCATCATCATGAAGATAATCATGAATATAATCCATGATGATTGACAAGTAATGACGCAATGCATTAATGTGAGGACTTTACCATACATGTACAACCTATTGATTTGACAGTGATCCTACCCAGGTGATTAAAGGTTTGTTCACAAAACAAACCCTCTCCCCCTTGGGTCTCTTTCTATCACAGAGAATTCTGGGGTGTGCTTGGTCTGGAGTGGGGGATAAACAGACAAACTGCAGTAACGTGAACCTGTTTCAGATGGATTTGATGATCATTGAATTGTCAGTACAGTAGCTGTCAAAAGTTTCAACCATGCACCTACATCAGTGTCAAAGCACCAAGTTCAGCCAAATAACCATGAATTAATATGAATATTTATGACATCCATTCAGCATGGAGGGCTGATGGGGGCATGGAGAAGGGGCTTGTGAGTGTGTATGTGTGTGTAGCATCAGACCCTGAGGCTCAATAAAATCTGCAGACATAAAATGACATTGAGGGGAGATAAAGGTAACAGGTGGCTAACTAAACTAAAATGTGCCTTCTTAGCCATATTCAATACCTCCTTCATAATCGTACTATTATAGAAGGAAGTCACAAACCTCCTGTACTAATTTCTAATTGTACAACCACCACAGATCATGTTTTGCCATCATTGAATCAAGGAGAACTTGGACCAGATCTTGCATGGTAAAACCTTTGATTAGTGCTAATGAAATCAGCATCCCTCTCCAGAGCATAAATCCTATTCAATAGAGCACACTTCATCAGGGATCGAAACGCTGAGCACATCAAAGACACTAACAACCAAGCTAGCATAAATAAACATCTAGGAAACATTTCCTGGATCAAAAGAGAGCCCTTTATTATAAAATAACAATCTTTTTACAGTATAATGCCCAAAATACGTATTTTATATTTGTCTGTGTTGATCTCAGGAATGTGTTGATCTCAGGTCTAATAAAATGACAAAATAAAGCGTTGTTGTTTTTTATAGATGGTTGTTGGTGGTTCCATTTCCTTCAGCCAAGGAATCACCATCCTACATCTGCACCAACACATGTCACACATCATCATGCATGACACAATCCCTTGAGTTCAAACAAAAGTCTATGAATCGAAATCCCACAAACGTATAAGTGAGATGGTGAAGCTTATTTAGCTATAGAGATGTTTTTCAAAGCCCATATTTAGAAGGAGCATCACAAGGGACATTATGGCAATGATGGTGACTCATCTCTTTGTGATACATACACAACAATCGTGCCACACAAAATATTCCTGGGCTGTGTTTACCCGGCATGTCCCCACCTCTTTGGAAAGCTTTCCATTATAAATGAGCGAACACAATATGTGTGATGATGTTCCTGTGATCCAATAGGGGATTGTCTTTGCATGTGGTCATTTGTGCAGATGAAAGAGAGCCCATAGACTGTTCTAGTGATACATATAAAAGAGCTTATGACATGAAAATAGGATTTGAATGTGCCATAAACTGAGAAGAAAATTAAGTTAATTTCCCTTTCAAATTGCAATATAAATGCTAGAAGAGTTTAAATGAATGGAATACTACCGAATACTTTTTTGCATTTAATTTACCACAGTTAAACTTAGATGGATCAAAACTGGGAGTTTTCATGTTCAAGCAGAGAGAGCAATCTCTGACAGGCAAGTTTATGTCTGCTGGGGGCACAGCAGGACACAAACAGCTCAACCAATCAATTTGCTCCAATCCCTCAGATTAAAAGAGGTGCCATGCTATGTTTTCAATAACAACCAAAACCACAAAGACAATTTTATAGAATTCCCATTTCCCAGTACTGGGCATCAACCCAGGTTTGGCTGTGTAAAACATCATGGAGATTCATGCTTTCTCAGTGGGAGGAGTGAGGGGGCTGATTGATCGGTCATTTCATACCATTCATTCAGAAATGTTTCAGTTGTCAAAGTCCCCTCCTTTGGCATGACAATCCCTTCTATTGAATGAGGGCAAACTACAAGCTGCGTGTGAGATGGGGATCCTCCTACAGGAGTTGTAGGCCTATGCAGTTTGGTGGCTTTCATTGTATGGCCCCACGGCCTCTTTCTTACAGCACAGAGCAATAATTACTGACTTTTCATTCCCCTCTGGTACCTGCCAGCGCATCCCACCCCCTAACACAGCTGATTAGACACAGCTGCAGTACGCTGCTTTCCTCCACTCCACTTCCACACCCTCTTATCTCTGGAACCCAATGAACAATCATCTCACACCACAAAAGACCCATTCAATGGTCCACAATTGTCTGAACAGGAATAAAGACTGATTACATAATACCTGAAGAAACTTAAAACATGTATGAGCAGTAGAAGATGGCATCCGGGTTGATATCAAATGGGGTTAAGTTTGTGATGTAATGTACTACACTACAGGTTTTCTCAGTCCTAACCTACAATGACATTCAGGTACTGCCGGGTTGGTCTTTGGATCTATTGTCTGTTGCCGATACCTCCAGAGGGTTCACTCTGCAGAGCCCCCCTGTGCCTGGTCCTGTCTTGTCCTATTCTGCAGACGAGCCCTGACATTCACAAGGACAGACGTGACTGATCGACCCGACATCACCAGCAACAACTGAATCAGAAAAAATACTCTAATTTCCCACTTATCTGCAGAGGAGGTGTATTTTGGTCAGAGTGCCTCATGGTGTTGAAGACGTCATGGTCCCAGGGGTGTGAACAGCAGGCAGAGATAAGCTCTCTGACTAGCTGTCAGAGAAACACACGGACACACACACGTTCTAACGCTTCAGACAGACACAGCTCCTCAACTGCTCTGATCAACCGCTTTGATCATGCCAAGCAAGATAAAACTACAGTGCTATGATTGATTTGCTTAATGTCAGTAATGTTTCAAATCTGTATTTTAGACCTTGAGATTATAGGCAATACCATGAGAAACTCAATATATATTCTTTCCAAAACATCTGCATAAAGGGTACTGAGGGCAGAAGTTGGAACAGAATCAATTATGTAATTTTGGAAGAAATGATCTCCACCCACCAGAAAGCTTCTAAATCAACACCAACGTAAGACATCCGCTCCAACCCGTAGTAATTTGTGCTTTGTTTTAGCTTTCAATGCTATGTCATTATCAATGCCTTTGAATGGGCCCCCCCCCCCCCAATACAAAACAATAAAAAACTAAATAGCTAAATAATTATATACAAAGAAAGATGCAATACATAATTCAGGTATTTCCTAAGGGTTGTGATAGAGCCCCCTTTAACCAACCATTTGTCTCTCCATCCCAAAAAGATTCATGTTAATTCTAGTTCCCAGTGTGTATTTATTTCAATTAAATTTATTATAATCTGATATAATTTGTTTATTTCATATTTGTTTTTATTAGTCTTGTCTGTGGTTACCGTGGAGGGCCACATTGGAAATAAGTGCTGTATAATGCTTTCATGTGTTATCTTTCATTCCAAATATCTGCCCGTTGCAGAACATTGATCAATCAATTAAATAAACTGTATGTTTTACCATGAATACCTAGATCTCACCTTATTCATCAAGTTTAATAATTGAACTGTCTGTAACAGTATGCTAATGAAGTTATTCAGGAGTATCCATACACAGTATTTAGAATTTAACATGATCTCTGGTTCTCTTCATGCAGTGCAACTAGATCCTGTGTTGATGTGAATAAAGGAACCAGCGGTTGAAAAGCATGAGAAGAAAATCCTCAGAGTCCAAGGGCTATTCCACTCAACAGGGTGCAGACCGGTTGAAAGGCAGTGATTTGGTAGTGTGAACAGGGGAATGACAGGGTGTACTAAAACTGCAGTTAATTGTGCTTACAGCAGAGAATCTGAGAATCTGATGCCAAGAGAAACAGAAACAATGTGGTCTAACCATAAAGACACAGCATAACAATCTGAGGGTAGAATACCAAAAAACTCTATGCCTTAAAGAGGATGGTTTTGCTGGACAGTATTGTTGGCCATTGCTGCCTGGTATCGTTGTAATCTATGGCATTGGTCCTAGTTTTAGCATATGACGGTTTGATTAATGCAGGCCACTGAGAGGTTATCCATTCCAATATTCAATTAAAGGCTCAACAGCACCTCCCGATAGGTGGAATTTACTGTTAACAAGCAACCGATGTTAAACCTTCAGGCCTGCTGCTGAAGAGGGATATTGAAGAGAAACTGAAAATTCAACACAGAGGACATCAAAGCACCCACTCTGCAAAATGAGTAACAAACTCCTTATTAGATATTCACCAATCTCCTAGGATACAGCCGACACACACAATAACAACCCAGCTAAATTATTGCTTGTATAATGCTCTTGAATAATGCTCTTCTTACAAAATTACTGCTAGCCAGGAGCAGCGCAAGTGTTGGCCTGTGCTGTGAGAGGACACCGGCAGAGTGAAGGAAGAGTGGAACCATTTCTAGGCTTCCGGTGTGACAGTACAGCACAGCACATATCAATGTCAAAATACAATAGGGAAGATGACTGTAAATGGCTCACACTTCAAGATACATCATCTAATAAATGGAAGCAGAAATCCCAATATTATCCTCTGTTTATATCCGAATAACATAAGCAGAGGATAACAGATTTGTAAATTATACAGGAAATGTTTCCCAAAACCAGGGATATGTAGAGCCAGGACCAAGCAGCAGAGTTCGTGCCAGTTTATTGCTGTCACAACCCACACATTCAGTTGATACAATCGCTGAGACACCAAATGCCATGAGAATGTCAGACTCACTTTTTAAAGAGACAACTGGCTCAGAGCCACAACCAACATCCATCTCTGCAACAGCACATAAAATATGGGATATCTCTACCTATTACGGGAAAATACATTCATAAATGCTGGCGAGGTCTAGAGAAAGACCAGTATTAGAGACAATGCATCAAGAGAAACAAAATAGTAGGCTCTATTGATAAGTTTGATGTGATTTATTAGGATCTCCATTAGCCAATGGTACAGCAAGTCTTACTGGGGTCCAACACATAACCAAAAATACATTACAGACAAAAAAAAGACTGTAGTGTGTGTGTGTGTGTGTGTGTGTGTGTGTGTGTGTGTGTGTGTGTGTGTGTGTGTGTGTGTGTGTGTGTGTGTGTGTGTGTGTGTGTGTGTGTGTGTGTGTGTGTGTGCATCTATCAGTTCACATACATGTCAGTACATACACACAACAAGTAGGAAGCATGGGGTAAAGGAGTTGTGGTGTGAGGTGTTGCTTTATTTATTTTTTGAAACCAGGTTTGCTGTTCACTTGCTTGAATTTCTTCCTTGAATTTGTTCTGGAACTAGGGACTGTGAAAAGACCCCTGGTGGCATGTCTTGTGGGGTAAGTGTGTGAGTCAGTGCTGTGTGTAAGTTGATTATGCAAACAATTTGGAATTTCCAACACATTAATGTTTCTTAAAAACAAGACTCTCAACCAAGAGAGACTGGCATGCATAGTATTAATATTAGTCTTCTGATTACAATAAAGAGGAAGACGTGCTGCTCTGTTCTGCGCCAGCTGCAGCTTAACTATTTCTTTCTTCGCAGCACTTGACCATACGACTGGACAATAATCAAGGTAAGATAAAACTAGAGACTGAAGGACTTGCTTTGTGGAGTGTGGTGTCAAAAAAAAGCAGAATATCTCTTTATTACAGACAGACCTCTCCGAATCTTTACAACCATTGAATCTACAGTACCACTCAAAAGTTTGGACACACCTACTCATTCAAGGGTTTTTCTGTATTTTTACTATTTTCAACATTGTAGAATAATAGTAAAGACATCAAAACTATGAAATAACACATATGGAATCATGTAGTAACCAAAAAGTGTTAAATAAATCTAAATATATTTTAATTTTGAGATTCAAATAGCCACCCTTTGCCTTGATGACAGCTTTGCACACTCTTGGCATTCTCTCAACCAGCTTCATCAGGAATGCTTTTCCAACAGTCTTGAAGGAGTTCCCACATATGCTGAGCACTTGTTGTCTGCTTTTCCTTCACCCTGTGGTCCAATTCCTCCCAAACCATCTCAATTGGGTTGAGGTCATGTGATTGTGGAGGCCAGGTCATTTGAAGCAGCACTCCATTTTGGTCAAATAGCCCTTACACAGCCTGGAGGTGTGTTGGGTCATTGTCCTGTTGAAAAAGAAAATGATAGTCCCACTAAGCGCAAACCAGATGTCATTTCGCTGCAGAATGCTGTGGTAGACATGCTGGTTAAGTCTGCCTTGAAATCTAAATAAATAACAGCTAGTGTCACCAGCAAAGCACCCCCACACCATCACACCTCCTCCTCCATGCTTGGGAACCACACATGCGGAGATCATCCATTCACCTACTGCGGTTGGAACCAAAAATCTAAAATTTGGACTCATCAGACCAAAGGACAGATCTCCACCGGTCTAATGTCCATTGTTCCTATTTCTTGGCCAAAGCAAGTCTCTTCTTCATATTGGTGTTTTTTGGTAGTGGTTTCTTTGCAGCAATTTGACCATGAAGGCCTGATTCTCCTCTGAACAGTTGATGTTGAGATGTGTCTGTTACTTGAACTCCGTGAAGCATTTATTTGGGCTGCAATTTCTGAGGCTGGTAACTCTAATGAACTCTGGGTCTTCCTTTCCTGTGGTGATCCTCATGAGAGACAGTTTCATCATAGCACTTACTGGTTTTTGCGACTGCGCTATAAGAAACTCTCAAAGTTCTTGAAATTTTCTACATTGACTGACCTTCATGTCTTAAAGTAATTATGGACTGTCATTTCTCTTTGCTTATTTGAGCTGTTCTTGCCATAATATGGACTTCGTCTTATACCAAATAGGGCTGTCTTCTGTATACCAACCCTACCTTGTCACAACACAACTGATTGGCTCAAATGCATTAATTAAGAAGGAAAGAAATTCCACAAATGAACTTTTAACAAGGCACACCTGTTAATTGAAATGCATTCCAGATGACTACCCCGTGAAGCTGGTTGAGAGAATGTCAAGAGTGTGAAAAGCTGTCATCAAGGCGAAAGGGGGTAAAACAAACCTGTCTCACGTCAGTCTAATCAGAGCTCACATTCCCTATTAGTGGGTGAACAATCCAACGCTTGGTGAATTCTTCCACCTTGAAGAATCTCAAATATAAAATATATTTCGATTTTTACAACACTTTTTTTGGTTACTACATGATTCCATATGTGTTATGTCATAGTTTTGATGTCCTCACTATTATTCTACAATGTCAAAAATAGTAAAAATACAGAAAAACCCTTGAATGAGTAGGTGTATCCAAACTTTTGACTGGTACTGTATATGTTTTTCCCATGAACTTTTACAATCTAAGGTAACCCGAGGTAATTTAGTCTCCTCAACATGTTCATTACAAGATTTAGCTGAGGTGTAGAACTCAGGGAATGATTTGTACCGAATACAATGCTCTTTGTTTTAGAGATGCTCAAGACCAATTTATTAATGGTCACCCCTTCCAAAATGTACTCTTTAAGGGTTTCAGTGACTTCATTAGCTGTGGTTGCTGATGCATATATTGCTGAATAATCACTATACATGGATACACATGCTTTGTTCAATGCCAGTGGCAGGTTAATGGTAAAAATAAAAAAGTAGAGGGCCCAGAGAGCTTCCCTGTGGTATGCCACACTTTACATGTTTTGATATTAGAGAAGTTTCCATTAAAGAAAACCCTCTGAGTAATATCATATAGATAGCCCTGAATCCATGATATGGCAGAGGTTGAAAAGCCATAACACAGAAGTTCTCAACAACAGGTTATGGTCAATAAGATCAAAGGCTGAACAAAAATCTAACAGTACAGCTACCATAATCTTCTTATTTAAAAAAATGTTCAACCAATCATTAGTCATTTGTGTCAATGCAGTACATGTTGAGGGCCCTTCTTTGTAAGCATGCTGGAAATATGTTGTTAATTTGTTTACAGAGAAATAGCATTGTATTTGGCCAAACACAGCTTTTTCCAACATTTTGCTAAGAGCTGGCAGCAAGCTGATAGGTCTGCTGTTATAACCTGTAAAGGCCGCTTTACCACTCTTGGGTAACGGAAATACTTTGGCTTCCCTCCAGGCCTGAGGAGAAAAACTTTCCTCCAGGCCTGAGGAGAAAAACTTTCCTCTAGTCTCAGATTAAAGATATGACAGATAGGAGATGCAATAGAGTCAGCTACCATCCTCAGTAGCTTTCCATCTAAGTTATCAATGCCAGGAGGTTTGTCATTATTGATCTTCAACAATATTTTTTTCTCTTCTACCACACTTACTTACCAAAATTCAAACTTACAATTATTTTCTTTCATATTTTTTTAATACTTGAATACGATGGCTCACTGTTCATTGTTGCCATTTCCTGCCTACGTTTGCCCACTTTGCCAATGAAGTAATGATTAAAATAATTGGCAACATAAAATGGTTTTGTGATGAATAACCCAACTGATTCGATGAAAGATGGAGTTGAATGTCTTTCTGCCCATAATTTTACTTAAAGTACTCCAAAGATATCATTGGTCTTGGCTTCATAATACAGTTTCTTATTTTTGTTGAGTTTAGCCACATAATTTCTTAATTTGCAGTAAATCAGCCAGTCAGATGTGCAGCCAGACATATTAGCCAATCTGTTTGCCCATCTCTTTCAACCATACTGTTTTTCAATTCCTCATCAATCCATGGAGCCTTATAACAGTTCTAACAGTGAGTTTCTTAACAGGTGCATGTTTATAAATAATTGGAACAAGCGATTTCATAAATTCATGAAGTGCAGTGTCTGAATGATCCTTATTAAATCAAACCAGATCAACAAATATTTGTAACATCATCCAAATAAGAGTCACAGCAAAATATTTTGTATGATCTCTTATACACTATTTAAGGCCCAGCTTTTGGAACTTTGGCTTTCCTGGATATAGCCACTATATTGTGATCACTGCATCCAATGGGTACGGATACATTATTAGAAGAAAGGTCTACGGTATTAGTAAAAATGTGATCAATACATGTGGATGATCTTGTTCTTGTAGTGTTTGTAAACAACCTGGCAGCTTGCCATATACTAAACTCAGCAAAATAAGAAACGTCCCTTTTACAGGACCCTGTCTTTCAAAGATAATTCGTAAAAATCCAAATAACTTCAGATCTTCATTGTAAAGGGTTTGAACACTGTTTCCCATGCTTGTTCAATGACCATAAACAATTAATGAACATGCACCTGTGGAACGGTCATTAAGACACTAACAGCTTACAGACAGTAGGCAATTAATTAAGGTCACAGTTATAAAAACTTAGGACACTAAAGAGGCTTTTCTACTGACTCTGAAAAACACCAAAAGAAAGATGCCCATCTGCGTGAATGTGCCTTAGGCATGCTGCAAGGAGGCCTGAGGACTGCAAATGTGGCCAGGGCAATAAATTGCAATATCCATACTGTGAGACGCCTAAGACAGCACTACAGGGAGACATGACAGACAGCTGATCTTTTACGCAATGGCAGACCATGTGTAACAACACCTGCACAGGATCGGTGCATCCGAACATCACACCTGCGGGACAGATACAGGATGGCAAAAACAGTGCTCAGAATGTCTGCAATAGGGTGAGAGAGGCTGGACTGAGGGCTTATAGGCCTGTTGTAAGGCAGTTCCTCACCAGACATCACCGGCAACGACGTCGTCTATGGGCACAAATCCACCGTCGCTGGACCAGACAGGACTGACAAAAAGTGCTCTTCACTGTCATGGTTTTGTCTCACCAGGGGTGATGGTCGGATTCACGTTTATCCTCGAAGGAATGAGCGTAACACCGAGGCCTATACTCTGGAGCGGGATCGATTTGGAGTTGGAGGGTCCATCATGGTCTTGGGCGGTGTGTCACAGCATCATCGAACTGAGCTTGTTGTCATTGAAGGCAATCTCAATGCTGTGTGTTACAGGAAAGACATCCTCCTCCCTCATGTGGTACCCTTCCTGCAGGCTCATCCTGACATGACCCTCCAGCATGACAATGCCACCAGCCATACTGCTCGTCAATCCCATTGAGCACGTCTGGGACCTGTTGGATTGGAGGGTGAGGGTTAGGTCCATTCCCCCGCAGAAATGTCCGGGAACTTGCAGGTGCCTTGGTCGAAGAGTGGGGTAACATCTCACAGCAAGAACTGACAAATCTGGTGCAGTCTATGAGGAGGAGATGCACTACAATAGTTAATGCAGCTGGTGGCCACACCAGACACTGACTGTTACTTTTGTTACTGTTACTGACCCCCCCTTTATTCAGGGACAGATTGTTAGTCACATGTCTGTGGAACTTCTTCAGTTTAAGTCTCAGTTGTTGAATGTTGTTCAGTTAAGACAAATATTTACACGTTACATTTGCTGAAAATAAACACAGTTGATAGTGAGAGGAAATTTCTTTTTTTGCTGAGTTTATAATGAGTTGCATATAAACAGCTCCTTCTTCAAAAGACGTTCTGTAAACCTTTCAAGCCCATAGGAGGCTGCTGAGGGGAGAACGGCACATAATAATGTCCAGGAAATAGCAAATGAAATGGCATCAAACACCTGGAAACCATGTGGTTGATATATTTTACACAATTACACTGATTCCGCTCCAGTCATTACCATGAGCCCATTCTCCCCAATGAAGGAGCCACCAATCTCCTGTATCAAGCCCCCCTCTGTTTAGAGGCAGATCAGCACATTTACTTAAATAGAAAAATCTGTATCTATGTCAATAGATGGCATCTGAGCAGAATTACAATTTCAACAGTCTCACTCAGTTTCACTCATGTTGATCTTGGTTTATTATGAAAAGGACCAAGCTAAACTAGTAGAGAGATCTAACCTGTACATTTTGACTTTGGGATAAGCCTCACTGTCTCCTAGCATTAGATGAGATTCCACTCCATAAGACTGCATCTTGAGGGACCCTCCATATCTCATGGGATTTCATACTGCATGTTTTGTCTTGTCTAATTAAAAAAAAATAAACTCTCAAATGTCTTCATTTTGAAAAATGCTGTTCCATTTATATCCAGCTTGAACTTTTCAAAGATATCATCCATTAATAGACCCCCTATTATTTTAGCCCACCATGAAGCATCACACAGTGTCAGAGATGAGAGAAAAAAAGGTTATATTTAGAAGGAGGTAGAGCAGCAGGTGCGGTGTAAGATATCTGAAAATGGAAACTGCTCCCATGGGGCACAGCGCTTATTCTCTCTGCTTTTATTATTTATTTCCCCTTCAATATTCTGCTGACGACAGCAGCGTTGGGGCAAAGATCATATGGAGACTGCTTATGTCCCTGTAGTTCCCATGTTAATGAATGTGCATCGACCGGTAAGCTTGGGGAATATGGCTTTGCCCTGTGTTCTGATCCCCACTCCATAATCTCCCTTCCTGGAGTGGCACCAGTGTGGATAGACTAGCCCAGGGGTTGGCGACCCCGTTCCTGGAGTGGCACCAGTGTGAATAGACTAGCCCAGGGTTTGGCGACCCCGTTACTGGAGTGGCACCAGGTACTACATGATTTGTTCAAACTAGGCACCACACCTGACCAAATTAGCTAATTGATCAGTTCAGTGATTGCTTAAAATCAACGCACCTGGTCTTCGGCACTCCCGGACCAGGGTTCTCTACCCCTGGACTAGCCTCACGATGATACAGACTTATACAGTCTTATTTACTTACTTACTTAGCATCTAGCATCTTGGCATGTCATATGCCTATTCTTAATCAAACTGAAGCATTCCGTGTAACTGCAATCCATCCAATAATTGTAAATATAACAACAATTCATAATTGAAATACAGTATGTTGCACAATATCATATCCCAGGCCACTTGCTCAAGTAAACTGAGATAACACCTTATCATTTCTTGTTGCTTGACAACACAGGGGTGCAATCCATTATATTTTACTAAATGTTTACTTCTCAGAGACCTACATCGAGACAATGCCCTTCCCTTGGATTACCTCTCCCTGTTTAAGTGGTGTATGTACCAAAAACTATGTGGAATGTTCCTTTACAGAAAAGCCAGACAGTCATAATGACTCTCTGTTAGTTCCTGGGATGAACACAAAACATGGAAGTAGGGGACTCCCTGCTGTTCCATAAACCACCTCTCCCCTGTGCCTTCCTGGTAAATAATAACATTTCACAGGAGTCTGCCAAACAATCACTAGTTGGGGGGGGGGGGGGGGGGGGGCGTCACTGGCGTCCTTGACTGTTGAAGTCCTGCAACAGCAGAGTAGTGTTTGGGTGGGTATCAAAGTGATTAGTCCATCTCCTTTGAGGAGAGCTGCTGGGGTCATACGGGCTAATGATCAATGGGCTTTGGGATTCTTTGTGCAAATGGAAAACATCATCAGCAAATACATTTGGTTAAATGACTGAAGAGCCCTCCTGTTTCTTGGTGCAATGTTATTGTTCTGATTACCTGTTCCTTGCAAAGCTGAGATCTTCATCGCTCTCTGCTGTCTCATAGCAACCTAAAAATAGAAATGTCCCTATTTGGTGGTATGGCTGTGATGGCTGGAACAAGTTTTGGCCTCTTTAATTGTGCTGTAAACATGTCCTGTTTTCAAGATCTTGCAATAGAATACATCCAAGAAATATCCAGTGCATTTGTTCTCGAGTTCAGGAGGGCAACCAATTGACAGTTTTGATGTCGTGGGCATACTCATATGATTAGGCTACACACTAAAACAAACAGTTCTATATAGGGCCAAATAAGGGTTCTTTGGCTTATAACCATAGAGGAACTATTTTAGGTGGTGCTATATTTTTTGTTTCAGCATGACAATGCCCCTGTGCACAAAGCGAGGTCCATACAGAAATGGTTTGTCGAGATCGATGTGGAAGAACTAGACTGGCCTGCACAGAGCCCTTACCTCAACCCCATTGCATATCTTTGGGATGAATTGGAACGATGACTGTGGGCCTAATTGCCCAACATCAGTCCCCGACCTCACGAATGCTCGTGGCTGAATGGAAGCGAGTCCCCACAGCAAAATTCCAACATCTCGTGGAAAAGTGGAGGCTGTTATAGCAGCAAAGGGGGGGACCAACTCCATATGAATGCCCATGATTTTTGAAGGAGATGTTTGACGAGCAGGTGTCCACATACTTTTGTTATATAGTGTATATAGCACCAAAAAAGGGTTACGCTATCGTTACAAACTTTTTGGGGCTATATAGAACCCTTTATGGTGAATGGATCTAGAAAGAACCTTTATCTCAAAAGGTTATTTGAAGAACCATACAGGGTTTTTAATAGCCATATTATTTTGTTAAAATTCCATAGGTTTTATGATTGTGTTTATTAACAAGTTGAATCAGGTTTTCTACGTCTGGAATGGCTGGGTGTCCCCGAGGAGAGAATTGAGAACTACTGACTCAGTCAATAGTTCACAATTTGACACAAGGCCATTCGTGAGACTTACACAAGACACCATCACTGACCATAGTCATATAACAGATAATAACACAACATTTGAAAAACTGGAATAACACTCACTGCATGGTTGCACAAAAAAGAGCTGTGAACAAACCACGCCCCCAAAAATTTGAATGAGCCACTGCCCCTACATTTTAATTATCACTAAAAGAGGAGAGAACCGTTTATTGAACTGCAAAGAACCATTGAAGTGATCAAAGGGACCTTTGGATCAGTATGGTTCCACATAGAACCAACACCCTTCCCAAAGAACCCTTGCGGAACCCTCATTTGTGTGTGTACTGAACCCAACATCAGCACACGATTTCTACTTCTGTCCATTTGGAAAGGTATAGCTAAGACATGTTCTTGAAACAGTGTTTAAAATGCACTGTAGATGTAAGTGTACAAAGATGTTTTCGGGGCACCTGAGAATATAAAGAAAAGTAGGACAGAGACAGGTGACCGCCACCTCTCTGGAGCAACATCTGTCATGTTGATGTGAATGATAATTTTAAACTGTAGGCTATAAACTTCTAGTGTACAAAAATATTAAATTATACTTTGATGACCTTTATATATACACTGAATCTTGATTCTTCCTATCTTGTGGGAGTGGAATATAGCCTAAGCCATTAAAAAATGTAATTATAAATATGTTATGAAACTGTGAACATTCCATTTTATTGGAAGGTAGAACTGGTTTGTTTGTGTGCTGTAGACCTGAAAAATGTGACAGGTTCTCACCAGAAGCAATCTTTATTTTTGTCGACTCTGACGTCAAGAAAATGCACGTTTCATTCACCAGGCAAAACAAAGTTATTTATACCTCCAGTAGCTTGAGGTTGTGATTCTTGCGCAGTGAAAGGAATGCCGCCTATTGGACTGATCTATTGCGTTTCCATAACAAAAGCGACCAACATGATGCGCTATGGTGCAAAAGCTCTTAACCTAAACTAGGACAGTATTTGAGAACCTCCGATTCAATTCAGGGACTATAACGAAGAACCATTTGAAAACTTTTATTTTCATTATGTTTCAGGACAGGTAATGACAAAACATTTGGTGCACCTTTGAATATGACAAGCCTGGATCAGGTAAGATACATGGTTGAATGACAGTTAAACCTTCTTGATATTTTGTATAAAACCATGTGGATGAATGCAGATTTTTTCTTGCTAAAAACATACAGAATCAACATTAATATACCACTCATGTAATTTCATACTAACATTGTATAGACCACACACTTTTTGAGAAGCCTACTATGATTCGATCATTTAAGATAGTTTAGCTAATGAGAATATGAAACGTTAGGCGCATATAGCCAACACCTTAAATTGAAGTCCTTTTTAGGCGACTTCTGTTGCTAATACTTTATTTTAATGACACACAGGGATCATAGTATATTACAAGTGTATACAAAAATGTAGCTTACATTGTGCAACATATTATGAATTGTATAGTTAAAACGTTTTCTACCAGACGCGCGTCTAACAAGTTATCCACAATGAGGACCATGGACAGCGACGCGCTATAGACTATTCTACGCGATCGCGCGAGGATGATGGTAATACTTATTCACTCGATCATGCACATTAGGTAGCCTACACTAAGACATATCTTACTTGTCATCGAGTCTTGTAAGAAAAAATAGCAAAGTATATGTTTTTGCTGTAGGCATACTCTTTTATGCTATGCACAAGATGTTAACGCTCATGGTGAGGCTGTTTTCTTCTACAACCATATGATTATCTCCATATGTCATGTTCTATATTTTTGGTATTTTATTATCTAAAGCTCGAACTAATTAATGTATAGTCTTGGATCTGGGATTAATTGGTCAATTACAGAGCAACAACAAAAAAAGTTAAAATACTAGGCTAAGGTTGTCCATCTCCATCTAGCAAGCGATACATTCAAGATAAATGGCTTGATTTAAATACAGAACGTTTAGCCTACATATAGCCTTTAACGCACATCCTTCCATCTAACTTGTTTTACACAGGGAGATCGAAGCTTACAGAAGATACATGTGACAAGATTAGGCCCCTAGAAAAAGAAAAGGAAATTAGCACACTCTAGGAGCTCAGATGCAATAATTGTATAACCAACGTTCCTGACAGCCAAGCCATCTTCATCAGGGTATATATAAAGGTTAGGCTCCGATTCACGAAGTTATATTTTTTTCATTGCTACAATCAGTTTCATGTTTTGACAATAAGGCCACCTAAAAAGGTATAAAGTTTCGTCCATAATTGACATACCTGTCCATGTCTTCAAAAGTGATTTTTACTGAACACAGACTGCCTCCTGGTGGTAGTCTTGAGGCTTGGAAATGATCCATTGTGATGACTCTGTGTTTGATAATACTAGATGAATCATTGAGCAGACCTATAGATTGAACAAAATATAATGAAATAAATCAATACTTTGTTTGAAGGGCTGCAGGTTGTGACTGCCTTTCACCACTGAGGGAGGGCGCTATCTGTGGTTGTCTTGGAGATGATGGCAGACATACTGGAGCTGCGGACAGACGGGAATTCGCTTCTGAAAGCGGTATGGCTCCGACGCCTGCGGCTCACCAGGCTCCTGCTTGAGGGGGGTGCCTATATTAATGAGAGCAACGAGCGAGGAGAGACACCGCTCATGGTGGCCTGCATGTCCAAACACAGCGACCCGCAGAGTGTCAGCAAGGCAAAGCTGGTCAAGTACCTGCTGGATAATAAGGCTGACCCTAACATCCAGGACAAAGCAGGCCGGACAGCCCTGATGCACGCCTGTAGCCAGAGGGCGGGGCATGAGGTGGTGTCCCACCTGTTGACCAATGGGGCTGACCCAAGTCTCGAAGACAGGAGCGGGGCTTCTGCTTTGGTCTATGCAGTCAATGTCGATGATACGGAGACCCTAAAGGTTCTCCTAGATGCATGTAAGGCCAAGGGCAAAGAAGTAATCATTATCACCACAGACAAGTCACCCTCTGGCACCAAAACCACCAAGCAGTACCTTAATGTCCCCCCTTCCCCAGAGCTAGAGGATAGGTGCTCCCCTGCATTCTGCACCACTCCCTCTGACATTGAGCTCAACACCTCCCCCTCACCTAACTCAGCCGAGCAGCACAACACTATCTTCAGTTTCCAGACAAAGTTGAAAACATCATCCAGCACAGCAGCAAAGCTTCCCAATGGGCCAACCTCTCCCACACGGCGACCAGCCAATCCCAAGCGTGCTCGTTTACCCCAGCTGAAGCGTCTGCAGTCAGAGCCGTGGGGGCTGATCGCTCCCTCCGTCCTGGCTGCAGCTGCGGCCCACGAGGAGAGTAAGAGAGCCACCTCTGAGGAGGTTGTCACAGGCGTCAATGGACTTGCTCTATCCAAGAGATCGACTATGTCTCGACAAAACAGTGTGGATGGCAAGGATATGTTGTTCCCACAAATGTCATCCTCATTGTCTGTCCCTCTAACTTCCAAATCGGCCTATGAGAGGTCTCTGTGTCAGCACCAGCCCCTGGCCCGGCGTAGCACCGTCCCTGCAGACCAGGACAGTAGCAGCAACAGTGTGCCAGCTAGCTTGAGAGACCCGGTCTACAGGAGATGGCTGGGCACTGACCACTATGACTCAGACTCCCAGCTGTACTCAGACTCTGGCATGCTGGACTCTAAGGTTCCTCTAGAGAGGAGGAAACTCAACACATCTCCATTAGCCATGCTGACCAGCTCCAGGGAGTCCCTAGACAGCAATGCCAGCACGTCATCACCTAGCACAGCACGTCGCCGCGCACCAGGCCTCTTGGAGAGGCGAGGCTCGGGGACTCTGCTGCTGGACTACATTTCCCATACCCGGCCTGGCCATCTACCCCCACTGAACGTCAACCCCAACCCTCCTATCCCAGACATCGGAGCCAGCAGCAAGCCCTCATCCCCTCTTGCCTCAGGTTTCATATCAATAGCTCCAGTAGCACCAAACTCACCAAAAAGAGGCCAGCTCAAGTCAAAAAAAAAACTTGTAAGGAGGCACTCTATGCAAGTGGAGCAAATGAAGCAGCTCTCTGCTTTTGAGGAGCTGTAGTGGACTCATTGTTTGTAGATGTAGCAATGTTAACATAAAATAAGGCTAACATTTCTAAAGGAAATTTTGTTGATTGGAATTTCAACTTTTCCTCTTAGAAAACCAATGGAACATGGATATAACTTGCTTACCAGTATAAAGTTGTAAATGTTATGGATGCTCTTAGAATATTAGCACCACACCTATTAAACGTTACAGGTTAGACACTAGCAACATCTAAAGCATGGCTCCTCTAACCGTGTTCCTGAAGAGCTACCCTCCTGTAGGATTTCGCTAAACTGATTCCGTGTATCAACCAGCTAATTATTAGAATCAGGTGCACTAAATTAGAGTTAAAGCAAAAAGGATGGTAGCTCTCCAGGAACAGGGTTGGCTGAGAGATAAAAAAAAGTATTTGAAAATCATAAAAATTATTTGACCATAAGTATATGAAAAATAATCCTCGTCGGCACCTCAGATCCTTTAGATGTGCAATCCTAAGAACACATACAGTAGGAGGTACATGTGTAGCCAACAAGTCATCTGGTTGTATAGAATGTTGTTATTAGTGCAACATGCAGATGGGGGGTATGTTGTAGCTTTAGTATTAAATTGAGGTTGATTGTTTTGTAGCAAACTTGTACACAGTGCCTTCCAGACAAATTATCGGAAAAGAGGGTGGATCAAAAAGTAATTTATCGTTCATAATGCAACCACAAGATGTTTTGTTTTAGTGCCGTTGGTTTAATGCCCAATATGAAAGGCTCAGAGTATAAACAAACCATGTATGACTTATATGCCTTAGCTAAATACAATTTAAGAGATTACGTAAATCAGCACTTTATTATGGTAGGTTTTAAATTACCCAAGAGAAAAATGTATGTTGTTTCTCTAAATGTTTTGTAGATATAGCACATGTATTTTCATACATCAGTTCCATGACAAGACAACATAATATGTGTATACTACAAACGTACGTAAATACAGACTTAGTGAACCTTGTTCCCCTAGAATAGAATTTACACTTATGGCAAAGTAAAAGTTCATACAGCTTCCATGTAACTTAACTATGAGACATTCATTCTGTTTAAAAGGCTCACGTTATTAACATATTTCGATGCATAGTATTTTTGTATGTAGTTTGCTGTGTATTCTAAATAAATGTCTCTAAAGCAAATGTTATTCAACAGTTTCTTACTGAATGCAATGAGGTTTGGATGCATTTCACAGTTCATCATCATCAGATGGTAATTCAGCTGAAGTCGGTTTACATACACCTTAGCCAAATACATTTAAACTCAGTTTTTCACAATTCCTGACATTTAATCCTAGTAAAAAGTCCCTGTCAGTTAGGATCACCACTTTATTTTAAGAATGTGACATGTCAGAATAATAGTAGAGAGAAGGATTTATTTCAGCTTTAATTTCAGCTTTAATCACATTCCCAGTGGGTCAGAAGTTTACATACACTCAATTAATATTTGGTAGCATTGCCTTTAAATTGTTTAACTTGGGTCAAACGTTTCGGGTAGCCTTCCACAAGCTTCCCACAATAAGTTGGGTGAATTTTGGCCCATTCCTCCTGACAGTGCTGGAGTAACTGAGTCAGGTTGGTAGGCCTCCTTGCTCGCACATGCCTTTTCAGTTCTGCCCACACATTTTCTATAGGATTGAGGTCAGGGCTTTGTGATGGCCACTCCAATACCTTGACTTTGTTGTCCTTAAGCCATTTTGCCACAACTTTGGAAGTATTCCTGGGGTCATTGTCCATTTGGAAGACCCATTTGCGACCAAGCTTTAACTTCCTGACTGATGTCTTGAGATGTTGCTTCAATAAATCCACCAATTTTTTCTTCCCTCATGATGCCATCTATTTTGTGAAGTGCACCAGTCCCTCCTGCAGCAAAGCACCCCCACAACATGATGATGCCACACCCATGCTTCGCGGTTGGGATAGTGTTCGTCGGCTTGCAAGCCTCCTCCTTTTTCCTCCAAACATAGCAATGGTCATTATGGCCAAACAGTTCTATTTTTGTTTCATCAGAAAAGAGGACATTTCTCCAAAAAGTATGATCTTTGTCCTCATGTGCAGTTGCAAACCGTAGTCTGGTCTTTTTATGGCGGTTTTGGAGCAGTGGCTCCTTACTTGCTGAGAGGCCTTTCAGGTTATGTCGATATAGGACTCGTTTTACTGTGGATATAGATACTTTTGTACCTGTTTCCTCCAGCATCTTCACAAGGTCCTTTGCTGTTGTTCTGGGATTTATTTGCACTTTTCTCACCAAAGTAAATCCATCTCTAGAAGACAGAACGCGTCTTCTTCTTGAGCGGTATGACGGCTGCATGGTGCCATGGTGTTTATATTTGCATACTATTGTTTGTACAGATGAACGTGGTACCTTCAGGAGTTTGGAAATTGCTCCCAAGGATGAACCAGACTTGTGGAGGTCCACAATTTATTTTCTGAGGTCTTGGCTGATTTCTTTTGATTTTCCCATGATGTCAAGCAAAGTGGTACTGAGTTTGAAGGTAGGCCTTGAAATACATCCACAGGTACACCTCCAATTGACTCAAATGATGTCAATTAGTCTGTCAGAAGCTTCTAAAGCCATGACATCCTTTTCTGGAATTTTCCAAGCTGTTTAAAGGCACAGTCAACTTCGTGTATGTAAACTTCTGACCCACTGAAATTGTGATACAGTGAATTATAAGTGAAATAATCTGTCTGTAAACAATTGTTGGAAAAATGACTTGTGTTGCACAAAGTAGATGTCCTAACCGACTTGCCAAAACTATAGTTTGTTAACAAGAAATTTGTGGAGTGGTTGAGAAACAGGTTTTAATGACTCCAACCTAAGTGTATGTAAACCTCTGACTTCAACTGTATGTCAACATTCTAAAGGCTAGGCCAGTCCTAGTGGTAACCAGGTCCATCATGCCAGACCAACCATGGAGGCACTCAGGTCCCACAGTTTCTTGGCAGCTGCATCATCCTGGCCCTGAGGGGCCACAGTTTTTGGGGCACAGTCACTGTAGCCAGGATGGAAAAAAAGATTCCAAACACACACACAAAGTTAATGACACACATCGAACATATCCTAGTATTAATCTTATCTAGATCCATATTCTGTAAGCATGCAATGTAAAACCCACTGTGAAAAGAAGTTCAGGTTAGACAGAAACAAGCTCTAATGGCATCTGACCTGTAGTAGAGTCCAGTGACATCTGCCAGGCTTTCTTCTACGGCACAGTGGATGGTGGTCTGGGCTCCCTCTCTAGGGGACTTGAGCCAAAAACTAAGAGTCTTGTAGATGGCTCTTTTCCACAGGGGAATGGTGGGCCAGAAGTGCCGACCAAGCTCAGTCCGGATGACTCCAGGATGGAGGCTGTATGTAGTTACTCCAGTTCCTACAGTCACAGTGAAACACACACAAACACAGGTAATGTCATCTATCAGCCTAATTCAATGCAGTGAGTCTGCAGACTCTATTGAAGAGAGATGCAACACACCATGCACTTCGTGCCTTTGTTATGCCAAACAGTGTTACGAACATACTTCCAAATGCATGCTGTAAAATGAAAAGATGCTGTGCAGCGGAGTTGAATCACCTTGTAGTCGTGTTGCCAGCTCCCTAGTAAAGAGCACATTAGCTAGCTTACTCTGCCGGTAGCTTTTCCATGGACTGTAATCTTTATCTAAGTTTATGTCTTCAAAATAGATCTTGCCTGTTGAAAAAAAGTATAATTATTCAAAGTGGAACATAGCAAGTCACATATGGATATAATGTCAAAACATGGTCTAACACTAAGCAATGAAAGGTACAGTACCTTCAGGAAGTATTCATACCACTTGACTTTTCCCAAATGTTGTTGTGTTACAGCCTGAATTTAAATTGGTTTACATTTAGATTTGTTGTCTCTGGTCTACACAAAATACCCCATAATGTCAAAGTGGAAATGTTTTTCAAAATTATTACAAATTAATTAAAAAGAAAAGGCTGAAATGAGTCAATAAGTATTCAACCCCTTTGTTATGGCAAGCCTAAATAAGTTCAGGAGTAAATCCAATACAACCCATTACTGAGTACTGAGTACCACTCTCTATATTTTCAAGCATAGTGGTGGCTGCATCATGTTATAGACATGATTGTAATCATTAAGGACTGGGAAGGTTTTCAGGATAAAAATGTAACGGAATGGAGCTAAGCACAGGCAAAATGCTAGAGGAAAACCTGGTTCAGTCTGTTTTCCACTAGACACTGGGAGATGAATTCACCTTGCAGCAGGACAATAACCTAACACACAAGGCCAAATCTACACTGGAGTTGCTTACCGAGAAGACAGTGAATGTTTCTGAGTGGCCAAGTTACAGTTTTTTACTTAAATCTGCGGTAAGACGCACAATTGGCATAGCGTCGTCCGGGTTAGGGAGGGTTTGGCCGGTAGGGGTATCCTTGTCTCATCGCGCACCACCGACTCCTGTGGCGGCCCGGGCGCAGTGCACACTAACCAAGGTTGCCAGGTGCACGGTGTTTCCTCCGTGCGGTGTGTTAAGAAGCAGTGCGGCTTGGTTGGGTTGTGTTTCGGAGGACGCATGACTTTCAACCTTCACTCTCCCGAGCCCGTACAGGAGTTGTAGCGATGAGACAAGATAGTAGCTACTAACAATTGGATACCACAAAATTGGGGAGAAAAGGGGGGTAAAATAAAAAATTGTAAAAAATTTGACAGAGCTTGAAGAATTTTGAAAAGAATAATGGGCAAATGTTTCACAATCCTGGAGTGAAAAGCTCTTAGAGACGTACCCAGAAAGACTCACAGCTGTAATTGCTGCCAAAGGTGCTTCTACAAGGTATTGACTCAGGGGTGTGAATACTTTTGTAAATGAGATATTTCTCTATTTCATTTTCAATACATTTGCTAAACTTAAAACATGTTTTCAATTTGTAATTTGGGGTATTGTGTGTAAATGGGTGAGAAAAATCTATTTAATCCATTTTGAATTCAGGCTGTAACACAACAAAATGTGGAATAAGTCAAGGGGTTCTAATATTTCTGAAGGTACATGAAAATAATTACAGGCTAAATCATGGATTTTGTTTGGGCAATCAATCATAAATCCTATAAACACTGAATCATTGTTTTATATGGTAAATGACCAACACAAAATTATACCTTTTTCATGAGCTAAACTGGAGACGTTGACAATACGGCTTGGGACTGATTTCTTAAGGAGATTCAAAAGGCAATTTGTCAATAAAAAGTGGCCTAAGTGGTTGGTACCAAACTGCATCTCAAAGCCATCTTCAGTCTGCCATTTTGGACAGCTCATGATACCTATCAACAGACATAGAGAAGAAAAGTTAGTCTACTCCCTGAAATGTAGTTGATAACATAGGTTCAATCAGTAAGGCTGGTCTGAATGGATTGCTCACTTAACTTAATTTAGTAAGCACAATATAATTCACATTGCTTCCTCTTCTATGGGCATAGAAGGAATTTATATCTAATGTTTACAATCTTCTCATCAACAGCACAGCATCATGACACTCCTCCTACTTTACTATAAATAAGCCACGTGCAGAATGTCAGTCACGTATTACCCTATTGCCAATGAGCACAGCTGAATAGAGCAACTTTACCACGCTTGGTAAGGGACAGATCGTAATTTACTGGGGGAGGGGTGGTCCAAAATAGGGGAGGGTTGTTAAACTTGTATTTGTTGCTTTGGAGAGGGTTGCGTGTTTTTTTTATTGTGCACATGGGAGGGCTGAGCAAATTTTCCCGTGGTTTACATCCACTAGTTGCAGGTTTTACTATATAATTTCTTCCATCCTAGCCAAATTTCCTTATCTGCTCACATGCTCCTCCCTTATATCAAGGTGTTTTGGTATTTCCCGTATGCTCTACGCTTTTCTGGGTGCTAACTTTACTATTCCACAGGTCAGTATAGTCTACCAGTCTAACCTTCTATCCTGCCCTCGATCCACCATTCATAGTGACAACAGTGGTAAGGGGATTGTTTGTCCAGATCTGCAATAGGCTAACTAGCAATCATACCGCATATAAAAACATTCAAAGCTGCATCAACATTTTATATGAATCAACCAGAACAAATAGGAAGAGCTGATAGGCAGTGTAGAGGCCAGGTGCATCATTGCGTATGAATGAACAGTGAAGACATGACACACACAGATAAAAAAAATCTCCTCTCATGATCTTGTTAATGAACAATACAATGATCCTACCTAGACTAGCCTAGCTGAATAATTGCATTATTATTTTCAAGTGAGTACAACATTCTAGACTGCAAGTGAAAATGTCCTTTGTAAATAAAATAACGGCGCAAAAGCCCTGGGATTTTAATGTTTCATTTGATTTGGATCAGTACTCTCAACAGTCAATAGAAAGACACAGAAAGGCACAGTAGTAGGCCAGTCTGGCTGTATTTCTACTTTTGATACTGAACACACTGTCTGTTTTTAATCATCATGCTCCCAAGTCATCCTATAATAATGTGAACACGTACGCTACCGGCAGGCCCAGTTATTCAGGAAAGCTTAACACATGCTCCGCCTCCTCTCCAATCCAAGTGGCTATTCCTCACGCACCTAGAAGCTAACACGTTTAATGTATTACTTTTACTTTTATATGTGGCACAATGTTTTAATCTGATTAGGCTACTTCAAAAAATTATCCTGTAGGCATGGGCATCATCCAAAATATAATTCCAGCATCCTTGACATTAACCAGGTTTCCATCCAACCTTTATATGGGAGTAAAGTAGCCTACATGCTTGATAAAAAATTTCTCCACATCCTGGGAAAGCATGCAGTTTATTAGGCTACAGATGAAATAAATGATGATGAATTTCACAGGGCGGTGTAAAAGTGCACAGTGATGAGGTCGATGCTCCTTCCAATAAATATTGAGGGTCTTATTCTGGTGACATGATGATCGATGCTTGCCATTTGACAAATAATAATCGCATACTATAGTCCAAAATAATCTCATCATGTAGTAAGCTATACCTGCACTGTATCTGTTGGCTAGAGCTCACGTGCCAATACCATAGTGGGCACATTCGCTATACCTGTACCTACGCAACATTTTTTGTGACAAAACCATCAGTATGTCCATAGCTGAAAATGGAAATCCATTTAACTTAAATGTTTTATTCGGCACATGGGAATTTAACCTCAGAAGGTATTTTTATGTGTGCTATGTATTTATGCAGAATTTAATCTTCAACAAGTGCATTTTATACTGGGTAAGCCTACAAGGTAGGGAGGGATGTGTTTTCTGTCGAGATTGACAGTCTATTTATTGTGGTGTTGAAAAAGCAAAACATGTCGGTATGTTTTGTTTATTGTTGTGTGGTGATTTGGCACAGAAACCTGTTGGTTGAAAATTCGTTGCATATACAGTACCAGGAAAAGTTTGGACACACGTACTCATTCAAGCGTTTTTCTTTATTTTTACTATTTTCTACATTGTAGAATAATAGTGAAGACATCGAAACTATTAAATAAAATATTTGGAATCATGTAGCAACCAGAAGAGTGTTAACTTTTTATGGCTGCAGGGGCAGTATTGAGTAGCTTGGATGAAAAGGTGCCCATTGTAAACGGCCAGCTCCTCAGTCTCAGTTGCTAATATATGCATAGTATTATTAGTATTGGATTGAAAACACTCTAAAGTTTCCAAAACTGTCAAAATATTGTCTGTGAGTATAACAGAACTGATATTGCAGGCAAAACACTGCGGAAAATCAAAACAGGAAATGGCTTCTATTTTGAAAACTCCATGTTCCATAGCCTCCCTTTGCTGGATTTAAAGGGATATGAACCAGATTCCTTTTCCTATCGCTTCCTCAAGGTGTCAACAGTCTTCAGGCATAGTTTCAGGCTTTTATTTTGAAAAATGAGCCAGAACGATAACATGGCGTCACGTCAAGTGGTCACTTGAGTTTTGCTCGCACAACAGAATTTGGATAGGTATTGCTTTTCCCTCTCCTACTGTGAAAGACATTTGCGGTTGATATATTATCGATTATATATTTTAAACAACCTGAGGATTGATTCTAAAAAACATTTGACATGTTTCTGTGGACATTATGGAAACTATTTTGAATTTTCGTCTGTGCTGTCGTGACCGCTCTTTCCTGTGGATTTCTGAACATAACGCGACAAACAAACGGAGGTATTTTGGATCTAAAAATCATCTTTATGGAACAAACAGAACATTTGTAGTGTAACTGGGAGTCTCGTGAGTGAAAACATCCGAACATCAAAGGTAAACGATTCATTTGATTGCTTTTCTGATTTTCGTGACCAAGCTTCCTGATGCTAAGTGTACTTACATTTACACAAACGCTTGGATTGCTTTCGCTGAAAAGCATAATTTCAAAATCTGACACGACAGGTGGATTAACAAAAGGCTAAACTGTGTTTTCCGATATTGCACTTGTGATTTCATTAATATAAATATTTGTAGTAATATTTATTGAATGTAGCACTATGCTATTCAGCGGTTGTTGATGACACTTATCCCGATATCGGGATTAAAGCCATAACAAGTTTTAAACAAATCAAAATCTATTTTATATTTGAGATTCTTCAAAGTAGCCACCCTTTGCCTTGATGACAGCTTTGCACACTCTGGCATTCTCTCAACCAGCTTCATTAGGTAGTTGCTTGGAAAGCATTTCAATTAACAGGTGTGCATTGTTAAAAGTTCATTTGTGGATAATTTTTCCTTCTAAATGCGTTTGAGCCAATCAGTTGTGTTGTGACAAGGTAGGGGGCGTATACAGAAGATAGCCCTATTTGTTAAAAGACCAAGTCCATATTATGGAAAGAACATCTCAAATAACCAAAGATTACTTTAAGTGCAGTCGCATATCCATCGAGCGCTATGAAGAAACTGGCTCTCATGAGGACCACCACAGGAAAGGAAGACCCAGAGTTACTTCTGCTGCAGAGGATAAGTTCATTAGAGTTACCTGCACCTCAAATTGCAGCCCAAATAAATGCTTCACAGAGTTCAAGTATCGCACACATCTCAACATCAACTGTTCAGAGGAGACTGAGTAAATCAGGCCTTCATGGTAAAATTACTGCAAAGAAACCACTACTAATGGACACCAATAAGAATAAGAGACTTGCTTGGGCCAAGAAACACAAGCAATGAACATTAGACCGGTGGAAATCTGTCCTTTGGTCTGATGAGTCCAAATTTGAGATTTTTGGATCCAACCGGCGTGACTTTGTGAGACGCAGAGTAGGTGAACGGATGATATGCGCATGTGTGGGTCCCACCGTGAAGCATGGAGGAGGAGGTGTGATGGTGCTTTGCTGGGGACTAGGGTTGCACATTCTGGGGAATATTCAGGGGTGGAAACTTTCAGTGGGAATTAACAGGAATATATGGGAATTAACAGGAATATATGGGAATTAATGGAAATATATCCAAATTAATATTAATACCATTTAAATGTAGAGTATTTAGTCAGCCACCAATTGTGCAAGTTCTCCCACTTAAAAAGATGAGAGGCCTGTAATTTTCATCATATGTACACTTCAACTATGACAGACAAAATGAGAAAAGAAAATCCAGAAAATCACATTGTAGGATTTTTTATGAATTTATTTGCAAATTATGGTGGAAAATAACTATTTGGTCACCTACAAACAAGCAAGATTTCTGTCTCTCACAGACCTGTAACTTCTTTAAGAGGCTCCTCTGTCCTCCACTCGTTAACTGTATTAATGTTTGAACTTGTATCAGTATAAAAGACACCTGTCCACAACCTCAAACAGTCACACTCCAAACTCCACTATGGCCAAGGCCAAAGAGCTGTCAAAGGACACCAGAAACAAAATTGTATACCTGCACCAGGCTGGGAAGACTGAATCTGCAATAGGTAAGCAGCTTGGTTTGAAGAAATCAACTGTGGGAGCAATTATTAGGAAATGGAAGACATACAAGACCACTGATAATCTGATGATCACAAGAACGGTGAGCAAAAATCCCAGAACCACACAGGGGGACCTAGTGAATGACCTGCAGAGAGCTGGGACCAAAGTAACAAAGCCTACCATCAGTAGCACACTACGCCGCTAGGGACTCAAATCCTGCAGTGCCAGACGTGTCCCCCTGCTTAAGCCAGTACATGTCCAGGCCTGTCTGAAGTTTGCTAGAGAGGACGGGACGACTGATCCGTGTAAAGGAAAGAATGAATGGGGCCATGTATCGTGAGATTTTGAGTGAAAACCTCCTTCCATCAGCAAGGGCATTGAAGATGAAACGTGGCTGGGTCTTTCAGCATGACAATGATCACAAACACACCGCCCGGGCAATGAAGGAGTGGCTTCGTAAGAAGCATTTCAAGGTCCTGGAGTGGCCTAGCCAGTCTCCAGATCTCAACCCCATAGAAAATCTTTGGAGGGAGTTGAAAGTCCGTGTTGCCCAGCAACAGCCCCAAAACATCACTGCTCTAGAGGAGATCTGCATGGAGGAATGGGCCAAAATACCAGCAACAGTGTGTGAAAACCTTGTGAAGACTTACAGAAAACGTTTGACCTCTGTTATTGCCAACAAAGGGTATATAACAAAGTATTGAGATAAACTTTTGTTATTGACCAAATACTTATTTTCCACCATAATTTGCAAATAAATTCATTAAAAATCCTACAGTGTGATTTTCTGGATTTTTTTCTCTCAAATTTTGTCTGTCATAGTTGAAGTGTACCTATGATGAAAATGACAGGCCTCTCATCTTTTTAAGTGGGAGAACTTGCACAATTGGTGGCTGACTAAATACTTTTTTGCCCCACTGTATTTACCATATCATATGGAGAGAGAAACATGAACCTTTTACCTTATCATAAGTAGACATAATTGGAAATGATTAAATCCTTCCAACAGAAATGATCGTTAGCTCGACCATCCCACAGGGGACCCACCAATCCTGTAGAGGTTTAAGCAACTATTCTGCACCATTCCCAGAAAGTTGTGGGAATGTTGTATGCAAAATAACTATAGGACAATCACGCTCTCACCAAGCTATAATAAACATATGGAGCTCATAACGTTATGTGCTAGCTGAAAAGTGTCCCTCTACCTGCATTATTAATAAGGATGTCCAGTCTCTCTTCACTTTCCAGGATCTCTTTGGCTAGTTGTCGCACAGACTGTAGGGATGCCAAGTCCAACTTTTTGACAATCACATTCCCATTGCCACTCCTCCTCCTGATACCCTCTGCAGCTTGATTGGCTCTTGTCATGTCCCTGCAGGCCAGAATAACCCTCGCCCCTGTGGCCAAACACAGAACAGACATTACACTGTGAGCTCATCAAATCAACTGCCCAACTACAATGAACAGAGAAGAAGTTGAATACTTGTTGCTCACCCCTGCTAGCCATGTCAACTGCAGTCTCTTTCCCAATCCCAGTGTTGGCTCCGGTGATAAGGACAGTCTTCCCGTCCAGCCGGGCTTTGCTCGTACACACCCCTCCAGCCAGCCATTTACGCAGAGCAAAGAGCCCCACTCCTGTCACAATATTATGGTAACGCCTTACATTGAGGTACACTTTATCATTTATTTGTAAATTATTTATAAGTATTTTAAAGTAGCTTTTCGATAGTTAAAGTAATACATTTTTATGATTAATCATCATTTAGTAACTTGACAAGTAAATCCGATTAATTTGGTCAAACAATTATTCAAAGAAATAGGTTGCATAACAAATTTTAATCCAATATTTTAAATTCATTTTGGTGATTGGTGATCTTGATGTTAGGTTTCAGAAGTCCCATTTTAAAGATGTAACATCCGCCCTCTTAGCACACACCAGGTGAACAAAATACATCCAGTATCTAGTCAGACGAAACATTGACATCACAGGGCCAGAGGGAATATGATTTGATGACATCACAACACAATAACGCTAGACATCATTTCTAGGGGTAGAATTTTAAACCCAGTTTCATAGGACCTCTATGTTAAATCCTCTGATGTGATGACATCACAACAAGGCCAGACAGATTCTGATTTGATGACATCACAACAAGGCCAGATGGATTCTGATGGGATGACATCAGAATAAGGTGAGACAGAAATCTGATTTGATGACATCAGAATAGGGCCAGTCAGAATCTGATTTGATTACATTACAATAGTGCCAGACAGATTATGACATTCTTATTTCTATGGAATCTGATGTGATAGCATCACAATAGGGCAAGACAGAATCCGATAAGATGACATAGTAATAGGGAAAGAGGGTGCCAGACTGCCCTGCATTATGCACTACTGCCACCATGATTACGCAAACCTGCCTTCCTTCGTCATGCGCATCAGCGATTCATTGGACTCACCTGGACTCAATCTGGGTTTCTGTACAGCACTTTGAGATATCAGCTGATCTAAGAAGGGCTATATAAATACATTTGATCACCTGTTTATTACCTCCCCTATATGTGTCTGTTCTCCAGCTCCGTTCCCCACTTCTGCAGTAATTGTTAATTGTGTATTACACGATTCTGATGCTGTTTCTGTCCTGTTTTCATGTCCGTTCCAATTAAATGTTGACTCCCCGTACCTGCTTCTCTTCTCCAGCGTCAGTCCTTACAGTTCCATGAAAATAGTGCCTTTGCATCCCTTTACATTTATACATTTTGGACCAATATTGCATGTTCAAAGTATGTTATATTCATTGTTTTAAAATGGTGAAACTATTAATTTATATATATTTTTATCCCCAAAAGAAAACTAATAGTCAATCATAGCGTAAAAGCAGGTTAACTGTTTTAACTCTTTTTGGCCATTTTCTGGTGTTTTGTTGTGGAAAACGGAGCAGTTTGAGCTTAACCCTGTTGTTACCTATAGATAGACAGGCTACAAATGTTTTAACAATAACAAATGTTTTGTGAAACTTGCATTCAATTGCCTCTCCCTGTTGCACACAACAAGCTTCCATTTCCCCTGTCACAAGCTGATTTATGGCTTATTTAAAGAGGAAATCGTCATATATATAGATGTGCTTTTTGACAGAATGTTAAAATTAGGTGGAACGACCTTGCTACACTACTTACGTTGTTGTTACATTTCATAAAGGACCTGTGATAATTAAAACAAGAATGATTTTTTTTTTTTTTACCTGTGACTGTGATAAGAGCGATCCCCGTCGGATATTGTCCCAAAAAAGTCTTTATTGCTTTACCGTAGTTCTGCATGTTATCAGTTCTTTAAGTGCTACTGACTGTAGAAGTAACCTCTCTTCAATATTGCTATTCGGCGAAAAGAACCAGGAGAACCTCTAGTTAATTCAACTCATATATATCAATCTCATACATATCAACTTTGTCGAAACAAACTGTTTATCAATGTGACGTAATGTGCAATCAGGAAGTACTGGAAGGTCGAAGAAACAACGTGTTACAGAACGGGGAATCCTATTGGTCCATCCATTGGACCAATCATATGCTGGGTTGCCCATTGTTTCCTCTACAATATTCCTCCAGCAGAGGTCGGTCCACGTCCACTTACAATAAACAAAATCATTAATATTATTCCATCAGGTGAAGCTGATAGAACAAGCAGTGTCAAATTATTGTTCATAGGCTGACAATCAGTGCAGGAAGTCAATCAAACCCATAAACGTGATTGATCAAAACATAGACTGTATACAAAACACCACTGAGAAGATAACATCTTTCTTGGGCCACATTTAGGCAATGCCAATGTCAGTGATTGGGGACATTGCCCTGTGTAGGGTGCTGTCTTTCGGATGGGACATTAAACGGGTGTCCTGACTCTCTGTGGTCACTAAAGATCCCATGGCACTTATCGTAAGAGTCGGGGTGTTAACCCCGGTGTCCTGGCTCAATTCCCAATCTGGTCTTCATACTGTACCATCATGGCCACCTAATCATCCCCAGTTTACAATTTGTTGATTCATCCCCCCTCCCCTCCCCTCCCCTGTAACTATTCTACAGGTCGTTGCTGTGAATGAGAACGTGTTCTCAGTCAACTTACCTGGTAAAATAAATCAAATTTAAAAATAAATGCCATTAATTATATAATGCCTATTGTGTGACTTATACCTCTTTGATATGGCGAAACTGATCCTATATGTGTAAAATGTCCAGATTTGTTCTCTCTCACTGGTTTCTAAGTGATACTGTCACACCCTGATCTGTTTCACCTGTTCCTGTGATTGTCTCCTCCCCCTCCAGGTGTTGCTTACTTTACCCAGTGTATTTATCCCTGTGTTTCTTGTCTCTCTGTGCCAGTTTGTCTTGTATGTGAGTCAAGTCAACCAGTGTGGTGTCCCAATATGCCTTTTATTTTTTAAATATATTTTTTAAATATATATATATATATTTTTTGCTATCCTCTTTTTGCTAGTCTTCCTGGATTTGACCCGTCTGACTCTGGACTACTATCCTTCCCTTCGGTACCTTTTGGACTCTGAACTGGTTTTGACCCTTTTGCCTGTCCACGACCATTCTCTTGCCTTCCCCTATTGGATGAATTAACATTGTGAGACTCCAACCATCTGCCTCCTGTGTCTGCTTCTGGGTCTCACCTTGTGTCATGATAGGTACAGTATGTTATGCCAGATTTAGATCATCACTAGGGTAAGGTGTACTAAAGATATGTGAGTAAACTGGACATTGTGTTCTCTGAAACCAGAACCTAATCTTGCATGGACTGGCAATCTGTCACAAGACGATAGACTACTGTGTGTGACATCCAGAATGGAAGGTGCCCTAAAGATATGTACATAACATTTGTACCTTAGGGCCTTTTCAGTTTGTTGGGTAATATTTGATATGTTACTAATAGGTTGAACTGCATTCCAGACTGCCTGGAAGAAAAAATCCATTCTAAGGGTCAAAAGAGTAGGTTCTCACTCAAGTCATGTCATTGCACTGTCTCTCCTCTGAATGACCTTTCATCTAGATCACTGTAGGAGTGAAAATACATTTGATAACATATTTTCCAGGGATCTAGAGGATAGACAGGCTTCTGGTTGGTTATCTAGGAAAAAAATATAACAAATGCATATATTGGTGTTCTGAGTTCCAAAGAATTACTAATGTCATATAAACGGAAGAATCCCCCCAAAAATTGTGGAGGAACATAAGTAGTTAATTTGTGGCATGTGTGTAAAACGTGTTCAAACACATTTGATTAAAATGTCCTCTGAGTGTCTTTGTCCTTCAATGCCTTCCCTCCTCTGACTTTATGAACTTGGGAGGTGACCTTCCTGGTCTTAACTGAGGGACTGGCTCACCTCCAAGCCTCGACTCTCACATGACTGCACTTGCCATTCTTTCTCCCAGTATGGTAACCCTCCACAGCTAATATTAGAGCCCTTCACAGAGGAGACGGCGTGTGAGAGGATTGTGTTGGCTCCATGTCCCAGTCCATACACAACCCATCTGGGCCTATCAAACCATAAAATATATTAACTACGCTGTGAATTTGGACAACCAGCATAGAATGTCTTTACTCTAACTGCTGCTGAGAGTCAATTATGCCTACCTAAAACGTTATATTCAAATGAATCATGGCTGCGTCTCATTCTGTGTATATCATCGTAGTTTGGGGGTGGGCATGCTGAGTTTTTTTTCGCTGACTGGGTTGGGAGGATAAATGTCGCCCAGACATTATCACCCCAATAATAGGTTTATTAGGTTTACAGGTCTGTAGAATGGTGTGTACAACGTACTACTCAACCTCATACATAGGCTACATTGACTTATTTAGGCTACTTGTGGAACAGTGCATACAGTGCAACATGAAATAGATGCATAATGCACACTATCAAGGCCAACTTCAAATACCCACATCAATGTGAAAGTATCCGGAACATAAAACAGCTGACTGCGAATGCGAACTATGCCAGATAAATCCTACTAAATCCTAATCCTGCATTGAAATAAAAAGAATACTTCAAAGGAATCGCTTAAGGCCACAATCGACAAGGATGTATAAAGACAATCTACACATTAAGTCCACACCCATGATTTAGCACCGCTGCCCACCTGGTACAGGTAGGCCTCGTTGAGCTCTGTGTGGTGTTGCTGAATGGACCGTGTCTCTGTCTAGTAGCCAGCTAGAATTAAGCTGTTCAGTTTGTGGGCAGTTAGACATTTTCTGGGGACCGTTGAGTAGAGTAGCCTACAATGCTTATATGAAAGTCATAACTGGCTCGCAGATTTTTTTAAACTGCAGGATCAATTGTAAATTGTCACTCATAAAAAAAGGTTGCAGACCCCCTGCTATAGGCTATATGAAACCATCCTTGTGTGAAACATTTTGTATCATCAGCAAGACTACTCAGAGAATATTCATATTGCAAAATAGTAGCCGATGAGGAGGCTGCCCCGAAAAACAGTTTGTCTCTATCTGAAATCATTGTGTTGCCTATGCAGCATCTGTTTGCTCATTATATACAAAAGAACAGCCCTACATCCACACTATAGCTAAATAACTTAGTAATATTTAAGTTTTACCATCAACATTTGTCTGTTAGAATATCTCATTTTAATTCAGGAAGATGGACAAGCAAGACTGATAGAGTAAGAGATGAAAGAGGCAGGTAGGCTACAGGTAGGGATGCAGGCAGAGGATAATGATGTAGGTAGGCCTAAAGCAAGTCCAACTAGGTAATCATTAATTATTTGCATTATCTCAATTATCATTATGTCATTACATGACAATGCACATTTGTTATAGTCTACAATTGCTTTTTATCTTTGAAGCCAAAAACAAGACATGTCTTTTGGGGAATGCTCTAAATAGCAAGTTGTTTAGTTGTTTATATTCATACCAATAGGCCTACATGAAACCAAAATTGCACTAGTCTACTCGGCGAATAAATGAAAGTAACAATTAGGCTTACCGCTATCACAACCTATATTTTAATAGCGAAAAAATAGCTTTTGGTTTTGAATGGTCACCGAAAAGGAGGGATCCCCACCTCCCAATTAAATTCACCCTTGGCTATCAGACTACAACAACGTTAACAACGCCTCGATCACACCAACAGTGTTTTTATACACCAGAAGTACATTATTTTCCAATGGAACGCTGAGTTTGCCTTGCGTTGTTGAGGCAGTTGCAGTGCGTTCTGTGTGGTGTGTACATTGGAATTTCTTCTTTGTTTTACCTTTATTTAATTAGGCAAGTCAGTTAAGAACAAATTCTTATTTACAATGACGGCCTACCCCGGCCAAACTCTACCCTAACCCGGACAACGCTGAGCCAAAAGTGCGCCGCACTATGGGACTCCCGATCACTACCAGTTGTGATACAGCCCAGGATTGAACCAGGGTCTGTAGTGACACCTCTAGCACTGAGATGTAGTGCCTTAGACCGCTGCACCACACGGGAGCGAATGTATGCATCAAACTGTAGGGTCTGTGTAGACGGCTTGACAGAAATGGTTGCAGAAGGTAAATGTTGAACTTTTGTGGCACACTTATCCAGATGATGTTGTGTATCATTTTGCATAATAACCCTATTGGTGTGTTCAAGATGTAAGCTGCACAGCTCCTCCAGCACTGCCACACCAGGCCACATAGAGACGCAAGAGACTGAACTTCAATGAGTTCACCCCATTAGTTTTCACTATATAGATCAACGTTTTTCTGTGATCGAATCAACATTACAGTGTATCAGCCCCTTTTCAATGCAACAAACCAAAACAAATCTAGTTTTGCATTATTGAATCTGTAATTTTGTTGTAGACAGAGCCAGAGCGCAACAGTGTCGATTTCTATTGGTAGGTAGCCCAGGAGGGGTCTTTCAATCACCCCAGAGTGAATGAATGCGCTTTTCAGATCAGAGTCATAATTGTGAAATTTGTTGATATCCTTTGCTAGTTAGAACGTTATTAGCCCAGTTATAGATAAGTATAGGTCAGCAATGGGGAGTTTCTGCTTCCTACAAGAGTGCAAAACATGTAGGCTACTTTCAAGCTGTCTTTGAAAGGAGTCAGGTCAAAGCTTATGTCATCATTAAAGGGGCAGTGTTGTATTTTGAGACAGGCTTGAATATGCAAATTAGCCAACAGTCAGAGGGGTAGCCTACATTGTCTAATTCTCTGTGTGGTAATAATAATACATTTTATTTATAAAGTGGTTTCTTGCATCATACAACATAAGACAATGCACTTTACAGTCAGCTATTTGGCCCATGGTGTTACAGACCAAGTAAAAATTAATGAACTAATGTCAGCCTTTCATAATGTAAAAACATTTTTAAAACTCGAATGCAATGTAGGCCTGCATTAAACACATATAGGCTACTGTAGGCTATATCATAGAAATCCAAAGCTATTTACATGTGAAAATTGCATGGGATACGCTCTATTGGTTTTGTTGGTAGGCCTGCATTAGGCTCAAATAGCCAGAGTAAGAGTACAGCCTCAGTGTACAAGTTTCCTTTCACAAGACCTCAAATGTATTCAGTGCACCCCAAAAATGTGAGGGCACATTGTTTACAAATTCAAATTCAAAGCAATCAGGGCACTGCCTTAACAGCTGACTGGTAAAGCAACTGGGAGTCTGCCATCTGCTTTCTAAAAGAGACTGCTCTCCGAGCAATGCTTTGCATGGTCCTAGAGCCAGAATTTACAAATGGAGCTATAGCATTTTAATCGGGATTGTAAATGCTTTCAGTGTACTTTTTATATCAAAGGCAGAGCCTTTACCAGGACTGGTAAAGGCCCAGTGCACAATTTGTGATAAAAAAAAAAATATATTTTTTTATTTTTATTGTATTTAAAATAAAATACAAATCTGGTCAGATTTTTCAGAGGGTGCACCCCTACTTCCCGCGGTCATGAATAAAACTGAAAGCTAACTGGCTCTTGTCTAGAGTCTAGACAGCAGAACGGATGGCTGCGCAGACAACCCAGTCTCCCAGACTATACCTCTCCTCTCAGATTGGGTTGGCGCAGAATTAAAATCATAAATACCCAATGCGGATTGGGACGGTTATTAGAAGTCCCTCCCTCCTCTTTTGTCTTTGACTGTGTGACGTAACGTCAAGCGTGGGTGGGGAGGTGCTGACTATATTGCAGTGAGCGGTGGTTCATTTCGGCCCTTCTTTGCTCGGAGTTTCACGGTTATTAGCTGCAAGTAATTTGGGCAAATCATGGCTGGATACTTGAAGGTCCTCCGCTCTCTCTCTAGGTCGGCGACCACTCTCTCCAAAAACCCCGCTGTGCTCGCGCCAGCTGCAACCTCCCAGAGTTTGCAACAGAGGAATTGTGAGTTTTGAGCCAAATAGTGGCTATTTGTCATAGTTACATGATATTTTACAGAATCATACAGAAATTACTTTTATAAGGCACACCGCAAAGCCCGGCAAAGTAACATTAGCCTATCCAGTGTAGCTTTCTCGCCGTTACTTTAGCTCGCTATGGTAGCTTTCTCTTGCGCCCCATTTGGCCTGTTTTAGATGTTGTTTATTTTGGTTGATGGGTAAGTAACTGTTACTACTAATATGAAACATTCTTCAATTAGACAATTTATTCCACGAATGCACATAGTACAACATTTGCTCGGTTAATCGCTAACGTTAGCTGTCAGTGCATAAAATTGACTTGTTTACAAGGCGAGTCATCTGCCTGACCTAGAAACCGGTAGCGAGGGGAAGAGGGTCGAGGGAGATTTGTCTGTCACTTTGTTGTCTATAAAATACAAATAGAAAATGCATTTCACCTTTGGCCTAAAGTAAAGTGCATCACAACGAATTAGGCTAAATTAAGTTCTCGATATTAGATCAATGTATTCTAAATATTGAAATATCAAATCTGACCATTACCATTTACCATGCGAGCAACGTTTGTGAATTAATTTATTTTAGATGTGGGAAAAATGTATAGTGTCAGTATGAAATACGGAATATACATTAATACAATTTATTTTTAATAACTGTCAATGTTTACACCTCCATTGTTTGGCTCTAGACACTTTTTTTTGCTGCTAAGAAACCTTTACCAAGGTTAGCCTATTGTGGGACAGGACTCTGCAACAGAGAAATGGTTGCCAGAAGTGTTACGTCCAACCAGCAGCATAACTGAACTATGTCGCAACTGTGGAGTCTATCAAGAAATGTGTTTGACGGGCACAGATCCTTTTTTATTTTTTATCTTGACCTCCCTAATAACTTTACAGATGCCCTATAACCTTCCAGATTTACTTTCAAATTAGAAAGTCCAAAATATGTATGGTATTTAAGATAGTATTATTTTGTTAGTAGCTAGCTGTAATGCCCTGCCACTTCTATTCTTTGACTTTGAAGCACTGTATAAAGTAGCAGGTCAGTTGAAGGGTAGCTTGTTTCCCCCTCTATCTGCACACATGTAGGCTTTACACTCCGTTGTCTCTGAATCCTAATCCTGATATTTATGTGTTGGAAGAAGTGACCTAGTTTGCTGCCAGTGATGTGTTTGTCTAGAATGGGGTTTTGTGAGGATTGACTCCAACGAAGGGGCTCTAGATAGATTAAAGGCCTTGGTCCTGTTAAAACAACCCACTATCCATCCATTGCTGTGGTTGTAAGGACAGATGTAAAAAGATCAGGCTGATTTTAAAGCAATCACAGGCAACACTTCTGTTAAAGTATTACAATGATCATGGATGGAAACTTTCAAACTATGGTGGATGGTTTTGGTGTGACATTTGACCTTTTCTTAACCAAAAACATCCTTAGTCTGAGTTTGTATTGCTTTGATTAAATTGACATGTTCATAAAGGTATTGGCAAACTGTTCAGTTTTTATTATTACAGTCACAAGATGGACTTTGTCTGCCAGGAGCATTTTATTGTGTGTAGCTGGAGCTTTGAATTTTGCTGAGTGGAATAATTTTTAAATACAGTTTTTTTTAACCTTTATTTAACTAGGCAAGTCAGTTAAGAACAAATTCTTATTTTCAATGACTGCCTAGGAACAGTGGGTTAACTGCCTGTTCAGGGGTAGAACGACAGATTTGTACCTTGTCAGCTCAGGGATTTGAACTTGCAACCTTCCGGTTACTAGTCCAATGCTCTAACCACTAGCCTACCCTGCCGCATGAATGGGTATGGTAAATTTAGTGGTCTACTTTTGTCATTTATTTGGTATAACATACTTAAGGTAAAGTGATATACAGAAAATTGAGTTATATAAATCCACGTTATAACCAACAAATGTTTTGGTTGTCTCTTTGTACCATACACAAACACACTTCGTTCAATGCGTATGCAGAAACAAATTACTACTTTAATTTGCTCATCTCATGCTTCTTGAAGAGTAGCCAAGTTCTATTTTAAATGGCTGACCTGAAATGTAGCCTAGACCTTATATATGTTTAAAAAAATAACCTTAAACACACTTGACTGAGATTTTAGTTAGCAGAATAAGCATAGCCATGATCTGACCTTCAAGAGTTAAGCGCATGTAGATATTTTGGTTTGCATTGTCCTTGACTACTCGAATAGGTGTATGTCATATGGATATGAAAGGCCTGTATCACACAAGACAAGCTATCTTTCAGATAAGCCCTCCAGTTGCAAGTGACTGTTTGCTCATGTGTCCCTGTTGGCCTCCTTCTGATATTTTGCATACGTTAATGACTAATGTATAAACATGTTTTGTGAAAGCTTAAAAGCCGGATGCGGAGGTCCTAGGCTGGCGTGGTTACACGTTGTCTACGGTTGTGAGGCTGGTGGACATGCTGTCAAATTCTCTAAAACGGAGGTGGCTTATGGTAGAGAAATGAACATGAACATCTTTCAACAGCTCTGGTGGCCATTCCTGCAGTCAGCATTCCAATTGCATACTCCCTCAACTTAAGACGTTACAACTGCACATTTTAGTGGCCTTTTATTGACCCAGGACCTGTGTAATGATCAAGCTGTTTAATCCGCTTCTTGATATGCCACACCTGTCATGTGGATGAATTATCTTGGCGAAGGAGAAATGGTCACTAACAGGGGTATAAAGAAATTTGTGTGCAGAATGAGAAGCTTTTTTTGTCTATGGAAAATATTGGATCTTTTATTCAGCTTATGAAACATGACCAACGCTTTACAATAAATTTTTTATATTTTTGTTCAGTATAGGCGTCATCGCTCCTGCGCGAGTACACATTCTGGGTAAACAATTTCATCTCACCTGCTTCTTCTCTGGCAAGTTGTCATTGCGGATCACGTTCTCAACTTTTCCTTGCACATCTTACATTACAAGAGTATTGCAGATGTAGCTTCTTTTTATATTTTTATATTTTTTATTTTTTTACAAATGTTTGGGGGGGGGGGGTGATGAATCTTTCATTCAGAGTTCACCCCAGTGTCCGTAAGCTTTTTACACCTGGCAACATTTTTGCTCAAAACACATCTGATTTCTGCTAAATGTTCTCTACAGTATTCAAAAGTGAATGATGGCCTAATTGTTGCCAGTTGTGATGGCACGTCAACCAAAGTCAACTATTGGCTCTCAAAGGATTAAGTCCTGTATGACTGAATGAGTCTTCCTTTGATTGCATGCAGTAAACTAGATAACCCAATCTCCCTTTTACTGTATCCAACTACTGTCTACATTCCTGGGCCATGACCCAATAAAGATGTTCGACCTAAATGAAGACTTGCGGCAGAGATGAGTAAGCGAAGTTATTTGCCTTATTTTACTCCTTTTTGAGAGGGTTTGTGAATGTCCAACAGAGTTTCTGGAGTAGGCTGTTTTGAGAGGTGCATAGTTGCACTAAAGGTCACATGTTGTGTATACTTAATATAAAGGTTGTCGTACAGCATAGGTCCATGTGGCGGTCTTATTTGATCATTCTACTGAAAACCGCCATTTTGTTTCTTTACACTTCTTGGATGTCCTGGGGAGCAGTAGAAACATAGACTTGGCAGGAACATCAGAAAGTCACTTGATTCCCTGCACCTCCCCCTTTCCACTCCCTCTCCACTGCATGGTCTATCTGGAAGAGTGGGCGAGGGCCTGCCTTCTTCCAGGGCCTTTTTTAAAAGGCAGAGTCGTGTGGGAGCAGAGCCTTGTTTTCTAATAGATAATTGGACTACTTGTCTGGGTGAATCAGAGGGCATGATGCATTGCAGCTACAGATGAAGGAAAATAGAAATGTCTTGCTGTCAACATTCTTTAGTTATGGGAATTAAGAGAGCTGAATATCTAACTGTTCATGGAGATATGAAACCATGAAGTGCAAATGACAGTGCAGTGTCTTGTAGGATGAGGTGACTTTGATCTCACAACTCTCCTAATTGAGAACCAACTGTTTCTAGAACCCTCCCAAGCAGCATGAGCCTGTTCATGAAATCTTTTCTGAGACTTTAAGAATATTCAGACTTTCCCCAAAAAATATTCCAGTGCATATTGTAGTATTGGTTGTCATTGGTTTTTGGGTGGGCATGTTGCAGTCAAATGAAGTTATCATAAAAAATATATATTATAATAATACATTTTGTGTGTGTGTGTGTGGTAATGAGCTAGATTGACCGACTGGTTGCTGTGCAGTTTTTGTATTTAAACTAGGCCAACATTGGTGCTCCTCACTACTAGGTGTAGGTCAAGATTGGGACAAAGGCTGCCAGTTCCATTAATGCACTCTTCTATTTTGGACAGATGGGGACAAACGTATCAAGGTGTCCCAGCCTGTGGTGGAAATGGACGGAGATGAGATGACCAGGATCATCTGGGAGTTCATCAAAGAGAAGGTGCTGAACTGGGACCATTGGAGGAGGGTAGAGGGATGACACGGTGGTGTCTGTCAGACCCAGGGGAGGATTGCTCTATGACTAGTCTATTTTTACACAACTGACTGACCCACAGATGGAGAGTGTTTATGTGTCTGAGTGCTGGGAGATTGCCTGTATGCTGTGTTTTTTGTTGTTGTTGTAAGGCTTCTCTCTTGCATTGGCTGCTCGCCTCCTGGAGATAGCAGATGGTGTGTTGGATTAGTCTGAACATAAATATTAATGGAAGAAAAACATGACCCGTTTTCTGACTAAACATGTTTAATGCGTATTGTTCCACGTAAAACAATATGGGATCACACCACATGAATGAGGATACAATTATTATATCTACCATGTTGTGTTGCTACCATGCTGTGTTTTTATGTTGCTTCCATGTTGTCTTAGGTCTCTCTTTATGTAGTGTTGCGGTGTCTCTTGTCGTGATGTGTGTTTTTGTCCTATATTTTGTATTTATTTTTATCCAAGCCCCCGCAGGAGGCCTTTTGGTAGGCAGTCATTGTAAGTACGAATTTGTTCTTAACTGACTTGCCTAGTTAAATAAAAAAAACAATGAGTGGTATCTAAATGGCATTCATTGTTTTTTTTTAAGATTTCATGTCAGTAATTGACTTGACAATCTTACTGTTATTTTGACCCTTATGTGCTTGGACTGTGTTGTGGACATTGATTAAAGCACATGCATACCATCAGTCATAGCTCACGGTTGAGACAATGTCTGGAATCCTCTTGTCCTCTGAATAGATTATACCAAAGATCTATTATATTGACAAGATGGTCGAGTGACTGCTCCAACAATGGAAATAAATTTCCTCCATGTCCGATGGGACCATTCTAGCAATGAGGCCAGATATGCGTGACTGGCACAACTAAGTTGTTTTTCTCAGTTGCCGGAATGCCACGTGCATCCACTTGGGTCCGTACATTTGTAACAGCCTAAACATTACAAAACTTCTATTTTATCAGATATGCCTCACATAATTCAGCACTTTTTCACAAACCTCGGACTCTCACCTGGACAGATTATGGGCGCTGTAAATCCACTCGCTTTGCTTCTTCCTTTCTGTTTATACGTAAGGTCAACTTTCTTTGTCTGTGACAGCCCTGCAGCTGGACATAGTTTGAGTTCTGATTCCTCTGTCAATGTGTTCTACTCCTCCAGCTTATCCTCTCCAACGTTGATGTGGAGCTGAAGTACTACGACCTGGGTCTGCCATACCGTGATCAGACTGACGACCAGGTCACCATCGACTCTGCCATCGCCACCCAGAAGTACCATGTCGCTGTTAAATGTGCCACCATCACTCCCGATGAACAAAGAGTAGAAGGTATTTGAATAGCATTTAAGTATTTTATAGTTTTACTGTAAAGGTTTCATCCCTTCTCCAAATGCCCCCCCACCCCACCCCCAAGGGTCACTCAACTTCACACAATGCATGACATATTTATTTATTTTTCACCCATTGGAACCAATGGTTAATGGTTTAATTGTTGCCATATTGCTGTTGTATGAGAACTGTGGTTTTCCATCAGAGTTCAAACTGAAGAAGATGTGGAAGAGCCCCAACGGAACCATCAGGAACATCCTAGGTGGCACAGTCTTCCGTGAGCCAATCATCTGCAAGAACATTCCCAGGCTTGTTCCAGGTTGGACACAGCCCATCACCATTGGCAGACATGCCTTTGGTGACCAGGTAAATTCCTTCTAAATGAAAGAAATTGTATTATTTTTGTCTTCAGTATATGTGATTGTAACCTATCCATTGTTTTTACAGTACAGAGCTACAGACTTTGTTATCAGCCAGCCAGGCACGTTCAAAATGGTCTTCTCCCCTACTGATGGGAGCAAAGGCCAGGAGTGGGAGGTCTACAAGTTTCCTGGAGGTGGCTGTGGAATGGGCATGTACAACACAGATGAGGCAAGTTCAGCACGTCATTCACTTCTTAAGATTACTTTACTTTATTTTGTCAACTAGATTAAAAATAAATAAATACTGACATTATTTTGTCCTAGGTTTTTTTTCCTATGAGATTCAAGTGGTAGTGCATGGAGTGAGTTCACCTCCTGTAAACCTGCCTTACCATGTTTGTTTACCATCATGAGGAGGAGTGTTTGATTTGACAATATCAGAGGTCATGTGGTAGACTTTCAACTTGTCTAGTGGAAATAGAAGTGTGAAGTGCGGACTAATCGGGGGGTTAATAGCCAGAAGGATGTTAACCTCTGTACTGCTGCTTATGACATACACTTGGGGTGACCCATGTTCTTTTTCTATTCTACCACAGTCTATTTCAGGCTTTGCGCACAGCTGCTTTCAGTACGCCATTGGCAAGAAGTGGCCCCTCTACCTGAGTACCAAGAACACCATTCTCAAAGCCTACGATGGTAGATTCAAGGACATCTTTGAGGAAATCTACCAGGCGTTAGTATTTATTTTTATGACCTCTTTAGCGTTAACCGGTTATGGAGTAAAATATTGGTTGTTTCTTCCTGGTTCATGGGGTTCCTCGCATAGTTTATATTGTGTAATGCACTGCACTCTAGGGTTGTGAGAAATGTACCATTTCTCTTAATGTTTATACTGCACTTTTTAAAAATCGTTTTAAACCAAATTCACAATTCAGATATGGTTCTGTGTATGACCGTTGGGGGGGGGGCAATGCACTTCACTCTACCGCAGTCCTGGCTACCTACATACTGGTCGTCACTAGGTACCAAAGTCATAAAGCCGATCTATTTCTCTTCTTAACGTGATTTTAATCCTAACCTCAACTACACTGCTAACCTTATGCCTAACCTTTAAATTAAGGCCAAAAAGAGAGAGAAAAAATGTGCATTAATTTTTACAATGGAGAGTTTTGACTTTGTGGCAGTGGTAACGAGTGAAAACCCTACTTGTACTTGCAGAGCAATCATTGTACAATTTCTCCATCAGGGCCATCACGGTTTTTAGACATGACATTTGTAGTCTTGTTTTAGATATGCCGTTAAGAGTATTGAAGTCGATATCCTCTACCATTGACAATGGCTGCATATCAACTGCAATAATTTCTGTGATCAGCGCTGTGATTTTCTCGCTGTCTCTTATCGCACTGCTACCTGGAACTGGTTGGGTTGTCCCTTTCAGCACTGCACCTGTACTGGTTGGGTTGTCCCTTTCAGCACTGCACCTGTACTGGTTGGGTTGTCCCTTTCAGCACTGCACCTGTACTGGTTGGGTTGTCCCTTTCAGCACTGCACCTGTACTGGTTGGGTTGTCCCTTTCAGCACTGCACCTGTACTGGTTGGGTTGTCCCTTTCAGCACTGCACCTGTACTGGTTGGGTTGTCCCTTTCAGCACTGCACCTGTACTGGTTGGGTTGTCCCTTTCAGCACTGCACCTGTACTGGTTGGGTTGTCCCTTTCAGCACTGCACCTGTACTGGTTGGGTTGTCCCTTTCAGCACTGCACCTGTACTGGTTGGGTTGTCCCTTTCAGCACTGCACCTGTACTGGTTGGGTTGTCCCTTTCAGCACTGCACCTGTACTGGTTGGGTTGTCCCTTTCAGCACTGCACCTGTACTGGTTGGGTTGTCCCTTTCAGCACTGCACCTGTACTGGTTGGGTTGTCCCTTTCAGCACTGCACCTGTACTGGTTGGGTTGTCCCTTTCAGCACTGCACCTGTACTGGTTGGGTTGTCCCTTTCAGCACTGCACCTGTACTGGTTGGGTTGTCCCTTTCAGCACTGCACCTGTACTGGTTGGGTTGTCCCTTTCAGCACTGCAACTGTAGCTCAGTTCCGCATCAAAGTTTGCATTTCATCACCTCTTAACGTCTCAAAATATTGCCATACAGGACTTTGCTCCTGTCACTTCACTTTATATCTGTGTCAAATAATTTGAAAGATTCATATCTCCTAACATTACAGTATTGTTGCATAAGGTATTTGTAAAAAAATATATATATATTGGGGTCTGTTAGTGGTAGTTTTGTGATAACTGCACTGTGACTATAATCTTATTTTTTTTTTTTTCAGTTAGGGATATTTCTAAATGTTATTGATCCCAATGTCGTTTAAACTTTCACACCCCTGCTGCACTCACTACCATATTGTTTGTGTCCATAGGAATTACAAACCAGAGTTTGACAAGCTGAAGATCTGGTACGAGCACAGGCTCATTGATGACATGGTTGCCCAGGTGCTGAAGTCTGATGGTGCCTTCGTGTGGGCCTGCAAGAATTACGATGGAGACGTACAGTCTGACATCCTGGCTCAGGGTGAGGGATTAGGAAATGTACACCTCACTTCAAATGAAATGAGTTTGGATGAAAATAGTCCTTGTAACAGGTTTGACTATGAGTGACTGACATACTTTATGGGTTCTCCACAGGTTTTGGCTCTCTGGGTCTGATGACGTCAGTGCTGGTGTGTCCCGATGGCAAGACCATTGAGGCAGAGGCAGCCCACGGCACAGTGACCAGGCACTACCGCGAGCACCAAAAGGTTAGTCAGTCTAGTACTAACCGCCTCCGTTCCAACCCTAGGTCCATATTGAAGCATAAATCATGGTGCATGCAACAGTGATATGGGAGGAGTCAAATTAGTGTCTCTCTGTTTTAATGTCTGCCTGGTTGATTTGTGTATGAACAGTGCTGTCTTGTGGTGGGAAATATGCTGCCAAAATGACTTCATAGGCTGAAAGAAATAATCCATCACCATGGGATTGTTGTAGCCCTATTTTGTACCTGCTTTTACATTATCAGTAAAGTATCGGTATTTCCATGGTTCAACTGTGACCTTTGTCCACCTTTAGGGAAACCCAACAAGCACCAACCCCATTGCCAGCATCTTTGCTTGGACCAGAGGGCTTGAGCACCGGGGTAAACTTGATGGCAACCCTGACCTGATCAAGTGAGAAATTAATTGAGCTAGTCTTTTAAATTATTATTTTTAACAGATTGTCACTAGTAATGATCATTTAATGATCACATTTGGCTTTAACTTAAGTCTTCATATACTGTACCATGAAGGGAATTAATTATCATACAACAAGCAGTTGTGCTGTAGAAGTCCCACTGTCCTATTCCATTAGTGTTTGCCAGGCCAAATGGCAGTGTTTTAGATTCACAGGTCAGCTGTTGTGACTATTACTGAAATCTTGTCTGTTTGACCTGCAGGTTCGCTCTGACTCTGGAGCGGGTGTGTGTGGAGACTGTTGAGAGTGGCGTTATGACTAAGGACCTCGCTGGCTGCATTCACGGCCTTTCCAAGTTAGCTCATTACTATTGCATTTACTAAATTATTGATCTGCCTAACATGTTAATTAATGCATGGATCATTGTCATGTTTTTGTATTATCATCAGGGGGGAGAGAATCGTTTGATTTTGACTTGTTATTGAAGTGTGCATGACTCTCTCAGGGACAGGGCCTTGACTGAGTAACTTGTGTTCTTTCGTTGCAGATGCAAGCTGAATGAACACTACGTCAACACTGAGGACTTCCTGGACGCCATCAAGAATAACCTGGACAGAGCCCTGGGCAAGTGAAGGACTGAAGAGTGCAGCTAGCCTGAAAGTGATATTGTCCTGTTTTTGTACCTAATTGTTAACTTCGGTCAGATAGCCACATGCATATTGTCTGAAGAAGTAATATGTAGTGTGTGTCAGATTGTACTGTTGATCTGTTCCATCTAGCACTCCTGTCCCTATTTCCAGGGTTCTATTTTTGTAATGAAGTACTATATTCCGATACTGTATTTTGCCTTCAAAGCAACATGAAGGCCATGTCAAGAATATTTGCTAATACATCTTGTTTGATCCTATGCTTGTGTTCTGCCTCATTTTAATATTCTATGATAAAAGGAGCACACTGAGTTTAAAGGTAAATAAATTTATTATTTTACAGTATTGTCTGGCACACATTTTACATAGTTCTAGCAACAGGATATTTCCACACCAATGTGTAACACAGAAAGCCATTCAAGTTCCAGATTTGTTTTTTTCCCCCTCTAAATAGTTCTCTCAAATTTGCATTTTGTTAAGGTGATGCAGGTGATGTCTGTAAAATTAAGCAGGGGGAAAAATATAGTGAATTTCCCAAATGTTCAGCTGGGTCTGTGGCCCTGTCATGTTGGGAGTTGTCGTTCATCACTTTAGACCAGTGTGCAGCATGATGGATAGCACACTCCAGGGCACTTCATTTCTGTCCAAAGTTTTAGGACCGTTCCTGTTGAGACTCCGCCCTGAACCAAAACCACCATGCGTATGCAGGGGCTGCATTTGCTTTTGAGATCTGTCCCATAAAGGCTTGCATGGGGGCATAAATTGTGACGTATCATGAAAAATGAAACTGCACGAGTGTCTTCATAGTAATCTTTTTAAATATACTTTGGGGAGAATAAAGCCCAAAGTCTATTGGGAAACATGAAATCAAGCTCTACAATGCAGAGAAAGGGTGTCACTAGACTGCTATTGTGTTTGGCAATATGGCAGAATTGGTCAGATTCTTTGGTAAATGGTGACTACATCGGAGGGGCAATATAATTTATTTTGCTTTTAGCACACTAAGATAAGATGTGGTCTGCATCAATACAATTATTTGACTGGGGACAAAAGTGACAATGCAAGAACTTCAAATCAAGCTGGTCACATGGGGCTATAAATTGATGGCATGAGCAATATTAGCGGAGTCTGACACTGGGCGAATGATTGATTTCTGCACATTGCAAATATAACAATGAAATTAAAATCCTAGAACTGTAGTTGAAACTACTAACAGTGTAAAATGTTAACCTGGGAAGTAAAAAAAAAAAACTGGTTGGTTCACTAGAACTGCTTGAACGGTATCAGCTTTGGTAAGGGACATGAACAGAGGACACATTTGGTAAGGGACATGAACAGAGGACACATTTGACAGGCCTGTATGCATTTCTAGACATGTTAGTAAAAGCAATAATACTCAGCTGTATTCTGACTTATCCGCAAACTTGCTGTGGATTGTCTGAGTAAGTGCATTTCACTATCACATATTTGTTTCCCTAAAACGTGTGCTTACAGAGTTAGGCCACCCCTGGGGATGTATGTTGAGTAGGACTCTCCCAGGAGGTTAGATGATTTATTTTCAGATATGACGTTTTTCACGTGAACACATCAATCACAATGTTGTGGCACCTAGAGGTGAAGTCACGTTCCAATACAAAACAAGATGCCGATGAGAAATGTACAATCCCCTCACTCCCAATGAATATCAGAGCAAGAAAACTGAGATTCCAGTGCATATGAATGGGCAGATTCCACCACTTTAAACTGCTAGCGGCACTACCTCCCTTTTAGTTTACACTTCTACTCAATATGGGGTCTTTTGTCATCATTCATGCTGTGTTGTAGCGCCCTGGACCCTTGGTGTAGCTGCTATAATACTCCAATTCAGACAGTTTAGCGATGTCTGGTGTGTTGATACTGGCCAGGTTCTCTCGTTCGCTGAATTCAAGGTTCTCTTCATCGGGGCGGCAGTGTAGCCTAGTGGTTAGAGCGTTGGACTAGTAACCGGAAGGTTGCGAGTTCAAACCCCCGAGCTGACAAGGTACAAATCTGTCGTTCTGCCCCTGAACAGGCAGTTAACCCACTGTTCCCAGGCCGTCATTGAAAATAAGAATGTGTTCTTAACTGACTTGCCTGGTTAAATAAAGGTAAAATAAAAAAAATAAATAAATAAATCGTAGTCCTCCTGGTTCTCTATGTCAGGGGGGGCTTCTGAGGAAGGAAATGCACAGACACACTCATGAGCCCATCTTGTCCTCTCTCTCACACACAGCAACTCCCAGCCTCAGAAGACACAGCCTCCCTATCACTCTCCACTGATAGAGACAGGAATGTCTAATACAAGGACTTCTATATTTACAAAACAGAGGGAGAAGAGTGGCAGAAAAGCACCATAACACTTGGCCAGTAGATTACAGTAGACTGACTGACAACGTAACATGACGCCCATTGAAATTAAGTGTATCTGAGAAATGAACATTATGTAAACATTTTCTTTTTTTTACATGGTATTGCATTAATTCATGACCAAATCATAACTGCCATCAGGTGCATAACTGACATAAGGTACAAACTGATGGATGGTACTGATGTTAGTCACCTCGTCCGTCTGGTGAAGCATCCAGGACGCCGTGTTTGACCTTCATGTGTCGGCTCAGATTGCCCTTCAGGTTGAACTTGCTGGAGCAGTAAGGACACTTGAAGGGCTTGCTGCCAGCGTGGAGGTGCATGTGGCCCAGGAGGTTGTACATTCTGTTGAAAGATTTGCCACACACCTGGAACACAATAGAATAACACTACTCTCAACACTCTTGGAACTGTGGAACTCAACCCACGCTGTCTATTGAGACAAACTCCTCTTACCTTGCACTTGAAAGGTTTGACAGGCAGGTGGACGATCATGTGTGTTTTGAGGGTCTGTTTCTGGATGAAGGTCTTGAAGCAGACGTGACACTGGAAGGGCCTGATGCTGGCGTGGATCAGCATGTGTCTCTTGAGGTTAGCAGAGAGGGTGAACTCCCGGGCACACACCTCACATTTGAATTCTTTCATACCCTGGGAAAATAACGAGGGTTGGCAATTTAATTAATTAGATCATTTTCTTGTTGATAAACAGCAAGCTATGGTTTCACAGAGACATTGAAATTAACATAAATATTGGTTGTTATTATAGAGAAGCATACACACACAAACACAGAGAAATCATAGGTCAGAGCAGGATGTGTAATTGCTGTACGGTAGACGTGAAATCCTTGCTTAATTGCCGCAACTTGATACATACACATTAGCTCCACCAAGTGTTGGCTCTGAGCCTGTGATGCTCTCACAATATGGAAAGGTGCATGTTTAGTATTGAAAAGCGCATTAAAACATTAACATGAATGTTTGGATATGACTAGATTTTGATGAACACTAAAAATAAGTGTAATTATTCGTAACAGTATTTGTAAGCCAATATTTGAGTAAATACTTTGTTAATGTGACACCATAATTACTAAGAGCGAGGCTCTAGGTCTAGGATGAATCATGGTAGAGATCAGAGCATAAAAAAAGGTATGAGTTGGTATGACACACCTCACAGCACAAAGCACATACAGGAAGAGGTCAGGCCAAATACAATGAACCAAGCACTTTGAAGGCTATGTTTACACTGCAACTGGTTGGGGCAATAGGAATAACAGCCTTTAGATATACCTCTGAGTTCACCTAACCCCATTTGGCTCTGTCTCTTAAAGTCTGAATTTATGGGAATATTGAGCAACACACTACAGCCCTTATCTTAGTGTTTATCACATTAATCAAGGGGTATGTGATTCATTAGAAGCAGACTACTTGATGACCTAGAGCATAGTGGAATATATGGGCCATCAAAAGTCAGTGGAGTTTCAGTACCTGGTCAGCGAGGGCTTGCAGTATTAGTACCTTATGAGTGAGGGCATGCTGCTTGAGGTGATGTATCTGGACAAACTCCATGCCACACTCGGGGCAGACGTAGGGCCTTACGTTCTGGTGCTTCATGAGGTGGTTCTGCAGCTGGCTGCGGTAGGCAAAGGACTTGTTGCACTCGGTACACTGGTAAGTGGTGGGGCCCTGGTGGCTGGTCTGGTGGCGCTTCAGGTGGGCGTGGGTGGGGAACTCCATACCACACTGGGAACACAAGTGGCAGTGGCCGTTCTCGTGCTTGTTCTCGTGGGACCGGAGCTCACTGGGGTAGGCGAAGCCTCGCCCACAGAAGCGGCAGCTGTAAGGCTTGATGTCGGAGTGCTGCAGCATGTGCCTCTTCAGGTGACTGGTCTGGGTGAAGGCCTTCTTACACACGGTGCACTTGTGTGGCCGGGTGCCCTGGTGGGTGAGCAGGTGGGTCTGGAGGTGGCTGGGCTGCTTGAACAGCTTGCCACAGTGCAGGCACTCGTGGGGCTTGATTCCGTTGTGGCCCAGGATGTGGGTGACCAGGTTATACTTGGAGGTATAAGACTTCTCACACATGCGGCACTTCCATCTCTTCAGGCCCTCTCCCACATCCACGCAGTAGGACTCATCTATCTGGACGTTGATGTCCAGCCGGTCGATCTGCATGCGCCTGGCTATCCCCTCGGCGTCTGCAGCCCACAGCATGCCCTGGCTGCTCTCGTCATAGTCCCCCACGGCCACGTCAGCAGACTCATAGGCCACCTCGCTGGACTCAAAGTAGTGGTTCATGATGGGATTGGGACTGTCTCCCCTATCTCCTCCAGTCTTGAGGTTCAACACTCCGTCCTCCTCAGCTAACTCCTCTTCTTGCCCCTCTCCTCCTCTCTCTCTCCTCTCCTCTGGCCGAGTGTCTGTCTTGTTCTGACTGGACGTCTCTCTCACACACACAGCACAGTTACCACAGCTCTGCTCCTCCTTCAGAGGCCCTCTGTGAGTGGCTGGCTCCTCCATCTTGCCTGGGCTGCTAGGGCTCTTTGCCATATGGATGCAGGACGGAGGGGTTTCAGACTCTCCCCTCTCCCCTTTGATCTGAGTCTGTACGCTGGGGACTTTGTGATGCTCCCCTGGCGCTCCTCCTTCATTCCTGGGCCCCCTGGTTCTCCCTCTGGGCCCGGGGCGCCTCCTCTCATTCCTGTGGGGCTCCGACTCCCCTACAGGCTCAGCCAGGTAGTCCCCGTTGGCCCCAATCAGCTGGTCAGCGTACTCATACTCCATGCCCTCTGGAGGAGGAGGGGTCCTGCCATACTCCCTGGGCTCGCCCATGTAGAATCCATTGGGGGCGATGGTGGCTCCAAAGATCTCATTCTGGGAGATGAGGCCCAGGACAGCAGCCTGGGCTAGAGACAGCACCACCACGGGATCTGTCTGTGTTCCTGCATCCACCTGGCCTTCCATCACCTTGGGGTAGCACCGCACCAGACGGCCACTCTCCTCCTCCTGACAGAACATACACACAGCACTGATCAGGTCAGCACACAGCAGCAGCCCACATCACACAAGGACATGTATTCAGCATTGTGAGATTGCTTTATAACATAAGACACGTTGCTTACACATATTGCTTAACTACAAGGACTGACCAACAGATCTCTCTAAGTGATATGGATTCCTAAGAAATCAATGGTAGGTGTGTGTGGTGGGAATAATGATTAAGGATAGCCCTTAAGATCCCTGAAGTGGTCTGACATTTGTTTGTTATGCAACCCTCCTTCCCTACAACTCCACTGTTACAAGAATGTTTTCCAGACAGTGTTAGCCTGCTAGAGACAGTCAGCCGCATTCTGACAACACCGGGCTTCTTTGCTCTGAATCCAGTAGAGCACATTAGATGGAGGAGATAAGGCCGATCTGTGCCTGAGCCCCGCTTCCTTCCTTGACATCCTTTAAAATAATAAGGAACAGAAATGGGATGCAGGTCCAACCAGGAAGTGGACTTCCGTGGCCTGTCCACAGAGCTTCCTGTGGAGTCCAGAGTGGCCCTGGCCAGGCTGAACATGCTGGATTCATCATCACTGGGTTGAAGGTTGGGGCTATCTACCAGTCCCATTCATGAGCAAGCCTAGCTGTCTGCCTTGCACACCTGACAGACTCAGTTATAACCATGACAGAAATATGATTGAGAGGAGAACTCTCAAATCTTTCGATATTCAAGACTTATACATAAGAGTAATGTTGTGGTTTAAACTGAAATGCAGCATGACACGCTACAAATAATTGCGTTTGCCCTCTAGATGTTTGAAAAGGTAAAACAGAGTGGAACTAGAAGAAAGCTGAATGCTGGCATGACCAAGCCTCAGCTCTATGATACATGACAAGTCACCTAGACACCCCGATACTTTCAGTTGTTTCCTATAAACCTGGTGAAGTGATGGGAAAATGAATGAGAAAAACCTGTCTCTTTATAGGCCTACACCTTAGTCTAGGTCATACAATACCACACATCATGAGCTGCTACCTTTCATAATACAATACTGAAGAAAGAGACAGAGGATGGAGAGATGGGAAAAAGGAGAGAGAGAGAGAGCGCGCAAGAGAGAGAGAGAGAGAGAGCGAGAGAGAGAGAGCGAGAGAGAGAGAGAGAGAGAGGAAAGAGTTGAGTAGACCTGGATGCCCTGATAACCACGTCATTTATAATTACTGCTTTTAAAGTAGTCAGACAAGGACAAACTGTGTGTTTGTGAGAGAGGAACAGAGTGAGTGAGGTGTGTATCTCTCTCTCTCTCTCTCTCTCTCTCTGTGTTTGTGTGTGTGTCTCTGTGTGTGAGAGAGAAAGAAGGAGAGGGAGGAAGAGAGAGGGAGATGTGGGCGGGGGAGGAGTGGCGGGAGGGAGGGAGGGAGAGAAATGAGATGGAGGGGCTGAAAGATAAAGAAAGAGAAGGGAGGGAGGGAAGAAGAGGGAGGTGAAGGGAGAGATTGAGTGAGCATGTGAGAGAGAAGGGAAGAGGGAGAGAAAGGAAAAGGAGAGGGAGGGGTGTGGGGGGAGCGAAAGAGACAGATAGAGACAGAGTGAGTGAGTGAGAGAAAGAGAGAAAGGAGGGGATGTAGAGAGGGGGAAGGAAGGAGAAAAACACGACAAAATGAAAGGAGCAGGAGAAATGAAAGACAAATAACAGAGAAACAGAAAGGCAAGATAGTAATTGCAAGAATCCATAGTTATTCATTTTAAGTTGTATGTCAGGTTTAAGACAAAATGTCAAACAATGAGAACCAAATGATTAACAATAGCCTAGCAAATGTGTAAGAGACAGAGAATAGTTAGTAGTCTAGTCTTATCTGTAAAATATGTTATTGCTGCAGTACTCTATGTAGAAAAGTAATCTCCTTTGACTTAGACATACACAGTGTAACCACCTTTAAAACAACCCCACTATCTGAACTAGTATTGTAATCACAGTCTCATAGGATAGGCTAACAACTCACCACATTGTTCCTGGTGTGATGTTTGAGGTGTTTCAGGGATCTCATCCTTCAGGAGAACTGAGTGGAGTAAAAAAATCCAGCTCCTATTTATATCTGTGGGAGAGTGGGGCGGTCCCACGACTCATCCTCCTCCTACTGTTGCTGTTATCAGAACTGACTGTGCCGGCCCCGCCTCCCCTGCCCCCTCCCCTGCCCCCTCCCCTGCCCCCTCCACACACACACACACACACACACATACACACACACACACACACACACACACACACACACACACACACCCCATTTCTTTCTTTCTTTCTCTCTCTCCCTCCCTACCCCTTCCTTCCTACATCTCACTTCTCTTTCTCTCTCCCCCTCTCCTTTTTCATTCTCTCTCTCTTTCCCCCCTCACTCACTCACACACACACACACACACACACACACACACACACACACACACACACACACACACACATACACATACACACACACATACACACACACACACACACACACACTGACAAACACACATACATACAGCACACACATTTTCTCTCTCTTTCTCACCACACACAATTCAGCATGACCCTTCAACACACATTTGTCTTTAAGGCACACAGAAACCCTAGCTTCTCTTATCACACTCATACTTTGCATTTCCTTTTGCAAGCATACTCCAACACACAAACAATTATAACATCTAATCAGTTGCTCCTCTGTGTGTGTGCGCGCACAGACACACACACAGACACAGTATGGGTGTAGGTGTGTCTGTCAGTGGCTAACTGTCACAAAAATAGTGACTGAGATATGCAAAAATATTTACTTTCTAGAGAACGTAGTTTGTTGGCTTTATTTCTTAAATTAAATGTATTAAAAGTGAGACAGTTTTAAGTGTACTATGTCTGACATTCAGTAGAAAAATGAGTGACAAACGAAAGAGGAGAAAGGAGAGAAAAGCAGTCAGGAAAGAGAGGGAGGGAGTGAGACAGACATGGGGGAGAGAGAATAAGGAAGAAAGAGGGAGAGGGAGTGAGACAGAGAGGAGGGAGGAAGGGGGGTTAGAGAGACAGAAAGAAAAAGAGAGAGAGGAAAGAGAGATGGGGGAGGGGGAGGGAAGAACAGAATGCAGCAAAAAAGGAGGAAGAAGGGATAGGAGAGACTGGGGGAGGGAGAGCAAAGCATAAGAAAGGATGTGGTAAAAGAAAGAGAAAGAAAGAATGAAAGAGAAAAGAAAATAGAGAGAGGGAGGGGGAGTGTTCGAGAGGGGGTGGGGATGGGGAAGAGAGATAGAGAGAGGGAGGGGGAGTGTTCGAGAGGGGGTGGGGATGGGGAAGAGAGATAGAGAGAGGGAGGGCTGAAAGAAAATGCAGTGAAAGAAAGAGAAGGGGGAGGGAGGGCTAGAGGAAAGAAGAAGAGAAAAATAAGAAAAAAGGGGGATGGTGGAGTGTGAAAATAAAAAGAAGAGTCCATCAGCAAGAGAGAGAGAGAGAGAGGGGGAGTGCAGAATGAAGGAGAGCGAGGGGGGTGAGAGCGAGGGGAATGAAGAGAAAGGAAAGAAGATAGGGAGAGAGAGGGAGGGAGCGAGAGAGAGAGGAAAAGGAAAAACAGCAAGGGAAGACATTAACTATTGAACTTCCAGATTTATTTCAGGCTGTATTCAGAAACAGTGCGGCAAAGTACCTGCGGGCTGAGCTTAGGTAGTCAGTGTGAGCTTAGGTAGTCAGTGTGAGCTTAGGTAGTCAGTGTGTGCTTAGGTAGTCAATGTGTGCTTAGGTAGTCAGTGTGTGCTTAGGTAGTCAGTGTGAGCTTAGGTAGTCAGTGTGAGCTTAGGTAGTCAGTGTGAGCTTAGGTAGTCAGTGTGAGCTTAGGTAGTCAGTGTGTGCTTAGGTAGTCAGTGTGAGCTTAGGTAGTCAGTGTGTTCTTAGGTAGTCAGTGTGAGCTTAGGTAGTCAGTGTGTGCTTAGGTAGTCAGTGTGTGCTTAGGTAGTCAGTGTGTGCTTAGGTAGTCAGTGTGTGCTTAGGTAGTCAGTGTGTGCTTAGTTAGTCAGTGTGTGCTTAGTTGTGTGCTTAGGTAGTCAGTGGTCCAACTCCGGATGATCTTAGTAATGAGCCAGGTACGCTTATATGACCATGCTTCTCTTTAAGTCAGAAACAACAGATCAATATCCCTGACAGAGTACTACTGTCACAACACACACTAGTGATAGATCAGTGATAGTCTGATTTGATAACATTCCCTCAGTGAGAGACTCAGCTACCAGGGGTCAACTTTACCTCGTAAGGAGGGACATCTACTAGCATTGACATGGAATTATGCTGTGGGACATGTACTGACTGTACATACAACATACTGTATCTTACTGTGTGTCTTTGTTACACACACACACACACACACACACACACACACACACACACACACACACACACTATATGAACACATGCCAATCCTAATTGTATAGAGCATAATATTCTCCCCTAAATAACAGGAAAGGGCAAACCTTGAAAACTTTGAACAATCATCAGCAGTTGGGAATGCTGTGAGAATGAGAGAGAGATAGAGAGACGAGGGGAGAAGAAGATAGGGAGTGAGAGCGAGGGAGAGAGAGATTGAGTGAGGGTGTGCGTGAGGGGGAGAGATAGCAGGAAGTCGAGAGAATGGGAAAGAAAATAGAAGGAGAGCAAGGGAAGAAACAAAGAGATAAGAGGCTGAAAGACAAAGAAACCACATGGAGGAAACAACAAGGGCCACGTACATTAAACAACACAGAACTAGCCTATGGGGAAAATGAAAAATACTGAGACAACAAAAGTTTGGGGAAGGAACACACTGGCTCCGTTCCAGGCCCACATCTTCACAACACAGAACCTGTCCAGTTGCCCATCTGCCTATACATCTGGGGCTGCTGCTGGAAACCAGCACTAATATGATAGAAAGAGAGGAAAACATACAATGAATAATGAGAGCCTACTCATGTCACCGCTCTGTGTGTTTCCACAGGTTTCCACATGCATCCGTACTGAGAGAAACAGAGGGAAGTGAGCCATGGCCCAGCTCTCACTAGTGTAGCTACTAATAGTGTTTCCACTGTGTGTGTGTGTATGCCTGGGAAGTGGAACAGGCACACACTGACACCAACACACACTTTCAGTTCCCTCCACCGCCCTGGAGCTCTAAAACAACACACTTATGAAATGGGTGTCTGTGTGAGTTACTGTAATAAGTTTCTATTTACATTTCCTCACAGACTGGTTCTTTACATGCTATGATCTGGAAGAGAGGAACCATAATATGTCCAACAGCATCATATCTCAGTGAGTCAGATTTGATAACATTTCCTCATAGAGAGAGAGAGAGAGACACTCAGCTGCCAGAGGTCAGCCTTGCCCTGTGAAGAGGGACTTCTACTAATAGTGACATGGAATTATGCTGTGGGACACGTATTGATTGTACATACAAAATATCTTACTGTGTGTCTTTGTTAAAACACACAAACAAACACACACACACACACCCACCCTCCTTCTCCATATGTTCCCCTGACACCCTTGTGTATTGAGCTCACATAGCCAGTGCTTCAGAGACATCTTCATTCATCATAGTGACAGAGTGGGGAGAATGGCATCAGATCTTATGGTAGCTCAGGGTAACGCTAAGCTTTGGACATTGAGTCTGCACCTCCATTAGACCTACTAGTAATCATCTGCAAAAAACAGCTAAAGACTTCAAGATATACCCTGAGTGTACAAAACATTAGGAACGTCCTAATATTGAGTTGGACCCCCTTTTGCCCTCATAACAGCCTCAATTCGTCGGGGCATGGACTCCAGAAGGTTGGCTTCCCACAGTTGTGTCAAGTTGGCTGGATGTCCTTTGGGTGGTGAACCATTATTGATGCACACGGGAAACTGTTGAGCGTGAAAAACCCAGCAGTGTTGCACTTCTTGACACACTCAAACCGGTGCGCCTGGCATCTAGTACCATACAAGATTCAAAGGCACTTAAATCGCTTGTCTTGCCCATTCAGCCTCGGAACGGCACACATACACAATCCATGTCTCAATTGTCTCAAGGCTTGAAAATCCTTCTTTAACCTGTCTCCTCCCCTTCATCTACACTGATTGAAGTGGATTTAAGTGACACCAATAAGGGATCATAACTTTCCCCTGGGTTCACCTGGTCAGTCTGCCATGGAACGAGCAGCATGTTTTGTACACTTAATGTATATTCACATTTCAAGTGGGGTAGAGAAAGAGTGTTTCTGACCAGTGTCTTTCCAGTTAACCCCCTCACATTCTCTACACCCTGGGAAACAATGATGTGAAAAGAAACTTGCAAAGAAATCACTTCCCTCTCTGGTATTGAACCTGGGCTTGTGATCAGTCCTGTGGGTTAATGTTGTTTGTGGCCTAGTAGCCTATCTGACCTCCCATCTCAGACATGTATCAGGAAGCAGCCAGGCCCAGAGTCAAAGCCACACCAGCCTCACTTCACCTCTGCATGGCACATTGATATAATGATGTGCCTCAAGCATGATTAGCAAGTGTAATTAAGCTTCTCCCCAAAAAACAGCAGGCTTTTTCATAAGCACAGACAATTGCCCAATTTGAATGTGAGTGTCGCAGATGGAATATTGCAATGGGTATAAAAGCTGCCACACCCTGCCTGCATCTGTCTAGCTCTCTGCTAAGTTGGCTTGTAAATGACTTTTACAGACAACACTTACTGAAGCAAACAAACACACATCTGCAGCATTACTGATTGAACAATACAGGTTTCTTAGGTATTTTTTCCCCCACTTTAAGTACTAGCATGCCCCGCCCACCTGAGGATCTGGCTTTTTCAGTCATCTATTTCCTGTGTTTGAGGGCCACAAAATCCACTTGTCACTCAAATTCTTGCTGGATTGATTGCTTTCATTTTACTCCTGCGACCCTTTCATACTCTTGCTTGTGCCGGTCGTTTTTTCCAGTTAACTTTACGACTGCGGAAATGTTTGTAATGACCTGTCAAACACACCACAGTAATGTCTGAAATGGGCTCAATGGAATACATTGTCTTTCCGTTGCATCTATAAGAAAGCTACAGCTTTGTCTAGGATTTAACATATCATCTCGACACTTCAACGCTAAAGCTTTGTCTAGGATTTAACATATCATCTCGACACTTCAACGCTAAAGCTTTGTCTGGGATTTAACATATCATCTCGACACTTACATCACAAGAAAGAGAAGGTAATTAATGAGGCAGTCTAGACAACTCAGGTGAGTGCAGGTAGGGTAGACAGGACATTGTGGTGGTTGTAGCCCTGTTCCACCCATTTATGTTCATATATACAAATACACCAGTGTCTTTATACAAATTAGGCACATATCATTTCCTTTATTGGAACACAAACTATAAAAAATACCTGATACCATTAGAAAATGCATAGATGAGCGCATAAAAAAATTACTTGGACAATAAATTGAATACCTGAATTCCATTCATATTTGCCTGTGCCAGTAAAATGTTTCATGTGTCAATACCTGATGGATTTTTTAAATTCTAAAAGTTTGGAGTATCTTCATCCATTGCCCAACTGTTGCATCTATTAGAATTGTTTTTAAAACCTTAATTTTGATAACCGTTGCTACTGTTAGATTCTTCTAACAAATCATTTTCACAGACACAGAGACAGGATGCAGAGATGGGCAGACAAAATCCTAAATAAAAGATTACTCCCCTCATTCTGCACAGGGCTACTGAATGGAAAGACAGAATATTAGGAATGAAATAGCTCTGCTAGGAGACAACATTGTAGAAAGGAGTGTGGGAGAGCTGGAGAAAAAAGACTGAATATAAAAGAGAAAAGACAGAGTTGAGGGAGGAGAGGAGAAGAGCATTCAGCAAGGAGGATATAAAAGGAGCAGAGAGGGGGGCGAGGGAGTGAGACAGAGAGCTATGGAAGGGAAGAGAGAAAAAGGAGAGTGAAAGAGAGAGAGCATAAGAGAGTGAGAGAAAAGAGGGGGGCATGGGAGAGCGAGAGAGACCAGGAGTGGAGAGTGAGTGAGGAGAGAGAGAGAGATCAAGAGAGAGATGGGGGAGGGAGGGGGAGTGAGTGAGAGAGAAGCAGAGACAGAGGACGAGAGAGAAAGACAGAGAGAAGAGAAAAACAGAGAGGGGGAAGGGAGAAAGAAAGAGAGCCACAAGAGACTCAAAAACCACAGAATAAAAAGCCTCTGTTTGCCTGTAACTCTATATAGATATACAAATATGAATATATAGATATTCTCTGTATGTATCTATGACAGAGTAGAAGAACGCAGTACAGCATATATCATGGACCTCAAATTAATTGAATCAGTCACTAAACACAAAGTGGCACCATGGAGGAAAGAGACATATATTTTCCTATCAAATATAGCCTACCTCTTCATTTTAAGATGAGTTTTGTGATAGGTCTACCCAGATATCTCATCCCAAGGACTTTGAGCCCCAAGATGCTTTACGCCATGCAGCACATGTAAAGGTATCATTCAACCGAGGTAAAGGCTCATCAAGCTCCGTCCAGTCATTATGTGTGGACAGGCCCTGACACTTTGCACACCGTTCAGAGAGGTAGCATGATGCCAGTGTCCTACACTACTCCCATGTCTCCAGATTTACTCAAGGTGAGGCCCACAATGAGCCAGTGAAACCTATTAACACTAGAGGTCTCTGGAGTGCCTAGTTTTGGGCAGAGCCCACCTCATTCACATGGACTCATAAACAGACAGCAGGACAGAGCTGTTGTTGTCCCTCTATTGTTTACTTACTGTTTTGTATTATTCCTTCACCTCCTGGAAACAAATTTCAGTCCGAATTACTTTTCCTTCATCCAAGTTTCATTCTTTTAATTCAAAACCCTTTGTCTATCTCTTCTTTGTACCTTCCTCCTGTTTCCATGGTTACCCTTCTCTCTGCTCTGTACACTATCTATCTCTTCCTCCGTTTCCCTCTCTGTCTCTCTCACTCTGTTCTTATCTTTCTCATTTTGCTTTCATCTCTGCCTCCCTTCCTCCTGCTTTATCCCACACCCTCCTCTCTCCGACTTTTATCTCTTTTCACTTTCATCTGTCTTTCACCTTTTTCTCCCCTTCAAGCCTGCCATTCCATCATCCATGCTTTTGGTTCTTACTTATGGAGAGAAAGTTTTATCGGTTTCCCTGTCAATTCTGCATTTGTAATCATTTCCAATTTATCCAACCCACTTTCCATTGCCATTCGTTTTTTTTAATGCTTTCAATTATTGTCCAAGAAAGAATGCGTGACTAAGATAGTGACCACAGGTGCTTAGGCTACTATTTTATCATAAAAAAACAATGATTTCTATCCAGATATCCTGTGATTAACTGGTTGTTTTGAAATGATTTATTCTGAGTAATAATCATTGACTGAGGTTGCTCGATCCACCTGACCTCCTTTAAGGAACACATTTATGTAGTAGTGCAGCCCAATGTGCTTATCTGAGTATATCCCCATTGAGACTGAGGCCTGAGAGTAAGTCATGCTACTCTACATGGCAGCCCCTCCTGTATGTAGCCTGTCATCTCTCTACAGTGATGAAGATGTTCTTGTGTAGCACAAATGCCTCCATCCCTGTCCATTGCTCTGTTGCGAGATAAAAACATTCACACATAGCTGTGTCAGTTTAACACACCACCACATCAAGGTCACCAGGTGACACTGAACCCAACACACCATTCAGCCAGGGCCAGGGAATGGAACACTATGGCTCTTTGCAACATGCTATGTTGATGCTGGAGAGAACACTCACCAATACATTTCGTATATAAAAATAGTTGAAACTGTGTAGGGATAAGTGCCATGGAACCATACTGGAGGTCTGTCAGTCATGGTGGTATACATAAGAGGGGGAGTGTGCTGCCTGCTAGTCAGTGACAAACTCATTCCAAGAGACACTGCATGTGGTGTGGGAGGAAGTTTTGTGCTGCAGCTTTGACTGAAACTAACCTCCCTCCCCTCTCCCTCTCCTTCCCCTCAAAGTACCACAACTATTCAGAAAAGAGAATAAAGAAAACCTGAATAGAGGAAGAGAAAAAAATGGGGTCCCAAGGCGAGGGAAAAAAGAAAAACAATGAAAGAAAATAGGAATGAAAGGAAGCCAAAGAGAAAGAAAGAAAAGAAGGACAGAGAGAAGGAGGGGAGACAGAAAAAGAGAGAGAAAAGCATAGCGAAAAAGAAAAAGTATTGAATGTTGGAGTAGAAAGACGTTTCAGTGGAAATGCATTTTGAAGGAGAAAAACAAGGGAGGAACACATTAAAGGCTTTCTTACAGATTATATACAATGTTAAAATAGTCTGCTTATTCACAATAGAAATGCTTTCAACATTACATCTGCCAATAGAGTGTTTTTAGCATTATGGTATAAGACCACTAGTCACCAATGGCATTTTACATTGGATAGAACATATTGTATTAGCCTGTTCTAAGAACACAAGTAAGGTGCAACATCAACGTTTCTGATATGCCGCAGATCATATTGAACAGAGCGCAATACAGGTTTATGGGTAGCAGGTTGCTAGTAAAGATGGGTCTTCATTGACTTGTTCAAATTCTAGAAAACTTGAACATCACCATTTTAGTTTAGGCTAAATACCTTCAGCAGTCACATTTATATATATATATATATATATATATATATATTTTTTTTTTAAATACAAGGAAACTCAACTAATATACTGTATTTCTACATTTTACTGTAACACCATCAGCCTAATAGGCTTATACATTCTCTCAACTTCTCTGTGAGAAAAATGAAGTAGCTTGCCTTGAATAATCAAAACTAGGCCTATGTTCACATGAAAACACGATAACATAGTTATAAATATAATAATATATTGAAAAATAACTGTTGGGAAAGAAGGATGTGCTTTTCCCATGAGAAGATTATGCTATTTTTAAGAATTACAACCATCTGTGACTGACAAAATCAAATCCAAAGATTACATTCACAAAATGACTTATCTAGAAAAGATGGTGCCTGAAATACAATCACCCACTGAAAGGAGAACACTAGGCTATGTCTGATGGATAATCATGTGAGTGACCACATCGATCCATCCTCTTTCCATCTGACAGTGATAGTAACACTATTCATTTTTTATGTCTGTGTGTGGCCTTCATGAGGTTAACTCTACCCACAGACCCAAATGATGTCATGATCAAAAATCTGATACCGGATATCAGCAGCGCAATCTGTAATTGAAAAGACTGACCTTCTAGCTCTACCCTGGCAAAGTTGCACGTGATGAACAATAATAACAGTGTTGGCCAATATGGAGGATGGTGTTGACGAGAGGGCTGAGCTACACTTGTGATTTAAACCAAACGCCGATCCACATCCACTCCTCCTGTAATAGCACCAATTCGGTCCCAAAAATATCACACTTAGGACTGAATCAGAGATAGAGAGATCATAGTCTGGAGTTGTCGGTCTACTACACAGACACCTCTTGATGTTGGTCGTGTTGTCAACAATACTTTTTTTTTAAACTCACAAACACCAAAGCTGTAACATAAAATGTTGTCCACAAGCTAAACAGGCTAGTTCAGTACTGAGCCCTAGTGTGACGCATCCTCCTGATACATGCTATCTGAAATGTCTTATCCTTCATTACAGGCATACAGTGGGCTTCATGAGACTGAGAATGCGGAAGGGAAAGACAACATGAGGGCTACAGTTCCTGACTTAGGTATTTAGATACTCTAAAGCCCCACACAGATCAAACTGGAGGGCACAGTCAATGGTCTAAAAATATATAACAAATCAAATTAAAAGCAGCTGCAAGTAATCTCTTCCTTCGTTTGCTCTCGTTTGCTCTTCCTTCGTTTGCTATAGTTAATATTACAAAATGCCTTTCATACTCTCCAAACAGATCCTGAAATATCCCGTCTTTGGTCTGAGTGGGATAGACGATTTACTATGCTCAGGAATACACATTTCTGGACTAGGGTTCAACCCAGGACATCTTAGGGTCTAGTTTATTATGAATTATGTTAATTGAGATAACAAGGCTTTTTAAAAGTGCACTTTGCATAATTTTGCTCTAGGGGCACTCATGAGTAAAAAAGGGTACTCACAATTGTACATCATTGGACAGAAAAGGGAACACCTTTCAACAACCACACTAACCCCATCTTTCAGAAAGTGCCTCCCTGCACTTCGACTTACTTTCAAAACCCTTTGTATGTTCACCACATGCATTTTCTCTTAGTTGGTCACTATATAACAGTACCAGTCAAAGGTTTGGACACACCTACTCTTTCAAGGGTTTGTGTCTTGTCATGTGTTGCTCAGACTATATATATAGTTGAAGTCGGAAGTTTACATACACCTTAGCCAACTCCATTTAAACTCAGTTTTTCAAAATTCCTGACATTTAATCCCAGTAAAAATTCCCTGTCTTAGGTCAGTTAGGATCACCACTTTATTTTAAGAATGTGAAATGTCAGAATAATAGTAGAGAGAATTATTTATTTCATCACATTCCCAGTGGGTCAGAAGTTAACATACACTCAATTAGAATTTGGCAGCATTGCCTTTAAATTGTTTAACTTGGGTCAAACGTTTCAGGTAGCCTTCCACAAGCTTCCCACAATAAGTTGGGTGAATTTTGGCCCATTCCTCCAGACAGAGCTGGTGTAACTGAGTCCGGTTTGTAGGCCTCCTTGCTCGCACAGGCTTTTTCAGTTCTGCCCACATATTTTCGATAGGATTGAGGTCAGGGCTTTGTGATGGCCACTCCAATGCCTTGACTTTGTTGTCCTTAAGCCATTTTGGCACAACTTTGGAAGTATGCTTGGGGCCATTGTCCATTTGGAAGACCCATTTGTGACCAAGTATTAACTGCAGGAGGGACTGGTGTACTTCACAAAATAGATGGCATCATGAGGGAGAAAAATTATGTGGATATATTGACGCAACATCTCAATGATGTCTTGAGATGTTGCGTCAATATATCCACATAATTTTTCTCCCTCATGATGCCATCTATTTTGTGAAGTACACCAGTCCCTCCTGCAGCAAAGCATTCTCACAACATGATGCTGACACCCCCGTGCTTCATGGTTGGGATGGTGTTCTTCGGCTTTCAAGCCTCCTCCTTTTTTCTCCAAACATAATGATGGTCATTGTGGTCTAAAAGTTATATTTTTGTTTCATCATACCAGAGGATACTTCTCCAAAAAGTATGATCTTTGTCCCCATGTGCAGTTGCAAACCGTAGTCTAGCTTTTTTATGGCGGTTTCTAAAGCCATGACATCATTTATTTTTAAATTCCAAGCTGTTTAAAGGCACAGTCAACTTAGTGTATGTAAACCTCTGACCCACTGGAATTGTGATACAGTGAATTATCTTTTAAATAATCTGTCTGTAAACAATTGTTGGAAAAATTACTAGTATCATGCACGAAGTAGATATCCTAACTAATTTGCCAAAACTATAGTTTGTTAACTAGAAATTTGTGGAGTGGTTGAAAAATGAGTTTTAATGACTCCAAACTAAGTGTATGTAAACCTCCGCCTTCAACCGTATATATATATATATACACACACAGTTGAAGTCGGAAGTTTACATACACCTTAGCTAAGTACATTTAAACTCAGTTTTTCAATATTCCTGATGTTTAATCCTAGTAAATATTCCCTGTCTTAGGTCAGTTAGGATCACCACTTTATTTTAAGAATGTGAAATGTCTGAATAATAGTAGAGAGAATTATTTATTTATTCATGATTTACTATAGGAATTCTGGTATTAATATAACATTTCCCGTAGAATAAGTATTTTAGGGAGAATATACACCAATAGAGAAATACGTAGCAGAGGGTCGCTGGTTTCCGCATTACAGTTCTACCAAGTATTCATACAACTGACAGACTTGTATGAGCATTTTTTACTGCAACTAAGCGTATACAGTACATAATGTAATTAAGATTTCGTACAGTTCTAACCATAGGTGGGTACATAAGGTGCTCCATATCTGCAGGTAATCTGTCTATCTGGTCAAAATCACTGATACAGGTCCCCATCCACCCTCTGAGGATATGTATAAATTACTATTATGTCTCCAGATTAACCTAGATTCAAAGAAAGGATTTTAAATATTTGCTGTAGAATAACTACTTTTTGGAGAATACAAACCAATACAGCTACAGTTGAATTCGGAAGTTTACATACAGCTTAGCCAAATACATTTAAACTCAGTTTTTCACAATTCCTGACATTTAACCCTAGTAAACATTCCCTGTCTTAGGTCAATTAGGATCACCACTTTATTTTGAGAATGTGAAACATCAGAACAATAGTAGGGAGAAGGAATTATTTCTGCTTTTATTTCTTTCATCACATTCCCAGTGGTTCAGAAGTTTACATACACTCAATTAGTATTTAGTAGCATTGCCTTTAAATTGCTTAACTTGGGTCAAACGTTTCAGGTAGCCTTCCACAAGCTTCCCACAATAAGTTGGGTGAATTTTGACCCATTTCTCCTGACAGAGTTGGTGTAACGGAGTCAGGTTTGTAGGCCTCCTTGCTCGAAACACGCTTTTCACTTCTGCCCACAAATTTTCTATGGGATTGAGGTCAGGGCTTTGTGACGGCCACTCCAATACCTTGACTTTGTTGTCCTTTAGCCATTTTGCCACAACTTTGGAAGTATGCTTTGTATGCTTTGGAAGACCCATTTGCGACCAAGCTTTAACTGATGTCTTGAGATGTTGCTTCTATATATCCACATAATTGCCCTTCCTCATGATGTCATATGTTTTGTGAAGTGCACCAGTCCCTCCTGCAGCAAAGCATGCTCACAACATAATGCTGCCACCCCCATGCTTCACAGTTGGGATGGTGTTTTCGGCTTGCAAGCCTCTCCCTTTTTCCTCCAAACATAACGATGGTCATTATGGCCAAACAGTTCTATTTTTGTTTCATCAGACCAGAGGACATTTCTCCAAAAAGTATGATCTATGTCCCCATGTGCAGTTGCAAACCGTAGTCTGGCTTTTTTTAATGGTGGTTTTGGAGCAATGGCTTCTTCCTTGCTGAAAGGCCTTTCAGGCTATGTCTATATAGGACTCGTTGTACTGTGGCTATACATACTTCTGTACCTGTTTCCTCCAGAATCTTCACAAGGTCCTTTGTAGTTGTTCTGGGATTGATTTGCACTTTTCTCACCAAAGTATGTTCATCTCTAGGAGACAGAATGAGTCTCCTTCTTGAGCGGTATGACGGCTGTGTGGTCCCATGGTGTTTATACTTGCGTACTATTGTTTGTACAGATGAACGTGGTACCTTCAGGTGTTTGGAAATTGCTCCCAAGGATGAACCAGACTTTTTCTGAGGTCTTGGCTGATTTCTTTTGATTTTCCCATGATGTCAAGCAAAGTGGCACTGAGTTTGAAGGTAGGCCTTGAGACACATCCACAGGTACACTTCCAATTGACACAAATTATGTCAATTAACCTGTCAGAAGCTTCTAAAGCCATGACATCATTTTCTGGAATTTTCCAAGCTGTTTGAAGGCACAGTCAACTTAGTGTATGTAAACTTCTGATCCACTGGAATTGTGATACAGTGAATTATAAGTGAAATAATCTGTCTGTAAACAATTGTTGGAAAATTACATGCACAAAGTAGATGTCCTAACCAACTTGCCAAACTATAATTTGTTAACACGAAATTTGTGGAGTGGGTGAAAAACAAGTTTTAATGACTCCAACCTAAGTGTATGTAAACTTCCGACTTCAACTTTATATATATATATAAATATGGCTACTTTGCTACTTTGAATTATCAAAAATAAATAAATATATTTAGATTTTTTAACACTTTTTTGTAGTAAAAATATAGAAAAACCCTCTTATTTATTTATTTAACCTTTATTTAACTAGCCAAGTCAGTTAAGAACAAATTCTTATTTACAATGACGGCCTACTAACGGGGGCTGGGATTAAAAAGTATGTATATATATATATATAGGCTTAGGTTGGAGTCATTAAAACTTGTTTTTCACCCACTCCACAAATTTCGTGTTAACAAATTATAGTTTGGCATATATATATAGATAAAAAGTATCTATCTATATATATATATATATATATATATATATATATAGATACTTTTTAATCCCAGCCCCCGTTAGTAGGCCGTCATTGTAAATAAGAATTTGTTCTTAACTGACTTGGCTAGTTAAATAAAGGTTAAATAAATAAATAAGAGGGTTTTTCTATATTTTTACTACAACAAAGTGTTAAAATATATTTATTTATTTTTGATAATTCAAAGTAGCCACCCTTCGCCATGATGACAGCTTTGCACACTCTTGGCATTCCCTCAACCAGCTTTTCCAACAATCTTGAAGGAGCTCCCACATATGCTGAGCACTTGTTGGCTGCTTTTATTTCAATCTGTGGGCCAATTAATCCCAAACCATGTAAATTGGGTTAAGGTTGGGTGGCTGTGCAGGCCAGGTCATATTATGCAGCAATCCATCACTCTCCTTCTTGGTGAAATAGCCCTTACACATCCTGGAGGTGAGTTTGGTCATTGTCCTGTGGAAAAATAAATTATAGTCTCTCTCAGCGCAAACCAGGTGGGATGGCGTATCGCTGCAGAATGCTGTGAAAGCCATGCTGTTTACGTGTGCATTGAATTCTAAATAAATTACTGACAGTGTCACCAGCAAAGCACCCCCACACCATCACACCTCCTCCTCCATGCTTCACGGTGGGAACCACACATGCCGATATCATCCGTTCACCTACTCTGCGTCTCACAAAGACATGGCGGTGGAACCAAAAATCTCAAATTTGGACACAGACTAAAGGACAGATTTCCACCGGTCTAATGTCCATGACTTGTGTTTCTTGGCCCAAGCAAGTCTCTTCTTATTATTGGGGTCATATAGTAGTGGTTTCTTGGCAGCAATTCGACCATGAAGGCCTGATTCACCCAGTCTCCTCTGAACAGTTGATGTTGAGATGTCTGTTACTTGAACTCTGTGAAGTATTTATTTGAGCTGCAATTTCTGAGGCTGGTAACTCTAATGAACTTATCCTCTGCAGCAGAGGTAACTCTGGGTCTTCCTTATCTGTGGCGGTCCTCATGAGGGCCAGTTTCATCATATCGCTTGATGGTTTTTGCGACTGAACTTGAAGACACTTCCAAAGTTCTTGAAACTTTCCAGATAGACTGACGTTCATGTCTTCAAGTAATGATGGACTGTAATTTCTCTTTGCTTATTTGAGCTGTTCTTGCCACAATATGGACTTCGTCTTCTACTAAATATGGCTATCTTCTGTATACCACCCCACCCTTGTCACAACACAACTGATAGGCTCAAATGCATTAAGAACGAAAGAAATTCCACAATTTAACTTGACAAAGCACACATGTTAATTGAAATGCATTCCTGGTGCCTACGTCATGAGGCTGGTTGAGAGAATGCCAAGAGTGTGCAAAGCTGTCATCTAATTTGAAGAATCTCAAATATAAAAAATATGTTGAATCTCAAATATCAAATAGAAAAAGTGTATATTTGTTTAACGTATGTGTTATTTCATCATTTGGATGCCTTCACTATTATTCTACAATGTAGAAAATAGTAAAAATAAAGAAGAACACTGGAATGAGTAGGTGTCCAAACTTTTGACTGGTACTGTATGTAATGTTGTATGTTTTATTTATTCATTTTATGGATTCCAGGACTCCCTAGAAAACAGTAGCACATGTTACTGAGTGGACTATTGCTGGCTAAATAAATAAATAATTGGCATAACTATCTCACTTCAGACGCCAATGCTGCAAATTGAAGGGTTAGCATGTAGCTTGACTGTCGGACTCAAAACAAGGTCATTCTAGTTCCAAGGTAATCACACTTAAGGGAAATTGACTCCATAGGCTTTTAACAGCCCAAAGGTCATCCATCCATCCATTTGAGTTGTTTCATCTTACTGTCCAAAGGCATTGAATGCTGCCGGCTATACACTCGTATCCCCCGTGGACCGGTTCGTACATAAAACATTCTCCATCCAGGCTGCAAATGCATCAATTTCCTCCTTAATTCATTTTAATGGCGAGAATGCAGGAAATAAAATTGGAAAATATGCATACTTCCTTTACAAAACACAATTTTTCCACCACCATGCAAATGGAGTCGACAGAGAGGGCCACCTTGTTTTCTGTCCTTAGGAAACTTCACAGTATTTAGTTATGTATTATTTCTTACATTGTTAGCCCAGAAAATCTTCAGTGTTATTACATACAGCCGGGAAGGATTATTGGATATCAGAGCGACATCAATTTACCAGCACTACCACCAGGAATATGACTTTCCCAAAGCGGATCCTTTGTCCGAACCACCCAGCACATCTGAACTGATTCCAGTGGCTGACCCAAAACAACGTCGCCGCAGAACAGGTAGACGGAGCGGCTTTCTGGTCAGACTTCAGAGGCGCGCACACCACCCACCACTTCCGAGTATATTACTCGCTAATGTCCAGTCTCTAGATAACAAGATAGACAAAATTTGAGCAAGAGTTGCTTTCCAGAGACATCAGGGATTGCAACATACTCTGTTTCACGGAAACATGGCTCTCTTGGGATATGCTGCCAGAGTCGGTACAGCCACCGGGATTCTTTGTGCGTCGTGCCCGACAGAAATAAACATCTCTCCGGGAAGAAGGAGGGTGTGGGTGTATGTTTCATGATAAATGATTAATGGTGTAATTGTAACAACATACAGGAACTAAAGTCCTTTTGTTCACTTGATCTAGAATTCCCCACAAACAAACGCCAACCGTATTATCTCCCAAGAGAATCCTCATTGGTTATTGTCACAGCCGTGTATATCCCCCCTCAAGCCGATACCATGACGGCCCTCAAGGAACTTCACTGGACTTTATGCAAATTGGAAACCATATATCCTGAGGCTGCATTTATTGTAGCTGGGGATTTCAACAAAGCACATTTGAGAACAAGGATACCTAAAGTCTATCAGTATATGGATTGTAGTACCTGCGGTGGCAAAACTCTGGATCACTGCTACTCTAACTCCCGAGATGCATACAATGCTCTCACCCGCCCTCCCTTTGGCAAATCTGAATACGACTCAATTTTGCTCATCCCTTCCTATAGGCAGAAACTCAAACAGGATGTACCCGTGATGGACTATTCAACGCTGGTCTGACCAATCGGAATCCATGCTTCAAGACTGTTTCGATCATGCGGAAGGGGACATGTTCCGGGTAGCCTCAGAAAATAATATCGATTTATATGCTGATTCGGTGAAAGAGTTAATAAGGAAGTGCAAAGGAGATGTTGTACCCACCGTGACTATTAAAACCTACCCTAACCAGAAGACGTAGATAGATGGCAGCATTCGTGCAAAGCTGGAAGTGCGAACCACCGCATTTAACCATGGAAAGTTGACTGGGAATATGGCCGAATACAAACAGTGTAGTTATTCATTCTGCAAGGCAATCAAACAAGCGAAATGTCAGACACAAGATGTATGTAGCAGGGTCTACAGATAATCATGGACTACAAAAAGAAAACCAGCCACGTCACCGACATCTTGCTTCCAGACAAACGAAACACCTTCTTTGCCAGCTTTGAGGATAATACAGTGCCACCGACACGGCCAGCTACCAAGGACTGTGGGCTCTCCTTGTCCATGGCCGACGTGAGTAAGACATTTAAACGTGTTAACCTTCGAAAGGCTGTCGGCACAGATGGTATCTCTAGCCGCGTCCTCAGAGCATGCGCAGACCAGCTGGCTGGTATGTTTACGGACATATTCAATCTCTCCCTATCCCAGTCTGCTGTCCCCACATCCCACCATTGTTCCTGTACCCAAGAAGGCAAAGGTAACTGAACTAAATGACTATCGCCTCATAGCACTCACTTCTGTCATCATGAAGTGCTTTGAGAGACTAGTCAAGGATCATATCAGCACCACCTTACCTGTCACCCTAGGCCCACTTCAATTTGTGTACCGCCCCAATAGCTCCACAGACCATGCAATCGCCATCACACTGCCCTATCCCACCTGGACAAGAGGAATACCTATGCAAGATTGCTGCTCATTGACTACAGCTCAGCATTCAACAGCATAGTACCCTCCAAGTTCATCATTAAGCTAGAGGCCCTGGGTCTCAACACCGCCCTGTGCAATTAGGTCCTGTACTTCCTGACAGGCCACCCGCCGTTTTGTAAAGGAAGGAAACAACATCTCCAGTTCGCTGATCCTCAACACTGGGGCCCCAAAAGGGTGCGTGCTCAGCTCCTTCCTGTACTCCCTGTGTGGCCATGCACGCCTCCAACTCAATCATCAAGTTTGCAGACAACACAACAGTTGTAGGCTTGATTACCAACAATGACGAGACAGTCTATAGAGAGGAGGTGAGGGCACTTGGTGTGGTGTCAGGAAAACAACCTCTCATTCAACGTCAACAAAACAAAGGAGATGATCGTAGACTTCAGGAAACAAGAGATGGAGCACATCCCTATCCACATCGACGGGACAGTAGTTGGAGAAGGTGAAAAGTTTTAAGTTCCTCGGCGTACACATCACGGACAGACTGAAATGGGCCACCTACACAGACAGTGTGGCGAAGAAGGCGCAACAACATCTCTTCAACCTCAGGAGGCTGAAGAAATATGACTGATCACTTAAAACCCTCACAAACTCTTACAGATGCACAATTGAGAACATCCTGTCAGGCTGCATCATCGCCTGGTACGGCAACTGCACCGCCTATAACCGCAGGGCTCTCCAGAGGGTGGTGCGTTCTGCACAACGCATCACCAGGGGCAAACTACCTGCCCTCCAGGACACCTACAGCACCCAATGTCACAGGAAGGCCAAAAAAGATCATGGACAACAGCCACCTGAGCCACTGCCTGTTCACCCCTCTACCATCCAGAAGGCGAGGTCAGGACAGGTGCATCAAAGCTGGGACCGAGGGAGGCATTCTTCCTCTCAAACCACATGACCTTTGTTTTGGAGATGTTCAGAACATGGTTAAGGGCAGAGAAAGCTTGCTGGACACTAAGAAAGCTTTGTTGTAGTGTTCAACACAAAATCTGGGGAGGGGCAAGCTGAGTATAAGACTGTATCATCTGCATATAAGTGGACAAGAGAGCTTCCTACTGCCTGAGCAATGTTGTTGATGTAAACTGAGAAGATGGTGGGGCCTAGCATCGAGCCTTGGGGTACTCCCTTGGTGACAGGCATATGTTCTGACTTTACAGATTGCACTCTTTGAGAGAGGTAGTTAGCAAACCAGGCCAAAGACCCCTCAGAGACACCAATACTCCTTAACCGACCCACACGCATGGAATGGTCTACCGTATCAAAAGCTTTGGCCAAATCAATAAAGATAGCAGTACAACATTGCTTAGAGTCAAGGGCCGTGGTAAAATAATTTTGAACCTTTAAGGTTGCAGTGACATCCATAACCAGAGTGGAAAACTGTTATTGACAATCATTGATACAATTACCATGTTTACTGACTGGTATGAAATGTATTGATATGGATAGGTTATGCATTAGCTTTATAAGCAATACATTAGAAATGTTAGGCTTTCAAGTTAACATAGCTAGTTTTATAGGCCTACCTTTAAACAACATATCACCCATCTTTGGATAGGTTTGTCCAAGAAGGGCAGAGTCTGGTCCAGACTGTCAGGCTCAATGGGTCTCACCTGTGTGGTACAAAACAAAACAGATTTCGAATCCCAAGTAATATCAGGATTGTTGGTGTTTAGAGGCACCTGATAGCTTGCCATCTTAGCACCTATACTAAAGATGTTGTTTACTGACGCTGAACCGAGGTAGCCTAGTCTAATCTATCACCTACCAAAGTTTGTGTTGACAAACAACTGTCTCCCGCCAACTGATGATGTGATGGCTGCATAGCTAGGTCAACAAGTTAGGACACCAAACGATTTCCAACAACTATTCTCAGAGTTCACACATCTGACACTTAGTCTTGGGAATAAAAATATGAGTTTAAAGTATGTATTTTCACATGAATTGGTAGCAACATTTGCTAGCTAGCAGTCGCATAACGATAATAATCTGGGAAACCCAGAACCAAACGACATATAAACCCCAAAACCAGCTAGTGGATTTGGTTCTGAGGGGGAGTTGAAATGTTTGGCCTATTAAGTGATTGTCAATTTTGTTAAGGATGTTAGCTAGGGAGACACTATCAAAGACAACAAATTACTTGTTGTAACTTTGCCTGTGCCAAAAGTTTGCTTTTTGCGGGTCTCGAGGAATTTGGTCGCTTTGTTCAGAATGCGTACAAAGAAAAGCTGTCAAGTTTACGTGTTCGAAAAATGTATTAGCAGTGTTTCTATACCCAGAGGAGCAACATCGCAAGCCTTCCGGGAACGCTTGCGAAACAGACAAGTGGGGGTTTGAGAAGTCAATGAGAGAAGTGAAAAATGATTCCTTAGTTGTTAATTTTCTCGAAATCTAACGGCACAACCTAGATTCGAGACGATGTCTTAACTTATTATTCCAACTTTGTGAAAGTGACAAACTAACACGTTTACATTTTTGTCAAAAACAACTTTATATGGAAGTAGTGCCGTTGAGCACATGCTGACCAGACCAGACACGTCTCGTGTGCGAGCGTTGCAAAATAAATGTAGAAATCCGTGTTATTCAATTATTTCACCCACCCTGCTCGCGCGAGAAGTCGCTTCTATTTGTGACGCAGATCTTGCTGCAAGTCCTCCCTCTCCCATCTCCTCATTGGTTTATAGAAGCAGGTACCCATGTGCCATCTTTGAAAGATGAAACTTTTGCCGGTTGTGGTGGTAATATCATGAAAGTGTAGATGCCAATCACCATATAAATTCAAAGATGAAAAAGCCTGGAAGGAGGAGAGATGACTAGAAACGATTCGATTGGCCGTTTTATGTGTGGATTAATTGTCGGAGAAGAGAACCTTGTGCATTTCAGGTAAAAGAACAACTCAATGTTTATATCCCAGGACAAATTAGCTAGCAACAGCAAGCTAGCTAAATAGGACAAATTAGCTAGCAAGTGCAAGCTAACTAGCTAAATTGCCATACATGTTTCATGCTTTTCGACCTGTCCCCAAAGTAATGTCATTGGTTCAGAGTTTGTTTGGATATTTTAACCTGCGTGTCGTAATGCGTTTGGTGTAGGGGGACAAAATACATTTATGCACGATGGCGCACATGTGCAGGCGGTTTGGGTTCCGTGTTAGACTGGGTGAATTGCTTCTAAGCATGAGTTTAGCTTGCCAACGTCACCATGACATCGACCACAAGTGTGATCGGGGATTTCGATTGGAGAAGCAGTTTTAGCCAATCATCAAATTGTACTGTCTTTGACGTAACGTTTTTTATTTATTTTACTTGGCAAGTCAGTTAAGAAGAAATTCTTATTTTACAATGACGGCCTACCCCGGGCGACACTGGGCCAATTGTGCACGCCCCTATGGGACTCCCAAACACGGCCGGTTAGGCACTGAGATGCAGTGGCTTAGACCGCTGCGCCACTCTGGAGGGGTAACGTTACTGGGGCTGAACTGGGCCCACTTTTTGGTTTGAAGGAGCGTATGGGTCGGTGCACAATGCAACAACTTATATAGTAAATCATTGCAAAAAAAAAGAGTCCTAAATGCGATTCGAACACATGTGTGATTGATAATGATACGTCAAATGCTAGCACTCTCTTCAGCTAGTAGGTTCTCATAAGCTGATTCAGTACCAAGCCACTGACTGAGAACAGCGTTTTAATAATTAAAGTGAAGTTACACTACTCTAAAGAGTAGGTCTACTACAGCATAAAGTAACAATGTTTCTAGACAGATAGTCAACGTTACTTTGATCGAATTCACCAACATTAATAACGACCTCTGTGACTTCAACCTCTCTCCATGTAGAATTACACATTCCCGGACGTCATTATCTGAAGTGAAATTGAAAATCCAGCAGATGGCGCAGGAACTCCGTTCAAGATATGCAGGTTGGGTGCTTGCCTTGATTTGATATGAATATGGATTTTGTGCAGTAGTAGATTCAGTAGATTATATACATGTCAAGTGATTGTCCACATTTAATATTTAAGCATATTTTGAAGCAAATACAGTATTTGTTTACAAATGATGAAGTAAGCTTAATTTCAAGCTTATGATTAATTTATACAATTAATTATTCAATCAATATGAATTAAAACCAATGATCAGCAGTAGCCTACAAATTTCAGATTGCACCTTGAATCAGTCTATGTGTAGAAATAGAATAATCATGCAATGTTTTTATGGTTTTCATCAATTCGTTTTTTGTATTATGGGTAAATGAAGTTGTTTCCCCTGAATGCTGCCGGGACCGGGAGGCTGCGCTGACAGGAGTAGGCTATGTGCTCAGACCAGTCAATGAGCCTGTCAATGATCCAGAAAGTCATGCCCAGGCAGCCGTGTGTTGAATTTAGTCCTAACATTTTAGAACGAGTGCCATTTGCACTCTTATGAATCGACTGAATAACCAAAATAACATATTGATTGATGGCACATTCAGGGTGCTAAAACGTTTTTATATATATGACAGTGGAACCTTTGTACATTTTTTGTAGATTGCAACATAACCAGCACAAGTACAGCTCGTCACCAAGGTGAATCTTAGTGAAAGGATTTTAGTGGCTGATGAAGTGTGTGTGTATTTGCCAAAATGGTCAAGTCTTCTTACAAGATTCCTAAATTCTCTCCCCGTAGGTGGGCTCCGGAGAGTGGGGACTTGATACATAGTAGACAGTTATTGCATTGAGATGATGCTGATATTCTATAGTCCAGCTCATTTAGGTGAGATCTGATTTCTTCCTAATGTCATTGTATTCCGGAACTGTACGATATGACAAGACTATATCCAAATAAGCATCTCCTTCACTTATCTTACCCTCTGACTCTCTAATTAGTTATCCCTTTAAATGTTCCCACAGAGGTCATAAAGTGGAGTGAACATGTTTTTCTTGTAAATTGTAATCACCACCACAAATTATTTGTTTGTGGTGTAACTTTATGACTGTGAAGCAATTATTGTTTTAATGATATACAAATTAACTTCCACAAGGGAACGGAAATCGACAAGAAAATAAGAGCCACCTGTTTCTACATTTTACCTCAAGCAGGCATACCTTCCTACTGGGCCCTTTTGCCAAAATAGCTTTGTTTTGGAAGGTTGAGCTAATTCCACTTTGAGGTTGTGCCCTGATGTGGTTGTGGTTGACCAGTAGGGGGATCTCTATCCACCATATTCTTACTACTGTAAATCAGAAGACAATATACAGTAACAACAACTGTTGGTCTTATCCACAGGTGGTTTACTTGTTTTGAACAGTAGTATGGAAGCACACACACCACATATTCCCATTTGAAGACTTGTTGAAGGCTTACTGTAAAAAATTACTTCCTGGGTCAAAAGCGTAGTAAGAAGTAAATCGTTTTAGACTAGAGGATAAACCGATAAAAGCATGGTTAAGTCAAGTTGCAGCTTCACACCTGAAACATCCTAATCAATTCATCCAGAACCCATGGGGAGGAACATTAGGACAATTGCTTTGGCTTCATCTACAAAGCTTCCCAGTTAGAAAGAGAACTTTGTGCTCAATGATGAATGTGTGTGAGAAGGCTTTAGTATACATGACACACAGCTGAGACTGAAATGGAACACATGAGGAAGTTCAGGGGTTGAAAATGAATTGGTCTCCCCCTCTGCTCACATTATACAGCGCTGCTTGATAAAGTGAGCCCTACTAACCTCAATAGCAATGTGCAGGACCAGGACACATGCAAAATACTTACCATTTTATGTTAGGCCCAATGTGCCGCAAAATATTACATTGATCATTAACCCCAAATTTGGGCTGAGATTGGCTGTGTTAAAGTTGCCTAGCTGTACTGCTGCTCTTTGTGATGTCATAACCTGTAGCTCCCAGCTGTGCAGGTGCAGACGTGTCCTGGCCATGACTTTAATGTTGATTTACCTCCCAGATTCAAATGAGAGCCAGCTGTACACTACACTTCCTTCAGGCTGAAGTTCCAAACCCAGTGGAATATTTATGATCACTGACACTGCTGCAGGTGTTTTTATGACTAGTTAGACTGGTAGTAAACAGGAAGGTTGTTGAGTATAAAATGAACTGATCAGGTGGAAAACATTTGCCACAAGGGGAAAATGACATAGCAATAGGAAAACCTGGGTCTCATTTGAAGTTGTGGGTTTTGTAAGTCAATCCAGAGTCCTCATTAAAAATGGGCATCTAGACATCAAATCACGTTTTATTGGTCACATACACATGTTTAGCAGATGTTATTGTGGGTGTAGTGAAATGCTTGTAAATCATTCGAAAGCACAGATGAAGGTATAGAAGCTGAAACGTATGCTTCTTTTTTTTGTACAGCACTTTCGTATGACTTTCACCTTTATTGTTTGGAGCATAGATTAAATTAAATGGATAGTTCCCCCGTCAAAACATGTTATAAACACCTTTGGCAACTATTACAGCTGTGAGTTTTTTGGGGTAAGTCTCTAAGAGCTTTGCATACCTGGATTGTGCAATATTTGCCCATTATTCTTTAAAACATTGTTCAAGCTCTGTCAAGTTGGTTGTTGATCATTGCTAGACAGCCAAGTCTTGACATATATTTTCAAGCAGATTTAAATCAAAACTGTAAGTAGGCCACTCAGGAACATTCAATATTGTCTTGGTAAGCAACTCTAGTGTAGATTTGGCCTTGTGTATTGTCCTGCTGAAAAGTGAATTGGAAAGCAGACAATTAATACATGCTAAATCAGTTCTAATTTTGTCTACAGCCTTATTCTAAAATTGATTAAATTAAATGTTTTCCTCCTCAATCTACACACAATACCTCATGATGACAAAGTGAAAACAGGTTTTTAGACATTTTCGCAGAAACATTTTTTGTTGAAATAACTTATTTACATAAGTATTCAGACACTTTGCTATGAGACTCGAAATTGAGTTCAGGTGCATCCTGTTTCCATTGATCATCCTTGAGATGTTTTTACAACTTGATTGGAGTCCACCTGTGGTAAATTAAATTGATTGGACATGATTTGGAAAGGCACACACCTGTCTATATAAGGTCCCACAGTTGACAGTGCATGTCAGAGTACAAACCAAGCCATGAGGTTGAAGGAATTGCCTGTAGAGCTCACAGACAAGATTGTGTTGAGGCACAGATCTGAGGAAGGGTACCAAAAAATGTCTGCAGCATTGAAGGTCCCTAAGAACACAGTGGCCTCCATCATTCTTAAATGGAAGAAGTTTGGTACCACCAATACACTTCCTATAGCTGGCTGCCTGGCCAAACTCCTCAGTAAAAGGCATGACCGCCCGCTTGGAGTTTGCCAAAAGGCACCTAAGGACTCTCACGACCACTCCAATTTATGACCTCTGTGGGAACATTTAAAGGGCTAACTAATTAGACAGTCGGATAGAATCATGTAGTAACCAAAAAAGTGTTAAACAAATCAAAATAATTTGATATCCTTCAAAGTAGCCACACTTTGCCTTGTCGCAAAGTGTGGCTACTTTGAAGAAAAACAAATCTCTAAATATATTTTATAAGTACTTTTTGGTTACTACATGATTCTGTGTTATTTCATAGTTTTAATGTCTTCACTATTATTCTACAATGTATAAAATAGTAAAAATAAAGAAGACCCCATATATATATATATATATATATATATATATATATATATATATATATATATATATATATACACACACACACACACACACACACACACACACACACACAGTTGAAGTTGGAAGTTTACATACACTTAGGTTGGAATCATTAACACTCCACACATTTCTTGTTAACAAACTATAGTTTTGGCAAGTCGGTTAGGAGATCTAATTTGTCATGACACAACTCATTTTTCCAACAATTGTTTAGACAGATTTAATTCACATATAATTCACTGTATCACAATTCCAGTGGGTCAGTAGTTTACAAACACATAGTTGACTGTGACTTTAAACAGCTTGGAAAATTCCAGAAAATGATGTCATGGCTTTAGAAGCTTCTGATAGGCTAATTGACATAATTTGAGTCAATTGGAGGTGTACCTGTGGATGTATTTCAAGGCCTACCTTCAAACTCAGTGCCTCTTTGCTTGACATCATGGGAAAATCAAAAGAAATCAGCCAAGACCTCAGAAAAAAAAATTGTAGACCTCCACAAGTCTGGTTCATCCTTGGGAGCAATTTCCAAACGCCTGAAGGTACCACGTTCATTTCATCTGTACAAACAATAGTACGCAACTATAAATACCATGGGACCACGCAGCTGTCATACCGCTCAGGAAGGAGACGCGTTCTGTCTCCTAGCGTGTATGTAAACTTCTGACCCACTGGGAATGTGATGAAAGAAAGAAAAGCTGAAATTAATAATTCTCTCTACTATTATGCTGACATTTCACATTCTTAAACTAAAGTGGTGATCCTAACTGACCTAAGACAGGGATTTTTTACTAAGCTTAAATGTCAGGAATTGTGAAAAACTGAGTTTAAATGTATTTGGCTAAGTTGTATGTAAACTTCCGACTTCAACTGTACATTGCTCAGAGTGGCATTGACTAGAATACAGTATATACATATGAAATTAGTCAAACATAAGAGTTATTTCAGCTTTCATTTCTTTCATCACATTCCCAGTGGGTAAGAAGTTTACATACACTCAATTAGTATTTGGTAGCATTGCCTTTAAATGGTTTAACTTGGCTCAAACGTTTCAGGTAGCCTTCCACAAGCTTCCCACAATAAGTTGGGTTCATTTTGGCCCATTCCTCCTGACAGAGCTGGTGTAACTGAGTCCGGTTTGTAGGCCTCCTTGCTCGCACATGCTTTTTCAGTTCTGCCCATAATTTTTTAAAAATAAGATTGAGGTCAGGGCTTTGTGATGGCCACTCTAATACCTTGACTTTGTTGTCCTTAAGCCATTTTGCCACAAGTTTGGAAGTATACTTGGGGTCATTGTCCATTTGGAAGACCCAAGCTTTAACTTCCTGAATGATAACTTGAGGTGTTGCTTCAATATCTACATTTTCCTCCTTCATGATGCCATCTATTTTGTGAAGTGCACCAGCCCCTCCTGCAGCAAAGCACCCCTACAACATGATGCTGCCACCCCATGCTTCGCGGTTGGGATGTTTTTCTTCGGCTTGCTAGCCTCCCCCTTTTTCCTCCAAACATAATGATGGTGATTATAGCCAAACAGTTCTATTTTTGTTTCATCAGACCAGAGGACCTTTCTCCAAAAAGTAAGATCTTTGTCCCCATATGCAGTTGCAAACTGTAGTCTGGCTTATTTTATGGCAGTTTTGGAGCAGTGGCTTCTTCCTTGCTGAGTGGCCTTTCAGGTTATGTCTATAGAACTCGTTTTACTGTGGATATAGATACTGGAGGAAACAGGTACAAAGGTATCTTAACAAGGTCTTTTGCTGCTGTTCTGGGATTGATTTGCACTTTTCTCACCAAAGTATGTTCATCTCTAGGAGACAGAATGAGTCTCCTTCTTGAGCGGTATGACGGCTGCGGGGTTCAATGGTGTTTATACTTGCATACTATTGTTTGTACAGATGAACGTGGTACATTCCGGTGTTTGGAAATCGCTCCCAAGGATGGACCAGACTTGTGGAGGAGGTCTGCAATTTGGCTGATATCTTTTGATTTTCCCACGATGTCAAGCAAAGAGGCACTGAGTTGGAAGGTAGGCCTTGAAATACATCCACAGGTATACCTCCAATTGACTCAAATGATATCAATTAAACTATCAGAAGCTTCTAAATCCACAACATTTTCTGTAATTTTCCAAGCTGTTTAAAAGCACAGTCAATTTAGTGTATGTAAACTTCTGACCCACTGAAATTGTGATATAGTGAATTAATTATAAGTGAAATAATCTGTCTGTAAACAATTGTTGGAAAAATGACTTGTGTCATGCACAAAGTAGATGTCCTAACTGACTTGCCAAAACTATAGTTTGTTAACAAGAAATTTGTGGAGTGGTTGAAAAAAACGAGTTTTAATGACTCCAGCCTAAGTATGTAATACTTAGTAAGTATTTGATAAAGCAGAACTTAATATTTGGTACAGAAACATTTGTTTGCAATTACAGAGATCATACGTTTCCTGTAGTTCTTGACCAGGTTTGCACACACTGCAGCAGGGATTTTGGCCCACTCCTCCATACAGACCTTCTCCAGATCCTTCAGGTTTCGGGGCTCTCGCTGGGCAATACGGACTTTCAGCTCCCTCCAAAGATTTTCTATTGGGTTCAGGTCTGGAGACTGGCTAGGCCACTCCAGGACCTTGAGATGCGTCTTACGGAGCCACTCCTTAGTTGCCCTGGCTGTGTGTTTCTGGAAGTCCCAGCCACGACCCATCTTCAATGCTCTTACTGAAGAAATACATGGCGAGGAATGTATTGTATTGAATACATGGTGAGGAAAAATCTCGCGATACATGGCCCCATCCATCCTCCCCTCAATACGGTGCAGTCGTCCTGTCCCCTTTGCAGAAAAGCATCCCCAAAGAATGATGTTTCCACCTCCATGCTTCACGGTTTGGATGGTGTTCTTGGGGTTGTACTCATCCTTCTTCCTCCAAACACGGCGAGTGGAGTTTAGACCAAAAAGCTCTATTTTTGTCTCATCAGACCACTTGACCTTCTCCCATTCCTCCTCTGGATCATCCAGATGGTCATTGGCAAACTTCAGACGGGCCTGGACATGCGCTGCCTTGAGCAGGGGGACCTTGCGTGTGCTGCAGGATTGTAATCCATGACGGTAATCCATGATCCATTAGTGTGTTACTAATGGTTTTCGTTGAGACTGTGGTCCTAGCTGTCTTCAGGTCATTGACCAGGTCCTGCCGTGGAGTTCTGGGCTGATCCCTCACCTTCCTCATGATCATTGATGCCCCACGAGGTGAGATCTTGTATGGAGCCCCAGCCCGAGGGTGATTGACCGTCATCTTGAACTTCTTCCATTTTCTAATAATTGCGCCAACAGTTGTTGCCTTCTCACCAAGCTGCTTGCCTATTGTCCTGTAGCCCATCCCAGCCTTGTGCAGGTCTACAATTTTATCCCTGATGTCCTTACACAGCTCTCTGGTCTTGGCCATTGCGGAGAGGTTGGAGTCTGTGTGATTGAGTGTGTGGACAGGTGTCTTTCATACAGGTAACGAGTTCAAACGGGTGCAGTTAATACAGGTAATGAGTGGAGAACAGGAGGGCTTCTTAAAGGAAAACTAACACGTCTGTGAGAGCCGGAATTCTTACTGGTTGGTAGGTGATCAAATACATATGTCGTGCAATAAAATGCAAATTAATTACTTAAAAATCATACAATGTGATTTTCTGGATTTTTGTTTTAGATTCCGTCTCTCACAGTTGAAGTGTACCTATGATAAAAATAAATTTTCAGACCTCTACATGCTTTGTAAGTAGGAAACACTGCTGATTTTGCAGGTTATCAAATACTTGTTCTCCCCACTGTATCTGGTACACTTATTAAGTGTTTCCACTGTTCCATATGGTCAGACAATTATAATATTGTGATCTAACCGTTTGGCACACATAATACTCACGGAACGCTTGCACCAATACCCACCTATTCTGGATCTCCAGTAGTTTCCACAACTAAGTCAAATGTCTTTCACAGATCTGACTTCCCCTTTCCCTCCTGAGCAATATGTAAACATTCACCCGTTTCGAGTTTCTTTTTCACGTCCTCCGCATCCATTTTGCTGTCACGTGTTAGTGTGTTAGGAGTTTGTTATAACCAATTTATTGATGTGATTGAGATAGGCTATAGGCCAGGCCCTATTGGTGACATGCATGCGATGCTTACATGTTTCACATAAAGAGAGCAAGGGTTGAAGGAATATGAAATGTTTTTCCTAAACAAATTAAGAATTTCGGTAACAGAACTTTTCAGTCAGAAACAAGAAACGAAATGGCTGTAATTATGTTGCAGCTTCAGCACGGACAGCGCAATAAACACTTGTTGTGCTGTGATGCCTATTCGCTGCAGCAGGGAGGAGAGCAAGACAACGAGCGCCAGTCAGACAGGCAGTCGCTGTCATTTTTGTTAACATGGTGTGACCATTGGGCTCTTAAGTCATTTGTTTGTCTTAATTATTTCAATCAAACAGTGTGCTTAAAACATCAGTACCTATGTAATTGTTTTTATTCAAACACAGGGTGTGTCTGTCTATATATGGGAAAATTATTTTAAACAAGAACAGGACGACTCGGTCAACCAAGATTTTCTTTAGTCGGGACAACCCTAGGACCATTACCCTGAATTTGAAATATAGACCTGCATATGTAAGAGTGTATAGACATGCAGACCCAGAATTTCAGGAGGGATAGCAAAGCCATCAGGGTGTGATGACAGGAAATGTTCTGTAGGTAGCCTTCTGCTGTTGATACTGGCCTGGACAGACCAAATCAAATTGATTTATATAGCCCTTCGTACATCAGCTGATATCTCAAAGTGCTGTACAGAAACCCAGCATAAAACCCCAAACAGCAAGCAATGCAGGTGTAGAAGCACGGGGGCTAGGAAAAACTCCCTAAAAAGGCCAAAACCTAGGAAGAAACCTCGAGAGGAGCCAGGCTATGTGGGGTGGCCAGTACTCTTCTGGCTGTGCCGGGTGCAGATTATAACAGAACATGTTCAAATGTTCATAAATGACCAGCATGGTCAAATAATAATAATCACAGTAGTTGTCGAGGGTGCAACAGGTCAGCACCTCAGGAGTAAATGTCAATTGGCTTTTCATAGCCGATCATTGAGAGTATCTCTACCGCTCCTGCTGTATCTAGAGAGTTGAAAACAGCAGGTCTGGGACAGGTAGCACGTCCGGTGAACAGGTGAGGGTTCCATAGCCGCAGGCAGAACAGTTGAAACTGGAGCAGCAGCACGGCCAGGTGGACTGGGGACAGCAAGGAGTCATCATGCCAGGTAGTCCTGAGGCATGGTCCTAGGGCTCAGGTCCCCAGAGAGGGGGAGAGAGAAAAAAAAATAGAGAGCATACTTACATTCACACAGGACACTGGAGAAATACTCCAGATATAACAGACTGACCCTAGCCCCCTGACACAAACTACTGCAGCATAAATACTGGAAGCTGAGACAGGAGGGGTCAGGAGACACTGTGGCCCTATCCGATGATACCCCCAGACAGGGCCAAACAGGCAGGATATAACCCCACCCACTTTGCCAAAGCACAGCCCCCACACCACTAGAGGGATATCTTCAACCACCAACTTACCATCCTGAGACAAGGCTGAGTATAGCCCACAAATATCTCCTCCATGGCACAACCCAAGGGGGGGCGCCAACCCAGACAGGAAGATCACATCAGTGACTCAACCCACTCAAGTGACGCACCCCTCCTAGGGACGGTATGAAAGAGCCCCAGTAAGCCAGTGACTCAGCCCCTGTAATAGGGTTAGAGGCAGAGAATCCCAGTGGAGAGAGGGGAACCGGCCAGGCAGAGACCGCATGGGCGGTTCGTTGCTCCAGAGCCTTTCCGTTCACCTTCACACTCCTGGTGCCAGACTACACTCAATCATATGACCTACTGAAGATACCAAATGTCCATTTAGTTGGTGCGTTTGATCCAGAAAAACACAGCTTCCAACTTATGCAACGTCGCTACAAAATATCTCAAAAGTTACCTGTAAACTTTGCCAAAACATTTCAAACTACTTTTGTAATACAACTTTAGGTATTTCTAAACGTATATAATCAATCAAATTGAAGACGGGATGATCTGTGTTCAATACAGGAGCAAAACAAACTGATGCTACTTTTCTGGTTACGCGCCTCTATCAAAAGGTACACATGAAGTGACTCTCGTTCTGAGCTATGGTACTTCTTCATTACACAAAGGAAAAACCTCAACCAATTTCTACAAACTGGTGACATTCAGTGGAAGCGGTTGGAACTGCAGGAAAGTCGATTCGGTCTGACGCCATTAAAAGGTAATTTACCACCTTCACAAGTGCAGTCTCAGTGCTATGATGGGTCTAAAACCAGACTGAAGCATTTCGTATACATTGTTTGTCTTCAGGTAGGCAGTGAGTTGCTGCGCAAAAGCTTTTCCTAAAATCTTTGAGAGTAATGGGAGATTTGATATAGGGCAATAGTTTTTCTATATTTTCTGGGTCAAGGTTTGGATTTTTCAAGAGAGGCTTTATTACTGGCACTTTTAGTGAGCTTGGTACACATCCGGTGGATAGAGAGCCGTTTATTATGTTCAACATAGTAGGGCCAAGCACAGGAAGCAGCTCTTTCAGTAGTTTAGTTGGAATAGGGTCCAGTATGCAGCTTGAAGGTTTAGAGGCCATGATTATTTTCATCATTGTGTCAAGATATATAGTACTAAAACACTTGTGTGACTCCCTTGATTCTAGGTCCTGGCAGAGTTGTGAAGACTCAGGATAACTGAGCTTTGGAAAAATATGCAGATTTAAAGAGGAGTCTGTAATTTCCTTTCTAGTTATCATGATCTTTTCCTCAAAGAAGTTTATGAATTTATTACTGCTGAAGTGAAAGCCATCCTCTCTTGGGGAATGCTGCTTTTTAGTTAGCTTTGCAACAGTATCAAAAATAAATGTTGGATTGTTCTTATTTTCCTCAATTAAGTTGGAAAAATAGGATGATCGAGCAGCAGTGAGGGCTCTTCGATACTGCACGGTACTGTCTTTCCAAGCTCGTCAGAAGACTTCCAGTTTGATGTGGCGCCATTTCCGTTCCAATTTTCTGGAAGCTTGCTTCAGAGCTCGGGTATTTTCTGTATACCAGGGAGCTAGTTTCCTATGACAAATGTTTTTAGTTTTTAGGGGTGCAACTGCATCTAGGGTATTGCGTAAGGTTAAATTGAGTTCCTCAGTTAGGTGGTTTAACAGATTTTTGTCCTCTGACGTCCTTGAGTAGGCAGAGGGAGTCTGGAAGGACATCAAGAAATCTTTGGGTTGTCTGAGAATTTATAGCATGAATTTTGATGCTCCTTGGTTGGGGTCTGAGCAGATTATTTGTTGAGATTGCAAACGTAATAAAATGGTGGTCCGATAGTCCAGGATTATGAGGAAAAATATTAAGATCCACAAAATGTATTCCATGGGACAAAATTACGTCCAGAGTATGACTGTGACAGTGAGTAGGTCCGGAGACATGTTGGACAAAACCCACTGAGTCGATGATGGCTCCGAAATACTTTTGGAGTGGGTCTGTGGACTTTTCCATGTGAATCTTAAAGTCACCAAAAATGTGTTATGACTACAGGGTCCGATAGGAACTCAGTAAGGAACGCTGTATATGGCCCCCCCAAAAAAGTGATTGAGTAGGCTGCATAGATTTCATGACTAGAAGCTCAAAAGACAAAAACATCGGGATTTTTTGTAAATTGAAATTTGCTGTCGTAAATGTTAGCAACACCTCCGCCTTTGCAGGATGTGTGGGGGATATAGTCACTAGTGTAACCAGGAGGTGAGGCCTCATTTATCACAGTAAATTCATCAGGCTTAAGCCATGTTTCCGTCAGGCCAATCACATCAAGATTATGATCAGTGATTAGTTCATTGACTATAACTGCCTTGGAAGTGAGGGATCTAACATTAAGAAGCCCTATTTTGAGATGTGAGGTATCACAATCTCTTTCAATAATGGCAGGAATTATTCTAGTGAGATTGCTAAGGCGAACACCGCCATGTTTAGTTTTGCCCCACCTAGGTCGAGGCACAGACACGGTCTCAATGGGGATAGCTGAGCTGACTACACTGACTGTGCTAGTGGCAGACTCCACTAAGCTGGCAGGCTGGCTAACAGCCTGCTGCCTGGACTGCACCCTATTTCATTGTGGAGCTAAGGGAGTTAGAGCCCTGTCTATGCTCGTAGATAAGATGAGAGCAACCCTCCAGCTAGGATGGAGTCCGTCACTCCTCAACAGGCCAGGCTTGGTCCTATTTATTGGTGGGTGAGTCCAAGAAAGAGGGCCAAATATCTACAAATTCTATCTTTTGGGAGGGGTAGAAAACAGTTTTCAACCAGCGATTGAGTTGTGAGACTGCTGCTCATCACTCCCCCTAACTGTGAGGGGCCAGAAACAATTACTCGATGCCGACACATCTTTCTAGCGGATTTACACGCTGAAGCTATGTTGCTCTTGGAGACCTCTGTCTGTTTCATCCAAACATTGTTGGTGCCGACGTGGATAACAATATCCCTATACTCTCTAGATTCGCCAGTTTTAGCTTTAGCCCGCACCATCTTCAGATTAGCCTTAACATTGGTAGCCCTGCCCCTGGTAAACAGTGTATGACCGCTGGATGATTCGTTTTTAAGTCTAATACTGCGGGTAATGGAGTCGCCAATGACTAGGGTTTTCAATTTGTCAGAGTTAATGGAGGGAGCCTTTGGTGTCTCAGACCCCGTAACGGGAGGAGTAGAGCCCAGAGAAGGCTCGGCCTCAGACTCTGACTCGCTGCTTAATGGGGCGAACCGGTTGAAAGTTTCTGTCGGCTGAATGACTGACACCAGTTGAGCATTCCTACAGCATTTCCCTCCAGAAGCCATGAGAAAGTTGTCCGGCTGCGGGGACCGTGCGAGGGGATTTATACTACTATCTGTACTTACTGGTGGCACAGATGCCATTTCATCCTTTCCTACACTGAAATTACCCTTGCCTAACGATTGCGTCTGAAGCTGGGCTTGCAGCACAGCTATCCTCGCCGTAAGGCGATCGTTCTCCTGTATATTATGAGTACAACAACTGCAATTAGAAGGCATCATGTTAATGTTACTACTTAGCTTCGGCTGTTGGAGATCTTGACGAACCATGTCCAGATAAAGGGTCCGGAGTGAAAAGGTTGAATAAAATTAAAGTTGAGTGAGGGAAAAACGAAAAATATAAACGGTAATTAAAAAGTAAAAACCGTAAAGTTGTCAGGTAGCAAAGTAAGGTTTGCAACGAAATGCACAGCAGCACGTAAACAAGCCTGCACGTAAACAAGAACAACTCAACACAGAGATCACTAACTGCTCACATACTCCTCAGACACACAGTTCTCAGCTGGGTTACAGGATACTTACTGACTGTTGCCATTCTAACCTGCCCAGCTCTCAGCGAAAGGGGGATGTGTCTAGATGTAGACTTTAAAAGGTACTCACACTTAAACCATGAAAAGGAAAATCCAAAATCCAATGAGGCCAAGATACAAAGATATTGTAATGAAACAGCAGGGAGCAGGTCCCGAACCCTCGACCCCGAGGTCCGGCGCGCTATCGACTGTGCCGCAAAAGCATGCTCGAGCGGCAGTCGATTTCCCGCGCTTATAAACCCAGGGTCGTTACAATATAATTAAAAAGAGAGTTCACCCAATTTTCAAAATGACACATTGGTTTCCTTACCCTGTAAGCAGTATATGGGCGAAGTATGACAGCAATCCATGCTTTGGTTTAGTTTGCCTGGCAGTGGCTAGCTCTGTTTCCAAATGCTAATTCAAGTAATTGAACCGATCTTAGCATTTTTCACGGATAATTTTCAAATCCTCTTTAAGTGACATTGTTGAGCTTCACAATAAATGTTGAATACTTTTGAATGATTTGGACGATTTGAAAAATTATATCAGTCCCATTCCTTAAATGGGATTTGTGCCACAAATGCTGAAACATGAACATTTGGAAACAGTGCCAGGGAAACTGAACGGGCCAAAGCATGGATTGCTGTCATACATAAGCAACACACGTCCCGCCCACCTGAGGATCTGTCTTTTTCAGTCATCTATTTCCTGTGGTTGAGGGATGCAAAATGCACTTGTCACTTAAGTCTCGCTGGATTGATTGCAATCATTTTAATCCGAGTGTATCCTGTTATTGACACACTTGTTGAATTATGCAAGAGAAGGTGACAACAACAGTAATTAATGAGGCAGTCTAGACAGCGCAGGAGAATGCAGGTAGGGTTGACAGAGCAGATAGGGTAGACAGAGCAGGTCTTTGGTGGTTGCAGCCCTGTTCTACACCTTTTTATTTATTCATATACAGTGCCTTCGGAAAGTATTCAGACCCCTTCACTTTTTTCACATTTTGTTACGTTACAGCCTTAATCAAAAATTGATTTAAAAAAATCCTCAGCAATCTACACATAATACCCCATAATGACAAAATTAAAACTTAATTTTTTAAAAAGAAAATACCTTATTTACATAAGTATTCAGACCCTTTACTATGAGACTCCAAATTGAGCTCAGATGCATCCTGTTTCCATTGATCCTCCTTGAGATGTTTCTACAACTTGATTGGAATCAACCTGTGGTAAATTCAATTGATTGGACATGATTTGGAAAGGCACACACCTGTCTATATAAAGGTCCCACAGTTGACAGTGCATGTCAGAGCAAAAACTAAGCCACAAGGTCGAAGGAATTGTCCGTAGAGCTCCGAGACAGGATTGTATCGGGGCACAGATCTGGGGAATGGTACCAAAACATTTCTGCAACATTGAAGGTCCCCAAGAACACATTGGCCTCCATCATTCTTAAATGGAAGAAGTTTGGAAGCACCAATTATCTTCCCAGAGTTGGTCAGGGAGGTGACCAAGAACCTGATCATCATTCTGACAGAGCTCTAGAATTCCACTGTGGAGATGGGAGAACCTTCCAGAAGGACAACCATCTCTGCAGCACTCCACCAATCAGGCCTTTATGGTAGAGTGGCCTGACGGAAGCCACTAATCAGTAAAAAGTCACATGACAGCCCTCTTGGAGTTTGCCAAAAAGCACCTAAAGACTCTCAAACCATGAGAAACAAGATTCTCTGGTCTAATGAAACCAAGATTGAACTCTTTGGCCTGAATGCCAAGCGTCACGTCTGGAGGAAACCTGGCACCATCAAGACGGTGAAGTATGGTGGTGGCAGCATCATGCTGTGGGGATGTTTTTCAGAGGCAGGGACTAGGTGACTAGTCAGGATCGAGGCAAAGATAAACGGAGCAAAGTACAGAGAGATCCTCAATTAAAACCTGCTCCAGAACCTGCAGGACCTCAGACTGGAGTAAAGGTTCCCCTTCAGGACAACAACCCTGTTGGAAGTCTCTGATTGGCCTTGACTGACCCAGCCAGAGCCTGAAGTTGAACCCTATCGAACATCTCTGAAGAGACCTGAAATCAGCTGTGCAGCAACGCTCCCCATCCAACCTAACAGAGCTTGAGAGGATCTGCAGAGAGCAATGAGAGAAACTCCCCGAATACAGTTGTGCCATGCTTGTTGCGACATACCCAAGAAGACGCGAGGCTGTATCACTGCCATATGTGCTTCAACAAAGTACTGAGTCTTTATGGGTCTGAATACTTATGTAAACATGATATCAGTTTAAAATGTTTTATAAATTTGCAAAAATGTCTAAAACCTGTTTTTACTTCGTCATTATGGGGTATTATGAATACACAGTGTATTCATGCAAATTAGGTACATATAATTATTTATTTATTTTAACTCAACATATTTTTTACAATTATACAAAAAGAATATGTGTATATGAGTGCATTCTAAGATTTCTTTATTTTTAATTTTACAATAAATACCTGAATTCCCACCAAAATCCATTCATTATTTGTCCGTGCCAGTAAAACATTTTATGCCATGTAATTCAGTCAATATCTGATGGATTATAAAAATTCAAAAGGTTTAGAGTATCTTCATCCATCGTCAAACTATTGCACTTATTATACCTCTTTGGGATAGGGGGTAGCATTTTAACTTTTGGATAAATAGCGTGCCCGATTTCAACTTCTTGCTACTCATGCCAAGAATAGAAGATATGCATATTATTGGGGGATTTGGATAGAAAACACTCTGAAGTTTCTAAAACTGTTTGAATCATGTCTGTGAGTATAACAGAAATTATGTAGCAGGCAAAACCCTGAGGACTAACCTTTCAGAATTATTTTTTTGAGGTCACTGTCTGTTCAATGAGTTCTCATTGGGAAACGATATTTCTTAGGCACTTGTTTGCAGTTCCTACTGCTTCCACTGGATGTCTTCAGTCTTTGGAATTTGGTTGAGGTTATTCCTTTGTGCAATGAAGAAGTACGGCCATTTTGGAACAGGGTAATGTTATGTGTACTGTTTGAGAGTTGCGCAAGACTTGAAAAGTAGCGTTAGTTTGTGATCCTCCTGCATTGAAAACAGATAGACCCGTCTTCAATTTGATCGATTATTAACGTTTAAAATTACCTAAAGTTGTATTACAAAAGTAGTTTGAAATGTTTTGGCAAAGTTTACAGGTAACTTTTGAGATATTTTGTAGTGACGTTGCGCAAATTGGAAGCTGTTTTTTTGTGGATCAAACGCAACAAATAAATGGACATTTTGGATATATATCGAAAGAATGAATCGAACAAAAGGACCATTTGTGATGTTTATGGAACATATTGAAGTGCCAATAAAATAAGCTCGTTAAAGGTAAGGCCTGATTTTATATTTTATATCTGCGTTTTGTGTGGTGCCTGCAGGGTTGAAATATGCTTATTGTCTCTTTGTTTACTGTTGTGCTATCATCAGATAATAGCTTCTTATGCTTTCGCCGAAAAGCCTTTTTGAAATCTGACATGTTGGCTGGATTCACAACGAGTGTAGCTTTAATTTGGTATCGTACATGTGTGATTTAATGAAAGTTGGAATTTTATAGCATTTGTTTTAATTTGGCACTCTGCATTTTTCCTGGCAATTGGCCAGGTGAGACATTTGCGTCCCGCCTATCCCAGAGAGGTTTAACTAAAAAAATGTAAAACATTTTAACAATTTCTATGACCGTTGATACATACATTACCTTCAAAAAGTATTCACACCCCTTAACTTTTTCCACAATTTGATGTGTGACAGCCTAAATATAAAATGTATCAAATTTAGATTGTGTGTCGATGATCTACACATAATACCCCATAATGGCAAAGTGGAATTTTGTTTTCAGAAATGTTTACAAATTAATAAAAAATGAAAAGCTGAAATGTCTTAAGTCAAAAAGTATTCTACCCCTTTATTATGGCAAATGTCAGGAGTAAACATTTGCTGGACAAGTCACATAATAAGTTGCATGGAGTCCCTCTGTGCAATAATAGAGGTTAACATTATTTTGGAATGACTACCCCATACATACAATTATCTGTAAGGTCCCTCAGTCAAGTAGTGAATTTCAAGCACAGACTCAAAGACCAGGAGAGTTTTCCAATGCCTCACAAAGAAAAGCAAAAAAAAGGGTTTAAAAAACTGACTGAATATTCCTTTACGCATGGTGAAGCTGTTAATTAGGCTTTGAAAGGGGTATCAATACACCCAGTCACTACAAAGATAAAATAAAATTGTATTGGTCACATACACATATTTAGCAGATGTTATTGTGGGTGTAGCGAAATGCTTGTATTCCTAGCTCCAACAGTGCAGTAGTATCTAACAATTCACAAAAATACACACAAACCTAAAAGTAAAAGAATGGAATTAAGATATATATGTATATATACAGTGGGGAGAACAAGTATTTGATACACTGCCGATTTTGCAGGTTTTCCTACTTACCAAGCATGTAGGGACCTATTTTTATCATCGGTACACTTCAAAAATCCAGAAAATCTCATTGTATGACTTTTCAGTAATTAATTTGCATTTTATTGCATGACATAAGTATTTGATACATCAGTAAAGCAGAACTTAATATTTGGTACAGAAACCTTTGTTTGCAATTACAGAGATCATACGCTTCCTGTAGTTTTAGAAGATTTCTCAGAAAAACAAGCATATCTCAGTGAAATGTTAATGGAGCACTGAGCGAGTAGATATTTTTTTTTTAAAGCCATTTTATATTTAATTCAGCTTGTGTCATGTTAATTTTGCTTTTTGCAACCCGCAGGAACAACTTTGCAGACAACCACCGCCACAACATGTAAAATCCTCAAAGGTCGCTGCGAGAAGCGGCACTGCCTTTTCAACAGAACTCTGCTTATTATCGGATGTATGTATTACAGTAGGTTATGAAATCGGACTTTTTGGATATAATGTTATGATATGTTAAAGATCCCATTGAACGATTAAGAACATGAAGAATGATATTTGTCTGGGTAAAATGTATTTGATAAGATAAGGAAGTGAAATTTCAGCACAAGTGTGTTTTCAACCACTATGGGCAATTCCACTAATGGAATGACGCTTTGGCTCAGTTTTTTCACTTTAAAATGTATGCCAAACAAAAACCATTTGATTTCAAAGTTTTACAAACCATACAGCTCTATGCACAAGGACTATATTTAACAATTTCCACTGAAGAATTTACAAAAATACATTTAGTGGAAGAACTGGGCAGATGCTAACTTTGGTAACAGAATTACAGTAAAATCAGGTTTTTATAAGACCACGTTTTCCCAAACTCTGTTAAATATAAGAATCTGCTATGACATAGCACCTTAAATTTAAAAATAATCTCTTGGTTATTGAACTACAGTAAGTAAAGTGGATTTACACCTGGTAACGAATTACAATAACGGACTTACATCATGGGTCCCTGATCTGAACTAAACAGAAATGCACAATTATAGATATGAATGTCATTCTCATGTTTCACAAGTTTGGACATCACAGCGCAGTAGAATGCAGTAGAGTTCAGTGCAGTAGAGTACAGTACAGTTCAGTACAGTAGATTAGAGTACAATACAAGATAATTATTCATAAACAAAATTGATCAGCAAAATCACTAAATTAATTGTTGTACTTTTCAGACTTAATCCAGTACAATATACTGTACTCTACTGTACTATAATCCACTTTTCTTTACTGTATTGTACTATTGTATTGGTCTTTACTATACTGTGCTCTACTCACTACTGTATTGTACTGTACTGTGCTGTACTCACTGTACTGGACTGTGTCATCCAAACTTGTGAAACATACAGTACGTCTATGATAGGTTCAGATTTGGTCCAGTCCGGTCCATCTGTAGATGTTAACATCAAGGCACTGGTGGACTGACCAAATTTTAACGTCCATGGACGTCCAGTGTCGGTCGGTGCTGCTTACAGTAAATGGAAAGAGAGAGGGCTCATGGGTAGGTGTCAGTAAGAGCTGGCAGAGGTGACGTTGACAGGAGAGTGAGAGAGAGGGAGGGGTTGGTCCAGACTGACTGCTTTAACACTCTTGGTTTGACCACCAGACAACAGAAAGACAAAGGAAACAGTTATGAGCTGAACGTAACAGCATGGTCCAGCAGGTGACCCAACTGTGGTTCGTGACCATTATGATTTCCCATTGTAGCCAATTAGGTTGCAGTGATTCTGTTACTTATTCTTTGGTAATTATTATGAGTTTTAACCACTTAATCATTCATAAACAAAATTGATATAAGTAAAATCACTATAACTAATTGTTTTACTTTTCAGACTTATTCCAGTACCTGTTTGCCCATCAAAAGCCACAGGAAGAGTTTTGATATAGGCCTAGGGCTTGTGTGTGCGCGGGGTGTTAATACTTTAAACCCCCTCCACCAGAACCCATGTTATCAGTCATGAGATATGCATCCACTAATCCATGCCACAGGGGTGGCTGGGATTCTTTGATTCCCAGGCATTATCTCTCACTCTTTGAATGAACGCTTTACACTCGTGGGAATTGGCCTATATGGATAGGGCTAAATTGAAATGTTTCTTACAGAAGAAATTTGATTGCTACCAGGGTTATGCATTTCATAAGGGAACAGTTGGGAGATTATGTGGAAATTATTAAACCTAAAATTGAGGACACAACAGATCTCCTGACACGATACTGAATCCAAACATTACACTGTTGATTTTATGTGTATTTTACATTTACTTTACACCGCGTTTGTTGATAACAAAATCTGAAAATACTCAGGATACCTTCAGTAACATGACAATAATATTCCTTGAAATGTAGGGTAGGTGCAACATAAGATAAAAACATGACAAGGGTTTGAGTGAGAGGACAAATTGGTGTCTCCAAGTGGCCACATACCTCACCAAAGTATGCACAAGTTCCTAAGTAATTTCAATGCACTTTTATGACTCGAAAAGAGTAACTATAAAGTGCTTTTTTTTTTTTGTTCTTCTAGCTGTGCCGTTGAGGAACTAGAGCAAGCAAACTTGTAGTTGTTTTGTTTGGAACACAATCCTGCATCCCCACCATCACAATCCAAAAACAGCCCATTATAAATCACAATCTGGGTCAGGTGGACATAATTTGAAAGCTTTTGATATTGCTAAAAAAAACTTCTCAATTAGATGTTAACTACAAGGTAGCCTATGCCTACCTGGCAGAATGATATCATGATTATTTGAATCAATCTAGTGGCCATTTATTTTGCAAACTCTGCAATTACATGAGCGCTACAGACAAACAATGGTCACAACAAAATGGTCACAACCCCCAAATGTCAACATTTCTTAACTTTCGAGGTCTCCTGATGGGGTATAAGCATTGTTATGAAATTTGAACATTCAATTAGGTTGTTTTTCTAGTTTTAAAAAAGTGTGGAAAGACAAAACGTGTGAAACTGAATTTGTGAATAAACTAAATGGAATCAGGCCCATAAATGTAACAGATTTCATAGGGCCCTAGTTGACACTGCTTATGACATGAGTTTTATGATATGGAAATGTGAAGTGCACATTTGGACTCAAAGCAGTTTGGCTTGCTTGTATGACATCAAAGCGGTTTTTATTATACAACCGTCATCTTTCAAAACAAATGGAGTCCTCTTAATTTACAGCATTTCCCTGACTCATAAAACATTTGCAAAAGTTGGCCAATTAACGGGAGGGATGGGGGCAACTTCTTGTCGTGTGCGGCGCTCAAATTCAGAACGGCTGTCAGTCAAAACAAATACAGTGCAATAAAGTGCAGAGCCTGGGCTAGCACATAATGTTCTGAGCTCTGATGTCATTTATTACTGTGCAGCCACTGCGTTCCAATTTAGGCACTTGACAGTGCCCAAATCTGCCATTTTCAACCCGTATACGCAGTGTTGTGTTCGATACCACCTAAAGCTAGACTGATTCAAGACCGGAGCAAATCGAGTCAAGAGCGAGACCAGAAAAATACAAGTCCAATTCAAGACCAAGATTGTAATTTTGTCATATCATCACTATAATAAGAGTTCAAAATGTCCAGTATTTTTGTGTTCATATTTCAGAAAAACATATGGAATCTACATTCAGAATAGTGATTTTTAACCCAAACACAGATGGGAACAATGGGCCTTTTACGCCTTCAGAGAAGGGCTAAGGATTTTGTAAAATAATGACTTATTATAATAATAATAATATTTTCAATGATTTTCTGATTTAATCCCTTACATTTTTGTTGGAAAGGAAAAGGTTAACTCGGAAGAGAAACAAATATCCAATCAGGATTTTATTTTACTGGTCTCTGGGGAGATAAATCTAGCTAGCTAAATCAGCCATTGGCTAGGCCATGAGAAGCTAGATAAAGGCATCTGCCATTCAACTGTATTATGGCAAAATGTGGGAGTCACAATGGAATCAAACAATCACATTTTGACTTAATGGGTGGGACTGTTCAAAAACGTATGAAAACTTCTGTCTTCTTGAAGATCAAGAGGTTACTGCGCATTAGTGAGTAGTAGTTTTCCCACGGTCTAGCTAGCAATCTTTTGTTGTCGGCTAGTTTGCAACCGCTGCAGCAGGTGTTATCAAATAGGATGTTGTTGCTAGCTTCTCCCTTTTCAAGAATAACTTTCAACAAGAAGTTAAGTTTCAAATGATCATAATCTGGTTAGTGGAACAGTTTTTTTTTATTGCAGCGCACTTGCTGTTAGCCATCTCTTTGAAAATAACTTGTGTATGAAACATTGTTGCATTTAAAGTAGAACTGACAGCCTTTATCAACATGACATCTTATTAAAATCTGTTCATATACACCCCCAGGAAGAATTTGACACTTTTTAAAACATTTTCTGACAAGCAACCACTTGGATATGGTCATTTTCATGTCTTCATAAACACGGAACCCAAACCGGTTGCACACGTGCGCCATTGTACATAAATATATTTTGTTCCCATACACCGAACGCGATACTCTGAATCAAAGACGTCGTAAAAGAGGGAAACGAAGCGGTCTTCTGGTCAGGCTCCGGAGACGGGCACATCGCGCACCACTCCCTAGCATACTTCTCGCCAATGTCCAGTGTATTGACAACAAGGTTGATGAAATCCGAGCAAGGGTAGCATTCCAGAGGGACATCAGAGACTGTAACATTCTTTGCTTCACGGAAACATGGCTCACTCGAGAGACGCTAACGAATCGGTGCAGCCAGCAGGTTTCTTCACGCGTCGCGCCGACAGAAACAAAAATCTTTCTGGTAAGAAGAGGGGCAGGGGCGTATGCCTTATGGTTAATGAGACGTGGTGTGGTCACAACAACATACAGGAACTCAAGTCCTTCTGTTCACCTGATTTAGAATTCCTCACAATCAAATGTCGACCGCATTATCAACCAAGGGAATTCTCTTCGATTATAATCACAGCCGTATATATTCCCCCCCAAGCAGACACATCGATGGCTCTGAACAAACTTTATTTGACTCTTTGCAAACTGGAAACCACATATCCTGAGGCTGCATTCACTGTAGCTGGGGATTTTAACAAGGCTAATCTGAAAACAAGACTCCCTAAAAATGTATCAGCATATCAATTGCGCAACCAGGGCTGGTAAAACCTTGGATCATTGCTATTCTAACTTCCGCAACGCATATAAGACCCTCCCCCGCCCTCCTTTCGGAAAAGCTGACCACGACTCCATTTTGTTGCTCCCTGCCTACAGACAGAAGCTAAAACAAGAAGCTCCCGCACTCAGGTCTGTTCAACGCTGGTCCGACCAATCTGATTCCACACTCCAAGACTGCTTCCATTACGTGGACTGGGATTTTGTTCCCCACTGCGTTCAACAACAACATTGACGAATACGCTGATTCGGTGAGCGAGTTCATTAGAAAGTGCATTGAAGATGTCGTTCCCATAGCAACGATTAAAACAATCCCAAACCAGAAACCGTGGGTTGATGGCAGCATTCGCGTGAAAGTGAAAGTGTGAACCACAGCTTTTAACCAGGGCAAGGTGACCGGAAACATGACCGAATACAAACAGTGTAGCTATTCCCTCCGCAAGGCAATCAAACAAGCTAAGCGTCAGTATAGAGACAAAGTAGAATCTCAATTCAACGGCTCAGACACAAGAGGTATGTGGCAGGGTCTACAGTCAATCACGGATTACAAAAAGAAAACCAGACCCGTCACGTACCAGGATGTCTTGCTCCCAGGCAGACTAAATCACTTTTTTGCCTGCTTTGAGGACAATACGGCCCGCCACCAAAACCTGCGGACTCTCCTTCACTGCAGCCGACGTGAGTAAAACATTTAAACGTGTTAACCCTCGCAGGGCTGCAGGCCCAGACGGCATCCCCAGCTACGTCCTCAGAGCATGCGCAGACCAGCTGGCTGGTGTGTTTACGAACATATTCAATCAATCCTTATCCCAGTCTGCTGTTCCCACATGCTTCAAGAGGGCCACCATTGTCCCTGTTCCCAAGAAAGCTAAGGTAACTGAGCTAAACGACTACCGCCCCGCAGCACTCACTTCCGTCATCATGAAGTGCTTTGAGAGACTAGTCAAGGACCATATCACCTCCACCCTACCTGACACCCTAGATCCACTCCAATTTGCTTACCGCCCAAATAGGTCCACAGACGATGCAATCTCAACCACACTGCACACTGCCCTAACCCATCTGGACAAGACGAATACCTATGTGAGAATGCTGTTCATCGACTACAGCTCAGCATTTAACACCATAGTACCCTCCAAACTCATCATCAAGCTCGAGACCCTGGGTACTGGACTTCCTGACGCGCCGCCCCCGGGTGGTGAGGGTAGGTAACAGCACCTCCACCCCGCTGATCCTCAACACTGGGGCCCCACAAGGGTGCGTTCTGAGCCCTCTCCTGTACTCCCTGTTCACCCACGACTGCGTGGCCATGCACGCCTCCAACTCAATCATCAAGTTTGCGGACGACACTACTGTGGTAGGCTTGTTTACCAACAATGACGAGACGGCCTACAGGGAGGAGGTGAGGGCCCTCGGAGTGTGGTGTCAGGAAAATAACCTCACACTCAACGTCAACAAAACTAAGGAGATGATTGTGGACTTCAGGAAACAGCAGAGGGAGCACCCCCCTATCCACATCGATTGGACAGTAGTGGAGAGGGTAGTAAGTTTTAAGTTTCTCGGCGTACACATCACAGACAAACTGAATTGGTCCACCCACACAGACAGCGTTGTGAAGAAGGCGCAGCAGCGCCTCTTCAACCTCAGGAGGCTGAAGAAATTCGGCGTGTCACCAAAAGCACTCACAAACTTCTACAGATGCACAATCGAGAGCATCCTGTTGGGTTGTATCACCGCCTGGTACGGCACCTGCTCCGCCCACAACCGTAAGGCTCTCCAGAGGGTAGTGAGGTCTGCACAACGCATCACCGGGGGCAAAGTACCTGCCCTCCAGGACACCTACACCACCCGATGTCACAGGAAGGCCATAAAGATCATCAAGGACAACAACCACGCGAGCCACTGCCTGTTCACCCCGCTATCATCCAGAAGGCGAGGTCAGGACAGGTGCATCAAAGCAGGGACCGAGAGACTGAAAAACAGCTTCTATCTCAAGGCCATCAGACTGTTAAACAGCCACCACTAACATTGAATGGCTGCTGCCAACACACTGACTCAACTCCAGCCACTTTAATAATGGGAATTGATGGAAATTGATGTAAAATATATCACTAGCCACTTTAAACAATGCTACTTAATATAATGTGTACATACCCTACATTACTCATCTCATATGTATATGTATATACTGTACTCTATATAATCTACTGCATCTTTATGTAATACATGTATCACTAGCCACTTTAAACTATGCCACTTTGTTTACATACCCTACATTACTCATCTGATATGTATATACTGTACTCGATACCATCTACCTGCATCTTGCCTATGCCGTTCTGTACCATCACTCATTCATATATCTTTATGTACATATTCTTTATCCCTTTACACTTGTGTGTATAAGGTAGTAGTTTTGGAATTGTTAGGTTAGATTACTCGTTGGTTATTACTGCATTGTCGGAACTAGAAGCACAAGCATTTCGCTACACTCGCATTAACATCTGCTAACCATGTGTATGTGACAAAAAATAAATTTAATTTGATTTTGAACCAATTACATTTAATTTGGGGACAGGTTGAAAAGCATTAAACATTTATGGCAATTTATCTAGTTAGCTTGCACTTGCTAGCTAATTTGTCCTATTTAGCTAGCTTGCTGTTGCTATCTAATTTGTCCTAGGATATAAACATTGAGTTGTTATTTTACCTGAAATGCACAAGGTCCTCTACTCCGACAATTAATCCACACATAAAACGTGTAGTCAACTCTCCTCCTTCCAGACTTTTTCATCTATGAATTTATACGGTGATTGGCATATAAACTTTCATAGTATTACCACGATGACCGGCAAAACAGTTCGTCTTTCAATCATCCACGTGGGTTTAACCAATGAGGAGATGGTAAGGGGGTTCCCTGCTTTTATAAACCAATGAGGAGATGGGAGAGGTAGGACTTGCAGTGCGATCTGCGTCAGAAATAGGAATGACTTCTATTTTAGCCCTTGGCAATGCAGATGCTCGTTGGCACGCGCGAGCAGAGTGGGGGCAATAATTGAATAACATGAATTCTAAATTTATTTTGCAACACTCGCACAAGCGCGACGTGAGCAGTATGGTCAGCCTATAAGACATTTGTGGAAATTCTATATCAATATGGAGTTGGAAAGCGGCCGTGCGTTTGGACAATTAATAGACACTGCAGTAAATTAAACCTAATAAAACATCTATCTTGTCCAGGACCGGATTCTACACAGACTGGCAAGCTGTAGTCAATCAGAGCTGCAGTAGGCCTTTTAACAGACAAGCCATTTGCACACGGGCCTGCAATCCTTCACTTTTAACATTACTGTGTGTTTACAGGCTGTTTCAACAGCGTGACTTCAGATCATTAGAGCACATTCGCTAAAGGCCACAAAATACACCTGAATGAATTTAGGAAAATCTGTAAACACCACGGGAGTCCTCTTACATTTGGGAACTTTACAATCCTAATGATCAAACAACCATGAACAAGATCAACAACTAATGCTAGACAGAGTAAGATGAGCTAAAATCTAAAGAAGGAACATTAGATAAACCCTCTCAAACTTTTTCACCTAGTTGGCTGTCAAGATTGCACTGATAAACGATGGGGAATTGTAGCCTCCACGTCCTTCTGCAGCTTCTTGACTAACTAGTACTTGACACCTGTATCTCTAGCTGTGTATAGCCACCGAAAAACCAAATGATGACTGAATCTCTAGCTGTGTAAAGCCCCGAAAAACAATATGAGGGGAAAACGTCACTCACTCACCCACTCCTCCAATGACATGACATCCTCCTATGAGCTACAGCTAGCTAGCTAGCTAACGTTAGGCTCCATGTTTTTAGCTTGCTACATAAATAGATATGCTAGCCTATTAGCCACGTTATGACTGACTTGTGATCATTGCCCTTGCTAGTTTGATTGTAATGACATTCCCAGCATTAGTTACATTTGCCAGTTTTTTTTCCAGAATATTGAGTCATTGAAACTGAAACAGTGCATCCCAAATGGAGGCAGCAAACAATGAACCAGGCAAGCTGTGATTTCCAACAATATGTTTTGGACTACCAAGAAATGTATTGGTGAATTATATGAATCGTGAATTATATGAATTGAACTGCATCCATTTATTCGGCCAACAATGCCTTAGTGTACGTCATGGAATTTTGAGTCAAATAGAACCTATTTTTAAAACATCTTCTATTGGTTTTGTAGCATAAACTGGGAATTTTAAATTTTTTACTGATATTATGATTGTCTGTTAATTTCATAGCTGCAAAGTAGTTAAAACGCTGTCAGTTCCACTTTAAACTTTTGGTAACTAGTTTCTTTGTGTGCTAAGTGTGAAATGCTTTTTGCAATGGTAAGTAATAGTTGTACATTTCGTTTTCGGAAATACTTAATGGTTGTGTTTTTGTATTCTTATGATTGTGTCCTACTGCTTTATTATGTCAGAGTTTATGGACTGCTTATCCTTTAACATCATACTGTGTGTGATTGCCTTTCTTTCCATCGGCCCTATGCAGTGGTGTAGTGGTGCCTGGAGAAGTGGGTGTACTCGGCCCACTCAGCGGCGGAAAGGCACCCTGTGTAAAAACATGTTTTCCTATGGTTTTATATGAATTTTCCTATAGATTTTTCTGATTTTCACTCTCAAAATCACACCTGTTTTTATAGAAAAAGACAAAAATGTGATTGTCTAAGTCCACAACAATCTGATTGGGTGGGCCTGTCGGCCTGGTTCCCTAGTTGGTGGGCCTCTGCCCAACCATGTGTATGCCCCTGATGCAACAGCAGCATGAGGACAATATTGCAGCATCACATCATATTGCGCACCCTGCTAACCAACACTTTGGGCTACATTTTTCCAATACCTGGTTTGCATACCAATTGTTTCCTTAGTTAGCATTTACTGGTAGATATCATGAATTGAGACGTCTTTCCTAACCTACCAGCTACCAATGTCATTCTTCTGTGAGCTGCTCCATGCCTCAACCATTTGAGTGCGGCATGCTCTTGCTGTCTGCAGATGATATTCCGTTGAATCTAGGGTGTGAATATATTTCACGTGCTTTGCGATTGTGTAGGCTAATTTGTGCATGATTTATCAATTGTACTACATAATTGATAAACCGTATACCTCCACTACAATACTTTGATACGCATTAGTAAGGATTAAGAAGTGAGTAGGCACGCAATGCCCACTGAAAAGAAAGTGGTTATATACCTTGCGTATACCCTCCACTACACCACTGGCCCTTTGTGTTTTACAAAAAGTGTACTCTTCTTCATGAGTGCACTGGTATTACGGTTGCTGTCCTTTTAGAATCACGAACCTGTCAGGCCAAAGGTTCGCCACTGCACAAACATGTCTATAATAGATATAATAATAATATAATATAATATTTCAAGAAAGTAGTGTATATATTTGGCCTGGTTAAGCGGTTTTATGCGCTGACTTAATGGAAGCTGGTAATTATTCGCTTTTACTCCGCTGGTCTCTGCAAGAAATTAGAGTCCTCACTGTCAGACCGAGTCAAGACTGAGTACAAATGTATCAGACACCAAGACAAGACCGATACACTCATTATGGGGTCTCGAGACCGGACTCGAGACGTACTACATGTATATATGTATACGCGTACGAACGTAAAGGGCGACGCTATAGGAACAAACTAGATCACTAAATGCTGCAATCAATTTAGTCAGAACATAGAGTATGTATGTTTTTGGTCGTTAAAACTTAACATTTTTAAACATTTCCGAGAACTTTCACCTGTTCTGGGAATATTTATTTTTAGGTTGCAGGGAGGTTCTGATAACATTTTACTCTGGTTCCTTGAAAGTTTTCCTGGGAGGTTTTTTCTGAGAACAGAAATTATAGGTTATTTGGAGGTTTTTGACTAATTTCCTTAACTTTCACTGAATGTTTCAAAATGACTTTGAATAACACTGCTAGCTTATTTTGTGTTAACTTTTTTTAGAACTCAAAGCACAGATAGGACGCATGGAAATTCACTTTGTTAGGCATTAATCATGCAAACTCTAAGAAACATATGGTTTTCAGAACATTATGTGCTAGCTGGGTATATTATTATTTTCATGTTATTCCCCCTGCAATATCTGCTAATTTTGTATTATGTCTTACAAAGAGTAGGCCTACATACCAAGGCTACCTTTTGGATTTCTTCTATTATCACCTTTCATGTCATCATCTTGCGGTTAGCCTAAATTCTCCAATGTCAGTTTTCAGGTCAGTATGAACAAATGGATGATTCTTGTATAAATATAGCAGACAAAAACTGTTGAGGATATATCATACATATTTAATAGACACTCACCACTTTCTATATCCACAGCCCACATTAGATATTCTAACCATCAGCGCTTGTATAAGCCCTCTGTCAAAAGGCAGTCTTGAGAAAAGCCTCTGCCCTCAGGGACAGTGGAGACTTGAGGACTGTTCATTTAAATGTTTGCAGTAGATTCTCTGAGAGGTTTCCATGGTGATTTAATGGACATTGCATTTCTGAAAGACCACCTGACAGAGTACCTCTCTATAAAAAAACACACTTGCACTGAAATACTCACTGCTCATTTGAATCTTTACAGCACTATTGTTAGAGCAAATTCCACATGCTTTTCAGTCAAGAGTATTAGCAGAATATTGGGATGGTTATTGACATAGACATAGTGGAAACTCTTTGCCTCTGAACTGATATGCCAAGCGCAGCTTACTAATGTGGCATGTAGGCTAGTCACATCCAGTGGCCTGTTCAATGCAAGCCTATATTCTAAAGGAAGCTATGAATTTGCCAGTATTCATTGTGCCAGGGTATAAATTGAGTGCATTCTCTCTCAGCATGCATCTCTGATCCCACAGCACAATCTGGGCATTCTCACTGTATATATGTAGTATGATCTAAAATAAAGACGCGCGACAAGGAGGTTCTAGCTCCAGCCTGTTTATTAACCTAACCCTCGCATGTCCTACATAGGTACGGATACCCCAATGGACATCCTACTACATCTTCCCCTCTCCCATGAACAAGAACTCAACATGCATAACCACTGAAGCATAACTGAAATGCCATTTGGAAACCAGTATTATTCTCTAACATGCTACTTCCCATCCTGAAACAGTATGAAAGCATTAAATCACACAGTATGAACATTAACTTAGGTACAGTCTCTTTTTGCTGGGTATGTTCCCCAGCAGTATGTTTTCTCTTCACGTAATGTGAAGCCACACTCTGGTGGCTTCACATCCCTTTTTGGGCGCGCTTGTGGCTCTGTGAGCATTCTCTCTCCTTCACCCTCTTTTTGTGCATTTTCTGTGGCCTCTGTCTGTGTGGCTGGTAGATCTGGAAGAGCTCTGAGGTGTGTTTTGTCCCTTCGTACCTCTTCTGAGCCTGTGTCCACCACATAGGAGCGTGGGGCATCCACTTTCCTCAGCACTATTGCTGGTGTCTTTGAGTTTGTAATCCACACGCGTTGACCTTCGGTCAGCTCTGGCCTCTCCTTAGCACGGTGTCTCCGATTTAAAGTCTCCAGTTTGCATTTGTTTCAGACGTTTGTCCCTCTCAGCGGAGGCCTTTCTGTGAGGCCATCGGGGTTTAAGTTGAGCCGGCGAGACAGGCAATGGGGAACGCAGCCTCCTGCCCATCAGGAGCTCGGCAGGCGACGGCCCATGATGCAGTGGTGTAACTCTGTAAGTTGTCTAGCTAGCTAGGTAGCTCAAGGGCTCTGGCTATTAGCCAGATAGCTAGCTATATCTAGCTGGCTAGAAGGATGAAGTTAGAAGCTTACATTGAATGGAGCCTGACCTTAGCAGGAGCAATTGACTGAAATTAAGCTAGCTATAATCAAAAGATCGGCTACCATAAGTTTTCATAACAAAATACAATTTCTTTACAGAGAGTAGTGATGGCCCATCCCTGCTCTGTCTACTGGGTTTTGCTGTGCTTACATCTTGCAGGAGATTGGTGGGCGGAGTAGGAAAATGAAAGCTCAGCTGAGTCACTCACTGTTTCCCCATTCAGCAAGAGATTCCTCTTTCCATGCATACCTTTGGTTGTTTCGTTGTGGCTTTGGCAGTTAAGTTACTGACTGACTGTCATGCCTCATCTGGTTGTTGTTGTCAGTGTTTACTTTATTTAGGGAATAACTTAATTTTGTAAATGAATTTACTCAGTGTGTGGTTTCCCATTCTTTGTTACAATCTTGAGCCAGGTTGTAACAAGTGGGGGCTCATCTGGGATTTTTGTGGAGTTACTCCCTGGAATTGCATTTGTTTGGTAGCATTTGCCAACTGGTTAAGGTGATATTTCAAAGTAAAGTGCTTTGTGATTATTGTTTGGCTAACCCTTCTGTCTATGGGGTTATGTTGTGGGCACTGCTTTGATTGGGAGTTACATACTGAGGTACACATACAAAGTATTTGTGACATCTGGATACTGCCTGTTGCTACTTTCTTTCGTTACACGCCTGTGGTTGGTGTTGGAAGTAGTGTTGCTTTGTGCTGCAGTGGAGAGGACCACAGTTTCTCCATCCCCTGTTCCTGGTTGGAGATCCTGCTTTGCTCATTGTTGGAACATCAGGTTAGTGTTTGTCTGGTGTTAGCAGTAAGAGATTGTTGGGGTAGCATGGATTGGCTACCTGGACTCTTGTCTTCTCCCCTGGTAGTTTTAGCAACATATGTCCATTACGACATACGTTGGGCAGTGCTAGCTCTTTGTTATTTTTGTGTGGTGACCATGGCTGGAGCAGTTGTCTCCAGAGCACATTTGTGACTCAGAGGGGTAACCAGCTTGATGGTAGCGTTTTCTGTGATAGCGGGCTAAAGTGCATAAATACCCACCGCCAGTAACAGCATGAAGACTAGGGTCCAATTGAGACCCATGTTATCGCCCAGATGGGGTTTCCCATGTGTGACCCAGTTGGTATGCCCATAGACATACCGTGACCATATTCACACCAGACAGCCCATTTTCAACCCATTTCAAATAGATTCAGGGCCCATTTGGTACTTGGGTTGTAGCCCACATGGGTTTGCCTGCTTGTGACCCACATGGTTAACCCGGTTGGGTCCCAATCATTATTCCTGAAAAAAGAACATCAGATTCCCCACTTACAGCCCGTTTGGGATCCACTCTATAACCCAATTGGGCACCAGCTAAGATATCCATTTAGAGCCCCTGCCCAGTTGAAGCCCATATAAAATCCAGGTGGGGCCTACCTGGACATGTTGGCTGGGTTAGCTTTCATTTGACACCCAATTTGACATGCTCCTATGAAATTCACATTTTGGTGCTCATTGATTATTTTATATTGAAATGTCCATTTTTCAAAACGCCATTGAACTATTAATAAAGCCCCTGTAAAATTAAATGTAATTGGGATCATAGAATGTTTCTGTTCTTAAAAGGCAGAGGCTAGAGCGAATGTCCTCCTAAACACCTGCAACAGCAGGAATCTGACCCCAGTAGCACTGGGATTTAACACCCCCTTTGTGTCAATTTGTAAATACCTTCCAAAAAAGAGTTGCCTTTCCAAATAGAAGAATGTACTCAATATAGCTTTGTTCCATGTCCCAGTCTCAGCTTCACTGCTGCTGACTGACCAGCACTTCAGTATGTTAGACAAAACAATGTGGTTAACAGAGGAGCAACACACCACCATAGCACCAGTGGTATGGAGTTTAGGGTATCGAACAATGTAGGCTTCCTTAGGAGCTGTGAGTGAGCGTGTGTGTGTGTGTGTGGTTGTGCAACAAAAATACATCCAGACTCCTACCTGCTTAACTGACACAAAACAGACGTTTAATTGATAAGACACAAATGCTTAAAACACAGTTTGGCCATTGCCACACTTGCTATTGCAAACTGGTGATGGCTGATTGCATTGGGGATTTAGAAAGTTTCAATAGTTTGTTCTGAAACGTGAAACTGCATGACAACTACATTGAAAAGTTGATAGTTCCAGTATTAGCAATATTGTTGAATCACCCAGTATGATGATGTATCCAATTTCTACCATTCAACATTTTATCTTGAATTTCTCATTCTGATAACTTGTGCCTTTGTCACAATTTAGTCTAATCTTGGAGGAGGGAAATAGGAGTAGTGAACATTTGTAGCATTTGGTAGATGTAGTATTCTGCCAAGAATTCTACTCTATCTATTCAGGGTAAAATAATGAGTGGTCGTGTGAAATCCCAATTACAAGGCTACAGATTTACAATTCCATTCAGCCCATCACCTCCCAGACAGTATGTTTCTAATCTAGCAGAGACGGAGTGAATCTAGTGTGCCTCCTGGGTTGCTAGAGGTACTGTTTCTTGGCAGCCAAGCCCCTGAACATGACCAACAGACGACTGCGTAATAAAAAGCTCTGACTCAGGCTACTTGAGTCAGGATGGTTTGTATAGCCTTCAATGTTCAACAAACAATGGCTCTCTCTTTTGAGAAATCTCAGGCAGTGATGCACCCATAAGTGAGTCACCTAAGAATGTGGAGGTCCGAAGGTAAGCCAGGTCAAAGCAATTACTCAGAGCTTAATAGTTTACTCTACTGTTTAGAGCACCACAAGTACCTAACTGGATATTTACAGGAATATGACGTTTACAAAAAGGCATTAATTTAAGCATAGCCAATGTTACATGGAAAAAGTCATTGCACAAACCTCTAAGGTTGGAAAGGACAACAACTCTCATCCAATGGCCACCGATGCTGCTGGGTAGTGGTACTGCTTCATGTTTGGTGGAGATGCTGCTGAATGTGTTTGTACAGTAGCCTATGTGGTGGTGTGACAGAGGTGTGATGGCTCCCAGGCAGCAGTGTGACTGGAGGGATAATGGGCTAAATAATAATTCTGTCTCGGCTGTCACATCCAGTCACTGTGCAGGACTTGGCTTAGTGCAGAGGATCAGCTCTGGGCTCCGCTAAACACACACACACACACACACACACACACACACACACACTCTGTAGATGTATTAGGGAGACATCACACCTGCTTAGACAATGATGATCCCACATTTATTTTGATTACTTACCGGTTGAAACAATGTAAAGATGGGCCTGGACAGTTTGCAGTTTTAGAGTGTCAAAATACTGTTATCACTAGCACAGTGGGATGAAGAAAGAACTATTGATTATTGCAGTCACATTCCATGTGTCTATTTCTTTCAATTACCACTTATTTTTGTTGAAAGGCAGAGAATATTAACGTATCAGGGAAATGGCATCTTCAGCACAACTTGTTACTCCACCAAGCTTTTGTCTTGTCTGTTGTCAGAGTTGCTTTTGTCAGAGGAAGGTACATACATGCAGGAGACAGTAGAGCAACAGAAAGTGTACATCAGCATGGTTCAAAAGGTGTCATATTGGCTCAACATTCGCAGCAGTCCACCTGTGATGGAGTCTCAGGTTTCTTTTGCACTGCTTCCAGGCTGAGGCCAGGCTGATACCTCCTGTTCTGCTCAGACAGACAGGGAAGAACTTATTGCTGTTTGATGTGAGTTCAGCCCTGACAGGCTCTTCATCACCAGGAAAGAGATTCTGCTCTTAATAATCTAAGTCTCTGAACTGTCCTATTCTGTGGTTGTTACTGAAACTATCTCACAAAGACCCTCCAGGTCAATGATACTCAACAGGCCTGTTCTGTGCTACTTGCCGTGTTCAGCTGCGGGGTTAATGTTCTTGCTTTGATGGCGCATTCTATTGTACCTAAAGTTGGGCCCTATCCTTTCCCCACAATTTACTCTTCGTCAGTGTTCTAAAAGCTCACTGTCTCTTTGTCTTCCCCCTGCAGTTGCTCAAAGCAACCCCTTAAAAAAATACTGCTTTAAAGGAAAACGTTCATAGAAACGTCAAACCTGATGAAACCTGAACGTCAAACGTTAAACCTGATGAAACTGCAATTCACAGGGTAGAATATTGGTTGACCTTGGTTTCGTTCACATGAATTAGGCCTACCTATTCAGTGGATGTACCTTCCTGCTTTTATTATTCAAGTGAAGACTATGAATCCAAACACGCATTTAAAAAAAAAAAAAAATGTTTGTGGTATCAAATTGTTTACTTAGCTACTATCTTGTCTCATTGCTACAACTCCCGTACGGGCTCGGGAGAGACGAAGGTTGAAAGTCATGCGTCCTCCGATACACAACCCAACTAAGCCGCACTGCTACTTAACACAGCGCGCATCCAACCCGGAAGCCAGCCGCACCTATGTGTTGGAGGAAACACTGTGCACCTGGCAACCTTGGTTAGCGAAAACACTGCGCCCGGCCCACCACAGGAGTCGCTGGTGCGCGATGAGACAAGGATATCCCTACCGGCCAAACCCTCCCTAACCCGGACAACGCTAGGCCAATTGTGCGTCGCCCCACGGACCTCCCGGTCGCGGCCGGTTACGACAGAGCCTGGGCACGAACCCAGAGTCTCTGGTGGCACAGCTGGCACCCTGGTCCATTGTGTCTGTACAGCGCCCTTAACCACTGCGCCACCCGGGAGGCCCTCAAACATGCATTTCAAAGTATTGCAGACCTACGATAACTATAGTTTTAACTATGTTTTGTGAAAAGTAACTTTTCACAAACAAATAATTACTTTGGAGGTGACTACATCCATTTGAATACATATCAGTGGTTAAGAGCGTTGGGCCAGTAACCGAAAGGTTGCTGGTTCGAATCTCTGAACCAACTAGGTGAGAAATCTGTCTGTGTCCTTGAGCAAGACACTTAACTCTAATTGCTCCTAATTGCTCGCTCTGGATAAGAGTGTCTGCTAAATTTCAATGTAAAATGTAATTAAATACATCTCAGAAAGTAACTCATTTCTAAAACTATTTGAATACAGATCTGAGAAAGCAACTACTTATAAAGATATTTGAATACAGATTTAATTATCCCTAATGTCCATTGTGTCTGCTAAATGACTCCAATGTAAATAAAAATAATATTTTCAAGTCAAACCAATTAAACCAATGATATTTTAAGTTATGATGCTCAGCTACTGTATGTCTCTTTCAACATTCCACTCAAAAGGTAAAAGGCCGCAATACATTTTATGATACCTGAAAATACTGAGGAATTCAAAGCCATTTGCAAACAAGTTGGATGCTTAGCAAAAACAACCCCTTTGTCCATCTGAGGGTAAGTGTTCTTGTTTCAAACACTCTATACCGTCTTTAAATGGATAGTTTACTCAGAATACAAACTAACATGATTTTCCTCTTACCTTAGCTATAGTTGATTCAAGGCAGTTTTGGGATATTTACTTTCCTTTTGACACTTAGTATCCATGTTTTGTTACTGTTAGCATTCTCAGTAACACTTAATATTGCACTGCTCTTGTGCCTGTGACATATAAAACTGTAATTAACATTAACATTTTATTAGCATGTTACATAATACATTTTTTTTCTCTTTTATAAGCATTAGAAAACATACAATATCAACATACATATCAACAAACTACATCACACCTGCCCAGACCTACCCATTTTTGGTATTTGGCAACCATCATTTTATTATTTTATATTTTTTAACTTTAATATATTCAAGTATTTTCAAATACGATTTGTTTTTCTGAGACCTGTATTTGAATATCAAAGAAAATAGTTGCTTTTTAGTTAACTCTACACTGAGTGCACCTCCCTAACATTGAGTTGCACCCCCTTTTTGCCCTCAGAACAGCCTCAATTCGTCGGGGTATGGACTCTACAAAGTGTCGAACACGTTCCACAGGGATGCTGGCCCGTGTTGACTCCACTGCTTCCCATAGCTGTGTCAAGTTGGCAGGATGTCCTTTGGGAGGTGGACCATTCTTGATAGACATGGGAAACTGTTGAGTGTGAAAAACCCAGCAGCGTTGTAGTTCTTGACACTCAAACCGGTGGGCCTGGCACCTACAACCATACCCTGTTCAAAGGCACTTAATTATCTTGTCTTGCCAATTCACCCTCTGAATAGCACATATACACAATCCATGTCTCAATTGTCTCAGGTTAAAGAATGATTTTTAAGCCCTGTCTCCTCCCCTTTATCTACATTGATTGAAGTGGAGGTGACATCAGTAAGGGGTAATAGCTTTCACTTGGATTCACCTGGTCAGTCTATGTAATGGAAAGAGCAGGGGTTCCTAATGTTTTATACACTCAGTATATAAACGATATTCAACTCCCTCGAGTATTTGAAAAGTTATTTTCAAGTAAACTACAAAATACAACTATTTTCTGCCCATGTCTGCAATATTGTGACCCCTTCACCTCCAGCTATTTCAGCTGTATGGGTTTTCCTGTGAGTTCTAGCCAGGGCGAAGTGTTTTTAACAGAAGTGCTACAGCAGTATTAATATGGTATGAGAGGCAACACCTCAACAAGCATGAGTTGGGACAGGTAGGCTGTTTACATTTTCTGGGGGATTCTCATCCCTGTGTTTTATTATGCACAGATGAGTGTTGAGCTCTTGATAAGCCTTTGCAGTGCTGCAAATGCAATGTTCCAGTACTCTTTTTGGATGGTCCATGAAATTCCTCAGGATGGGCTCAGAGATCATATATGGACTTGTATAAACTATATTGGTTTTCTTCTATAGCAGTAGCACAGCTGGGGATCCTCTGGATCAATAGGAAATGCAACACAGTAGTGTATCAATAAAAGGTACAGCCATAAAACACACATGCAAACTCTCATACAGTTCTCAAAGGAAAGGTTGAAGAGGCTGTTGTGGAGTGGATTATTAACATAACTTTAAACAATCGTTCTCCAAAGACTGGACTGATTTCCAGTCCAGACTGATGACATGCTCAGTGCCTCCAATGGTCTGGCCAGTCCTTATTGTGAGCAGCAGACAGCATTGGACCATGCCTTTTACCTCAGATGGTGACTGTCTTTCTTCTTGGTCTTACCTCCATGGTCCATCCTTGATTTCAATTTCCAGACCTTTGTTGCGTTTTAGCCTGAGGTTACTTGCAAGTCATACACATCTGAGATATTGGATTACGTCTGTGTCCTGATTTACCTGAGATTTGCGTCTGTGTCCTGATTCTAACCTAAGGTAGTAGGGTGGCAGGTAGCCTACAGGTTAAGATCGTTGGGCCAGGAACCAAAAGGTTGCTGATTCAATACCCCGGGCCAGTTAAACCCCAACAACAACTGCTCCCCGAGCTCCAATGATGTGGATGTCGATTCAGAAGGGTTGGGTTAAATGTGGAAGACACATTTCGGTTGAATTCATTCAGTCTTGCAACTAGCATAGTAGTTTCATAAATCGTTTCACCTTTTGAAGTGCCTAAATGTGGTACGTCACTATTAAAGAAGGATGGTATTGGGTTGCACGTGTGTTGGTGGATCTTTCTGCCAATTTAACTGCTCATGTAGCTGCTGACTTTGATTGTTATCTGAGCGTTCCCATTATGATGCTGGCAAACACCATCAAACGTCGACTTGGACTTCAGATGTTTCACACCTGCTGCTCTGCACTGAACAGACAAGTGCCCAAATAGCAGTAGTAGCCTACAGTACATGTTGTTTGTCATTTGTTATCCAGCTGGTTCTTGCAGCTGAATCCTGAGATCGCTTGAAATTGCGGTAAGGACTTGAAGGCAAAGTTTACCATTGTGTGGGCATGTCATCATGATGGCTGTCTCAGTGCTTGATGTGGTGCCATCAAAGCCTGACTAGTGATTTACTCATACTTACTCTTCCCTACATGGCCATCATTCAAGTCATATCCGGCACTATACAGACCAGAAACGCACTCCCCAGATGAGTGGAAAGGGTACAGTGTATTTTCTCAGTAACAACATGTCAAGCTTTGATTTGTCAAAATTGAAATAAAAAGAAATTAGATAAATGTGTAGAAGTAATATCATATAGGCAATATTATATATACGTGATATATACACCTCACATGCGACACATAAGACTATGCAATTAATATGTTCCAAGTCTATTCAATCTGAATATCTGACTCCATTAATGTTATAGTTAAATGATATGCAATCAAGTACCATGAGATTAGCTGACTCAGATCAAGGAATGGTCAAGAGAACCGGATGCAAAATGCAATTATTATTTAATAACTTTGTAAAATGAATGTATTAATAATACAAGGAATAAAGCTTAAATTACAAATCATTAACAAGCATTATTCTTAAGCATAAAGATAAATTACAAGGCAAAGCATGACAAAAACAGATGCCTAAGAGGCCAGAGGCCAAGAAGCCTAGGCAATGAGAATTTCTCATACAACCATTGCATAGTGTGTATTAGGAAAAGAGGAAGAATAAAGGTATTTCATTCCATTTATAACATTTGAAGGTGTGACTTTTTCAAACCAAACACCATTGACCAATCAAACGATACCAAGTCACGGTAACCTGATTACCCATAGGAAGTCACAGCATCTAAAGACTTGTGTGGGGGAGGAGAACAATCCAAAAAAGCACAATTGGGACAAGGACAGTGTCGTCAGTGTTCACTCTTTACAGATGCAAATGACCAGAGAAATAATACATTCATATACACTACCATTCAAAAGTTTGGGTCATTTAGCTTTTCTTTCAAAAACAAGGACATTTCAATTTTTTTGGTCCATTTCAAATAACATCAAATTGATCACAAATGCAGTGTAGACATTGTTAATATTGTAAATTACTATTGTAGCTGGAAACGGCAGATTTTTAATGGGATATCTACATCGGCGTACGGAGGCCCATTATCAGCAGCCATCACTCCTGTGTTCCAATGGCACGTTGTGTTAGCTATTCCAAGTTTATCATTTTAAGACTAATTGATCATTAGAAAACCCTTTTGGAATTATGTTAGCACAGCTGAAAACTGTTGTCCTGATTAAAGAAGCAATGAGACTGGCCTTCTTTAGACTAGTTGAGTATCTGGAGCATCAGCATTTGTGTGTTCGATTACAGGCTAAAAATGGCCAGAAACAAAGGACTTTCTTCTGAAACTCGTCAGTCTATTCTTGTTCTGAGCAATGAAGGCTATTCCATGCGAGAAATTGCCAAGAAACTGAAGATCTCGTACAACGCTGTGTACTAATCCCTTCACAAAACAGCGCAAACTGGCCCTAACCAGAATAGAAAGAGGTGTGGGAGGCCCCAACTGAGCAAGAGGACAAGTACATTAGAGTGTCTAGTTTGAGAAATAGACACCTCACAAGTCCTTAACTAGCAGCTTCATTAAATAGTACCCACAAAACACCAGTCTCAACGTCAACAGTGAAGAGGCGACTCCGGGATGCTGGCCTTCTAGGCGGAGTTGCAAAGAAAAAGCCATATTTTAGACTGGACAATAAAAACGAAAGATTAAGATGGGCAAAAGAACACAGACACTGGACAGAGGAAGATTGAGAAAAGTGTTATGGACAGACAAATCTAAGTTTGAGGTGTTCGGATCACAAAGTAGACCATTCGTGAGAGGCAGAAAAAATTTAAAGATGCGGGAGGAGTGCTTGACACCCTCTCAAGCATGGTGGTGGCAATGTGATGATCTGGGGGTGCTTTTGGTGGTGGTAAAGTGGGAGATTTGTACAGGGTAAAAGGGATCTTGAACAAGGAAGGCTATCACGCCGTTGTGCAACACCATGCCATACCCTGTGGACGGTGCTTAATTGGAGACAATTTCCTCCTACAACAGGACAATGACCCAAAAGCATAGCTACAAACTATGCAATAACTAGTTAGGGAAGAAGCAGTCAGCTGCTATTCTGTCTATAATGGAGTGGCCAGCAGTCACCGGATCTCAACCCTATTGAGCTGTTGTGGGAGCGGCTTGACCGTATGGTACGTAAGAAGTGCCCATCAAGCCAATCCAACTTGTGGGAGGTGCTTCAGGAAACATGGGGTGAAATCTCTTCTGATTACCTCAACAAATTGACTAGAATGCCAAAAGTCTGCAAGGCTGTAATTGCTGAATATTGAGGATTTTTTTGATTGAAGCAGAGTTTGAAGGACACAATTATTATTTCAATAAAAAATTATTATAACCTTGTCATCGTCTTGACTATATTTCCTATTCATTTTGCAACTAATTTTGTGAATGTTTTCATGGAAAACAAGGACATTTCTCAGTGACCCCAAACTTTTGAACTGTAGTGTAGTCTCAGATAGATACCAGACATGGATGCAATAGTGTTATCCTAACACAAATTTTCAGTAGTCAATTATCTGCATACTGTAATAGAGAGAGAGATATATTTTGGCCCCATGGGGGGGCTGACTGGCCTTTAGAAGAGTCTTGGGCCATTTGCCATGCAGCCCCAGATGCGAGCACATACTGTACGTTTGAGGCAGGGCCTATAAATGTGATCAAAACACAACATAATTTATATTTGGAAATGTTAACTGGAAATGGAAATGTGTCGTCCTCTTATCAAAACACATATCAATCCCCTATTTTCCTCTTGTAATATCCTGGTACCTATAGTGTTGTGAGTGATTTACGATGTAATTCTGAAGATCAAAGGATCCATTTGTGCTGCTGTGGTTTTTTGTAGGAAATACTCCACATCCCCTTATAATGACCCTGGGTGAGTCACTGGTGTAAGAGGTATTGGGGTGAAGGTTATTCATGGTTCCTGAAAGCATGATGCATTGCCTGTGTATTGTTGTTCTCCTTCTTTCCTCTTACTAGAGGACTATGGTGATCACACCAAGATCTTAGAATCCTGTTAAATTATTTGAAAACATTGTTTGTGTGGAAAGTCATGTGGAGAGCCATCATGTGTTCTTGAGGATGACACATCCAGTATAGTCAGAGGAGCTCCCATTGAGTCTGATGGGTGTGTTATGGATTGGGTAGGGTTCAGGTTCAAAGGGGATTTTTCCTGTTCTCTAATTTGTTACTAAGAGGAAACATACTGTAACATAGTCAATCTGAAGATCCACCTGCCTCAATGGGAATAAGATGAGGCATGTGTTTTGTGTTCTCTCTGCAGGAGATTGTTGCTACATTTTTTGGTGAAGATGTTATGAATGTCAATGCAAAACTGTTGTAGTGCAGCTGTAAAAGTACAGAAATCCATTTTCCATCTTTCCATACAGTGTATAGTGTGTTGTTTGAGAGGAATGGAGAGAGTTCTTTGTGAAACTGATATTAAAATGGCTGTAATGGGAAAAGGGAGGCAGATTTGCAGGCAGATTTAGCCCAGAACACAAAGGGTATTATGATTTGCATGCTGTAGGCGTGCATGGATGTGTAATTATGCCGTGCAGCAGTATTATTGGACCCGTAGGGCCATGGAAGCATGAAGATGGGGGAGCAGCTCAACTTTATAAAAAGAAATCCTCTGAAATCATCTCTGCAGGCTCCTCATGACAGACTTCAGAAATAATCCCAGCAGGTTGAGTCCTGCATTGTCAAAATAAATCTGCTCAGATAATGCATCATTGAGCGATTTCAGTAAACACAGAGGGATGGGGTGTGGAAGGAGGTGCTAATGTGACCTGTGTCCATCAGACAGACAGGAAATAGGCTGGTGGGTCTGCAGGCATCACAACACCCACCAAGGCAACGTTTTGACACATCTCCGCGTTAAAAAGCTTTAATCCGATGAGTCATTCTCAAACTCCTTACAGTTATTTTTACCCACTTGTCTGATGTTTATGTGGTGTGCTCAGGTGTGTGAACAGCAGATCCTCATCTGGAGAGACATGATTACAGTCAGAAAACGGACCTGCCACTAAAAGTGTCGGGTTGGTCGTGAGTATTTTGTCACACTTCTTAGGCTGGAATCCTTAATGGTGAAACGGCCACTTCTGTTTGTGATATTACAACAACAAAGAAGTTACTGCCATCAACGAACACAGGTTTTTCCCCCTTGGACATCATTGCACAATATGAACTGCAATTGTCCCACCACAATGGTGGTGGGCCGGCCAGTGGCTCTTTCTACCCCTACTGTGGATTCCATCTTTAAGGATTTGCTTTCACTGAATACAGTCCTAAGGCCTACATTCCAAATGTATTTCTGTGTGATGGATGAACAGAAGGCTATGTTTGTACGGTAACGAACCCACTTCTTTTTTTCAACAGTTTTTTTTATTTGGGGATTTTTTTTCTCCGATCTGCTCTGATTCCCTAAAAAGGAGAAACAAAACAGAATAATTCTGTCTGGCATCTTCTTATTATGGTTAGGCTTCTTCAAGCAGACAATGTCCATCATTGTTATTGTTGTCAATGTTATTGTGGTGCTTCACTAGCACACTCTAATGAGCTTTCTTCTCCTCTCCGTAACCTTTCAACTCTTCTCCAGCTCTTTGATTAGCCCGATTTGTTCCAGGACAACTGTCCCCAAGTGAATGTCTCTATTTCTAAACCACTGACAGAGGTCAGCCTCAGGTCCTGCATGTTTTTCTGCAAATTGATCAAAATGTGACTTTTTTATCATTAAGAACAGCATTACGCTGCCAAGGCCAATGTTAGCGGTTTCAGATCAGTGAATGAAACCTTATGCTTCTGTGGTTGAATAGACAGTATGATGTTGTCTTTGTTAAAAAATTTCAATTACTACATAAGAATGTTAATCAGTTGACCTTGACAAATTCATTCATTCATTTACTGGAGCTCTTTGCCACTTATTTCCAGTTTTACCACAGAATGTGATCACAATTTCCCCCAGTGGGTGGTACACTCTAACTGTACTTATAGCTGACGTTCTCTCTGCCTGGAGATACATGCCCGTTTTCTGCCATGGGTTTGACTTGCGTATCAAACAGTTTTGTGTTTATAATTCCAAGGATGTGTGAGTGTACATTATGTTACTGGGCTTTTGGGAAAGAACATGTCATGTCATCCTCTCCCTCAGCCCACATTGACCTGTTAGAGAGGTCGTAGTCATGCATTTCTGCATGTGAGCACCACATTCTGAACTCATCTGATATTTCCTGTTTGGGACCAAATCAAAAGTTTAGAAAACATCCTGGGTGAAATGGGTGTGCCTACACAGTACACCACCATATGTTTAACATAAATTACAGCACATACAGAATATTGCTTATACAGCATAAATATCTAGACATAAAGTATGTCATGCCACAAACACACACACACACACACACACACACACACACACACACACACAAGTAACATGCCCTGCCTGCAGCTGGACTTGTGAATCCTCATTCATCAGCATGACACAATCGATAGCCTACACAGCCACCTAGTCACCATTCAGGGCTGTTCCTCTGCTGCTCAGACAGAAATCTTCAGCCCATATGCCCTGGATTTTTGTCTCTGAGATACACTTTTGACCAACTGTGTCTCTGGCCCTGTGAAAGGTGCCACATGCTCAAACAATAGGGAAAGAGACTGTCTGTCACTCCGACTCAAGGACACCGATAATAGAAAAGGTTAGGTACTAGTCCTGCGAGTCTTGTGGGCTTAGTGCTGTCCTTGTCCAAATGTCATCAAAAATATTTATAATTGTGGTTTTTAGGGGCTTTAAAGCTTTCTGTAATTTGTTATGCCTTTTCGTTATCCATCTGTCATAACTTTCCAGCATAATCCTGTGAAACCCCAAAATATGGTTGATATCTTATCAAATAACCTCTCACCAAGAAGTGACTCAAACATTTGGCACACAGTTTAAGATATTCTTGGCATATGTTTAACGTTTCTGTTGAATGTTTCTGGGATATCTGCTGGAATTATTCAATGTCACTTCAAATGTTTTCCACACGATACTCCTTATTTATAAGAGTCACCTCCTTGTATAAGAACCAGATTATGTTATTGATTCTGAGAACCTTTAGAAGACTAACTTTCAGCTTAGCTTTTTTAATCATTTCTGATCCGTACTGTAGTCGGATCATTTCTCTGTGGTAGCCAAGTGACAGCCTAGCTTGTGGATTCCTCTGTTACAGTTCAAACTAAGTATCTGGGATTAAAGTGGTTGCTACGGTTCCGTGCTGTCCACAGCGTTGCCTGGGAATGCTAGCAGTTGTCACATCTCTTTGTGCCCTTTTAGGGATTGCCACGCGACCTAGCAGCAGGCCTACAGACCGTCTTCCACTGATCTACTCCAGTCGGTTTTTAGGCTGAGCTAAATTTAGAGGCCTGCAGAAAGAGAGGAATGACCTCGGATGATTTTTGGGCGCGGCCGGTCGCCGGGAGAACGAAGCCTGTGTGTGTAACCGTATTGGCTGTGGCCGGGGTGCATGCACTGGTCAGTGTATTATTAGGACGTGCATGGTAGTAAAGACACATGCTGTATAAGGTTACTACACAGTACACACCACACATTCAGCTCTCTCTCAGAGCAGGCCTCAGCACACTGAGCACTGCTCTTTACATACTCTCAGTATGACAGCCTGTCTTCAGCATCATATTTTTAGTATGATAATATTATGTTTCACCAGCTGACAAACAAAATCCCTTGAGGTTGTCTCTTTAAAGGTGGTAATATTCGGTTCACATAGGAAGTATTAGGTAGGCCGTCATTGTAAATAAGAATTTGTTCTTAACTGACTTGCCTAGTTAAATAAAGGTTAATTAAAACGTTTTATTAGAGTAATATTATAATTTGGTGTCCAGCTAGAAAGTGATGGTCGATAGAGTTGCCATTGATCCCTGTCCCCGTGAACAATTTGAATAAATGTCTGAAAAATCAATGAGAGAAGGGGGGAGTGATTGATATTCTCCTGGCTGTGTGTAACAAAATGAATAGCATAATTTGGCAGTGGAAGAGCTGTGACTTTATAGCTGTGTTTGTTGCTGTTTTTACCCTCCCAGTTGTGTAAGTGATCAGGAGGGTGAGGTGGTGTCTAATGTCTTGATGGCCGGACTCCTGTCTAATTGTTCCTTCTCCTGGAGCATTAAAGTCAGATCTCTCTGGGCTCCACATGTGCTAGTGTCTAGCAGCTGAGGGAGACAGCGATGCTGACAGGGTTAGAGAAATGTGTTGTATCTAGGGAAAATTAGTTTTTCAATGACAGCAATGGTGCAAACAGTTGAAGGAAAGGGCACAATAACTCTCGCAGGGCACAATAACTCTCGTGATAACATTAAATCACCAGTTAAAAATGCCTGTGGCCCTTACTAGGGTGAAGAGGATACAAACCAGTAACTGTCCTTTTGTTATAGATGCTTACCCAGCTCTTACATCTTTTAGTCTGAGAAATTAGACAGATACTGTACATTAGGTTTAAATCATATTGTGTCAGAAAATGTTGCAAGTTTGTGCAGCTTAAGCCTATTTAGTGTAAGGTGTGATTCTCATATTGAAGTTTAGACATGTTACTGTATAGGTGTATGTGAAAGCAGTATATCAATGAGATTGAGGAAAGCCACACCTGGCTTTATTTTTAGCATCATTTTTCCACTCTGGCTGTGGAGTGCAGGGAGCTCTATTTTGGATGTCTAAAAGCGTTTTTACTTATTCCCCAGTCACAGAATGATGTACGCTTCATAAACTTAATACGAGTGTCAACATTACCTTACGGATTGTGTGGTTCAGATCAGGACAGCACACCATGGAAGTGAACAGCTCATCAGAACCTAGTAATGCACAACATATTCTCAACCCAACCGTTGCTCCCCAAAGTTTGCTACAGCTAATGCTGAGTGACTCTGCCTGGTGCCCACGCCACTGTTAGTGTGAGTCATATGCTTAATATTTTATAAAGAGAAGCAGGATGGGCCGATGAAGAAGCTGTTCTTATAAAATAAACTCTCTAGTACACTGTGTGAAGTCTGGCAGTGTCCTGCTGCCTACCTAATGCAGCTGTGTTTGAACAGAAGTAGCGTCTGATCCCTGTTCATTTATAGAACATAGATTCTGTCAGCATAGCTTGCTTCTCTTCATCTTCCTGTTCTTATTTACCGTTAAGAGGCATTTTCCTAAGATGGTTTTCTTTGGCAAAGTTCTGTTATTGTGCATGTCCATCCCCATTTCTCATGCTTAGTTTTCTCTGCAAATATTTGAAAATAAAAGAGAGCCGCACACTCTAGGAGCTCAGATGCAAAAATGTAATACCAACGTTTCGACAGCCAAGCTGTCTTCATCAGGGTATAATCACAAACACTGCGGGATGACTTGTTTATATAGTGTCAAAAGACACAGGTGTCTGTAATCATGGCCAAGAGTGGCCTAATATCATTGGTTAATAATCAAATATTAAAATGTCATACAAAGAACAGCATACAAACAACAAATGGATAGCATACGATCATAAATTAATTTGACTACACAAGTTTACAAACAATTACAATGGCAGAGTCACAATAATCACAAGAATCGCTTAAGATCAAAGTCTATGTTGAGACCGAAGGGCGCAAGGGTCTTTAAATTAAAGATCCAGGCAGCCTCTCGTTTTAACAATAAATTATCAAGGTCACCCCCTCTCGCGGGAGGGTGACATGTTCGATGCCAATATAACGCAGAGACGAAATCGAGTGGCTTTGCTCAATGCAATGGCACTTATAAATTTGGATCCTTCAAACACCCACAAACAGGGAAATCGATCCCAATCAAAGGTGTTATTACGTGCTCCACTAAGGCAGTTATTTATCTTATAACTTGTCCTTGTGGTAAAAATTATGTAGGTAAAACAAAGCGCAAATTAAAAGTACGTATCTCAGCATCGTAGCACCATTAGGTGTAAAAACTTTACTTATCCAGTTGCGGCCCACTTCTTGGAGGCAGGCCACTCGATTTCGTCTCTGCGTTATATTGGCATCGAACATGTCACCCTCCCGCGGAGAGGGGGTGACCTTGATAATTTATTGTTAATGCTCAACCAGTAAGGCAATCAATTTTGGACATTACAATTTTCACAGATACTGTGCTCAACTAACAAGGATTAACTACAGCGATAAATTAACAGCAACATCTAATTTCATACATAAATCCATGTCTCATCCATTTCTAGTGGGACATTGCACCGGCATTATGTTTTCTTTATCAAGATTATGGTATTATTTACGGAAAGAGATTTCACAAAAGTCCGGGCTCTTGCTGGGCCAATCAAAGACATTCAGAGACTTGTCCCGAAGCCACTCCTGCGTTGTCTTGGCTGTGTGCTTAGGGTCAGTATCCTGTTGGAAGGTGAACCTTCGCTCCAGTCTGAAGTCCTGAGCGCTCTGGAGCAGGTTTTCATCAAGGATCTCTCTGTACTTTGCTCTGTTCATCTTTCCCTAGATCCTGACTAGTCTCCCTGCTGAAAAACATCCCTACAGCATAATGCTTCACCGTAGGGATGGTGCCAGGTTTCCTCCAGATGTGAAGCTTGGAATTCAGGGCAAAGAGTTCAATCTTGGTGTCATCAGACCAGAGAATCTTGTTTCTCATGGTCTGAGAGTCATTTTAGGTGCCTTTTGGCAAACTCCAAGCAGGCTGTCATGTGCCTTTTACGGAGGAGTGGCTTCTGTCTGGACACTAACATAAAGACCTGATTGGTGGAGTGCTGCAGAGATGGTTGTCTTTCTGGAAGGTTCTCCAATCTCCACAGAGGAACTCTGGAGCTCTGTCAGAGTGACCATCGGGTTCTTGGTCACCTCCCTGACCAAGGCCCTTCTCCCCTGATTGCTCAGTTTGGCCAGGTGGCCAGCTCTAAGAGTCTTGGTGGTTCTAAACTTCTTCCATTTAAGAATGATGGAGGCTGCTGTGTTCTTGGGGATCTTCAATGCTGCAGAAATATTTTGGTACCCTTGCCCCAATCTGTGCCGCGACACAATCCCATCTTGAAGCTCTGCGTACAATTTCTTTGACTCCAATCAAGTTGTAGAAACATCTCAAGGATGATCAATAGAAACAGGATGCACCTGAGCTCAATTTCGAGTCTCATAGCAAAGGGTCTGAATACTTATGGAAATAAGGTATTTCTGTTCTTTACTTTTAGTAATTTTGCAAAAATTTAGAAACAATCTGTTTTCGCTTTGTCATTATGGGGTATTTATTTAATCCATTTTATAATAAGGCTGTAATGTAACAAAATGTGGAAAAAGGGAAGGGTTCTGAATACTTTACACTGTATATGCGTGGGAATACTTTGGAACAGATTTCCAAAATGAAAATAAATTGGAGCTGATTTGGTGGTGTTTTTACAGTATTTTATGTCCAACAATTGCTCAAAAAACGTATGGGGCCAAATAAAATGACCTTCAGGCCGCCAATTGGGGGTCTCTGACTTATACTAATGTCATGCGGAACAATTCACTTTTGTGATCTGGTCACATTAAACCCATTCATATTCATCAAACTGCCACACCAAAGTTTCACAATACTCGTAGGCGTGCTAAAGTCACATCACTTTGTACTCACGCATTGTTCTGTGACAAGATCAACACAACAGTATGAAGCTGTTAGTAGGGAGGAGATTGCATGTGGAAGACTCAGCCCTCCACACAAGTATGAAAATGTATGCACTCACTACTGTAAGTCGCTCTAGATAAGAGCATCTGCTAAATGACTAAAATGTAAAATTGTTATGTAGGAAGGGTTTCAACCAACCTAAAGCCTAGTCACAATATAATGCAACTGTGCAAGTATACCCTTACATATAATGGTGAATTAGGCCTGCGTCCTGACTGTCATAGGATCCCCCAGTAATTTCTCTTTAAACCAAGAAGCAAACACAGTCTCTAACACCTTACACCGTTGAACTACTTCAGGTAACCCGTCATAATCTTGTTACTCGACCAGTACCTGTCCTGCCACCTCCTCCACCTACCTATTCTCATGGCAGTGTCCTGTTACCTAGGCAACTGAGCAGTTATGTTCTCCTCTCCATTCACACAGCACTCTCATCCCCCTAAGGAACACACTGGTTGTCAGCACACTGACAGAAAAGAAAAAAGACCCATCCATTTGGCTATTACGACAAATGTTCGAAGTTTCACTAGAAGAAGGGGAAAGGCCCCTCCCTACTCTCTAGGATATTTCAAACAGACCGGCCATGATCTGTAAAGGTGGGCCTCAAGGGGTTTATACCCATGTATCATGAAGGGGGAGGTGGGACAGATTTAATGAAGTTTTACAACTCTGCTTTTTCACGAAATGCAGAGGACAACGTGATGTTTCTTTATCTATGGCATACGGTATGGAGCAGCTCTCCCTATTCTATTATCTCTTCCTTTGAGGACACCTGCTGAAATGTTCTGCTCAAAGATAACCAGGTCAAACACATAGAAACAACATTGTCACATTGGTAAAGAGACTCCTTCCAAATAAAATCCAGCTTCTACTGCTGTCTATACAGAATGACTCACAATCACAATATCACTCGCTGTTTATTATCTACGCGTAGTCACTTTACCTCTACCTACATTTACAAATGACCAACTAACCTGTACCCCCGCACATTGACTCGATACCGGTCTACCCTGTATATAGCCTCATTAGTGTTATTTAATTTTATTGTATTACTTTTTATATTTAATTTTTTACTTTAGTTTATTTAGTAATTATTTTCTTAATTCTATTATCTTAAAACTGCATTGGGCTTGTAAGTAAGCATTTCACGGTAAGGTTGTATTAGGCTGTCACGATCATCGTAGTGAGGAGACCAAAGCGCAGCGTGATGTGAATACATACTTTTAATGTAAGACGAATGAACACAAAGTACACTAAAACAAACAAACAAACAAAATAACAAACCGAAGGTGACCGCTATCAACACTGAGTGCAAACATGCAACATCACATAGACAATCACCCACAAATTACCCAAGGAATATGGCTGCCTAAATATGGTTCCCAATCAGAGACAACGATAAACAGCTGTCTCTAATTGAGAACCAATCCAGGCAACCATAGACATACAAAACACCTAGACTAGTAAATGTAACAGTATAACTTTAGACCGTCCCCTCGCCCATACCCGGGTGCGAACCAGGGACCCTCTGCACACATCAACAACAGTCACCCACGAAGCATCGTTACCCATCACTCCACAAAAGCCACGGCCCTTGCAGAACAAGGGGAACCACTACTTCTCAGAGCAAGTGACGTCACCGATTGAAACGCTATTTAGCGCGCACCACCGCTAACTAGCTAGCCGTTTCACATCCGTTACATAAACAACCCCAAAAACCCTAGACAGGACAAAAACACAACAAACCACCCCTTGTCACACCCTGACCTAACCAAAATAATAAAGAAAACAAAGATAACTAAGGACAGGGCGTGACATAGGCGCATGTGACAAATACGATTTGATTTGAAGAGTAATGTGCAGAACAGTTCGACCATGAAGGCCTGATTCACACTGTCTCCTCTGAACAGTTTATGTTGAGATGGGTCTGTTACTTGAATTCTGTGAAGCATTTATTTGAGTTGCAAATTCTGAGTCTGGTAACTCTAATGAACTTATCCTCTGCAGCAGAGGTAACTATGGGTCTTCCATTCCTGTGGCGGTCCTCAGGGAGAGCCAGTTTCATCATAGTGCTTGATAGTTTTTGTGACTGCACTTGAAGAAACTTTCAAAGTTCTTGAAATGTTCCGCATTGACTGACCTTCATGTCTTAAAGTAATGAAACACAACCAAAACAACTGCAAATACATCCAACGAGTTTGTAGTCACAAGGGCACCAACTACTAAACGTTTGACTACTTTAATACTCTATAAGTTAATTTGTCCAAATACTTATGACTCACATGGGGGGACTGGATACATAAAGTGTATGAAAATACCTTCAAATAAAGGGGAAATGCTGTATTGTTGCCTAATATAGGGCCTAAAACATTTGATCTCAAATAAAAAATGCTGGAGTAATAGAGCCAAATTAAAATATTTAGCTTCACTGTCCAAATTCATATGGAGGGTAGTGTAGCCACAGTCTTTATGTAGAGAAAATAATAGGCCTAGTGTTTTTCTTCACTCTGACATCATGGTTGTGTTTTTTGGGCTGTTTCTCTATTCTGATTGTGTACTTCAACTGGTTAGGTTTCACCTCATCTCTTTCCAGATTAGGAGCCAACAACTTTAGATGAATGCAGCTGTTCCACCGGCTAGATTAAACATTTTCATTCTGTATTACAAGCCAGCCCTCTCAATGACACCTCCCAACCTACACATTACTCTGTTTTTCTCTGTCCCAAGCCTCAGATAGGAGGACAATTTGAGCAGTGGTAATTTGAGGGCTAAAGTTAAAGAGCAGGTAGGTATGTCAGGGTGCACTGGGCCGTGTGCACATTGCCAGCCTGTTTATTTGCTGCACACGCCTGTCTGACTGCTGCAGGCCTAATGACAGGCTGTGCTTTCAATAAAGTAACACATCAGCCCTCTGAATGTGACCTGGTATAGCAGAGACACACAGTGCTCATCACACTGGGTGTATAGTACTAACTGTGTGACTAGAGCACAGCATCCCAATAAGGGTGCTGCAGAGATAGACATCGGTCGGTCTCGCTCTCTGCCTGTCTATATGCCTGCCAATATGCCTGCCTACCTGCCTGTCTGTCTGTCTCTCTGTCCCCAGGAGAGCAGGTCTTCATTACTCCCTCCTCCAGTGAGCTCTGATATGCAGAGTTACAGTACCATTCAAATGTTTGGACACACCTAATTATTAAAGAGTTTCTTTATTTTTACTGTTGTCTACATTCTAGAATAATAGTGAAGACATCAAAACTGAAATAACACATATGGAATCATGTAGTAAACATAAAAGTGTTAAACAAATCCAAAATATATTTGATATTTTAGTTTATTCAAAGTAGCCACCCTTTGTCAAGAGTTTGCAAAGCTATCAAAGGCATTCTCTCAACCAGCTTCACCTGGAATGCTTTTCCAACAGTCTTGAAGGAGTTCCCACATCTGACCCGCTTTAGGAAACTAGGCATATGTCGTGGGTCACTACTTCATGAGAGCCGTTTGAAAGTAAACTTTTTTAAATTTATCGAAATTAATTTTTTGGGCAGAAATGTCTTCTCAAACATGTGAACTTTCATGTGCCTTAATAACAAACTTGTATGCCATCTGTAAATATGAATACAATTGTTAAATTATAAGCCTAGTTGGTTTAGCCACAGAAAAAGTGGGGCAACCTTCCCGCTAGCCATGATTGGCTGAGATAATGAGTGGGCTGGACATGCCGAGAGATGAGTTTGGATTGGTCTGCCATATAGCATGCTTCTGTCTATTTGTGTTGGTCAGTATGTCTAGGTAATCCTTTCTAACAAGGATTTTGTTTGTATGTATCGCGTAGTAAAACTGCATTAACCTAATATCAAGTTAAAATGTGCTGTTAGCTAGCTAACATTAGCTGGCTGGCTAGCTAGCTAACGTTATGTGCATGCGCTCTACTTTCTGGAGGACTGAGTTTTGAAATCAGTGGAATTCGAGTATGATAGCTATTATATCTTATTATATACGGATTATATCTTCAAACTAATGGCATCAATGGCATCCGACAGGAGACGCGTCCATCTAATTAAGATAGTCTAGCTAGCTACATTTTCAGATATTACACATTTCAAATTTAACAGAAAGTGGTTTCATTTCCAGTTAAAAAGTGTACTGTTACCTAGCTAACATTACACGTATGATCTTATTATTCGTATCTCAGAGCCATTTGCTTGACTAGTTGTAGCCTAATGTTAGCTAGCTGACATTGAACCTGGTTGGTTAGCTACCTGCAGATTCATGCAGGGTAGTAATGTCATGAGTTGGGATTATGGTTAATTGTTTACCTGGTTAGCTAACTAGCAACACGTCTTAAAAAAATCCTCATCTGAGTGTGCCAGAACGCAGAATAACTGCCAAATGTACAAATGCTCAACACCCGTTGAGTATGGCCGGTGTCAGTAAACGTCGGCCCAAAAAAATCATAATTCAATTGTTGCCAGCAGCACAGTTAGTCACCAAAGCTCTGGATAACATGAAAACAGCCTAACCAGCTCTGCTAGGATGAGTAAAATGGTCAGAGGGGGTGTTCTCTTATTATGTGTCTGGAAGTAGCTAGCAAGCTAGCCAATGTTAGCCAGTTAGCTTGAGTGCTTGACTGCCGTTGTGAGGTCAGAACATTCGGATCAACCCTACTCATCGGCCAGAGTATGCTTTGAATGCTCCGAGAGCAAAAGCTCTGAATTTACAAACAGATCATCTGACAGGACACTTGAGGTCACCAACGCTCTGGATAACTTTCCTTCTTGGCTTAAGGACAACAAAGTCAAGCTATTGGAGTGGCCATCACAAAGCCCTGACCTCAAGCCTATAGAAAATTAGTGGGCAGAACTGAAAAAGTGTGTGCGAGCAAGGAGGCCTAAAACCTGACTCAGTTACACCAGCTCTGTCAGGAGCAATGGGCCAAAATTCACCCAACTTTTTGTGGGAAGCTTGTGTAAGGCTACCCGAAACGTTTGACTCAAGTTAAACAATGGTTTAAAAAAATGACAGAAAAAATTTCAGTCTCTCGATGTGCAAAACTGATAGAGACATACCCCAAGCGACTTACAGCTGTAATCGCAGCAAAAGGTGGCGCTACAAAGTATTAACTTAAGGGGGATGAATAATTTTGCACGCCCAATTTTTCAGTTTTTGATTTGTTAAAAAAGTTTGAAATATCCAATAAATGTCGTTCCACTTCATGATTGTGTCCCACTTGTTGTTGATTCTTCACAAAATAAATACAGTTTTATATCTTTATGTTTGAAGCCTGAAATGTGGCAAAAGGTCGCAAAATTCAAGGGGGCCGAATACTTTCGCAAGGCACTGTAAACTAACCTGTCTATCTATGGCGACGCAGCCTTAGCTTTTTCATGTCCCTCTCCGATTCTGTCTGGGGTGTCCATTGACTAATGACTCTCTTTCAGTTTGCCTCTGCATCTGAAGAGATAGTCAGTGTGGTGTATTTGTAACAGTATAACTTTAGACCGTCCCCTCGCCCATACCCGGGCGCGAACCAGGGACCCTCTGCACACATCAACAGCAGTCACCCACGAAGCATCGTTACCCATCGCTCCACAAAAGCCACGGCCCTTGCAGAGCAAGGGGAACTACTACTTCAAGGTCTCAGAGCAAGTGACGCCACCGATTGAAACGCTATTTAGCACGCACTGCTAACTAAGCTAGCCGTTTCACATCCGTTACATATTAGCAATGGTTATGTGCATCAAAATCCTTGAGAAAATGGTAAGATATAGAACTATGTCCATGTCATTATGGGACTAACTCACCTTGTGAGCTCCTTCACATGACTTACTAAAAAGCCTGTGACAACTTATTGGGCTCGCGAGTGGTGCAGCGGTCTAAGACACTGCATCTCAGTGCTAGAGGCGTCACTACAGACACCCTGGTTTGAATACAGGCTGTATCACAACCAACCGTGATTGGGAGTCCCGTTGGGAGTCCCGTAGGGCGGCCCAGCATCGTCTGGCTTTGGCCGGTGTATGCCGTCATTGTAAATAAGAATTAGTTCTTATTAACTGACTTGCCTAGTTAAATGAAGGTTAAAATAAAAAATGACCAATTATTATGGTGGCCAATATGCTGGAAAGCTCAGCAAGCATATTGTAGAGTTGGTTGTGGTCTCATGTCCTCCAAATTGAAGTTCCCAGTGAATTGCTTTAGCTAATTTAAGAAAAACAGTCAAAAGCAGTTTTCAATATAAGAAACAGTCAAACGTTGTTTTCTTTATTGTTCTGTTGACCTAGCAACATGGCTAGCAAAAAACAATCTAACTTGTAAGCTAGCTAGATTATCATTAGTCAAAACGGCTAGCTAACCTGAAGTGTCTTACAAAAATCTTAGCTAACTAATAACTTTGAATGTAGCTAATTGTTGTCTGTTGGTTGTTACAGCAATAGCTAGCCATCTCTGCTACAACAAGTTAGCTAGCTAGTAGCAAGCTAGATAGCCAACTCTGGTACCTAGCTACTGTAGATAACTAGCAAGCAGCAGTGCATGTGTGTGTACTCTGGACATACCTGGCTGTGGGGTGTTGTGGTAACATTTCTGTAACCATTTCCTCTTCCAAAAAAAACAAAACACAGTTCTCATTTGGTTTGAAGATTAAAAAATGCCTGCCTGGTCGGATGTCACTAGAGTTACCACAGCCACAAAGTCATAAACCCTACCTCTTTCTACAATTTATATTTAGGTGGTTGGCCCTAGCAAGCTATTTGCTTTAGTTTTCGAGATTATCGATCTCTGTAGAGGAGAGAGGACCTCTCTGCAGAGAAGCTGATTTTTATAAAGTATGCTGATCCCATATTGTGCTGTAATCCATATCTAAGGTAGTAGACAGCTTGTGACATCTCATCTTACAAACTGCTACCAGATAAAGTATATTTTATTTATTTGTAATCAAACTATTTAGTTGTAGAAACGTGATACCATCAATGCTAGCTGTAAAATTACTCCCAATTTAGAACACAGCAACCATAGTAATGTAGCTAGCTAGCTACAACAAGTAGATATATTGCGAGCTAGCAGGATCAGATAGCTTTATCACTAGCTAGCATGTCATTTTGGGAGAAGGAGCATTTTAGCTATCAGTTTATTCCAAGTAAAAATCTATAGGACAAGTAGTGTAAATCTAATACAGTCATCAAGGCAGGACCCACAAATGTTATTCATACTGACAAATAAGAAATGCCACATTATCCCTGTCAAGAATTGGAGTACAATCTTGAAAAAAAAGGTGCTATCTAGAACCAAAAGGGGTTATTCATCTGTCCCCATAGGATAACCCTTTGAATAAACTTTTCGGTTCCAGGAAGAACCCATTTGTTTTCCATGTAGACCCCTTTCCACAGGGGGTTCTACATGAAACCCAAAATAGTTCTACCTGGAACCAAAAATTGTTATCTTATGGGGACAGCTGCAGAACCCTTTTGGAACCTTTTTTCTAAGTGTAGGATTTGTAGAGCACCTGTCTCAGACTGTAAGGATGTTAATTTTCACAAAGTACATTCCTTTTTGTCTCACAGGATCTATTCAGCTCTCCTGTGTCCTGCTCCCAGAGATCAACCAAGTTCTATTCACCAACCATGGGCTGATTCTCTCACCTGTGAGGAGAACCGTCTTACTGCAGTTTGAACTAGCCCTACCGTCACTATTTAGACATTGGGACCACATATGCATTTGCTTGTTGTCCTTTCTTTGTGGGATTTGTCTTGCACTGTGTAGTGCATTTTAGAGTTAAAGAACACCAACTTCAGATACACGTGCTTGTTTGATCATCTCAAACACTAAATTCAATATAGAATAACTTTAAAAGGTGACAAAAATATGATTTTGCTATTGTAACATGCAGTGGTGAGAATTATATTGTCCCCTTCAAGAGCCCAAGCTTTTGCCATAGATGGTAGAGTTCCCGTCTCTGGACCACACAACCATCAGTCAGCTACATTTGTGACCATGGTGGGATCATGGTGGGATCACTTCGATATGCCTATGGGCACACAAATGTGCCCATAGGCACATTTGTGCAGTCTCCATCAGAGGCGGTGTGCCCTAACTCTACCCTTAACCACACTGCTAACCTTATGTCTAACCTTAACCTTAAATTAAGACCCAAAAGCTAATTTAGTTTTCATGAATTTTTCGATATAGCCAATTTTGGCTTTGTGGCTGTGCAATCTAGTGGAAACTCGCCTGGTGTGCAGTTTGGCAACAAACACAAAAATATATATTTTTTTATATATACTTTTTTTTGTGAGTGACTCATTCATTTTGTTGTTCTTTAGACCTGCTGGCCGCGAAGGCTACAGCAGGATTAATATTCGCTGCTCTAACATCTGTAAAATAGATCATCCTGCAGGCAGCAATAAAAGACTGGTAGTTGATCGCATGGTGCAAGAATAAATGCAAATAATTTATTATTGAATGATGGACACAGCCTTGTAGAACCAAAACGTACACACAGTCTAAGGTAAAAAATAAAATGAAAAAATTGAGAAGAAGCCGTTTGGGGTGCTGCAGTTCATGAAAGATATTGTGCTTATCACCCACACGGCAGTCAAGCAATGCATTCCGCCAAGAGTCGTTCACAATCTAGTCCGTTTGTGGCCACAACTAGACCTTGTTTCAAATGTATCGAGAAATAATTTTATTTATACACATAGCAATCAACAAATTAATTCAACAACATCTTTAGGGTTTAGTAAATTATTTTTCCCAAATACAATGCTTTTAGTTTTAGAAATATTTATGACTAACTCATTCCTTGCCACCCATTCTGAAACTAACTGCAGCTCTTTGTTAAGTGTTGCAGTGATTTCACTCACTGTAGTAGCTGACGTGTATAGTGTTGAGTCATCTGCATACATAGACACACTTACTTTACTCAAGCCCAGTGGCATGTCATTAGTAAAGATTGAAAAAAGTAAGAGGCCTAGACAGCTGCCCTGAGGAATTCCTGATTCTACCTTGATTATGTGGGAGAGGCTTCCATTAAAGAACACCCTCTGTTCTGTTAGATAGGTAACTCTTTATCCACAATATAGCAGGGGGCGTAAAGCCATAACAAATACGTTTTCCATTGGCAGACGATGATCGATAATGTCAAAAGCCAAATCGAAGTCTAACAAAACAGCATCCACAATCTTTTTATCATCAGTTTCTCTCAGCCAATCATCAGTCATTTGTGTAAGTGCCGTGCTTGTTGAATGTCCTTCCCTATAAGTGTGCTGAAAGTCTGTTGTCAATTTGTTTACAGTAAAATAGCATTGTATCTGGTCAAACATAGCGGAATTACTTTTACTTCCCTCCAGTCCTGAGGGCACACACTTATGGTCCACTATTATCCTCAGTAATTTTCCATCCAAGTTGTCAGACCCCAGTGGCTTGTCATTGTTGATGAAAAAAATCATTAAAGTAATTGGCAATATCAGTGTGTTTTGTGATGAATGAGACATCTGATTCAAGGAATGACGGAGCTGAGTTTGCCTTTTAGCCCAGAATTTCATTTAAGGTGCTCCAATGCTTTTTACTATGATTCTTTATGCCATTTATTCTTGTTTCATAGTATAGTTTCTTCTTTCTATTCAATTTAGTCACATGTTTTCTCAATTTGCAGTACATTTTCCAATCGGTTGTGCAGCCAGACTTATTTGCCATTCCTTTAGCCTCATCCCTCTCAATTATAACAATGTTCATTTCCTCATCAATCCACTAGGATTTAACCATTTTTACAGTAATTTTCTTAATGGTTACATGCTTATTTGTAACTGGAATTTGCAATTTCATAAAAGTGCAGCGTCTGGTTGCTCCTCATTACACACCAACAAATATTCTTTACATCAACAACATAGGAATCCCTACAAAACTTGTTGTATGACCTCTTACACACTATATTAGGTCCAGCCTTTCAAACTAGATATTGCTACTATATTGTGATAACTACATCCGATGGATCTGGATACTGCTTTAAAGCAAATTTCTGCAGCATTAGTAACGATGTGATCAATACATGTTGATCAAATCAAAATCAAATTTATTTATATAGCCCTTCGTACATCAGCTGATATCTCAAAGTGCTGTACAGAAACCCAGCCTAAAACCCCAAACAGCAAGCAATGCAGGTGTAGAAGCACGGTGGCTAGGAAAAACTCCCTAGAAAGGCCAAAACCTAGGAAGAAACCTAGAGAGGAACCAGGCTATGTGGGGTGGCTAGTCCTCTTCTGGCTGTACCCGGTGGAGATTATAACAGAACATGGCCAAGATGTTCAAATGTTCATAAATGACCAGCATGGTCCAATAATAATAAGGCAGAACAGTTGAAACTGGAGCAGCAGCACGGCCAGGTTGACTGGGGACAGCAAGGAGTCATCATGTCAGGTAGTCCTGAGGCATGGTCCTAGGGCTCAGGTCCTCCGAGAGAAAGAAAGAGAGAAAGAGAATTAGAGAGAGCACACCGAATAGGACAGGAGAAGTACTCCAGTTAAAACAAACTGACCCTAGCCCCCCGACACACAAACTACTGCAGCATAAATACTGGAGGCTGAGACAGGAGGGGTCAGGAGACACTGTGGCCCCATCTGAGGACACCCCCGGACAGGGCCAAACAGGAAGGATATAACCCCACCCACTTTGCCAAAGCACAGCCCCCATACCACTAGAGGGATATCTTCAACCACCAACTTACCATCCTGAGACAAGGCCGAGTATAGCCCACAAAGATCTCCGCCACGGCACAACCCAAGGGGGGGGCGCCAACCCAGACAGGAAGATCACATCAGTGACTCAACCCACTCAAGTGACGCACCCCTCCTAGGGACGGTATGAAAGAGCCCCAGTAAGCCAATGACTCAGCCCCTGTAATAGGGTTAGAGGCAGAGAATCCCAATGGAAAGAGGGGAACCGGCCAGGCAGAGACGGCAAGGGTGGTTCGTTGCTCCAGAGCCTTTCCGTTCACCTTCCCACTCCTGGGCCAGACTACACTCAATCATATGACCCACTGAAGAGATGAGTCTTCAGTATAGACTTAAAGGTTGAGACCGAGTTTGCGTCTCTTACATGGGTAGGCAGAATATTCCATAAAAATGGAGCTCTATAGGAGAAAGCCCTGCCTCCAGCTGTTTGCTTAGAAATTCTAGGGACAATTAGGAGGCCTGCGTCTTGTGTAGGTATGTACGGCAGGACCAAATCAGAGAGATAGGTAGGAGCAAGCCCATGTAATGCTTTGTAGGTTAGCAGTAAAACCTTGAAATCAGCCCTTGCCTTGACAGGAAGCCAGTGGAGGGAGGCTAGCAATGGAGTAATATGATCAAATTTAGTTGGTTCTAGTCAGGATTCTAGCAGCCGTATTTAGCACTAACTGAAGTTTATTTAGTGCTTTATCCGGGTAGCCGGAAAGTAGAGCATTGCAGTAGTCTAACCTAGAAGTGACAAAAGCATGGATAAATTTTTCTGCATAATTTTTGGACAGAAAGTTTCAGATTTTTGCAATGTTACGTAGATGGAAAAAAGCTGTCCTTGAAATGGTCTTGATATGTTCTTCAAAAGAGAGATCAGGCTCCAGAGTAACGCCGAGGTCCTTCGCAGTTTTATTTGAGACGACTGTACAACCATTAAGATTAATTGTCAGATTCAGATTCTCTTTGTTTCTTGGGACCTAGAACAAGCATCTCTGTTTTGTCCGAGTTTAAAAGTAGAAAGTTTGCAGCCATCCACTTCCTTATGTCTGAAACACATGCTTCTGGTGAGGGCAATTTTGGGGCTTCACCATGTTTCATTGAAATGTACAGCTGTGTGTCATCCGCATAGCAGTGAAAGTTAACATTATGTTTTCGAATGACATCCCCAAGAGGTAAAATATATAGTGAAAACACTAGTGGTCCTAAAACGGAACCTTGAGGAACACTGAAATTTACAGTTGATTTGTCAGAGGACAAACCATTCACAGAGACAAACTGATATCTTTCCGATAGATAAGATCTAAACCAGGCCAGAACCTGTCCATATAGACCAATTTGGGTTTCCAATCTCTCCTAAAGAATGTGGTGATCGATGGTATCAAAAGCAGCACTAAGGTCTAGGAGCACGAGGACAGATGCACAGCCTCGGTCTGATGCCATTAAAAGGTAATTTACCACCTCCACAAGTGCAGTCTCAGTGCTATGATGGGGTCTAAAACCAGACTGAAGCATTTCGTATACATTGTTTGTCTTCAGGAAGGCAGTGAGTTGCTGCGCAACAGCCTTATCTAAAAAAAAATTGAGAGGAATGCAAGATTCGATATAGGCCGATAGTTTTTTATATTTTCTGGGTCAAGGTTTGGCTTTTTCAAGAGAGGCTTGTTGATGTTGATGATGTCATTCCTGTGCTGTTTATAACTACTCTGGTAGGTTGACTGATAACCTTAACCAGGTTGCAGGCACTAGTTACAGTTTGACATTTTTTCTTGAGTGGACAGCTTGTTGAAAGCCAATCAATATTTAAATCACCCAGAAAGTATACTTCTCTTTTGATATCACATACATTATCAAGCATTTCACACATGTTATGCAGATGCTGACTGTTAGCACTTGGTGGTGTATAGCAGCTTCCCACAATAATGGGATTTAGGTGAGGCAGATGAACCATTACTTCAACAGTATTTAACATGAGATTGTCTCTAAACTTTACAGGAATGTGATTCTGAATATAAACGGGAACATCTCCACCATTGGCATTTCTGTCTTTTCTATAGATGTTATCTAAGTAAGTTTAAGATAGTCAGAATATGGATGTCATCTGTTACTAGCAAATTATTGATTTCATGTACCTTGTTTCTTAAGCTACGTATGTTAATGTGGGCACATTTTTAGCACTTTCCTGGGATGCTTGATTGTTTTCATTGCTTTACTAGGAAGCTTAGCAGGAGTACACGCCCTCGTGTTATCAATGTTAGTGCAGGGTGAGCTGCACACCGTGGACTTCCTACTAGGGCACACCGCCTCAGTGCTAACAGTATAACTCTGGTTCATAGGCACATGATTACTGCATTCAATAACTGTAGGATCAGCAGAGGCATTCAGGGCAGTTAGAGGGACATAAATTAAGTTACTACCATTGTGTCTTCCAATGCCTCTGGGATAATGTACATTTGCTGAAGCATAATGACAACTCACTGACACAATTGTAAGAAATAACTGAGCTGGGCTATGGTCAATGATAAGTAATTGTCTCAACGCAGCCTTATAATGCTGTGAAAGGATCCAGGAACCCAAATGATTTGGGTGTAACCCATCCTCCTTATAAGAAAAGCTTTGTTTCCAAAAGGTATCAAAATTGTCAAATGTTACACCCACAGAGCTGCAATAGTCTCATAGCCAGTTATGGAGTGCTAAAAGTCTGCTAAAACGTTAAATGCCACGATTTAGGGAGGGCACAGGGCCAGATATTATGGGGTGTTTGTTGGTGTTGGAGACCCAAATCAGTTGTTTAAAATCCATCTTCAGCTGTTCTGAGCTGCCCTTCATAATGTCATTGAATCCCACATGAACTGTGTTAGACTCTATTTCCTGATGAAGGTTTAAAATGTTTGGGAGCAGCTTATTGATGTCCTGTACCTGTGCTCCTGGATAGCACAACATTTTTACACCAAAGCGTAATAGAGTTCAAGACATGACAAGATCGTATGAATAGACCCCAATAATCTTATAGTATATTATTCTTATTGAGATTTGCCACTGACAGACAGACTTGCCTACCACAAATTCAACCAGATGCAGAACTAGCACTAGGCATACGCAGCTGTTCTCTTGTGATGTGCTTGTTGGTCCAACACATGAAAACACACACATTTCTCAAATCATAACTCATTTAAATTAATTCCAGAAACATCCAAATCAATATCACTTTCAAGCATGTTGATGTTTGGGGCAAGGTGTTTGAATCTGTATTAGGCACAGTTTATTGCAGTTCAGTAATCAATGAGGCATTTATGTTTTATGTTCTTTGATTCATCAAATGTTTTGCCTTCTGTTTGTTTTTAATCTTTAATTTGGGTTTTTAAGTTTATTGCTGTTTAAAATGCAATGTAAGTTTGATTTGATATTGGATCTTTAATTGATGACATGGCAACAGTCATATGAATATAGACTCCAATAGCTTCTTAGTCTATCATTGTTATTAAGGCTTAAGACTTTTGTTTTATTCATTAACTAATCCCAAAGACTGGTGATAGACCTACTAAATATATGTTTGAAGTAGATTGACTGCTGAGCTGAACTGGAAGATGAGAAAAAGGACCAAGGTGTTAAAAGCTATAATAGTTTGTGAAGAAGAATGTCCTTCCAGAGCTGATGACTGGGACTGGTGAAATTCACAGTAATTTCAAACTTCTGACTGTTGAGGTTTTTGTTGTGGCTTTTACTTGCTATGATTAAAGATCGTTGGACACAAATCGAATCACTCGAAACGGGCAATTTCTTCAAATTATTTGTAATTATGTTCTGCTCAAGAACAAATTGACCTGTGGCTGAATCTAGTCCAGGTAGCAGACCTTATCTGCCACCTGTCTTTTGACAAAGAATAAGGTTGTGTTCGTATTCATGTCCTTGTACTAATCTGTTTGCATTGTCACTCTTTCCTTTTGAACTGTTGCACTTGTTTTGTGCTGTTTAACTTCTAGGATTAGAGACGTTAACAGAGTGTTAACACTGGAGAAACAAAGAATGGAAAAACCCACAGAAAACAGTCTGTGGAAGTGATGAATTGTGTGTAGCATTAGCAAAGGCATCTGAAAGGCCTTGCTTGGCCCTGGATAATAATTGCAATGCTGGTATACTAGACTTGTTAATATGAGCAGAGCTGCAAAGTTTCAGTTGGTGGAAAGAATGTGCATTAGTATGATTTGGTAAGGTAGACTACTTACACTATGCTTATTATGTCTATGCTCATAGACTATGATTTATACAATGTATATAATGGTAGAGAGGTGATGTGGAGGACACCATATTAGAAGGAAGATCCCTCTCCTCTGGGATATTTAGGGGACATTTACACGTTCAGTGTAACTGTCTTTTTTATCCTGACTCTACTCATAGTGGACTGAGTCTGCATGCATTGAGTTAATTATTTCACCATTACTGGCGTGGCATTATCTTCCATGATTGGTGCCTGTGTGAAGCCAGATATCACACTGAGTTGGGTTGTCATGATGGTTGATTGTTCAGGCCTCTGTTCAGCAGCTGCAGAAGGGGCCGAGCACTCACCTCTGACCTTTTAATAAGGGAAGTGCTCTCCCGGGCCAGGGCCCAGGATTCTACTGCTATGTGTGATCAATCCGCACCATGCATCACGTTGAGTCTGACCACTCTGATCACTCCATGTGTGAAGTCTGAGTAATTCTCTGACATCTACCACCCTCAGAGGAACTCATCATGTTGTTACAAAACCACAGTCTGAGTAATTCTCTGACATCTACCACCCTCAGAGGAACTCATCATGTTGTTACAAAACCACAGTGTGAGTGATTCTCATCTAAATAGTTGTATTGGTAGGAGAACAAAAAAAACAATGACTAGGTATATGTCTAGATTTCAGATTGTCATTTATTTTTATTTTAGCCTTCTGAATAATAGTATTTATATTGATATACTAAGAATATGCTATTTGCTCTTTGTTTGATTATCATTCTACAATGTTACTTCACTCGCATTATGTTAATATTTCTACTTTAATATTTGTTTGAGTTGAATGGTTGAAGTGAACTACCACAGTTGAAGTCGGAAGTTTACATACACCTTAGCCAAATACATTTAAACTTAGTTTTTCACAATTCCTGACATTTACTCCAAGTAAATTTCCCTGTTTTAGGTCAGTTAGGATTACCACTTTACTTTAAGAATGTGAAATGTCAGAATAATAGTAGAGAGAAGTATTTATTTCAGCTTTTATTTCTCAATTAGTATTTGGTAGCATTGTCTTTAAATTGTTTAACTTGGGTCAAATGTTTTGGGTAGCCTTCCACAAGCTTCCCGTAATAAGTTGGTTGAATTTTTTATTTAATGTTTTTATTTCACCTTTATTTAACCAGGTAGGCTAGTTTAGAACAAGTTCTCATTTACAACTGCGACCTGGCTAAGATAAAGCATAGCAGTGTGAACAGACAACACAGAGTTACACATGGAGTAAACAATAAACAAGTCAATAACACAGTAGAAAGATAAAAATAGTCTATATACATTGTGTGCAAAAGGCATGAGGAGGTAGGCGAATAATTACAATTTTTCAGATTAACACTGGAGTGATAAATGATCAGATGGTCATGTACAGGTAGAGATACTGGTGTGCAAAAGAGCAGAAAAGTAAATAAATATAAACAGTATGAGGTAGGTAGGTAAATTGGGTGGGCTATTTACCGATAGACTATGTACAGCTGCAGCGATCTGTTAGCTGCTCAGATAGCAGCGATTTTTGCAATTCGTTCCAGTCACAGGCAGCAGAGAACTGGAACGAAAGGCGGCCAAATGAGGTGTTGGCTTTAGGGATGATCAGTGAGATACACCTGCTGGAGCACGTGCTACGGGTGGGTGTTGCCATTGTGACCAGTGAACTGAGATAAGGCGGAGCTTTACCTAGCATGGACTTGTAGATGACCTGGAGCCAGTGGGTCTGGCGACGAATATGTAGCAAGGGCCAGCCGACTAGAGCGTACAGGTCGCAGTGGTGGGTGGTATAAGGTGCTTTAGTAACAAAATGGATGGCACTGTGATAAACTGCATCCAGTTTGCTGAGTAGAGTATTGGAAGCTATTTTGTAGATGACATCGCCGAATTTTGGCCCATTCCTCCTGACAGAGCTGGTTTAACTGAGTCCGCTTTGTAGGCCTCCTTGCTCGCACATGCATTTTCAGTTCTGCCCACAAATTTTCTATAGGATTGAGGTCAGGGCTTTGTGATGGCCACTCCAATACCTTGACTTTGTTGTCCTTAAGCCATTTTGCCTCAACTTTGGAAGTATGCTTGGGGTCATTGTCCATTTGGAAGACCCATTTGCAACCAAGCTTTAACTTTCTGACTAATGTCTTGAGATGTTGCTTCAATATATCCACATCATTTTTCTTCTCATGATGCCATCTATTTTGTGTAGTGCACCAGACCCTCCTGCAGCAAAGCATCCCCACAACATGATGCTGCCACCCCCGTGCTTCACGGTTGGGATGGTGTTCTTCGGCTTGCAAGCCTCCCCTTTTTCCTCCAAACATAATGATGGTCATTACTATTTTTGTTTCATCAGACCCCATGTGCATTTGCAAACCGTAGTCTGGCTTTTTTGGGGGGATTTCCACTTTTCTCACCAAAGTACGTTCATCTCTAGGAGACAGAACGTGTATCCTTCCTGAGCGGTATGACGACTGCGTGGTCCCATGGTGTTTGTACTTGCGTACTACAGTTTGTACAAATGAACATTGTACCTTCCGGCATTTGGAAATGACTCCCAAGGATGAACCAGACTTGTGGAGGTCTACAATTTTTTTTCTGAGGTCTTGGCTCATTTCTTTTGATTTTCCCATGATGTCAAGCAAAGAAGCACTGAGTTTGAAGGTAGGCCTTGAAATACATTGTCACGACTTCTGCCGAAGTCGAAGCCTCTCCTTGTTCGGGCGGTGCCCGGTGGTCGACGTCACCGGTCTTCTAGCCATCATTGATCCATTTTTCATTTTCCATTGGTTTGGTCTTGTCTTCCTACACACCTGGTTTCAATCCCATGCATGTGTATTTAACCCTCTGTTTCCCCTCATGTCTTTGTCAGAGATTGTTTGTATTTCAGTGTTGTATATATTTTTGTATTGGTGCGCGTCGGGTCCTCGTACCTATTTTTGTTATTTGTTACATTTTAGTGTTTGGAGTATGTTTAGTTTATTGTTATTAGGTAACTCCATTACACTCAGTTTGATTCTCCTGCGCCTGACTTCCCTGCCACCTATACACACGACTCTGACATACATCCACAGGTACACCTGCAATTGACTCACATTATGTCAATTAGACTATCAGAAGCTTCTAAAGCCATGACAGAATTTTCCAAGTTGTTTAAAGGCACAGTCAACTTAGTGTATGTAAACATCTGACCCACTGGAATTGTGATACAGTGAATTATAATTGAAATAATCTGTCTGTAAACAATTGTTGGAAAAATTACTTGTGTCATGGACAAAGTAGATGTCCTGACCGACTTGCCAAAACTATAAATTTGTGGAGTGGTTGAAAACGAGTTTTAATGACTCCAACCTAAGTGTATGTAAACTTCCGACTTTAACTGTATGTCCCATGCAAGTGATTCTCTTCCTTTGTTTGGATCTCTTGTCAAGGTCATCTTCCACTTGAAATCTATCTTCGTTTCCCCTCCGCTTCATACAATGAAATACTGGAATCGATGAGCAACTTTGTAACCACACAATTCTTTGGGAAAAGAGCGTTTTATTGCAGTGGAAGATAGAAAGCTGTGTGTTGATCAATAATATTTCACGGCTGCTGTCCCCTGAGGTTCTAGGGGCTCAACCAATTTGTGGTAGTAGGGGTCAGCTTCATCTGGAGTGGTGTTTACATTCTGGCCTTCTGCAGGCCATGTCCTCTACTCAATAGTGTCACACAGACACACACAGTGGACATCATACAGTCAGTCTGTTCCCTCCAAGATCTCTTATGTTCTGCATTCCAGTCAACCTACAGTGTCTAGCACGTTTGGAATGTCATTCTTCGGTTAGAAAAAGAGACAGAATCATACAAAGACTAAGTTGATTGATTTGTTCCCTTGCCTGTTATGCTTATTAAGTTCTACACAGCACACACAATGAATGGTCCTTTATTTTCTAATGCTGTTCAGACGTATCACTGCAGAGATGTGTTACATTTTTGGGAAGTGAAAGTTCCATCTGAATGTTACAATGCTGGAGCTGTAATCAGTCTTTGTTGGGAACGCTGGAAGGAAAAACACCTGGACATAAATATACGGATATTCTCAGACGAGCACAGTAAGATTCATAGATATACTCATATTGATTTTGTAGACAGCTAGTGTCAAAGATATGACATATATTCCCTACAGTTTGAAATGAAACCAACTCATACAACTGTGTAATTGCATTATGGGCTGTTTCTGTCCATTGTTGTGATCATTAGAAGCATTCCGCGTCCATGCTGGAGCTGGTCAACAGGGCTACAATTAAGTGTATCCCTTGTCTGTCATTGGTGCCAAATGACGGTGGCTTCCATGTCATCAACACTGCATTTGAAGCAGTTTACCTCAACCTTACCATAAAGACATGTGGCAACTAGGGTATGCAAAATGTGTCCTTCAAACACTAACACAAGTCAGCATCGCCACAGAAGGATCTCTTGAGTTCACTCAGTTTGAATGGCCTGTATTTGTTGATGTTGAGCAGTAGCATGAGTTTTGGCAGTGCTTCAATGCTGGGTAAACAGGAGATTCCAAAATTTCCCAAACAGGATATCCACACTTGCATTGGTAGTGATTGACTTTCAGTTGTAAGTAGAAACAATGATGTTCCAATAGCTGAAGAGAATAACCCTGTCAAAAGAGTAAATCTGAGCAATATAGCTCTTCTGTTCAGTTATTATCTATCAACAGCAATTTGCCAGATGGGCATAAATTGGTTTAAATTGCTTCAGTAGTTACTGTATGAATTAGTCCAAAGGGACACTGCACAGTGGTACAGGCAGTGTGGCTGCAAATCTAACAGTGTTTCCTACTATCTTCCTGGATGAACAGGGCTTAACTTGGAATGCTAGCTGTGTAAACACAGTGCACAATAACATGATAACACAGTCTCCATTTGGAGGCACAAGATTTCTGTCAATTTGGAGATCAGTGAAGCAGGGACAGTAAGAGGGAGAGAGGGGGTGATCTTTCTCGCTTTAGGTCCCCATTTTTGTTCATGGTCTTTTTCATTCTTAAACGTCAATCGATTCTGTCCATTTCAGTTCTCTCCATGGATCGATATGAGACTGAGGAAAGAAAGAAATCCAAAGGTGTCAATGGGTCCTGCAATCTTGAGGTAATAGCAGGGGGTCTAAGGAGCTGTGCTCTCTGCCAATAACTGCTGGCTTAAGCTGGGGAAGAAATGGCTGCTATTTTCTGCTGTTTGACTCAATGTGCTGTGTCAGGACCTCTTGAACACACTCTCACCACTGACTGGTTCATCTAACAGGCTGGACATGTGAGGATATCAGGCCAATAGCCTATATTAGCAGTAGTATGTGTGTCTGTGTGTGTGATATGAAGTCCATTACCTCCTGAACTGTCATTGATGTCAGTATTGTGTGTGGCATGTGGTGGGGGATGAACAACTGACCACAGAGCCTCTTTGGCCACACCCACACTGTGTCTGTCTCTGTGTCCGTGTTCTCTCTCTCCATCTCTCTGAGACGCACATGCTGCAGGAGGAGGACTGTTCACATAGCAGTTTTTATGCTGCCTCTATTATAACGGCCCTATAAAATCAGTTATATATTGACTGATTCCATTTCCGTTTTCCCCTGTTTCTTTCTGATTTTCGCTCTCAAAATCACACTTTTTTTAATATAAAACCACTAAATTGGATGTTGTAAGTCCTCAACAATGCTTAAACCACATCAGGAGACCACTGTTGAGGTCTGGGATTTTTTTTTTTTTGCCTTTCCATCTACCAGAAGACTTAGCTTCGTCACTAACGGCTACACCGAGTGGTAGACACCTGCTTTGCACATTAGCAACAGTCATCAATTTTTTTTTTAAAGCAATTCGATTAAATGCAACAGTTGGACCATGGATGAAGATACTCCAAACGTTATAATCCATCAGATATTGACTGAATTCTAGCACATAAAATGTTTACTGGCACAGACAAATAATGAATGGAGTTCAGGGAATTTGGTGGGATTTCAGGTGTTTAATTTATTTTATTTTATTAATTTGTTTTTCTTAGAATGCACTCATATACATTTTCTTATTGTAGCGGGTATCTTTTTAATATTTTGTGTTAAATTATAATGATATGTGCCTCATTTGCATAAACACACTCGGTGTATTTGCATATATGATTGAATTAATATCAAGGTTTAGAACAGGGCTGTAACCACCAAAGACTGCCTCTGTCTACCCTACCTGCTCTGTCTTCCCTAGCTGCTCTGTCTACCCTACCTGCACACACCTGCTCTGTCTAGACTGGCTCATTAATTTCTGTTGTTGTCACGCTCTCTTGCATAATTCAACAAGTCTGTCAATAGCAGGACACCCTTAGATTAAAAATCAACACGCTTGGCTCTAGATTACACCTATCTAAACATATAGATTTTTGTACTTTTTATCTCCCAAATTTCGGGATATCCAATTGGTAGTTACAGTCTTGTCCCATCGCTGCAACTCTCATAAGGACTCGGGAGAGGCGAAGGTCGAGAGCCATGCGTCCTCCGACGACCCTGCCAAGCCTCACTGCTTTCCTCTGACACACTGGAAGCCAGCCGCACCAATGTGTCAGAGGAAACACTGTACAACTGGCGACCGAAGTCAGCTTGCAGGCGCCCGGCCCGCAACAAGGAGTCGCTAGAGCACGATGTGACAAGGACATCCTGGCTGGTCAAACCCTCCCCTAACCTGAACGACGATGGGGCAATTGTGCGCCTCCTCATGGGTCTCCCGGGTTGCGGCCGGCTGCGACACAGCCCGGGATCTAACCCGGATGCCTGTAGCGCTATGATGCATTGCCTTAGACTGCTGCGCCACTAGGGAGGCCCTTATCTAAACATACTTTACATTGTTTGCGAGATCAGACATAATATCACTATAATCTGTGTGTTCATTTTCAGAAGTAGCTTTCATTTCAGCGCATCTAATTTGTAAACATGTCAACTGTATTAAATGATTACTTGTAGTGTAGTGTTGAGATGGTACTTTAAATCCCAGATGAAGCATTCTTATAGATACAACGGAAAGACAATGTATTCTATTGAGCCCATGTCAGACATTACCAGGGTGTGTTATAGGGTCATTATATACATTTCTGCAGTGGGAATATTTACGGGGAAAAATGACAGGCAGATTTTACACCCCTCAAACACAGGAAGTAGATGGCTGAAAAATACAGGTCCTCAGGTGGGCGGGGCATGCGCGTTGCTATGCACATACACAGACAGGGAATTCTGTTTGCCTCCTGAAAGTTGCAGGAAATGCAAATCTTTGTGCATTCTTCATGTCTTATGATGAACTGGGGCATATGTATTAATATTCAATACGTTTTAATGTCTGGATTCGTTGATTTCATCTGTTTTCTGCATCACAGATTTTATTGGGCCCTACATTTATCTAGAGAGGAATTTATTGTGACAGTTTGGTTTGAATGTAATCAGCTTGAGCAGATGTCTACCAGCAACAAGTCCACCTTTTTACTCTCAATAACATTGCTTTAAGGAATCTATAATGACCTTTTGTTAGGAGCTGAATATCAACCTGCTATGCTACCACCTATGCATGTACACACAGATGCACACATTCAAACACACACAAATGACACCCGTTAGAATAACACTTTGATACACTTAATACTAGTAACATTAACATTAACAATCACAATCAACAACACTGGGCGTTAATTACAGTATTAAAGCATCTGCCATTAATGACCTCCGCCTATTAACAGTGCATTCATGGTGGTGTGTGCAGGGGGAAGAGCCCACCAGTGACAGAGTGCTGCTGTTACAGGGAGCTGCTCCTCTCCCCAGCCCTCTCCCCTCCTTTCCTCTCCTACCCTTCCACAGGAGCAGCCTATGATGTAATGTGCCTGCCACTGATAGAGCAACCCCCTCTCCTGCTTTTGATTTCCCCCTCCCCTTCCTATTCGCTGACTGCTGCTGCTGAGGCTGCTGGTAGTGGTGGTAGTGGCTCAGTCTGCGAGCCGAGCCCTGGTTTGGTTCAGCTGCAGCCCTGGGCATCTCTGGGGATCCCTGCAGAGCTTCTGTTACTCTGTCACCGCCTGACTGGGAGCTACTGGTACAGATCACCGCAAGACCTTGTCCTCTATTGCTCAAGGTAACTCGTCTGGCTCACCACAAAGGAATATATTGTAAAGAGCGAGGAAGGGAGAGAGAGACAGAAAGAAGGAGAGAGGAAGGACAGAAACCTGGCTTGGTGTCCAGTCAACTGCTGAATGAATCGGTCTGTGCAGTGAAAGCTTTTTGTCGCTGTAGTGCTGGCTGCCATGGCAATAGATTGAATTCTGCTCCCTGTGGCTTCTGCTGTCGCACCCCCACTCCCTCTCTCTCTGCCTCCCTCTCTGTGCATGTAGGAAGGTGTTGGTTATCTTGGTGAAGATGTGATGGATTCCTGTGCTGGCTCAAAGCTAATTCAGCATGAGGAGAGCTACATTGGAGAGATGATTCCTGTTTCCCAGGCAGATTTTATGGGGAATAACTGTAAGCTTTCTTCTCCGTTATTTAGGAGTAAGCATTTTTTCCTAAAAGAACAGGGATATAAGGTTACTGTTATTTTTTTTGCTGTACTTCGATATCTTAATTTTTCTATAACAATGTATTTTAGGTTGTTAGTTTTGAGTGGAATAATGATGTTTTCTGTCTATTTTCAATATATAATTTTTTTGTTTCTGAAAATGTGGGTGTGTGCATGGACAATGTGTGATACAGTTGGAGTAATCTGCATGAATGCAGATTCTTTTCATTTAGGTCAATGATTGTTTCAAAAGTGGAGGTAGATTGATGACGTACGGGTTTTATGCATCGTGCTTACGTCACCACTTTGTCAAAAAATATCCTCAGCGTTTGGATTTCTGGTGCAGCGTTTGGATTTCTGGTTCAAATTGCATTTAGCTTGTGAATTCTTACTGGTTACCTGGGCTAAACTCTGGTACTTGGTCTGATGCAATGTTAATATTTCATGTCTCGTCTGCTTCACATGTGGATGTGTTCATAACTAATTCATCCAAAGGATTTTCCTCTTCTACTGTCAGAGGAGAATACCTCCACCCATCTGTACCCACTAACCCCTCTATGTAATGAAGGCATTTAATATGATCACTTATTCTCTTACTATGTTGCTTGACATTCAGGCCACTATATTGGTACTGTTTCAACAATTTGGAAATGATTTCCTCAGATTTTACGATCATCCATTTCTATAAACCCTAAAACAAAACACGAAAAGGTGTGAATATTGGGGGATCCTTTGTGCAGAGAGGATCTCCTGTAGAGAATAATCCCCTGCTTTGATTGGTCAGGTAACATCATGTGGGTTGTTGGGGGGTCATCCTAGGATTTCTTCATGGGAGAGGTCATGTTTACAGTGAAGGTAATTGGCTTCTTGAGCCGTACCATACATAGCATCCAGCCTGTATACAGCAATACGCTTCAGGGAGTAGGCTGTACTCTGCATGCGTGACATACTGTAGAGAGCTGAAATTAAATTCAAGCTTTCCTTTTGTCATTTTGACCTTCATTTTTATTGCCTGATGGACAAGGTGACGTTAACAGAGAGTGGGCCAATGAAGAGCTCATTAATGTGTTATTTTAGCCAAAGGATCGTGCCCTGGGAGTGGTCTCACCCGGAATCTCTTTACTCAAAAATCACCACCCCTTTGCAGAGAAGGTGACACTATTGATCTTACACCAGTATGATCTCTTCCAAGGAGGTGATTCTGTAAATTAAGGGCTTTGCTCATTGCACTTGTTAGCTGAATATAGCAACATGACAGCAGGTGTTTTTTGTGTGAAACCATAAATAGTCTTGTGATAGAAATGCTTTCCAATTAAGAGAGTAGCAAGGGAAGACCTGTCTGTCTCTGAGATGTGGTGGATTACTCTACACGACAGTTTACACATACTCATACCTTAGTCACGGAGAAAGCCTGGTGTGGTCACAGGGGTTGCTCAGACAGTTGACTTCCGATGGTATAGTATCTTACTACTATAGCCTACAACTCAAGGTTGAGGGTTGGATATTATAGAGAGCAGCCCTTTTATGTTGAGGTTTTGTCCTTATTGTAAAAATGTTATTAGCACATTCATGTATATGGTATTGTATGTGGTCAATAGTATAACATTTATAAAGTTAATATGTCTGACCTTTAAACAGTATTTGAATTGGCTTCTCAGGCCCATTATTTCAAGGCAGAATCGAATGACTATTTTACAAGCTGAACTCCAGCAGCAGAATCAATATGCTGTACTTCATTCTTTACAGGGCCTTTTTAGGACTATTTCGCATGATTTTTGCTTCAGACTACACATCAGTCTGTTGTGCTGAATATAAGCTGTTAGTCATTTATTTTCATTAGTCAGAGTTAATTAGTGCTTTATTTCAGCCCCCCAGAGGCCTGCCTTGTATTAGAGCCTTCCGTTTGCTTTGAAGCAGCTGGGTTCCTGGATTCACCAGGCCTTCATATAAGTGCTGACCTCCCCTGCTCCCCAGAAGCTCCTCGCTGGCCCCCACCCACCTCAGAGTAGAGCACCTCAGCAGCCCCACATAACCCACCACCAGGGAAAGGTTTGCACTGGTTTTAAGTATTTAAAATGAGAACACCTTTCTGCTGTGTTCCTTTAAGACATTTTTTTTTCTCAAAATAGCATTTCAAACCACATTTTTTTGTCCTTGGTCAAGTCAGATGATCAGGTAACACCCTAATAATAACTACAGTGGACAGTATCAGATCACTGGCCAGGAGAGAGCAGAGCGATTTGCTTAATTCATTTCTCTCTATTGGAGTAATGAGGACATGCGATTTTGTTGCATACCATTAGAGGGATTATAGTTGCGGAGATATGAAAGGGAGACACTGCTGTCTTTGATATGGGCATGGAGGGCCACCTGAGGAGCACAGGAGTTTTTCTCTCTCCAATAGCCCATCTGAATATTGAGCAGGTGCTTGTTCTAGTGAAGCAGAACATAGATTCTCAGTACTGATGAAGAGAGATGCGGAAAGTGTTTCACTACTAACTCGATGAACTGTTTGTTATTCGTAACTATTCAATATTTCACAGCAGCGATTATGTCACAAATGTAGATGCTCTATATACGATGAAACAGAGAGCGGGAAGAGAATGTTTGAGAGAGATGGATGATGCACACAGCTGATACAGTGACCAGATGACAGACAGGGCCGGAGACAGAGAGGGATGTTGTTAGACTGACGAGTAATGGGAGTGACATAATATATCTTGAGACAGAGTAGCATACATGGAATCAGCATTCAAATGAAAGGACATGTCATGTAGTGAGTCACACAGATTATCATAAAGCTTCTCTCACAGCACGCCCTGGGATGGAGTAGTGGGATTGTCAACCTGCTAGAGGGCATGCGTCGCGGTCCACACTACACCAGTGGAATTATTGGTTATGGAATAAGGCTTCTGGTCAGGGAATTACTGTTTTATAATGCCATATTATAATAATGCTGTTGGGTAGATGGAGGATTTGTCTTCAATGGCTTGAGACAGGCTATGCCATGCCACCATACTGATGTTATTAGGTTGATACTGTCAGAGTGAATTTCCAAAATAGCTCAAGGTTACATTTCATCATCCCGAGCAGAAACAGGCCATACACCTAGCCCTGTGATGACATCATCAACCATCTGAGAAGTGACTGGCTACTGGCTACAGCTCTCAGGTTAAGATGACTCATTCATCCCCACTATTGTGATACAGTGCCACTCCTGTCTGTACTTTTCCAGAGAACAAAAATATCTGTGTTCACAGTAATAACGCTGACCTGTGAGAAGAATGGATTAGGTTCAGTTCTAATTTGCAAATACACTTGTGTTAAAATGATGTTCTGTTTTTAACATGCTCTAATTCAGTATTCAACACTTTGCTTCTTGGTATAGTGCGAATAGAGGCAAACCATCACTCTTTTCAATGTGCTGGTGACAAGTTCAGATGTGATCTAAAGGACAGTTTTGTCATAAAGTTTTAACCTGAGAACAGAGAGAGTGTGAGTAGAGACCTCGGCTTCATAGTATCTGTATCATGACATCATTCAATAACGTTATGAATATCTGTATGGTGTTCTTTTCTGAAATGATACTGAGGGGAGGTCAAGTGGTAAGGTGACGGCTCTGACTTAGAATACGTGGACAACTACAAATACTTAGGTGTCTGGTTAGACTGTAAACTCTCCTTCCAGACCCATATCAAACATCTCCAATCCAAAGGTAAATCTAGAATTGGCTTCCTATTTCGCAACAAAGCATCCTTCACTCATGCTGCCAAACATACCCTTGTAAAACTGACCATCCTACCAATCCTCGACTTTGGCGATGTCATTTACAAAATAGCCTCCAATACCCTACTCAACAAATTGGATGCAGTCTATCACAGTGCAATCCGTTTTATCACCAAAGCCCCATATACTACCCACCATTGCGACCTGTACGCTCTCGTTGGCTGGCCCTCGCTTCATACTCGTCGCCAAACCCACTGGCTCCATGTCATCTACAAGACCCTGCTAGGTAAAGTCCCCCCTTATCTCAGCTCGCTGGTCACCATAGCATCTCCCACCTGTAGCACACGCTCCAGCAGGTATATCTCTAGTCACCCCCAAAACCAATTCTTTCTTTGGCCGCCTCTCCTTCCAGTTCTCTGCTGCCAATGACTGGAACGAACTACAAAAATCTCTGAAACTGGAAACACTTATCTCCCTCACTAGCTTTAAGCACCAACTGTCAGAGCAGCTCACAGATTACTGCACCTGTACATAGCCCACCTATAATTTAGCCCAAACAACTACCTCTTTCCCAACTGTATTTAATTTTTATTTATTTATTTATTTTGCTCCTTTGCACCCCATTATTTTTTTATTTCTACTTTGCACATTCTTCCATTGCAAAACTACCATTCCAGTATTTTACTTGCTATATTGTATTTACTTTGCCATCATGGCCTTTTTTGCCTTTACCTCCCTTCTCACCTCATTTGCTCACATTGTATATAGACTTGTTTATACTGCATTATTGACTGTATGTTTGTTTTTACTCCATGTGTAACTCTGTGTCGTTTTATCTGTCGAACTGCTTTGCTTTATCTTGGCCAGGTCGCAATTGTAAATGAGAACTTGTTCTCAACTTGCCTACCTGGTTAAATATAGGTAAAATAAAAAATAAAAAAAAAGTGGTGCCATGTTATTGAGGCTGCCATGTTATTGAGGCCGGTGCCCATGTACAGAGTCAATGTACATGGGCACCGGTTAGTCGAGGTAATTGAGGTAATATGTACATGTAGATAGAGTTATTAAAGTGACCGTGCATAGATAACAGAGAGTAGCAGCGGTGTAAAAATGGGGGGGGGGGGGGTGTAGCTGTAGAACCTTTTGAGGATCTGAGGACTCATGACAAATCTTTTCAGTCTCCTGAGGGGGAATAGGTTTTGTCATGCCCTCTTCACAACTGTCTTGGTGTGCTTAGACCATGTTAGTTTGTTGGGGATGTGGACACCAAGGAACTTGAAGCTCTCAACTTGCTCCACTACAGCCCCGTCGATGAGAATGGGGATGTGCTCGGTCCTCCTTTTCCTGTAGTCCACAATCCTCTCCTTTGTCTTGATCACGTTGAGGGAGAGGTTGTTTTCCTGGCACCACATGGCCAGGTCTCTGACCTCCTGCCTATATGCTGTCTAGTGCAGTCATGAGATAACAGGGAGTACAGGAGGGGACATAGCACGCACCCTGAGGGGCTCCAGTGTTGAGGATCAGCGTGGCGGATGTGTTGTTACCTACCCTTACCACCTGGGGGCGGCCTGTCAGGAAGACTAGGATTCAGTTGCAGAGGGAGGTGTTTAGTCCCAGGGTCCTTAGCTTATTGATGAGCTTTGAGGGGACTATGGCGTTGAACACTGAGCTGTAGTCAATGAATAGCATTCTCACATAGGTGTTCCTTTTGTCCAGGTGAGAAAGGGCAGTGTGGCGTTCTGGATCCACATTCCTTTTAAAGGACATTCCATAAAGTTTCTTACTGCTAATGGCTGGAAATGGTATAATCCTTACATATGCAGTGCACACCAGACCAAGACTTTCTAAATTCCACACCATCTCTCCATCTCACCTGAAGTCAAGGTGAGATGGAGGGACAGAGAGAGGTGGTTTCTACACAGCTGTCTGTAACAGGTTCACACAAATGTTTCTCCAGATAAAAATATCAGTGTTTTGTAACATTGGAGGAGCAAAGAGTGTAGATGTTTATATTGTGTGGTTGGAGGTGAAACCCAAACCTTATCCTGAGGATAATGTGGTCTTTAATATCATCAAATAGTCTCTGAGCACAGAGGTAACATTGAGCAGCTAGCCTATATCTCTTGTCTTATTGGTCCTGTCAGCCACACTAGTGAAATAGAGACCTGTTATCTGGTGTTTTCTCATTAGGCTAATATGTGTAACACAGACTTTTATCATTGTGCTGTAATTTGTACACTGTTTGTAATTCATTTATACAAAGTGACCTGTCAGCATTTCCTCTTGGTGTGAGATGCACAGAAAATACAAATATGTCTTATGCCTTCTATTTCACAGGTACCGTTATGTGAAATGAGTCTTTTGGTTAGCCTATCTGCATTCCCTCCATACAGTAGCATATGTAGACTGGAACGGCTCCAGATGGAGTCCAGCGAGATCTGGTCAATCTATTAATGGGATCCCAGACAACAGAAAGAGCCCTCATGATCACCTCTGTCTCCATTTGTTTAACTAGTTTGATCCATGTTTAGACATCTGCCCGCCTCGGTGAGAGGTTCCTTCTGAGACGTCTGGTATAGGCGAGGACAGGTGATCTAACTCAACTATAGAGGTACACTGTCTGTCTGGCTTCAGAAGTCTTCTTATAGTACAGGACTGACAGACTGAACGTGTAACAACCAGCCGGTGTCCAGAGTCTGTAAATAAGTCGGCTGTAGGCTAGCCTTGCCGTAGTAGTCCTAGTAGTTGTCATGTGACCATCATGGAATCTCAACCCCATACCTTCTCACCGAGATGCCCAGAACTGGCATTCCCATTCCTGACACCTCTAAACCTAGCATTCCGTTTGCCTACTTAGCACTGCAGCCCAAAGTACATTAGCACCCACTAGTTTAGAAAAAGGAGTCCCCCTCTCAACAGCCTGCTATCTTTCACCTCACTGTGTTCACATGGGTGGCTTTTTATAGTTTCCAAAGTTATTTTACACATCAAAGACTATGCAAAAAAAGAAAGAAAAGTACACTAAGTGTGAAATTGGACTGCTTCCATTCGGTTTGCATTAAATGCACCTGTTTTCCACTTGGGCTCATGGTTGTTTTGGTTGATAAAGGAATAAAGCATGTGATGGCTGAGTGATATGATTTGTCAATTTTCAATTCCATTTCAGCATTCTCTGAGGTACTCACGCAGGAATAACAGCATTCACTAATGCTATTCAACTGAGAGCTAACTCCAGGCTGTGTCTATTTAATATGGCCAGTATGCGGTTGCACTAGAAGACAGTGGCCCCTTTTCAGCGGATGAAATGGTCTCTTAGTTCTAAATTAAATTCCCACCGAGACTTGTTAGCGTCACCAGTTCTGTGGAACTCAGTGTCATGCCCTGAAAGCTTGTCCTTGGCAGTGGGTTGTGTATTATTTTAAAAGCACTTCGTGACACCATCCTGTCACTGCTAGCCTCATACTCTGCTTCCTACGATTAATATATAGAACACACTCAAGTGGTTCCTCTTAACCAGTTCACTTCTTCCAATTAATACTCTGATACTCTAAACAAATTGGGCAAGAGAAGTAAGCCTAGTTTTCCCACAGAATGTTTGAGATATGATCAACAGTATTTTTTTTATGGATGTAACCTTAGCCCACCAATGTCATTCACTGACTTTTATAATAATAGGCCTACTTTTGTGTGAAATGTTTAACTGTCAGGGGACTTCTCACTATATAGCTATAAAGCTTAGTCAAATAATTTTGGGATTTTTAATTTATTTAACTAGGGAAGTCAATTAAGAACAATGACGGTCTACACCGGCAGAACCCAGACAATGCTGGGCCAATCGTGCACCGCCCTATGGGACTCCCAATCATGCCCAGTTGTGATGCAGCCTGGAATTGAACCAGGGTGTCTGTAGTGACACATTAAGTACTGAGATGCAGTGCCTTAGACCGGTGCGCCACTCAGGAGCAGATACACAGATACGTATATGAGGAAAGTCAAATACAAAGGGACTTTTTGATTGAATTTAACAGGCTTAGGTTTTTCTTCTTCAACCCACTTCTTAGTGGTTCCATTGTTTAGAGTGGTAATTCTAGTTAAGCCTGGTTCATACATCAGATAGAACCAGAAATCAAACTAAGAGAAGACCATTCTGTGGGTGTATCCTGTCCTCTCTTTCTTCTCCCACTTCTGTAGAAGCAGTATATCAGAGCCCCTGCTCCCTCCCTCTCTGGCAGCAGTGTGGGAGGGGAGGGGCTATAGTGGAGAGTGGCCAGAGGAGAGGCAGGCTGTACTATGACAGGGTGTCAGACTGTTAGAGAGAGAGAAAGCAGACCGACACAGAGCAGGCAGCAGGAGCCCTTTAACTACTGCTACTCTAACTGCTCTACATGGATAATCTACTGGCTGTTCTATTACCCATTCCCCGACGGGCATTTCTCTCTGAGTCACCCTAAAAGGAGCCTTTTCTTAATCTGAAGATCATTTTGGTACAGAGCTGTGCAGGAAAGAGAGTAAGTACAACCCACTACAACAGAGGCAGCCCTGTATTCATTAAGAGTGCAGAGCGTTGCCTCAGTTAATCATTGATGTGTCTCCTGGGGTTTTGGTTACCTTGTGAAATGGACACTGCTGTCATTCTCCTGCCTCTCTCTGCATTATGGGCTATTTGATCTCTCTCTCTCTCCATGTACACAGGGCTAAAGTGGGTGTGTGCTGTTGACATGAGACAGCGTATCCCGTATTTAAAAAAAAAACAATAAGGTGATAGCAGGGCAGAGCTGCTTCTTCTTCTTCCTCTTCTTCGTATTCATATTCGTAGTGGGTAGCTATAGGCTTGGGTGTGTTTATTCTAGGTCCTCTTGCCTAAAGAGTTGTTGGTGTTGAACTATTTTTAAAATGAGTAATGAGTATACTGTAATGTGTGTGTGTGTGTGTGTGTGTGTGTGTGTATATATATATATATATGTACAGCTATTTACCTGGGTGAGTTCACATTTAAAGGCCTATTAGACTGTGCGTGAGCATCCATAGTAAGGCAGTGGTTGTTCTAGTGGAGCTGGCGGCTCAGTCTCTCCAGCACAGAGAGCGTGTGACGGGGAATGGGGCCTCTCTCTACAGATAGGAGTGAGCGAATGTGGCAGGCAGTGCACTCACATCCTCTCCCAGCACGGGAACTTCCTGTGAACTCTGTGGCATGTGGTATAGTTGGCTTTGTAAATGAAGGGAAAGAACAAACATAAAAAACGACATCAGATCTCATTTAAGAGTGTGTTGGCATGATTATGCCTCCCTTAGTAGTGCAGCAGGACTGTTGTGGTGGTTGGGGTTGTGATGTGATGCCAGTCAGTTCTTTTTTTGCTGTGGGTCTTACAGGGCATCTTCAGACCAGAGGCTGCAGGTTTTACTGTGTGAAACTCAAACCTCCCACCCTCACTCTGCTGGCAGCACAGTCGTGACATAATGCCAATGTGTTAGGTGTGTTCATTATTACAGAAATTGAAACTGAATCTATTCTATGAAGATGATTAACAAGCCAGCCTTTGTTACACTGTGTGCCTTTCTTTGGAGAGGGAGGCTTTATGTTACTAGTGCACACTGGTCAGTTGGTACGATAGGGTGTCAACATCAACCTATTCGGCACTACATAGCCTCGATACAGTATCACTGGAGTGCAATATGAACCACTATGGAATGTATCTCTCAAAGGCCAGTTCATTTTAGCATGAGGGTGTAGTCCAGTTATGTGACTCGACAGCTGGACATGTGATAGCCATCGCAAACATGGACGTGCTATAGGAGACAAAACAAAAACAGCAACTGTAGAACTACAGTAGAGATATTCTATCTTTTTACAACAAACAGTCAAAGGGAGTTCCTATCAGAATGAGGGGACAGATCAATTAATATACTCTTCAAACAGAGTGAATTCTGTTACCTGATGCACATTTGGAGAAGAAAAGCCTGCCTGTGCTGATGACCTTGTCTCTGTGTTTTCTTTTGGTCTGATCCGTAAAGACAACAGCTGGCAACAGCATACTGGGTACAGAAGCCTTGACAATGAGCTGCCTGTATGACTCTGTCACAAAGTGTTTGGCTTGTTGGTAAAGGACGGTGCCTGTTATATCAATATCTCAAATCCACACTCTAGCTACTCACTTCTAGCATCCCATTGGGAGATGGACATCTCATTGGGGTACATATTCTATATACTGTTAATGGATGGAGTCTATACCCTTAGATATGAACAGTAGGTTTATATAGTGGTATTCTCAATGCCAAAAGTAAAGATTAAATATCTAGTTTGGATATTGTGCTTGGACAATAACGTTAATTGATCATGTAAGGCCTAAAGTCAATATTATTTCATGGCTGTTTTTAGCTACAACCACTACATCCAGAATAGCCAGCTCTCCCTCTGCACAGTGGAAGGGCTTTCTTGATTTGCTGTTCCAGCAGCTGAGAGGGGCACAAAGCAAAGAAAGAAAAACAGTGCTTCTGTGCACTGAAGCTTCACAATGTGATCGCAATGGACAACCTGTTACAGATTAGTGATTGCGCTCAGAGAAAATAATGCATCACACTGTAGTGTCTTTGCACAGCACAACTCTCTCTGGCCCCGCTCTAGCACAACTCTCTCTGGCCCCGCTCTAGCACAACTCTCTCTGGCCCCGCTCTAGCACAACTCTCTCTGGCCCCGCTCTAGCACAACTCTCTCTGGCCCCGCTCTAGCACAACTCTCTCTGGCCCCGCTCTAGCACAACTCTCTCTGGCCCCGCTCTAGCACAACTCTCTTTGGCCCCGCTCTAGCACAACACTCCCTGGCCCCGCTCTAGCACAACTCTCTCTGGCCCCGCTCTAGCACAACTCTCTCTGGCCCCGCTCTAGCACAACTCTCTCTGGCCCCGCTCTAGCACAACTCTCTCTGGCCCCGCTCTAGCACAACTCTCTCTGGCCCCGCTCTAGCACAACTCTCTTTGGCCCCGCTCTAGCACAACACTCCCTGGCCCCGCTCTAGCACAACTCTCTCTGGCCCCGCTCTAGCACAACTCTCTCTGGCCCCGCTCTAGCACAACTCTCCCTGGCCCCGCTCTAGCACAACTCCCCCTGGCCCCGCTCTAGCACAACTCTCTCTGGCCCCGCTCTAGCACAACTCTTTCTGGCCCCGCTCTAGCACAACTCACCCTGGCCCCGCTCTAGCACAACTCTCTCTGGCCCCGCTCTAGCACAACTCTCTCTGGCCCCGCTCTAGCACAACTCTCTCTGGCCCCGCTCTAGCACAACTCTCTCTGGCCCCGCTCTAGCACAACTCTCTATGGCCCCGCTCTAGCACAACTCCCTCTGGCCCCGCTCTAGCACAACTCCCTCTGGCCCCGCTCTAGCACAACTCTCTCTGGCCCCGCTCTAGCACAACTCTCTCTGGCCCCGCTCTAGCACAACTCACCCTGGCCCCGCTCTAACACAACTCACCCTGGCCCCGCTCTAACACAACTCTCTCTGGCCCCGCTCTAGCACAACTCTCCCTGGCCCCGCTCTAGCACAACTCTTCCTGGCCCCGCTCTAGCACAACTCTCCCTGGGCCCCGCTCTAGCACATGCTTCCAATCACACTCATCATAATCCCAGGGGTCTTTTCTCAGCATTAGTCTGATTCCTCTTCATCTGTTGGCTTAGGCACAGTGACTCAGTACCTGTCAGTGTTTTTGTGTGCGTGTCTACGCACTTGCTTGTACATGTGTGTGTGAAATGGATCATGCAATTCATTCTGGCAGTAAAAATGAGGAATGTAAATAAACTTCAATCCTCACTCAACCCATCAGCTTATTGAGGAACCATATTAAGTAATGTGAGTGATCTGAAACACTGTCTCTCCGAGGACCTATCCACCATTATTACATTTGAGCCGTCATTCTTATTCAGAGCGACTTACAGGAGCAGTTAGGGTTAAGTGCCTTGCTCAAGGGCACATCGACAAATGTTTCACCTAGTCGGCTTCGGGATTCGAACCAAAGACCTTTCGGTTACTGGCCTAGCACTCTTAACTGCTAGGCTACCTGCCTACCTATTATGGTGACTGACTGCTACTTCAACCCTAGCTGGGACTGCGGTGCTATAATAAGGGTCTTAATGTGAGAGAGCGGTTCAGTTGTGCTGTGGTTTTGGTGGATGGATTGCATGAGTGAGAGATGGGTTAATAGCAGGAAGAGGGGGATGTGGAGTGGCCAGCCACTTGTAACCTGAAGGTTAAACATGGGCCTTCAGGGAGTGCTATTGCTGTGTGCTTACTGATGGGAACTCTGCAAACAGGCATTCAGGGAGCTCAGCTTGCAGTCTCGAGTGTTGTCCCAGTCCAGAGCAGTCCAGTCACTGTGGCAAGATGTGGGAAATGGCTGTGGACATGGATCCTAGGCAGAACCCTGTGTTTGCATGGCTGTCTTAGAGAGCCTCAGATCTGTCTCTTAATAACCCCTTAAGGTCACATGTGTACTATGAAGTGCCTCAGGCTTCCACCTTATTTTAACTGTAACTTTACACAGGCCCGTGGAATAGTTTTGAGAAGACATTTGGAATATGTTTCCACGTGGGTCAGCGTTTCTCATGTGTCCATGTGAGAATGGCAAAATTGTCTTCAGGGCACACTGTCCGTCACCCTCGGGTTCACACCGGTTCTTCTTGCATGTCCATGTTTCAAGCATTATACTGTTGTATTTTAAACCGTGGTGAGCTGGGGAATGTGAGTTTCTGTACCTCTCTAACTAATGCTCGACCTGGAGGGGAGCTAAATGTGTGACCTGCGTACTCCAAACGTGTCTACATGAAGTGTTTGTCACTTGTGTTGGTATGCCCCTCTCTGACGCCAGTGTGAGAGCTCCTGTATGTGATGATTAGAATCATCCCTCCCCATCATGACCTCCCAGCATTCCAGGTTGTGCCCTTTATGCAACTAATGGCGCTGCTGACCCTCCCAGACATTCCAGCTGCAGACCACTGATCAAATTAGGCTTTTAATTGCTTTTCTACTATAAGCAATTTTTTGGGGATAATATGTTCTTTATCAATTATCCAATTATGTGAAGGCCAACTGAACATTTAGCCTATGCCTAGCTGAGAAGTCACATGCTCATTACTGTGTTGTTGGATGATTCTGTCCTCATCTACCAAGTGTCGAATGGAGAATGTCGGTCACGTGTCATCTAGTCAGGAATCCCTGCTGATAGTTAGGAGTGGGAGGCGTGCACAGAGGAGAACAGGGAGGAGAGATGCTGGTATTTAGTCATTGCGTGCGTAGCTGGAATCCACAAACGAAGGAGTGAGTGAGGGTAGTATGCTGGCGTTATCCCCCTAGTTCACTTCTCCATGGCTGTGTGCAGTCATGAAAGAAGACCTGCGCTGCTCTCCGCCTCCCTTCGCGTCTCGCTGTATGAGCATGACGCACACCAGAGCTGTAACATTTTACAACCCCTCGCCAAAAGTCAAAGGCTCTGCCAGCTATGCCTTTCTTATGCTAATGCCAATGAGCCCTCACTGTAGTTAGCCTTGTGTTAGGTTAGCACATGACAGCTCATGTCATGACCCACTTAGCAAAACTTTGCACAGAGCAGCACCTCATATAATATAGGCCTACCAAACTGTTTTACAAACTCCTTTTACAGCGTGATCGTTTAACAACATGATAGCATACTGTACTGTTCTTTTTATCTACACTGCACAGTCTGTACTTAGCACTACAGATATGGAATATGAGGAGTGAGGTGAACTGCATGACTGATAGTAGACCGTGGCAGTCTAAAAGACTCTTATGGAAACACTGTAATCCAGGTAGGCAAGCATTGCAGGTGTTTGAGGTGAGAGACACAGTAGACACAGTTCAGTCTGAATAATTAATGGTATTGGATCGAATATGTGATATATGAAGAGCCAGGGCAAGACATCCGGGTGGCCTTTTGAAAGATGCTAACGTCTTATCCCGGTGCTTTCTCGTGGTGTGAGTGACCGCAGGGTTCAGGTAACTGTCCTTTCCTCTCTCCACCCTGGCACCTGTCCACTCAACTGTCTGCCTGACTACACAGGTCTGGGCAGCCTGGGAGGGAGACATATACAGATTTGCTGCTGATGCTGCCTGGGGTCCAGCAAGGCTTTCAGACATCTGGGGGAATGGAGCTGCTTAGCATGCAGGTAGCAGCTCACAGGAAGGAACTAACGCTTTTGATGCATTGATGCTCATTTTCCCCACTGGCGCTAGCATGGTCGGTGGGACAGAGGAACAGAGAGAGGGCTGCTGGTTAATTGGTTCAGGTCATAAAGATATTTTCATGCTGTCCTACACAGCTCTGCTTTAGTCTGTAAAAGACTGCTCCTCATGCTCCTGAATTAATAAATTAGGAAAAGGGACCTTCTTGTGTTTATTTGGAGGCTGCTGTACTATTTATTGCGATGGGGTTGCCCAAAAGAAAGAGCTACGCTGTGTGTTTGATTTTGTACTGAACAACAAAGCAACAGAGCCTTGTTTTTCAAGTTACAGTTCACCCTTGAGTTGCAGGGTATTTTGGGAGATGACCTTATATGGCTCCTGAAAGATACTTTATGCTCATTGTCTGAATTATGTCTTCTTCAAATGACTGTCTTCCTGCTGTTCCCTCTAATCAGTTGACTCTGGATCCAGGCAAAAAAGAAAACCTTTGGTTTGTTCAGTCTCAGCTCTAAGGTCAAGCAAGCTCTTTACGACCTGATAGTGGTCTAGTCTACCCAGCTGCATTTAGTCTACCTCATAGATTAACCTACAAAATGTCTCAGATAATAAAATAGGTTATCATTGTTCCAGTTCTGCATCATCTTTATTTTGTGTATATTGGAAATTCATGGCTACACACATTCCGTCTTCATAATTCTAGACTCACTAAAGCAACATCCATCTTGCTCTGCTCATGTCTGGAAAGGAGATTGCATCAGAGGGCTTAACCTGTGGTATGACAAGCCCTGACCCCTATGTTGTGAAAGTAGGTGAAGATGTCTGAGGAAATTCTATGTGGGCTCTAATATGGTATTGAAGAGGCTCAGCTTTCCTGCAACAGATCATTTCACTGCCATCTCTCCATGACATCAGCTCCCACCTCCATGCCTGCAGCCGCAGGGCCCTGCACAGAGCTGAGCTGTGTGGACGTGTCAGGACTCTGATTGGATCTCACACGCATCATCCACTGCACTCTACGGCTGGGCCCTTCACTGCAAACAAAGGCCACAGGAACTTCAAGGGTCCTTTTGGAGTTCACTTCACTCCGTACTACATTAACCAACAATCCTCTGCAGAGCCAGTGAAAGCAAATTGAAAGCTAACTCCCACTAGCACAAATCTGATATAAAGGTTATCAACTTATGCATTTTATGCATGTATTGAAAAGGAGCAATTACATTTTTACCCTTTTTCTTAGTCATTAAGTTCCATTTGCACTCTACTACTTCAGAGTGCTAGTTATGCGCACCATGCTATAAAAGAGATCTGCCTGTATGTACATGCAATCAGCTGCACTGAACAGTGTTATCTGATAGGCTGTCAATCCCCTTATTATGATTGTCTGGTTAAATAGAGCGGGCAGTCAGTCAGCCTTACTTTAACTCATCTTGCCCAGCACAACTTTTTACTAAGAAATATGAAGAAAACAGATTCAGGGGAAAACTTAAAAGAACAAGCCCTCCAATGTGAAGAGGTACATTTTGTAATATTCAATTAGTCCTAAAATTATACATTTTAGTATTAAAGTTGCAATATGCAAAAATCGCTCTGCCGTTTCCAGGTTGCTAAAATCCTAATAGTTCACCTAATTTCAGTTTGTGACAAAACAAAAGCGGAGAGAATCATTGTACCATCTTAAACACTGTGAAATATCTCAATAAACAAACATTTTCAGCTGTTTGAAGCTGGTCTAAAAGACACAAAAACTCAACTGAAAAACAGGAAGCATAGAAATAGCGCACATAGAACAGATCTACCACTTTTTAGACTCGCTTTCAATGAGAATGACAAATCTATAACTCACATTTCTATGTGCATTTGGTCAGATTGCCTGAAAATATACATATTGCAGCTTTAAACAAATGTTACAGTAGGAGCTGTGTTCCACTTTAGTGTTCCACTTTAGTGTTCCGTGGCTATCAGGTTGACACTGAGTGTCAAGACCGCGTCTCCTCCAGATTGCCAACCAGGCTGCCCCCTTTTGGGGTCCCCATTAGCTTTTGCAGAGGCAGCAGCTATTCTTCCTGGGGTCCACAGAAAACACACAACTTGACAAGTAACAAAATACTAAGACACTTAAACACTAAGACAAGGACAGTCACACACATTCTAAATACAACGATATACAAACAATACAACAACAACAACAAAATAATAGAAACAATACCACAACAAAACATGATATGTGTTAGTGTCTAGGTTTATTGGGTTCCACTGAGTGGAATGTACCCTACATATCTGTTCTAAAGGATTGATGACATGGCTGGAATGATTGGGATTCCAATGCATTGGTGACTCTTTAAGAATAAGTAGCATACTATCGATCACTCCAACTTGAGGTCACTGCAAGTGACACTCCATAAAAAAAAGGTCTGTCTGGTAGATACAGACAGGGGGCTTTGGCTGGTTCTTAGTATCATCCCCCACTAATTTCAAGGCTAAGAGAGAAGAAGAGGAACTTGAGCAACCACAGGCTTCAATGCAAGTCAGCATCTGCTGCCCCAGGATCAGTAGCTCTTGATTTACATATCTCTGTAAAACAGATTTTGTGAACCTGATTGCCTGTCTGATATTATTTTGCCAATCTTTTCACTGTAACATGGTTTACAATTCCATCTCAAAATGTTAGGCGAGCATTTTCTCCCGTCTGCAGCCCAGAGGACGGCTCTTATCACACAGAGCACAGCCTGACTACAAAGGTAGAGCAGCACAGTCTACATATTAAGGCAACTTCTGCATTCAGTTTGAACTGGGAGACCTATGATATTTATTATTACCTCTGTAATGATCATTATGACATTTCTGCAGTATGCAGATGTGCTACATGAATGCTCAGATGAAGGTTTACTACAGTACAAGCCTGTGTTGGGGAGTATTGAACTACATGTAGTTCAACTAGTAGTTTAACTACATTTTGCAGTAGCTTGGTGGTAGTTGAACTAAATTCAAATATTGGTACCGTTTTAAGCATTTAATTACTGTTTTGCGGTGTATCTAACTATTGGAACTACACACTACTTTTTTACAAAAAGATTAGAAAAATATGGGTGGAGTCAGCAAGTATGTCCTTTTATTTTTGGCATCAAACCTGCCTAATTTTCATTTGAAACATAGTTAGTCTTTAATAGGCTAAATTACACATTCTGTTACACCTGACCTCAGAACATCTTTTATTGCAATTTTTTTGTCTATGACATTTCAGATTTAGATATGATAATTTTTCACAGAGATGCTTGGATGTAGTGTACTACCTTTTTAAAGTAAACAATATTTTTCTTACTGGTAGCTTTAGAGTAGCTTAACTTATTCTAGTGTGAATTGTTAGTTTGGTAAACTATGAGCAGCTTCCACAACACTGGTACAAACCCTGCATTGAAATATCCATTTATAATCATCAAATCAAATTGATTGATATAGCCCTTCTTACATCAGCTGATATCTCAAAGTGCTGTACAGAAACCCAGCCTAAAACCCCAAACAGCAAGCAATGTAGGTGTAGAAGCACGGTGGCTAGGAAAAACTCCCTAGAAAGGCCAGTTGGCTTTTCATAGCCGATCATTGAGAGTATCTCTAGCGCTCCTGCTGTCTCTAGAGAGTCGATAACAGCAGGTCCTGGACAGGTAGCACGTGCGGTGAACAGGTCAGGGTTCCATAGCCGCAGGCAGAACAGTTGAAACTGGAGCGGCAGTACGGCCAGGTGAACTGGGGACAGCAAGGAGTCATCATGTCAGGTTGTCCTGAGGCATGGTCTTGGGCTCAAGTCCTCCGAGAGAGAGAATTAGAGAGAGCATACTTAAATTCACACAGGACACCGGATAAGACAGGAGAAGTACTCCAGATATAACAGACTGACCCTAGCCCCCTACACATAAACTACTGTAGCATAAATACTGGAGGCTGAGACAGGAGGAGTCAGGAGACACTGTGGCCCCATCCAATGATACCCCCGGACAGGGCCACAGGCAGGATATAACCCCATAATCTTCCCATAGCAAATAAGAGCAGCTTACATACAAACTGGTGCATGGAAGAGGGTGACCACCGACAAGCCTGTAGGCTGAAAGTCATGATCACAGTCAAATAGTGAGCAGATATGGAGTACATCAAAGAGGGCAAATATTAATGTCACCCCCCAGTTGGCTGTTATCGCCATCAGTTTTGGATATATGTATTTATTGCTTGCAGCTTTTTTCTCTTGTTTCTGGTACCCTACTGAGGCCACTTGTATGACTGCTTCATATGCATCATCTCCTCTTGCTCCTCTCAGACTTGATAAATAATCAATGTTATCCTCTAGGTCAGTGGTTCCCAGACAGGGGTAGTAGGACCCCTGGGGGTACTTGTCCTATCCACAGGGGGTACTCAAAAAGACTCATGAGACCATATGCCTACTCGTAGAATGCACGTGAGGGGGTACTTCAGGGGTACTCCTGGCAGACAAATTCAGTTGTTGGTACAGGAAGCCAAAAAGGTTGGGAACCACTGTTCTAGATCATATTATGCATAATTCATATAGAGTTGTATGCCGTTTCTCTGTTCTTCATATAGTAAGCTGTGTGGAAATGTGTGCAGGGTTTGCTATGAGCTGACCACAAGTACTCTGTCATAGAGAGACTCCTGCTCCTGTGTAGACATTCACCGAGACACGGCATTAGTAGGAGATGTGTTGGGCTCAGTGATTGATATTGAGTGAAGGTGATGTGCAGTGCTGCTGACCAGAGCTCAGCATAGAGAAGACATTGGGAAGAGGGAGAGTGATGGGCAAGGGGTGTGTCAGGGTTTTCGGAGCCTGCTCTCTGAGAAACCCTGGAGTGCAGGCATCTGTCAGTAACAGACCATGGGTGGAGGGGGAGGGGATGGATGAGGAGAAGGAGATGTGGGTGTCTATAGGGGCTGTGTGTCAGTGATGGCAGTGTGTAGGAGCAGAGGCTGAGCCCTTTATCAGCCCTACACAGTGATGGATGGATGGATGGGCTGAGCACACTACCCTGCACTAGCCAGCGCTCAGAGCATTTGTCTAAGCCTCTAAGCTATTGGAATGTGTGCAACCTTTCTCTATGGCCATCCAGAGGGGACACCCACACACCATTGTTTACAGCAGTTTAAGAATTCAGACCATCTTAATCTATTTCTTTTAAGCAGACTCCAATCTGAATACATTTTCCAGCTGGTTGAACCAAGATGGTGATTTCAAGTAGAGATTCAAATAGAGCACTGGGGCATGCACCCTTGTTCACTCACATTCTGAAGTAGCCTAATCTGCTTGTTTCTAGTCTCACCTGTTTTTTAATATGTTATCTTTGCAAGGCCTTTACCTCATAGTTCTCCTAGTCTCAAGGGAGCTTTGCTAAAGAATCGTTTAAATGTTTTAATGTTATCTATGCAGGTTCCATCTGGTGATCAATAACTATTGATTGGTTGAGTGACCATTCAATGACAAATTAAACAACTGAATGAAATGTTAATGAAAGAACTTTGTATTCGTACAACCTGATGTGTATTTGTCAAACCTGAAGTGTTAGTCATTTATAAGGCATACATCCACAGTGTACTTTTGAACTTACAATAATAGGCCCTTTCCAATCAAATAAAAACGTATCTACCACATGCAGTCAGAACCAAAGCAAAACAGAAACTAACTAGAGATACAAAGTCCTGCAGATTGTAACAAGCTTAGCGTATCAGGGTCCATATTGCTCCAGTAGTAAATGCACAAAGAGGGATACAGGGAGATAATTCCAAACAATAGAAAACATTTAGAGCGGGAGCAGCAAACATTTGGACTGCTCTGACCTACTTTCAGCAACCAGGAATTGTACAGCTCCTCACCTGTGTCTCACAGACGCTTTGACCCCTCATAAACCGAGCACGGCTTGATATCTTAAACAGCTCGCTGACAGTGGGCTCAATAACATTTCTGAAGTAGCACATTTCAGAGTGGATTGTATAGTTAAATGAATTCCTTTCTGTACTATTTTCCTAATGGAAATCCATAGAGCATCCAACATTTGTATTTTCTGGTATTTTTCTTTCATATGCTCGATTATGTGACATTCAAGCTCAAATGGTGTAGGAGGTTTGAGAGCCTGTCATGGCCTGCCAGGCTGGTGTGACTGTGATCATATGAGGGTCTCCTTTAGGCTCTAATGAAGACAGCAGCCCCCATGTGAGTCATCCTGCAGGCCCCCTGTCTGTATGTGTCATGGAGAAGACTGCATATCATCCCACTGTCAGGACTGCATGTGCATCTTATTACTGGGTGTCCACATAATTAGCTAGCCAGGCTCTGTCCCCATTCAGCACACATAAAACCTGGCACCAAGGGCAAATCAATAGTAGAGTGAGAGGGGAGAGAAGGGAGGACTGGCCTGGGTTTAGCATATACCCACCCCAGCATACAGTGCTGTATCTCCTGATTGTCCCATCAGTACTTGTGCAACACATTTGGGATGATAATTGCTCTGACTGCATGTAGAACAGCTGCGTGAGTGCTGTGAGCCAGGAGGCACAACAGATCCTCTGATGGAAGTGTTGTGACTTCTCTAATGGCTGTTGAAAAGGATGAACAGTGGGTATTCACCCCCCTTTGATTTTTTTTCACATTTTGTTGCATTGCAATGTGGGATTGAAAGAGAGAGAATTTTAATTTGGTGTCATGGGTCTACACAATATACTCCATATTGTCAAAGTGCAAAGAAAATGAAATGTTTTTTTTTTTACAGAATAATACCAATAAAATAACAGAAATATAGTTGTTGCATAAGGTATTCAGCCCTTTTGTTTAAGCAAGCCTAAAATAGTTCAGGAGTAAAATTTGGCTTAACAAATCTCATAATAAGTGGACTCATGGACTCACTCTGTGTGAAATAAAAAATATTTTTTACTGACTAACCCTTCCTCTGTCCCCCATACATACAACATCTGTAAGGTCTCTCAGTCAACTATTGAATTTCAAGCACAGATTCAACTACAAAACCAGGGAGCTTTTCGAAAGCCTCATGGAGAAGGGTAGGGTTTGTATATTGGTAACAATAACAAATCAGACATTGAATATCTCGTTAAGCATGGTCAAGTTAATAATTCTGCTGTGGATGATGAATTAAATAACCTAGACACATCAAAGATGCAGTTGTCGTTCTGAACTGAGCTGCAGGACAGGAAGGAAACTGCTCAGGGATGTCACCATGAGGCCAGCTACAGGGTTTAATGGCTGTGATGGGGGAAAACTGAGGATGAATCAACAACGTTGGAGTGACTCCACAATAATGACCTAAATGACAGAGTGAAAAGAAGAATAGAAATATACATAATGAAAATACTCCAAAACATTCATCCTGTATGTAACAAGACACTAAAGCAGGTGTTCTTCAACTTTATCAGCCTGGGACCCAAATGAGAAATTCTGTGTTTTCAAGCTTAGGAAAATATGCAACTATACATAAATATTGGTACATTTCATTGCCCTTATGCCTAAAACAAATGCATTATAGACAAAAAACAAATAACAATGAAATTAAATATCCATGTAAATATATACATGTTTTTTTTTCCACAATTAAAAACACTCTTACATATCTGTCTAGGTTGGACCTGTTGCTGTTAAAATACAATAAATCATTTTCATTCTGAACTGGAATAAACTGATTGATCACATCACACAGATGAATAACAGAACACACACACACACAGGCTTTTTGATAGTACAACCCTAAGTATCAGTACAGATGAAAAATGATCAGGCCTACTGTATATCTTACTGTATAAATTATTGTTGAAAATAGTTTAGGTTGGAACTGTTGCTGTTAAAATACAATACATATGTTTTATTCTGAACTGGAATAAACTGATTGATCATATCACACAGATGTAGACCAGAAAACACAGAGACACACAGTCCTAATGAGAGCATGTCTATTCTGGGCTCTGTTGACAGTGCAACACTGAGGTCATGCTCAGCCTTAACTGTTTCTGTACTTGTTTTTTAAGTATGTCAGAGTTGAGAACTTTGACTCACATAGGTATGTGGTGCCAAACTGGACCAGAACATCTACTGCTTTCTCAGTCAGACAGGAGACCGCTTCCTGCTGTAGATGAACAACTCAGAACTGTGTGAGTGTGTTTGCCTCAAAAAGCATCTTTCTTCAATCAGTTTATTCCATTTAAGAAGAAAAAATATTATTGTATTTTAACAGCAACAGTTCCAACCTAGACCACTTTTCAACAATTTCTACAGTAAGATGTACAGTAGGCCGGATCATTTTTCATCTTCATTTGTACAGTTGTGGCCAAAAGATTTGAGAATGACACAAATATTAATTTTCACAAAGCCTGCTGCCTCAGTTTGTATGATGGCAATTTGCATATACTCCAGAATGTTATGAAGAGTGATCAGATGAATTGCAAAGTCTCTCTTTGCCATGCAAATGAACTGAATCCTCCCAAAACATGTCCACTGCATTTCAGCCCTGCCACAAAAGGACCAGCTGACATCATGTCAGTGATTCTCTCGTTAACACAGGTGTGAGTGTTGACAAATACAAGGCTGGAGATCACTCTGTCATGCTGATTGAGTTTGAATAACAGACTGGAAGCTTCAAAAGGATGGTGGTGCTTGGAATCATTGTTCTTCCTCTGTCAACCATGGTTACCTGCAAGGAATCATTGCTTTTCACAAAAATGGCTTCACAGGCAAGGATATTGCTGCCAGTAAGATTGCACCTTAATCAACCATTTATCAGATCATCAACAACTTCAAGGAGAGTGGTTCAATTGTTGTGAAGAAGGCTTCAGGGCGCCCAAGAAAGTCCAGCAAGTGCCAGGACCTTCTCCTAAAGTTGATTCAGGTGCGGGATCGGGGCACCACCAGTACAGAGATTGCTCAGGAATGGCAGCAGGCAGGTGTGAGTGCATCTGCACGCACAGTGAGGCGAAGACTTTTGGAGGATGGCCTGGTGTCAAGAATGGCAGCAAAGAAGCCACTTCTCTCCGGGAAAAACATCAGGGACAGACTGATATTCTGCAAAAGGTACAGGGATTGGACTGCTGAGGACTGGGGTAATTTTCTCTGAATCCCCTTTCCGATTGTTTGGGGCATCCGGAAAAAAGCTTGTCCGGAGAAGACACGGTGAGCGCTACCATCAGTCCTGTGTCATGCCAACAGTAAAGCATCCTGAGACCATTCATATGTGGGGTTGCTTCTCAGCCAAGGGAGTGGGCTCACTCACAATTTTGCCTAAGAATACAGCCATGAATAAAGAATGGTACCAACATATCCTCTGAGAGCAACTTCTCCCAACCATCCAGGAACAGTATGGTGACGAACAATGCATTTTCCAGCATGATGAAGCACCTTGCCATAGGGCAAAAGTGATAACTAAGTGGCTCGGGGAACAAAACATCGATATTTTGTGTCCATGGCCAGGAAACTCCCCAGACCTTAATCCCATTGAGAACTTGTGATCAATCCTCCACAGGCGGGTGGACAAACAAAATCCCACAAATTCTGACAAACTCCAAGCATTGATTATGCAGGAATGGGCTGCCATCAGTCAGGATGTGGCCCAGAAGTTAATTGACATCATGTCAGGGCGGATTGCAGAGGTCTTGAAAAAGAAGTGTCAACACTCTTTGCATCAACTTCATGTAATTGTCAATAAAAGTCTTATGAAATGCTTGTAATTATACTTCAGTATACCATCATAACATCCAACAAAAATATCTAAAGACACTGAAGCATTAAACTTTGTGGAAATTAATATTTGTGTCATTCTCAAAACTTTTGGCTATGACTACTGTTACTAAGGTTGCACTATCTGTATCTTGCTTGCGAATGATAGCTATTAGCTGTGTACAAGGCCAGTGGATTGTTTGAAAGAGAAACTCACATCTACTACTATCAGAGTTAGTTAGTACTCCCTTATTTCTGCTTATCGCCTGTTATACAATGACAACAATGCGCTGCTAGCTGACTTACTTTTCCACTGTGGAAGCACTGTTTCCTGAAGCACTGTTTCCTGAAGCATTCTGCTCTGTTCTGAAAGAACTCCCTGGGTTTACCATCATGCTGTGGATGTTTGGTCAAGACCTGTCGTTTCATTACTAAGCACTTCCCCGCACAAAACACATTGGGCGCTCCTCGTTATAAGTTTCTATGAAAGAGAAACTCATCGCTGTACATGTGTTTCATGACAATTGAGCTCAGTCAGAACTTGTGGCTAGCATGAATCCATTTGATGACAGCGGTGAGTGATGGTGCGTTGGAATGACAAGTCAGTGGCAGACAGCGCATCATCTGCTACTGAACGACAGTGCTGCATCGTGTGTATCGCGGCGTAATCTTCAAGAAAACTGCAGAAAAAAGATAAGGTAAACCGCAAAGCACATGTGCATCTCCCTCTCACACTCACACACCTGCCAAACTGAGGAGAGACTGCTGCTAAGCAGAGAGCACACTTGGCCAAATCAATTCCAGTAATGAATGAAATAGTTATATATTTACTCTGGCACATCACAACCCACCATTATCAGGTCCGTGTCGGTGGCGACCCATACTTTAAGAAAGGCTGCACTAAAGTAATAGTGACAAAAAAACAAGGCAAAATAATACACTTTTTGGCCTAAATGCAAAGCCTTATGTTTGGGCAAATCCAACACAACACATCACTGAGTAAATTCCTCCTTACTTTCAAGCATGGGGGTGGTTGCATCATGGTTTGGGTATACTTCAAGTCGGCAAAGACTGGAGTTTTTCAGGATAAAAAGAAACTGGATGAAGCTTAGCACAGGCAAAATCCTAGAGGAAAACCTGCTTCAGTCTGCTTTACACAAGACACTGGGAGACTAATTAACCTTTCAGCATGACAATAAATCAAATCAAATAGTATTTGTCACATGCTTGGTAAACAACAGGTGTAGACTAACAGTGAAATGTTTACTTCCGGGCCCTTGCCAACAATGCAAAAAAATAAAAAGAGACAGTAGAAAAAACATAAACATAAACACAACAAATAAAAAGAAAAATAATAACAAAATAAATACACAATGAGTAACGATAACTATTCACTGGTTACCAGGACCGACTCGATGTGCAGGGATACAAGGTATTGAGAGAAAGTATTCATACCCCATGACTTTTTCAGTTTTGTTATGTTACAGGCTTATTCTAAATTGGATTAATTTGTTTTTTTTCCCTCATCAATTTACACACAATACCCAATAATGGCAAAGAAAAAAAACATTTGCATAAGTACTCAGTACTTTGTTGAAGAACCTTTACAGCCTTGAGTCTTTCTTGGTATGATGCTACAAGCTTGGCAAGCTTGGCACACCTGTATTTGTGGAGTTTCTCCCAATGTTCTCTGCAAATCCTCTCAAGCTCTGTCAGGTTGGATGGGGAGCTTTGCTGCACAGCTATTTTCATGTCTCTCCAGAGATGTTCGATCGGGTTCAAGTCCGGGCTCTGGCTGGGCCACTCAAGGACATTCGGAGACTTGTCCCAAAGCCACTCCTGTGTGGTCTTGGCTGTCTGCTTAGGGTCGTTGTCCTGTTTGAAGGTGAACCTTCACCCCAGTCTGAGGTCCTGAGCGCTCTGGAGCAGGTTTTCATCAAGGATCTCTCTGTACTTTGCTCTGATCATCTTTCCCTCGATCCTGACTAGTCTCCTAGTCCCTGCCATTAAAAACATCCCCACAGCATGATGCTGCCACCACTATGCTTCACCATAGGGATGGTGCCAGGTTTCCTCCTGATGTGACGCTTAGCATTCAGGCCGAAGAGTTCAATCTTGGTTTCATCAGATCAGAGAATCTTGTTTCTCATGGTCTGAGTGTCCTTTATATTCCTTTTGGTTGAGAGCTTTAAGTTCCTTGGTGTCCACATCAACAACACACTAGAATGGTCCAAACACACCAAGACAGTCGTGTAGAGGGCACGACAAAGCCTATTCCCTCTCAGGAAACTAAAAAGGTTCTACAGCTGCAACATCGAGAGCATCCGGACCGGTTGCATCATTGCCTGTTACGGCAATTGCTCGGCCTCCGACCGCAAGGCACTACAGAGGGTAGTGCGTATGGCCCAGTACATCACTGGGGCTAAGCTGCCTTCCATCCAGGACCTCTACACCAGGCGGTGTCAGAGGAAGGCCCTAAAAATTGTCAGACCCCAGCCACCCCAGTCATAGACTGTTCTCTCTACTACCACATGGCAAGCGGTACCGGAGTGCCAAGTCTAGGTCCAAAAGGCTTCTCAACAGTTTTTACCCCCAAGACCATAAGTCTCCTGAACAGGTAATCAAATGGCTACCCGGACTATTTGCATTGTGTGCCTCCCCCAACCCCCCTTTTACGCTGCTGCTGCTCTCTGTTTATCATATATGCATAGTCACTTTATCTATACATTCATGTACATACTACCTCAATTGGCACCACCCACCACCCGCCAAGCCCTCTTTTATGCTACTGCTACTCTCTGTTCATCATATATGCATCGTCACTTTAACCATATCTACATGTACATACTACCTCAATCAGCCTGACTAACCAGTGTCTGTATGTAGCCTCGCTACTTTTATAGCCTCGCTACTGTATAAGCCTCACTACTTTTATTTTTCACTGTCTTTTACTGTTGTTTTTATTTCTTTACTTACCAATTGTTCACCTAAACCTTTTTTGCACTATTTGTTGGAGCCTGTAAGTAAGCATTTCACTGTAACGTCTACACCTGTTGTATTCGGCATGCGTGACAAATAAACTTTGATTTGATTTGACTCCAAGCGGACTGTCATTTAACTTTTACTGAGGATTGGCTTCAGTCTGGCCACTCTACCATAAAGGTCTGATTGGTGGAGTGCTGCAGGGATGGTTCTCCTTCTGGAAGGTTCTCCCATCTCCACAGAGGAACTCTGGTCCTCTGTCAGAGTAACCATTTGGTTCTTGGTCACCTCCCTCACCAATGCTCTTCTCCCCTGATTGCTCAGTTTGGCCGGGCGACCAGCTTTAGGAAGAGTCTTTGCGGTTCCAAGCTTCTTCCGTTTAAGAATTATGGAGGTCACTGTGTTCTTGGGGACAATGCTGCAGAAATGTTTTGGTACCCTTCCCCAGATCTGTGCCTCACCACAGTCCTGTCTCGGAGCTCTACGGACAATTACTTCGACCTCATGGCTTGGTTTTTGCTTTGACATGCACTGTCAACTGTGGGATCTTATATAGAATCATCCAAATCATGTCCAATCAATTGAATTTACCACAGGTGGACTCCAATCAAGTTGTAGAAACATATCAAGAATGATCAATGGAAACAGGATGCACCTGAGCTGAATTTTGAGTCTCATAGCAAAGTGTCTGAATACTTATATAAATACATGATTTGTTTTTCTTGTATGTACACATTTGCAAACATTTCTTAAAAAACTGTTTTCTCTTTGGCATTGAGGTATTGTGTGTAGATTGGTAAGGGAAAAAAACATATTTAATACATTTTAGAATAAGGCTGTAACATAACAAAATGTGGCAAAAGTCAAGGGGTCTGAATACTTTCCGAATGTACTGTATGTACATATAGTTAGGGATAAAGTGACTAGGCAATGTGATAGATAATAAACAATAACAGCAGCGTATGTGATGAGTCAAAAGAGCTTAGTGCAAAAGGGTCAATGCAGATATTTCAGGTAGCTATTGGTTAACTATTTAACTAACTATTTAGCAGTCTTATAGCTTGGGGGTAGAAGATGTTCAGTGTCCTGTTGGTTCCAGACTTGGTGCGTCGGTACCGCTTGCAGTGCCGTAGCAGAGAGAACAGTCTATGACTTGGGTGACTTGAGTCTTAGAACATGTTTAGGGCCTTCCTCTGAAACCACCTGGTATAGAGTTCCTGGATGGTAGGTAGCTCGACCCCAGTGATGTATTGGGCCGTACATACTACCCTCAGTAATGCCTACAACACAAGACTAAATCTTCATTGAAGTTGCTTACCAAGAAGAAAGGGAATGTTCCTGAGTGACCAAGTTACAGTTTCGACTTAAATCTGCTTGAAAATCTATGGCAAGATTTGAAAATTGTTGTCCAGCCATGATCCCCAACACCTTGACAGACATTGAAGAATTTCAAAAGAATAAATGGGCAAATACTGCACAATACAGAGCCTTACCCAAGAAGACTCACAGCTGTAATCGCTGCCATAGGTCTTTCTAACATGTTTTGACTCCGGGGGGTGAATACGCATCTAATAAAGATATATTACACGGAACCCAAACCGGCTGTGCGCATGCGCCATCGTGCATAAATGTATTTTGTCCCCCTACACCAAACGCGATCACGACACGCAGGTTAAAATATCAAAACAAACTCTGAACCAATGACATTACTTTGGGGACAGGTCGAAAAGCATTAAACATGTATGGCAATTTAACTAGTTAGCTTGCATTTGCTAGCTAATTTGGCCTATTTAGCTAGCTTGCTGTTGCTAGCTAATTTGTCCTGGGATATAAACATTGAGTTTTTCTTTTACCTGAAATGCACAAGGTCTTCTACTCCGACATTTAATCCACACATAAAACGGCCAACCAAATCGTATCTCTCCTCCTTCCAGGCTTTTTCATCTTTGAACTTATATGGTGATTGGCATCTACACTTTTACCACCAGAACTGGCAAAACATTTAGTCTTTCATTCACCCACGTGGGTATAACCAATGAGGAGATGGCACGTGGGTACCTGCTTCTATAAACCAATAAGGAGATGGGAGAGGCAGGACTTGCAGCGCGATCTGCGTCAGAAATAGGAATGACTTCTATTTTAGCCCTTGGCAACGCAGACGCTCGTTGGCACGCACGAGCAGTGTGGGTGCAATAATTGAATAACATGGATTTCTACATTTATTTTGCGATGCTCGCGCATGCGATGCATCCGGTCTGGTCAGCATGTTAGTGTTTAATTTTTCATGAATCATAAAAATCTACCACGTACATTAGAGTATATGTTGGAGATCGTTGACTAAAAATGACAATTAAATCCCACTTTGTAACACAATCAAATGTGAATAAATCCAGTACTTATGATAGGCACAGTATAGAGGGGGAATAGAACCTGCAGCCTTTGATTTAGTTGACTATACTATGATCAGCACACAAGACAAAGATCATAACGGGTGATTTTGCATATACTTGGAAAGTAGAATCAGTTAAATAGGAACCAGTTGGAGCCCAATCAGTAGCGTCTTTGATAGTGTTGGAGAGAAGAGAACATGATTTGCAATGCATGCATTAAGAGTAGGCTATAGGCTAAACACTAAAGTATTTAATTTCATAGAAGTCAGATGGCAACCAAGGCTGGTTTTCTAGGTCACCACATAGTCTCCTGTGTCTGGTTTGAACAACTCCTCTCAACCATTCATTCATTTCTCTGATTCCTATTATACAGTCCCCCTGCATTAGTAAAGTTGTAAACAGTATAATCGTATTCTCCTTGCATTGTCTATCAAAGCAAATGTCAGCATGAAATATTTACCCAGGCAATTACGTATGGTAAGCATTTTATTTCAGCTTTCTCAGGGGGTCCTACTAACCATACACAGCTAAGACAACAATAACAACTCTGCCCTGCATTATAATAGTCAGATCTGTGGATAGAGCATGTAATCCCTCAAGTGTTGGGTATTTCAATGAGGACTCTAATTTGTTCCTGAGGAGCCCTGTAATGGTTTATCTTTTGTGGATGGATTTTTGAAGAAGGCAGAGTTCCCATGTTAAACTCACAGTGCATCCTAAACAGCCAGGAGAATCTTTACAAAGATTATCAGCCCCCTATGTACTCTCAGAATCACCTTCCGGAAAGCCTACCGGACTGGTCCTCTCACACCATGGGATAGCCAGTAGTCCCATATACACTGAACATAACTATAAATGCAACATGCAACAGTTTCAAAGATTTTACTGAGATACAGTTCATATAAGGAAATCAGTCAAATTAAATAAATTCATTAAGTCCTAATCTATGGATTTCACATGACTGAGAATACAGACATGCATCTGTTGGTCAAATAACAAATAAAAGTAGGGGGCGGGATCAGAAAACCAGTCAGTATCTGGTATGACCACCATATGTCTCATGCAGCGCAAAACATCTCCTTCGCATAGAGTTGATCAGGCTGTTGATTGTGGCCCGTGGAATGTTGTCCCACTCCTCTTCAATGGCTGTGCGAAGTTGCTGGATATTGTCAGGACCTGGAACACGGTGTCGTACACGTCGATACAGAGCATCCTAAACATGCTCAATGGGTGACATGTCTGGTGAGTATGCAGGCCATGGAAGAACTAGGACATTGTCAGGTTTCAGGAATTGTTTACAGATCCTTGTGACATGGGTCCGTGCATTATCATGCTGAAACATGAGGCGATGGCGGCGGATTAATGGCACGACAATGGGCCTCAGGATCTCGTCACGGTATCTCTGTCAATTCAAATTTCCATCAAATGTAATTGTGTTCATTGTCCGTAGCATATGATTGCCCATACCATAACTAAACCATGGGGCACTGTTCATAACGTTGACATCAGAAAACCACACAACGCCATACACGCTGTCCACCATCTACACGGTACTATTGAAACCAGGACTCATCCGTGAAGAGCACACTTCTCCAGTGTGCTAGTGGACATTGAAGTTGAGCATTTGCCCACTGATGTCAGTTATTAAGACGAACTGCAGTTAGTCAAGATCCTGGTGAGGATGACAAGCAAGCAAATGAGCTTCCCTGAGATGGTTTCTGACAGTTTGTGCAGAAATTCTTTGGTTGTGCAAACCAACAGTTTCATCAGCTGTCCGGGTGGCTGGTCTCAGATGATCCCGCAGCTGAAGAAGCCGGATGTGGAGGTCGTGGGCTGGTGGTGTTCTGCGGTTGTGAGGCTGGTTGGACATACTGCCAAATTCTCTAAAATGACGTTGAAGGCGGCTTATGGTAGATAAATTAACATTTAAATGATCTGTTAACAGCTCTGGTGGACATTCTTGCAGTCAGCATACCAATTGCAAGCTCCCTCAAAGCATATGACATCTGTGGCATTGAGTTGTGTGACAAAGCTGCACATTTTAGAGTGGCTTTTATTGTCCCCAGTACAAGGTGTATCTGTGTAATGATCATGCCGTTTAATAATCAGCTTCTTGATATGCCACACCTGTCAATTGAATGGATTATCGTGGCATAGGAGAAATGCAAACAAATTTGTTCACAAAATTTGAGAGAATTGGGACATTTCTGGGATCTTTTATTTCACCTCATTTAACCAACGTTTTAGATTTTTGTTCAGTATATGTGATATAGTGAGGAGGAAGTAGAGGTGTTCCAATGTACAAGACAATGAGTGACAATTGCAACATATACTGTGGAAAATAATCCGGTGACATCAACTGAAGCAACATGGGCCTCCTAAAAGTAGATCAGCTTACAGTGGAGTTTATCAAGAGTAGTTGAAGAACGAATAGAGAAAAGGACTTGACTTTAAGTTTTCCTCAATCCATCTGCATTCACAATCTTATGAAACTTTCTTCATGACAACACACTAGAGGTTTTAGTACGCCTGGTTTAGACCCTGACTGATATGTTTTGACAGGGAGATTTGGCCCCAGTGCCCGGAAAAAGTCCTGGCTGCAAGGAGGAGGGAGGCTGAGTGCCAGCTCTCTCACTCAGTTAGGCCAGCACAGCTCACACCTCACAAAATTGACCAAACATCAATGGAATAGTTTCCCAGGATGTTGAATATGAACTAGGTTATTTTTCTAGTCAGAACTGACCAAAAATGACTCCTAAGATATGATTGTCATAACTCACACAAGGAATATGCCTAGACATTGGCGTTGTGAATGTCACGATGATGGCGTCGGCATGCAGCACATTAGATACTTCCTCCCTTAAAGGGGGAAACAGTCTGCCATACTGCTCTCCTCTTTCAGGTTGATGAGTTCTAGTTCCTTCCCCCACATTACAGTAGGGTATTAATGCAATAGGTACAGCCGTGATAGTGATCGCAGGCCTGGGCTGGCTACAGACAGAGACAGCTACTTTACATTTCATCAGCCAGCTAGGTGCTTCTGCTGGCTCCACATCTGTTATGGATATTTACCACAGATGGGAAATGGAATACCATTTAAAATATTTTCATTACTAAGAGCTGGTTTATTTAGGCAGTTTGCTGCGTAGGTTTCAAAGACAGAGGTGATTAAATATTCTCATCCACATATTACAATAATCTATCAATGAGCTGAGCTCACAGATCACATCTGATATCCTCCTAACAAAGTAGGCATTTCATCCAGTCAGCAGTGATGAAATGACCAGCTACTGACCATGTGTCAGAAGTTCCTGTGGTAAGACTAAAGTGTAGATTCACACACAGAGTGCAGAAGGTGTTTATTGCACCTGAAAAACAGGGCTATGTTCAATAACACAAGGTTGACTAAGAAAATAAATACAGAACCATACGAAACCAGTCGTCGACAGCTGGACAGTACCAGGCTCCGCCTCCCAGGGAAACATGTGGGGTTGGTAACCAAGGACACACTGAAACGGAGTAAGACAGAAGGATTAAGGAATGAGTGAGTTCTGAGCGTATTCGGCCCAGGCCATATACCGACTCCAGTCGTGTGGAGAGGCAGAACATTGTTGGCGGATGTACTTCCCTATTTCTTGTTTCAGGCATTCTGTCTGCCCGTTGGTCTGGGGATGGTACCCAGAGGAGAGGCTGAGGGCGACCCCCAGTCGGTCACAGAATGCTCGCCACCCCCGGGAGACCAACTGTGGCCTGCGGTCGGAGACGATGTCCTCCGGAATCCTATACAGACAGCACACCTGCTGGAACATACACTCAGCCAATTCCATGGCGTTAGGTAAATTGGGAAGAGGAACCAGATGACACCATTTTGAAAAATGGTCAGCTATGACAAGGATGGTTGTGTTGCCAGAGGATTCAGGAAGGTCTGTGATGAAGTCAACAGCTATGTGGGACCAGGGTCTGTGAGGATTTGGCAAAGGTAGAAGCTTACCGTAAGGTAGATGACGAGGGCTGGGTTCTTGCATGGCAGAGTGAACCTCCCACTGTACCAGTTCCATAATGCAAGAGGAAAGAAGAATGGTGTAGGGTCTGATTTACTGGTCGAAAGGTCAAACTGGTGGGGGAGAGCATCAGCATTTACGTTTTTCTTTCCAGGGATGTAAGCAACATGAAAATGGAAGCGTGTGAACGAGAGCCCAGCGGGCTTGCCTGGAGTTTAACCTCTTGGCCCCTCTGATATAATCCAGATTACGATAATCTGGGATGTTGTGTTCCCTCCAACCAGTGGCGCCACTCCTCAAGGGCCAGCTTGATGGCGAGGAGTTCTGTTCCCCCACATTGTAATGCCTCTCAGCGGGGAATAACTTCCTGGAGAAGAAGGCACAGGGATGTGATTTGGGAGGTGTTCCCACCCGCTGAGAGAGAATGGCTCCTACTTTGGAGGCATCCACCTCCAGGTAGAAAGGAAGGGTCGGAACTGGTTGGCGAAGGACCAGAGCTGAGGTGAAGCAGCAATTCAAGTTGTTGAAAGCAATTGTGCAGCAGTAGTACCCAATGAAATGTTGGATATGTTGGGACAGTAGCGTCCCACCTGGCCAACATCCAGTGAAGATGCAGAGCGCCAAATTCAAATAAATTACTATATAAATTAAACTTTGATGAAATCACACATTCAATATACCAAATTAAAGCTACACTTGTTGTGAATCCAGCCTACAAGTCAGATTTAAAAAATGCTTTACGGCGAAAGCAAACTATGCTATTATCTGAGGATAGCACCCCAGTAAACCAAGGGAGAAAAGCATATTTCAACCCTGCAGGCGCGACACAAAACGCAGAAATAAACATATAATTCATGCCTTACCTTTGACGAACTTTTTCGGTTGGCACTCCAATATGTCCCATAAACATCACAAATGGTACTTTTGTTCGATTAATTCCGTCGATATATATCCAAAATGTCAATTTATTTGGCGTGTTTGATCCAGAAAAACACCTTGCGCAACGTGACTACAAAATATCTAAAAAGTTACCTGTAAGCATTATCCAAACATTTAAAACTACTTTTGTAATACAACTTTAGGTCATTTTTACGTAAATAATCAATTAAATTTAAGACGGGATATACTGTGTTCAATACCGGAGGAAAACAAAGTGGAGCGTGCTTTCAGGACACGCGCCTCTAACAAAGAGTACACTTCCCTCGAGCCTCATTACTTCTTTATTTCTCAAAGGGAAAACCTCAACCAATTTCTAAAGACTGTTGACATCCAGTGGAAGCGATAGGAACTGCAGGAAAGTTGATTAGAAATCTGGATTCCCAGGCCTCCTGGGTGGCGCAGTGGTTAAGGGCGCTATACGGCTTCCGGGTTGCTCAAGGGTCACTGGAATCAGAGGAAGAGGGAAACGGTTCTTGACCATGACGTCATTTGGGGAATGGTAATCAATACGTGGATGGAGACCACCATCCTTTTTTCCAACGAAGAAGTTGGACACAGCCGGGGAAGAGGAAGGACGAATGAAACCGTTTGAGCGATTCATCAATGTAGTCCTCCATTGCTTCATTTTCCGGGATAGATGGGGGGGTAAACATAGCCCTTCGGTGGGGACGCTCCAGGGAGTAAGTCAATAGCACAGTCCCCTGGGTGATGTGGTGGCAGAATGAAGTCCTTGATTTTGCTGTACTAGGTGTATTCAGATGGTATACTGTGTGGCACTGCAGAGTCCTCAATGGTGGTGGCTCTGCAGGGTAGGCTGAGACAACTGTAGAAGCAGGTAGAAGACCAGGACAGTAGTTGACCTTGTCGCCACGAGATGGCAGGGTCATGACAACAAAGCCAGGGGTGTCCGAGGATGAGTGGCTGTTTAGGGGATGAGAGTTCCATGGTTTCGGTGTGGAAGACTCCAATCTGGAGGGTGAAGCTCTGTGTCAAGTGCATAATGAAGCCCGTGCCCAATGGCTGTCCGTCCAGGATGTTGATCCTTAAGGGAGGGGTGACGTGTTAGATCAATGTCAGACTCTTGTACTAGCTGGTGATCGATAAAATTACCTGGTGCTCCCGAATCTATCAAGCCCTCTATGTACTTAGTAACCCCCTTCACGGTTATCAATACTGGAACGGAGAATTGCTTCTGGGATATGTTTAGAAATAAGGACACTCCTACCTGCATGGCAATGGAGGGACCCTTATCTCTCTGTGGGAGCGAACAGGGAAATGGCTGAGTAGATGATCTTTCCTTCCACAGTATAGGCAGAGCCCTTCTTGGATCCGCCTTTGACGTTCGATACACGGGAGAGGAGCATGGGCCAACTGCATGTGCTCTGAAAGACTCGGACGGGATCATGGAAAGAGAAGGTTTGGTGTTCCTGGGTGGCAGAGATCTTCAGCGGTCATGGATGAGGTGGTTGATGGAGATGGACAGACGAATGTATGGATTTAAATCCTGAAGGTCACCTCTACAGGCCAGCTCCGCCTGAAGTTCCCTGTTGAGCCCTCATCGGTAGACGGTAAGTAAAGCAGCCTCACTACATCCACTCCCTGCAGCCATGGTGTGGAACTCGAGGGCATACTCAGCAGCTGAATTGCGTCCTTGTTGAAGGTCTATGAGGAGGTCTCCTATAGGACGACCGGAAGGAGAGTGACCGAGTCATTCCAGGGTGTGAAAATGGGTCTCGGATCCCGGTTCTGTGCTGTTGGCAGTCCATATGGTGGGGGCCCAATCCAGGGTTTTGCCTGTGAGTAGAGACAGCAAAATCCACCATGCTCTTGTGGGTGGCAAAGTTAGTGGGGTTGTGCTCAATGTATTTGCTGCATTGCATCAGAAATCCCTGATATTTCCCAGGTGAACCGTCATATTTACCAGGCATGGATATGAATGAAGGAGGGCTATGGGTTACGATACCTGGCATCGGAGGAGTAGGGATAGGATGCCAGAGTAGATGGCAGATTTCCTCCATACGCTCCTCTTGCTGGGTTAGGTGCCGCTGTAGCTCCGCTGAATCCATTCCGTTTTTAGGTGAGGTATACTGTAATGAATACTCAGGGAGAAAAAGGTTTAGATTCACGCGCAGAGAGCAGCAGGTGTTTATTGCGGCTTCGCAGAAGGCAGGAATCGTGGTCACAGGCAGGCAATGGTCATACACACTTAGGCAAACAGGCAGGTTAATCAAAACTAGGACTGAAGGCTATAACTGGTTCTCACAAACGAGCTAGGAAAAGGCTTAGTAGAGTCAAAACGAACAATGCCTTACAAAGGCACAAACAGAATGAACTGAACTAAGTAAGGAGCTGATGAGACCAGGTGAGTAACTAACAGGTGAAATGAATGAACAAAAATGAAAGACAGGGTTATGTTCATTAACACAAAGAAACAGAACACAAGGTTGACTAAGAAAATAAATACAGAACCTTACAAAGACAGTGTCGTAAGACAGCTTGATGAATCTTACACTCCCAAAAACCTGCAGTTCAGAATGTCCCCATCTCTGATCAAGAGTTTAATAAGATTTTGAAATAACATATTTACATGAATTAATATAATGAACCATTAACTACGCTAAGCTGGGCATAGGGATAGACATTGAAATGGGCAAAGAGATGTTTCCAGGCCCCTCGGTTACCTCATCACACAGACTGGCTGGCTGCAGAGTTCCCATTCACTAACGAAACTATAGAGGGTCATCTCAACAGCAACGATGATGTGCTGCAGTGGAATGGAAGTAGTCTCCAGAGGATAATGTGATGATATCTCCCTCTGTTGAAATTCCTAAATTGCTTTGTCAGTTAGTTACTATTGCTCCGATACTGGCACTCTGCAGCTTTGCTCGGACGTGCTTCTGCAGCTCCTTATCTTCCTCAGCTGTGGTATCTTTAGATCTGTGTGACTGGTTGTGAAATAACCTATGAGTGTTGCTGTAGGACTGTGTCAACACTGCTCCCCTGGCCTCCTAGCCTGATGGCCAATGCGTCAGGCCTAGGGTCCATAGTATGTGTCTGCGTCCCGATCTTCCATTTAAGCCCCACTTGACAGATGACACATCCTCCCCCGTCACACATCACATCATACCCGTCACACATCACCTCCTCCACTTCACACATCACATCTGCTCCTTAACACATCCCATCTGAACCTGCTTTACTAGAGCAGAGTACTGGAGGGGCCAACACAGGCCAAAGGACACATCTGGGAGCATGTGACCCAGGCTGTCCAGATGGTGTCCAGTTTGTGCGTGACGCAGGTGGCCAGTGCTTGTGTTTACAGGTGTGTGTGTGTGTATAGATGATGGGCATAGCAAGGGGGACCATAGCTATTTATATCAGTCAACACTTTTCCAGTCAACACTACCACAGTGGAATTCAGGAAGCCTTGACCCCTCCCGTGCTGCTGGAATTGCAAACCTGATAGACATAGCACCTGTTTAACTAGTAGGACTACAAGCACCGCTATTTATGAGTCCCACATGTTTATATCTAGAACTATCCTTTGACTGACTTTGCAATACAGTGATATACAGTACACCAGGGTCTACAACAGGAATTGGAGGATATGCAGGATATGACTGATTCCGAGTATTGGGAATTATACCTCTTTTACGTCAGACCCCTCTATGCAAAAACATTCAGTGTGGGAAAGATAACATTGCAGCAGTTTATCCTGCTCTGAACTTGTCATAGCTATACTCTTTTAATGTTGAGTTAATGTGTCTAGATTACCTCAAGACTTTCCTCTGCCTTGAATAAACTCCTGTCATTCAACCACTTCTCCAGCTCCCTGTAACAATACAATGGGAAAATGATGTTTCCGTTAACAATTCCATGAAGAACTCCATGGTGGCTCCCTGGCACAGTGGCACGTCACTGTATGATGCAGCTGAGCCTCCCTATAAGCACTCATCCCTATTGGATTGCTGCTATGGGCCTTGGTTTTATTTTTATCTCAGCCTTGTGAATGAATCAGTTCTCACATGCTTTGGTTTCTCCCAGTATAGGACTATAGCAGTAACTGGGCAGGGGAAAGAAGGCCAGTAGGGTGACTCTGGCAGTAACTAGGAAGGCCCAGCTTGGTCTCCAAGACTAGACGTAACATAGTAAATGTAAATCTGGGACATTCAAATTAGTATGATATGTTATGTTTGGTATGGTTACATAAGACAGAAGGTTGCATAAAGATGCACTATGCAGAAATCATCCCGCCATTTCCTGGTTGCAATTTTTCACCTAAATTCCGTTTGTGACAAAACAAGCAAATATAATGTAGAGAATCTTTGAACCATTTAAACCGCTGTGAAATTTAATTTTAATAACCAAAAATATTGTATTTTCAGCTGTTTGAAGCTGCTGTTCAAAACTGAAAGTAAAAGACGCTAAATCTAAACTTAAGCAAGAGAAGCATAGAAATAGCACATATAGAACAGATCTACCGTTGCTTAGACTTGCTTTCAATGAGAATGACAGATCTATAGCTCCCATTTATATATGCATTTGGTCACAGCTTTAAGGCAATAACAGATGGTGGTGCTAATTAGCAACTTTGCAAATCATTACTACTTTTTAGCTACTTTGCAACGACTTAGTGTGTTAGCTAACCCTTCGCCTAACCAAAATTCTCTGAGACCATGTTGGAAGGCCAGTAAAGTGACTCTGGCAGTAACTTTGAAGGCCAGTAGAGTGACTTCGACAGTACCTAGGAAGGCCAGTAGAGTGACTCTGGCAGTAACTAGGAAGGCAAGTAGAGTGACATCGGCAGTACCTAGGAAGGCCAGTAGAGTGACTCTGGCAGTAACTAGGAAGGCCAGTAGAGTGACTCTGGCAGTAACTAGGAAGACCAGTAGAGTGACTCTGGCAGTACCTAGGAAGACCAGAAGAGTGACTTCGGCAGTACCTAGGAAGGCCAGTAGAGTGACTCTGCCAGTAACTAGGAAGACCAGTAGAGTGACTCTGGCAGTAACTAGGAAGGCCAGTAGATTGACTCTGAATGTAACTAGGAAGGCCAGTAGAGTGACTCTGGCAGTAACTAGGAAGGCCAGTAGATTGACTCTGAACGTAACTAGGAAGGCCAGTAGAGTGACTTTGGCAGTTGCTAGGAAGGCCAGTAGAGTGACTCTGGCAGTAACTAGGAAGGCCAGTAGAGTGACTCTGAACGTAACTAGGAAGGCCAGTAGAGTGACTTTGGCAGTTGCTAGGAAGGCCAGTAGAGTGACTGAATGTAACTAGGAAGACCAGTAGAGTGACTCTGGCAGTAACTAGGAAGGCCAGTAGATTGACTCTGAACGTAACTAGGAAGGCCAGTAGAGTGACTTTGGCAGTTGCTAGGAAGGCCAGTAGAGTGACTCTGGCAGTAACTAGGAAGGCCAGTAGAGTGACTCTGCCAGTAACTAGGAAGACCAGTAGAGTGACTCTGGCAGTAACTAGGAAGGCCAGTAGAGTGACTGAACGTAACTAGGAAGGCCAGTAGAGTGACTTTGGCAGTTGCTAGGAAGGCCAGTAGAGTGACTGAATGTAACTAGGAAGGCCAGTAGATTGACTCTGATGGTGACTGGGAAAATCCAGTTAGTTTATTGGGTTTAATGAGCGATTAGTGTTTTTTGAAGTCAGCTCAGTTTCCGTTCTATAATTGTAAAAAATATATCCCCTTTTCAATTTTTTTGTTTTAGATTTATTTTAATATATATTTTTACATAAATGCAAAAATTCCAATGCCAAAAATAGTGAACATTAAATTGCCAAAATATTCCAATGTCTCTTTCAGATCCACATTGGGTAGACATCAATAGAAAAATAGGACATTTCTATGAAAGAAAAAACATATTTTTTGTGTATTACTTTTAAAAATAATTTTATAATTTAATATTTTTTTATTCCTTAGTCATCATCTCATCTCTGATCAGGCAGTAGCAGCCAGCCAGCTAGACAAAGTTATCTCTGTGCTCCCCATACTGTCTTTAGTGTTACTAGTATGCCTCTAGAGCTGTCTGACTAAATCATTTTACTAGTTCTTCAAAGTAGATAAGGCATACATTCACGAACTGTCTCTATCCCTCTCTTTCCTCATTGTGTTGTCTACATTCCTCTCACATGCGGTCTGTGTGTATCTAACCTAACATGCTGACCAGACCCCTCGCGCGAAGGTTGATATTGTCCACCCACTCCAGACGCGATCAGGACACGCAGGTTGAAATATCAAAACAAACTCTGAACTAACTATATTCATTTGGGGACAGATCAAAAAGCATTAAACATTCATGGCAATTTAGCTAGCTAGCGTGTTGTTGCTAGCTAATTTGTCCTGGGTTGTTATTTTACCAGAAATGCACAAGATACTGTACGTCAACAATTAATACACAGATAAAAGGGTCAACCGAGTTCATTGCTAGTAATCTCTCCTTCAGGATTCTTCTTCTTCTTTGGACTTTATATGGCAGTTGGCAACCAACTTCAAGGTGCATTACCACTACCAACTGGACTGGAGTGTGAACCTCAGTTCATCTTTCAATCACCCATGTGGGTATATGCTCCTAAAAACAAATGCAGCGGGTCAAGCGTCACAAATGGAACCAAGTTCTATTTTAGCGCCTGGCTATGCAGACGCGCGAGCAGTGTGGGTGAAATGATTGAATAACATGTATGTGTAAATCTATTTTGCAAAGCTAGAGCGGTGTGGTGAGCATGTAATGTAGCAGGCTAAAAAGTTTATCCATCTCTGTCCGAGCTAGATAGAACAGGCTCAATGGATTATGGTCATTGTATTGCATTACCACGTTTCTAGGTTGAATATATGCTTAATGAAAACTACAACTTCCTTTAGCCCAGCGTCCCACATAGTTCTTGACATGATTTATCTAGTGAATTATTTGATTTCTCTCTAGAGAAATGACACGTTGGGCGTACTAAAAACAGAACTAAATGGAATTTAAGTCAATGCACTGACGTCTGTCAATTAGTTGTTTAATAACCACAACAAATTATTTGGATAATCGCTCAGCTCTAATCAATTGCATTGACCGGACCGTCAAAACCATTACTAGTACTCATGCAGAAGATAGGCTGGTGATGAATTGGAAGGAAAGCATCTTTATGCCTTGGATAACTTGTAGCCTAGTAGAAAATATAGACCTGCTCACTTACCACCTCAACAACGAACCATGGCATCATCTGCATAGAGAGGAAGGAGAATGAATGTCTGTTTTAGTTCCGTTTGGAAAGTGAGGTGTGTGAATGTTTTTGACTTCTGTTTTAGTTTCCGCTAAGATATATTATTTTCCCTACATTGTGTCAAAAGGAGACATGCCAAATATGTTATTCCAACCTAAATGGGAAACTAACTCGCAGCACTTTTCCACAACCTTGAAATTTGCTACAGTAGCAGAAAGGTTTGCTCCAACCTGATTGTATCTGAATGAAAAGGGAGTCAAAAAGAAACCGCAGAAATCCTTTATTCAGATGTATCATATGTGTTTGCTATGGTCCGTGGTATCTTGACCAGAGCAAATTATATGGTGTTTTCTGTGAAAGAGATGATGAGACAATTCAGTATATTCTAACCATACTGGAGAGAGAAGTAGAGAGTTGCAATCTCTATGCTGTCAGAGAGGACCTCCTTCTCTTATTCCCATAAAGTTCAACTGTTGGTGTGCCTCAGCAAAACTCCGACTGATACATGTGGGCCAGTAGTGTAGTGTAGGTCTCTACTTCTGCCTGTCACACAACAGAAGGATTAGTGGAGCAGCAGCTGCTCATTGGTCAGATGGACTTGACTCCAATTTGCTTCTCACAAAGAAGGCTAATGATGCTTGCCGCTGTCTCCCCTGCTGATGTGGCCCTCACCATGGCCCTGTCTGTAGCATGCAACAGTCCACACAAAGGACAGGGGCACTTGGCAGGATCTACAGTTGCAGTGTAGCCAAGCAGACCTTCACAACTCTCTGACGCTTCTCTTTTTTGGCTCTTTAGAATTTCAAATCAAATCAAATTCTATTGGTCACATACACATGGTTAGCAGATATTAATGCGAGTGCATCAAAATGCTTGTGCTTCTAGTTCGACCATGCAGTAATATCTAACAAATAATCTAACAATTTCACAAACACTACCTTATACACACAAGTCTAAAGGAATGAATAAGAATATGTACATATAAATATATGGATGAGCAATGGCCATGTAGCATAGGCAAGATGCAGTAGATGGTATAGAGTACAGTATATACATATGAGATGAGTAATGTAGGGTATGTAAACATTATATAAAGTGGCATTGTTTAAAGTGACTAGTGAGTGATACATTTATTACATCAATTTTTAATTATATATTTAATGTGCTTGCCAAGTGGACACCAATGATTTATATATAAACTAGATGAATACCTGGGGCACTGTTTTGAAGCAACCGCACCCCATCGTGACACTCCCTCACCGTTGTATAATATATTATTTTTGAAGCTATTGAAATAAATTTATTAATGTCTACATTTGTTTTTGCCATCTTTATTCTATTGCAGACACCTTAATGAATACTTTAACATTATATTATATGATTTAAACATAAAAATGTAGCATTCATAAATATATCAAAATATTTTCCTTAAAGTAACATTTTTTGAAAGTATGTTACTGTTCCCACTACAACAACAAAATACATACATGCATGTATTTTTGGCCTTTCAGCTAATTGAAAAACTGTAGAATTTCATTCATTCCTATGGAGGACTGCTTCTTCTAGGGAGTGCCAATATGCCCATACGGTGGCTTCAAAGCCTCTCATTGGTGTCACGTGTGCTCCCTCTCCACCCTCTAGGTCACCAGGCTGCTCGTTATGGCGCACACCTGTTGCCATTGTTAAGTGCACCTGCGTGTCATCAGATTTACCTGGACTCCATCACTGCCCTGATTACCTTCCCTATATATGTCACTCCCTTCGGTTCCTTCCCAAGGCATCATTGTTTCTGTTTCATGTCTGTGTGCTGAGTTTCTTGTTTTGCATTATGTTCCATTTATTTATTAAAACACTCCCTGAACTTGCTTCCTGACTCTCAGCGCACATTGTTACAATTGGCCAATACATAGCATCAGCAATTTAGGGTTTACATACAGTACAGCTTTGGTTGACACAAACTACCTTGTATGCCCACAGCTTGTCAATATGATATATGAAAAACCCACACAAAGCAGCTGTTTAAGAGCATTATAAAAGTAAAGTGAACCACTGAAATTGAGAGTATGGCAAAGGGCAAGACCTCTACGGTCACAGAATGTAATGTGAACAGTATCCCAATTATGTCTAGGCCTACACAGCAGCACACTAGAGTGGTCTCCATTACAGCTCCGTAGCCACAAGGGCCAGCCCTTTAAATACTACCAATAATCTAGGAGATTGAGTTACACTTGAGGTCGGCCAGTCAATATAAAAAATGAGTAAAGTTATTTTTGGTTTATATTCAAGATTCCCAGTCAATAATGTACCTGCCAGTCTAAGGCCCAAGCATCTGTCTATGTGGAACAGGTGAATGGCAGTCAGGCAGAATACCGATTCAGAGACTAAGCTCAATCAAGATGGAAATAGAAAATTGGGTTATTTTACTGCACACCTGTGATCATGCACTTGAGATTCCCACAGGGGAATCTTTTGCTTGAATCTCAAAGAACGTTTATTTTGGAATAGGACTGACACCACGACTATAACTACAGCGAATTAAGTTATGAGGTTCTTTTCTGCATGTGGCATTTGTCATCGCCTTTATGTTAAACTGCGGTCATTGAAGCTGTGAAGAGGTTTTGTTTACAAGTGGTACTGAATAACAGATGATCAAAATGTATCAAATGTCAGAAAGCCCCTCAAGTTAAGAATGTCTCACCACCACCTGGGAGCTGCAGAGCACCTCATTGACTATACAATGAATTAATCAGGAGCATCTGGATGAGACAGGATACATGTTTTACTCCAGGTATCAACACTGCGGAAGGTGTCCTGTCTCCTGTTTTTAAATTTATGTCTATTTTACTACCCAACTAAATCACTCAACTGTAAAAATTCAAATATGTATGCATTTTCAAAACTCCAACCCAGCTATATTTCTCTCTAACCCCTTGTAGAATCCTAATTTTAAAAAACTGGGCGATTTAAAAAAAAATAGACCATTGAGTCTATTGCTCACTTTGAGGACAATACAGTGCCATTAACACGGCCCGCTACCAAAACCTGTGGGCTCTCCTTCACTGCAGCCAATGTGAGTAAAACATTTAAACGTGTTAACCCTCGCAAGGCTGCCGGCCCAGACGGCATCCCTAGCCTCGTCCTCAGAGCAGGCACAGACCAGCTGGCTGGTGTGTTTACGGACATATTCAATCAATGCCTATCCCAGTCTGCTATTTCCACATGCTTCAAGAGGGTCACCATTGTTCCTGTTCCCAAGAAAGCTAAGGTAACTGAGCTAAACGACTATCACCCCGTAGCACTCACTCCGTCATCATGAAGTGCTTAGACTAGTCAAGGATCATATCACCTCCACCCTACCTGACACCTTAGACCCACTCCAATTTGCTTACCGCCCCAATAGGTCCACAGACGATGCAAACGCAATCACACTGCACACTGCCTTAATCCATCTGGACAAGAGGAATACCTATGTAAGAATGCTATTCATTGATTACAGCTCAGCATTTAACACCATAGTACCCTCCAAACTAGTCATTAAGCTTGAGATCCTGGGTCTCGACCCCGCCCTGGGGGTCCTGGACTTTCTGACGGGCCACCCCCAGGTGGTGAGGGTAGGAAACAACATCTCCACCCTGCTGATCCTCAACACTGGGGCCCCACAAGGGTGCATTCTCAGCCCTCTCCTGTACTCCCTGTTCACCAATGTCTGCGTGGCCATGCACGCCTCCAACTCAATCATCAAGTTTGCAGACGACACCACAGTGGTAGGCTTGATTACCAACAATGACGAGACGGCCTACAGGGAGGAGGTGAGGGCCCTCGGAGTGTGCTCTCAGGGAAATAACCTCACACTCAACATCAACAAAACAAAGGAGATGATTGTGGACTTCAGGAAACAGCAGAGGTAGCACCCCCCTATCCACATCGACGTGACAGTAGTGGAGAAGGTGGAAAGTTAAGTTCCTCGGCATACACATCACGGACAAACTGAAATGGTCCACCCACACAGACAGCATGGTGAATAAGGTGCCTCTTCAACCTCAGGAGGCTGAAGAAATTTGGCTTGTCACCAAAAACACTCACAAACTTTTACAGATGTACAATCGAGAGCATCCTGTTGGGCTGTATCACCGCCTGGTACGGCAACTGCTCCGCCCACAACCGTAAGGCTCTCCAGAGAGTAGTTAGGTCTGCACAACGCATCACCGGGGGCAAACTACCTGCCCTCCAGGACACCTACACAACCCGATGTCACAGTAAGGCCAAAAAGATCATAAAGGACAAAAGCCACCCGAGCCACTGCACCCCCGCTATCATCCAGAAGGCGAGGTCAGTACAGGTGCATCAAATCTGGGACCGAGATTATGAAAAACAGCTTCTATCTCAAGGCCAACAGACTGTTAAACAGCCATCACTAACATTGAGTGGCTGCTGCCAACATACTGACTCAATCTCTAGCCACTTTAATAATTAAAAATTGGATGTAATAAATGTATCACTAGTCACTTTAAACTATGCCACTTTATAATCAAATCAAATCAAAATCAAATTTATTTATATAGCCCTTCGTACATCAGCTGATATGTTTACATGTTTACATACCCTACACTACTAATCTCATATGTATATACTGTACTCTATACCATCTACTGCATCTTGCCTATGCCGTTCATCGCTCATCCGTATATATTTTTATGTACATATTCTTATTAATTCCTTTACACTTGTGTGTATACGGTAGTTATTGTGAAATTCTTAGATTACTTGTTAGATATTACTGCACGGTCGGAACTAGAAGCACAAGCATTTCGCTACACTCTCATTAACATCTGCTAACCCTGTATATGTGACCAATAAAATTTGATTTGATTTGGTGTGACATGAACAAATCTCAATGCTTGGACAGTGCCTCAGGTGCACAGTGCCTCTGACCATCACTGCAATATGAGCTGATGTCTGATAGGGACATGCCTTTTCTTTGTCTTGGACTAGAACCCACAGCTACAAATGTTTCCAAGAAATAGCCTACTCTGGTTGCATTTATGCACCACTCAGGCAAACAACCAGCACTAATACGCATGGTGATACCACTTTTCGGAGCTTGAGGTTTTTTGTTGTCAGTAGTAGACACCATCCAGTTAGCCTGACCTCACTCAGTACCTTATGCACACAGAAATGCATGCCTTCGGGAAGAGCTAATATATGGCTCAGTATTTTGTGAATCATTACCAAGTCATCTCTCTTTGTATATTCTATTTGTTTACCATTAGAAACTAAACCTGAATGCCCATACATGCTGAGGGATATTATGATATTAACATGTACTGAAAAGGTCAGAGCCCCATAGAGAGGAGAGTATTTGTCTCAACTCTGTTTGTCTCAGTATGTCAAATATGATCTGATGGGCCTGTTAAGTGAACAGATGATGTGTTTTTGTTGGTCCAGGTAAAGTATGCTCTCTGCCCAGTTGAAGACAGACCGACATGGCTACAGGCTGTGAAATGAATCTACGTCCATCCAGTTATGCCCTACAAATACAAACACAGGGAAGTGCACTCAGCCTAAAGTAACTCCAATGTAGCTAGTAGCCTTATGGCTAAACCCTTTGTTAGACCTGAGACGTGTGCGCGAATGGAGTGTTTTTCCAAACCAATGTTCCATGATAAAGAGAAGAATCATGTGAGCTGTGTTGCACTGTCTGTACGCCAATGTGAATGAATGTTCTTTTGTTCATGTGTGCAGATCTCAGCTGAGCCCCTGGGGTGGTTTGAGTGCATCGAGGCTGATTGGAGGCGGCTGTCCATCCTGTAAGGCTCGTTGTGAGGTGAAAGGTCATCAGTCCAAGCCCAGAGTCATCTGTAGCCCCAGAGGAGCTGCCCGGCTTCACTTTTACAACAGAGCACCAGTCTCCCATTCAGGGAGCCCAGACCTACAGGAAGAGAGGGAGAGGAAATATACACAGGGGAGAAGAAGACACTCTTCATGAATTCCCTAAAATCGTGAAAGACAAACCGTATGAGTTGGCTGGCAGTCGTGAGGAGAGGAGCTATGTGGACAATAAGCATGGCCCAGCTCTGTCTCCCAGCATTCCTTCTCCTACTGGCCTACGCCTTTGTCCAAGCAGCTGCCACCGAGGACGATGTCACTCCACGACTCAGCTTCACTTACAGTAAGTGTCATCCATCGCCTTCCTTCCTGACTGTCCCGGACCTGCTGTTTTGACCCTCTCTCGCTCTCTCTTTCTCTCTCTCTCTACCGCACCTACTGTCTCAACCTATGAATGCTCGGCTATGAAAAGCCAACTGACATTTACTCCTGAAGTACTGACCTGTTGCACCCTCTACAACCACTGTGATTATTATTTGACACTGCTGGTCATCTATGAATGTTTGAGCATCTTGAAGAATGATTACGGCCTTAATGGCCATCTACTCTTATAATCTCCACTCAGCACATCCCTCAGAGCCTGGCTCCTCTCTAGGTTTCTTCCTAGGTTCCAGGCTTTCTTTTTCCTAGCCACCGTGCTTCTACATACCGTATGCATTGCTTTCTCTCTGGGGTCTTAGACTGGGTTTCTGTATAAGCACTTTATGACAACTGCTGACGTGAAAAGGGTTTTATGTTTCTCCAGGACCAGTCGTAGTTCATAGTGTGAGAAAAACAAGCATTCCTTGAGTGTTGGAGAAACAAAGCAAAAGAAAAAGAGCGTCCAGAGTGTTTACCCTCACTGGGTGCCCTCCCCACTGACCCGGGTGTGTAAGGGAGCCTCAGCCTGCTCCCCTCCCAGAACTGTTGTTCATCTATGAATAAGAGCAGGGAGTTGTGTGGGGTGGAGGTGGCTGGGATGGTCCAGGTTGCTGAGAGGAGAGGAGAGCTCTGGAGGGGCCTGGGGCTCAGGCAAGGCTTTGAGGGATATTTGACATGCACAGTAATGCTTGGCAAGGTGTTGATAAACAGACGAATGGGAGCAAGGCTATTCCTCTCTAACCAGCTCTGTGGCCCTGTGGAGGAGCTTAGTGTGTTCTCCATGGGACACATCGAGTTAGAGCACAGCATTTACATAGCTGCCATTAGGGCTGGGAATTGCCAGGGACCCCCTGATACAATATGTATTGCGATTCTCACAATTCTATGTGTATTGCGATTGGATACTGTGATTTTATTGCGATTTGATGTTCCAAACATATTGCTCAGCGTATGTCTGCTGCAGCGAGACAAGAGAGAGAGCCATGAGAACGAGTTTTGATCAGTCATGGAAATAAAAGTGCTGAAAACAAATTGGCTCCCTGTTTAAAAAAGAAGATGGAGAACAAGTTATGAAGGAAAAATACTGGAGTTCTGGTCCAGGTGCAGGCAACTAATGCAATAATAATATTGCAATACTGTCAAAACAATACAATACGATATATTGTAAAAAAAAAAATATCCCGATATGTACAGTAACTGTATAGATTATTTCCCCCCATCACTAACTGCCGTGCTCACAGAAAGCCGCTGATATTTCAGGACAATGCCTCACACACTATTAATGGTTTTCCTGTTGAAAGGGAGAGAAAACGTGTTCTGCACGGTATTAGTGATATATTGTTACTCAGTACAAGATACTGATACTGTAACCTACTGGGAGAATTATGATCCTGTCAGTGGTTTTACATTTTGCTTCAATGCTTTTGTGTTTCCGTTGATTAACTTATTCTATCATTGTAAGACATTTCAATACATTCCATAGCAGTTACCCTGTCAATGACAGTCCCATGAAGGAACATTCATGATGGCTTAGCAGTATGAAAAGATTCCAAACCATGCATTTGACTGGGTGTGTTGCTCTGTGTGTTACCCCACATCTAGAACTGAATGGCAGGAAAGCCAGCTAAATCCCAGAGCATGAATGGCAGCTCCATCAGGGTGGGTCTGTCAAGTCATAGCAGGTCAGAGGTAGTTACAACATGAACCAGGTCATTGCACTCGGTCTTACTCAGGACAATGTCACACACACAGTTTTCATCAACACGGGAGGTATTGCTCTTCTGCAGCCATCCTCTTATCTCGGCTAATGGTTTGTTTACACAGTTAACTTAAGTAGTAGCTGATCATTTGTTTGCAAGATAAACTTACACCATGCATATCCAAAAATGTCTTCAAAACAAGTCTTCTGTCAGCGCAGTGCATGTTGAACTAAGAAGTATAGGGATCAGGAGTTGTATGACATTGTGCTCTCATTATCTGATCTCAGTATGGCTCCTGATTGGTGATTTTGGAAGCAAAGGATATGTAATTGCAATGCAGCCCATTTTGTCAACGTACCAATGCTCTGCCATGGTTGATGACAGTATGCACATCATGCTAAAGGTATGGATGGCTCCCATGCCATTGGGTGTGAACTATTGATCATGTGATTTACAACCCAATTCATCACAGTACACATGGTCTCAGGTCTTACAGGCCATTTGGTGGGCAATGGATCCAGTTCTGTAGAGGGCAGTACTAGAAATCCACCTAGGTTATACTTTTCATAGAGAACAAAACCTTTAGTTCTATTTACCTGGGATATAAGTAATGCAAGAGAATACATGCAGGCATGTAGGGTTAGTTTACTGTTGTTCCCAATGACTCACCTTTTAGGATCAGCCTATAGTCTTTAAGCACCTACTGGCATAGAAACAGTGCGCAGATTGCCTTGTCATATTATCTACACCTACAGTAGATTAAGCCAGTGTGTGCTCTTCTGAGGCCAGGAGAGGAGACGATTGAAATGGGTCACGGAGGCCTCAGCTTGGAGTCTTGCCTGCCTGTCCTGCCTGTCCCAGCCTGTCCTGCCTGTCCCGACCTGCATCCTGGCTTTCCCTTGGTGGACCTCTATAGTCCCAGGTCATCTCTCTTACCTGCCAGCCTCCACAAAGCCCCCAGCACGGCCCCGACGGAACGTTTCACAACAGCAAAAACCATCACTCACATACTGAAAAGGCAGTTTCAGCTCCTTCACAGGTCTCCTTGGACTGGAAAATATATTAGCGTTTTGGGTTAATCACTCATCCTGAATGAACACCATAAAACATGTAAGATCAAAATGTCATTCTCCTGCGGCCTCCCGGGTGGCGCAGTGGTTAAGGGCGCTGTACTGCAGCGCCACCAGAGACTCTGGGTTCGCGCCCAGGCTTTGTCGTAACCGGCCGTGACCGGGAGGTCTGTGGGGCGACGCACAATTGGCCTAGCATTGTCTGGGTTAGGGAGGGTTTGGCCGGTAGGGATATCCTTGTCTCATCGCGCACCAGCGACTCCTGTGGCGGGCCGGGCGCAGTGCGCGCTAACCAAGGTTGCCAGGTGCACTATGTTTCCTCCGACACATTGGTGCGGCTGCCTTTCGGGTTGGATGCGCGCTGTGTTAAGAAGCAGTGCGGCTTGGTTGGGTTGTGTATTGGAGGACGCATGACTTTCGACCTTCGTCTCTCCTGAGCCCGTATGGGAGTTGTAGCGATGAGACAAGATAGTAGCTACTAACAAATGGATACCATGAAAAAGATGATAAAATAAAAAGTCACTTTCCTAGTCAGTCATGTCAAGATTTGATCAAGATAATGGATATACAGTAGGGACAAGTTTCTATTTTCTTACTCGTGTGTCTGTAAGAAAAAAGGGTGGGGGGGGGGTAAATAGTTACAGCAGCATCTATTAGGAATAAACCAGCTGCAAGGTAATTAGTATCACATTACTGTACTTCTTACCTCTTACTGTTCTACTGATGAGCTATGCTTTTACTCAACGGGTCAGTCAACATAAGGAAATGACTAACTACAGGAGTGACTCACAGCTCTTAAAACTTTGAGAGGTTCAGTAGTAAAGAAACCGTCTCTCCCCTCATGAAACAGCTACAGTTACAGTCGTATAGGACTAACTATTTACCAGCTGCAGATCTGAACCTGACAGAGGAATTATGTCCCACTGACATTTAAATGACCAATATAGATTTGGGAAAAAGATTGGAATAGGCACATGTTAGTGTCCAGTAGTGACATATTTTCAATTGGTAAGCAAACTCTCATGAACAGAAAACAAAATGTTTATGGCAATAGGGATGCTGATTGCCAGTGGCTTGACAATGGGAGCTGCCGTTGCCTGCTAACGTCAGTGCCGGTGTGATGGATTTCCCAGGCCCCCCGCTGAAGGGCTGTGTCACTCTGTGTTTACTGTATCAAAGCAACATTCCATGCTGTGAGCCTCAGGGACCTGGGCCATACAGAACCCTCCCCCACCCCCTCCTCTGCCTCTCAGCCCTGTCTGCTTATATGTGAGTCTACATCCCTGCCAGCCTTATGTCTGTGGTGTGGTCAGACCAGCCTGGACCTCCCCAGTCCCTCCTCAGCCCGGCATCAGCAACATTATCCTGGACAGCCTTCCTCTCCCCTCCCCTTCAGTTCCCTCTCTCCGCCTTAATGACGAGACTAAACTCCCATGAATAATGAACAGGGATTTGTGTGTGTTATGGTGTGAATTGATTGGTCTGGTTCTCATTATGTGCCTATCAGGACGGATCATGGGTTCAGGGATGAGAGCCTACATCTGCTTTGCCCTCCTCTTTTGTTCCTGTCTTTAATGAAAGACCATGCCGGAGAGCTTAGTGTGGTAAAATGCTATTTAAAGGGACACCTATATGTGATTTATATGGTCTCTCTGTCCCCGTTGATCTATTCAGCCCTCTGTTAGTTAAACACAGTGCAGGCAGTCACGGTAGAGATCAACATGTAGGGGCCATACCCACAGCACTAATAATTAAGAACATCATTCATTTGAAACTAACAAAGCACATAATGTATATTAGAATGTGCTTTGTTCTTGTCCTATAGGAAAGTGTTTATGCCTGTTGAGCCATTCACGTTGAAGTGATTGAAAATGACAATCTTGTCAAGCGAGATAAGGAATATACCAAGCACAATTATAGCTGCACAATGTAACTACTATACCGTACTCTTCTTTATGCATGCATGAAATGGCCGTCCATGGCTGTGGACTGTGTTGCTATGGGAGGGGTCTGGTTGTAGGTGCTTAGATATGCTCCATTAGACCGCAGCCTCTTGGCAGAGACATGTAGACTGCCCATAAAAGGCCTGCAGTATGGAGAGCCTTCAGAGATACCATACTGTATATCACACTGCTAGCCATTTGGACCACGGATATCACACTGATTTCTTATCTCATCCATGAAAAGAGATATATGATTGATGTTTACCACATTTTATTAGTGATAACATGCGGTTGTACCTTTTACCAAAAGTCTAGATGTTGCAGCACACTGATATCTGTTTGTTCATAGTATTAAAAGATGACAACATTGATGTTGATGTTACTAGTGTTTATGAGAGACAGCCACTTTCTCCAGTCCGCCAGGGAGGGAGCTGCTCATAAATCACCCTGGACAGGCCTTATGAAAACACCCTCATCGCTGCACCTCCTCCTCCCCCCCTCCTCTTCTTCTTTCTCCTCCTTCACCTTCTCCTCTTCCTTCTTCTTTCTCCTCCTCTTCCTCCCTCATCTCCTAGCCTGTGTTGTGAGATGGGATACCCCATCACACTGTTTGGTCTAGTCATGCCAGCCAGCCTGATCAGCCCCTTGCTGGCCTCCCACACCACGGACTCTGACTACATGAGGTCATGACACAGTGCTGATGCTCAGCCTCTCCCTGTAGTGCAGCAGGGGTCCTGAGCCTGAAAGCCTGATGCCAAAGCAGGTTTACATTGTGGAGGGGAGCACCATATTGAGGATGAACCGGGGTCAGCAGCAGCACTCAGCAGCATACAGCAGCATGCTATCTCTGACCAGCAGACCTGGTCCAGGATCATGGAAGGACAACATTATTTTCCTGTGGGAAATTATAGCCGAGGTGCACCGTTGTTTGCAAATTGCAGGCTTTTGGAAACACTTCCCTGTTTAAATAAGCAGTTTAATTACATTATTTTCCTAATAAATGTTGCTATGGTTCCCATGAAATCTGTTATGCCCTTCTTTGCCTACTGAATACCAAGCTATTCATTAGGCAAAATTATGTTTTTCTGTAATTGGCCTACTGAGCTCTATGATACTCAATCTTCAATCCATTAATATGCACATCTTCAGTTCACTCTTGTGGCAACCAGCACCCTCTTCACATAGATTGTGTGTACACTAGCCAGCATTCTCAGCATCACTATGGTGTTTTCTTCATGCTACCATGTGTGAGTTCTAGTCTCCTGCTAACCAGAGAGAGCCAAGCCCTTCCCTAAACAAACAGCTGGCTCACAGCTTGCCTAATGAATCTCCCGGTGGATCTGATGTCTTAATGCTCTCCAGATGCCCCTGTCTCTGCTCTACCGTGGCCCTGCACCATTCTATCACTCACAGGTCATGTTGCTTTTTCACCTCAGCAGGATAGTAATCATACATTCTACCAGGTCCCAGAGCATGACTCCGTTCCCACTCTAGTTATGTTGATGTCATGCGTTTGCCTTCACAATGAACTGGGTCTGTGGTGGGTTTTGTCTTCCTGCTGTTTGTCCACAGAGAATAGGATTAGATGGGATGATGCAGGAAGTTGTGACCTGACCTTGATCCTTGCTCGGTCTGTCCACATTGGGAAAGTGGTTTCTAGAAGGTGGGAAGGTTCCTCAGTGCTGTGTTAGAAGTTACTGGTACTGTTTCCCAGGAGTTGGGTGGTGACCACTTCCTCTGTGGGGAGAACAACATGTTATTGTATGTTCGCTATCTGTTCTTTTACATTTGGTCAGATCCATCTGAAAAGGAAAAAGTAAGCACCTGGTTTGTGTGCACAGTCAAAACAGAGGATCCTGTAAGAACAAGTATGGTGATGTCACCGATTTATGTGTGTGTGTAAACTTTTGACTCATCACATACGCTGCTGTTCCTGTTTATTATCTATCTGTTGCCTAGTCACTTTATTCCTACCTATGCACATACAGTGCTTTCGGAAAGTATTCAGACCTCTTGACTTCTTCCACACTTTGTTACGTTACAGCCTTATTCTAAAATGGATTAAATTGTATTTTTTTCCTCATCAATCTACACACAATACCCCATATTGACAAATCATAAACTGTTACATTTTTTTTTTTTTACAGAAATTTCACATTTACATAAATATTCAGAACCTTTACTCAGTACTTTGTTGAGGCAACTTTTGCAGTGATTAAAGCTTGGTACAAGCTTGGCACACCTGAATTTGAAGAGTTTCTCCCATTCTTTTCTGCAGATCCTCTCAAGCTCAGTCAGATTGGATGGGGAGCATCGCTGCACAGCTATTTTCAGGTCTCTCCAGAGATGTTCGATCAGGTTCAAGTCCGGGCTCTGGCTGGGCCACCAAAGGACATTTAGAAACTTGTCCCGAAGCCACTCCTGTGCTGTCTTCAATTCAAAATCAAATCAAATTTGATTTGTCACATGTTCTGAATACAGGTGTAGTAGACCTTACTGTGAAATGCTTACATACAAGCCCTTAACCAACAATGCAGTTCAAGAAATAGAGTTATGAAAATGTTTACTAAATAAACTAAAGTAAAAAATGTAAAGTAACACAATGAAATACCAATAACGAGGCTATATACAGGGGCACCGGTACCGAGACAATGTTTGGGGTTAGTCAAGGTAATTTGTACATGTTGGTTAGTGGTAAAGTGACTATGCATAGATAATAAACTGAGTAGCAGCAGTGTAAAAACAAAGGGGATGTAAATAGTCCAGCTGGCCATTTGATTAACTGTTCAGCAGTCTTAAAGCTTGGGGGTAGAAGCTGTTAAGGAGCCTTTTTGACCTAGACTTGGCGCTCTGGTACTGCTTGCCATGCGGTAGCAGAGAGAACAGTCTATGACTTCGGTGGCTGGAGTCTTTGACAATTTGTTGTGCCTTCCTCTGACATCCACTAGTAAGTAAGTCCTGGATGGCAGGAAGCTTGGCCCCAGTGATGTACTTGGCCGTACACACTACCCTCTGTAGCGCCTTACGGTTGGATACCGAGCAGTTGCCATATATCAGGCGGTCAATGGTGCACCTGTAGAACTTTTTGAGAATCAGGCCAAATCTTTTCAGTCTCCTGAGGGGGAAAAGGTGATGTTGTGCTCCCTTAACGACTGTCTTGGTGTGCCTGGACTAGAGGTCGGCATGGCCGATTAATTAGGGCCGATTTTCAAATTTTCATAACAACCAGTAATCGTCCTTTTTTGACGTTGATTATGGCCGATTACATTGCAATCCACTAGGAGACTGCGTGGCAGGCTGTCCACCTGTTACGCGAGTGCAGCATCAAAAGGACTTTGTGGCTGCAAGGAGCCAAGGTAAGTTGCTAGCTAGCATTAAACTTATCTTATAAAAAACAATCTTCACATAATCAGTAATTAACTACACATGGTTGACGATATTACTAGGTTAACTAGCTTGTCCTGCGTTGCATATAATCAATGCGGCGCCTGTTAATTTATCATCGAATCACAGCCTACTTCAACTTTGCCAAACAGGTGATTTTAACAAAAGCGCATTGCTGAAAAAAGCACAATTGTTGCACAAATGTACCTAACCATAAACATCAATACCTTTCTTAAAATCAATAAACAGAAGTATATTTATTTTTTAAACCTGCATATTTAGTTAAAATAAATTAATGTTAGCAGGCAATATTAACTAGGGAAATTGTGTCACTTCTCTTGCGTTCAGTGCGAGCAGAGTCCGGGTATATGCAGCAGTTTGGGCCACCTGGCTGGTTGAGAACTGTGTGAGGACCATTTCTTCCTAACAAAGACCATAATTAATTTGCCAGAATTTTACATAATCATGACATAACATTGAAGGTTGTGCAATGTAACAGCAATATTTAGACTTTGGGTTGCCACCCGTTTGATAAAATACGGAACAGTTCTGTATTTCACTGAAAGAATAAACGTTTTGTTTTCAAAATTATAGTTTTCGGATTTTCCCATATTAATTACCAAAGGCTCTTATTTCTGTGTGTTTATTATAATTAAGTCTGTTCTATCAAATAATAGTCTGACTGAGCGGTGGTAGGCAGCAGCAGGCTCGTAAGCATTCATTCAAACAGCACTTTACTGCATTTGCCAGCAGCCCTAGCAATGCTTGAAGTAAAGCGCGGTTTATGACTTCAAGCCTTTGAACTCCCGAGTTTAGGCTGGCAATACTAAAGTGCCTATAAGAACATCCAGAAGTCAAAGGTATATGAAATACAAATGGTAGAGAGAGAAATAGTTGACGCGTCATAATTCCTATAACTACAACCTAAAACTTCTTAACTGGGAATATTGAAGACTCATGCTATAAAAGGAACCACCATCTTTCATATGTTCTCATTTTCTGAGCAAGGAACTACCATGACACATATTGCACTTTTACTTTCTTCTCCAACACTGTGTTTTTGCATTATTTAAACCAAATTTAACATGTTTCATTATTTATTTGAGACTAAATTGATTTTATTTATGTATTATATTTATGTATTAAGTTCAAATAAAAGTGTTCATTGTTCATTCAGTATTGTTGTAATTGTCATTATTACAAATATATACACTGATCAAAAAAATAAAGGGAACACTAAAATAACACATCCTAGATCTGAATGAATGAAATATTCTTACTAAATACTTTTTTCTTTACATAGTTGAATGTGCTGACAACAAAATCACACAAAAATTATCAATGGAAATCAAATTTATCAACCCATGAAGGTCTGGATTTGGAGTCACACTCAAAATTAAAGTGGAAAACCACACTACAGGCTGATCCAACTTTGATGTAATCTCCTTAAAACAAGTCAAAATGAGGCTCAGTAGTGTGTGTGGCCTCCACGTGCCTGTATGACCTCCCTACAACGCCTGGGCATGCTGCTGATGAGGTGGCGGATGGTCTCCTGAAGGATCTCCTCCCAGACCTGGACTAAAGCATCCGCCAACTCCTGGACAGTCTGTGGTGCAACGTGGCGTTGGTGGATGGAGCGAGACATGATGTCCCAGATGCGCTCAATTGGATTCAGGTCCGGGGAACGGGTGGGCCAGTCCATAGCATCAATGCCTTCCTCTTGCAGGAACTGCTGACACACTCCAGCCATATGAGGTCTAGCGTTGTCTTGCATTAGGAGGAACCCAGGGCCAACCGCACCAGCATATGGTCTCACAAGGGGTCTGAGGATCTCATCTCGGTACCTAATGGCAGTCAGGCTACCTCTGGCGAGCACATGGAGGGCTGTGCGGCCCCCCAAAGAAATGCCACCCCACACCATGACTGACCCACCGCCAAACCGGTCATGCTGGAGGATGTTGCAGGCAGCAGAACGTTCTCCACGGCGTCTCCAGACTCTGTCACGTCTGTCACATGTGCTCAGTGTGAACCTGCTTTCATCTGTGAAGAGCACAGGGCACCAGTGGCGAATTTGCCAATCTTGGTGTTCTCTGGCAAATGCCAAACGTCCTGCACGGTGTTGGGCTGTAAGCACAACCCCCACCTGTGGACGTCAGGTCCTCATAGAGTCTGTTTCTGACCGTTTGAGCAGACACACGCACATTTGTGGCCTGCTGGAGGTAATTTTGCAGGGCTCTGGCAGTGCTTCTCCTTGCACAAAGGCGGAGGTAGCGGTCCTGCTGCTGGGTTGTTTCCCTCCTACGGCCTCCTCCACGTTTCCTGATGTACTGGCCTGTCTCCTGGTAGCACCTCCATGCTCTGGACACTATGCTGACAGACACAGCAAACCTTCTTGCCACAGCTCGCATTGATGTGCCATCCTGGATGAGCTGCTCTACCTGAGCCACTTGTGTGGGTTGTAGACTCCATCTCATGCTACCACTAGAGTGAAAGCACCGCCAGCATTCAAAAGTGACCAAAACATCAGCCAGGAAGCATAGGAACTGAGAAGTGGTCTGTGATCACCACCTGCAGAACCACTCCTTTATTGGGGGTGTCTTGCTAATTGCCTATAATTTCCACCTGTTGTCTATTCCATTTGAACAACAGCATGTGACATTTATTGTCAATCAGTGTTGCTTCCTAAGTGGACAGTTTGATTTCACAGAAGTGTGATTGACTTGGAGTTACATTGTGTTGTTTAAGTGTTCCCTTAATTTTTTTGAGCAGTGTATATAAGAAAATCGTCCGATTAATCGGTATCGGCTTTTTTTGGTCCTCCAATAATCGGTACCGGTATATGCGTTGAAAAAAATCATAAATTGGTCGACCTCTAGTTTGGAACATGATAGATCGTTGGTGATGTGGACACCAAGGAACGTGCTTGGAGTTGTGCTTGGCCACGCAGTCGTGGGTAAACAGGGAGTACAGGAAGGGTCTAAGCACACACCCCTGAAGGGCCCCAGTGTTGAGGTTCAGTGTGGCAGATGTGTTGTTGTCTACTCTTACCACCTGGGGGCAGCCTGTCAGGAAGTCCAGGATCCAGTTGCAGAGGGAGGTGTTTAGTACCAGGGTCCTTAGCTTAGTAATGAGCTTTGTGAGCAATATGGTGTTGAACGCTGAGCTGTAGTCAATGAACAGCATTCTCACATAGGTGTTCCTTTTGTCCAGGTGGGAAAGGGCAGTGTAGAGTGAGATTGAGATTGTGTCATCTGTGGATCTGTCGGGGTGGTATACGAATTGGTGTGGGTCTCGGGTTTCCGGGATGATGGTGTTGATGTGAGTCATGACCAGCCTTCCAAAGCACTTCATGGCTATGGATGTGAGTGCTATGGGGTGGTAGTCATTTACGCAGGTTACCTTCGCTTTCTTGAGCAACGGGTCATTGTCCTGTTAGGTGAACCTTCGCCCCAGTCTGAGGTCCTGTGCGATCTGGAGCAGTTTTTCATCATGGATCTCTCTGTACTTTGCTCCGTTCATCTTTCCCTTGATCCTGACTAGTCTCCCAGTACCTGCCGCTGAAAACATCCCCACAGCATGATGCTGCCACCACCATGCTTCACCATAGGGATGGTGCCAGGTTTCCTCCAGACATGACTTGGCTTTCAGGCCAAAGTGTTCCATCTTGGTTTCATCAGACCAGAGAATCTTGTTTTGGATGGTCTGAGAGGCCTTAGGTGCCTTTTGGCAAACTCCAAGCAGGCTGTCAGGTGCCTTTTACTGAGCAGTGGCTTCTGTCTTCCTCTCTACCATAAAGGCCAGATTGGTGGAGTGCTGCAGAGATGGTTGTTCCTCTGTAAGGTTCTCCCATTTCCACAGAGGAACTCTGGAGCTGTGTCAGAGTGACCTGCGGGTTCTTGGTCACCTCCCTGACCAAGATCCTTCTCCCCCGATTGCTCAGTTTGACCGGATGGCCAGCTCTAAGGAGAGCCTTGGTGGTTCCAAACTTCTTCCATTTAAGATTGACAGAGGCCACTGTGTTATTGGGGAACTTCAATGCTGCAAACATGTTTTGGTACTGTTCCCCAGATCTGTGCCTCAACACAATCCTGTCTCTGAGCTTTACGGACAATTCCTTTGACCGCATGGCTTGGTTTTTGCTCTGACATGCACTGTTAGCTAAGGGACCTTATCTAGACAGGTGTATGCCTTTCTAAATCATGTCCAATCAATTGAATTTACCACAGGTGGACTCCAATCAAGTTGTAGCAACATATCAAGGATGATCAATGGAAACAGGATGCACCTGAGCTCAATTTCGAGTCTCATAGCAAAGGGTCTGAATAAGATATTTCAGTTTTTATTTTTAATATATTTGCATAAAATGAAAGTCCAGTTTTTGCTTTGACATTAGGGGGTATTGTGTGTAGGTTGATGAGAATATAAAAAATAAAAAATAAACATTTTAGATTAAGGCTGTAACGTAACTAAATGTTGACATGTGACAAATATGATTTGATTTGATAGAGAAATGAGAGGTGTGGAGATGTGAGATGAAAGTGCAGTGAGTGTGTCTGTTACAGGTGGAACAGAAGGACTCAGGCATATAAAAAAACACCACTCAGGCCCTTATGATAGTCTCTCCTCTTTGGTCTGGCTGTGGTAAAACAATCTCACTGCCACCCACCCCTTGTTTTCTCCCTAACCTCTCTTTTAAACCCCACTATGACTTCACATTCCAAAGTTTATATCCTAATCCTCAATTAACCCCACTCACTCAACATACTCCCACTACAGACTCCACCCTCTCTGCAAAAGTTTAAAACAATGCAATTTTAGTGTTTTTCATCTCTGTAATCTGTGTTTGTTTCAGCTGCCTTGTTATTTAATTTGACTTCCTGGGCAGATACCTGTTATGCATGTGTTCAATAGGGACAGTTTCCTCCTATGGCTTTCACAGCACAGCCACAGCAGACGCTGTGCTAAATCCTAACCCCTCAAGGCACAAGAAAGCTATGGTCTCTAGAGACGGCTATGCCAGCTCTGAAATACAGTAGCTGGGGCCTGAGCATCTGCTTGCAATTAGTTGTTACTGAGATATGGCCAAAGTGGCCTGTGTATATACATATTTTGGGTCAACTTAATGAAACCCCATAAGCTCTTGAATCTTGTGGAGGCCCTGTTCAGTTATGTGGCTGTGCTATGTGCCTGTGCTATGGGGCTGTGCTATGGGGCTGTGCTATGTGCACGTGCTATGGGGCTGTGCTTTGTGCCTGTGCTATGGGGCTGTGGCTGTGCCTGTGCTATGGGGCTGTGGCTGTGCCTGTGCTATGGGGCTGTGGCTGTGCCTGTGCTATGGGGCTGTGCTTTGTGCCTGTGCTATGGGGCTGTGGCTGTAGTATGTGCCTGTGCTATGGGGCTGTGCCATGTGCTATGGGGCTGTGGCTGTGCTATAGGGCTGTGGCTGTGCTATAGGGCGGTGGCTGTGCTATAGGGGGGTGACTGTACTATAGGGCGGTGGCTGTGCTATGGGGCTGTGCCTGTGCTATAGGGTGGTGGCTGTACTATGGGGCTATGCCTGTGTTATGGGGATGGGGCAATGGCTGTGCTATGGGGAAGTGGCTGTGCTAGGGGGCGGTGGCTGTGCTAGGGGGCGGTGGCTGTGCTAGGGGGCGGTGGCTGTGCTAGGGGGCGGTGGCTGTGCTAGGGGGCGGTGCCTGTGCTAGGGGGCGGTGGGGCTGTTCTCAACTCTCTGCTGCTGATACACTTGTTCTGCCCTGCTTACAGTATGCTCAGCCCTTTTGTCCAAAGTGGCCTCCTGCCATAGAAGTCTCTTCATGATTCCCTCCACAGGAGAATCTAGGGCATGTTTCTAGACAGACGCCTGGAAATGGTGCATCAGTCGTCCCCTTCTAGATTGTTTTATAGCATTCTACTTGATTTCAGTGAAGAGGGATGAGATTGTTTCCAGGTCATCTGCTGGTATGGCAGGCACCAAATGAATGGCTGTTTGAACAGCAATAGTGAGCTGTCACTTATTTTCATCTATTTGCTCAAATAATGCAGGTCCTGAGTAGGGTGATGATTTGAGTCATGGGAAAAGCATTCATTATGTTGAAATATGCTTTTCTCCTCCCTCTTTTCACCACTCAAGGCCTCTGTTAGGACACTGGTTTTGTTGTAAGATTTCTCAAACATACATAAACAGAATCTGGCCCTATTTAAAAGTGGTTCAGTCTGCTTGGCATTGTTCCTGTGCCATCCAGTGATGTGTACTGGAGATATACGGCTTGCCAGTGGCCATCACTGTTTCCCTCTAGTTCTACATCATTTACGTAAACAAGAACAACATGTGTCTCTAATAAGGAATGCAAACTTCAAACCCCTTACCCCACAGCTGAGAAAGCCGATACCCCTTCATAGGAAAGGCCATTTAGTGAATCAGGCTGTCGTAGTTGGATGTCCTACAAAATGAAGCACTTTGATCTCCCTGACTGAAGGACAGATTACTCCACATTTGCCTTTTAGATGGGATGTTCTGTGCTTCTAATTAACTTTGTGCTGTTGGAACTCGGAGCCGTTGGGAAATCCGCTGCAACAAAATGTAGACTAGGGTTCCCTAAAAGCCCACATCATTAATTTGCCCCTAAATGGATTAGTGAACAGGGCAGGGTGGATATTACAATCCATTTAGCAGTGTCATTTGCAAAAATGACATTTAATTACATAATGATGCTAATGATCTCACATTGCTTACAGCTGCCCGTGGTTGAGCCCCCCTCCCATTGCACCTTTATTGTGTTTTCTGCTGAAGGAGCACTGGTGTGTCCGTGTGGTGTGTCCGTGTGGTGTGTCCGTGTGGTTTGGTGTGTGGGGTCAAACAGGAGATGATCCCAGCCACACAAAGCTGCTCTCTCTGAGGGGGTGGGCTGGATGGAAGGAAGGAAGCAAGGATGGATGGATGGATATGGGCCTGGGAATAGCGATATGGTGCGAGAGCTGGCACACTCAGACAGGAAGAGAAAGGTGTGACTGGCAGCTGTGTCAGGCAGAGGCTGTGTCTTTCAGTCAGAGCCAGCAGGTTAAATAGGACTGTGTTGAATGTACTGTCTGTGAAACGGAGACTGGGAGCTGTGTCAGGCAGAGGCTGTGTCTTTCAGTCAGAGCCAGCAGGTTAAATAGGACTGTGTTGAATGTACTGTCTGTGAAACGGAGACTGGGAGCTGTGATAGGAGAGAATGTTGTCCCTTAACTGAGTCTATCCAAATGAATGCTCAAAACAGTGACAAACCCTGCAGTGATCGTAGAAAAGTGTTGTGATCCTTTTAACAACCTCTGTCAATGCAGTTCAATCAATCAATCAATCAATCAAATGTATTTATAAAGCCCTTCTTACCTCAGCTGATGTCACAAAGTGCTGTATAGAAACCCAGCCTAAAACCCCCAAACAGCAAGCAATGCAGGTGTAGAAGCAGAGACAGAGAGAGAGAGAGACACACACACAGAGACACACACACAGAGACACACACACAGAGACACACACACAGAGACACACACACAGATTGAAGTTGGAGCAGCAGATCGACCAGGTGGACTGGGGACAGCAAAGAGTCATCAGGCCAGGTAGTCCTGAGGCATGGTCCTAGGGTTCAGGTCCTCTGAGAGGGAGAATTAGAGGGAGCATACTTAAATTCACACAGGACACCGGATGAGACAGGAGAAATACTCCAGATATAACAGACTGACCCTAGCCCCCCGTCACAAACTATTGCAGCATAAATACTCGAGGCTGAGACAGGAGGGGTCGGGAGACACTGTGTGACCCCGTCCAACGATACCCCCGGACAGGACCAAACAGGCAAGATATAACCCACACACAGAGACACACACACAGAGACACACACAGATTGAAGTTGGAGCAGCAGATCGACCAGGTGAACTGGGGACAGCAAAGAGTCATCAGGCCAGGTAGTCCTGAGGCATGGTCCTAGGGTTCAGGTCCTCTGAGAGGGAGAATTAGAGGGAGCATACTTAAATTCACACAGGACACCGGATGAGACAGGAGAAATACTCCAGATATAACAGACTGACCCTAGCCCCCCGACACAAACTATTGCAGCATAAATACTCGAGGCTGAGACAGGAGGGGTCGGGAGACACTGTGTGACCCCGTCCAACGATACCCCCGGACAGGACCAAACAGGCAAGATATAACCCAACCCACTTTGCCAAGGCACAGCCCCCAGACCACTAGAGGGATATCTTCAACCACCAACTTACCATCCTGAGACAAGGCCGAGTATAGCCCACGAAGATCTCCCCCATGGCACGAACCCAAGGGGGGGCGCCAACCCGGACAGGAAGATGACATCAGTAACTCCACCCACTCAAGTGACGCAACCCTCCTAGGGACGGCATGGAAGAGCACCAATAAGCCAGTGACTCAGCCCCTGTAATAGGGTTAGAGGCAGAGAATCCCAGTGGAGAGAGGGGAACCGGCCAGGCAGAGACAGCAAGGGCGGTTCGTTGCTCCAGTGCCTTTCCGTTCACCTTCACACTCCTGGGCCAGACTACACTCAATCATAGGACCTACTGAAGAGATGAGTCTTCAATAAAGACTTAAAAGTGGAGACCAAGTCTGTGTCTCTCACATGGGTAGGCAGACCATTCCATAAAAATGGAGCTCTATAGGAGAAATCCCTGCCTCCAGCTGTTTGCTAAGAAATTCTAGGGACAGTAAGGAGGCCTGTGTCTTGTGACCGTAGCATACCTGTAGGTATGTACGGCAGGACCAAATCGGAAAGATAGGTAGGAGCAAGCCAATGTAATTCTTTGTAGATTAGCAGTAAAACCTTGAAGTCAGCCCTAGCCTTAGCAGGAAGCCAGTGTAGAGAGGCTAGTACTGGAGTAACATGATCACATTCTTTGCTTTTGCACGCGTTGTTAGCCTAGACTAGATAGCTATGTCTCCTCTCCAACGAAAGTGTATTGCTATTTGAACCAAGCCTCTATTAGCTTGGTTTCTGCTGTTTGACTAAATGAGATGTCCCTTTGATAAAAGCAGTGTATTACTATGGGTTGCCGGGGGCAGGACTGCAGGGTAGGGGAGGGGTAAGGTGCTCGACAAGGCGAGGGTAAACTAGTTATGATATGTTGTGCCTCTTCACTCATTACAACGTTCCCACTTGCCTGCCCTCCCTAACACCCTCTCCCCCTGTAGCTACGGCAGACACCCCCCACTCTCCACATCTCCAACAGACACTAGCAGCTCTTGAGTGCTTCTGCTTCCTCTGAACACTAACCAGGTCAGGGCTCTTCTCTTCCCAGATTCCACTACAGCACAGCGTTTCCATGGCTGCCTGCGTTGTCATGGGAGTCAACCTCAGATGCTCTAACAACAATGGAGTGGAGTTTGTCTGAAATAGACTATGGTGTCTGTCTGTCTGTCTGTCGAGGGACCTGTCTGTCTGTCTGTCGAGGGACCTGTCTGTCTGTCTGTCTAGGGACCTGTCTGTCTGTCTGTCTAGGGACCTGTCTGTCTGTCGAGGGACCTGTCTGTCTGTGGAGGGCCCTGTAATGGAGACCTGGGGGAGACAGTCTAGAGACTGACTGACCAGCAACTATTCCAGTTCACTTTTGTAGTCCTATGGCTATAAATGATATTTTGTCCCTTTGAGATCAGCAATCCAGTTATCTTTAGCTCCTAAACGATGCCATTGTAATAGCATCTTTACACAGAATCCTTAACAGCAGCACCAGTACATTCTGGCAGACAGACAGACTCTTCTGATTAATAAGGCACTAATCCTGTCGTTGGAGTGTAAATACACTTTTTGTTTCTCCCACTTCTAACTGGTTTTCAGTACAATATATATTTATTATATATTGCATTATATCTTTATCTGCTATATTTGTCCTTCTTTGTCTTGATCATTTTTGTTCAAGATGAACTGATGTTATTTAGCACTCTTCAAATAAAGGTTGCCCTTTTTTTTTTACAGCTCTCCTCACAGCTGCACTTCTCCTTCCAAAAGCCTCACATTCCATATGCTACAGTTTCCTGGAAACGTGTTGAATTGCTGAAATCTGTGATACATTTTTATAGGTACATTTTTTGGGATCGGTCCATATTATTATCTTGGATTTATGAGCAATGATTTTGGTTTGTTCCAAGGATAATTCATCAATGCAAGCCATCTTATGCATGAAAATAATTTTCTTCTGGGCACACAGATCCTTGTAATATTGACCACAATGTCATGGAATGGGCAGACATGTATAGCCTAACAATACTCAACAACGCTGTGTGCAAACCTTATCACTGCAGCTTGATTCAATGGAAATAGAAGCCTGACTAATGACTGGCTGAAATTATGAAAATAAATGCTCACACTACTAAACCCAGATGGATTCCCTTAATGGTACACAATTACCCGCCTCATTGTGTCTCCCTCAGCAGTGTTCAGAGAATATGACAGTGGTGGTCTGACTCAAGAGAGAAATTGTATAGATATCCTCCTCTGTGGAAATCCCTCTAAGCCCTTGTTTTGGTTCAAGCTCCAGCATTTGTCTTTGCATGGGTAAATCACCGTTACATTTGCCCAAAGCTCTGAGGAAAGAGAGGAGAGAGGGAAGGGAAGGAAAGGAGGGGAGAGGGGAGGAAAGGAGGCGAGAGAGAAGGAAGACGAAGGAAAGGAGATAGAGGAAATGGCTCACTAGCATGAAGCAGCACTATACTGATCAAATATGATCAAATATTAAAATGTGTTTCTGTATTGAAAGGTAGAGGTAGGACTACTGTATCTTCTCTGATAAGCTAAAACTATAAATCTTGCGTTGCGAATGTATAGCATAGACTCAGTAGTTCATGTCGAGTCTGCAAATGTATTGATTGAAATGTATTTAAATCTTTGGGTTGACTCATAATCCGTAAGGCAGTGATGTCTTCAGAGAATCACTTAGTAGGCATTTATATACAGTACCATATGTTTTCATGGCAAAATGTTCTCCCATGTTGTTTATGTTGGACTGGCCAGCTCAGAAGACCTCCACTCTGCAACAAGGGATGGAGTCAGCAGAAAGAGAGCCTGCTAGGCCAGACAATGTTGTTGTCATGGGAGCAGAGAGCACATGTATACACAAACAAAATAACACAGACATTATTACCATTTTGATGTAAAAATTATTGTCCAGGCAAATCTGTTAATGCTTTCTAGGGGCTCATATTGCAGTAGAACATTCAGTTTGTTAATATTTCTTCTCCTCTTTCTGTTTTTTTCTCTCCTCAGATGCAAATGAGAGGTCAGCCAAGAGATTCTCTGTGGATGGGGTCTTCAATTATACCTCTCTGCTCCTCAGTAAGGAAGATAACATGCTCTATGTTGGAGCACGAGAGGAGCTCTTCGCCCTCAACCTCTCTGATATCAGCAGAGTCAAGCTACAACGTAATGTAAGAGGGCACGAGTGTGTGTCTGTGTGTTTTGAGAGACATTCAAGAGGTAGCCTATTTTTCATAAGTTATGGATATTAGACATAGTCATAATTGATACTATTTCTGTGCAGTAAACACATTTCATCTGGGAGTCTGCTTCAAAACGGATAATCCATCTGCATAATAAAATAAGTATCGACATGGCATTTGAATGGCACCTGTTAATAATGACCTCATATAGTGGAGGTGGTTTGGGACTTGACCTTCCGCCTGGCCACCACCTCAGCTCACCACAGTAAGTCTAAACATAGTGCAAATCAAAGTAGACACAACAGCCCAGCGGCCCTAGCTGAACGATTGAAACATATTTGTTTGTGTTTCTAGAGGTGGAATGTAATACCCTTGGCTCTCAGATACACTTCACAACAGTGTTGTATTGTGGTGTTTCTCTGTGTGCATGAACAGTAACCGTGAGTCAGGGTGAGGATGTGTGGAACATGATTGGTGTATAACATCTTGTGTACACTGCTATTTTTGACAATGTTCTCCAGTAATACAGTGCCTTGCGAAAGTATTCGGCCCCCTTGAACTTTGCGACCTTTTGCCACATTTCAGGCTTCAAACATAAAGATATAAAACTGTATTTTTTTGTGAAGAATCAACAACAAGTGGGACACAATCATGAAGTGGAACAACATTTATTGGATATTTCAAACTTTTTTAACAAATCAAAAACAGAAAAATTGGGCGTGCAAAATTATTCAGCCCCCTTAAGTTAATACTTTGTAGTGCCACCTTTTGCTGCGATTACAGGTGTAAGTCGCTTGGGGTATGTCTCTATCAGTTTTGCACATCGAGAGACTGAAATTTTTTCCCATTCCTCCTTGCAAAACAGCTCGAGCTCAGTGAGGTTGGATGGAGAGCATTTGTGAACAGCAGTTTTCAGTTCTTTCCACAGATTCTCGATTGGATTCAGGTCTGGACTTTGATTTGGCCATTCTAACACCTGGATATGTTTATTTTTGAACCATTCCATTGTAGATTTTGCTTTATGTTTTGGATCATTGTCTTGTTGGAAGACAAATCTCCGTCCCAGTCTCAGGTCTTTTGCAGACTCCATCAGGTTTTCTTCCAGAATGGTCCTGTATTTGGCTCCATCCATCTTCCCATCAATTTTAACCATCTTCCCTGTCCCTGCTGAAGAAAAGCAGGCCCAAACCATGATGCTGCCACCACCATGTTTGACAGGGGGGGATGGTGTGTTCAGGGTGATGAGCTGTGTTGCTATTATGCCAAACATAACTTTTTGCATTGTTGCCAAAAAGTTCAATTTTGGTTTCATCTGACCAGAGCACCTTCTTCCACATGTTTGGTGTGTCTCCCAGGTGGCTTGTGGCAAACTTTAAACAACACTTTTTATGGATATCTTTAAGAAATGGCTTTCTTCTTGCCACTCTTCCATAAAGGCCAGATTTGTGCAATATACGACTGATTGTTGTCCTATGGACAGAGTCTCCCACCTCAGCTGTAGATCTCTGCAGTTCATCCAGAGTGATCATGGGCCTCTTGGCTGTATCTCTGATCAGTCTTCTCCTTGTATGAGCTGAAAGTTTAGAGGGACGGCCAGGTCTTGGTAGATTTGCAGTGGTCTGATACTCCTTCCATTTCAATATTATCGCTTGCACAGTGCTCCTTGGGATGTTTAAAGCTTGGGAAATCTTTTTGTATCCAAATCCGGCTTTAAACTTCTTCACGACAGTATCTCGAACCTGCCTGGTGTGTTCCTTGTTCTTCATGATGCTCTCTGCGCTTTTAACGGACCTCTGAGACTATCACAGTGCAGGTGCATTTATACGGAGACTTGATTACACACAGGTGGATTGTATTTATCATCATTAGTCATTTAGGTCAACATTGGATCATTCAGAGATCCTCACTGAACTTCTGGAGAGTTTGCTGCACTGAAAGTAAAGGGGCTGAATAATTTTGCACGCCCAATTCTTCAGTTTTTGATTTGTTAAAAAAGTTTGAAATATCCAATAAATGTCATTCCACTTCATGATTGTGTCCCACTTGTTGTTGATTCTTCAGAAAAAAATACAGTTTTATATCTTTATGTTTGAAGCCTGAAATGTGGCAAAAGGTCGCAAAGTTCAAGGGGGCCAAATACTTTCGCAAGGCACTGTATATATATATGTATATGCCATTTAGCAGACGCTTTTATCCAAAGCAGCTTACAGTCATGCGCGTGCAGATTTGACGTATGATTAGTACCGGGTATCAAACCCACTATCCTGACGTTGCAAGCGTCATGCTCTACCAACTAAGCTACAGAGGACCACAGCTGTGTTCTTTACAGCTCTGTGCTGTGTCTTTGTGATGTATGTTGACACTTCCCCTCTCCTCTAGCTGACATGGAGCACTCATGAGAAGAAGAGAGATGAGTGCAGTTTCAAGGGCAAAGACCTACAGGTGAGTACATTGCGCTGTATTTGTGGAACTAAAGTGGCAATGTTTACACTTCCATGCCAGTTCTCAAGCTCGTTTTGTGCCGTAGTACTGAAAATGAACTGCCAGTAGCAATGGAACTTTCCATTTAAGTTGTACATTTCCATTCAGTAGTGATGGCCTGTGTACATTTTTTATAGCCAGACAAATTGCTATGCATCCCATCTAAGCAACCCCTCTGTGATGGTAGAGAAACTTCAATACTGTGGGAAGTACAGCATATTATCAGATGGCAACATTGTATGATTGATTCCTGGTTTGATTGATGGGTTGGGGGACAAAGGCTCATAGACCAGGATCTTGAAGAAGACACTAATCAGTGTACTGTGTGAGACAGTCACTCAGACATTTGGGACACTGCTAGCAACAGGCCTCCCAGGCTATTTGAAAGCAATTAATTCTGGTAATGTGGAAATATGCTTGGAGGGTCACCCAATGAGCTACTCCACTCAACTTGAGGAACTTTCCCTCCAGAATGGTTTGTGGGAACCTATGAGTCATATTAACGATGCTCTCTCTTCTCCTGTGTCTTTAATGCAGACTGATTGCTTCAATTACATCAAGATTTTACTGCGTGTGAACAGTACCCATCTATACGTGTGTGGAACCTACGCCTTCAGCCCAATCTGTGCGTACATAGTAAGTGTGTGTTTGATTTCTTAGCATACAGTTCCACCATGCCTTTGTGCTGTGGAGAGAACCACCATGCCTGTGTGCTGTAGAGAGAACCACCATGCCTGTGTGTTGTAGAGAGAACCACCATGCCTGTGTGCTGTAGAGAGAACCACCATGCCTGTGTGCTGTAGAGAGAACCACCATGCCTGTGTGCTGTGGAGAGAACCACCATGCCTGTGTGTGGTAGAGAGAACCACCATGCCTGTGTGTTGTAGAGAGAACCACCATGCCTGTGTGTGGTAGAGAGAACCACCATGCCTGTGTGTTGTAGAGAGAACCACCATGCCTGTGTGCTGTAGAGAGAACCACCATGCCTGTGTGCTGTAGAGAGAACCACCATGCCTGTGTGCTGTGGAGAGAACCACCATGCCTGTGTGCTGTGGAGAGAACCACCATGCCTGTGTGCTGTAGAGAGAACCACCATGCCTGTGTGCTGTAGAGAGAACCACCATGCCTGTGTGCTGTAGAGAGAACCACCATGCCTGTGTGCTGTAGAGAGAACCACCATGCCTGTGTGCTGTAGAGAGAACCACCATGCCTGTGTGCTGTGGAGAGAACCACCATGCCTGTGTGCTGTAGAGAGAACCACCATGCCTGTGTGCTGTAGAGAGAACCACCATGCCTGTGTGCGGTAGAGAGAACCACCATGCCTGTGTGTTGTAGAGAGAACCACCATGCCTGTGTGCTGTAGAGAGAACCACCATGCCTGTGTGCTGTAGAGAGAACCACCATGCCTTTGTGCTGTGGAGAGAACCACCATACCTGTGTGCTGTGGAGAGAACCACCATGCCTGTGTGTGGTAGAGAGAACCACCATGCCTGTGTGTGGTAGAGAGAACCACCATGCCTGTGTGTGGTAGAGAGAACCACCATGCCTGTGTGTGGTAGAGAGAACCACCATGCCTGTGTGTGGTAGAGAGAACCACCATGCCTTTGTGCTGTGGAGAGAACCACCATGCCTGTGTGCTGTGGAGAGAACCACCATGCCTGTGTGCTGTAGAGAGAACCACCATGCCTGTGTGTGGTAGAGAGAACCACCATGCCTGTGTGTGGTAGAGAGAACCACCATGCCTGTGTGCTGTGGAGAGAACCACCATGCCTGTGTGCTGTGGAGAGAACCACCATGCCTGTGTGCTGTGGAGAGAACCACCATGCCTGTGTGCTGTAGAGAGAACCACCATGCCTGTGTGTTGTAGAGAGAACCACCATGCCTGTGTGCTGTGGAGAGAACCACCATGCCTGTGTGCTGTGGAGAGAACCACCATGCCTGTGTGCTGTGGAGAGAACCACCATGCCTGTGTGCTGTGGAGAGAACCACCATGCCTGTGTGCTGTGGAGAGAACCACCATGCCTGTGTGCTGTAGAGATAACCACCATGCCTGTGTGTTGTAGAGAGAACCACCATGCCTGTGTGTGGTAGAGAGAACCACCATGCCTGTGTGCTGTGGAGAGAACCACCATGCCTGTGTGCTGTGGAGAGAACCACCATGCCTGTGTGCTGTAGAGAGAACCACCATGCCTGTGTGCTGTAGAGAGAACCACCATGCCTGTGTGCTGTAGAGAGAACCCCCATGCCTGTGTGCTGTAGAGAGAACCACCATGCCTGTGTGCTGTAGAGAGAACCACCATGCCTGTGTGCTGTGGAGAGAACCACCATGCCTGTGTGCTGTAGAGAGAACCACCATGCCTGTGTGCGGTAGAGAGAACCATCATGCCTGTGTGTTGTAGAGAGAACCACCATGCCTGTGTGCTGTAGAGAGAACCACCATGCCTGTGTGCTGTAGAGAGAACCACCATGCCTTTATGCTGTGGAGAGAACCACCATGCCTGTGTGCTGTGGAGAGAACCACCATGCCTGTGTGCTGTGGAGAGAACCACCATGCCTGTGTGTGGTAGAGAGAACCACCATGCCTGTGTGTGGTAGAGAGAACCACCATGCCTGTGTGTGGTAGAGAGAACCACCATGCCTGTGTGTGGTAGAGAGAACCACCATGCCTGTGTGTGGTAGAGAGAACCACCATGCCTTTGTGCTGTGGAGAGAACCACCATGCCTGTGTGCTGTGGAGAGAACCACCATGCCTGTGTGTGGTAGAGAGAACCACCATGCCTGTGTGTGGTAGAGAGAACCACCATGCCTGTGTGCTGTGGAGAGAACCACCATGCCTGTGTGCTGTGGAGAGAACCACCATGCCTGTGTGCTGTGGAGAGAACCACCATGCCTGTGTGCTGTAGAGAGAACCACCATGCCTGTGTGTTGTAGAGAGAACCACCATGCCTGTGTGCTGTGGAGAGAACCACCATGCCTGTGTGCTGTGGAGAGAACCACCATGCCTGTGTGCTGTAGAGAGAACCACCATGCCTGTGTGCTGTGGAGAGAACCACCATGCCTGTGTGCTGTGGAGAGAACCACCATGCCTGTGTGCTGTAGAGAGAACCACCATGCCTGTGTGTGGTAGAGAGAACCACCATGCCTGTGTGTTGTAGAGAGAACCACCATGCCTGTGTGCTGTAGAGAGAACCACCATGCCTGTGTGTTGTAGAGAGAACCACCATGCCTGTGTGTGGTAGAGAGAACCACCATGCCTGTGTGTGGTAGAGAGAACCACCATGCCTGTGTGTGGTAGAGAGAACCACCATGCCTTTGTGCTGTGGAGAGAACCACCATGCCTGTGTGTGGTAGAGAGAACCACCATGCCTGTGTGCTGTAGAGAGAACCACCATGCCTGTGTGCTGTAGAGAGAACCACCATGCCTGTGTGCTGTAGAGAGAACCACCATGCCTGTGTGCTGTAGAAAGATGTAATTAGTCATGTAATTCACTCTGTCAATCAAGGTACAGCTTTTCTTCTCTATTTTATAGTATTTCCCCCTGGAGACAGCATTTTATTTCTCCTCAAATCAGTGTATTCCAATTTGACCCCTTACAGATGTTTAGTGAGCATGAGTGGCTCTGAGTTGTATGAAGATGTTTTAGAACAGGAAGTGCATCTTTAAATGTGTTCAGCTGATGGAGCAGACAGGTCTCTGAGGCCATGCAGAATAACATTGACATTTCCATTTAGAAATATTGACAGTCAAAGAACATCTCAAATCCCCTCTGCAATAATTCAGTATGGGAGTGAAAACATTAAGGGAGGAGGGAAAGTCTCTTGGCAGAACTTTAGGTTGTGAACCAGAATTCCTGAGTGTCTCCTCCTCCCAAGTCTCCCTTCTTATCAAAACCACTGAGTCTCAGCCCACACAGAGAGATATGCAGTACTTTATACAGACAGTCATGTCCATCCCTTCTCTAAGCAGCCCTCCTCATCTTCCCCATCACCAGATCATTTCTAAATGGAATCATATAATAACATTTACTTAAATAGAGATACTGTTTATCAAGTGTGTCTCTGTAGCATTGGGTAGTAACAAGCCCTTTTTGCATTGTGACCACACAATGTGACAACCACGTTTCCAAACAACCCTGGTTTGAACCACCCCAAAGGGACCAGCTGCAACCAACCAGTGTTTCCCTCCCCATCATTTGGGCCATAGTGCAGTTGAGAACACTGGCCAGAAGGCAGTGGTCAGTGTAGATTACAGCCCTATATTTCCTCAAGTCTCTCTCTCTCCATCCTCTCCAGAACACAGCTGACTTCACTCTGGTGAGGAGCCAGACTGGGGAGATAGTGACAGAGGATGGACGCGGCCGCTGCCCTTTCAACCCTGAGTACAAGTCCACTGCCATCATGGCTGGTAGGTACACTATAGGGGTCACTTATTTACTGTCATGGAAATATGTTTGGCTTCCATAAGACTGAGTACACAATACATACTGTATACAATACAATATATACATAAACATAATAGACAACACATTGTTGACATACTTAATTATAGATTCATCAATGATAAAGTTGGAATGTATCTTACAAGAGTTCATTCTTGTGTGTTCCGTACTGTTAACATATTAGGAGTCAGCGCTTTGATTTTTTATTCAAGGGTTTGTTATGAGTGACACAGAGGCTCCTTGTCTCCTGGTCCAGATATTGTTTGTCTTCATCTTGTTCTTCCTTGCATTATAGATGGAGAGCTGTATGCTGGGACGGTCAGTAATTTCCAAGGAAATGAACCTATTATTTACAAGAGCCTGGGCCAAGGCGCTGCCCTAAAAACAGAAAACTCCTTGAACTGGCTTCAGGGTAAGTTCAGGTCTTCAGGCAGCTAGCTCTCCTGTAGCAGCTTCATACCATGCTCTAATGTTGTATACATCGCTGATGAACATGGATAAACAGTTTCCCACTAAACATACGCAATCAGTATTTGAAGACCTCAGGCTGGACATGATGAATTAAAATGACCGTAGCTCTGAAGAAATATATGTGCTCCCATGGTATTTTGTCCATTTCAACATGCAGAAGTTATCAGAATTCCTGTTCCAAAATTACTGAATCGCCAGAAGACATTGTGAATTGTAAAAGGTATGTCCATGTCTTAGAACACATGGTTCTAGGTTGACATTTCACCCTGTGGTTACGTTGTTGTTCCTCCAGACCCAGCCTTTGTGGGCTCTGCCTACATTCAGGAGAGCCTGCCCAAAGGCAACCTGGTGGGCGACGACGATAAGATTTACTTCTTCTTCAGCGAAGCGGGAAAGGAGTTTGAATTCTTTGACAACACCATTGTATCGCGCATCGCTCGCGTGTGTAAGGTGAGTGACGCTTCAACGGAGATGGCCTATCTAAAGTGTCTTTCCCCCTTGAGCAAGGCTCTCAGCAATGCCACACATTTCCACTCCATTTATTGGAAGCTATCAGAGCGGGAGAAGGGTGTGTCAGTTCATGTGTGTGTGCATACTTCTGTGTGGTGTGTTCATGTGTGTGTGTGAGGTGAGGGATTTAAGGGTGGGAGGGAGTTGTTTTGTTCACAGGTTTGTCTGGGAGGGACACAGGCTTGTGTTACAGAAAACCATTCCTCCTGTGAGTTCTCTCTGTTTGGGCCCTTCTCTCCACATCTCCTCCTCCACTCCTCCACTCCACTCTTATCACATTTCAGCGATCATTAGCATTCAGCCTGGATTCACAGCAGACCTAAAATGGCTTCTCCTTTTCCACTTTTTTTCGTACACCAACCTGCAGACAAAGGTGTGTTGTACTGGAGGAAGCTCTGCAGGATAGACACTAGCTGGCACAGCCACAAAGTCATAAAATCGAACCTTAACCACACTGCTAACCTTATGGCTAACCCTAACATTAAATTAACAAAAATCTATTTGGATTTTTTATGCATTTTTACGATATAGCCGATTTTGACTTTGCCGCTGACCCATCTAGTGGAAATTGCTCAGCTCGGCCTCCAGGACAAGATTCATCCCAGTAAACGTCAACCTGCTCATTAGATAGATGCACTACAAGCAGCTGAAATATGACATTTTCTAGTATTTTAACCTAAAAGGAATGGTTTCCAATCAGTCTAAACATGAACCTCATCTACTCTCTGTGACCGAGAATCTCAACCTTAATTTGACAGCATGGTCATGGCCTCTTCTTTATCACAGCTGTAGTATGGCCAATCCATCCAAAGAAAGTGTGAAATACTAGATGACAGTTTTTTATAGTATCCACCCCTCCTTCCAGGCTTTGCATTTCCAGCAGTCAATCTTCAGGGAAAGCTGGCTGCTGATGTGTGTCTTTCAACAGTGCATTTCTTAGTTTTATAATTTTATAAAGAGATAAGCAGTACCATTGAGCAGTACCATTGAGTGAGGGACACACAGTGAAGGGAGGAGCTGTGTGACTGAGCCCAAGGCTCGTGCAGACAGCACCTTGTCATCCTTCATATAGCAAATGAGCGTAATGAATCTACCAACGCCCATTATCAAACTTCATTAGAAAATATTAACCATGTGGATACGTGAAACAGAGCTCTGCTTTGGGGACAGCTCACAAGTCATTTTCAATTGCATCTGTGCCTTTTAAACGTAATTCCCTCCTTCACCACACGGGCACTAAACTCATTTAAACAGAGGAATGTTTTTTTGCACTTTAAGAGGCTCCATACGTAGCAGTTTCCAATGGAGGGATAGTTTTACTCGTTTATATTTTTCAAACAGGTAGTAGACAGGCTGAGACAGCTCCTAGTAATAGAATTTTGACGACTCAAGGTGCCTATCCATTCCAGGCTCTGCAGGCTGAAAGCTGAAAGGCTTCTCTACAGTAACTGTCTATCTGCAGGTGTTTGTCTTGACACTGAGTGACATTCAGATGGACACCAGTCAGTCTGCCACTGTCAGAGTGAGGCTGCAGGACACACCCTTCCTTCTCCTCTGAAATAAAACACAGGGGTGGTGGTGGGCAGGTCAGCTGTCAATCACAGGGTAGGTTTGAACTCCGAGTACAGAGTATCTTAGCTCCTGGTTTTTCTTATCCTCACCTCATACAAGCCACTATAGTGTGTATGTTAGGGAGTTCCCCTTTAAAAGCTTTAGGTTTGGGTCGTGCAATATGTGTTGGTGAAACTGTAGAAAGTGTACCAGGGACTTTCTATAAACTATAAACTCCTTATGTTATGGGGTGAAAACTGTTTTCATGAGCGCACAAATACAAAATATTGTATGACTTGGAAAATGGAATGCTTCTAACAGAAAGAGTCACCTTACCTTGATACTGAAAACCTAAATCGATACCGTCATTAACGTGGTTCTTCAATAATTATGCATAATACTTGTTGGATGCGTATTTGGTGTCCAGCTAATTAGTTATGTTGTGATAGTTTCATGCATCATCATCTGATCCAGGAAGGAATTTTCCAAATGTTTCATGTTTCCTGCTCTATTTTCAGCTGGCATTAATGCAACGCTAGTTTCAAACGCACATTAGTTTGCAATTTTGTCATGTAAAAACTGCCGCACTGGCATTTTTCCGCCCTAACGCCAGGTTCGGCAATTTACCTGTCTTTTATCAGCTCGCTTGCGCTCAGATGGGCAGGGTACAAATATTTGAGGTGTGTCCTTAAAAACATGTCCCAAAGTGCTAATTTCAGGCAGCCCTGAAAGGGATATTTAAGACCAACCAAAAAATGATTTTATTTATTTTATTTAACCTTTATTTGACTAGGCAAGTTCTTATTTACAATGACGGCCTACCAAAAGGCAAAAGGCCTCCTGCGGGGACGAGGGCTGGGATAAAAAAATAAATAAAAAAAAACATAAATATAGGACAAAACACACATCACGACAAGAAAGACAACACAACACTACATAAAGAGAGACCTAAGACAACAACATAGCATGGCAGCAACAGAAGACAACACAGCATGGTAGCAACACCACATGACAATAACATGGTAACAACACAACATGGTTGCAGCACAAAACATGGTACAAACATTATTGGGCACAGACAACAGCACAAAGGGCAATAAGGTAGAGACAACAACACGTCACGCAAAGCAGCCACAACTGTCAGTAAGAGTGTCCATGTTTGAGTCTTTGAATGAAGATATTGAGATAAAATTGTCCAGTTTGAGTGTCTGTTGCAGCTCGTTCCAGTCGCTAGCTGCAGTGAACTGAAAGGACGAGCGACCCAGGGATGTGTGTGCTTTGGGGACCTTTAACAGAATGTCTTAGCGGTGATGCAGTTGGTTATGCCATGAATTTTGACAGCCGAAACGTAGCCTACCAAACTAGCACCTTGGATCTGGGCCGATTCCGGCTGAGAGTCGGGGGATTTGGCTGAGAGTCAGACTCGGCCGACGTCATGTGGCCCAAGTCTGGGCCGCCTTAGGCAGTATTACTTATGGCTAGGATGCGGGGATTGAGCTCGGGCTGATTCTGGTGTGAGTTACCTGGCCCACATGTATTACTTGGGGCTCAGGCCGATTGGGGCGACTCTCTGGCAGATGATTACACTGGTCACTTTATATAATAAACATTTCATGATTTATTTTTCCATATTTTCTCATTGTTTCTGTGATCAAAAAATACAATTAACATTTAAATGAAATTCTTTAAGAATCCTGTGCAGTATTTTAGTATTTTCATACTTAGTGCAAGGCAATTGTTAAGCATTAAAAATGTTGTAGATGGAGCCTCCCGAGTGCTGCAGTGGTCTATATGGGGCTTTGGCTTATTTTCCTGCCCAATGCAATCGCAAAGTAGTCAAGACTGTCGATAAACGGATTGGCTCCTGAGAAATCATAATCATTAAAGCTTTATTCAAATATAGCATTTTTGAGGAGTAAAACAGTGAGTTGACGTTCCCTTTTTTATGTATGCATCGTAGGCAGGCCCACAATTTTAGCCATGCAGGTCCCATTTTGGACGTGCGTAAAACCCCCTCCATGATGGAGGCTACGTGTCCATGCCCATCATGAAACCAGCGATGAGAACCTTGGTGAATACTGTTGAACCTCGTAAGTGACGTGTAAAAATGGCTTGTTTTACGTTTCATATGTTCAAAACACAAGCCCTCCCTTAGGCCTACTATTTATTTGATTTAACCTTTATTTAACCAGGTAGGTAATTTAACCTTTATTTAACCAGGTAGGTAATTTAACCTTTATTTATCCAGGTAGGTAATTTAACCTTTATTTAACCAGGTAGGCCAGTTGAGACCAAGTTCTCATTTACAACTGCGACCTGGCCAAGATAAAGAAAAGCAGTGCGACAAAAACAACAACAACACAAAGTTACACATGGGATAAACAAACGTACAGTCAATAACACAATAGAAAATCTGTATTCAGTGTGTGCAAATTAAGTAAGGAGGTAAGGCAGTAAATAGGCCATAGTGACGAAGTAATTACAATTTAGCAATTAACACTGGAGTGATAGATGTGCAGATGAGGATGTGCAAGTAGAGATACTGGTGTGCAAAAGAGCAGAAAAACTAATTTGGGGATGAGGTAGGTAGTAGGTTGGATGGGCTATTTACAGATGAGCTGTGTACAGCTGCAGCGATCGGTAAGTTGCTCTGACAGCCAATGCTTGAAGTGAATGATTTTTGCAATTCGTTCCAGTCATTGGCAGCAGAGAACTGGAAGGAAAGGTGGCCAAAGTAGGTGTTGGCTTTCGGTATGATCAGTGAAATATGCCTGCTGGAGCGCATGCTATGGGTGGGTGTTGCTATGATGACCAGTGAGCTGAGATAAGGTGGAGCTTTACCTGGCATAGACTTATAGATGACCTTGAGCAAGTGGGTTTGGAAGCAAATATGTAGCGAGGACCAGCCAACGAGAGCATACAGGTCGCAATGATGGGTAGTATATGGGGCTTTGGTGACAAAACGGATTGCACTGTGATAGACTGCATCCAATTTTCTGAGTAGAGTGTTGGAGGCTATTTTGTAAATGACATCGCCGAAGTCAAGGATCGGCATGATAGTCAGTTTTACGAGGGTATGTTCAGCATCATGAGTGAAGGAGGCTTTGTTTGCGAAATAGGAAGCCAATTCTAGATTTAATTTTGAATTGGAGATGATTAATATGAGTCTGGAAGGAGAGTTTACAGTCTAACCCAGACACCTAGGTATTTATAGTTGTCCACATATTCTAAGTCAGAACCGTCCGGAGTAGTGATGCTAGGTGGGTGGGCGGGTGCGGGCAGCTACTGGTTGAAGAGCATGCATTTAGTTTTACTAGCGTTTAAGAGCAGTTGGAGGCCACGAAAGGAGTGTTGTATGGCATCGAAGCTCATTTCTAGGATTGTTAACACAGTGTCCAAAGAAGGGCTAGATGTATACAGAATAGTGTCGTCTGCATAGAGGTGGATCAAAGAATCACCCGCAGCAAGAGCAACATCATTGATATATACAGAGAAAAGAGTTGGCCCGAGATTTGAACCCTGTGGCACCCCCATAGATACTGCCAGAGGTCCGGACAACAGGCCTTCCGATTTGACACTGAACTCTATCTGAGAAGTAGTTAGTGAACCAGGCGAGGCAGTCATTAGAGAAACCAAGGCTGTTGAGTCTGCTGATAAGAATACGGTGATTGACAGAGTCGAAAACTTTGGCCAGGTCGATGAAGACGACTGCACGGTACTGTTTTTAATTGGTGGTGGCTATAATATCATTTAGGACCTTGAGCGTGGCTGAGGTGCACCCATGACCAGCTCGGAAACCGGATTGCATAGCGGAGAAGGTACGGTGGGATTCGAGATGGTCGGTGATCTGTTTGTTCACTTGGCTTTCGAAGACTTTAGAAAGGCAGGGCAGGATGGATATAGGTCTGTAACAGTTTGGGTCTAGAGTGTCTCCCCCTTTGAAGAGGGGGATGACCACGGCCACTTTCCAATCTTTAGGAATCTCAGACGATACGAAAGAGAGGTTGAACAAACTAGTAATAGGGGTTAAGACAATGCCGGCGGATAATTTTAGGAAGAGAGTGTCCAGATTGTCAAGCCCAGCTGATTTATAGGGGTCCAGATTCTGTAGCTCTTTCAGAACATCAGCTGTCTGGATTTTGGTGAAGGAGAAGCGAGGGGCGGGGCTTGGGCCAGTTGCTGCGATCGGTGCGGAGCTGTTAGCCGGGATTGGGGTAGCCAGGTGGAAAGTGTGGCCAGCCGTAGAGAAATGCTTATTGAAATTTTTTATTATTGTGGATTTATCGGTGGTGACAGGGTTTCCAAGCCTCAGTGCAGTGGGTAGCTGAGAGGAGGTGCTCTCTTTCTCCATGGACTTTTCAGCAGCATACCACCCTGCATACCACTGCTGGCTTGCTTCTGAAGCTAAGCAGGGTTGGTCCTGGTCAGTTCCTGGATGGGAGACCAGATGCTGCTGGAAGTGGGTTTGGCAGGCCAGTGGGAGGCACTCTTGCCTCTGGTCTAAAAAATATCCCAATGCCCCATGGCAGTGATTGGGGACACTACCCTGTGTAGGGTGCCGTCTTTCGGATGGGACGTTAAACGGGTGTCCTGACTCTCTGAGGTCATTAAAGATCCCATGGCACTTATCATAACCCCGGTATCCTGGCTAAATTCCCAATCTGGCCCTCAAACCATCACGGTCACCTAATAATCCCCAGTTTACAATTGGCTCATTCATCCCCCTCCTCTCCCCTGTAACTATTCCCCAGGTCGTTGCTGCCATTGAGAACATATTCTCAAATAACGGATAAATAAAAATAAAAGTGTCCCAAAACTTTTTGGAATTAGTGCTGCAGGATGCAAATTTCTGTTTGAAAAAGCTAGCCTTTGCTTTCCTAACTGACGGTGTATATTGGTTCCTGACTTCCCTGAAAAGTTGCATATCGTGGGGACTATTCGAAGCTAGTGCAGTGCGCCACAGGATGTTTTTGTGTTGGTCAAGGGCAGTCAAGTCTGGAGTGAACCAAGGGCTATATCTGTTCTTAGTTCTACATTTTTTGAAAGGGGCATGCTTATTTAAGATGGTGAGTAAGGCACTTTTGAAGAACAACCAGGCATCATCTACTGACGGGATGAGGACAATATCCTGCCAGGATACCCGGGCCAGGTCGATTAGAAAGGCCTGCTCACAGAAGTGTTTTAGGGAGAGCGTGATGAGGGGTGGTCGTTTGACCGCGGACCCATAACGGACGCAGGCAATGAGGCAGTGATTGCTGAGATCCTGGTTGAAAACAGCAGAGGTGTATTTGGAGGGCAAGTTGGTCCGGATGATATCTATGAGGGTGCCCATGTTTATGGATTTGGGGTTGTACCTGGTAGGGTCCTTGATGATTTGTGTGAGATTGAGGGCATCTAGCTTAGATTGTAGGACGGCCGGGGTGTTAAGCATATCCCACCCAGTTTAGGTCACCTAACAGTACGAACTCTGACGATAGATGGGGACAATCAATTCACATATGGTGTCCAGGGCAGAGCTGGGAGCTGATGGGGGTTTATAAAAAGCGGCAACAGTGAGAGACTTGTTTCTGGAGAGATGGATTTTTAAAAGTAGTAGCTCGAACTCTTTGGGCATAGACCTGGATAATAGGACAAAACTCTGCAGGCTATCTCTACAGTAGATTGCAACTCCACCCCCCTTTTAGCAGTTCTATCTTGATGGAAAATGTTGTAATTGGGGATGGAAATTTCAGGCCTTCACAAGCCTTCCTAAGCCAGACTGTAATGAAGGTTCAACAGCCTGACTTCTTTATCCTGGTGATTTTATGATATCATTACATTTTACATTTATTTATTTGTTGTTGTTTAAAAAAGAAGTTACAGGTCTTGAGAGCCAGAAATCTTGCTTGTTTGTAGGTGACCAAATACTTATTTTCCACCATAATTTGCAAATAAATTCATTAAAAATCGTTCAATGTGATTTTCTGGATTTTTTTTCTCGTTTTGTCTGTCATAGTTGAAGTGTACCTATGATGAAAATTACAGGCCTCATCTTTTTAAGTGGGAGAACTTGCACAATTGGTGGCTGACTAAATACTTTTTTGCTCCCCTGTATAGCTTTGTGGAAAACAGAAAAACACAAAAAGCTTTGGTACTGTTGAAACTCTTAAAATTGTTCATCTGTGTTGGAAAGGGAGGTTTATGTAAGGGGTTAATAAATTGAGTGCTTTCTGTCCAATATTCAGGAGGAGACTTTAGGTATACACTCTCTCTAGTATAAAATAATAACTAGGTAGACCAGGGTGAGCAGAGCAGGGAATATACTGTATGTAGCTCATTATCTGGCTGGGTTACTACAGCAAGTAATTGCTTCAGAAACTCAGCATTTAGTCACGTGTCATTTCCCTTTCCCATTCAGCGATGTCATTTCCTCTAATTAATGTTGGGCTGACGGGGACTTGGACGAAGGCACATGTTAAAGGGCTCTGGGTTATGTAGACTTCTTTATGTTTCTTTTTAGTCCTCTGAACAGTGCTCTGTGAAGATGACTTACCGTTGCTCCCTCAGCCTTTTCAATCTCCTTAGATCTATGTCCCAGACAAGAATTTGAATAATTGCTGCAATCCGAGCCACAGACTCAAGTGTATGTAAACAGACAAATTATATGTATTTTTTTTTCAATTGCATGTCCCCACACAATTCCTGTACAGCCAACTATCTGTGAAAAGTATAGGCATTACATTTCTTAAAGGAAAAGTTGTGCTGCTATATTTGCATCACAAGCCAACCCGGTATCATGCTCCCATAGATGACCCCACCCACCAGGCAGGGTAGTGTCACAGGCACAGGTTCGGAGAATTGTAGTGTCAGTGGAGAGTCATTGTGTGTGAGCAGTGTCCTTTCTTCTCTCTCTCATTGAAAAGCATTTGGCTTCCCCAGTGCCCCCAGTGTTCTCCTCTCATCCAGTTGTGATGTCTTATATTGTTTTCTTGACCTAGAATTCTATTGACCCTGGGCGGATGTGTATTATGTCCACGATCTGTTGTACTCAGTCTGGTGGTTTCACTATAGGATTATTGTTTCTCATTTAAGTAAATTCAAACAGTGCCTTGTTTGTTTACATTGTTTGTTTAGTTTCGGGGTAAACAACAGGGTGTAGAATAATTTTTGGGAAATTGGTTGCCATGATATCATTCAGACGCATGTTTATTGCAGTAGGGATTATAATGCATTCTCACCATTTCCACTACTTTTACAGTTTACACATACATGTGCCCTCTACTGGACACTGGGTTACTATGACTGCGGGTCCATGTAACAGAGCTCTGCTTGTATTACAGGGTGACAAAGGAGGAGAGAGGGTGCTGCAGAAGAAATGGACCACCTTCCTTAAAGCCCAGCTCCTGTGTTCACTGCCTGATGATGGCTTCCCCTTCAACATCATCCAGGACATGTTTGTGTTGACACCCAGCCCAGAAGACTGGAAGAACACTGTGTTCTACGGGGTCTTTACTTCACAGTGGTGAGGACATTATCACTTATAGAGAATGCAAGAGTGTATAAGCCCATTGATTTGGATAATGAAAGCTTCAGTGTCTGAGTTGATAATTCACTCTTCTCCACTACCCCAGGGCAGTGATTGGGGACACTGCCCTGTGTAGGGTTCCGTCTTTCGGATCGGACGTTAAACGGGTGTCCTGACTCTCTGAGGTCATTAAAGATCCCATGGCACTTACTGTAAGAGTAGGGGTGTTAACCCTGGTGTCCTGGCTAAATTACCAATCTGGCCCTCAAACCATCACGGTCACCTAATAATCCCCAGTTTACAATTGGCTCATTCATCCCCCTCCCCTGTAACTATTCCCCAGGTCGTTGCTGCAAATGAGAACGTGTTCTCAGTCAACTTACCTGGTAAAATAACAGATAAATAAATAAAATAATAATATTAAACATTTCTCCATACAACAACAGCTCACTGTCAGTTTATAGCACATTATTATTGACCCAGTCATGGCCAAACAGCCACATTTCCATTCCTTCTGTTCGTCTATGGTGTATTTGAGACGTTATTGATCAAGTACTGCATACAGTGGCTTGCGAAAGTATTCACCCAACTTGGCATTTTTTTGCCTTACAACCTGGAATTAAAAATAAATAATCTTAGGGATAGTGAACGGGACTGTTGTAAATCATGCAGTGCCTTGTGTCACGATCACAGATTTTAGAGAAACAACAAATATCGGAACATATAAGTGCCTTATATCGGCTGAAAGCTTAAATTCTTGTTAATAGAACTTCACTGTCCAATTTACAGCAGCTATTACTGAAAAAAAAACATGCTATTGTTTGAGGAGAGCTCCTAACAACAAAAAACTTTTTTTCACTGCTATAGGTTTGATAAATTCACCTCTGAAGGTGAAATGTGTACTTAAGTTCTGAAATCTTGCTCTGATTTATCATCCAAAGGGTCCCAGAGATAACATTTTGTTAGATAAAATTCTTTTTTCATATCCTAAAAAGGTCCATATAGCATGCATGATCGATTTTTTTTATTTCCACTTGTTCAATTTGCAAAGAAAGGAATCTGTGAAAATCTAACCCTAAACGTTGTTTCAACCAGTCAAATCACATCCGTATGTATTCCTCAGAGACTCTAGAACGTAACCAGACTTCACTATATCATTAGGGGTGTAGTATATCCTATAAGTCACCAAATTTGGTCAGAGAGCGACGCCTTCATGGCACGCCGATGATGCGGGCAGTCATCACTTAATCGACTCTAACTTTGTCAAATAAGCACCATTCAGGGTCAGACAAAGCTAGCTAGATAGCCAATGAGCTGGGCTTTCCGGGAGTATCCGAAAACCCTGTATCTGTCATAAAATGTAGCTACTAACCTTGTGCTACAGCATGCGTTTTCCTTTTGGACAAAAAATATAAGAGTTATGAAGTTATGAAAACTGGTTGTTTTTTCGCAAATATTTGAACTTAATATGGTTACTATTACAGGAAAAGCTAAATCAAAGTCCAAGTATACAGATTTGATGATGTTCTTTAATATGAATGCAAATGTCTCCTTCACGATTTGCCCAAATGTACCTGGGTGACTTCACACTAAATATCATGTAGTTCGCTCATACTTCAAGTTATCTGTCTGAAACGTTTCAGAGTGAACAGTCTCAAATCTCTGGAAGACAAACAGGTTTCTCTCAAGAATTTCCCTGTATTTAGCGCCATCATGAAAAACGTCCCCACAGCATGATGCTGCCACCATCATGCTTCACTGTGTGGATGATGTTCTCTGGGTGATGAGAGGTGTTGGGTTTGCAGCAGACATAGTGTTTTTCTTGATGGCCAAAAAGCTACATTTTAGTCTCATCTGACCAGAGTACTTTCTTCCATATGTTTGGGGAGTCTCCCACATGCCTTTTGGTGAACACCAAATGTGTTTGCTTATTTTTGTCTTTAAGCAATGGCTTTTTTTCTGGACACTCGTCCATAAAGCCCAGCTCTGTGGAGTGTACGGCTTAAAGTGGTCCTATGGACAGATACTCCAATCTCCGCTGTGGAGCTTTGCAGCTCCTTCAGGGTTATCTTTGGTCTCTTTGTTACCTCGCTGATTAATGCCCTCCTTGCCTGGTCCATGAGTTTTGGTGGGCAGCCCTCTCTTAGCAGGTTTGTTGTCGTGCCATATTCGTTCCATTTTTTTATAATGGATTTAATGGTGCTCCGTGGGATGTTAAAAGTTTAGGATATTTTTTTAGAACCCAACCCTGATCTATACTTCTCCACAACTTTGTCCCTGACCTGTTTGGAGAGCTCCTTGGTGCCGCTTACTTGTTGGTGACCCTTGCTTAGTGGTGTTGCAGACTCTAGTGCCTTTCAGAACAGGTGTATATGTAGTCAATTTAATTACAAGTTGTAATGCAACAAAATAGGAAAAAGGCCAAGGGGGATGAATACTTTTGCAAGGCACTGTATTAGTTCAGCACTACTGTCAGAGTAAAGAATAGGATGATTTTAGGAAAGAGGAACATGCTGTAGCCTCACTGTTGTGTGGTGTTTTCCCAGGTATAAAGGGGCCTCTGGCAGCTCAGCAGTGTGTGCCTTCACCATGGACCAGGTGGAGAGGGCCTTCAGCGGCCGTTACCGTGAGGTCAACCGGGAGACCCAGCAGTGGTACACCTACAACCACCCTATCCTTGATCCACGGCCTGGAGCGGTGAGTTACTACTGCCCTCTGCTGGGCAGCTTACATAGTATAAGTCAGTGGTTCCCAACCTTTTTCGGTTACTGTACCACCAACTGAATTTTGCTCTGCCTGGAGTACCCCTGAATTACCCTCTCATGTGTATTTTACCAGTAGGCCTATGGTCTCATGAGTCTTCTCAAGTATCCCCTGTGGATAGGCCAAGTATGTCCAAGTACCCCTGGTTGGGAACCACTGGTTTAAGTAACCTGTAGTAGGCTATACTAAGCCAACCAGGTGTTTGCAGATTGGATGTGTTCTAGCCTGCCTCTCAGACACAACAGCAATCTGGACTTAACATCAGTGATTAACCAGCTATCTGTCTCTCTGCTGTCACTAGCAGCCTTCTTCCCAGAAGGCCTGATGTTATCAAAGCTGCCACTGCTACGGCTGCTTTAATTTCCTGGCAGACTTATCACGGACACATCAAATCAAATCATCAACTGAGGGATACAAACACATATTTATGAGGATAGGCAGGGGGTAGTAGTAAGCTTGTGTAGTGTGTATTGTTGCCCGGTGTGTGCTTATGAGACTCCCTGTGTTCTCTCCACAGTGCATCACTAATGCAGCCCGGGACCAGGGCATCTCCTCCTCTCTGCATATGCCTGACAAGGTACTAAACTTCGTCAAGGACCACTTCCTGATGGACAGTGTGATCCGCAGCCAGCCCCTCCTGCTGAAACGCAGCGTCCGCTACACCCAGATAGCTGTCCACCGGGTCCAGGCCATCAACAAACACTACAATGTGCTCTTCATTGGAACAGGTACTGTACTGTAAACCGCCTCAGCCGACAGAACTTTTCCTCTTCTGTATGAGAGGCAGAGCTATAGCAGACACTAACCATCCACTGCTCTATCATATGTCTCTGGCAGATGATGGAAGACTCCACAAAGCCATCAATGTCAACAACAAGATGCACATCATTGAAGAGATTATGCTTTTCACAGACCCCCAGCCTGTACAGCACATTGAACTGGACTCTGAAAAGGTACAGTACTGAGAAAGAAATCAGTTTATTTCTGGAGCATAGTGGGAGTAATGATGAGCTCACTAAATGTCAGCACTGGCAGTTTAGGGGTCTCATAAGCCGTGAAGAGAGCCGGAACCTAAAGGGTAGCTCAGCCCACGTTCATTGAGATAATTGTATGCAACTTTCTCTCAGGGGAATTGAAAAAAAATAGGTCCTGTGTTACTCTGTATTGTTACTCGGTTTGGTCCTCCAGCATTGGGTTCGTCAAGGGTACAGTGTTGACATTGTTTTAGAGAGAGGTAAATGTCTGCTAATATGTGACCCAGATACCTATTCCTCCCTGGCCCCTGACTGACTGTCTGGTGGTCTCTCCTCTACAGGGCCTGCTGTTTGTGTCCTCCTACTCTGGCCTGGTGGAGGTCCCGGTGGCTAACTGCTCCAACTACCAGAGCTGTGGAGAGTGTGTCCTGTCCAGAGACCCTTACTGTGCCTGGGAAGGGCGGCAGTGTCTGAATGTCAGGCTGGGTGGACTAGAAAAGTATGTTTCCCCCAGACCACCTGCCTCCATACATTACATTTCTATGGTCCACTCATGGACATGTAGGTGTTGCTCATCAAAGAGATACTAGCCTTGTATTAGCATGATGCCAGATAATGGTATAAACTAGTTAGATGCTAAGCCCTCATAATGACTGATAACTTTTCGGGACATTAGAGCACACCAAAGAAAAAGTGACAATACAGGATAATGCTCAATGCTGTCTGCTTACAGTACATGCTGTAGTCTGTAAAGACCTGCTATGTGTAGATTGTCAGTTAGAGGTTCTGAGTGGTTCTGAGACACCCATTTGTCTGATATACCATTGTGTCTGTGTTCTCAGCCACTGGCAGCAGGACGTGGATGAGGCAGACACATCTGTTATCTGCAACAAGACACAGCCCAGCCCTCGCTTTGCTAAACCCCCACCCACACGTAAGTACTGTACCATTCCATCAGTTCCTGCTGGATTAAATCATCTCTGTACCACTGTGCTCTACTATGGAACTGCTGTATTTACATTTCGAAGAACATTTTATTCCAATGTTCCCTACCATGATTATCAATTCCAAGCTTATTTAATGTGTTCATTCTCATCGCAGTCCTATTCAGCTACCATACTGATATAATATTACAGTTTGTTTAATCTACCTGAGATGGACTTGCTTTCACAAATGAAAAATAAAAAAGCCATTTCTCTTGTTGTCCGCAGGGATGTCTTCATGCCAGGTGATAATGATCCCAGCCAACATGTTCAAAGTGCTGCCCTGTAAGCTGCGCTCCAACCTGGCAGAGAGGAAGTGGGAGTACAGTGAGGGTGCAGGTCACTTCCTGTACCCCAGTCCTGAGGGAGGTCTAGTGGTGGTGGCCCAGGCTGACAGACAGGAGACCTATGAGTGCTGGTCAGTGGAGGAGGGCTTCAGGCAACTCCTGGCCAACTACTGTGTTAGGGGAGAGGCCAGGCAGGAGAGCACCACCCTCATTGGCCGCTCACGCACCCCTCTGGTCCCACAGGAGGAGCCAATCATCCTACCTGGAGAGACCCGCTCCCCACAGATCAACACCAAGACCTACTGGAACGAGCTCATCATAGTGTGTGCCCTGCTGGGCTTCTCCCTGGTAGTCTTCTCCCTATTTGCGGTCTACAGGAACCACGACCGCATGAAGTCCATGCTGAAGGAAGGCGAGTGCCCCAACATGCAGCAGAAGAAACCCAGGCTAGTGGGGAATCCGGCTGAGAACTTGCCTCTGAATGGCAACAGCACAGTGCCAGCCTCTGTGTCAGACCACAAGGGTTACCAGACCCTCAATGACAACTACATCTGCAACACACCGCCACATGAGTGCTCATCACCAGACAACAGCAAGAGCTTCTCCGAGTCAGAAAAGAGGCCTCTGAACTTGAAGGAAAGCACTGTAGAGATCTCGCCCATCTGCCCGCGGCCTCGTGTGAGACTGGGCTCAGAGATCAAAGATTCCATTGTGTGAGGACAGCTTTGATCAACTTGAGCAGGAGATAAAACCCTAATGTGGAGTGATTAACTATTAGCCATAAGAAAAGGGGGACTTACAATCAAATAAAAACATAGAAGGAAGGAACACTGAAGAGGGACATTTCATTACACTGCTTTTGCACTTTTGTCTTTTTCATTTTGTCCCTGTGGTCAGTTCTCATTTCCTTGTTGTCACTCCTCTTTCTCTAGTGCACCTGAAGCACAACTAAGAGGAAGCTGATACAGATTGCCTTCAGACTATTGAAGCTGTGGAATGATGGTTATGGTGGACATAGGACACATACAGCTGATTTTGTCCTTCTGTAACAGTTTTTATATGATTCAGTCATGTTGTTTTTATGCATTGCCACTCAGTCCGTCCAAATGTTCTGTTGGCATTGCATTGAAAGTAGAGCGATACTCTAGAGCTGACCCATAACGCTCCCATCTACATCCACAATTAGTGTGCGCTTAGCCCTACACTGAGAATGATAGTAGAATAACAAACAACCTCTAATTCAAACACTATAGTAAGTAGATCAATAGGCCTTTCACTGATGACTTAGTTATAACAGCAGTCTATCAGCTATTAATTCAAAGCAGTTTAAACTGTGGATGACCTTAGTGCAGCATAACCAGGCAGACATTAGAATGGAATCCACTGGTCAAGAGAGGGCTGACCATCCCAGAGAGACATGGAAAGGAACCAATGAGGAAGGAATGAAAGAGGTAGGGACCACCTGGCATGAGGTGTGGAAAAAGAGCACGCAACAGAATAACATAATACTGGAGAGGTGTTGTTGTCGAGGTTCTCTGCCCTGCTCCATCAGGAGCTTAGAGATTAAGTCAAGACTTGAATGACTAACATGTCTTGTGAAGGAGTAAAGAGAGAAAGCAACACTATCCCCCCAAATGGAGAGTAGTACAGATGGGGTTTGTACATCCAAAGGTATTGGAGGATATGGTGCCTAACATGCTGACCAGACCGGACACGTCGCGTGTGCGAGCGTTGCAAAATAAATTTACACATATGTTATTCAATCATTGCACCCACACTGCTCGCTGGTATCAGCGAGCGTCTGCTTGGCCAGGCGGTAAAATAGAAATTGGTTCTATTTGTGACACCTCAACGCGCTGCAAGTCCAGCCTCTCCCATCTCCTCGTTGGTTTTTAGAAGCATATACCCACGTGCCATCTCCTCATTGGTTTTTAGAAGCATATGCCCACATGCCATTTCCTCATAGGTTTTTAGGAGCATATACCCACGTGGGTGATTGAAAGATTAACTTAGGTCTACACTCCGGTAGGTTGTAGTAATGCACTGTAAAGTTGGTTGCCAACCGCCATATTAAATCCAAAATAAGAAGAAGAAGCCTGAGAAAGGAGGAGAGATGACGAGAAAGGAATTCAGTTTACCGTTTTATCTGTGGATTAATTGTTGGAGTAGAGGACATTGTGCATTTCATCTAAAATAACAAACTAATGTTTATATCCCAGGACAAATTAGCTAGCAACAGCAAGCTAGCTAGTTAAATTGACACAAATGTTTCATGCTTTTTGACCTGTCCCCAAATGTAATATAATTGGTTCAGAGTTTGTTTTGATATTTCAACCTGCGTGTCCTGATCGCTTCTGGTGTGGGTGAACAAAATCAACGTTCGTATGTCCGGTTTGGTCAGCATGTAAGTTATGTGTACGATTGACATTCACAGGGTTGAAGCGTACCCCTGACATTGGGGAAGACCCGAGACCAGGTATTAACATATGATTCATTATGGAGCCAACAGATTATGCAAAGCACACAATGTGAAGTGGGGTGCAAGGTCACACCAAAAGAGAATCTCATCTTGAGACTGTGCAGGCGCGTAGGTGTCCACACAATCTTGATTATACCCACATTATACCCACATATAATTTAGTATGCAAAAGATTGAGCCCTTTCTGTGGCATAGCGGAATGGGATGAGAGAGAGCTTATCACTAGGCCTGGAGTTGCTGTAGCTAGGCTGAGATCCCGGTATAAAATGCTGACTAGTTCAGTTTGTCAGTCAGAAACTGATTCCTTCGATCCAAATTCAGTCACTTCAGACACCAAGTTAATGTTGGCTAAGACTTGTGTAAAAACCTGTTCACCACTTTACTTAGATAACTCTTTCCTGGCCCTGTGATTCAGAGGCTAGTAGACAGCAGAGGTTAAAGAACCACATGAAGAGTGTGGCAACACAACAGAGTCAGCCAGTGGAGTATGGAGTTCTTGGTGTTGATGAATGTGACTCACACACCCAGAGGAAACCATGCTCTGTGTTCATTTATGTTGTGCCAAAAATAACCTTTTTAAAATGTGTATTCTGTTTTCATCCTTTCCAACACAACTGTCATGTCAAATCAATGTTTTATGTTTAATGGGCCTGACCGATTCAGCATGTATCAAACAGTATGCATCAAACCATTCATAACGTAGCCATTCAGTGTATATGAAAGCTGCCATAGTTACCAACATCACCTCTGGTTTAATGACACTAATGACTGTAAACTGGGTTTTACTAATATGGAGCCAAGGCTTTCACAGCAGTTATGGACCAGTCAATGGAGGAATGTCTTTTGAAAATAAAATGAACAGATTTTGTGAAAGGATGGAACCTGCCTAAATAATAATCCAAAAGCAAGGGCTTTCATTGAGGCATTACCTAATAACAGAGATATGTTTTCAGCTGTTCAAGATTGGAAAGATACAATAATTCTAAAGGCACAATTTAAGAATATAGATTTCATATTCCAAAGATGTAGCTATGTCAGTGCAAAATTATGGTAAACTCTTGCAACATTGCGTTGTGGAATGTAGTGATAGAAATTGTTTTGGAATAATTGTAAGTAAAACAATGTTGTCTTATTTAAGTTTGACATTTGTACAAGGGCCTTACAATTTTTGACAAAGTAGCTGTGAAAAAAGCATACTGCTAATGGACTGCTGTGGTGGCTGAGTGTATATAATGTACATTTGTATTGTAGTTGAGTGGACTAGTGAAAGTTGTATCATTGCGGTCAAAGTGCAGAACCAGCAAAAATCTTGACTCAAAATGCGTTGTTTTTGCACAGGATGTTGGAAAGCCTTAGTTTGGAACACAGATGGGGTTTTTTGTTGAGAATGATGTATTACATATTCAATGGATTTTTTTCATGCCTTCAAGCTAAATTCAGGAATCAAGAGTTGTGCGTCTTGGGGTTCTAAAATGTGTACTCATGACCTTGTGACATTACTCATTCACATGGACAACCAGGTAGCAGCAGCATCACCTGCATGATAGGTACGACAGAATAGACTGTAGAACTGTACTGGGCATACCCAGCAATACTATTAAAACACTGAGTGACTGCCTTTAAATTATGATCAGTATCTGTACAAAGAATTATTTTAGAATGGCTTCAACCTCAATCACTTCGTATTTCTGGGTTGACACTATTGCAAACCATTGTTTTTGACTATACATTAAAACTAATCAACGCTGTCTTTAAATGCTCCTGAGTGGCGCAGTGGTCTAAGTCACTGCATCTCAGTGCAAGAGGCGTCACTACAGTCCCTGGTTCGATTCCAGGCTGTATCACATCCGGCTGTGATTGGGAGTCCCATAGGGCGGCTCACAATTGGCCAGTGTCGTCCGTGTTTTGCTGGGTTAGGCCGTCATGGTAAATAAGAATTTATTCTTAACTGACTTGCCTAGTTAAATAATGGTAAAATAAAAAAATATATTCACCACCATTCAAAAGTTTGGGGTCACTTAGAAATGTTCTTGTTTGTGAAAGAAAAGTTTAAGAAAATGTCCATTAAAATAACATCAAATTGATAAGAAATACAGTGTAGACATTGTTAAGGTTGTAAATGCCTATCTACATAGGCGTACAGAGGCCCATTATCAGCAGCCATCACTCCTGTGTTCCAATGGCACGATATGTGTTAGCTAATCCAACTTTATAATTTGAAAATGTTAATTGATCATTAGAAAACCCTTTTGCAATTATGTTAGCACAGCTGAAAACTGTTTAAAGAAGCAATGAAACTTTCCTTCTGTAGACTAGTTGAGTATCTAGAGCATCAACATTTGTGGGTTCGATTACAGGCTCAAAATGGCCAGAAACAAAGACCTTTCTTCTGAAACTCGTCAGTCTATTCTTGTTCTGAGAAATGAAGGCTACGTGCCATTGGAACACAGAAGTGATGGTTTCTGATAATGGGCCGCTGTACGCCTATGTATATATTCCATTTTTTTTTTTTTTTATCGGTCGTTTCCAGCTACAATAGCCATTTACAACATTAAGAATGTCTTCACTGTATTTCGGATCAATTTGATGTTATTTTAAGGGACAATTTTTTTTGCTTTTCTTTCAAAAACAGGACATTTCTATTTGACCCCAAACTTTTGAAAGGTGTGTATACATACAGTTTAGAAATGGCAGCTTGGATCTGTTGAGTAAAGTGGTTGTTATCTAAAATCTAAACAATAATACATTAGCAAAATACAAAACCAAATCAACCTGAATATCTAGCATAATAGGTTCAGACATGCAGCATTTAAATCTCTTTCGTTTGCTCACCTTTCCAAATTGATATATACTTGCATAAGGTTTTTGAGACTGTCGTTATTAGCTTCTACTGAGTTGCAGTAAGGCACCTCTTGTCACTTGAAGAACCACTTCAGTCAAGCCTTCTATTTGTGACAGTGCACCAGGTTTCTCTGACTCGTGTCAACATGTCTTGTAAGTTTGTATGTAAAAGTGTTTTGTAAATTGAGCTGCCAATGTAAAAAGCTGTTGTGAACTGTATTTTTTGTATTATACATCACTACTGTTTCAGTTGTTTTTGTTGTTCTGTACATAAAAGCACCTTATTTTAATTTTTCAAATAAAGATAAATGGTTACATTATGTTTCCTATATGGTTCATGAACTCAAGTTATAATACCAAATAGAATAACCTCAATATAGAAAGAATAAGAATCTAGGACACAAATGGTGTTTGTCACATTGGTCTTAAAGGTCCATTGCAGTTTGTTTTTATCTCTCAATATCAAATCATTTCTGAGTAACAATGAAGTACCTTACTGTCATTGTTTTCAATTAAAATTGCCAAAAATAATCAAAAATAGCTTCTTATCAAAGAGCAATTTCTCATGCAAGAATTCAGCTATGTAGGACTGTCTGTGAGTGGTCTGAGTAGGGAGGGGAAAACGTAAAACTAGCTGTTATTGGCAGAGAGTTTTGGAACTCTTTCTAATTGGTCTATTAAATAATTTACTGCCTGGTGATGTCATCAGGGCTGCATTCAGTATGTGTTTACGTTCTGGAACATTCAATTGAATGGAAACGGTGCTGTACTGAATGACCAGTTTAAAAAATGGGGAGGGGTTAGTTTGTAGGTTGGGGAACGCTGTCAGCATGGCCACTGCCCTTTAAATACATAACTTATTGCTTCAGGCCATACCGCGCCACAAACACCAGACGGGAGCAAATGTACCTCAAAGCCTGTAAAATAACACACAAGAACCTTTTGGGAAAACGTGTCATTAAGTACAAACCGTTTTGCAACGTAGCAAACGTTTAAGCGAACTGGATGCATCTCTGGCAGGACAAAACTCCCCCCCCCCCCTTAAACAGGCTGACATTTCAGGCGGTCTTTTCATACACCGTTAGAGCATTGTCATCATTTTCACAATTTCACAGTATTATTCCAATCTCGTAGTGTACAAAACATTAGGAACACCTGCTCTTTACATGACAGACAGTCCAGGTGAAATCTATGATCTCTTATTGATGTTAAATCCACTTCCATCAGTGTAGCTGAAGGGGAAGAGACGTGTTAAATGATTTTTAAGCCTTGAGATAATTGAGACATGGATTGCGTATGTGTGCCGTTCAGAGGGTGAATGGGCAAGACAAAAGATTTAAGTTCCTTTAAAGGTGTATGGTAGGTTGATTTCTTATATATGGTATGACTTTACTCACATAAAAACTGTGGATGGAAACGTGGTTAGTGACTGTGTCCTCTGTCAGCACATTAGTCAAGTTAAGGTGGAGAACAATGTTTGCTGATGCATTCCACCAGACTCTTATAAAAACGTCTGTGAAGAACAGCAAGGAACATGTTCAGACTGTATGTGAGCCTAATTCTTGCATTGTCATGTAAAACAAATAAGCTAATAATTTAGATGTCTTTTTTAGTAGAGGTGTTTCTGTCACAATAGTGAAGGTATGGAACTGTGGTATGGCTAGGGATATCACATGGTCTGGTGGAGTTAATTACCGTCTGCACACAGTGCAACAATGGCAGGCAGGCATGTATTCTTGATAAAGAGTGCAGTCCACACCTGAAAGGACAATAGATAAAGCGTCTACTTTAATGTAAATAAGCTAGGTTTCCATACTATTGGAGACTATTCTCAAATCCGCATAAAGAAAAGTTGTGCATTTTCCCACCAGCGGTGTGTTTCCACCAAAAAGACTTGTGGACTTGTGGATTTAAAATTTAAAAAAAAAAATGTGAGTGATGACAGTGCACATAAAATGTACTTTTTCGCTTAAGTTTTCATGTACCAAATAAACAAAGCAAAAAAAAGAAACGTCCTCTCACTGTCAACTGCGTTTATTTTCAGCAAACTTAACATGTGTAGATATTTGTATGAACATAACAAGATTCAACATCTGAGACATAAACTGAACAAGTTCCACAGACATGTGACGAACAGAAATTTAATAATGTGTCCCTGAACAAAGGTGGGATCAAAATCAAAAGTAACAGTCAACATCTGGTGTGGCCATCAGCTGCATTAAGTACTGCAGTGCATCTCCTCCTCAGTGACTGTACCAGACTTGCCAGTTCTTGCTGTGAAATGTTACCCCACTCTTCCACCAAGGCACCTGCGAGTTCCCGGACATTTCTGGGGGGGAATGTCCTCACCCTCCGATACAACAGGTCCCAGACGTGCTCAATGGGATTGAGATCCGGGCTCTTCGCTGGCCATGGCAGAACACTGACATTCCTGTCTTGCAGGAAATCACACACAGAACAAGCAGTATGGCTGGTTGCATTGTCATGCTGGAGGGTCATGAGCCTGCACCTGCAGGAAGGGTACCACATGAGGGAGGAGGATGTCTTCCCTGTAACGCACAGCGTTGAGATTGCCTGTAATGACAACAAGCTCAGTCTGATGATACTGTAACACACCGCCCCAGACCATGACGGACCCTCCACCTCCAAATAGATCCCACTCCAGAGTACAGGCCTCGGTGTAACGCTCGTTCCTTCGACGATAAACGCGAATCCGACCATCACCCCTGGTGAGACAAAACCGCGACTCGTCAGTGAAGAGCACTTTTTGCTGGTCCTGTTTGGTCCAGCGACTGTGGGTTTGTGCCCATAGGCAACGTTGTTGCTGGTGATGTCTGGTGAGGACCTGCCTTACAACAGGCCTACAAGCCCTCAGCCCCTCTCAGCCTATTGCGGACAGTCTGAGCACTGATGGAGGGATTGTGCGTTCCTGGTCGGGCAGTTGTTGTTGCCATCCTGTACCTGTCCCACAGGTGTGATGTTCGGATTTACCGATCCTGTGCAGGTGTTGTTACACTTGGTCTGCCACTGCGAGAATGATCAGCTGTCCATCCTGTCTCCCTGTAGCGCTGTCTTAGGCGTCTCACAGTACGGACATTGCAATTTATTGCCCTGGAAACATTTGCAGTCCTTATTGCCTCCTTGCAGTATGCCTAAGGCACGTTCACGCAGATGAGCAGGGATCCTGGGCATCTTTCCTTTGGTGTTTTTCAGTCAGTAGAAAGGCCTCTTATTGCTTACCGTCTGTAAGCTGTCTTAACGACCGTTCCACAGGTGCATGTTCATTAACTGTTTATGGTTCATTGAAGAAGCATGGGAAACAGTGTTTAAACCCTTTACAATGAAGATCTGTGAAGTTATTTGGATTTTTACAAATTATCTTTGAAAGACAGGGTCCTGAAAAAGAGATGTTTCTTTATATATATTTATTTTTTATTTATATATTTTTTTATTTATTTAACTAGGTCAGTTAAGAAAAAAATATTATTTACAATGACGGCCGACCCCGGCCAAACCCTAACGACCCAAGGCCAATTGTGCGCCGCCCAATGGGACTCCCAATCACAGCCAAATGTGATACAGCCTGGAATCGAACCAGGGTCTATAGTGACGCCTCTAGCACTAAGATGCAGTGCCTTAAACAGCTGTGCAACTCAGGAGACCCAAGAAATCTACATTTTAATGATGGATATTCTAAAGTTCAATGTGTTTCCATTGCATTTTCAACTCTAACAATGGTTTTGTCACAAAAACTGTTGCTGAACTAGAAAATGTGCCTACTCTGGTCTCGGAAAGTGTGCTGTAGCCAACAGCTCGCAGATACAGTGAGGGTAGGCTAGTCTACATGATGAGATTATTATGGATATTTTTATTTGTCAAATGGCAGTCAACCATTGATCATCATGTGGATGGCGCTCGTCTACCGTATTAATCGACTACCGAACAGCTCCTTTTTTCATCTATTGGTGCTCATTGGACCCTATGATCACTCGGCTACACAGCTGATGCCTGCTGGACTGTACCGTGTTAAGGAACTTAATTTTGTTTATCTGTCGGCCCCAGCCTCAAACTCAGGCCCTGCGTGTAGCTAAATGACCCTCTCTGCCCATTCATCGCCATTTACCCATTGTTGTTGTCTCACCTGTTGTTGTCTTAGCTCTCCCAACCAACACATGTGATTGCTGTATGCCTCTCTCTAATGACAATATGCCTTGTATACTGTTGTTTAGGGCAGCTCTCATTCTTTTATTATACTGCGGAGCCCCTAGTCCTGCTCAACATGCCTCAGATAGCCCCCCTCTCCCACCCCCCACACATGTGAGACCGCACCTAACTTAACTGGCGCCTCCAGAGATGCAACCTCTCTCATCGTCACTCAATGCCTAAGTTTATCCCCACTGTACTCGCACTCCACAATACCCTTGTCTGTACGCTATGCCCTGAATCTATCCTACCCTGCCCAGAAATCTGCTCCTTTGATTCTCTGTTCCCAAAGCACGAGATGACCAGTTCTTATAGCCTTTAGCCGTACCCTCATCCTCCTCCTCGATTCCTCTGGTGATGTAGAGGTTAACCTAGGCCCTGTGTGACCCCAGGCGCTCTCATTTGCTAACTTCTTCAACCGTAAAAGCCTTGGGTTCATGCATGTTAACATCAGAAGCCTCCTCCCTAAGTTTGCTTTATTCACTGCTTTAGCATACTCCGCCAACCCTGATGTCCTAGCCATGTCTGAATCCTGGCTTAGGAAGGCCACCAAAAATTCTGAAATTTCCATCCCCAATTACAACATTTTCCGTCAAGACAGAACTGCTAAAGGGGGCGGAATTACAATCTACTGTAGAGATAGCCTGCAGAGTTCTGTCATAATATCCAGGTCTATGCCCTAACAGTTCGAGCTTCTGCTTTTAAAAATCCATCTCTCCAGAAATAAGTCCCTCACCGTTACCGCTTGTTATAGACCCCCCTCAGCTCCCAGCTGTGCCCTGGACACCATATGTGAATTGATTGCCCCCCATCTATCGTCAGAGTTCGTACTGCTAGGTGATCTAAATTGGGATATGCGTGACACCCCAGCCATCCTACAATCTAAGCTATATGCTCTCAATCTCAGACAAATTTTCAAGGAACCTACCAGGTACAACCCCAAATCTGTAAACATGGGCACCCTCATATATATCAACCTGACCAACTTGCCCCCTGAATACACCTCTGCTGTCTTCAACCAGGATCTTAGTGATCACTGCCTCATTGCCTGCATCCGTTATGGGTCCGAGGTCAAATGACCACCCCTCATCACTGCCAAACACTCCCTAAAACACTTCTGTGAGCAGGCCTTTCTAATCGACCTGGCCCGGGTATCCTCGAAGGATATTGTCCTCATCCCGTCAGTAGAGGATGCCTGGTTGTTCTTTAAAAGTGCTTTCCTCACCATCTTAAATAAGAATTAAGAACAGATATAGCCCTTGGTTCACTCCAGACTTGACTGCCCTTGACCAGCACAAAAACACCCTGTGGCATACTGCACTAGCTTCAAATAGCCCCTGTAAAGCCCATGGAGAATAAGAGTACCTCCTCCCAGCTGCCCACTGCACTGAGATTAGGAAACACTCACAACTGATAAATTCATGATAATTGAGAGTTTCAATAAGCATTTCTCTACGGCTGGCCACGCTTTCCACCTGGCTACCCCAACCCCGGCCAACAGCTCTGCACATTTCAATGGTCATCCCGAAAGCCAACACCTCCTTTGGCTGCCTTTCCTTCCAATTCTCTGCTGCCAATGACTGGAACGAATTGCAAAAACTTAAAGACTTATATCTCCCTCACTAACTTTAAGGGTCAGCTGTCAGAGAAGCTTACCGATCGCTGCAGCTATACACAGCCCATCTGTAAATAACCAATTCAACCAACTACCTACCTCATCCCCATATTTGTTTATGTTTTTCTGCTCTTTTGCACACCAGCATTTCTATCTGCACATCTATCACTCCAGTGTAAATTGTAATTACTTCGCCACTATTGGCCTATTTATTGCCTTACCTCCTTACTTCATTTGCACACACTGTATACCGATCTATTGGGCCGGCAAACCATGCCAATATATCCTCCAAACACCAGCTTCGAGGGCATTATCACTTGTATCAGCATATTCAAATAATATTTGACATACTTTCATTAAAAAAACGTTAGTTTGATGAATTTATGCATACTATTTCATTCTTCCACAAGATATAGTCCCGACACAAATCTAGGGTTGCTCCCCAAGCTGGCTGGTCGATCAGTTTTATTTTGGTTCACCTTTATTTAACTCGGCAAGTCAGTTAAGAACAAATTCTTATTTACAGTGACAGCCTAGGAACAATGGGTTAACTGCCTTGTTCAAGGGCAGAACAACAGATTTTTACCTTGTCAGCTCGGGGTTTCTGGCCCAATGCTCTAAACACTAGGATACATGCCGCCAGAAATGCAAACCAGTCCTCAGTCTCTTTGTTCTGTATTTATGGACGCGACCCAGTCGTTCATTCTAAATGTTCAATTGCCACACTGGCTGGCAACGTTATACCTTATTTTGCTAGCTAGCCAACTGAGGCTATCTTACAGTCACGTCAAAAAGCCAGAATAACAGCAAAGTAGCTGCATTTACATTTGTTTAAGCGGTTTTCTTTTGATATTTATTTGGATACATCCATAACACTGAGCTAATGGTGCGCGATTTCGCCTGGCATAGAAAATGTGCTCTCTCGTCAGGACACTGTTGTTCAGAGGTGCTAGCCAACAACACAGCTAACACAATCACTTCAAACTGAAGCTGGAAAGACGGCAAACTATCTATCGTTCTGTTTGACCTTTTTTGAATGGACATCTCTTTGTAAATATCCATAAAAACGATGCCAACTGATTCATGATTTTGATTGGCTGAGAAACCCTGCCTGTCTGTCTCATCCCGACACGTGCATTACTATGAGGCAGCTGGAGATCGAATTTGAATATTGAAACAATGTTGCAAATGTCGGAGAGACAGACAGCAACGTTGATACAAATCTCCGCTGTTTAAAACTAAATGTTAGTCTAAAAAGAAATGTGAGATAATGTCTAGATGCTTTTGATAGAGGAGATCAAGTTTATAAATTGCCTGGCTGAGCAGATGAGACAGTGGATTGCGCAGTCAGATGGAACAGAGTAAATAGGCATTTTAATGTCAGAGATTTAGCCGGTGGTAATTTGTGGAATAGACACCAGCTGGAATGCGGTTTTAACCAATCGTCATTCAGGATTAGACCCCCCACCTTGTATAAAATGTTACATTTCTTCCTAGACGAGTTTCCTACTAGTAATTACCAGGTCGGAGGGCGTTTACATGTAATTTCCCCAGTCGTATATGGTAACTTCCCACTTGGTCATGATCGTAACACAAGTGTGGTACGCATGTGCAGTGTAGGCCATTTCGGACCAGCTGAGCCAATCAGTGATTGTATGGCAGTGAATAGAGTTCATAATTAGCGTGGGGAAAGTATTACCATCTCCAATTATCAACTCTGGTTCGTGTCTTGGCGAAGATTTTGACCGCTGGTGCTGGATAAGGTGGGGATCAAATGGTCCAAGCTGTTGCTGGTCTATCGATCTTATTTTACACAAACTATTATTTCCCTTGTAACTTTTAAACTCCAAATACGGAGCCATGGACAGACCCAGCCTCGAGAGACTGTTTTCAGCGTGTGACATTAACAGGTCTGGTGTGATTGAATACGAAGACTTTACGGTTGTTTGTCGAGAACTCAATGTGCCTGACGACGAAATCAAAACTTTATTCAACAAATTTGGTGCTAGTGCAGATGGATGTATCAATTACAGCAAGTTCTCCTCTCGGTTTCAAGAGGTTTCAGCAACGTTGGATTTCGCATCTTTTGGGGCTTCTCCTCAAAGTCAAGGGAGTCCTTGGGACGAGTTCCAGAGCAGGCTTGACGATGCAACAGGTCTCCTCTCAGGAAGGTATTTCTGGTGGTTGGTTGGTGTGAATAGTTCGACAAATTTGGACCTGCTCTAGTAGACTGCATGCAATATGTAGACATTAGTTCATCCCCCAGAATTTTCTAATTATGTACAATTTAGAAATGACTGTTGTCCATCGTCTATTTCTTCTATTTCAGACTGTGTGATCAATTGGCTGAGCTGTACCAAGCCATTTACTCCACCTCAGAACCTCTCTTGTTGCAACATTATGAGGGACTTGTTGATGCTCTTGTCAGTGAGAGCAAGGAACGCAGACTTGAGAGTGAGCAGGTGGAAACCAGTTTCAGAAGGTAGATTCAGTCATAGCAGCATAACTTGTCAGATTCCACAAGGGGTGGAAGAAATAATCTACCAAATGTATTACCTGAATATGTTATCATCTCGCTCGCATTAGGTTGCCAAGGAATGGACCATTTTCAGTTAATTCGATCATTTATCTGTGTTACTGGATACACATATCTAATGTTCATGTTGTGGGATATCATGCAACAATGATCCAATCAAGAGCATGCCTATGCTCTTAATCAGTTTACTTTTACAAATGTGAGTATTGATTGTGCCAGTAACCTATGCATCCCACAGTAAGCTGATCATCATCACACAATTGCATGTTTCCAACTACTGAATTATAACCATAGATATGGGGGGGGGGGGAGTTGGTTTTGCGGTCCAGAGACTGCATTTCACCCTAGCTGCCATGTCTCAAGTAGGTAGGACGTCTTAAATTAGTTGCTCTGCCGGATCTCCTTGTAAACTGAGTTGTCCCTTCATATATTTCCATTCAGGCCTATCCCCTTCATTTCTGCAAATGAATGTGCCTGTAAAAACCCAAATTCTGACACGCATAGATGTTTACTAATTATTTTGCCATTCATTAAATCTTAAACTATGCAGAGCTCAGTCTTGTGCACCTGTGGTCTCCATTTATTTTATTTAACCTTTATTTAACTAGTCAAGTCAGTTAAGAACAATTTCTTATTTACAATGATGGCCTATCAAAAGGCTGAAGGCCTCCTGCTGGGGATTAAAAATATAGGACAAAACACACGAGACATTACATAAAGAGAGCCTTAAAACGACAACAGCGTGGCAGCAACATGATAGCAGCACAAAACATGGTACAAACATTGGGCACAGGCAACAGCACAAAGGGCATGAAGATAGACAACAATACATGGTGAAGCAGCCACAACTGTCAGTAAGAGTGTCCATGATTGAGCCTTTGAATGAAGATATTGAGAACTGTCCAGTTTCAGTTTCTTGCCGCAAACTGAGAGGAGCTACCCAGGGATGTGTTGGAGACTTTCAACAGAATGACTGGCAGAATGGGTGTTGTATGTGGAGGACGAGGGCTGCAGTAGATATCTCTGATAGGGGGGAGTGAGGCCTAAGAGGGTTTTATAAATAAGCATCAACCAGTGGGTCTTGTGACGGGTAGACAGAGATGACCAGATTACAGAGGCGTATGGAGTGCAGTGATGTGTCTTTATTTATTTAACTAAGCAAGTTGGTTAAGGCAGCAGGTAGCCTAGTGGTTAGAGCGTTGGGCCAGTAACCGAAAGGTTGCTGGATCGACTCAAGCTGACAAGGTAAAAATCTGTTCTGCCCCTGAATAAGGCAGTTAACCCACTGTTCCTAGGCTGTCGGTGTAAATAAGAATTTGTTCTTAAGTGACTTGCTTAGTTAAATAAAGAACAAATTCTTATTTACATTGACGGTCTGACCCGGATGACACTGGGCCAATTGTGCTCCACCCTATGGGACTCCCAATCACGGCCGGTTGTGATAGCCTGGAATCGAACCAGGGTCTGTAGTTTTGCCTCTAGCACTGAGATGCAGTGCCTTAGACTGCTGCACCACTCGGGAGCCCACCAATGGTGGCAAATCTGATGGCTGAATGGTAAAGATCTAGCCGCTTGAGAGCACCCTTACCTGCCGATCTATAAACTACGTCTCCTTAGTCTAGCATGGGTAGGATGGTCAGCAGAATCGGGGTTAGTTTGGCAACTGAGGTGAAAGAGGAGTGATTTACAATAGAGGACACCAAGTCTAGATTTAACCTTAGCCTGCAGCTTTGATATGTGCTGACTCATGACTGGCTGGACCAAGTGTTGTCACCTGATTATGACAGAACACATTTAACTGAGTAGTGAGTCCTGCCCACTCTTAGGAGACTACTAGATGAAATCACATGGGCAATTGATACAAATGGACCAGATGTGATTGGAACCAAAAGGTCTACTTCTATGTGCCGTGTTGCTGTTTTTTGAAGCCTTGCGAACCAGATTTTCAGACTCGTTCCTTTTGCTGAACTAGTATTTGGGCAGTTGTATTGTCATTGACGACATCCAGGACAGACATGTAAATGGTATGCATCTCTGTGTGCCGACAGAACAGAGGAGCTCAACACAAGTCAGTTGGCAGAGCTGGAGGAGGACATGCAGCAGCAGCTTTCCCGTGTAGTGGACAGGGTGAGAGAAGAGGTAGGTGACATTCTGAGGACTGAGTTGTCAGCGTAGTACAGTGCTAATTCTCTCTGTAAAACTGTTAAAACAAACATGGCAAGCAAATAACTTGAGCTGAGTCATTAAGAATGCATTGAAAACATACCTTCAAATGTATAAAGAATGAGAATTAAATAGGGTTTATTTAAGCAATAAGGCCTGAGGTGTGGTATATGGCCAATATACCATGGTTAAGGGCTGTTCTTCTGCACGATGCAACGTGGAGTACTAGGACACAGCCCTTTGCCATATTGACCATATACCACAACCCCCGGAGGAGCCTTATTGCAATTAAACTGCTTACTAATGTAATTAGAGCAGTAAAACTAAATGTTTTGTCATACCGGTGGTATATGGTCTGATATACCATGGCTTTCAGCCAATCAGAATTCAGGACTCAAACCACCCAGGTTATAATGGGGCATGTGGTACACTACATGACCAAGTTTGGACACGTGCTGTGCATTAATTTGGAGTTTGTCCCCCCCCTTTGCTGCTATAACAGCCTCCACCCTTCTAAGACTTAACACTAGATGTTGGTACATTGCTGCGGGGAGTTGCTTCCATTCATCCACAAGAGCATTAGTGAGGCACTGATGTTGGGTGATAAGACCTGGCTCAGAGTCGGTGTTACAATTCATCCCAAAGGTGTTTGACAGGGTTGAGGTCAGGGCTCTGTGCAGGCCTGTCAAGTTCTTCCACACCAATCTCAACAAACCATTTCTGTATGGACCTCACTTTGTGCACAGGGGCATTGTCACGCTGAAACGGGAAAGGGCCTTCTCCAATCTGTTGCCACAAAGTTGGAAGCACAGAATCATCTAGAATGTCATAACATTTAAGATTTCCCTTCACTGGAACTAAGGTGCCTACCAAAACCATGAAAAACAGCCCCAGACCATTATTCCTCCACCAAACTTTACAGTTGGAACTGCATTGGGGCAGGTAGCGTTCTCCTGGCATTCGCTAAACCCATATTACTCCGTCGGACTGCTAGATGGTGAAGTGAGTGATCACTCTAAAGAACGCTTTTCCATTGCTTCAGTCCAATGTCGGCGAGCATTACACCAATCCAGCCGATGCTTGGCATTGCGCATGGTGATCTTAGGCTCGTGTGCGGCTGATCGGCCATGGAAACCCATTTCATGATGCTCCCGGCAAACAGTTAATGTGCTGACGTTGCTTCCAGAGGTAGTTTGGAACTCTGTAGTGAGTGTTGCAACCGAGGACAGACTATTTTTACGCTCTATGCACTGTGGTCCCATTCTGTGAGCTTGTGTGGCTTACCACTTTACGGCTGAGCCGTTGTTGCTCCTAGACGTTTCCACTTCACAATAACAGCGCTTACAATTGACCGGGGTAGCTCCAGCAGGGCAAAATTTGATGAACTGACTTGTTGGAAAGGTTGCATCCTATGACAGTGCCACAATGAAAGTCACTGAGCTCTTCAATAAACCATTCTCCTGCCAATGCGTGTCTATGGAGATTGCATGGCTGTGTGCTCGATTTTTATACACCTGTTGGCAAAGGGTGTGGCTGAAATAGCCGAATCCACTCATTTGAAGTGGTGTCCTTGTGTATATACAGTGCATTCGGAAGGTATTCAGACCACATGACTATTCCCACATTTTATGTTGCAGCCTCATTATAAAATTGAATAAATTTTAAAAAATCCTCAATTTACACACAATATCCCATAATGACAAAGCACAAACAGGTTTTTGAAATTTTTGCAAATGTATGAAATTAAAAACGGATACTTTTATTTACATAAGTAATCAGACTCTTTACGATGAGACTTGAAATTGAGCTCAGGTGCATCCTGTTTTCATTGATCATCCTTGAGATGTTTCTACAACTTGATTGGACATGATTTGGAAAGGCACACACTATAAGGTCCCACAGCTGACGGTGCATATCTGAGCAAAAACCAAGCTATGAGGTCGAAGGAATTGTCCGTGGAGCTCCGAGACAGGATTGTGTCGGCACAGATTTGGGGAAGGGTACCAACACATTTCTGCAACATTGAAGGTCCCCAAGAACACAGTGGCCATCATTCTTAAATGGAGAAGTTTGGAACCACCAACACTTTTCCTAGAGCTGGCCACCAGGCCAAACTGAGCAATCTGGGGAGAAGGGCCTTGGTCAGGGAGGTGACCGATGGTCACTCTGACAGAGCTCTAGAGTTCCTCTGTGGAGATGGGAGAACCTTCCAGAAGGACAGCCATCTCTGCAGCACTCCACCAATCAGGCCTTTATGGTAGAGTGGCCAGATGGAAGCCACTCTTCAGTAAAAGCCACATGACAGCCTTCTTGGAGTTCGACAAAAGTTAACTAAAGGACTCTACGACCATGAGAAACAAGATTCTTGAAACCAAGATTGAACTCTTTGGAGGAAACCTACAGTGAAGCGTGGTGGCAGCATCATGCTGTGGGGATGTTTTTTCAGCGGCAGGAACTGGGAGTATCGTCAGGATGGAGAGCGAAAATGAACGGAGCATGAAGGATAACTTCAAACTGGGGCATTGGTTCACCCTCAACAGAACAATGACTCTAAGCACACAGCCAAGACACAACAGGAATGGCTTTGGGACAAGTGTCAATGTCCTTGAGTACCCCGCCAGAGCCCGGACTTGAACCCAATCGAACATCTCTGGAGAGACCTGAAAATAGTTATGCAGCGACACTCCCCATCCAACCTGACAGCTTGAGACGATCTGCAGAGAAGAATGGGTGAAACTCCCCAAATACAGGTGTGCCAAGCTTGTAGCATCATACCCAAAAAATGTCTCAAGGATGTCAAAGGTGCTTCAACAAAGCACTGACTGAAGGGTCTTTTTAATCAAGTTGCAAAAATGCCTACATCTGTTTTTGCTTTGTCATTATGGGGCATTGTGTAGCTTGATGGGAAAGCGATTTAATCGATTTTAGAATAATGCTGTAATGTAACTATGTAAAAGTAAATGGGACTGAATACTTTCCAATTGCACTAAAGTGAAAGGGAGAATGTCCATTAAGTGTTATACTGCTCCCACCTAGACCTGTTTAATGAACAACCATCTTACAGATCAGATCGCATTCACACATCTCCAGAAGTTGCATAGCATGCACTCCAGACGTTTCAACCATAGAACCAGGAGGGTACATTTGAATATTATTGTTTGTAATAGAATTAAATTGAAACATGTAATATCATAAATCTAGTTAAGACAGGCATGGCTGTTGAACCAGCCTTCATTATAGTAGGCCTAAGGGAGGGCTTGTGTTTTGAACATATGAAACGTAAAACAAGCCATTTTTACACGTCACTTACGAGGTTCAACAGTATTCACCAAGGTTCTCATCGCTGGTTTCATGATGGGCATGGACACGTAGCCTCCATCATGGAGGGGGTTTTACGCACGTCCAAAATGGGACCTGCATGGCTAAAATTGTGGGCCTGCCTACGATGCATACATAAAAAGGGAACGTCAGCTCACTGTTTTACTCCTCAAATTGTTGCTTTGTCACTATGGGGTGTTGTGTGTAGATTGAAGGGGGGAAAAACATTCCATTTTAGATTAAGGCTGTAACACAACAAAATGTGGAAAAAGTCAAGGTCTCAATAGTTTCTGAATGGATAGTTGTTGGAAATAAAGATTAAACAGTTTATTTCAAGAGCGGGGCTAGGCACCATTCCTCTTTGCCTCTGCACAGGTGTTTATCCTCATGTGGTAGAGGGAGAACAGCAAGCTCAAACTCTTACAAAAGCCCCTCCTATATAGTTTTGTGAAAGCTCCCCCCTTTTTTTTCCAGAGCCAATGAGTAAAGTTCTCTCCTTGGGTTTCATGTCTGTAGGAGCGTAAGAAAATGGAGGGAGTCATGGATACACTCCAGAGAAGGCATGATAATGAAGTGGCAGATCTACATACTGCTGTGGACAGGTTGTTGAAGGTAGGTGTCATTCCTTTTGAAACAGTTTTTTATATTTTCCAGTCTTATCCTCTTACACTTCTCTATTTACCTCGTTTCAGGTAGTCTTAAGTGTGAATGTGATTTCAGGTGATGCATAATCACATTTATGATTCATGTGAAATAAATAGAAACATTTTAATTTTAGTGCCAAGATGAATCTGAACTCAACAATTCCAGGCAGGATGTTGACAAACTACACCACAAAATATGTGAACTGACTCTGGTACGTTGGATCAATTGAAGATGGACAACTATCTTGAGTTCCATTGACATTATTTCTTGTACACTTTCCAGTAATGTTCTGCATGCTCTCCTCAGGAAAATGAGCAGTTTCGGACTTCGCTCGTCAAAGCTCAGACAAACATCTCCATTCTGCAGGTAGAGATGGACAAGCTGAAGAACATTTATGCAGACCAGAAACTTCAACATGAGAGGTGAGATCAGACTTCATTCTCAGGTCAAATGGATCAAGTCCAACTCTGTTGATTACAGGGCACAAATGTTGCATTTGTCAATTTGTTTTCACAGGGAAAGTGATGACCTGAAAAAGATGGTTATAGAATACCAGTCCTACTCCAGTCACATTGAAATACTCCAGTAAGTCTGTCTGATCCGATTGTTGGGTAGTATGCCCTTTCATGACGATTGTTTTTGCTGTATTGAAGTCAAGCATGGCTTTGAGTCATGCATGAACATCCGTGCAGTGCACATCTTATGCTCATTGTTAATGGAAGGTGACAGGCTAAAAGATTAGTAAAGCATATGCCGTGTTCTCCACATTGACTGCTTCCTATTAGGGTCATGAACAAAAAGCTGTATGACAGCAATGATGACTTGCACTCTGCATTAATCAACGATGTGGCATCAAGTAAGAGGGTAAGTCTTGGTTGTTTTCACTGAAGGTAGACTCACATTTCCCCTTATATTTACTTTTATATAGCATTGATAACACACTGCTTTAGTTTCTCTTTGTTTACAAAAGTGTTACAAATCTCCCCACAGCTATCCCCCGACAATGAAATTGCAGCTCGAAGAATGAAGCCAGTTCGACAAAGCACACTTATAAAGTACACATACTATTTTATTATCCTAGAAATCTGGACCTATTGATTGATGTGAATTGACCACTTAACTCGTGTTTATTCTTTCATTATTTTTGGTCCAGTTCAGGGGGAGAGAACACTGCTGTGGACTCCAGTAAAAGGACCTACTCCCATGTAGCCAGCTGGGCTGATAGATACCTGGACAGTGGTGTGTCCCTGCCTATGGACGCTGAAAGCTCAGGCAGCGAGTCTGACAGTGACGTCTCGACAGAAACCGTACACCAGAGTTATTCATATGTGCCCTCAGACATTGAGGTAAGGGTAACCGAAAGGTTTGACCAACTATTTTTATTAGTATGTGTCACATGCTAATACATGAATTTACCTATTTCTGCACCAGATATCAGACGTAAGTCGGGCAACACTGTCTGTATCTCCCAGAAAAGCTCTCGCTATTGCTTCGTCCATCCGGAGACGCTTGTCTGCTTTCCCCATAAAGGTAAGGCAATGATCTGAGATTCCGTAAGACATTTGTATTGGGGAGACTTATGTGGAATTGGCATATGCGCCTTGCATATCTGTATTCTTCATAACTATGTGATGCTACTTGGTCCTCAGCCAACCGACGCAGACATTGTTGACACTGGTGGCCCTGCTCCCATGTACCGGTTAGTTTTGGCGGGAGATGTAGGATCAGGGAAGTCCAGCTTTCTATTGAGGTTGAGTCTCAATGAGTTCAGGGGAGACATTCAGACGACTTTGGGTAAGTACAATTTTGTAATGTTATAATTAATGCAGAAAGTGCATTGCCCTTACCATTACATAATGTTGTTCTTAGGAGTTGATTTCCAAATCAAGAAGATGTTGGTGGATGGAGAAAAAACGAACCTCCAGATATGGGATACTGCAGGACAAGAGAGGTATGTTTGTGTACATTTACATTCTAAAAGCCTTGGTTACAGTCCTTATGGTGTTGCTCTAATTAAACAAATGCTGGACTGACTTAAAATAGTCATACCATTTAGTTGAGCTGCCAAGCAAAAAATAAATACCTCTTGCTGTGGCTTCTGCATTGACATACTAAAAGCCTTAAAGGTGTGGTCCCATAATGTGTCCTTGGTGGGTGTGGCTGTTAATCTGAAGTGCTGCACAGATTCCAAAAGAGCATGTAATGTCAATAGCAAAATAGGATTTCCCTGTTCCTGTAGGTTCCGCAGTATTGCCAGGTCTTACTTCCGTAAAGCCCATGGAGTCTTACTGCTGTATGATGTCACTTCTGAGAGCAGCTTCCTTAATGTCAGAGAGTGGATGGGAGAGATTCAGGTACCAGTCACAGTTGAGGGGTTTAATGGTCCATGGGATTTAAATAACTTGGAATGGGATTCCAAAATATTTACTAAACGGGTGTGTTATAGGCAGAATTTATTTTGAGGCCGTAATGGTCTTAGCAGTATTTGGCAGAAAGCCGTGGTATGACAACTTTGGGCTTTAACACAGCTTTCAGCCAAATCAGCAACTTAAAAAACGAACTGCCCTTGTTATCCCAGGAATCTAGGGATGAGCAACTTCCAATGTGTGTGATTGGGAACAAAGTGGACCTGCGGGAAGATCGACCGGAGGGAAGCTGTGTCAGCACTGTCGCCGGGGAAAGGCTGGCTAGAGTACAACCTCTCTTTACCAGTCAAAATAAGATGTTCATGGGTCTATCAACTAAATATTAATCACAATATTACCATATGTTTCAGACATACAATGCCCTGTTCTGTGAAACAAGTGCCAAAGCTGGAACTAATGTAGTGGAGGCAGTACTTCACCTGGCAAGGTAAGAATTGTAAAACACCCTTCCCATCCACTTCCGTGAATACCTAAACTTTAACTAAGAACTTTCTTTCCCCCCCCCCCCCCCCAACAGAGAAGTTAAGAAAAATGTGCAACTGAGACGGCAATCAGAATCACAGGTGCAGTTGAGTTTAAGTGGTCCAAAGACAGCTAACTGCTGCAGAGTATAACCATGGAGACTCATCACCAGAGGGAAATGCATCTGACTGGAGTCTAGGGGCTCTGTTTTAGCACCACAGCATAGCTAAATATGTATAAGAGGTGACAAGTTAGCTAAATGTATGTCTAATTCGTATTTGAATCTACATAGTCCGATCTTTAGCAATAGTCAACTCCTGATAAATGTATTAGTTCTTGACTCTCCTGAACGTATTATAAATGGGACTGTTGTACATCTTTCAGGAATTGACATTGAAAAGCAGTTAAGTTTTAGCTCAGTCTAGACTGCTGTGGTTAGAAACATGCAGAAATTAATCACGATCACATTTTACATTGGTGCTTTATTTCATGTTTGCTAATTGTATTTTTATTGATTAAATATTCTGTACAGGTGTGAATTATAATTTGTTCGAATAAATCCTTTAATTTATTTCATCAGCACTGTATATGCCAATCCTTAATATAAAAAGTAAGAACAAACAAAACCACTAGTTGCGTTATTTAAAATCTAGGAGGGAATACAAAAATACAGGATTGTTGTGGAGTCTGAATTTTTTGTTCTTTACATTGTAAATACTGATTTAACATTAGACCTTTTGAAATAGGCTTAAGCATTAGTCAATCAAAACCATTAATTTCTCAAACTACAGTACAACCACCAAAAATGTAACTGGTTTTGTACCCCAGAGCATGGGACAAAAAAAACAACCTAATCAATAGGTAACATCTTTATATTTGGGAATCGTAGTTTAGGTTCTGTATCCTGCTGCTATTTGGCTTTCTCGTCACTCGGCTTCGGGTCACTGGCTTTTTTCTGCTTCTGTTGCATTATCTCTGCATCCCTAAGGAAGACAAACAAATGAAATGAGTGGTCAGACTGAACCGAAGGTGTGTCTGTTAATGTCATGTTTGGAAAATGTCCAAGCTCTACAAGACAATGATTAATGTACTTCGTTGTCCATGCAGTTTGTCCTTTTGCAGTTATGAGACATCCACCGGAAAATATTACATTAACTTTTCAAAGCACTAGTAGTGTTTATCACCTGAAGCCTGTGCAGAATCATGGAAATACGTGCAAGTATGCATGAGTCTACTGCACATGCTTCAGGTGATACATCAATGCACTATCAGCACTTTGATAAGTTGATGTAATTATACTTTCCTGTGGATATAGTCTCACATTCCAACCTGTAGAAGGGCCATCCGCACAGACAACCGATAGTGATTTTAATCAGCATTCTTACTTGTGAAGGTTGAACTTTACTGATGCAAACGTTAACTTCAGCCCGACAATTCAACATCTGGTCTTCAGTCTTGTCTTAACTGTGGACAACTCCTTACTATACCAGGAAAACGTCCTAATAGCCAAACTAGTTAGAATTGACTTTATTGCGCATGACTTACCTAAGCTTCCTCGCAGCTGCAGACATGCCATCATCTGCCTTCTTTCCCTTGTCATTCCCTTGCTTTTTGGCATTTTTAGCACGAGCAAGGTCACGCTGATTTCCCCCTGAGAAAATCAATGAGTGTACTGTCAATTCAAGTTGCTGAGTAGTGAGTACACAGCTAGCTACAGTTGAGGTTTACATACTTGGTCGGAGTCCTTAACTCATTTTACAACCACTCCACAAATGTCGTTAAACTATAGTTTTGGAAAGTCAGGACATCAACTTCGTGCATGACATGTCATTTTTCCAACAATTGACATTTCACTCACAATTCCAGTGGGTCAGAAGTTTAGACACCAAGTTGACTGTGCCTTTTTAAACAGCTTGGAAAATTCCAGAAAACAATCATGGCTTTAGAAGCTTCTGATAGGCGTCAATATGAGGTGGATGTATTTCAAGGGCTACCTTCAAACTCAGTACCTCTATGCTTGACATCATGGGAAAATCAAAAGGAATCAGCCAAGAAAATTGTTGACCTCCACAAGTCTGGTTCATCCTTGGGAGCAATTTCCAAATGCCTGAAAGTACCACGTTCATCTGTACAAACAATAGTACGCAAGTATAAACACCATGGCACCATGCAGCCGTCATACCGCTCAGGAAGGAGATGCGATCTGTCTCCTAGAGATGAATGTACTTTGGTGCGAAAAGTGCAAAGGACCTTGTGAAGATGCTGGAGGAAATAGGTACAGAAGTGTCTATCCACAGTAAAAACGAGTCCTAATCGACAACCTTAAAGGCCACTCAGCAAGGAAGCCACTGCTCCAAAACCACCATTAAAAAAAGCCAGACCACAGTTTGCAACTGCACATGGGGACAATAGAACAAAAATAGAACTGTTTGGCCATAATGACCATTGTTGTATTTGGGGGGAAATGGGACGCTTACAAGCTGAAGAACACCATCCCAACCGTGAAGCATGGGGATGGCAGCATGTTGGGGGGGTGCTTTGCTGCAGGTGGGACTGGTACACTAGACAAAATAGATGGCATCATGAAGAAAAATTTGGGACAAATTGAAGCAACATCTCAAGACATCAGTCAGGAAGTTAAAGCTTGGTTGCAAATGGGTCTTCCAAATGGACAATGACCCCAAGCATACTTTTAAATTTGTGGCAAAGTGGCTTAAGGACAACAAATTCGAGGTATTGGGAGTGGCCATCACAAAGCCCGGACCTCAAGCCTATAGAAAATGTGGGCAGAACTGAAAAAGCATGTGCGAGCAAGGAGGCCTACAAACCTGACTCAGTTACACCAGCTCTGTCAGGAGAAATGGGCCAAAATTCACCCAACTTCTTGTGGGAGGCTACCTGACACGTTTGACCCAAGTTAAACAATTAAGGCAATGCTACCAAATACTAATTGAGTGTATGCAAACTTCTGACCCACTGGGTATGTGGTGAAAGAAATAAAAGCTGAAATAAAATCACTGACATTCCACATTCTTAAAATAGTGGTGATTCTAACTGACCTAAGACAGGGATTTTTACTAGGATTTAATGTCAGGAATTGTGAAACTGAGTTTAAACGTATTTGGCTAAGGTGTTTACTCAGCAACTCAAAGCATTACATTCCCACTATGCCCGGCATATGCTTATTTTGTCCATCCACAACAGATGCAAATCAGGACATGCTGGTTGAAATATCAACTCTTAACCAACTAATTTACATATTATTCTGGTGACAGGTCAAAATACATGAAACATTCATACAGTTTGTAGAAACTTAACCATTTTATCTGGATATTATATATATAGATATCTATATCTATATAGATATATATAGATATATAGATATATATATATATAGATAGATAGATAGATAGATAGATAGATAGATAGATAGATAGATAGATAGATATATATATATATATATAGGAGTAGAGAACATGATTGTGACCCAAAGATCCAGGAAAATGACCTTGTGCTTTTCAGGTAAAATAACGCAATGCAACAGCATGTTTCATGTGTTTCGACCTGTCCCCAAACTAATATAGTTGTGGTTTAGAGTTCGTTTTGATATTTAAACCTGCATGTCTAGATCGCGTCTGGTGTGTATGTACAAAATCAACATGCGGACAGGCGCGTGCCAAGTCTAGACAGCATGTACATGTATTTCTTAGTGGCCAGCTAGTGCCTCCTACAACTATGTACGTTGACGGTTTGGTAGCTAACCTAATAGTTAATATAAATACGTTGTGCTTGGCACTTGAGGGTTTAACTTACTAGGCAGCGAACGACCAAATATTTGTATACATATTCTACTAGCTACAGTATGTGTAGCTAGCATGCTAACGTTAGCTTGTTACCAACACATCAGGGGTGGGTAAAATCTGTGGAACGTTCCAACAAGAATCGGTTCCAAAAACGTCGTAAAGTACAAGGTTGCCAACAAACAACTCATACAAAGTAGCATGATCAATTCACCTAACTAGCTGCCGAATAGACATCAACTCGACACGTATGCCTTGTTTACATCGTTTTTCGTACAGATTCCCGTGGGAACGTTTCACATACCCACCCTCAAATTAGAGCCTTGTTATCAGGTAATAAATGGGAAAAATAAAGCTACACTTCATGCTATTAATGTTTTTTTTTTAAGTATGCTAACTTCAAAACCATGTTAGACTAGCTAACGTTTGACTTAAACATTTCAAACATAGCTAGTTAGTCACGTTGTCTGATGGCATTGCTTGACAGGCCAAGAAAGTGAGATTCGTAGCTAGCTAGCCAAACTACCAACAAACAACGTTAGCCAAGTAACACAATCATTAAAAAAATATATAATAATCGGATATACTCACTTGTCATTTTGTTTATTGTTTGTAGCTGACCGTGTGGAGAAGGATGCCAATCAACCAAGCCTGGCAGCTGTGCACCGACAATATTTGATGTTCGTCACGGCAATTGAACGCGTTGATACGCGACATCGCGAGAGTAGCTGCTTCTTTGAGGTTTAACGGCGGTTGGCATCCAATAAATGTTTCATTACTGCCACCTACTAGACTGGAGTACAACTCCCTTATACTTTGCTTAAAAAATATATATGAACAAATACCCTACCATCTAACACTACACTCACAAAAAAATAACACCACCCTACTCCAATATTTAAATGTATTTAGTCCTACCTCGGGTCCACATCTTGAAAGGATGGGACACCACCACACCACTCCATGTAACTCTTCTGATGTCAAGTCTCTCACACCCAAATAACTCTCTGCAACTACATTTTCTGCGACTTACGTTCCATCCCTGCAGTACAGTTCACAACCATTGCTATGAATGCTAAAAATACAATCTTACTGAAACATATATTACTTGTTGGCCGATCCCTCTGTACTGGTACAGATCTACTGCACACCACTCCTCTCAGGATCCCTCCATCTTGACCCATCTTCCTCTACTTTCTTCACTGCCTCAGCATATGACAACTTCTGCACAAACCATGGAAACCTCAACCTGCCTCTCTCACACAGGATATTTCTGATCCCCAGCCCCAGGGGCACCCCTACAATGAACATATACCACTACTTTCCCCAATGCTACACATTCCTTTGTCTCATGCTCTTCGGCAAAACTTCTCACACCAAGGAACCTCCCTCCTACACACTGCTACCACATGCCCACACCTGTCACAAGGTAATGTATTTGGCACAAAAGCTCGTACATGATAACTTATATATCCTAACATCACTTTTTCGGGCAAAGAATCAACATCAAAATTCAAAAGAACAGACAATGACTCTTCTGTTTCACCACTCATGCCACACTGTCTGCGAGCATCACAACTATTCAGTTGGTCAACTTTTACATTTACTGCTACCCCAGTAATCACTCCTTTCAATGGCGTCCTTTTCTTGAGAGCAAAACGATTCACATTTCTTGCCCCCATTAGTTTAATGCGTTGTGCCTTCTCCCTCTGACCAGCAGAAGCACAAACAATAACCACAAGACCACTTCTGGTTACCCTCACCGATTCCACAGCACCCAACTCTGTTTTCACCCACCCTGAAACCAAAAATGGATCAGCCAAAAGGCAAGGGTCCACTTTTCCCAAAAACTACTGTCACGGACTCTTTATCCTGACCTTCGGTGCAAGTTTTGGCTCCGAGAACTTCACCACACCTACCACCTTTATTACTTCTCCCTCATTCTCTTCCATTTCTCCTTCTGTCTTCAGCTCACTCTGCTTATACTTTCTACCATTCTTCTCAAACTATCTCCCTTTTCCAGCCATTTTTAACCAACTTAAGCTCACCCTCTTCTTCAATCTCTCTTAAACCTCCTCTGCCTCTCTTTTTCCTTCCATTCCTCCTCCATATTCCAAATCAAATTTATTGGTCACATACACTTGTTTAGCAGATGTTATTGTGGGTGTAGCGAAATGCTTGTTTCTAGCTCCAACAGTGCAGTAATATCTAACAATTTCACAACAATACACACATCTAAGTAAATGAATATATGGACGAGCAATGTCAGAGTGGCATAGACTAAGATACAGTAGAGTAGAATACAGTATATACATATGAGATGAGTAATGCAAAATATGTGAACATTATTAAAGCGACTAGTGTTCCATTTATTAAAGTGGCCAGATATATGAAGTATATGTACATAGGCAGCAGCCTGTAATGTGCTAGTGATGGCTATAACAGTCAGATGGTCTTGCGATAGAAGCTGTTTTTCAGTCTCTCGGTCCCAGCTTTGATGCACCTGTACTCACCTTGCCTTCTGGATGATAGCGAGGTGAACAGGCAGTGGCTCGGGTGGTTGTTGTCCTTGATGGTCTTTTTGGCCTTCCTGTGACATCGGGTGCTGTAGGTGTCCTGGAGGGCAGGTAGTTTGCTTCTGGTGATGCGTCTGGAGAGCCCTGCAGTTGTGGGCGGTGCAGTTGCCGTACCAGGTGGTGATACAGCCTGACAGGATGCTCTTAATTTTGCATCTGTAAAAGTTTGATGGTTTTAGGTGCCAAGACAAATTTCTTCAGCCTCCTGTGTGGGTGGACCATTTCAGTTTGTCAGTGATGTGTACTCTGAGGAACTTGAAGCTTTCCACCTTCTCCACTGCGGTCCCTTCAATGTGGATAGGGTGTGCTCCCTCTGCTGTTTCCTGAAGTCCATGATCATCTCCTTTGTTTTGTTGATGTTGAGTGAGAGGTTATATTCCTGGCACCACACTCCTGGAGTACGTATACGTCTCCTTATGACAATACTGGACTTCTCCTGGCATGCATCTTGCCTTCTCAAGGGACGCCATTTAACCGGCTGTCACAAATTCTGTACAATCAGCACAAACCCCTCAGGATGTAGCGCTCAACAGCCCATCCCACTTTTAAAGCAGCTGCTTTGTCTTGATGTTCTTCTTTATCAAAAGCTACCGCAACACTTTTCCATTTCAAACAAGCCCGCTCTTCCAACCACCACACCATGTCTCACTGCAGGAGCAGCTCAAAAGCCAGTTTTTGCAGCTGAATTGTGTTATTGAAAACAAAAACTATTCTCGGAACAGTCTGCTACTCCACGTCGCTGATTGGTCAGTTCACAGTGCTGCTAAACCCTCGTTTCTGATCGGCCACTTTGCGAGGTGCACTTGGCTTTCAGTGTAGAATTTATAGCTACAGCAGTGGGGGTCAGTGCCGTTTAAGAAGAGTGAGGACCATTTTTTTTTTTCATGAGCATGGCCTTATTTCTATTACAGCATATCGGATGACTGTCATCCATATTACATCCACTCAGTGATAGGTTTAGGCTTCTACATGATACTCAAATTTCCCCTATACCCATCATGAGGTTGCTACAACCTAGCCCATGAATGACAGTTTCTAATGTAGGTGCACACAGGTTGAGAGCAGTGGTGATTTTACCATGTAAATCTTGGCGGGGCAAAAAAACAAATGTGGGATGCATGCCAGCAACGCCACTACACAACACTAAACAATACATTAATTGCACTATAACAGTGACAAACGGTGCCCACAAACTGTTAGGGCCTACATAGACCTGTCCCAACATCTTACCACCACTACACCTTGCTATCAGTTGAGCTTTCTCTGGCAGCGAAACATTTCATTCAGCCTCATTTACTGCCTTTTAAAAAAACATAGCTGATATGGCTGACTTGCTTAAACAAATGTGGTTTCTATTGACAATTGAGATGTACAAACTATGCCATAAGGGGACGACAAGCGGATAAGAGGCGATCTGTAATTTTGATTAAGACATTAATGTGCGAGTTAGGATGGACGTAGTCAACCTAACGATTTGTTTAGCACTTTTGAAACGTACAGCGGCAGAATTCAGAACCTGGGCCGTTCTTACCTGTACACCAAGTCAGAACCGTTGGTTAAATAAAGGGGGCATTTAAGCAGGCAATGAAGCTCTTACAATATTCAATGATTACATTTCTCTAAAACAGGCTATAGGTTACATTTGCACCACCAAGTCAGAATAGTAGATGAAATTAAGAGATAAATATACTACATTTTTCAGGTGAGGCACATGGGATACTAACATCTTACTACACAATAGACACTTAGTATTACTTTCTTAGCTACAGTATACATATCTCCCTGGCATATTCCATAATTTATGCAGCGGCATACAATACATTTTGGACTCGCCTTGTTGTGCTTTGCTCACTTGAACAGGAAGGTGGCGCGGCAGTCCTTCGTGGGCAAATGTTGTCATCAAAATCTGGCATTCTTTGGATTCATGGGAACTCGGAAAAAAACAAGGTTGAATCATGATGACGTCATTAATCTTCAGGTCATAGTTCTAGAAAGAGGCCGGATTTACAATTCCAAGGTTGACTGTTCGAAATGTATTTTCCCAGTCGGAGCTAATTTATTCCCGATTCCTGACTTGAACTCACTGAAGGCAAGTTTTCGCAGTTCCGAGTTAACAGTTGTTTTGAGCGCTGCACAAGTCATGCATCATTAACAGCATGGCCAATTTTTTATGTTCATCATTAACCCCTTAATCCCAGATTTGGGACCACACATCCACTCCACTGAATAGCAGGATAGTGATTGCTTTGCAATGATTGCAGAGTTAGCCACTGTCACTGATTCCTTCCAAACCACTCATTGTTTTGTGATTTCCAACTTGTTGTGTAATGGCCGATGAGAACCGATATGTTTTATCTATAATTTCTCTTCATTATTTCTCCTTCATAAGTAATGACTGGAATATAGCTATTAAAGTATGCAGCTTAACTGATGTTGTTTCTGTATCAACAGACAGTACACTTTTATTTATTAGATTTTCCATTGACATAGATACCGTTTTATTGGGACACATATATCCTGTTATTACAGAAGCCCCTCATTCATTCAAGACATTGACCATGTGACTATTCCAGTCTGAGTTTTATACTAAAATGGATTCTATCACAAAGCTGTTTTGTTAAAAAAAAAGACATTGCATACATTCTTCGGAAGAAGTGCCATTAGTTTACTCTGTTACACTCAAATAAACACAATCTGTGGTGCTAATGTTGGTGCTGCTACAGTATGTCAGTGAACGTTGATACAGGTTTAATCCATAGTTCAGTGCAGTGTTTTATTTATTATTCACAGCAGACACAAGTCCGTTTACTATTCATGAGCTGGACAGTTGCAGAAGACATCAGTTTCTTGCAGTCAGAACCACTGACGTCACTAAACTGCCCAAGGCCACCACCAGAGCACCAAGCAGGAACTTCCATGAAATTCCCTGAAACACCAAGTGACGCAATGTCAAAAAACACTCATGTTTTTTTCCTACTTGTGAACTGAATTCAACTGAAATATTTCACTCGGGGAAAGTTCTCAGTGGCTTACAGGTGGCTTCTTGTTAGGAGTCAGAAATGGGGCAATATTGTCTCCAAGGAGCTGGGCAGGTTTGGCTTGCCACTTCTGGGTGTTTTTGCCTCCTGATTGCCTTTTCACTAGCTTTGACAGCTCAACATGGATGGCCTGGGAAGGGAAAGAGACAGACTGTAGTCACTTACCTTGAACCTCAATGTGAAACAAAATTCACAGGTGTCAGGTGTGTACTCATAAAGGACAATCTTATACAATACAATGTAGTATTTTAGCAGTGAACTATGCTAGATGGATTGTCATTGAGAATGAGGTTGTAGTATAGGAGTTGACCAGTAGATGGTAGCATAGATCATATTAAATGCAACAATCTCAGGCTCAAGTCATAGTTGGACTTGATCAGTTACAATTAGATCCCCTAATGTTGACATTCTTGACACTCACATTTTGTTTATCTTTCTAGCATAAAATGTAATTGTCAACCAATATTATACAACAAATATATGGCAGTTTCTTGTTAAGCCCTCACCAAAGTTGTCTTTTTAAATACATATTTTTATTATTTAATTTTCCTTGTTTCAGGTCAACATCACAAACAAATTGTATATATGTAGATATAAGGTAACATAAAATAGTGACAGTAAACAAAAACACACACACAAAAAAAAAAGATTTAAACATTCACTTTCAGTTCTCTGCTCTCTTACAATCTTCCATTACCCTTAACAATCTTTCTTTTCATTCAACCTGGAGTCCGCTTTCATTACATGCCTTTATTCATTTGCCTGTTGTGTGTGGCTGTAGTATATCAAAGAGTTCAGTTGTATCAACAGGAGACCCGTAGACTCACAGCCTTTTTTATATTAACACTTCTCAGGGTATCTGCGAGATTAGGGCGAAGAGATAGTTAAAAGGGTCATATAATATATAGGGTCTCCTTCCTTGTTCCTAAATAAAGCACACATTTTCTCCTGTGGCAGCACTTTAAAGATCTCACAGTACCACTAATTTATTGTGGGTGGCTGGTCTTTTATCCAGTTAAGGAGAATGCATTTGTGGGCCATAAAGAGTTAAGGAGATTGAGCTGTGCTAAGGTAAGTGAGGACCTGTTTCCGACGACACCCAGTACAAATAGCCATGAGTCCATTCTTATAGGACATCTGAACATGCCATCCAGCTCCATTTCTACATTTTCCCAGAAATCTTCCCATGTGGACATGCGTGTCATTTTCCTGCCTACACTTACAGCAGGTATCAGAGAATTCTGCATTCATTTTTATTACATATAATGGGAGTCCTATGAACCCTTTGCATATTCGCATATTGCATCTCTTGCACCTTGTTGCAGGTGAACAGTCGGCTTGCCTTGAGCATAGCCTTTGTACAGTTTTGGATTTCTGAGCCTTTTCCCAGCTCTGTTTCTCATACCTTAGTCAGGGTACTTGAGCTACTTGCAACATTTGTGTGAATAGCAGCATAAAAGTAGGACATAAAGTGATTAGGTCTTTCAGCTTTCTACAAGAGATTGTCAACTGGGGTTCATATTGGGTTCTGGGGGGAACACCATCTTAGATTCAATAAAATGTCTTACTTGCAGATAGCCAAAGAATCGTCTGTGTGGTACAGAAAATGTTTGTTGGATTTCCTGGAACGATAGCAATGGCTCAAAGTTGTCTTGTGTTTTGTAGTGTACTTAGTTTCACATTTCTTTTTATTTAGTAGGGTCTCGGTAGCCTAATCGTCATTGTTCATTCTAGTGATACTGAAATTACAGTAATGGTTCGATTTATTTTTTTTTATAGGACTGAAATTAATAATGAGATTTGATGACAAAGCTCTGGTCAAACAAAAGATTGATGTTCTTTCTTATCAAGATGATTGCTTGATAATAATGGGACATTTCTGGTAGGCAGTGTCGATAGTACAAAAAGGCTTTTATATGTCATTTGGATTCCGAATGTTTCTGCTTTTCAATTCCTTACCTACTCAGCTAAATGAGGTCTCTGGGGGTAAAGATTGTTTTATCCACCATCAAGGCAAGGGTGTAATTACCAAGGCAGCAGATATTTTAGTTTTGTCTAGACAACAGTGTCTCGCCACCACCAGTGCACACTTCAGGTCAAGCCAAATAGGGCGATGGCCACAGAAAAGCACATTCAGAGCATGGTTTAAAAACAAAAAACAAACACACAACACTCAGAATTATACCGACAAGGGCAAACATTTCTATAGACAAAAAAGTAACACAGAGTTTTGTGTGTGTGTGTGTGGGGGGGGGGGGGGGGGGGGGGGGGGGCATAATGATATTATTAACTAACTGTAGGCCCTCATTGCAACTTTAATCCTAATGGAGGACTTAAAGGTGTTAAATTAATGAAAATGTTGATTTTCTTTATTAGTGTGACATCAGTGTTTCCGGACAGCTCTAATCTTTGTGGCTGAGTGGAGAATTTTGCAGACAGCAATAGGAGCAAGACAGAACAGGTCTTCACTGTGGCTATAGAACTAACATTACACAATGATCTTTGCAAAGTGTCTGGGATCTAGTACCTTTTGTTGACTTTTCTTTGCTAAACGATATTGTGCCCATGCGCAAAATCTGAGGTGAGTTTTCAGTCTGCAGTTTTTTCTGGTCATGGAAAAACATTTCATTCCACATGTTCTAGTCTAAACCAATACAGAGGCAAAATCTACCATAATTGTTTTTGAAGCACACACCCATTATACGTTTTGGGGGAATTTTCCATGACTGGGTCTTCATATTCTCAGATTCTTAGCTCTTGTCAAGTAAACGTGCTGTGTGACAAAGTAGAGTGACAACTGGGAATGTAGTTTCCAATTCAAGTTCACTACTTTAAGTTCTGTAAAATACAACACAAACCGATGCCCAACAGCTTCTTTTTTGCATTACTTTGACTTTGGCAGTATTGGGCTATAGTACATACTATAGCCCAATAACGCTGTTAACTAAGGGTGAACTGTGAGTCACACACTACTCCAGACATGATTTAAGAACTTGTTGAGTATTGTACTGTATCATTTTATTTCCATCACATCTCTTGCCTAGTGTCAGCTGAGACAATGTCTTTTTGATTGGGAAATCATTTCAGGGACCTGTAGTGGACATGGATCCTTGATCTGTTTGTGGGGGGGTTGGATTTCACTAGCAGGCTAGGGAGAGGTGGAGGTGGTGAGAACTTAGAGATGTGCTCATTTAGATAGTCTGTCTATCTCACCTTGGTGGATGGCTCCAGTTTCAGAGCCTTCTTCAGTATCTCCATGGCCTCTCCGTATTCGCTCTTGTCTGACAGAAGCTGCAAACAGATTGCAAAATCTCTGAACAGCTAAATCAACATCATCCTTCAGTAGTATACTGTACATGTTTCAGTTGTACATGTTGATTTGCAGTAAATCTTTACACTCATCTAGAATATCTGAATAGGGTTATGTAACAGAATTATTAATGCACCCAGGCACTGTAGACTAATGACAGTGGATTGAAGGTGAGGTAATGTGATGTTAGTGTGTCCCTCACCTTTCCTGTTCTGAAGAGGGCTTTGACATTTTGTGGGTCCAGGGACAAAACATCCCGGCTGGTGTGTAGTGCGTCGTCGTACTGCTCCAGTTTCAGCTGAGCCGCTGCCAGGTTGTTGAGACACTTCACCCGGTAGTCCTGCACCTCCTCCCCCTCCTCCAGCACAGCATTTCCACCATCTAGGGGAAACAGGCCACACAGCCTCTCACACCTGGGCTATTGTTATGTATATGTATTGGGAGCCCCAGTCTTTCTAGGTTTCAGGGAGAATGATATACTTACAAAGGAACTGAACGGAGGAGAGACTGGGTATTTGATGTACTAAGGACATCTGTATGTTTGCCACAGTTATAAAAATCCACTGTTAAAGGCCTAGTGCAGTCAAAAACGTGATGGTCCTGTATTTTATATACACTGAGTATACCAAACATTAGGAACACCTTAGTATTAGAAAAATAAGAGTGAAGAAAAAATATTGACCAGATAAACTAAAGTAAAAAATAAACAGCTACAATAAAATAACAATAACAAGGCTACAGTTTTAGTCAGAAGTTTTACATACACTTAGGTTGGAGTCATTAAAACTCATTTTTCAACCACTCCACATATTTCTTGTTAACAAACTATAGTTTGGCAAGTTGGTTAGGACATTTACTTTGTGCCTGATACTAGTCATTTTTCCAACAATTGTTTACAGACAGATTATTTCAAAAATAATTCACTGTATCACAATGCCAGTGGGTCAGAAGTTAACACACTAAGTTGACTGTGCCTTTAAACAGCTTGGAAAATTCCAGCTTCTGATAGGCTAATTTACTTCATTTGAGTCAATTGGAGGTGTACCTGTGGATGTATTTAAAGGCCTACCTTCAAACTCAGTGCCTCTTTGCTTGACATCATGAGAAAATCAAAAGAAATCAACCAAGACCTCAGAAAAAACAATGTAGACCTCCACAAGTCTGGTTCATCCTTGGGAGCAATTTCCAAATGCCCGAAGGTACCGCGTTCATCTGTACAAACAATAGTACGCAAGTATAAACACCATGGGACCACGCAGCCGTCATACCGCTCAGGAAGGAGACACGTTCTGTCTCCTAGAGATGAACGTACTTTGGTGCGAAAAGTGCAAATCAATCCCAGAACAACAGCAAAGGATCCTGTGAAGATGCTGGAGGAAACGGGTACAAAGGTATCTATATCTTCATAGTAAAACGAGTCTTATGTCGACACAACCTGAAAGTCCGCTCAGCAAGGAAGAAAACACTGCTCAAAAACCGCCATAAAAACGCCACACTACGGTTTGCAACTGCACATGGGGACAAAGATTGTACTTTTTGGAGAAATGTCCTCTTGTCTGATGAAACAAAAATAGAAATGTTTGGCCATAATGACCATCGTTATGTTTGGAGGGAAAAGGGGACACTTGCAAGTCGTAGAAAACCATCCCAACCGTGAAGCACGGGGGTGGCAGCATTATGCAATGTGGGGGTGCTTTGCTGCAGGAGGGTCTGGTGCATTTCACAAAATAGATGGCATCATGAGGAAAGAAAATTATGTGGATATATTGAAGCAACATCTCAAGACATCAGTCAGGAAGTTAAAGCTTGGTCGCAAATGGGTCTTCCAAATGGACAATGACCCCAAGCATACTTCCAAAGTTGTGCCAAAATGGCTTAAGGACAACAAAGTAAATGAGTGGCCATCACAAGACCGGACCTCAATTCTATAGGAAATTTGTGGGCAGAACTGAAAACGTGTGTGTGCAAGCAAGAAGGCCTACAAACCTGACTCAGTTACACCAGCTTTGTCATGAGATATGGGCAAACATTCCCCCAACTTCTTGTGGGAAGCTTGTGGAAGGCTACACGAAACATTTGACCCAAGTTAAGCAATTTTAAAGGCAATGCTACCAAATACTAATTGAGAGTATGTAAACTTCTGAACCACTGGGAATGTGATGAAAGAAATGAAAGCTGAAATAAATCATTCTCTCCACTATTATTCTGACATTTCACATTCTTAAAATAAAGTGGTGATCCTAAGACAGGGAATTTTTACTAGTATTACATTTCAGGAATTGTGAAAAACTGAGTTTTTAAATGTATTTGGCTAAGGTATATGTAAACTTTAGACTTCAACTGTATATACAGGGGGTAATTGATGTAATATGTCCATGTAGGTAGGGGTATGCATAGATAATAAACAGCGAGTAGCAGCAGTGTAAAAAAAAAAAGGGGGGGGGGGGGTAATGCAAATAGCCATTTGATTAGCTGTTCAGCAGTCTTATGGCTTGGGTGTAGAGGCTGTTCAGAAGCCTTTTAGACCTAGATTTGGTGCTCCAGTACCGCCTGCCAGAGAACAGTCTATGACTTGGGTGGCTGGAGTCTTAGGCAATTTTCAGGGCCTTCCTCTGACACCGCCTGGTATAGAGGTCCTGGATGGCAGGAAGCTTGGCCCAGTGATGTACTGGGCTGTAAGCACTAGCCTCTGTAGCGCCTTGCGGTCAGAGGCCGTGCAACCAGGATGCTCTCAATGGTGCAGCTGTAGAATATTTTGAGGATCTGAGGACCCATGCTAAATCTTTTCAGTTTCCTGGGGGAGAATAGGCGTTGTCGTGCACTCTTCACAACTGTCTTGGTGTTTTTGCACCATTATAGTTTGGTGATGTGGACACCAAGGAACATGAAGCGGGCAGATGTGTTGTTGTCTACCCTTTTCACCTGGGGCAGCCCGTCAGGAAGTCCAGGATCCAGTTGCAGAGGGAGAGTGTTTAGTCCCAGGGTCCTTAACTTAGTGCTGAGCTTTAAAGTCTCTATGGTGTTGAACGCTGAGCTGTAGTCAATGAACAACATTCTCACGTAGGTGTTCCTTTTGTCCAGGTGGGAAAGGGCAGTGTTTGAGTGCAATAGAGATTGCGTCATCTGTGGATCTGTTGGTGCGGTATGCAAATTGCTGGCCCATGTTGACTCCAATACCTCCCACAGTTGTGTCAAATTGGCTGGATGTCGTTTGGGTGGTATACCATTCTTGATAGACACAGGAAACTGTTGAGTGTGAAAAACCCAGCAGCGTTGCAGTTCTTGACACAAACCGGTGCACTTGACACCTACTACCATAATCCTTCTTTAACCTGTCTCCTCCCCTTCATCTACATTGATTTGAAGTGGATTTAACAAGTGACATCAATAAGGGATCATAGCTTTCACCTGGATTCACCTGGTCAGTCAATGTCATGTTCTTAAACCTTGTGTGGTGTTCATGTTTTTGTTATTCACCCAATGTTCGCGGGTCTGATGGACCCAAGAAATTATAAGGGTTTTTAAAACAATACAGCCATAACAATTGATGTAAAAATACTTAAAACTTAGATGTTGATATATCAATTACAAGCAATATAGACAGCATACATGGTTAATATTTCACATTTACCTCTGCTAGATCACATTTATCAATAAAAGCGCTATTCGTTTGTTTTCATAAAATGTGATTTTTGAAAACAAAATTAAATTATAATCAAGACATGGGTGGAATAAATCATGTTTATCTTGAACAAATATAAATGAAACAAGGTTTTCATCACTATTGATGTTTATTGCTTTGAAGTGAACAAATTGGAAGGACAAATTTAAATACAGTATTTTATGGAAATGATTAATAAACATTTTAAGGCCGGTCTACACACCACATGAGGGACAGAGGTTTACTGTGTGTGTGTTCCAAATGTATTTCTTGCACTTGATGCTGTGTACTGTGTCTTCCTGTCCTTCTTGGGTCCACACACATCGCAGCGCTTCTTCTTGTTGCTACCAGCTGCAATCTAGAATGATGAAAACACTTAGTTCAGGAATTTTACTAACATCTCACTCACTCACATATAGTTATAGCAGGCCAAGGTAGGAGAGTCGGACACACACAGGGAAGAACATCACTCACACTTCCGGTATTGGAGTTGTTGGTTCTGTGGGTCGGGCGGATGGGACACCAGCATCCTCCTCACGATGGCTGCGGAAGCTGGGATCCTTGGGATATGTTGCCTCCTCTGGATTTGAGGTCTTACCAATGCCTTGCCAAGCTCCTCGAGAAAGAGCTGTCTCCTCTGGATTTGAGGTCTTACCAATGCCTTTCCCAGCTCCTTGAGAAAGAGCTGTCTCCTCTGGATTTGAGGTCTTACCAATGCCTTGCCCAGCTCCTCTAGAAAGAGATGTTTCCTCTGGATTTGAGGTCTTACCAATGCTTTGGCCAGCTCCTCGAGAAAGAGCTGTCTCCTCTGGAGCTTCCCTCTGGTCCAATCTGGGTTCAACACCATCTAGATGACAAATGTGTTGTACGCTGAGATGTCCAAGATGTTGGAGAATATCACAAGTGGCCAGCGTAGGGTTCTTCTTTTGCATCTGTAGCCAGTCACCAGCTTGTCTAAATTGTCCACCCCTCTTGTGGCATTGTAATTTTTATGTTCCTGGCCACAGATTCTCCCATCCCTATGCAGCATACTCATGAGTACCACATTTTCCCCTTTCTTTGGCACATAGGACACTAAGTATGTGTGTAGGCAGTGAACACAAACTCTGAGGAATTCATAGACCTGTTCCATGTATTCAACAGCTGAGTTGGGAGCTATAGCTTGTTTTTTAGTACTGTTCTTACCATAGTCAGCTTCCTCTTGAGGAGCTCCTGTCCCAGTTTGTGCAAAGTAAAAAAGTTATTGCATGAGATGTTGTGGACACAGTGTCACATCCAGGACAACCTGCATCCCTTGGTTCTTTTCAGGGTCTCCTCCATCTGGCTTCCCCGTATACGCTTGCAAGGTCCACCTTTATGATAAAGCAGCATCACAGGCAGCCCAGATCTTGATTACATATTTTAGATGGTATGTACTGCCTGAAGGGGCAGCGGCCTCTAAATGACATAAGCTGCTCATCAATAATAATGTTGGGCCAGGGTTGTAAAACTGACCTGACTGCAGCTAGCTTGTCTCTCTGTGGATAATCCTGGAAATTATGTGGAAGTTTTGTTGCACGGAAAAGTTCTCTGCCAGTTCCTGCATCCCACAGGGATTCTGTGGATTCCCCATTGGATCTGAAAACACCAGCAAGGATAAGAACCCCAAAGTATGGATGTAAATGAGTTTGGTCCATCTCCTTCCATCTCTCTCCAAAAACATGCCTTCCCTCCAAATTAGTGCAGTCTGGACGCCATCTGCGTCGGCCCTGATTTTCTGGATGGTTTCTGGGTTGAACAGTTCAAAAGAAGACTTTATGTCCTGCACATCTGTAACCGCCATCCGCGTCGGCCCTGGTTGCATCCTTGTCATATTGGTAGCCATGCGGGGTGGCTCATTCCTTGGGCAATTTCACCATTCAATTTTCACCGTTCGACCTCAGCCAGCCACCTTTCAATTTCACAATTTTTTAAATTTTTTAAATCTCCCCAATTTCGTTGTATCCAATAGTTTTTTAGTAGCTGTCTCATCGCTACAACTCCCGTACGGGCTCGGGAGAGACGAAGGTTGAAAGCACTGCTTATTAACACAGCACGCATCCAACCCGGAAGCCAGCCGCACCAATGTGTTGGAGGAAACACCGTGCACCGGGCAACCTTGGTTAACACCAGGTAACCTTGGTTAGCGCGCACTGCGCCCGGCACACCACAGGAGTCGCTGGTGCGCGATGAGACAAGGACATCCCTACCGGCCAAGCCCTCCCTAACCCGGACGACGCTAGGCCAATTGTGCGTCGTCCCACGGACCTCCCGGTCGCGGCCGGTTACGACAGAGCCTGGGCGCGAACCCGGAGTCTCCTCCTGCAGGCTGCTGTTGAGCTAGTTGCTGACGGGCTGGTCCTGAGGCTGGCTGATGTTCAATATCATCCTCTTCTTCCAACTCACTGTCAGACTCCGAATTGACAGAGACATGATCCACATATTCTGAAAATTCTTCATCTTCCAAAGTGGAAGACACTCCTTCCACACTAGCTTCCCTCTCTGCAAAAATTATTTCTAAGGCCCTCTGAGCAGTGATTATTTCTGTCTTACTGATTGATTGTGGTAAGGAACCACACATGCAAAGCTATTTATTTGTTGGGTCCCTCCCCCAATTTGCACCTGGCTGGAGTAGAGTGTAGAAAAATACAGCGTTTCAAAATAATGTATTGAAATAATGTATTGTAATAACATTGTGCAGGTTCTTGCAAGACATTGTGTAGTTTCACACACTACAAAGGGTAAAGAGTGCGAGAAAAGTGGGAGACAGGCAGACAGGCAGGGAGACAGACCGGTTCTTGGTGCTACATTGAAACAGCAGGGAGACAGACCGGTTATTGGTGCTATGTTGAATCAGTAGGCCCAGGGAGGAAGAAGACAGAAGGTACACAGCAAACCTTGTTGTTTAATTTGTACTTGTTTTCAGCCAAAATTTCAGTCTCTCGATGTGCAAAACTGATAGAGACATACCCCAAGCGACTTACAGCTGTAATCGCAGCAAAAGGTGGCGCTACAAAGTATTAACTTAAGGGGGCTGAATAATTTTGCACGCCCAATTTTTCAGTTTTTGATTTGTTAAAAAAGTTTGAAATATCCAATAAATGTCGTTCCACTTCATGATTGTGTCCCACTTGTTGTTGATTCTTCACAAAAAAATACCGTTTTATATCTTTATGCTTGAAGCCTGAAATGTGGCAAAAGGTCGCAAAGTTCAAGGGGGCCGAATACTTTCGCAAGGCACTGTATGTAATATACATCTGTAGGGTGGTGCACAAATGTGTTTTCATTGAGGCCAATGACTCTCAGGTTGAATAAATTATTCATTGTATAATTTTTCTTTCAGTAAACATTTGAAAATGGGTCCCACAGACCCGAACACCACACAAGGGTTAGTGTTTTGTGTACTCAGTGTATATGCCTACACTATGAGTTTGGAATAATACTGTGAAAATGACGACAATGCTCTTTTAGTTTATGAGAGAGTGGGGTAAGTTGAACAACCCATTATTTCTAGGAAATTAAATTAATAATACAAACATAATAATAATTGGACCTAATATTTAGGAAGAGGTTATCCTTTCTTGGAGTCTGAGAAACCTTGGTGGTAAGCAAATAACAAGTGGTAAGCAAATAACATTTTGACCAAGTCAAATTCAGTTGTTGTGTTATGAGATTTAAGAGATTTGTGTTTCATGATGCTTGTATCTAAACCAAAGTAGATATTTTTAAGATTGTTCTGTAAATAATTTGGGTTCTCTAAACCTAGCATGAAAGTGCATCCTTGTAGCTGTGTGGGCTAATATAATCAAAAAATTTGTCTTGGGATAAGTTGAGCCAATGGCCATGGGGTACAGTGGCTTGCGAAAGTATTCACCCCCCTTGGCATTTTTCCTATTTTGTTGCCTTACAACCTTGAATTAAAATTGATTTTTGGGGAGTTCATATTATTTGATTTACACAACATGCCTACCACTTTGAAGATGCAAAATATTTTTTTATTGTGAAACAAACAGAAAACTTGAGTGTGCATAACTATTCATCCCCCCCAAAATCAATACTTTGTAGATCCACCTTTTGCAGCAATTACAGCTTCAAGTCTCTTGGGGTATGTCTCTATAAGCTTGGCATATCTAGCCACTGTGATTTTTGCCCATTCTTCAAGGCAAAACTGCTCCAGCTCCTTCAAGTTGGATGGGTTCCGCAGGTGTACAACAATCTTTAAGTCATACCACAGATTCTCAATTGGATTGAGGTCTGGGCTTTGACTAAGCCATTCCAAGATATTTAAATTAATCCCCTTAAACCATTAGAGTGATGCTTTAGCAGTATGTTTAGGGTCATTGTTCTGCTGGAATCTCTGGAAGGTTCTTGAGGTTTCCCCTCAAGAATTTCCCTGTATTTAGTGCCATCCATCATTCCTCCAATTCTGACCAGTTTCCCAGTCCCTGCTGATGGAAAAACATCCCCACAGCATGATGCTGCCACCACCATGCTTCACGGTGGGGATGGTATTCTCTGGGTGATGAGAGGTGTTGGGATGCACCAGAAATAGTTTTTTCCTTGATGGCCAAAAAGCTCAATTTTCGTCTCATCTGGCCAGAGTACCTTCATCCATATGTTTGGGGAGTCTCCCACATGTTTTTTGGCGAACACCAAATGTGTTTGCTTATTTTTTTTTCTTTAAAGCAATTTTCTGGACACTCTTCCATAAAGCTCAGCTTAAAGTGGTCCCATGGACAGATACTCCAGTCGCCGCTGTGGAGCTTTGCAGCTCCTTCAGGGTTATCTTTGGTCTCTTTGTTGCCTCTCTGATTAATTCCCTCCTTGCCTGGTCTGTGTTTTTTGGTGGGCAGCCCTCTCTTGGCAGGTTTGATGTGGTGCCATATTCTTTCCATTTTTGAATAATGGATTTAATGGTGTTCTGTGGGATGTTCAAAAGTTTGACCCTGACCTGTTTGGAGAGATCCTTGGTCTTCATGGTGCAGCTTGCTTGGTGGCGGCCCTTGCTTAGCGGTGTTGCAGACTCTGGGGCCTTTCAGAACAGGTGTATATATACTGTCATGTGACACTTATATTGCACACAGCTGTATTTTATTTAACTAATGATGTGACTTCTGAAGGTAATGGGTTGCACCAGATCTTGTTTAGGGGCTTCATAGCGAAGGGGGTGAGGACATTTGCACGCAACAGTTTTCAGTTTTTTTATATGTTACAATTTTTTAAAACAAGTTATTTCTTCCATTTCACTTTACCAATTTAAACTATTTTGTGTATGTTCATTACATTAAATCCCCCCCAAAATCCATTTAAATTACAGGTTGTAATGCAACAAAATAGGAAAAACGCCAAGGGGGATGAATACTTTTGCAAAGCACTGTAAGTTAATTTAGTATTTAAAAAAAAAAGTTTGATTTAAACTTTATTTAACTAGGCAAGTCAGTTAAGAACGAATTCTTATTTACAATGATGGCCTACACCGGCCAAACCAAGATAATGCTGGGCTAATTATGCGCCACCCAGTGGAATTCCCAATCACAGCCGGTTGTGATACAGTCTGGATTCAAACCATGGTGTCTGTAGTGACGCCTCTAGCACTGAGATGCAGTTCCTTAGACCGCTGCGCCACTCGGGAGCCAATGGATGAGCCAATGGATGAGCCAATGGATGAGCCAATGGATGAGCCAATGGATGAGCCAATGGCAAGTTGAGGAAATGGAAGTGTTTTCTTCCCAGGTGTAATGCAAGGCAACACCAGGTCCTGGCCTATGTTAAGTGTAAACAAAAAAGTACGAAGTATTTGTTAGGGGCTAAGTCTTTGTTAAAGTCCCTTAGAATGATAAAATGGAGTAAGTTATGCCAAGAGATCACTTTCTTTGGACAAGCTAGGTTTTAAAATGCATGTTTACATGAATTCTGATTATTTCCAGGGATATACAACATCCTGAAATATAGGTACATATCTTTGTTAGAAATAATACTATAGTTGCCTTGACGGATTGCTCACCTCACCCCACTCTCCCTAAGAGCTGTTTGAAAAGACTGCTTGAAATTTCAGCCTGTTATGGTGGGATGTAGTTTTGGCTTGCCTGGTAAATTAGTTTATAGACCAATAAGAGTTTCAAACCTCTCTGACAATAACAGCTAGTTTTCAATGTTCCCCTCCCCACTGAGACAGACAGTTCTAGCACAATTCTTGCTAGAGAAATTGTTATTTGCAAATAAGCTATTTTTGTTTCTTTTTGACAATTTTAACATATTTTCAGTCTCCGAACAGTGGTGAATGGAAAGATATATCTGTTACACAAACACCATAAACTGTAATGAGTTTTGGCGATTGTCATTACGCCAGAATTCATGTGTCCACTGCTGTCTGCATCTTGGTGTTGGCCACTTATCTCTGCCTTGGAAAAATGTCTTCTTGTCAAACCATATCGCATTTTGGAGCATAGGCTATACCACCCGTTTTCAAATCCATACGCTCATTTTTTATGCCTTTGACATTTGATTATTATTTGTTACTTTTTATTTAACATTTATTTAACTAGGCAAGTCAATAAAGAACTAATTCTTATGTACAATGACGGCCTACCATTAGTTTAAGATATTTGAGGGATTGTTGTTAGCAGAGCTATGTTAGGATCTAGATTAGGGGGGTGGAGCAGCTATTCAAGGATTTACAGGATATTCTAGAGACAGACAAGGTTGATTCATCTCGCTTAGATTCCAGGAGTTTGGTTATGCCACTGTGTATTCAAGTGTGAATGGTGACTAGAGACATTTTGATGCAAGTTTTATTTCTATGTTGTATTTATTTATCTGACAGAAACCATCCCAGCATCTGATCCTTTGCTTAACAAAAACACAATGCCTTATGCCAATACATCGTAGTGCAATGACTATCTGTGGTAATCCCAAGAGAAACGTGTATATATCTGTTGGGATATGCAGTGATAATTCTAATGCAGATATTCAATGATGGAGTTATATGCCGTCTATTGAATTTCTGAATATTCTTTAGCGTTATCTCACCCGCTCATCCGGCAAATTCACAGTCTTGTTGCATCGAATATATTCATTGCTTATTATAGTGCTGAGGAAAATGTAACCATTGGCCCATCATCATTGATACATTTAGAGGCAGCCCATGCTCTTCTCCTCACTGAGTCATTTCTGTCAAATGTCTCTCTTGGGTCCACCCTGCCTTTCCAGCAATTAAAATGATTAAGGACCTTGAATTAACATGAAAGTTTATTAGGTTTGATTACCATAAGAATTAACAATAACATTTCTCCTGACAGTCATCTCTGGTGGATGTGCCTCCGCATTACGATAGTATGATTAGACCTCATGGTTTAATGCTAGTCCATCATGCAATTGGGTATTGGAAATGTGGAAGCTGTATTTTTCTGAAGTGTGCTAGTTATAAAAAATCTGTTTACTGCCGTGCGCATGTAGCAGGATGCACGTGATGAAGGTAGGGATCACCTTTAGTGCGTGTAGTAAGGACATCCAGAGCCATCCAGTAGGCCCTGGTAGCCATGCTGTACTCCTCCCTCTGGAAATGGAAGTTCCCCCGCTCTCGTTTCTGGTTGCCGATGCGTATACGGTCAGACATGGGGAGAATCAGGGGGTCGGGCTTCTCTCTGATGTTCAGGAGTTGTAGCTGGTAGAGTAAGGGGGCCCAGGCTGGAATATCAGGCTCCCTGACAAAAAAAACAAATACACACACATAAACAAACCTTCAATCACACTCAGACTGGAGCAATGTGGAGAGCCTTAGACAATGGGCATTGTCTAAATATCTTTGATTGTCACACATCCTTGTGTGTAAATTTGCTGGGTCAGTGCATGTCATAGCTCGTATGTTGACTTGCAAACATCACAAAAACATTTGTTCTGAAGTCATTCTCCACGTGCCTTCATTTGCTAATATCACAACTAAATTCTACGTTGTTTTGGTTACATCTTAATTGATTGGACTGCGTATTGATCGGTGACTTCACCTGCAATATATATTAGTAGACACCCAATTTCTGCTATCTGGTCAATAGGGAACTGGTACTGTTAAAATGTGATATATTCCTGTCTTGTTGAAAAGTTAATGGTCATGCCACATCCTTAAACAACTAAGGTGTTTGGCTAATAAAGGATACTTGAAAAAGAAGAGAGAGGTGCGCACACTGAATATGCTCCAGTTTGTCACCTTTAATGGACAACGTTTTGATCCTTCATGGATCTTCATCAGGTCATATTGGATCGAAGTGTTGTCCAGTAAAGGTGGTCAATTTGGGAGCATATTCAGTGTGCGGGCTCTCTTCTTTTTCATATTCCTGTCCATTCACACTCGTTTTGACAGCTGTTGTCTCCCAGGGCAGTGTTGCTACAGTGAATTAAAGACTAATATGTAAGTCAGCATGAGTACTTGGGTTTGTGAACTTGTGAGGGTATTCCAATCCCTCAAAACAGGCAAGAAATGTAATCTGGTACACCTGTGAGTTATACCTGTGAGTTACTGATTGCTTCAGCTTACTCAAGATCCACTCAGAAGGAACGTTAATTTGGTTCTCCAGCTGATCATATGGTCCCTTTGACCCCATAGCACACAATAGAGTATAATCATTAACTGGGTAACGGCTCTGATTCTGATGTGTGCACACATGTATGACATGGGCTCTCTTAATTTGGTGATGTTTAGCAGAGGGAGCAGTAGGTTGAACTTAGTGGAACTTATTTTGGTGGAAAGCTCCACAATTCCCTTACCATATGTGAACATCTAGAAGGTACAGTGCACAGCCCTTGCTTAATTATAGTACAAGTGGTAAACCCCCTCTCATTATTGTCCAGCATTCAATCTAAATACATAATTATCAGGTGCCATTCTGATTCATTAGCTTCCTAAGTATGTCAAGGTCATACTGTATGCCAAAATAAATTAATAAAACTCACTTCACTTTAAAAAAAAACTGAAATTAAAAAAGTAGGGGATCATATTCGAAAATGCAGTTCTAAAAAGTATTGGTCTGAAACTAAGCCTGATACTGATAAGTCCAGTTGTCATTGTTGCAAGGGGATAGCACTGTGGTGTGTCAGATCATGAATTATTCAAACAGGTTGTGTCAATTACACAATGTATGTCTGTCTAACAGAATTAGTATAGCTCCAGTCACTGTGTGGCTGTATCAGGAGGTGGAATCGGGTTACCTTTTCACCTCTCCACCCAAGGGACAACATCCTGTGTTATGTGATGCAGGAGCATGTAGCAGATGAGCTACAGTATGGCCTTGGAAACATGAGATGGATCCCTTTGCTTTGGACTGGAGGAAGTAGGGGCTTTGGATGAGTAGACAAAAAAAGAACTAGCTGTCATGTTCTGACCTTAGTTCCTTTATTATATCTTTGTTAGTTTGGTCAGGGCGTGAGTTGGGGTGGGTAGTCTATGTTCTTTTGTCTATGTTGTATTTCTGTGTTTGGCCTGGTATGGTTCTCAATCAGAGGCAGCTGTTGATCATTGTCTCTGATTGAGAACCATACTTAGGCAGCCTGTTTTCCCTATTTTGGTTGTGGGTGATTGTTTTGTGCGTATTCCTTACAGAACTGTTTCGTTTTCGTTCTCGCTCTTTATTATTTTTGTCATTACAGTGTTCAGTTTATTTTGTTTATTAAGATGAACACTTAACACGCTGCACCTTGGTCCTCTTCTCCTTCACCAGACGAAAACCATTACACTAGCTTTGTGTAGATTTCAGACTCCATCATTAGTGATGCTGACCCTTTTCAATGTGACTACCACGTAGATGGTCGAGGCTCCTCAGAGGAGGAAGTGGAGGACCATCCTCCTCATTGAATTTCATAAAAATAAAAATAGTAAAACATTAATAGATAAAACTATACTAAATATAATCACGTCACCAAATAATTGATTAAAACACACTATTTTGCAAAGAAGGTCTACTGTAGCCTCAACAGCACTCTGTAGGGTAGCACCATGGTGTTCCCATCCTCCTCTGGGTACATTGGCTCATGTTTCTCAACCCCTTCCATAAACTTACACAGTAATTATGACAACTTCCGGAGGACGTCATCCAACCTATCAGAGCTTTTGCAGCATGAACTGACATGTTGCCACCCAATAAAAGGATCAGAGAATGAATCTAGTACTGAATGCATAAACTACAGCTAGCTAGCACTGCAGTGCATCAAATGTGGTGAGTAGCTGACCATAAGAGAGAAAAAGATCAAATTTCTTTCTTTCAAAATGAAGAAGCAAGAGAGAAATAGAGAGAGAGAGAGTGCCATTTTTTTCACTTACTTAGCTAGCAAATGCAGCTAGCTAGTTTAGCCTACTGAAACACCCTGCTCAAACAGAGGGATGCTATGCTAGCTAGCTGGCTATGATTTTCCAACACAACACTGGAACTCTTCCAAGTCAAGGTAAGCTTTTTCATTGGACTAATTTATTGCCACCGGGGCCCACCAGTGTAACTGCTTACTGACTGCACACTGTAACCTTACTGCTTGATTGTAATGGGTTTACTAACTCATTAGTTCTATAAGTTATGCTAACTATGACGTTACTTTCGCTAATATGATGAGAACAATGTAGGTTGTGTCTAGCGGTTTGGTTTGGAAAGGTTTTTTCGCCTGGTCATATACAGCTGATGTGTTGTGTATTGAAGTCCACAAGCGAAGGGAAGAGGTGAGAGGAGGAGAGTGCATAGGCACAAGACAGAATACAACGTGGCTGCTAGGAAAGTGAACTGTGTTCACGTGTGATCAGGGGTGTATTCATTCCACCTATTCAGTTTTTTTTTATCATTCTTAAACGGAAGCAAAGGGAACAAAAACGTGGATAAATATACCTGAATTTGATTACACCCAATATCAGCTAGATGCAGGTAACAGTCCGAGGCGGTATTGAATGTCACTGTCTGTCACCTCAAAGTTGTCTCTCGACCTGTGTCCACCTACTGTACATTTTAAATGTTCATTCATATGCCAGGTTGTAGCAATCTCATGATGCGTATAGGGAAAATGTGTGTGTCATGTAGTAGCCTAAACATATCAATGTTACATTGAACTGGGTGAATGGATTATGAATGACAGTCATCCAATATGCTGTAATAGAAAATAATTGTCCTCCCTCATCTTGAAAGGTACTGACCGCTACTGCTCGTAGAATATTCAGATTTAGTATATGTAGATGTATAGCTGAATTTGATCACAGCCTTGCTTACTGTAGGTGAACCCACAGAGCCTAGGTCCATGCAATATTTATCGGACAGGACCCTTCGAAGAGTTAATCTCCCTTTCGGTGTCTTGGGCAAGTGTCCATAAGCACAGATGTGAGATGGAATGTATTCACAAAGTGAATGTGTTTATGTTCTGCCTGTGGTTTTGAAACATTCAAAGTTAATTGGGCTATTACTGGAAACTGTAATAAATCCCAAATGGCTTTGATAGGTTGGATATACTGTATTGTTGTTTGTCCTTTTTGTTGCGTACTACAGAGGAAGTATCCTTTCATGATCTGCCATCAATCTGTCCACCACCTTTCTTGACAAGTCCTCACAGGCATTATATTTATTTAATGCAAATGTGAATAGTTGATTTATTTTAAAAGAGCACAACAACTCATCTCATTGCATCCCACCTTCATTTGGGATTTTCTTCTCATCCTGATCACACATTCCACCTTCATATGGGATTTTCTTCTCATCCTGATCACACATTCCACCTTCATATGGGATGTTCTTCTCATCCTGGTCACACATTCCACCTTCATATGGGATGTTCTTCTCATCCTGGTCACACATTCCACCTTCATATGGGATTTTCTTCTCATCCTGGTCACACATTCCACCTTCATATGGGATTTTCTTCTCATCCTGGTCACACATTCCACCTTCATATGGGATTTTCTTCTCATCCTGGTCACACATTCCACCTTCATATGGGATTTTCTTCTCATCCTGGTCACACATTCCACCTTCATATGGGATTTTCTTCTCATCCTGGTCACACATTCCACCTTCATATGGGATTTTCTTCTCATCCTGGTCACACATTCCACCTTCATATGGGATTTTCTTCTCATCCTGGTCACACATTCCATGAAAATCCATTGACCAGGATATATGACAGTCACTGAGAATGTATAGATAGAATCAAATCACTGTTCTAGTTTGTCTATTTGCCGTGTAGTTTTCCCTTTCTGCTCTTAACTCACTCCATTTCACAATAGTCCAAAGGCTAGCCTACATTACAAGATGTTCAATACACCACCTTTATTGAAAAACAAACAGCTACTCAAACTGGACAAGAAGGTCACTGTGCCAAAGGGGTCCAGTTAGGGTAATTTCACTGGTTGAGATAAACTTGCTAAAGGTGGTTGTGTGTAAATTGTAATAGAGGATAGTTTACTGGGGAATTCCTCAGAGAAAAATTGGCCTGTTTAACAACATGTCCCCTTTGTTACTGTGGCCTTTGTGCATCTTTGTTTCAGAGAATTTCACAGCAACTGTTTCTTTTCCATTTTAATTTTGTTTCGTAAGGAAGCTAGGAACTATATTTTGTACTGCTATCAAAATTGCATCGCAGGGTCTCCCGAGTGGCGCAGTGGTCTAAGACACTGCATCACAGTGCTAGAGGCGTCACTACAGGCTGTGTCGCAGCCGGCTGTGACCGGGAGACCCATGAGGCGGCTTACAATTGGCCCAGCGTCGTCCAGGTTAGGGGAGGGTTTGGCTGGCCGGGATGTCCTTGTCCCATCGCTCTCTAGCGACTCCTTGTGGCGAGCCAGGGCGCATGCACGCTGACTTCAGTCACCAGCTGTACGGTGTTTCCTCCGACACATTGGTGCAGCTGGCTTCTGGGTTAAGCTAGCAGTGTGTCAAGGTCGTGGCTCTCGACCTTTGCCTCTCCCGAGTCCGTACGGGCGATGGGACAAGATTGTAACTACCAATTGGATATCACGAAATAGGGGAGAGAAATGGGGGTGAAAAGTGAACAAAAATATAAAATAAAGTGTATCATAGGCCTAAAATCAATGAGCCCTGTCAGTCATGTCAAGAGAAAGCTGCATTGTTACTTTAACTTTCCAGTTACTTCTTATTACACTGGGTGTAAAGAATGTAGCTAACTAGCTACTGCAGCAGCCTGTCAGTCCTGTGTATAGATAAATATAACACTTGGTACCTAAACTGGTAATGAAGCTTACACAGTGCATTAAGGGAGACATCTGTTTTATCTTGGTGGGATCAAGATGAATAGCCTTTAAACAATCCAATCCAAACAATCCAATCACAACACCATGATCAGCAGGCCAGTCTCAGCCACAGCACAGCCTTGTTATTTCTCTGCTGACATTTGGAGAGGAAGTAAGCCATATCAGGTCATGGAGGGTTTTACAGGATCACACAAAGGCACAAGGAGAGTGAATTTAATTGAGTCTGAACTGTGAGTCATTGGAAATAATAAATAATACCTCCCCTGCCATCGTGATCATGGAGTAGGTGACTGCATTTCATGGTTTCCGGAGAGGGACAGCTAATACAACCACTTTGCTGGAGGATGAGTCATATTTTATCAATGTAGGCCTCTCATCAGCCTCACGATGAGGATGCAAACTCAGATGACATCCCTAACACATGTATCCAAATACAGGCATGCACTACTCACACACTGTAACCTACACACATGCATGCACACTTGCATCCGTTGCAAGGTATTTGGGTCTGAAATTGAAGCCATATGCTGTTTCAAAGAGGTTTCTCAGAAAAAGGGTTATCATCCTCGTACAGGATTGACCTTTGGAACAAAATATAATTAAACACAGTTGCCAAAGGTTTTCCTCTTAAAGGTGTGATCACTACCATTTACTCGGTGGTGCAGAATTATAGCAGATCTGTACATTGTGCTTCTTAAACATACGTAGCTACAAGGCACTACCTATTGTGTAGCCTATAGAGCGCTAAAGTTCCATCAACCAAATTTTTTAGCACCCCAAAATATGAATGGCTGTGAACTGCACCTACTATCCTCAAACAAACAGGCAGTGCCAGAGACTTGTCAGATGTCATTTGAGATCCCAACATTGTTAAATCTCCACTGGGTTAACAGTGTCACACAGGGCACTAGTGATTTGCCCCGTAGCCGGCTCAGTTAATGATCCCCCGGGGCCTGATTAGTACAAGACAGGAAACACAGGCTGGTCAGTGGAACAAACTCATCTGAACTAACCCAGGCTCTGGCCTCCTAATGAAATCTGAACCTGGAACCTACTGGGGTGAAGGCAACTCTACACACTCCTTTGAGGCTTAGCAGAGCCTTGCACACAACCGATCGCTGTTGTAGCCTAAAGATGCCATTAGATCCCCTCACACATATACTGAAATGGTTTTGAAGTCCAAAGCCCAGCAAAGTAAGCCACCCACCCACAGTTAGCCACAACAAGAGTATATGTGTAGTTGAGAGTTTGTTAGGGGTTGTTATTGGCAGAGTTCAGAGAAACTAGGGTATATAGCCTATATAACCTTTCTACGGGCTGATTGGAGTTGGCAAGCCTGAGATGTGATGGGGTCATAAAGAGCCAAGCAGCAAAGAAGAACACAGTAACTTAAGCCCTAGAAGAGTTTAACTCGTCGGGTAGAGTTAACCTTTAGGACTGACCCTATTCTGCCGGTCAACATCTGAACCGACACTGACTGACCTGAGTGAGGGTGGGGTAGAAATTATAAGAGATGTTGGCAAAATATTTAGCTGAAGCAGCAAGTCTGCTAGTGGTGCTGAGACAGAGAAGGGTTGAGGGAGTCACATTGACAGGCTCATCTGGCCTGGGGCTGTTCAGGCATTTTCTCTCTCCATCAAAGCGTGTAAGGATAGGCAACATTTACAGTAAACACTCAGCATGTTTTCTTAAAACACGTGCAGTAGTATAAGTGACATGTACTGATAATCAAGGCAGAGTAATGCTTTCATATACAGTAGTCACGTCACTAGAATGTGTGTAACCCCTGCCATGCCATAGTGTTTGTTTGGATAATGTTCCTCACTTATGGAGGTTTTGTTTTGATTTCCTCTCTCCCTGTGTCATCTCTATGGGATGCATGCATCCGTGACTGATCCGTTTGACTCACAGAGAGCTGCAATGCAAATTTAATTATTTCAATGTAATGTTTATAGCTCTTAATGTAGCTGACCCATTATGTTATCTGTCAGGCAGACACCTTATCAGTCTGAATAAAGGAAAAAGATCTGTGGGGGAAAACAGAAGTCCATTTGACGTCAGGCACTTTTAAATTATGTTTTTAAATGATGGAAATGCCCAGAAATTGCCTCACCGTGGTTGCTAAGTAGATCACTTACAATAGTATGCTGTTAATAAAAATAGATGTGTTCTAATAATACTCCGTGGAGGATTTATGAGGCACTCTAATGTTGTAAAAAACACCTCAATTGGATTGGTCACCAGACATTAATTTGCTTCTGTTTTGCATTTTAGAGAGACTTGTGCAGCTCTGGACATAACACCAAAACAACCACACAAAGGTGCTTATCTCTAATCCTGCCCTCAGTGAAACGTCACAGCTGTTTTTCTGCCTCCGTGGTTCATTTACTGCAAAACAGTTCTCTGCTACTGTCTACGATACAAGGACTAGCCAACATTTATTCTGTCAACTATGTACCTCTAACTGGGCTGCTGCCTCTGTGTGTTTTTACTATATTGTGTAATTTTATTCCCACTTCCACAAAATCCAATGAGGGAGGAAACAGCAGGGATCAAGGGTAGGTCCTGCCCACTGCCTGGGGGTGAGCTCTTCAAAAGTCCTCATATAATCTGCAGCAGGCCTCCTCAGCCTGTTAAAATGAATCCAATCTCAGGCCTGGGGCTAGCTGCAGTGCTTACAGTAGCTTTTTATAGGCATTTTTGTGTGCCGGGGCATCTGAGAAGAGCTGGTGGAGGCAGATTGCTAAAACCACAGCGATATTATGACTCCTCTGTCTGGGGTTTAGAGAGACATGGGTCAACACTGTGACTAAAGGGGACTATTTTCAGACAAGACTGATTTGAGGGTGCGTCTCAAACCGCAGAATTAAATGAAAATGTGTGATGCAATGTGATGATCACCATTTTCATATGTGGAGGTCGGGTCCCGCAGATGGCATATTTACACGTCATAAGCCACAGACCCGGCGCCAGGATGAAGTGACTAAGCTGGGTGTACACACCACGATTCTGGCCACAATTTAGCTGTCCCAGACAAGTTATTGGGATCGGAGACAAAATCCCCATGTCGTTGCCTACTTGGGGCACATGGCCATCACCGATGCTCGTTTAATGTGACCGAGCCAAAGGCAAAATCTGAGGGCTGCCGATCCTGTCTTTGAGCAGTCCCAGACGCCCCAATATTTTCAAACATTTTTGATTCTATCGGCACAAAATCTGCAATGCTCTTGTAGTGTGAGATGTGTTACGACAAGTTTTGGAGAATGGTGATCAGCAATAGCCAATGAGAGCTCGCCAGAGAAGAAGCCAGTGAGATGATGATGTTGTTTCGCTTGACCCAGAATGAGTAGACTCTCGAGTAAGAGCGATGACTACTAGTATGCGTCTGTACTTGCCTTTAACCAAAGCCAAAGTGTCAAATCATTACAGCTCTGAAGTTCACAAGTAATGTTTTTCAATTCAAAATGTTGGCTAGAAATTTCAACTCTGTATGGCACGATTGAATGTCTGACTGAACTTGTATGAGGCTGCTTTGAGCCACAGGTCATTTTAGCTATGTTAACAATCTAATCGCATCATCACATCAGAATCTTGTTGTGTGTGACACCCCGTCTGTGCCAGATCATTTCGTGTGCGCAGCACTACATTGGCAAGACCAAAAAACGACATGAAAGACGGTCATTAAATGTGAGAGGATCAGCGATGTTAGGATTTTGAAAGTCGTGTAGTGTACACCAGGTATAAGGGGGCAGTTAAAATCAGCACAATTTCTTGGGGTTCTTGCATTGGAACTATATTGATATCACAATATACCATAATAAACATAAAGTTCAAATGCAGAGACTCCGAGATCATTAAATGCTTTAGAAGTGACAGGTTGGCGAGAAATCTGCAGCCTTTCTCCACTGGGCTGTATCAGAACAATGAAGAACTCCCTACCCAGTAAAGTCCATTTCAGTAATGAATATAGGCTACAAGATTGATAGGCTGTTTAAAATAGGTAAATGACCCTATGTGAATGCAGCCATACACACATCGGTTTTACCAAAATAATGCAAACTAAATGCTGAAAGCCTAGTAGCCTAGTTACAGTATTCATGCATGCAAACAAAAATACTGAATAGCAGTTTGGCTTAGAATACCGACACAACTGCAAATGCAAACAAATTAACGCAAACAGAAAAAACAGAGGCACCAAAATATCAGATCGATAAAGGCATGACACAATCTATATTTAGGCTAGTTACATTAATAGTAAAGAAAAGATTAATAGAGATCTAAATAAACAAAACAGCCTACAAACTATTACAGCTGTCTTGCCAAAAAAATAGGTTTATATGCCCGTTTCAAACATGGCAAACCAGGTCACTGAAGAGTTCAGCAGTAAGTTGTGATATGGAATAATACACTTCCGTGAATCAAATTTGACCCACATAATCAATCAAGAAATGCCAACCTACCATAAACACGTTTTGAATACGTACAGTTCAATTTACAACCACGAAAACCAACAGGCTACCAGGAAAAAACAGCTTGGGTCAGCAGCTTGGGACCACGTGAACAGAACCTTGGGAGAGGTGAGTGTAGACGGGGGAAGCCAGGGTGCTGTAACCCCGGATAAAGTGGATATAAAAGTTGACAAATCCCAGGAAACATTGCAGTTGCACTCTGGATGTAGACTGGGGCCAATCCACCATCGCTCTCACCTTCCCTGGATCCATCTGTACACTCCCTTTAGCGATGATTGTAACCCAGGAAGGGGATGGTGGAGCACTGAAATTCGCACTTCTCTGCTTTCACAAAAAGCTGGTTCTCCAGGAGGCGTTGGAGAACCTGTCGGACGTGGAGCACGTGTTCTTGGGTGGAGTGGGAGAAAACGAGGATGTTGTCGAGCTAGTCGAATACAAACCAGTTCAACATGTCGCAGAGAACATCATTAACTAGAGCTTGGAACACAACTGTGGCGTTGGTAAGGCTAAATGGCATGACCAGATACTCATAGTGACTGCTGGCCGTGTTGAAGGCAGTCTTCCACTTGTCCCTTTCCCATATCCGCATCAGGTTGTAGGCGTTCCGTAGGTTCAGCTTGGAGAACATGGTGGCCCCCTGGAGTGGCTCGAAGGCCGAGGAGATGAGTGGTAGCGGGTAGCGTTTCTTCACCGTAATGTTGTTAAGGCCCCGGAGTCATTGCACGGGCGCAGGGTTTTGTCCTTCTTCTCCACAAAGAAGAACCATGCGCCGGCGGGGGAGGCAGAAGGACGGACGAACCATGCAGCTAGGGCGTCCTGACATACGTAGGTTGATGGGAGTGGTGTTGTGGGTGACCCAGCCTATAGAGCGCCCGTCCAGCACTCTAACGTCCATGGGAATGGAGAGGGGCTGAGTGGTGATGCCCAGCTAGGACACCAGGGTAGCGTCCATAAAGCTCTCATCGGCCCCAGAGTCAATGAGTACCCTGAGAGATTTGGACTGGTTCCCCCATAGCAAGATGGCATGAAAATGGGTGCAGGCAAGGGTAGAGGAAAAGTTATCCGCATGGCCCACCAGAGTACTTGCTCCTACCGGTGAGCCTGGTCTTTTAGTGGACAGGCAGACAACAAATGACCAGAAGTCCCGCAATACAGGCAACTCTTAGTGTGAAGCCTGTATAGCCATTCGTCTGAGGACAGCCTAGCTCTGCCTAGTTGCATCGGCTTGGGAAGAGGTGAATCGGCAGACTTTGGAGACTCTCTGGGGAACTCGGGTAGCCTCGGGTTCTCTCAGCAACAGAGCCATCGGGGACTTCCGGGATGCCTAGGAGGCGAGGTGGATGCCTTGGGTGGGCGAGTGAAATCGAACCTCCTCTCCTTCGCTCCCGTAATCGCCCATCAATCAGAATGGTCAGGGCGATGAGATCCGTCGGTAGTCTCGGGCTGCAAGCTCATCCTTTACTTCCTCCGATACTCCGTGTAGGAACATGACGAAAAGTGCTTCCGGGTTCCAGGCACTCTCAGCTGCCAGCGTGCGGAAATCCACCACATAGTCTGCCACACTGTGGGAGTCTTGCCAAAGCTGGAGTAACTTCCAGGCAGCCTCTTTCCTGGAGCATCGAAAACCTTCTTCATCTCCAGACTGAAGCATACGGCCAACTGTTGTTCCCATACTGCCATAGCCCAGGCGAGAGCCCTCCCGGACATCAGTGTGATGTCTTAGAGTGGTCCGAGGGGAAGGAGGAGGGCTCCAGCTCAATGATGAGGGAACACTGAATCGAGAAACGCCCGACAGGTGACCGACTCTCCATCGAAGCGTTCCGGGGGAGGTAAGCAGGGTTCTTGGGAAACCGAGGTGCCCGGGGAGGTGGCGCTGCTAACAGCCGGGTTACTGAGGGGCTGGGAAGTTACCGTTGTGGTAGGCTGCCTCACAGAAAACCTGCGGAATTGCTCCAGCATTGTGTTCAACACTCTGTCGTGGTATTCGGCCAAGGTCTGGAACACTTCCATAAGACCATGAAGCAATTCCTCGTGCCTTCCAATGGTGGCTCCTTGGGAGGAGATGTCGTTGCGGAGCTGGTTCGATTCTGCTGGGTCAGTCATGGCCAGTCTGACAAGGAGCAGTAGTAGGAAGGATTAGAGGACCAATGCACAGCGTGGTACGTGTTCATATTGCTTACTTTTAATAGAACACTGAAAAGTGCAAAATAACAACGTGAATAAATTAAACAAACAAAACAGTCCCGTGTGGAACAAACACTGACACGGAAAACAACTCAATAGTGAAACCAGGCTACCTAAGTATGGTTCTCAATCAGGGACAACGATTGACAGCTGCCTTTGATTGAGAACCATACCAGGCCAAACACAGAAATCCCAAATTATAGAAAAAAGAACATAGACAACCCACCCAACTCACGCCCTGACCATACTAAAACAACGACATAACAAAAAGTACTAAGGTCAGAACGTGACAATTTGGGGATATTTAAATTAATAATTTTCCATATTTTACAAATGTTTGTATTGAAATTTTATTTTTAGAAAATAAAAAATATGTCTGTTTTGAGTATCTGTTGTGTTGTCAACTCCGCCAGTGGCTTGTTAACTCTGTCAAATAATATTTGAATCACTGTTCTGCAACATATGCTTAAACAATGAAAATATTTGCTGTGCTAGACCCAAGGGATAATGTTAGAAAAACATGCCAAAATGCTAATTAAATTAGCCCTGGAGGATTTAATAGTGCTGTAAAACAAAAATATATTTGAATAATCTACTGTTAGAATTAAACAATCAAGGCCTTTAAACACTTGTTGAACAATAATTGTTCAAATGAAATGCCTTTTATGTTGCCTGATGGAGTTGACAGATCCAGTTAGTTGCATTGTATGAAGAAAAACAGAAATGAGATCAGGCTTTGGCCGTGGTAGTTTGGCAATACACAACACAACGACGGGCTTTATTGCTTAATTATAAGATCTCAAATATATCTCAGCTCCTTTCCATGGTGTGTTGGCTGATACTTTGGTCTATCAAAATATATACACTGCTCAAAAAAATAAAGGGAACACTTAAACAACACAATGTAACTCCAAGTCAATCACACTTCTTAGAAATCAAACTGTCCACTTAGGAAGCAACACTGATTGACAATAAATTTCACATGCTGTTGTGCAAATGGAATAGACAACAGGTGGAAATTATAGGCAATTAGCAAGACACCCCCAATAAAGGAGTGGTTCTGCAGGTGGTGACCACAGACCACTTCTCAGTTCCTATGCTTCCTGGCTGATGTTTTGGTCACTTTTGAATGCTGGCAGTGCTTTCACTCTAGTGGTAGCATGAGACGGAGTCTACAACCCACACAAGTGGCTCAGGTAGTGCAGCTCATCCAGGATGGCACATCAATGCGAGCTGTGGCAAGAAGGTTTGCTGTGTCTGTCAGCGTAGTGTCCAGAGCATGGAGGCGCTACCAGGAGACAGGCAAGTACATCAGGAGACGTTGAGGAGGCCGTAGGAGGGCAATAACCCAGCAGCAGGACCGCTACCTCCGCCTTTGTGCAAGGAGGAGCAGGAGGAGCACTGCCAGAGCCCTGCAAAATTACCTCCAGCAGGCCACAAATGTGCATGTGTCTGCTCAAACGGTCAGAAACAGACTCCATGGTATGAGGGCCCGACGTCCACAGGTGGGGGTTGTGCTTACAGCCCAACACCGTGCAGGACGTTTGGCATTTGCCAGAGAACACCAAGATTGGCAAGTTCGCCACTGGTGCCCTGTGCTCTTCACAGATGAAAGCAGGTTCACACTGAGCACGTGACAGACGTGACAGAGTCTAGAGATGCCGTGGAGAACGTTCTGCTGCCTGCAACATCCTCCAGCATGACCGGTTTGGCGGTGGGTCAGTCATGGTGTGGGGTGGCATTTCTTTGGGGGGCCGCACAGCCCTCCATGTGCTCGCCAGAGGTAGCCTGACTGCCATTAGGTATCGGGATGAGATCCTCAGACCCCTTGTGAGACCATATGCTGGTGCGGTTGGCCCTGGGTTCCTCCTAATGCAAGACAATGCTAGACCTCATGTGGCTGGAGTGTGTCAGCAGTTCCTGCAAGAGGAAGGCATTGATGCTATGGACTGGCTCGCCCGTTCCCCAGACCTGAATCCAATTGAGCACATCTGGGACATCATGTCTCGCTCCATCCACCACAGACTGTCCAGGAGTTGGCGGATGCTTTAGTCCAGGTCTGGGAGGAGATCCCTCAGGAGACCATCCGCCACCTCATCAGAGCATGCCCAGGCGTTGTAGGGAGGTCATACAGGACCGTGGAGGCCACACACACACTACTGAGCCTCATTTTGACTTGTTTTAAGGACATTACATCAAAGTTGGATCAGCCTGTAGTGTGGTTTTCCACTTTAATTTTGAGTGTCACTCCAAATCCAGACCTCCATGGGTTGATAAATTTGATTTCCATTGATGATTTTTGTGTCATTTTGTTATTAGCACATTCAACTATGTAAAGAAAAAAGTATTTAATAAGAATATTTCATTCATTCAGATCTAGGATGTGTTATTTTAGTGTTCCCTTTATTATTTTGAGCAGTGTATTTAAAATGTTTGTGAAAGAAAGTTCATATTGTCCCATCTTTCAAGAATCCCTGAGCTCTAAAACAGCTCTTTTTTTTTTCTCAGCCGTATGTCAAAATGTGTAAAATACTATGAGATGAACTGTAATATTGCATATTTTTCTCTCTGTCCCATAAATGGGCCTTGCTCGAAACTTACGGAGGGGCCCCAGCGAATCTGTGCTACGCCACTGTGAAGCAGACTCATATCAGTTGTTTTCAACTCATGATTATCACCCACACTATGAAGTTGTGATATTGTTGTCGACATGTTTATCACTGAACAATTTATGGCTTTTTTTAGGCTGCATGTTCTATATGAAATATGAGCCAATGATGCGTAAAACATTTTAAAGTTGATCCACAAGTACAAGTGTAACAACTGCTCCATAACAGAATAAACATTTCAACACATTTGGCATCGACCATATAATATATAATCACTGGACTGTCACTGATATGTCATGAAGGAAGGTGTGACTACAGGTTAACAGCACTTCCTGTTATTTCACTGTTATTTATACTGATGGGAACACACAAATGTAAACCTTGTTATGGGCTGTTCAGTGAAGGTAGTGTGGAAAGTATACCTAGTATTCTGGAGGGGAATACAGTCTATTATCCAATTTCAAGGATATTAAATTGTCATTTTTGGTTGATACTTTTTTTCAATAGATTTGGCTACATGATTAGGACTAGATGTGATGACTTTCAGAGAGGCAGATATGTTAGTTTGTGTGCAGGAAGGGAGGAATTTTACTATCAGCCCAAGGGAACCTTTGGCTCTGTGGATTCCTTAGTGAAGTAAATGGCTAAGCCACAGTTAAAAGCAATGACAGATCTGCTCTCTTTTTGCACAGACACTGTGTCTAACTTCACATGCATAGACCATTTTAGTGCAAATTTGAATTTGAAAACTTCAAAGTGTTTTTGGTCATTGCACAACACCAGAGTCACACAACTGAAACAACATCTTTGAAACTCAATAATTACCTTTCCATTGTTATTTAGGTTCAAATAATGTGCTATTTTAAACAGATTGAGTTAGGCCTACTCGCAACTCTCAAGATTGCAAGATTCAAGGAAGTACTGAAAATGTGATGGGTGTTTAAAAAAAATTGTCAAACAGCTGTCTATTCACAGATAGTGTAGGTTAGTTCAACTGCGTACTTAGGTTTTCCTCTTATACTGGCACCAGAGTAAATTTAACTCTAATTGAAGAAAATGTAACTCTGCCAACATTTGGTCCCAGTCTAAAAAGAGTAAAACATACTCAGGCAGTTATTTTTTCAGAGTTGCATAAGCTAAATGTAGTGTTAATATTTAACTCTGCGTCATTTAGTTTCACTCTGTACAGTATTAATTGAAAATTACTCTGTTACATTTTTTTTATCTCTCTGCAGTGTTGTTCAGTATTCTAGAGCTAATTATTTCAAGTAATGTTTACTCTCCTATGGGGTTAAGCTCAAAACTATTTTCAGGTTGATATGGACACATTTAATAATATATAGATATTTTTATTTCACCTTTATTTAACCAGGTAGGCTAGTTGAGAACAAGTTCTCATTTACAACTGTGACCTGGCCAAGATAAAGCAAAGCAGTGCGACACAAACAACAACACATAATTACACATGGAATAAACAAACATACAGTCTATAATACAATAGAAAAAGTATATATACAGTGTGTACAAAGGAGGTAGGATAAGGGAGGTAAGGCAATAAATAGGTGGCATAGTGGCAAAATAATTACAATATAGCAATTAAACACTGGAGTAATAGATGTGCAGAAAATGAGTGTGCAAGTAGAGATACTGGGGTGCAAAGGAGCAAAATAAATGAAATAAATAACAGTATGGGGATGAGGTAGTTGGATGGGCTATTTACAGATGGGCTATGTACAGGTGCAGGGATCTGTGAGCTGCTCTGACAGCTGGTGCTTATAGTTAGTGAGGGAGATATGAGTCTGCAGCTTCAGTGATTTTTTTCATTCCAGTTGTTGGCAGCAGGGAACTGGAAGGAAAGGCGGCCAAATGAGGAATTGGCTTTGGGGGTGACCAGTGAAATATACCTGCTGGAGCGCGTGCTACGGGTGGGTGCTGCTATGGTGACCAGTGAGCTGAGATAATGCGGGGCTTTACCTAGCAAAGACTTATAGATGACCTGGAGCCAGTGGGTTTGGCGACGACTATGAAGCAAGGGCCTGCCAACGAGAAAATACAGGTCGGGCTGGTGGGTAGTATATGGGGCTTTGGTGACAAAACGGATGGCACTGTGATAGACTGCATCCAGTTTGCTGACTAGAGGGTTGGAGGCTATTTTGTAAATGACATTTCCGAAGTCTAGGATCGGTAGGATAGTCAGTTTTACAAGGGCATGTTTTGCAGCATGAGTGAAGGATGCTTTGTTGCGAAATAGGAAGCCCATTCTAGATTTAATTTGGAGGCCACGGAAGGAGAGTTGTATGGCATTGAAGCTCGCCTGGAGGTTCGTTAACACAGTGTCCAAAGAAGGTCCAGAGGTATACAGAATGGTGTGGTCTGCATAGAGGTGGCTCAGAGAATCACCAGCAGCAAGAGTGACATCTTTGATGTATATAGAGAAAAGAGTCGGCCTGAGGATTGAACCCTGTGGCACCCCCATAGAGACTGCCAGAGGTCCGGACAACAGGCCCTCCGATTTACACACTGAACTCTGTCTGAGAAGTAGTTGGTGAACCAGGCGAGGCAGTCATTTGAGACACCAAGGCTGTTGAGTCTGCCGATAAGAATGTGGTGATTAAGTCGAAAGCCTTGGCCAGGTCGATGAATACAGCTGCACAGTATTGTCTTTTATCGATGGCGGTTATGATATCGTTTAGGACCTTGAGCGTGGCTGAGGTACACCCATGACCAGCTCGAGGTGCAAGTGTGTAAAGTCTCACTTACATGTGCCTTAATGTGTCATTGTGGCTTGCATTATGACCTCCAATCTTTAGGGGTAACCATTTAAGAGGGAGGATGTCCAGCCATTTTACATCACCCAACTTACATTCAGAATGCATGTCGGAGCAGAGAAGACGATGCTGTTGTTAGACTTCCTACATTATGTAAAATGGAACAGCCTTCTCAGTAACGGTTTAAATAAATCTAACCATTTACAGATTAGATTCGTTTAGGAAAAATGTATGTTACGTATCATGAGATGAAAAACAATCAATGTACATACGAAAACAGATAATGAAACATATTCTAACAATCAATCTATAATAAATATAATTGGGTGGGTGCTTATATTTTTCCCATTTCACACATGTAAGGGTTTAATACGCATATGTGAATTGGAAATGTGTTTGTTGCATATCCCACTCCCCCTCAGACACCCTCGGAGAGTGGGGTTACGGTCAGGGTCAGCCAGGCGACCCTGGAGCAATTAGGGTTAAGTGCCTTGCTCAAGGGCACATCGACAGATTCTTCACCTTGTCGGCTCAGGGATTCAAACAGCAACAGAGCATGCTGGGAAATATGACAATCACGCCCCTCCCACATCTGTGGATACACCAACGTTTTAACTCCCTGTCTCTGGTTACTCTTAATGGAGTTAAAAGTACTTGTTCCCAATCAACTCCAGTTATCAACACTAACTCCAGGCAGCGTATCACCATGTTGAGGGCTTAAATAACTCCAGGAGAATCAATTTAACTCTAAAATGTTTTACTCTATAATTTCAACTCTCCTTGATTTACTGTGTATGTATTTGAGAGAGTGTAGTGAGTGAAAAAGGAACTGCAGAACATTATATTAATTAATTAAATAAATCATCCTCATCCAACAAGGTTTCAGATTGCCTCCCTCACACTACTGCCATACCTTTTAGCTATGCCTGGGAGACAGACATACACTTAATATTCCATCCCCTCCTAATAGAGTTCTGTAAATGCTGATGACAGAAATGTTTTTGACCACGTGCAGCTTAGTCATTTATGTGTGACATTCTGAGAATGAAATAAATGTCATGAAAATAGATATTCATCAAAAAATTTATTTCCTTTCTGTCAAAGTCTGAGTCGCTACTGGTGCATGTATTGAAAACAAGATAAGGACCGGAGAAAAAATGGTGATCAAAGAAATGTCACCATGTCTAGAATATCACCCAGTGGATTGTACACATCACATAGCAAGTGGTCATCACGCATCTCACACCAGGGTGCTTACCTGCTGTGACGGACTGATTTACAGTTGAAATGGTTGATATTAGAAAAGGTATCATGCCTTTGTTGATCTTTTGCTTTGTAAATCAAGCCATAGTAGATGAAATAGCATTACAAACAGTGGCAGAAACATTTATTTGGATAAACTGATATAACTTGTCATTGAACTCCAGAGTTCAGAATGCTAGTTAAGTGTGCATGAGCTCATCTTAAACCATGATGATGCTCCCTCTGTCTTTCTCCCCCCGCCAGGCCCAGTCTCTCTGTGGATACGGGGCCCAGTGCAGCACACTTTCTTACTAATTAGGCAGTTGTGTCTCAGGTTGTCATGGCAGAGCTCTACACATCTGGGGGGGCTTAATATAGCGGTGCTATTAGCATGACCCTTCACACTCTCTCCCTCAAATCATCGCCATGAGGAAGGATGAGACCCAGAGCACCACTCATTAGACACAGAACCACGTCTGAGGAGGAAGGACTTTACTTGACTTGACCAGAGCTGATGGCAATGGCCTTGGGTTACACTCATCAGATACAGACAGCCACAGGCAATTAGGAGGAATGTGTAGCCATTTATCTGAGCATACAAAAGAGGGTAATTATATGCTTTACCATATTCACTCAGGTATTTCACAAAATACAAACACATATTTTTAAAATATGAATTTTATTAATCACTGAACTAATATCCCTGGGTTAGTGTTATAATAAGACTTGTTCAAGTTAATTCAAACTGAGGGAGCCTATTGGTGATTAATTAATCCCTTTGAAGACATATTGTTAGTATGAGCACAGAGCTTCAGTGATGGACTGCTGTGCTGATGCAGACAGCTGATGACGAAGCACTGACGTCTCAAATGATGAGTCACCCCCACTCCACGTCCTCACTGACGGAGGGGGCCCCCCATTGTACTGCCTGCTCTGCCACGAGTCTGCCTCCCTGGCTCCCTGCCTCTGGGCCTCCCGCTCCACACTGTAGCACCATACTGCCAGAGAAACACAGACAGCTCACATCACCGGGTCATTCCCTGCATATAGACTCTAGTGTGTGATGCAGTCAACATGCCAAAGCTCCTAAACACAAACCAGAGGGCTAGGACTCGACCAGAGCTCCTACTACGTCTGTCTCTTTGTGTGTTTGCGTGTTTTTCTGTGTTGCTCTTTCATGCTAACAACTGCTGGTCACACACTTTCCCATCTGCTTTCATTGTAATGGTGCTACAACCAGAAAATTAATGTAGTGGTTGTGTTTGAGTTGCCCAGCAACTACGTGTCTGTTAACATAAAAGGGTCTGACTTAGGTCAGATTATGAGAAGGGAGTGTTCTGGAGGGGTTGATGGCCGTGCCTTAAATTATGAGTATAATAGGAGTTGACCTGTGTGGACCCCAAATTAGGAGAGAAGCAGGGTGGCCCTGGAGTGAAAGAGTCCCAGTAACCAAGTCTGTTAAACACTTTCTGTGTATGAAGAATAAAGGTGGATGGAAACCAGCTATGAACACAGAGGAACGGGAGAGCATACATGTACTCTTGTTACACGCTTGAGGTGTCTTGGCCTTAATCAAAACAGACAAATATCTCAATGACTTTTCAAGTAGCACTTCAGGGCTAGCTAGTCTGTGTGTATCGCACTCTGACTTATTCATCTTACTTCACATTTATGCAAGAGTATTTTTTGCTATTGAGCAAACAGTTCATGAGTAACCAGGGAAGGGAATAGATAAAGCTACAATAACGCCCTCATGTTTCAAATCATATGTGTACACCCCAGAGCCCAGAGCTGTATCTGGGGTCCTGACACATATTCATCTGTGCCTGGAGAAGACATCAGCTTCCTGTGGATGTGGCAGATTTCATCCTGGAGCCTCATGGGCTCCTCTATTCTCTACCATACACCAGTAATCTCCTTCCCGTATTGGCTATGCGCTGTGCACAGCAGGCATGGAGGATGTGGTGGGGAGAGAATGGCACACAGCGGCGAGGAGGAGCATGTAGCTAGGCCTGATTAGAGCTGGAGTGCTACCTCACGTGGGGTCCTCTGAGGGTATGCATGTCACGTTCTCAATGATGCGCCTCGACATGGCTGTGTCAAGCCAACGTGCTGGGGTGAGTGTTACAATGGTCGATTGTCTTTTCTTCTCTTTATGCCCCAGTTCAAACATCTCATTTTGATACCGTGGACTACCTTTCTCTGACTGGCTTTTAGACTGTGAAGATATAAGGGAGGGTGTTGAACAGAGAGTCTGTCAGCAGGAGAGCATAATGTCTATCTCTTTGATCTGGCACCCATCAAAATAAATATCTTCTTTGGAAGAAACTGTATACTTTCACAATGTAAAACAGCTTAATAGCAGATTATGTTTGCATTACAATGGAACAAGCAATTATTTTAAAGAGATTCTCAGCTACTTTTGTATACTTTTTAGCCAGTAGTTCTGAAAGTAGCACTCACAAGCCGAAAGTGGTCCCCGGAAATTGAGTACTATGTCATATATGTACAGATATGTGCACCACGTCATTGCTCTCTTTTTTTGCTCTCTCTCTCTCTCTCTCTGCTGTGTCCACATGAGCTGGTGGGCCTGCCCTGCAACCTCATTGGATAGCACCTGGCAGGTCTCTTGCTAGCTGTCACTGAAATGCGAGGGGCTGAATCTCATTGGCTAGAACAGTAATTACTAGGGGGCTGGCCCACATGGGAGGAAATGAAGGCAAAATTGCACAGCACAGCTTCAAGAAAAGTTGCTTTCAAATGAAGGATTTTGTGGATAATTGAGGTAAGACAGTAATTCTGCTAATAGATTATGCATGTATGAACAACACATTGACACATCCAGCCCAAAGCGGGAGGTTTAAAAAAGACTTTCTTAGTCGCCAAAGTACCGGTCTTTAGTGTCTTTAGTGGTACTGTGAATGATTCATGTGACATACTATCAAAACATTTGTGGCTGAAAATGCATGGTCTAAAGAAATCATCAAAACATCAAGGTGCAATTATAGGAGTAGCAATTAAACTGTGTTTATGCAGGCAAAATTGAATAATTATTGGTCTTTAGATTACAAATAGCTAAACTTAGAACCCTCGCTAACTACATTAAACTCTTCTCACAGAACCTTAACTACATTGAGGGAGTCCACCCCCCAGTAAATATCCTCTCACCACAGATACAAAAAAATGAAAAGCAGGAGTAGAGCAGTTCCAAGGCAGTATCATATTACAATGAGGGGTGTGTCGATGGGAGAGATAAGTGTGGGGTTTGCTGCTAGCAAGAAGTCCAAAAGATAAACATTCAGTGAGCGGCTGCTGTTGAGGCCAGGCTGGATGAGCACAAGCACACATCCTGAGAGAAGACAGTTGTTGTTGCAATACATACAGGCCAACCAAACTACTAGTCTTGAATAAAACTAAAGAATTACAAGCACACCTTCAAACTGTATAGTTTATTCATTCTAATAGTCATCTCCCTAAACCTGTTTGTATTTTACTCTTGCTGCTGACCTGAAAATCAGCAGATCTAACCTTGTGTGCTGTAGTTGTCTGTGCTAGACGGCCTGCTCCTGCTGGGTGAGAGCTGGGTGTGGCCTCGTCAGCCTGCTACTAGCGTGCCAGGAAAGCTACAAACACAGTCCAAAAATTCTAACTTCTCAATCACGTGACTACACACACACACACACACAATATTTCCAACTGTCAATGAATGACAACACCTCATACAAGGAATTTTTCAGCAGAAAATGATGAATCCCTACTCCTTATCTTTTTGCCCCCACTGACCATGGTTTAGCCTGCTAAACCCTTCGGAGCATGTTTGATTCTGTTGTAAAACTGGTTCATGAGACATTATTTTTAGTCATCCACGATGGCTCAGGAAGAGTCAAACCTTGATTTTGACCCTGGTAAGGTAGTTGTTGATGTCACAATGGGGAGGGAGTCACACTCTACCTTGGGTTCAGAGAGCCACACCTCGATCACATGTTCCCCTCAGTGTTCAGTCCTGCTTACACATATCTGGGATGATGCGTCACAGCAGCTTATTTCATCTGGTGGGACTTTCAGCCAGACACCAACACACACACACACATGCACATGAACACGCATACGCACGCATGCAGGAACTTTCACAAGCAAACTCTTTCTGTGAAAGATTTCCAATAAATATCCTCTTACCAGTGTTCCAAACATAAAGCAGAAGTACATTTTCTGGGCTGTATAATTTTACAATGAGACTGGGTTGATAAGAGATAAGCATAAGATACCAACACATGCACACACACACACACACACACACACACACACACACACACACACACACACACACACACACATACATACTGTACATGAAAAAACACAAGCACTCAGAGTATTGTTTTTCGAATGAAAGGTTACTATTGGGCAATTTCACAGTGACAGAATGACGCTGAGAGACTCGGATTTATCACTTTAAATACAGTACCAGTCAAAGGTTTGGACACACCTACTCATTCAAGGGTTTTTCTTTATTTTTACTATTTTCTACATTGTAGAATACTAGTGAAGACATCAAAATTATGAAATAACACATATGGAATCATGTAGTAACCAAAGAAGTGTTAAACAAATTAAAATATATTTTACATTTGAGATTATGCAAAGTAGCCACCCTTTGCACTTTGCCCTTTGCCCTTTGCCCAGTATACTTCTCGCCAATGTCCAGTCTCTTGACAACAAGGTTGATGAAATCCGAGCAAGGGTAGCATTCCAGAGGGACATCAGAGACTGTAACGTACTTTGCTTCACGGAAACATGGCTCACTGGAGAGACGCTATCGGAGTCGGTGCAGCCAACTGGTTTCTCCACGCATCGCGCGGACAGAAACAAACATCTTTCTGGTAAGAAGAGGGGCGGGGCGTATGCCTTATGGCTAACGAGACGTGGTGTGGTCACAAAAGCATACAGGAACTCAAGTCCTTCTGTTCACCTGATTTAGAATTCCTCACAATCAAATGTCGACCGCATTATCTACCAAGGGAATTCTCTTCGATTATAATCACAGCCGTATATATTCCCCCCCAAGCAGAGACATCGATGGCTCTGAACAAACTTTATTTGACTCTTTGCAAACTGGAATCCATACATCCTGAGGCTGCATTCATTGTAGCTGGGGATTTTAACAAGGCTAATCTGAAAACAAGACTCCCTAAATTGTATCAGCATATCGATTGCGCAACTAGGGCTGGCAAAACCTTGAATCACTGCTATTCTAACTTCCGCGACGCATATAAGGCCCTGCCCCGCCCTCCTTTCGGAAAAGCTGACCACGACTCCATTTTGTTGATCCCTGCCTACAGACAGAAACTAAAACAAGAAGCTCCCACGCTGAGGTCTGTTCAACGCTGGTCCGACCAATCTGATTCCACACTCCAAGACTGCTTCCATTACGTGGACTGGGATATGTTTCGTATTGCCAGAAACCGTGGATTGATGGCAGCATTCGCGTGAAACTGAAAGCGTGAACCACTGCTTTTAATCAGGGCAAGGTGACCGGTAACATGACCGAATACAAACAGTGTAGCTATTCCCTCCGCAAGGCAATCAAACAAGCTAAGCGTCAGTATAGAGACAAAGTAGAATCTCAATTCAACGGCTCAGACACAAGAGGTATGTGGCAGGATCTACAGTCAATCACGGATTACAAAAAGAAAACCAGCCCCGTCACGGACCAGGATTGCTTGCTCCAAGGCAGACTAAATAACTTTTTTGCCCGCTTTGAGGACAATACAGTGCCACTGACACGGCCTGCAACCAAAACATGCGGACTCTCCTTCACTGCAGCCGAGGTGAACGTGTTAACCCTCGCAAGGCTGCAGGCCCAGACGGCATCCCCAGCCGCGCCCTCAGAGCATGCGCAGACCAGCTGGCTGGTGTGTTTACGGACATATTCAATCAATCCCTAACCCAGTCTGCTGTTCCCACATGCTTCAAGAGGGCCACCATTGTTCCTGTTCCCAAGAAAGCTAAGGTAACTGAGCTAAACGACTACCGCCCCGTAGCACTCACTTCCGTCATCATGAAGTGCTTTGAGAGACTAGTCAAGGACCATATCACCTCCACCCTACCTGACACCCTAGACCCACTCCAATTTGCTTACCGCCCAAATAGGTCCACAGACGATGCAATCTCAACCACACTGCACACTGCCCTAACCCATCTGGACAAGAGGAATGAGACCCTGGGTCCCTGGGTCTCGACCCCGCCCTGTGCAACTGGGTACTGGACTTCCTGACGGGCCGCCCCCAGGTGGTGAGGGTAGGCAACAACATCTCCACCCCGCTGATCCTCAACACTGGGGCCCCATAAGGGTGCGTTCTGAGCCCTCTCCTGTACTCCCTGTTCACCCACGACTGCGTGGCCATGCACGCCTCCAACTCAATCATCAAGTTTGCGGACGACACAACAGTGGTAGGCTTGATTACCAACAACGACGAGACGGCCTACAGGGAGGAGGTGAGGGCCCTCAGAGTGTGGTGTCAGGAAAATAACCTCACACTCAACGTCAACAAAACTAAGGAGATGATTGTGGACTTCAGGAAACAGCAGAGGGAACACCCCCCTATCCACATCGATGGAACAGTAGTGGAGAGGGTAGCAAGTTTTAAGTTCCTCGGCATACACATCACAGACAAACTGAATTATTCCACCCACACAGACCGCATCGTGAAGAAGGCGCAGCAGCGCCTCTTCAACCTCAGGCGGCTGAAGAAATTCGGCTTGTCACCAAAAGCACTCACAAACTTCTACAGATGCACAATCGAGAGCATCCTGGCGGGCTGTATCACCGCCTGGTACGGCAACTGCTCCGCCCACAACCGTAAGGCTCTCCAGACGGTAGTGAGGTCTGCACAACGCATCACTGGGGGCAAACCTGCAAACCTACCTGCCTTCCAGGACACCTACACCACCCGATGTTACAGGAATGCCATAAAGATCATCAAGGACAACAACCACCCGAGCCACTGCCTGTTCACCCCGCTATCATCCAGAAGGCGAGGTCAGTACAGGTGCATCAAAGCTGGGACCGAGAGACTGAAAAACAGCTTCTATCTCAAGGCCATCAGACTGTTAAACAGCCACCACTAACATTGAGTGGCTGCTGCCAACACACTGACTCAACTCCAGCCACTTTAATAATGGGAATTGATGGGAAATTATGTAAAATATATCACTTGCCACTTTAAACAATGCTACCTAATATAATGTCTACATACCCTACATTATTCATCTCATATGTATACGTATATACTGTACTCTATATCATCTACTGCATCTTTATGTAATACATGTATCACTAGCCACTTTAACTATGCCACTTTGTTTACATACTCATCTCATATGTATATACTGTACTCGATACCATCTACTCTATCTTGCCTATGCCGCTCTGTACTATCACTCATTCATATATCTTTATGTACATATTCTTTATCCCCTTACACTTGTGTGTATAAGACAGTAGTTTTGGAATTGTTAGTTAGATTACTTGTTGGTTATTACTGCATTGTCGGAACTAGAAGCACAAGCATTTCGCTACACTCGCATTAACATCTGCTAACCATGTGTATGTGACAAATAAAATTTGATTTCATTTGATATGACCATGAATGCCTGATTCACTCAGTCTCCTCTGAACAGTTGATTTTGAGATGGGTCTGTTACTTGAACTCTGTGAAGCATTTCTTTGGGCTGCAATTTCTGAGGCTGGTAACTCTCTAATGAACTTATCCTCTGCAGCAGAGGTAACTCTGGGTCTTCCTTTCCTTTGGCGGTCCTAATGAAAGCCAGTTCCATCACAGCACTTGATAGTTTTTGTGACTGCACTTGAAGAAACTTTAAAAGTTCTTGAGGTTTTCCAGATTGACTTAACTTCATGTCTTAAAGTAATGATGTACTGTCATTTATATTTAATTATTTGATCTGTTCTTGCCATAATATGGACTTTGTCTTTTACTTAATAGGGCTATCTTTTTTATACCATCCCTACCTTGTCACAACACAACTGATTGGCTCAAACGCATTAGGGAGGAAAGAAATTCCACAAATTAACTTTTAATTAGGCACACCTGTTAATTTTAATGCATTCCAGGTGACTACCTCATGAAGCTGGTTGAGAGAATGCCAAGAGTGTGCAAAGCTGTCATCAAGGCAAAAGGTGGCTACTTCGCAGATTCTGAAATATAAAATATATGTTGATTTGTTGAACACTTTTTTGCTTACTATATGATTCCATATGTGTTATTTCACAGTCTCGATGTCTTCACTATTATTCTACAATGTAGAAAATAGTCAAAATTAAGAAAAACCATTGAATGAGTAGGTGTGTCCAAACTTTTGACTGGTACTGTATATGCCAAACAAACACAATTGATTGCAAAGTTACACAAACCATTCATCTACCTTGAACAATTTCCACTGAAAATGTAACATAAACACATTTACTCAAAGAACAGTGCAGATGTAAAGTTTTGGAAATCTCCCCCACTTTTTTTATGTGATCATGTTTTGCAAAAACAAAAAAATATCTTATCCGAATGAAGATTCAAAGAAGTCTAAAGGAAGACACCTTGAGACATCTATTTTGGTTATTAAACTACAGTAAGTGAAGTGGATTAACACCCGGTAACAGAACGATGTAAACAAAAAAAATGTAATCTCCTCCTTTGCATGTTTTGGTATTATTCTACAAACTAACCACGTTTCCATCCACAGTTTTTAAAGTCATCATGTAAAGTAAAGTCATCATGTAAAAAGAAAAATCATGACAGCTGTGATGGGAACAGGACTTTTCTGTACAATTGTTTAAATCCTGACAGATTTATACAATTGATTATGTGAGAAATAGCGATGAAAATGCCTTTTTGCGCAAATATTGATATAATAACCATTATATTGAAGTAAACTTGGAGTCACGTGATGATATGGTGTGTGGTCCAAATCCCACTACAATTTGGGAAACCATGTAGTTTATTACAGGGTGGTGAAAGTGCACTGATCTTTATGCTCCTTTGCAAAAAATATTCTGGTGACATGATTATCGATGATGATCTATGCTTGACTGCCTTTTGACAAATACAAATATTCTCCCTCTTATCATAATCTTATCATGTAGACTAGCCAATATGCACAGACTACCCTGACTGTATCTGCGAGCTGTTGGCTAGAGCTCACGTGGCAAGACCAGAGTAGGCACAACAGTTTTTGTGACAAAACTATCAGTAGTTGAAAATGTGATGGAAACAGATTTTTATTTGGTATATGAAAACTTGAGTGAAAAAGTGCATTTTGTGTGCACTACGTCATCACACAATGATTTTTAGCCGCAACAAGTCCGTTTGGTGGGAACACATCAAATGGTGGGAAAATATGCATATTTTCTTCATGCATATTTTTTAAAATATATGTTTTAATCTGTTGCCAATTGGATGGAAACCTAGCTACTGACTACACAGAGGAACTCTGGAGCTCTGTCAGACTGACCATCGGGTTCTTGGTCACCTCCCTGACCAAGGCCCTTCTCCACCGATTGCTTAGTTTGGCCTGGCGGCCAGCTCTAGGGAGTGTCTTGGTGGTTCCAAACTTCTTCCATTTAAGAATGATGGAGGCCACTGTGTTCTTGGGGACCTTCAATGTTGCAGAATTTTTTGGTACATTTCCCCATATCTGTGCTTCGACACAATCCTGTCTCGGCTCACTACTGACAATTCCCTTGACCTCATGGCTGGGTTTTTGCTCTGACATGCACTGTCAACTGCGGGACTTTAGGTGTGTGCCTTTCCAAATAATGCCAATTAATTGAATTTACCACAGGTGGACTCCAATCAAGGATGATCGATATAAACAGGATGCACCTGAGCTCAATTTCGAGTCTCATAGCTAAGGGTCTGAATACTTATGTAAATAAGGTACTTGTTTTTTGGGGGTTTTAATAAAATTGCTAGAATTTCTAAACTGTTTTTGCTTTGTCATTGTGGGGCATTGTGTGGAGATTCATTCATTTAATCAATTTTAGACATAACAATATTTGGAAAAAGTCAAGGGGTCTGAATACTTTCCCAATGCACTGTATGCCTTAATTTAAAAAAATGTATAGACTCTTAGCTCATTTGACATCAAATCTGATGTACTCATAATATGATCATCACATGTTAGTGTTCATGGGTCTTTGGGAAATGCCCTATTACAGTGTAAGTACCAGAGGTAAGAAGTAGTTTCGTAGGAGTTCATGTTTTACCAAAACAAGAGTTTCACTTTCCAAAGTGACTATTACTGACTGTACTGGTGGCTATGGATTTAAAATACTACTACCATTCATATCTTTGGACCAAACACAATTGGATGGCTGAGTCTATTGTTATTAATGCCAGAGAGCAAGTTGCAGCCAGTTCTTTTCTGTTGTTGTTCTGGTCTTTCTCAAAGCTTGGAAAAGGTTGGGAGTTACCAGGGCTGGATGTGTTGATTCATATCCCTGTTGCAAATAGACTTTCACACAAAGTGTATGTGTGAGTGTACAGTGTGTGTGCGTGCGTACGTGCGTACGTGTGTGGGTATATTTGTCTTATGTGTCATGTCATTGCAAATGATAGATTTTCATTGAGAATAGCAAACACCCACATATACCCTCACTCATCAGACAAGTCATTTACCAGAACCCATAGTTCACAACCTATCATATGGTGGTGGTCTGGCTTGTGGCTCACTTTGTCTGCATGCTCTCTTTTCTTCTAAGAATGTCACTGTTACGTTAAGCAGCTACATGCCCCGCTGGATATGGGTGTGTCTCAAAGGAGATGAGGAAAGACTGGAGTCCTGAGAAGTGTTTACCAAGTCACTCTTAAGTACATTCCCAGGAAGGTGAAAAGGTGCTACCTGATCATCACACATTTCCTGTGTGTTCTGGGTAAATAAAGAAACTGACCAAAACTTCTAATCTGATTTAACAACAGATTTTTTTTTTGCCCGTACGAGACACTATCAAACCATTGTGCTCACTCTGGTATCCTCTTTAAACAACTAATGGACCAATCAATGCTATTAACCATGCCTCAAGGTACACTCCATGACCTTATGTACAGTATGTGGACACCTGCTCGTAGAACATCTCATTCCAAAATCATGGGCTTTAATATGAAGTTGGTCCCCCCTTTACTGCTATAACAGCCTCCACTCTTCTGGGAAGGCTTTCCACTAGATGTTGAAACATTGCTGCAGGGACTTGCTTCCATTCAGTCTCAAGAGCATTAGTAAGGAAAGGGCACTGATGGTGTGCAATTAGGCCTGGCTCACAGTCAGCGTTCCAATTTCATCCCAAAGATGTTCGATGGGGTTGAGGCCAGGGTTCTGTGCAGGCCAGTCAAGTTCTTCCACTCCGATCTCAACAAACCATTTCTGTAGGACCTCTTTGTCATGCTGAAACAGGAAAGGGCCTTCCCCCAAACTGTTGCCACAAAGTTGGAAGCACAGCATCGTCTAGAATGTCATTGTATGCTGTAGCATTAAGATTTCCCTTCACTGGAACTAAGGGGCCTAGCACGAACCATGAAAAACATCCCCAGACCATTATATTCCTCATACACCAAACTTTACAGTTGGCACTATGCATTTGTCCGTGGGACTGCCAGATGGTGAAGTGTGAGTCATCACTCCAGAAAACGCATTTCCACTGCTCCAGAGTCCAATGGCGGCAAGTTTTACACCACTTCAGCCGACGCTTGGGATTGCACATGGTGATCTTAGGCTTGTGTGTGGCTGCTCGGCCATGGAAACCCATTTCATGACGCTCCCGATGTGCAGTTCTTTTGCTGACGTTGCTTCCAGAGGCAATTTGGATTTCGGTAGTGAGTGTTGCAACCGAGGAAAGACAATTTTTGCACGTTATGCGCTTCAGCACTCGGCAGTCCCGTTCTGTGAGCTTGTGTGGCCTACCACTTCACAGCTGAGCCATTGTTGCTCCTAGATGCTTCCACTTCACAATAACAGCACTTACAGTTGACCGGGGCAGCACTATCAGGGCAGATATTTGACGAACTGACTTGTTAGAAAGGTGGCATTCTATGACGGTGCCACAATTAAAGTCACTGAGCTTGAAGGCCATTATGCTGCCAATGTTTGTCTATGGAAATGCATGGCTGTGTGCTCGATTTTTATACACCTGTCAGCAACGGGTGTGGCTTAAATACTCAAGTCCACTTACTTGAACCGGTGTCCACACATTTGTATATATAGTGTACCATCGAAGAGCAGAAGTACAGCACGGTTTTCAAAGATGTGTGTTGATGTTTGGAATTAGATTGGAGAAGTGATATGATATGCCTAGTTGACTTTCAAATGCTTCAGATGTGGCTTCATTTGATATCACATTAAGCCAGAGGCTGCCTGGCTGCCACCCTATCCAAATCCACTAATTATATATATGTGTGTGTGTGTGTGTGTGTGTGTGTGTGTGTGTGTGTGTGTGTGTGTGTGTGTGTGTGTGTGTAGGTAAACATTCAACCTTTAGATGAAGAGGACACCACTAAACTGAAGACAAGCTCCAGCCCCACCAGTACTGGCTGGTCATTGTAATTTTCATCCCCAGGGTCCAGTGGCCAGCAGGCCCAGTACACCTGAGATCAATGCAGGAGATATTCCTCACCTCTTTCTTTGGACAAACTTGTTTGCTTTGCTCCATGCAGAAATCTGAGCATGACAGCCATCTGATAGCCATTGTGTATTCAATTTTTTTCTTTGCCGGTCTCACATGTTTGGAATGTGGTAATCCTTCTGTATGAGTTAAATGGATAGTATTCCTCACCCTTTGACTATTACACAGCACATCAAATAGTGGATAGACCTTGGGTTGACTCTACAAAGCCCTGTTAGGTGTGTTCGTTAGACTGTTTGACATGTCCCCGTATCATAGTAAATAAAAACGTCTCTCTCCATCATGCATCATTAACATGGCTTTCATCTCTGCCAAGAAAACAAACCTCTGCCAAAAATGCTGTTCTGTTGAATAGAACTTCCCCTTTGCAATCCTGTCATAGTGTGTAGCCCTTTTTCTATTACAAAATTAATCAAAGATATGAATTCAGTGTTTTGAACAGATGTCAAATAAAAAGGGTGTCAACTGAGGACTACAACTGGAATTGATTACCTATCCTAATATTTGCAAAGATGATCTTTATCCCGAATAAACCTAATGCAATCACAACAGCTGTCAGTGCACATGTTTGTGTTGTTGACTTTGAGTCTGTAAGGAGCTGAGGGGGGCAGACTCCTCGTGCCCCCAGGACATTTTAACGGTGTTGGTCTTTGTCCTGAGTGCAGATCCACAGATGTTGCTCTCCATGGGTTTATGATTATGATGTGGCAAATGACAGAGTCCAGTCTGTATCTCTCCGGAAATGCTCTGACCCTGTTTCAGGATGCTTTTGACATAAGATACTTGTGTCAGAGACAGCTGTGATGATGGAGTCAATCCTTTATTGCTATGTTCCATGGCTCATTCCTGCCAGATCTGGCAGCACAAATGTCAGTGTGCTTTCCACTCGATTTACACCATAAACCTCTCACCAGCCTATCTGTCGTATGGAAGCAGGTAAACTGCTGCTCATGAAGACTGTTCCAGGGATTTCCTTGGCCATATCCTACCATCACTGTAAAACCATCACTGTAGTAATCTATCAAGTCTTTTAGGATCAGGTGCAGCAGGCAGCAGCACCCACACAATATGCCAGGTGCATCCCTACCAGTGAATCAGGCTGTCTGATTCAGACAAATAGCTGTGAAGTGCTCTCAACAAAGACATTGCCGTTGTCTGCAACAGGCGACCGACAGGGTTCAATCAATGTATCCATCAGAGAATGGGTAGAGAGTAATGACATTCTCCCTCTTCGTCTGTCATTTTATGCCTTTTACACACTGGGACTGTCACATTTCTTATGCAAATAGAATACACTGCATGGTATTATTTTTAAAGTAGCTTTTATCTTGACATTTTAGTTTAAATTATTTTACCATCCTTCAAATTTGAATCACATCATGGCAAAAAGCAATATGACTTGTTTCATTCATTTATGTAACTCTCTGTTACATATTCTAAAAAGATCTCATTCAAGATTCAAGCCTCTGAGACACGACTAGCTGTATTTCATTGATGGACATCACAGCAGGGAGAATTTACTCAAACAGCTTAGTCACCACCCTTTTAGGAGCTGGCACGGGGCCCAGGAGGACTACCTCAGGGGAAGGGCTAAATTTGACTCCACAGTACACAGTCCTAATCAGCTGCATCAAAACAATCATTAACTGAGCTCCAGCCTGCCTGTCTACCTGCCTCTCTATCTCTCTCTGTCTACTCACAGACCAGGGAATCGCCTCAGAAACAGACAGACCAGGGGACTCACCTCAGGGACAGAGAGACCAGGGGACTCACGTCAGGAACAGACAGACCAGGGGACTCACGTCAGGAACAGACAGACCAGGGGACTCACGTCAGGGACAGACAGACCAGGGGACTCACGTCAGGGACAGACAGACCAGGGGACTCACGTCAGGGACAGACAGACCAGGGGACTCACATCAGGGACAGACAGACCAGGGGACTCACGTCAGGGACAGACAGACCAGGGGACTCACATCAGGGACAGACAGACCAGGGGACTCACCTCAGGGACAGACAGACCAGGGGACTCATCTCAGGGACAGACAGACCAGGAGACTCACCTCGGGGACAGACAGACCAGGAGACTCACCTCAGGGACAGACAGACCAGGGGACTCACCTCAGGGACAGACAGACCAGGGGACTCACCTCAGGGACAGACAGACCAGGGGACTCACCTCAGGGACAGGCAGACCAGGGGACGCACCTCAGGGACAGACAGACATACCAGGGGACTCACCTCAGGGACAGACAGACCAAGGGACTGACCTCAGACAGAGGGAGAGATTCACCTCAGAGGATCACCTTCCTCTCACCCTTATTTTTCTAAAATAGAATTGAACAACTACTCTGGACCTCTAGAGCTCCACAAACTCAATACAAGCAAGACCTCACACATAGCATAGGACCACACGTAACAGAGCGGAAGACTTGCAATGCATGCTTTACACTGCATCAGGCTCTGGCAAGAAATACAAAACCACACAGAGGCATGACACAGTCTAAGGGAACCCTTGCCCATGGATCCTCAGAAACAGCTATATTCTGGAAAGTAGAGTGCAAACAACAAATCTTTACATAAAGGACAGCTGTTTTATCTTTATACTGCTTTGTCCACAAATTGTTTGTCTCATCTCAATTAGCTACATTCAGTTGTATGTAAATATCAAGAGGAAGATCCTAAACAACCTGATGATTGGGTAATCTATGTGGGAGATTACACATGTTGCGTGGCACACTGTTCATTAGCTTTATCCTATTTTGTTTACCTGTTAGAAACACGCAGTTATATGGCTGTGGATGAACAAAATTATTTTACACTTTTTATGAAGGTAGCATGACATTTGCCAGCAAATAACTGAATTTATGTCATTTTTGTTCAGTTTTCTTTTACAACTCAAGCAGTAATTTGAAAAATAATGATCAGGTTACAATGTTGAAGTAAATATTGGATGTGAAGTATGATATGAGTTTGTTTCGGCTCCACAGGTGTCAATGTGTTATGTTCTATACATGCAATGGCTTATTAATGGGGCGTGGGTTGTAAAACCCAAGCCATTGGCTGTAATTTTAGTGGTGTCATCCCATAGAGCGTGAGGGAGGGTAGAGGCCTCTGGCCGAGTGTGAAGGGTGTGTGGAGGAAGCCATCTGCTCCCGTTAATGGTTCATTAGTCAGGCTGCCCTCTGATCAGCAGGTACACTAGGACTGCCCCTTAGTGTGATAATATATGTTACATTCCTTATTAAAATGAGGGGTGATGGATGGCCAAGTCTATGTTTGAGTTTTTACAACAAATGATAGTCCCACTAAGCGCAAACCAGATGGGATGATGTATCGCTGCAGAATGCTGTGTTAGCCATAATAAGTGTGCCTTGAATTCTAAATAAATCACAGACAGTGTCATTAGCAAAGCACCCCCACACCATCACACCTCCTCCATGCTTCACGGTGGGAACCAGACATGCAGAGATTATCCGTTCACATACTCTGCGTCTGAACAAAGACACAGCGATTGGAACCAAAAATCGCAGACCAAAGGACAGATTTCCACTGGTCTAATGTCCATTGCTCGTGTTTTTTGGCTCAAGCAAGTCTCTTCTTATTGGTGTCCTTTAGTAGTGGTTTCCTTGCAGCAATTCGACCATGAAGGCTTGATTCACTCAGTCTCCTCTGAACAGTTGATGTTGAGATGTGGAAGGTAACTCTGTCTTCCTTTCATGTGGCGGTCCTCAGGGAGTGCCAGTTTCATCATAGAGCTTGATGGTTTTTGCGACTGCACTTTGAAGAAACTTTCAAAGTTCTTGAAATGTTCCGGATTGACTGTCCTTCATGTCTTAAAGTAATGACGGACTGTTGTTTCTCTTTGCTTATTTGGGCTCCCACGTGGCACAGTGGTCTAAGGCACTGCATCTCAGTGCATAGAGGTCCCTGGTTCAAATCCAGGGATTCAGGGACCTTTGCAAATCCAGGCTGTATCACATCTGTCTGTGATTGGGAGTCATATAGGGCAGCGCACAATTGGCCCAGCGTCATTTGGGTTTGGCTGGGGTAGGCAGTCATTGTAAATAAGAAGTTGTTCTTAACTGTCTTGCCTAGTTACATATGTATTTGAGCTGTTCTTGCTGTAATATGGACTTGGTCTTTTACCATTAAGAAGGAAAGAAATTGAACAGATTAACTTTTAACAAAGCACAGCTGTTAATTGAAATTAATTCCATGTGACTACCTCATGAAGCTGGTTGAGAGAATGCTAAGAGTGTGCAAAGCTGTCATCAAGGCAAAGGCTGGCTACTTTGAAGAATCTCAAATATAAAATATTTTTTGATTTGTTTAACACTTTTGCTTATTACATGATTCTATATGTGTTATTTCATTGTTTTGATGTCTACACTATTATTCTACAATGTAGAAAATATAAAAGAATTAAGAAAAACCCTGGAATGAGTAGGTGTGTCCAAACTTGGACTTGAACTGTATATATTATTGTTGTGATTGTGTCTTTTCCCTAAAGTGTTGCTGTTGATCATGATACTCCCAGCGGTGTTTACCTTCCCAGAAGTCCATAGGTGTACTGTGAATCTGCCAGCAGTAATGTGATCTCGTCCTGTTGCATGGCTATAGCACACTCCTCCAGGGCCTGTGTGTCAAAAAGCATTGTGTTACCCACAGCTCCCTCACTGTTAATGGTTTATTTTCACACATATGAAGAGTTATTCATTTACCTCGCATACATTGAAACACTATAGAAATATAGAACACCAATGGACAATTTCTAGTTCTGTTGTGTTATGGCCACACTGAGACCTATAGCTATCACATGTACATTCTCTGAAGGATAAGTCTAACCCTGTGTTATGCTTAGCAAATGCAGTTGTGTGTGACAGGGTGCAGGATAGGTGTGTTGGAACCTGTCCTGTCAATCAGAATGTCTTTAGATCCCACCTGGTTGACATCTCCCTCTCCGATGACGAACACCAGTTTACGGTCTTTCTCCACCACACTCCGATCCTCCAGCACTCCCTGCATTTTGACTGTGACCTCCTGACCCCAGGCTGGGTGCTCAGCTTTCTGGGGGCCAGGCGCCAGCACCTTCTTCCTCAACAGGCGGTCATCTGGGAGAAGGAAGGATCAAGGGACGGACAGAGAGAAGGAGGAGGGTGAAAGAGGTGGCAGAGGGTTAATCTGCTTGTTGTTGATCAAAGAGGCACTTGGAGAAAAATAAAAATAGGAAAGGGCATAATGTCATGTAATACAGTTTAAATGAAACATAATTTCATTAATTAAATTGCCATGACCACGAAGAAACATTACTCAAAAAAAAATCTGTAGAATTTGTTTGCATGCAAATTACATGCAGTGCCACAACAATTGACAAACAAATGTGTTTACAATAGAACAACAAAGTTTGCCATGAGTGCAATATTGCTTCAACAAAGCATTTCAATATTCCAACATAATTGCTTTAAATGTTTTCTGATGATGACTGTATTGAATGAGTAACATACCTGTGATGTCCTCCCAGTCTTCAGCCAGGAACAGCTCCACAAAGCTGGAGGAGATCCACTGCACCATCTCATGGTCTGGGAAGAGACTCTCCTCTGAGCTCTCCCTGTCCTCCACAGACTCTGTCTCGCAGAACCTCACTGTTTTTACAAAACTGAGGGTCTTCTTCAGCTTCCTCTCTTCCACACAGGGGGTCTCTGTCTTCTCTGGGACAGGGAAGGTGTTTAATGTAGTGCCAGCATTACCTCCACCCTGGCATTCTATCCTTGGGTCTCCCTCCCCATGGGGCTCCGTATCTTCTTGCTGAGGCCCATGGGACAGTTCCTTCTCTTTCTGACTGTCCTTGTCACCAGGACCTGTGTAGGCCTGCTTCAACTCTGGCTCATTGGTCTCCACAACCCGCTTCTCGTGCTCTCCAGGGCAGAGCTCTGTCTCCATCTCACTACAGGGAGCAATGGACACCATCTGTAAAGGCCTCCAAGAGAGATGATCTTCCTCCAGCCTATCTATCCCCACGATGCCTGCCTGGCCGGTTGATTCTGTAGTGTGGAAGCAGTCGTTTGGTCTAGTTACTCCATTAGCGACGGTCTGTAGTTTTTATGAAAACCGAAATCCACATAAATTCCTGTTAAATCCAATTTAAAAACATCCATAACCAGCCCCAAATCCCGGTTGCATCAATTGTTTTCCAGAACTTTGTTTTACCAACTAGAGCTATACACAGTCTCACCTCAACCTCCTATCATTCCTGCTACTCCTTGTTAGCCTACATATTCCAGAGAGTTAGGAGCAACAAGAAATTATCAATGGAAAGAAATTGTACAACAAATGAAGCACATTCGGTCAGCAGGCTTGCGCGGCTGTAATCTGTAGGATTAGAAGAGTAAAATCTAATCTTCTTGAAAGTCTGTAAGCTTCTTAATGACTTCATCGTGCTGCTCCATCATGCCGTTTCCATAAATGCTTTCCACCAATAAGATCTCAGGGACTGCCGTCTTGGGTTCAGTTTTGTTTTACTATGTGGCACAATATCTTATTTTCCCTTTTTAAGTAGACAAGTGTTAAGAGGGAGACCTATAATGGCCCTGATGACCTGTATGAGATGATGAGTGCTTTTTTTTATTGAGTTGAGTGGATTTCCCTTAATATACTTATCAGCAACAATGTACGCACTTTCTTTCACTGATTTAATCGTCTAATACGTTTGAAGGGAAAATCAATCAAACAGGAACATTTTGAGTGGCACAATCTAGATATTACTATAGGATCTGGGGATAGTATATTTCTACAAACAGAACAGGTTTTTCTAGGGTTGCCACATACCTTCTGTGGAAGAGGAACCAGTAAACAACACTTTCAAGACAAGACCGGGCTCGGCCCTTTAGTGACTAGAGTGTATTATCTTAATAACTCATGGCATGGCAGCCTTCAACCAATATCAGTATACACAGCCCTCAATTTAAAACGCACTCACAATTTAAATGAAAACAGCTTTTGTTTTGAAACAATGACAAAGGTTTGTTGTGTGCATTATGTGGAGTGTCTGTTAGATATCCCCTGGCACTGTGTCAACATAATATAACATCTTTGTTTTATTCATTCGGATAAAGTTAGTGAGAGATTGCAGTAATTGTATAAAGTTATTAAAAGCTGCTTTTTTGAGTGTGTGTCATTGCTGTTTCTGGTCATGTCGCAATAGGAAAAGTGAAACAAAAATATTCAGACTGTCATGCCTAAACTTAAGACCACTTTCCCAATTTGACTGAAGGTAAAATGGTAAAATGATACATGTGTATATATATTTCACATTTATTTAACCAGGTAGGCTAGTTGAGAACAAGTTCTCATTTACAACTGCAACCTGGCCAAGATAAAGCAAAGCAGTGCGACACAAACAACACAGAATTACACGTGGGATAAACAAATGTACAGTCAATAACACAATAGAAAAATCTATATACAGTGTGTGCAAATGTAGTAAGATTAGGGAGGTAAGGCAATAAATAGGCCATAGTGGCAAAATAATGACAATTTAGCAATTAAACACTGGAGTGATAGATGTGCAGGAGATGAACGTGCAAGTAGAGATACTGGGGTGCAAAGGTACAAAATTTAAATAACAATATGGGGATGAGGTAGTTGGGTGGGCTATTTACAGATGGGCTGTGTACAGGTGCAATGATCGGTAAGCTGCTCTGACAGCTGATGCTTAAAGTTAGTGAGGGAGATAAAAGACTCCATCTTGCTATGGTTATTTACCTGAAATGGGTATTGAGATAGACAGGTTTACACGTATAGCTGGATGTCTTGTTGTACCAATTCTGAATGGACTGATTTAAAAAATATGCAAACTATCTGGATGGAAAATCTCAAAATAATGTTAGATGAATGATTTAATTGACCGCTCAAAGGGGAAATTGTTATCTGAGTTAAACTAAATGCACTAAAGAAGGCCAATTCCAATGCCAAGTATCTACTTTTTGCTGTATTCAAATAAATTAAAATGATAAAATAATGTGTGCATACTATGTATTTTGGTAGTTTGTGTGGAAGCTCAACATGAGGAAAGCTTTTTAATAGTACCTACAGCATATATGTTTTTTTTGACCCCCTCTGTTTAGCCCCAACCTCCTTAACACTGTTGCACTGCAAAACATCTTAGAGCAATTCACTGAAAGGACCCTGAACATGAGACTAACATACACCTGTGCAAGAGCCACACTTGCATTCTATGATTCCTTAATACCATCACTATGAATCCTTAATACCGTCACTTGAGAGTTTGGATTTGGGTTGTTAAATCTCCTGAGGTATATTGTCCCACATAGTAGCTACAACCGACAAGCGCATTCCCAGTGATAATCTTTAGGGTCTGAATTCAGTATTTCCTCTTACATTATTGTCAATAGACAGCATACTGCACTGTACACTATATATTTGCTGTGATAAGTGTTGTTGATATAGTCTGGTTCAGATAGTCATAGAGAACCTCAGACAGCCATATGCAATTAAAGACTCCATTTGTGACTGTGAGAGAGCTCCTTATTAATCCAAGGCCCAAGCATCTTGACTGTTAGGGATTATGCCTTTAATTAACCCAAATTCCCTCGTTTTTCATCACTGTCCGTTTCACATCATCTGTCTGCGAGCACGGGATTGGCCCTCCAGATCAACAGAATATATTTTTGTATTTTTAATCTAGTTCAGAATAAAATTGCTTTTTAAATATTTTTTTCTAGATTTCATATTTCCATGGTTTTCAATGTGGCGATTACTATGACTTCAGGGCTGTAAGAATACATGGGATCCTAGGTTATAAACACATTTGGTTTTTATTACCCAATAGGGAGATGATATTCTAATAATCATCACATGAAATATAGTAATAACAATGATTATGATTCATTATTATTTACAATAGAAGCATACCAAAACATAGCATTTATGTGTCACACAAGCAATCTTTCAAAAGATTTTGGTGACATAGAGCCAGTAGGCCTATACTATATATTCAGCATTTTTTCTGTGATAGGTCTACCTCAAATTGCTTTCAGTCTATTAGAGAAAGGCTCTCTATATGGGGGTATATTTTAACAGAGAGCTTTTCCTCCGTTTCCTTCTCATTCAGTAGGAAGAAAAGAGCCTATGCAAACATTCTTGTAAATTAGCCTACAGTATGACATTGCTATTATAATATCAAAACAAAAACATGCAAAGACATGTTCATGAAGTGTGTGTGTGTGTGTGTGTGTGTGTGTGTGTGTGCGTGCGTGCGTGTGTGTGTGACGTGATCACGGCAACGCATGCAACGTTAACTCCGCCTCGGTCCAAGTGACGTTTCACAGAGAATGTCGCCAATTCACCTCAGTTGTAGACATGGCAGCGCTGAGACAGGAGCATCGGTATGGGCTCTCCTGTGCAAAAATCAACAAAAACGTTGAAAATAAAACTCTGTACCACGTCAAGCTAACTGATACCGCCATTCGAACGCTTGAAGCCTACCAAAATCTTAAGGTAAGTCCCATCCGATTTAATTTACTCTTGCTTGGGTGTTTGTTTAATTGGATACTCCGACTATAGTCTAATCGCAATGAAAAGAGGTAGACCACTGGGTAAAAAGTTCCATCAAGTACTGAAAGTGTCAGCGACCTAGTAGCCTATCGTTTATTGTGCTTGTTGTACACTGCGAACACTAGGCTATGTATGGTTTATTGAACGATGGCATAGTTTACAGTTTTAGTAGTCTATGGTTGTTTGATTATATGGGACCCTAGAAGTTATGCCACAGCACCCAATACACAATTTGAGGTTGTTTTAAATTGCTTTGAAAATGTCCTCCGATTGCTTTACCTTTCATTCGTGTGGGTCATGGCCTCTGTGATCATTGATGTTTCGAAGTAACATATTTTATGTGACTTAATAGTCCAAACATCTATCCGTCATTTAGAAACACAAAGAAATAATGCTTAGAATTTGAAAATAAATAGCGCAAGACCATATTTATGCTCTCATCAGCGCTTTAACCTATCTGCGAATAATGGAACTCAACATTCATTGTAAATTGTAAATCTATACAGCAATCGTGTTACTTTAAAAGTAAAATAGCCTAAATAAGCTGGTTTCTGATAATGTTGCAGTTTATCAGTTTGAAAAATGTGCAGCCTAATAACCGTATGCCTATGTGACATGGATAATATGCAGTAAGCATTTCTAAGTAACTGTAGCCTAGCCTATGTGTTTTTTTGGAGATAAAAAATTCCTTTGATGCCTGTTGTCAGTGGTAGAAAAAGTACTCAACTGTCAGACTTGAGTAAAAGTAAAGGTACCTTAATAGAAGTTACTCAAGTAAAAGTCAAAGTATCTGGTTTTAAATGTACTTAAGTACAGTTGTGGAAAAAGTACTACATTGTTGTACTTGAGTAAAAGTAAACGCTGTCAATCAAATTCCTTATATTAAGCAAACCAGATGGCCCACTTTTCTTTATTTTCATTGAATATACGGACAGCCAGGGGCACACTCCAACACTCAGACACAATATACGGACAGCCAGGGGCACACTCCAACACTCAGACACAATATACGGACAGCCAGGGGCACACTCCAACACTCAGACACAATATACAGACAGCCAGGGGCACACTCCAACACTCAGACACAATATACGGACAGCCAGGGGCACACTCCAACACTCAGACACAATATACAGACAGCCAGGGGCACACTCCAACACTCAGACACAATATACGGACAGCCAGGGGCACACTCCAACACTCAGACACAATATACGGACAGCCAGGGGCACACTCCAACACTCAGACACAATATACAGACAGCCAGGGGCACACTCCAACACTCAGACACAATATACGGACAGCCAGGGGCACACTCCAACACTCAGACACAATATACAGACAGCCAGGGGCACACTCCAACACTCAGACACAATATACGGACAGCCAGGGGCACACTCCAACACTCAGACACAATATACAGACAGCCAGGGGCACACTCCAACACTCAGACACAATTTACAAACACAGCGTTTGTGTTTAGTGAGCCTGCCAGAGGCAGTAAGGGTGACAATGTGTTATATTTATAAGTGTATGAATTGGACCCTATTGCTCTCCTGCCTGAGCATTTGAAATATAATGAGTAGTTGTGGGTGTCAGGGAAAATGTATGGAGTAAAAAGTACATATTTTCTTTACAGATACCCTCCCAAAAAACTACTTAGGTAGTACTAAGTATTTTACTTAGCCTACAACAGGCAGTTGTGTAGTAACTATGAAAAGTAGGGACAACTTGGATACCTCTACAGTCAATTGCTGTAAATCTGGACAGCAGTTGGATGGGGCCCTGTCAATATCACCCCAACCCCCGAGTCCGTTGTTGTTTGTTGGGTGGCGGGCAGCAGGGAAGTTTTGTTGTTGTGCTCTTGTGCATTGTTTTGCCCTTTAAACATTTAGAAGGCCGCCCAATTCCAGAGGTCATCGGTCCATCAGGTGGTGTTAAACTATGGGTTGCATTTCCCAATGAAAATGCATGGCAACTCCCACATCTGCTGTAGTGACATGAATGTAATCAGATACAAAGTGTATACAGGGGTCTGCTCTCTTTTCAATAGGCTTTTTTATGAGTCAAGTTTTTAACCAAATATGTATAGCTCATGTATAACTACAGTGTGGGGTTTAGTTCATCATGCTTCTTCACAAGGTTGTTAAGTCAGGTCATTATCAGTTTCCGTGGGTTTCACTCTGTATGAGTAAATGAAGTGCCAGCCCGTAATGTTCATCATGCAACTGACCCATAAAACAAATGGATTCCTAATAAGCCTACCCTTTAAAATACAACACGAGCTGTAGGCCTATTGAGCAATGACCAGAGGGAAAGAGAGCAGCATGATGACCTCTCCCAAAACCGTCTACAATAGATAAACAGGCCTGTTGACCATGGCTGCAGCTGTACCTTTCAGATAATGGCTCTTATCTCTTGACCCTGTATCATCGCTAGGAGTACCTCAGGGATAACAGTTTTTGTTCTCTCCCATGTTACATACTAGTCATATACAGGTTCTGATCCTTCTTGACTGTTCAGGAACACTTGAAACATGCAGTGTGGTTACAGTTACATAAAGGCTTATTTGGAGGGCAGCGTTGTACATGGAGGGCAGCGTTGTACATGGAGGGCAGCGTTGTACATGGAGGGCAGCGTTGTACATGGAGGGCAGCGTTGTACATGGAGGGCAGCGTTGTACATGGAGGGCAGCGTTGTACATGGAGGGCAGCGTTGTACATGGAGGGCAGCGTTGTACATGGAGGGCAGCGTTGTACATGGAGGGCAGCGTTGTACATGGAGGGCAGCGTTGTACATGGAGGGCAGCGTTGTACATGGAGGACAGCGTTGTACATGGAGGACAGCGTTGTACATGGAGGGCATGTTTGTGCAGGTCACAGTACGTAGGGCTGATAAAATGTATCTCACTTGTAAACAAAGGTAGAGTCATTTTGATGAGAAATCAGCTGAGAAAATGATTAGGGATTCTACTCTAAAGGCTTTGTGATGAGGCTTTTTCCTTGATTCTCTCTATCTCCCCTACCCACTCTCTCTCTCTCACTCTCTCCCCTCTCTCTCTCTCTCTTTCTCTCTCACTTGCTCTCTATCGCCTTTCCTCCCTCCCCAATTTCCAATTGACTATGAGAACTGGTTGAGTGAAACAAGTTTTCTGTGCTCTAGATTGATTAATCAGAGACATTCCAGTGCAGATTAGTGGTGAAGCAACATTGATCTCTGGGTTCTTTTATTATTGAATTAACATTTAAGAGGTTGTACTTCGGTCATTGGGGGCAAATAAGGGATGGGGAAACTATAATTATTGTGATGGTTAGCTAACGGTATAATTTGATCCACTGAACGAAGTAGCACTGTTTGAATACATTCTTATCTTGATGAATAAGTAATTATTGCTGTGGGAGAAATTGCCGGTATTGAGAGTGTAATCGCAGCAAATATATCTACTAACAGAGCTTGACCAGATTTGTAATATTTATTATTAAATAACAATATTTCATTTCAATATTTAATTTTACCTGATGTATTTTAGGTTCAATCATATTGTATTTACCTGCAATGCTTGAGTCTGTTATATTACATGATAACCACTTTCCTCTTTTTGTCTCTCCCCAGGGATCCTTACCAAATCAGCCAGCAATTTGCTTCAAGGGGAGCCAGGGGGTGAGATGAATGTGTTTTCACTTCCTTTCTAATGCTTCAGAAATGAAATGCTTGAATTAGTTCTGATTTGCTGTACAGGCAGCACATTCGTAACAGTTCCTCCACTGCATTTTTTAAATGAGATTCAAAAACATGTATTGAAACCAGAGTGCAGTTCAGTTGCATGCATCCACTGACTAAACCCTGAAGGCCTGCCTGATTAGATTGCAGATGTTGTTCTATTGTTCTATTCTTCAGCTGGTGGTTATTGTTGCCTTACAGAGATATACAGTAGAATGGAGCTGTTCTCACATTTGTTGTTATAAATACAATAATAGCTTGACTGCCTTGCAAAGGGACTATCAGTATTTAATGTGACCTCCTTTGCATTTGTGGCATGTGTGAGTTTAGGGTTGTTATCCTTCAGCTTTCCATGTTAGATTTAGAACTGGATTCAATCAGACATGCTACAGCAATGTTTATACAGAGTCTTTATTTACACAACTACAGTACTGCCAGTTATTCTGAAAACTGGAAGCATATAGCTGGTATTCTCACAGTATTCCAGGACCATGTTTGTGATTTTTATCTGACTACAGGGGAAAATATGTGACAATATGCTAATGCATAAATACTGCAAACCAAGTTTGTTTAATTGTAGCTATGTGTCATGTTATCCTTGATGCTGAGTGTAGTCAGACCGAGCACATCATCTACAGAAACACAGTGAAAGGGAGAAGACATTCCTGTGAAGCAGCAGTAAAGAAAGATGCCTGTGTCCAACCAGATTAGCCGGGCACTAAAGCACCCTCCCCAGCGCTGCTTGCTAGACTACTGCACATTTACAACCAGATTAGCCGGGCACTAAAGCACCCTCCCCAGCGCTGCTTGCTAGCCTACTGCACATTTACAACCAGATTAGCCGGGCACTAAAGCACCCTCCCCAGCGCTGCTTGCTAGCCTACTGCACATTTACAACCAGATTAGCCGGGCACTAAAGCACCCTCCCCAGCGCTGCTTGCTAGCCTACTGCACATTTACAACCAGATTAGCCGGGCACTAAAGCACCCTCCCCAGCGCTGCTTGCTAGCCTACTGCACATTTACAACCAGATTAGCCGGGCACTAAAGCACCCTCCCCAGCGCTGCTTGCTAGCCTACTGCACATTTACAACCAGATTAGCCGGGCACTAAAGCACCCTCCCCAGCGCTGCTTGCTAGCCTACTGCACATTTACAACCAGATTAGCCGGGCACTAAAGCACCCTCCCCAGCGCTGCTTGCTAGCCTACTGCACATTTACAACCAGATTAGCCGGGCACTAAAGCACCCTCCCCAGCGCTGCTTGCTAGCCTACTGCACATTTACAACCAGATTAGCCGGGCACTAAAGCACCCTCCCCAGCGCTGCTTGCTAGCCTACTGCACATTTACAACCAGATTAACCGGGCACTAAAGCACCCTCCCCAGCGCTGCTTGCTAGCCTACTGCACATTTACAACCAGATTAGCCGGGCACTAAAGCACCCTCCCCAGCGCTGCTTGCTAGCCTACTGCACATTTACAACCAGATTAGCCGGGCACTAAAGCACCCTCCCCAGCGCTGCTTGCTAGCCTACTGCACATTTACAACCAGATTAGCCGGGCACTAAAGCACCCTCCCCAGCGCTGCTTGCTAGCCTACTGCACATTTACAACCAGATTAGCCGGGCACTAAAGCACCCTCCCCAGCGCTGCTTGCTAGCCTACTGCACATTTACAACCAGATTAGCCGGGCACTAAAGCACCCTCCCCAGCGCTGCTTGCTAGCCTACTGCACATTTACAACCAGATTAGCCGGGCACTAAAGCACCCTCCCCAGCGCTGCTTGCTAGCCTACTGCACATTTACAACCAGATTAGCCGGGCACTAAAGCACCCTCCCCAGCGCTGCTTGCTAGCCTACTGCACATTTACAACCAGATTAGCCGGGCACTAAAGCACCCTCCCCAGCGCTGCTTGCTAGCCTACTGCACATTTACAACCAGATTAGCCGGGCACTAAAGCACCCTCCCCAGCGCTGCTTGCTAGCCTACTGCACATTTACAACCAGATTAGCCGGGCACTAAAGCACCCTCCCCAGCGCTGCTTGCTAGCCTACTGCACATTTACAACCAGATTAGCCGGGCACTAAAGCACCCTCCCCAGCGCTGCTTGCTAGCCTACTGCACATTTACAACCAGATTAGCCGGGCACTAAAGCACCCTCCCCAGCGCTGCTTGCTAGCCTACTGCACATTTACAACCAGATTAGCCGGGCACTAAAGCACCCTCCCCAGCGCTGCTTGCTAGCCTACTGCACATTTACAACCAGATTAGCCGGGCACTAAAGCACCCTCCCCAGCGCTGCTTGCTAGCCTACTGCACATTTACAACCAGATTAGCCGGGCACTAAAGCACCCTCCCCAGCGCTGCTTGCTAGCCTACTGCACATTTACAACCAGATTAGCCGGGCACTAAAGCACCCTCCCCAGCGCTGCTTGCTAGCCTACTGCACATTTACAACCAGATTAGCCGGGCACTAAAGCACCCTCCCCAGCGCTGCTTGCTAGCCTACTGCACATTTACAACCAGATTAGCCGGGCACTAAAGCACCCTCCCCAGCGCTGCTTGCTAGCCTACTGCACATTTACAACCAGATTAGCCGGGCACTAAAGCACCCTCCCCAGCGCTGCTTGCTAGCCTACTGCACATTTACAACCAGATTAGCCGGGCACTAAAGCACCCTCCCCAGCGCTGCTTGCTAGCCTACTGCACATTTACAACCAGATTAGCCGGGCACTAAAGCACCCTCCCCAGCGCTGCTTGCTAGCCTACTGCACATTTACAACCAGATTAGCCGGGCACTAAAGCACCCTCCCCAGCGCTGCTTGCTAGCCTACTGCACATTTACAACCAGATTAGCCGGGCACTAAAGCACCCTCCCCAGCGCTGCTTGCTAGCCTACTGCACATTTACAACCAGATTAGCCGGGCACTAAAGCACCCTCCCCAGCGCTGCTTGCTAGCCTACTGCACATTTACAACCAGATTAGCCGGGCACTAAAGCACCCTCCCCAGCGCTGCTTGCTAGCCTACTGCACATTTACAACCAGATTAGCCGGGCACTAAAGCACCCTCCCCAGCGCTGCTTGCTAGCCTACTGCACATTTACAACCAGATTAGCCGGGCACTAAAGCACCCTCCCCAGCGCTGCTTGCTAGCCTACTGCACATTTACAACCAGATTAGCCGGGCACTAAAGCACCCTCCCCAGCGCTGCTTGCTAGCCTACTGCACATTTACAACCAGATTAGCCGGGCACTAAAGCACCCTCCCCAGCGCTGCTTGCTAGCCTACTGCACATTTACAACCAGATTAGCCGGGCACTAAAGCACCCTCCCCAGCGCTGCTTGCTAGCCTACTGCACATTTACAACCAGATTAGCCGGGCACTAAAGCACCCTCCCCAGCGCTGCTTGCTAGCCTACTGCACATTTACTACACAATTGGTCGGCCCTGTCTAAAAGGAGCTGCTCTAATCCCTGCATTGACCAAAGTGACTTTGCTCTGTACACAAATGCTGGCCTGTGTGCTCACACAGACCCTAAGAGAGGGTACACTATACCCCCAGGCTGCTAGCCAGGTTACTGGGTCAGGCTGGCAACTGAAAAGGCTTTGTTTGGAGAGGGGGAGGAGGTTGGGGAGTTGGTGAACCCGAGGGAGCCCCATGTCTCCACGCCTGTTGTCTCTGTGTAGACATGAAAGAGCCGAGATGAGGAAAGGGGGATGCTATGGCAGCCGTGGAGTTGTTCTCCCTCTGTCTGCACTGTTCTTTATGGCGCTTCATCAGAAAATAATAAAGTACTCTGATACAGAATGTAGCTTAAGTAAACAGAAACATATGCAAGCCAGCGAGTGTTGTAATTGAACATATGCAAAATCGAAGCGATGAATACGGATAAGCGACATCAGTCCTTCTGTTTAGCTTTTTTAAGTGTGTGCAATTAAAGTATGCTTTAATCACTGAGTAGGATTTTGTGATTATATCTTTGTTGGCACATTATATATTCAAATTGCTTTGGCGGAATTCAAGCATAGGCTCCCTCCCCCTCTGACAGCGGCCCCCTGTGCTGGCCGGTTGGGCATTAATGAGCTATCTGCCGTTGGAGGGAGAGCAGATTAAGCTGTTAATGGGGGGAGGATGGTGGTGAATGTGGCAGACTGGGGTACACCAGACAGAGGGGGACCAATGGGCTATAAGGTTCCTAACAGTACAGCCACGGTAAACAGTGTCCTTACCCATCATATCTACAGCAGCTCTTAACATTTCAAAAACAGTGTTGAGTGATATCATTAACCTGTACTCTTGAGCTGGTGACATCACCCCCAGCCCAAAAGAGATGTGAATGTAGACTAGTGGATGAGGAGTGGGTATGTGATGAGAGGGGTGATGCTTGTGACCAGTGACAGACGGCATTGTTCTCTCAGACGTACCCTGCTGGTCCAATAGACTAGATGTAACGTAGTAAACGGAAATCCGAGTGACACTCAAATGATCAAATCAAAAATCAAATCCAATTTGATTTGTCACATGCGCCGAATACAACAGACCTTACAGTGAAATGCTTACTTACAAGCCCTTAACCAACAATGCAGTTTTTTTTTAAAGACTTTTTTCCAAAAAATAAGAAATAAAAGTAACAAATAATTAAAGAGCAGCAGTAAAATAACAATAGCGAGGCTATATACAGGGGGGTACCGGTACAGAGTCAATATGCTGGGGCACCGGTTAATTGAGGTAATATGTACATGTAGGTAGAGTTATTAAAGTGACTATGCCTATATAATAACATAGAGTACAGCTGTGTAAAAGAGGGGGGGAGGCAATGTAAGTAGTCTGGGTAGCCATTTGATTAGATGTTCAGGGGTTTTATTGCTTGGGGGTAGAAGCTGTTTAGAAGCCTCTTGGACCTAGACTTGGCGCTCCAGTACCACTTGCCGTGCGGTAGCAAAGAGAACATGATCACTAGGGTGGCTGGAGTCTTTGGCAATTTTAAGGGCCTTCCTCTGACACCGCCTGGTATAGATGTCCTGGATGGCAGGAACTGAGGTGGTGTCTGGTTAGACTGTAAACTCTCCTTCCAGACTCACATTATGCATCTCCAATCCAAAATTAAATCTAGAATCGGCTCCCTGTTTCACAACAAAGCATCCTTCACTCATGCTGCCAAACATACCCTCGTAAAACTGACTATCCTACCGATCCTTGACTTCGGCGATGTCATTTACAAAATAGCCTCCAACACTCTACAAAGAAAATTGGATGTAGTCTATCACAGTGCCATCCGTTTTGTCACCAAAGCCCCATATACTACCCACCACTGCGACCTGTATGCTCTCTCGTTGGCTGGCCCTCGCTTCATATTTGTCGCCAAACCCACTGGCTCAAGGTCATCTATAAGTCTTTGCTAGGTAAAGCCCCTCCTTGTCTCAGCTCACTGGTCACCATAGCAGCACCCACCCATAGCACGCGCTCCAGAATGTATATTTCTCTCGTCATCCCCAAAGCCAACTCCTCCTTAGGCCACCTTTCCTTCCAGTTCTCTGTTGCCAATGACTGGAACAAATTGCAAAAATCACTGAATCTGGAGTCTTATATCTCCCTCACTAACTTTAAGCATCAGCTGTCAGAGCTGCTTACCGATCATTGCACCTGTACACAGCCATCTGTAAATAGCCCACCCAACTAACTCATCCCCATATTGTTATTTATTTTTTTGCTCTTTTGCACCCCAGTATCTCTACTTGCACATTCATCTTCTGCACATCTATCACTCCAGTGTTAATGCTAAATTGTAATTACTTCGTCACTATTTGCCTATTTATTGCCTTACCGCCCTAATCTTACTTCATTTGCACACACTGTATATAGATTTTTCTATTGCGTTATTGACTGTACGTTTGTTTATCCCATGTGTAACTCTGTGTTTGTGTCACTCTGCTTTGCTTTATCTTGGCCAGGTTGCAGTTGTAAATGAGAACTTGTTCTCAACTGGCCTACCTGGTTAAATAAAGGTGAAATAAAAATAATAATAATAAAAAATACCTCTGTAAAGAGATTACACTTGACATAATATGTATGTAAACATTTCAATTTACATGACATCCTTGCCTTACCTTTTGTTGTGGCTGGCAACGTGACATTCTCGCATGGCAGCTCCAAATTTACCGTAAATATCACTATCACAGTAACTTAGCCAGTAGCCACTGTCTAGCCAGTAAGCTTGCAAATTATTTAACAAAACAAGCAAATTTTCCTCTAAAACAGATTAGCTACAATTTTGAATAATGCAACTAAACCATATTACACTCTTGAATAATGTGACAATTGACAAGCCAGTGCAGACAAATAAAGGGTTTATTTTCTCGTTTGTACACATATTAAATGTAGCTTTCAAGACCACACAGCTAGATAGCTAGTAACGTTAGCATATCAAACATGAATGTTTACTCCTCTCATACGGACAGAAAATATCAGCTTCAGCCTATTAAAGTTACCTTATAACAAACTAGGCTTCATTTGATGAATATCATGGAATGATAGGCATTATAGGAGGTAAACGCAAAATTGTGACTGAATACGTTGATCATTTCCCTGGACTTTGCTCATCCAAATATTTAGATATTCTTAATTCCATTCCTTTGCTTTAGATTTGTGTATACTGTGTATATTGTTGTGAAATTGTTAGATATTACTTGTTAGACATTACTGCACTGCACTGAGCTAGGAAGACGAGCATTTCGCTACACCCACAATAACATCTGCTAAACACGTGTATGTGACAAGTAAAATTGGTTTTGATTTGGTGAATTGATTAGCTTCTTGCTGCATTCTTCTTACCAGGAAGGTGGCTCAGAGCATTCAAGGGGGGAAAACACTGAGCTTCCCTTTTTTAAAGCTAAGGTGACAATTTCAGAAAGTAACAGGTGAAAACTTAATAAAAGTCTCAAATATAATGAAAATGTCTACACATTTCAGTTGTATTTTTGCTGTATGAATGTTGGGTTGAACGAGACAATTCTGTTTACACGGCACTGCTTAGAGGGGGGAAACTATCGGGTGAGTGTCGTGTGCGACCTCCAAAGGTAGTGTTAGAGACGTGAGAAATACAGAAGTTTACATTACAGTAATGTCTCTTGAGAATCGATACGTCCCGACAATCTCTCAAAATTCTCCTTAATCCCCCTCAATGAGAATAGATCCTAAATGCTGTCTGGTGCTGAGAGGAGAGTAGAGGAGGCATTAGGGAGCATTCTTCCCAGGGATCATCTAATGACAACTGTGTGTGGCTCAGCTAGGACCCCCCCCCCCCCCCCCGGTCCCTCCCGTCTACCTCCCTGATTATTGTGCCGTTTCACCCTCTGCCTTGGCTGAAGCCTTGGGCGACATCAGGGCCTCCATCTCACATGCGGCTGCCCCGACCCTACCCCCACCCAGAGCGCTCCGCCTCTCCATCTCACTGCAAATTAGCTTTAGCTCCGTGTCGGTGTGTGTCGGTGTGTGTGTGTCGGTGTGTGCATGCCCGTCAGGTATTTTCCCGAAAGCTAATTAGAATAACAATAAGAGGAATGCAGTCAGAGAGAGGTCCTTTCCCAGTGGCACAACTAGAAGGTGGGGGGAGTCGTCCTTCAGGCACACTTCGCTCTATTCATCCCGATGTGTCAAGCTAGGAAAAAGGCTCTGTGTGCCCTGCGCATCTGAGGCCCACTGTTTTGACTGGCAAAGCTGTTGGTCCCAGTATTTTGGGATCACAGTATTTGAGGGACAAGCCTAATGAGACATCTCCCAGTCCAGGGAAGCCCGGCTCTCTTTCTTTAGCAAGCAGCTCTGATATTGAGAAAGCTCGTGTAGCTCTGAAGTAGGGATTCGAGGAGGATATTATTCCAAGTTACAAGGGCTTTTAGAAAGTACATATTTGCATGTTTTTGTGTAGTAATTAAGCATGTAAACTTAACACAGATATGGAACTGGAGGTACGGAGTTCTGATGTTTTGATTGTTTGGTTGTTGGACTGAGAACATGTTGATTCCCAGCAGCACTGATTGATCTGGCCCGGCACCGACTCAGAGAGTGTGTGGTCACCTCTCCAGGATGACTAATAGATCCAGGATGTTGTAGTGCTGCTCACATATTAGCTCAACCAATATGTGTGTATTTATTAGCACATGTCAAAAAACTATTAGGAATATTGATTAACATACCCAGCCCCCATTGTTTATACTTGTACAGTTGTAGTGTTCTCCTTTCATTATATCAACAGTGATAGGAATATCATGGCAGCTATTTATATCACATCACAGGAATAGGCTAAACCAAGGAGATCCTGTTGGAACTAAATCCATCTGTACACCAGTAAGCACGGACCCAGAAGCTACCTAGGAGGGTAATAACATCACTTTGAAATATAGTTTTTTTTCTTCTTCTCTGAAAGCACCAGTGCAACAAAACAGACGTCAGCGAGAGTGAAAAGCAGTATGTGATGTTAGAAAGAGCAATCCTCTGTTCCTCCGATCTTTCTGTTTGTCTGGTTGGTTGTTCAGCTATCAGCAATGGTCACTTTTCCTCAACTCTTCCCACATCCATTATTTTTCCAGCATTTTAAAAATGCAGCACAACAGGATACAAGCAACACTGCCTCTGTAAACAAAGATGGTTACGGAAATGGAATGGTCAGAGGGGAGAGTTTCTGTCTGAAGTCTGTAGTGCTTGTGTTCTTTAGGGTTCAAATCACTAGAGTACTACAGACTGAGCTATTGTTTAACCTAAAGAAGAATAACAACCTCGTTGTTTACCAGATTTAGAGTGGGTGATATACTGTACAGGAATGGAGGGAGTGAGTTATTCAACCATATGTTTGCTGAGGTTGACAGATTAGCCCAGCCTCTCTTGGAGAAGGCACATTTTGCTTGGCATAAGAGTCGATACCTTGGGGGATGCTGTAGCCAGGCCAATTGCCCACCCCCTACTCCCCTCAACAACCCCCTTAAAACCCCCAACCCTCCTCTCTGTGGATCGCCAAGTCTTTATCAACGGTAGGGCTGACTTGAAGCACAGGAACAAAAAGCCAGCCTCACTAAAAGCATGATTTAAAAGAGAGGTGATCTCATGCATTGTGTTCATGATCTATGAGTCATTGATCATACGGTAAACAGCGGGAGGATTGTGGAGAGCCGGAATTAATATGTGCCCCAGATTTCCCTGTGGCATCGTCTGCCTGTGTTGCCTTCTATGGTTGTCTGCATGTGTCATTGGAATAATGCCTTCCTTTTTAAACGCCACTTGTAAGCTTCCTTTTCCTTTTTGACCAATAGTTCTGTGTGGAACATTGTGAGTGTCTTAGCAGTGTTTCCTCATAGTACACATGGATCCAGCGTGTGTGTATTGCTGTTTGTGAGGAGAGGCAGCGTGGCAGAGGGAGGGAATGCTGTTGTCCCCAGCTCTAATCCACCCCCTCCTCCTCCCAGAGTAGTTCTCTCTGTTCTGTTTGTCCTCTCATTGGGATGCTTTGGTGATCACCACATACCAGAGAGACAGGGAAAGAGAGGACTGTGGAGTACCGTCCCTCATGCACGAGCTGAGCTGGGAGTCACGCTGTGACGGTGCTGTTGTCCTAGCCCTCTCCAGCCGCCCGCCACACGTCCCTGCTGTTCATGAATAATCCAGGCTGGCCGACGGTCCATTGCTCTCAGCTCTGTGGGGGAAGATGCAAGAACAAAAGACAGGCAGCTCACAGCAGCAGCCATGACTGTGCAGACTGGGATAAGAGGACAATGGCCAGTAGTGTCAGTACAGACAAGGGCAGGAGGCACAGACTAGAGTAAATCACGTTCATATATCTAGGCACCTGCTCCCATCACTGTGCTGCCAAGCTAAATACCAGAGCTAGGATCTCTACCTGCTCGGTAATGTCTACAGACCCAAGAAGTAGAAAAGAACATCACCAAAGAAATACTTATCATCTTTCCTGGCAGATGGGTGGTTAGCAGGAGGAAAGAAAGTATATATCTTTACCAGAATAATGATCTCATCCGCCACCAAATGTAAGGCAGAAGAAGAGCAACATGATCAGAGATAATGAATAGTGTTAATGCTGTCTGTGTGTCAGAGGAGGAGTTTTCCATGGACACCAATGAGGGGTGCCCTTTGTCCTGCTCTAACAGCAGAGCCCCCACCAAGTTGTTCTGTTCCAGTCCAGTTCACACCTTACAACAGCCTGAAAGTATTTGACATCTCTAAACACACAGGGCCGGCCAGCCAGCCGGGAGTAGGCTGCAGCATATGTGCCTGGGCCACAGTGGGGGTTATTGTATCTTCCCCCGCGCCCCATCGAGAAACTGTTCTGACAAGGTGCTGAGGATTGTCAATCTGATGCCATTTTGCTGGGATGACTGTCCAACTGCCAAGTTCAGCTCACAGGATGGACACTATTGGACAAAGCTGACTGACTCAGTCCTCTGACAGTTCACTGCTCACTGACTCCCATTTGTTCTGTTGGGGCGTTTTTAAGAATAATTTGCGTATGTTATCCATTCTTTCTCACAATTTGTTATAATTGTCCTGTACCTTGTCTTGAGAGTATTGTACCAGGATTTGAACAAAATAAATGTTGTGTAATGTGGCATTGCTTACTATTTTAAATGTCCCTTGGAATGATCAGATAAAATAAAGAGTACAGACAGAAGTGTGATGCCTAATTCCTGTGGTTAGCGAACGCTAAATAGTGATTTGTTTCCTATGTAGACCTAAGTAGTTAGTTGGAGGCATTGACCGCTGATGTTGAAGCGTGGCATACGGCCTCAGCTGCAGCGTAGCTTAGGAGATGTTTGATCTTAGTCCTTCCATGTGACCTGCGGGAGTGTGGGGCTCCCCCGCATTAACCAGAGATGGAAAGGGAAGGCTCACACTGCCTGGGGAAGATAGGGGCCCCTGAGGCCTGGGGGCCCAGGGCAAGGACAGCTTTATGGTGCAACCTGCCTGCCCTGTGTGAGTCAGCTTTATGGAAATACACATCTCTGTTACTCACGCTGATATTAAACTTACCTGTCAATGTGGGTGGTGGTTCTGGAACAGAATGGGACCAAGGTAAAAGTAATGTTAGATTTCCATCCGTTTGGAAAAGGGGAACCCACAAAATATAGATTATTTTTTATTTAGTTTAAAACAAATGATCAATATTTCAATAGTTTTGTTGTGATGAACATTTGTATAGATTTCTTTTAAATACACAAAAGCACACAAATGTAGGCCTAAGCTTTTTCGTGTACCTTTTCTATTAAGTGTTTATTCGAAACCCTCTAGCATGATTAACTGTCCTGGGAAATGTAATCTGAAGACAGGAGAAAGTGGCAGGTAGCCAGTTGATGATGGCCCCTGTGTGCTCAGACAGAGCTTTTAACGGGAGTGCCTCATGCTTTAGGGCCCTTAAACTTCACACCAGGTACTGTCGGGACTAAAAGCTGCCAGGGGAGATGGTTTCTCCCACAGGAGCCAGGAGTACAGAGCTGGGAACTAATGGGTTAAATTACATATGGTTATGAAGATGGAGAAGAAAGCTGTGAATAAAATGGGGGCGCCCTCAAAATGGACTGACCTGAGTAACATTGATTAGGTGACAGGCAACTCTAACGCTTGGCTGGAGGGGGGTGCTCGATGTTTGCCTCGCACTAAGGGCATAGAAACCGAGGGAAGTGCTAGCGTTATGGGGGTTTGGGGTTCTGGGGGGTGCGGGGATTGCACAGCTAAGACTGTAAACCCTGAGCTGTGCTCTCCCTAGGGGCAGGCAGGCTTTTGTTTATCAGCGTCTCCATTTGAAACAAGTCATTCTCCATTGCAATGCTGTCTGCCTTGACCTACTTCTGGAGCCTCTCTTTCTATGACTTGTTGCTTGTAATTTTGGTCAAGACCAAGTCTTGAGGTAATAGGTCCTGACGATATGGCTCTTCTGTTGCTTCTGTTTACTTTGACTCTTTTTTTGGTTGATGGCAGTTAATTAGCAGAAACCTTAAGCAGCCATTAGTGGCATCGTACCCCACCACTTCACAAAGGGCTGGACAGATATAGGTCAACATAACTAATGGTCAGTTTGATATCACAAGTGTCCATGGCTTTGTGGGCTGCCTTGCGTTTTGTGTTCCGCAGTGTGGCTTGCATGTTGTGTGCTATAAAGAGAGCTGAGGCTCGGTGATGGGGGTAGGGTGCATAGCTCGCTGTGGGGTTCGGAGGGGGAGAGAGATGGGAGGGAGGGGGGGGGGGGGGGGGGGTTGAAAGAGGAACTGTTTATTGGCTACAAGCTACAGAAGCTGCTTATTGCTGTACTGCATAACTAGGCATTTGTGGCAGCCAGAGTCCTGCCTGCCACATCTACCCCAGGCACTGTGCTTTCTGCCAGCCAGCCTGGAATCAATCACTTCACAAATATAACGAAACATACTGTTTCAAGGCCACTGTCTGTCCTCTGTATGTCTTATGGCTCCTAATAAGATGAAAATATTACGTTATGTTTTGGTCCTTTGTGTTGTTAGCCGTGTCAAGCTAGTCTGACACCATTAGAGAAGTGAAAGTGACTTATTTTCAGATGATTTGCCAACTATTTCTGAATTCTGAGTACTGTATGGCTGTGCACATTGTCAGTCAGTCAGTAATCATGCTGGGTCAAAAGAAGTAATCATTCTGTGGCCCATTTCTCTGCCCCTTTCAGGCGGTGTCAGAGGAAGGACCTAAAAATTGTCAAAGACTCAAGCCTCTCAAGTCATAGACTGTTCTCTCTGCTACTGCACTGCAAGTGGTACTGATGCACAAAGTCTGGAACCAACAGGACCCTGAACAGCTTCTACCCCCAAGCCATAAGTTAATTAATTAGTTAACCAAATAGCTACCTGGACTATCTGCATTAAGCCTTTTTGCACAAACTTTGTTTGACTCGTAACATACACTGCTGCTACTGTTTACTTTCAATCCTGTTTCCTAGTCACTTTATTCCTAGTTATATATACATATCTACCTCAATTACCTCGTACTCCTGCACATAGACTCAGTACTGGTACCCTGTGTATATAGCCAATTTATCATTACTCACTGTGTATTTATTATCACTTTTATTATTACGTGTTTTACTTTTCTATTCCTCTTTTTTCTTTCTCTGCATTGTTGTGAAGGGCTGTAAGTAAGCATTTCACTGTTAGTCTACACCTGTTGTTTAAGAGCATGTGATGAATAAAATGTAATTTAATTAGATCTTGTCCTCAAATTTCCTCTGCTTATTCAGATTGACGAAAGTTGGAAGAGAGGCATCGGGGCAAAAATGTCTATTTACATAATATGTACATAAACTTCTCCATTTACATTAGCAATGGAATGTCCCATGCGGAGAGAGGGGATGACGTTCTTGCTTCGCAGCTCAAATTTACCGTAATTATCACAGTATCCGCTAGACAGCTATGCGAGCAACTTTTAATCTACCATATTGCACTCTTGATTAATGCAACAACCATATTACACTCTTTAAATAATGCAACAATTCACAAGCATGTGCAGACGTCAAAATGGTTTATTTTCTCGTCCATCCACTCATTAATTTAGGATCAAAACAATATCACACCCAAAGTAGCACAGCTGCTAGCTAACGTTAGCCAACAACATCTGCTCCATCAAATAACTTTAGAAATAGAAAATGTACGTTTACCCCTCTCATCATACAAATATAAAAGTACAGTAACATTATCATACAGGGTCATTAATATTATACAGCGATAAGTAGCTAGCAAGTTAAGCAAAATGTATGCATCCTCCTCGCATATTACCAGGGGTGAAAGTTTAATTAATTTGTTCCTGGTACGGGACCGCCTATGTGTGTACACACTTGTCAAATCGTCACTTCAAATGGCTCCTTTACTAGGCTACCCGTGCACGTTCATCCACATATTTCCAGCCTCCAAACAGTGGTGAATGGAAAGAGTCATCTGTTACACAAAACACCCTAAGAAAATGTATGACATTTGACGATTGTCATTACGCCAGAATTTATGCAGCCACTGCTGTCCGTGCCCGTCTCGGTCACTTATCTCTGCCTTGGCAAAATGTCAATCATGTTCTGATTTAAATGTTCTCTTCGTACCACATCACATTTTGGAGCGTAGGCTATGACGCTCATTTATAAGTCCATTTGCAAAATTGTCATGCCTCTGACATGCAGTAATGATAAATAGTGGTGTAATAGCCTACAGTTTTCTTTACATTTTGTTTTATTTATTGAGAGAGGCTCATATTTGACCTGTACGGTGTATTTTGCCAGGATGCCATACCAGACCGCCTTACTTTCACCCTTGCATATTACTAGCTAGCTAGTTAGCTTCGTTAGTTAACATTGGCTGACGTTAGCATTCAGCTATCTGAACCATAGCTAGATTGCTCACATAAAATGCATTTTTTATAAAAAACTATGGATTTTAGCACCCAAAGAAAAGCTTGCATTTACACAGGACAAACATGGGTACAAGTATCAACTGACAGCAACTCGATCTAGTCGGAGGTGCAGTACACCCACACTCGTCACCACTCAACTTTATTGTACTTGTACATCTTGGAGTTGAGAAATAAAGGCTACTTGCATTAGTGTTAGCTTTTGCTTTGAAATAAATGACAGTGTTCTGAGATTCCCTCAAAGCTACGGTGTCAGAGTAAACGATTCTCAAATATAAGGAAAATGCCGATACATTTCAGCTGTTTAAAAAACATTGCTCTGCTATTTAGAATTTTACTGTAGAAGCATTTGACTCTAGAAGACAATTCTGCAATGCTCCGAGGAGGGGGGTGAGCAAGGCTCACCCGCAACCTCCGGAGGTGGTGTATTACAGTTAAAGGTCTAGCCGAGGGTATTTTCTCGAAACCTCTGGGCAATCTCTCGTAGTGAGAAGAGACCCTAGGGCACAGGCTCAGCATCAACAAAACTGTCCATTTCAACTTGAATAAATGGACAGTCAGTGCCCAATGTTTTTAAGTACATTACAATACCTCTTGGTTAATAACATTCTTTGTTGAATTTAGGCCATTTAATGTAACTGATGGTGGCCCCATAGCTCTGTTGGTCGCCAGGGGAGCCCTGGACAGTACTGTATATGACACTGGCCACTATTATCCAGGGAGAGGGTCATGAGTTCCTATTGGTAATGCCAGGATATCAGCCTCCCCGGTCCACTGGCTGACAAGAGGTCACCTAGTATGTCCCATTGGACCTGGGAGGCTGATATCCTGGCATTACCAAGCCATAAAACGGACCTTATTGTCTTAGCCAGTTGCTTATTTAGGTCAGTTTTATGGCTTGAAAACAGCGGGGGGTCAAGCCCGCTCTCATATCAATACATTAAAATCTACTTTGGTCCACTAGCGAATAAACTTCTAGATTACATTTACTCCAATCACCCCCTGGTGAGATAAAATGTACTCATTAAATAACAGTGTTGTTCCAAAGCAGTAAAATCAAAGCAGCAATGCTGCAATGTTGATACAAGTGTGTCACAGAGTGTAACATGCAGAATACAGTAATACTGGTATAGGTAGATGATTAACATGGTGCTCTACAGATGGACACCTTTTACATTTTGCCTGTTTAAGACTGTATTTATACATCTATAATTGGTGTTTTTGTGCGCTGTGCTTCCATATTTATATTGGGTTGTTTGAGGATAGCAGAGAATGTTAGTTTGGAGAGAAGATGGTTTTATATGGATGTACCAAGCACACAATAACTTTTAGACAGAAGAAGGGAAAGTGTTTTTTAAAGACTTGTTTAAGACTTACCATTTAATAGTATGAATAGAAAGAATCTGTTCATTTGTTTTTGTAGAAACTACAGTCTACAATGTTCTCTATACCAGGATTGGGCTAGGAACAGCGATTGAAAATTGAGGAACTGAATTGCTCTGCATGGACACAGCATTCAGTTAGCAACTACAGAGGAACACTGTAATCGATAATACACTACATGTATATGGACACCTGCTCGTCAAACATCTCATTCCAATATCATGGGCATTAATATGGCTATAACAGCCTCCACTCTTCTGGGAAGGCTTTCCACTAGATGTTGGAACATTGCTGCAGGGACTTGCTTCCATTCAGCCATAAGAACATTAATGAGGTCAGGCACTGATGTTGGGCGATTAGGCCTGGCTCGCAGTCGGCGTTCCAATTCATCCCAAAGGTGTTCAATGGGGTTGAGGTTAGGTTCTTCCACTCCGATCTCAACAAACCATTTATGCATGAACCTCGCTTTGTGCCCCGGGGCATTGTCATGCTGAACAGGAAAGGGCCTTCCCCAAAGTTGGAAGCACAGAATCATCTAGAATGTCATTGTATGCTGTAGCATTAAGATTTCCCTTCACTGGAACTAAGGGGCCTAGCCCGAACCATGAAAAACATCCCGAGACCATTATTTCTCCTCCACCAAACTTTATAGTTTGCACTCTGCATTCCTTGGCATCCGCCAAACCCAGATTTGACCGTCGGACTGCCAGATTGTGAAGCGTGATTCATCACTCCAGAGAACACATTTCCACTGCTCCAGAGTCCAATGGCGGTGAGCTTTACACCAATCCAGCCAACACTTGGCATTGCACATGGTGACCTTAGACTTGTGTGCATCTGCTCAGCCATGGAGACCCATTTAATTAAGCTCCTGACGAATAGTTAATGCTTCCAGATTGGAACTCAGCAGTATGTGTTGCAACAAAGGACAGGCGATTTTTATGCGCTTCAGAACTTGGCGGTCCCGTTCTGTGAGCTTGTGTGGCCTACCACTTCACGGCTTAACCGTTGTTGCTCCTAGTCATTTCCAGTTCACAATAACAGCACTTTCAATTGACCGAGACAGCTCTAGCAGGGAGAAACTTGACGAACTCACTTGTTGGAAAGGGGGCATTCTATGACGGTGCCACATTGAAAGTCACTGAGCTCTTCAGTAAGGGCATTCTACTGCCAATGTTTGTCTATAGCGATTGCATGGCTGTGTGCTCAATTTTATACACCTGTCAGCAATGGGTGTGGCTTAAATAGTCAAATCCACTTATTTGAACGGGTGTCCACATACCTTTTGTATATATAGTGTACCATCGAAGAGCAGAACTACAGCATGGCTTTCAAGATGTGTGTTGATGTTTGGAATTCGATTGAGAAGTGATATGATATGCCTAGTTGACTTTCCAAATGCTTCAGATGTGGCTTCATTTGATATCACATTAAGCCAGAGGCTGCCTGGCTGCCACCCTCAGCAGTTGAATCATATGCAATGTCAATAACCTCAGTCTTCCTATTTAGCACGTTTTGCTATCCAATTAAATGTGTAACCTAATTGATGACTAATATCCAGTTCATTCTTTACAGTCCTGTATACGTACGTTAGATACCAAAACTTTTCGGATTGTATGACACAAACGCAAGGCATTTCATTTAGCATGTTTAGAATATGCAGTCCGATGGCACAGCTGAATATGCTAAACATGATAAACATTTATAATTTTACACATGGTCCCCTCAGTGTTCTAACGATCTCTCTGTGTCCCCTGACAACAGTACATCAAGATCCCCGCCCCGTCCCCAGATGCCTCGGACGCACTACGGGTCTTCTCCTTCTACCTGTCTAGTGATAGCAAGGACAAACCTCAGGCCAGCTTCGACTGCACCCACCAGTATGTCTCAAGGTAAGCACACACCACTGTTTTCACAGTCAACCACAGCCAGTTCAGTCAGATTGTGACCACAGGACTTCTGAGACACTGCTCTCTTACACTCTCTCTCCTATTGCCAACCTAAGTAACCCTTGTCACAATGTGACCGCTTCAAATTACAGCTTATCCTCAGACAATTTTTCTTACCATTGCATGTATAATACAGTTCAGTCTTATTTTAGAACTACTCATAAACTCTGTCCTTTCGATTTAAGTACTTTCTGTTGAGCTTTTTTTTTTGTCTTTTGAGTTACTGTAAGCACCTATTTAGCATACTGTGTTGCTAAAGTTTGACAGTTGAGGTTGCTTGTCTCTAGACCTTTGACCTACACATGTCTGAGGACAGTGAGATCACAGTGTTTGGAACCATGTAGGGTTAGTTGGAGGGGTAGAGTTGTGACGCTCTGTTTGCCCTGCAGCTAAAAGTCTTGTGGCTTTACAATACTTCACTTGTTCTGCAGCTTAATGCCTTAGCATAGGATGTGAGGAACAAGCATGAGGACAGAAGTCACAGAACCAGTCATGGGAGTGAGACACATGTCATATGTAGACAGAATCACACAAAACACATTTTCAAGAAATGCTGTATTGATTTGGAAGTAGTGTGAGACTTTTTGCTGCTATGTGAGCCTGATCTTCTACTCGCCTCAGGGAGGGCAGGGAGCACCTGGAGGGCCAGGGAAGTATTCAGGACAAGATCACTGTGTGTGCCACTGATGACTCGTACCAGATGACCCGGGAGCGCATGTCTCAGGTGGAGAAGGACATCATGAGCAGGTCGGCCATCGAGATCAAGCCAGGCTCCACTCGTGGTAAGTCTGCAGTCACAGGCTGCTTTTTCCTCTGCTGGATGAGCTATGTCCAAACCAGCTTCACACCGAGCCCTTTACTTTGGGGATCAAGGGCAAAATAATGGAGGTGTTTTAATGTTCTCTGAAAGCTTCTAATCCATCGCCTTTTACCATCTTGTCCTGCTGATAATTGCCATATGGTGTGGAAGTTATCGCATAGTTGATCAAAGTACTGGGTTGCAATTATTCATGCGACAGGGGAGGCCTCTTTTTCTTCTTCTCCCTTCATTTAGACCAGATTGTTCAGGCACACTGCCAACCTGCCTGCCAGCTCCATTCATGTGATTGAGTTTGCCAGAAGTATGCACTAACAAGTCTCATGCTGAGTGGATGAAGTTCTGCCTAAGAGTTTAATTACAGTGGCTGCGATTCAATTAGTTTTCATCAGCTGAAATACTGAATTATTGTTTGCAGATTCTCTGATGCAAAGGTCATAATTTACCATAAGTAGTTAAGAACTGACGAAAATCAGAATCAGAATCATCATTTGTGCCACTATGTAAAGATATTATTGTGGGAGCATACTTTTTTATTGAACCTTTATTTAACTAGGCAAGCCAGTTAAGAACAAATTCTTATTATACAATGAGGGCCTACCCCGGCCAAACCCTCCCTTAACCCGGATGACGCTGGGCCAATTGTGCGCCACCCTATGGGACTCCCAATCACGGCTGGTTGTGATACAGCCCGGTATCAAACCTCTAGCACTGAGATGCAGTGTGATACAGCCCGGTATCGAACCTCTAGCACTGAGATGCAGTGTGATACAGCCTGGTATCAAACCTCTAGCACTGAGATGCAGTGTGATACAGCCCGGTATCGAACCTCTAGCACTGAGATGCAGTGTGATACAGCCCGGTATCGAACCTCTAGCACTGAGATGCAGTGTGATACAGCCCGGTATCGAACCTCTAGCACTGAGATGCAGTGTGATACAGCCCGGTATCGAACCTCTAGCACTGAGATGCAGTGTGATACAGCCCGGTATCGAACCTCTAGCACTGAGATGCAGTGTGATACAGCCCGGTATCAAACCTCTAGCACTGAGATGCAGTGTGATACAGCCCGGTATCGAACCTCTAGCACTGAGATGCAGTGTGATACAGCCCGGTATCGAACCTCTAGCACTGAGATGCAGTGTGATACAGCCCGGTATCGAACCTCTAGCACTGAGATGCAGTGTGATACAGCCCGGTATCGAACCTCTAGCACTGAGATGCAGTGTGATACAGCCCGGTATCGAACCTCTAGCACTGAGATGCAGTGTGATACAGCCCGGTATCGAACCTCTAGCACTGAGATGCAGTGTGATACAGCCCGGTATCGAACCTCTAGCACTGAGATGCAGTGTGATACAGCCCGGTATCAAACCTCTAGCACTGAGATGCAGTGTGATACAGCCCGGTATCAAACCTCTAGCACTGAGATGCAGTGTGATACAGCCCGGTATCAAACCTCTAGCACTGAGATGCAGTGTGATACAGTCCGGTATCAAACCTCTAGCACTGAGATGCAGTGTGATACAGCCCGGTATCGAACTTCTAGCACTGAGATGCAGTGCTTTAGACTGCTGCGCCACTCGAGAGCCCAGCATAGCAGTGCTGTAGATATTTTTATACAGCATGTGAACCAGTGGGACCATTGGGATGTGCATTAGTTACATGCCATGTAGGAGGATGCAGACACAGGTATACTTATGTGTCTTCTGGTGGGTTCTAAATGGACATGTTACCGATGCTGTGTATTATAACCTGAACAGACGTGTAGAACTATGCTGTCTTTATGACATAATATGCATTCGTGGATTTAAAGCACATAGAGCTCTTCTTTGCAGACACTGACAGTTTTACAGTTTTACACATATTGTCTAAAACATAAATAGAACATACTGCACAATCCATGTTCTACCACTGATGAAGCAAGCAACACATTTTTACATTTTAAATTGTAGTCATTTAGCAGACGCTCTTATCCAGAGCGACTTACAGTTAGTGCATTCATCTTAAGATAGCTAGGTGAGACAACCACATATCTCAGTCATAGTAATGACATTTTTCCTCAATAAAGTAGGGGAGAGGGGGGGTGCTGTGGGACTATTTCAGATACTCTTTCAAGAGGTAGGGTTTCAGATGTTTTTGGTAGATGGGCAGGGACTCTGCTGTCCTGGCTTCAGGGGAAGCTGGCTCTACCATTGGGGTGCCAGAACAGAGAAGAGCTTGGACTGGACTGGGCGAGCTGCCTTCCCGTAGGGGTGGGAGGGCCAAGAGACCAGAGGTGGCAGAACACATGACATGCCATGCTGTTGAAATAGGCTCCTTGAGGGCTGTTGCACAATCCTGTTAAAGGTAGCTGTCATGTTGAGATTGCAGTGTAATGTCTCTGCTGAATGGGTTCAAAACAACGACTGAATTCTAATCCAAATAATGCATTTTAAATTAAAGTTAGTCAAGTGAAAAGGAGGACGTCCACTTGCATCCTCAGCCTGGGAACATTGACATTGGTTTCATAAGGTTTAAGGCACACAACTGGACTCACTTTCCCACAGCATGGACAGGACAGTAAAGGCACCCATTCAAAGGCAACTGAAATTAAAGGGTCATAAACTATATGTCATATGCGCTACTGTGCACACAAACCTCCTGTGGCAGCCAGCAGTATTTTTGTGGTACAGTAATTCTATGGCTATCTCCTCATGTTTCTACATACAAATGATAGTTTGCAGGAAAATGCATATCATTTAGTTTTAATGTATGGCTCGAATACTTTCCCAGTGAAAAGATTGAAGAAATTCTGTAAAAAGCATATTAAGGTCATCTCTGACCATTACTGTAGCTGTACAAAACGGTCTCATAAAGGGAATGTGTTTTAGTTGAACATATTCAGTGGAGATAGATGTATAGTGAATCCCCCACCACCTGTTTGCTAGTATTGAGGTTAAGAAGGGTTAGGCCTGGTTAGTCCAGTTAGTGTTGGGTCTGGTTAGTCCAGTTAGTGTTGGGTCTGGTTAGTCCAGTTAGTGTTGGGTCTCGTTAGAATAATATCATCTTGTTAGGAGACGGCCTGAGAACACCAGGTAGCAGTAGAACATGCTACAGCGCTCCTCCCTCTATAGGAGTCTATAGGAGTGAGGAATACCACACGCTGTGTGCACTCTTTCAGTTAAGATGATAAGCCAAGATCCTAACTCTGTGATCACTGAAGATCCCATGGCACTTATTGCTAGAGTAGGACTTAACCCCACCGTCCTGGATAGACTCCCAACATGGAACCATGAAGAACTTCTCCTTAGCCTGTTATAGGCTCAGTCAATCATCATCACTTCTCTGCTGGGTCTGGTGTCAGTCTGACGTACATTACTCATGGTTGTGATACACTACACCTTGGTGACAGATGGGATGAGGAACACCCATACAATATCAAGCTGAGCCATTATATAGTCTTTGGTGTAACCGTACATTTTGGGTGAATGCTACTGTTTTGGTTTCAATGTTATCAACATGGTTGTGTCCAAACATGTGACTACTGTAATGAATACTCAGGAAGAAAAAGGTGTAGATTCACACGCAGAGCGCGGCAGGTGTTTATTACACCTTTCACAGAAGGCAGGAATCGTGGTCACAGACAGGCAATGGTCATACACAGGTAGGCAAACAAGCAGGTGAATCAAAACGAAGACTGATGGCTATAACTGGATCTCACAAACAAGCTAGGAAAAGGCTTAATAGAGTCAAAACAAACAATACCTCACAAAGGCACAAACAGAATGAACTGAACTAAATCAGGAGCTGATGAGACCAGGTGAGTAACTAACACAGGTGAAAACAATGAACAAAAATGAAATGTGTTCAAGAACACAAAGAAACAGGGATATGTTCAAGAACACAACCAAACAGAACACAGAACAAGTTTGACTAAGAAAATATATACAGAACCTTACAACTACTGTATCTAGTTACTGCTTTAGATTTTTTTTAGAGCATTTTTCACACAATATTTTTCAGCAACAAAGGAACCAACCCATATCCTATTTCTAATAAGTTAAGTATGTTTTAGTCAAGCATGTTCAGTGTTCTGCTGGTTTCGTGTAAAAGCTATACAGTAGACAGAATGGCGCTTTGCAAACCTTCCCATAACCAAGTACATGACAAGCATATTGAATTTATTGTTGTTAGCGTCTAGTCGCTGCATGTTTAAAATGTGGCAACACAGGCTATTTCACTACACTACAGGGAGATATTGGACTGTAAATTGTATGTGTCTTGAACCACAGTAGCTGTTACGACAAGCTCTGGAAACTGCATTGCATTTGGCAAAAGCAGAGATTTACCCTCAGGCCCAGAGTTGATTAAAATTACACCCTTTAATCTTACTGGGGTGCATAGTATATGTTGATGATATCCTCATTTCTCACATTATGAAAATGTCAGGAAGTTTTGTGTAACTGTTATGCAAACCATTTCATATAGGCGCCTTGAAGAATAGATATTTTGAAGACTTGTTAACCAATATGTTTTTAAAGCTAGAATCCTTAGCTGAAACGATAACAAAGCATTTCCCCCACCTCTGTTTTGGTAAAATACTGAGTGATTGGCCTTGAGACATGAAACCACTCTCATAGACAGAGCTATGGATGCAAGGACTGACCATCTATGATATCAAAATGATCATTTTAACCATGCTTTAAAGGCTATGTTTGTTTACAATTACAGTTGAAGTCTATAAGTAGTCTTTGTCTTGCACAGGAGTACTTTCATAGTGGAAGTATGACACAAATACAGTTTACTTGTGTTGCTGAGAATTCTGGTATGTTTTGTTTTCCCATGAATGTATTTTCCATCTGTTGCACACGGACTAACTGAAGTTAAACTCAGTTTTTCACAATTCCTGACATTTAATCCTAGTACAAATTCCCTGTCTTAGGTCAGTTAGGATCACCACTATTTTAAGAATGTGAAATGTCAGTATTATAGTAGAGAGAAATATTTATTTCAGCTTTTATATCTTTCATCACATTCCCAGTGGGTCAGAAGTTTACATACACTCAATTAGTATTTGGTAGCATTGCCTTTAAATTGTTTAACTTGGGTCAAACGTTTTGGGTAACCTTCCACAAGCTTCCCACAATAAGTTGGGTGGATTTTGGCCCATTCCTCCTGACAGAGTTGGTGTAACTGAGTCTGCTTTGTAGGCCTCCTTGCTCGCACACGCATTTTCAGTTCTGCCCACAAATTTTCTATAGGATTGAGGTCAGGGCTTTGTGATGGCCACTCCAATACCTTGACTTTGTTGTCCTTAAGCCATTTTGCCACAACTTTGCAAGTATGCTTGGGGTCATTTGGAAGACCCATTTGCGACCAAGCTTTAACTGACTGATGTCTTGAGATGTTGCTTCAATATATCCACATAATTTTCTTTCCTCATTATGCCATCTATTTTGTGAAGTGCGCCAGTCCCTCCTGCAGCAAAGGACCCCCACAACATGTTGCTGTCACCGCCGTGCTTCATGGTTGGGATGGTGTTCTTCGGCTTGCAAGCCTCCCCCTTTTTCCTCCAAACATAACGATGGTCATTATGGCCAAACAGTTCTATTTTTGTTTCATCAGACCAGAGGACATTTCTCCAAAAAGTATGATCTTTGTCCCCATGTGCAGTTGCAAACCGTAGTCTGGCTTTTTTAATGGTGGTTTTGGAGCAATGGCTTCTTCCTTACTCAGCGGCCTTTCAGGCTATGTCGATATAGGACTTGTTTTCATGTGGCTATAGATACTTTTGTACCTGTTTCCTCCAGCATCTTCACAAGGTCCTTTGCTGTTGTTCTGGGATTGATTTGCACTTTTCGCACCAAGGTACGTTCATCTCTAGGAGACAGAACGCGTCTCATTCCTGAGCGGTATGACGGCTGCGTGGTCCCATGGTGTTTATACTTGCGTACTATTGTTTGTACAGATGAACGTGGTACCTTCAGGCATTTGGAATTGCTCCCAAGGATGAACCAGACTTGTGGTGGTCTACAATTATTTTTAGGAGGATTTGGCTGATTTCTTTTGATTTTCCCAGGATGTCAAGAAAAGAGGCACTGAGTTTGAAGTTAGGCCTTGAAATACATCCACAGGTACACCTCCAATTGACTCAAATTATGTTAATTAGCCTATCAGAAGCTTCTAAAGCCATGACATGATTTTCTGGAATTTTCCAAGCTGTTTAAAGGCACAGCCAACTTAGTGTATGTACATTTCTGACCCACTGGAATTGTGATACAGTGAATTATAAGTGAAGTAATCTGTCTGTAAACAATTGTTGGAAAAATGACTTGTGTCATGCACAAAGTAAATGTCCTAACCGACTTGCCAAACTATAGTTTGTAAACAAGACATTTGTGGAGTGGTTGAAAAACGATGACTCCAACCTAAGTGTATGTAAACTTCCCACTTCAGCTGTACATTGTTTCCAAACATTGGAGTGAAACAAGTTTTTATTTTGAGTTCTATAACAGTTGAACTATGCTCATAAGTCATTTATAAGTTATATTCTTCAAGAATCAATGGGTACATATTATTAATTTAGAAGTCCAAAAATGGATGTAGCAACTGCAGATTCTAGCTTTAACATTATTACATTCCAGTTGTGCAACAACTGTAGACTTTTAGAAATGTCAAATTGAGTGCATGGTGCCAGACATTATTTTACAGAGTATGTAAATCATCTAGGTCCATATGTCATAGAGTAAATCAACTCTTTCACGCACTGTACAGTGCAGCTGGGCCCCAGCTTTACTTAATATAGTAGATACCAGTTGTACCAGAACCACTCTGCTTCCATGAAGATGCTGTGCTTTCCGTCCTATAGCAACCTTCAAAGCAGAGCTTAAACTTTTTTAATGAGATCAGGGTTGGGAGATATATCTATAAGCACCGCCATGTCCTGCTGGCTTGGAGCCAGGAGAATTAGTGCTGCAACAGGAAGAAAAGGCCTTTGTGTATGAGTGAGCAGTGAGGTGTTTAACTTTCCATGCTCCTCTGCTTGCACAGGAGCCGGTTAACTTCACTGGCAACTCTTTCACTGAACTCCAAGCCTGGCGCTGCGCACCAACACTGTATGTGTACATGAGGCTGTTTGAGTTCTGGCTAAACATGTTTGTTCAGATGCTATTTCCTGCTATGGATGCAAGGTGCTATTCCTGTGTGCAGTGATTGCATACTGTATTTATGACAGACATCTGTCAAGACAAAGCACATCAGGTTTTGCTTCTGGCCCTTGTCTCACACATTATACCAGGCCTTTTTTGCATAACTGGCCTGAGGATTGGCCTGATGTTGAGTTGCTGGGCTCAGAGCAGTGTCAGTCTATTTGAAACCTGTCCAGAGGCAGGTAGAACATAATCCTCCCATCCCACCTGTCCAGTGTACTGCTTGGCTTTCTATGAGCGCTTTAGATCATCCAAGTGATAATTGTGGTAATTGCTGAAACTTTCACCGACTGACAAGAGCACAAAACCACTACTCTTTACTTGGTAACAGTAGCTTAGACGTGTAAGAATGTAGCTTTTATGTCTATAATATTGTTTCTATGTCACTAACATTGTTCTCATCAAATGGCACCTTTCTGTGTATCTACTTTTCTCTGTCAGGTAAATGTGTGAAGATCCAGAGGAAGCAGGGCCTGTCGTCAAGCATGGACAGCAGCAGCAACAAGCACTCCCCCAGCAACAAGAGGAGCGGGGCCCCCAGCCCAGTGGCCCTCCGGCCCCTAAGAGACCGCATCATCCACGTCTTGGCCTTGAAGGCCTACAGGAAGCCTGAGCTGCTGCTGTGGCTGGAGAGGGAGAGGGCCAGTCCTAAGGACAAGGCTGACCTGGGAGCAGTACTGGACGATGTGAGACCTCTAGAACACAACACGACACTAAAACTGTACTCTGGCACTAGGCTGCAGGTGCATGGTAGGCGCTGGTTTCACTGGCTAGAGATCAAACTCAATAACGCACAACTTTTGCATATTGTGGTCCAATTGTAATACATTTGAAATGAATAAACCTAATCTATTTAGGTAAATGAAACACATGTAAAACATCACAGCAACTTGAAATGTGCCTTTGGGATTCAGGTGCATTTATAAGCAATTCTAAACCCCTCTAGGGGTTCCAAATGTAGACACTGCAAAGGAGCCTCTCTCTCTCGCCGCTTTCTCTCTCTCTTTGTCACGGAGCCATTCTATTTGTGACTCTAACTGAACACAGTGCTGGTGTAAGTGCTGTGTTTACTATGAATTACTTGTTAATAGTGAACAATGTATTATTGAACTTTGACAGCCTGCCACTTGATCCTTTTTTTAACCAGGGTCAAAACTGCTACTAATGCTTTAGAGACAGACGGTTAAAATGTGTTTGTCATTGATTTGCAGGTTGCTAAACTGAATCCCAAAGACCACAGCTTTACTCTGAAGGATGAGTTCTACAGTCATGTCCAGAAGGATTGGCCCGGTTACCTAGAGGAAGAGAAGCAGCTCATCCATAGGCTCCTGGCCAGGTGGGTGTAGCTTGTACTTCTACTCACCTGTCTTCTCTACCATCATACTCTCCTTCTCATTCTCACCAGTGAATATTTTAATATTTCCCTCTATATCAACATGATGTTGGTGTCGTGGTGGAGAGCCCCCCTTGTCTGTAGTTCATTTTAATGTAACATTGTAAGCTTCAGTACTTGGATGATTACCTCTCCTCAGTAGCGGGGGGGCTCTGATGCTTTTTGACAACGTGCTGGCACTAAGACTGCAGGCCCACTGGATTACTGTGGCAGGCTGCTGTGATCATGTTGAAAGGAGAGACTCTAAATGACTATATCTTTGCACAGATAATGTTTTAATGGGGTGGGTGGGGGAGAAATATTCTCTGCATGGTGTTGCCAAATAGCATTAATGTAGAGGACAGTAGCCTGGCTGAGCTTTTCAGAATGAGAGAGTGGACATCATTTTGGATGGATGTCCACGTCCTGCCTGCTTATTGTGCAACTGGCTGTTGCCCTTCTGTTTACAATACTGACTCACATGTTAGAAAGAGCTTTTTGAATGCACAGGATACGGGTGCTGTTGACTTGGCTCATAACTATATGACCGTTCTTGAATCATAATGAAGAGCCTTTTTCTATAGTTTATCTCAGAGAGAAACTTAATGTGGATGTGATTAGTATCAGAATCCAACCAGGCTGGCAGCCTAGTCTGTCAGAGGATCTCATGTCTGGAATGTCCTGAAAGCTAGTGGTGCTTCCAGCAGATTCCATTGATCATCTAGTTAAAAAGGTAATGTGGCTGCTGTGGGAGGTATGATGGAACTCTGATTCCAGTGAGATTTCTGTGAGGAAGGAGCTGGAGGAAGCAGATTGCCAGTGGAGAGAGGAGTGTTTAGCCTAACATAGCCTGCATCTGGCACCATTGTTCTCCTCACTGAGATGACTGGACACTGCTCCGCCTTAGTGCCTGTCTCTTACAGATGTAATCTACAGATAGCCTAACACTTTGAAACATGCTGGCAAACTTGTCAGTTTCACTTTGAGGTGACGTGTAGAAAACTGGTGTGTTGTAAAATATTTTGGAGTGTAATTTCTGTCTGACAGCGTGGTTCTATTTGTTCTTTTGCAAATATGAATATAAACAGCCACATCTAAGGCATACTTTGCTTGTAATTTATGTATCTTGATCCTGAAGTTACAGTAAACAAATGGTTATTTCTGTTTTGTTGTGTTGTGTTTTCATCTGTTAACATGCCCCAACTCTTTCACTTCACTGGAGACTATACAATTGCAGTTGGAGTTTGAACCATTATTTACAAACTAATACGTCTGTCCAAAGTCGAGTTTAAAGCTTAAATTATCTTCCCTAATATAGACGGAATAGCAAAGTAAAAATGCCTTCCCCTTCTAATGTTGCAGGAAACTGCAGCCACTGAGCAGCAGTAGCCAGTTGAAGAGTTTCCAGTCAAACCATTCATTCCACAAAACCCCTGGGGATTCTCCGTCACAACTCAGCCCGGTCAAAACTCCCTCTTTGGTAAATACCCACCTTCCTAACTCTAAAATAATTTCTACGTCCTGCCCTTCCTCACTGTTTATCTTCTTGATATTCATTAGAAATTAAAGAGAATGCAGAGATTAATTTCAAGGCTTAAATTATTTCTGTTTGATTAGTGGATCAGTGTTATGCCTTTTGACAAGACATACTGCAGAATAAGATTGAGTACGGAAGAAATGAGAGGAACGTTTCTTGGTGTGGCAGCATCTGCTTTTTATTTATGTGAGTGCTGGAGGCAGTTCAGTCACTGCCGTTTTCAGGAGCCAGTTGGGATGTTTTAATGGTTAGTCTTTGCCAAAAAGTCTTACAGGTAAAACCTCTTCTCTACCCCTTCACATAGAAACGCCCATTTCCCTCTGAGCTATCTGATTGTCAGACCCCCAAGAAGCAAAGACTATTAGACCACAGTTTACCCCTGCAGTCCCTTTCCAATGGACACCTTGGTCCCATTGGAGCCCGTAGCTCATCTGGTCCAGGCAACACCAGTGTACAGACCAAAACAGAGTTTGAGAGAACCAACAATCACATCCAGGGAAGCCCTAATGGTCTCTACACGCGGCACAAACTGGATGGTTCCTCCAGCATTCCCAAGCTGGAGAGGACCGAGCCGGTCCCAGCCGTACCAAGCCCCAAGGCCCCACAAACTGAGCCCTCCATCTGCACTGACCAGCAGCTAGCCAACGGCCAGCACAAAAAGAAGAAGTCCAAGAAGCACAAAGACAAGGAACGGGAGCACTTAAAACAAGACTGGATAGAGAACAGTCCCGACCTGAAGCAGAACCAGGAACATTTCAATGGTAAGAAAGCACCCTCTCATTCCTAATGTAATTTTCAACTAAATCATATAATTTTGAGACCTTGTTGACTAGAATGATAGCAGAAACAAACATGTTGATAATGATACAGTAATCATATCCATGGGTATATTTACAGCAGAGTTTCCGATAGCCGGTAGTAGCTGATCATTTATTTTTAAAAGCCAATAAATAAAATTGCTGCTGGTCAATTGTCCGCGAGAAAAATAAATCCTATTGCAAATAACGCTTTTAGCCTAATCATTGATGGAAATACCAGTCAATGTAAATACATTTAACTGGTCATGCTTATCGGGCTATAGGTAAATTAGCATAATTTAATGGAATTAAATTGGCACTTGTGTACAGTATATTTGTTATGTATCTTATTCATCACACACGTACAGCATCTCAAACAACAAACCACCTTGCAATGAGCTGGAGGCAGTATGCATTTTGAAAACATACTTAATTGTTTGAAACATATTATGAGGGATGTCTTACCTTGCTTCAAAGTAGCCTAGCCACAATCAGACCCTATCTGTGGAGGCAATTATTTTATATAAACTTTTTTTCATTGTCCAGTAGACAAAGGCACAATCTTAGTCATATTAGCAACCCATGCTAGTTGTTGCATCTCCCCTCTTTCTAAATTTCTAACCCAACCTACATGTACATATTACCTCAATTATCTAGACTAAACTGTACATTGACTCGGTACCGGTACCCCCTGTATATAGCCTTGTTATTGTTACTTTATTGTGTTAGTTTTATTTATTTTATTATTAATTATTTATTTATTATTTTTTCTTAAAACTGCATTGCTGGTTCATTTGATTTGATATTTTCATCACTGTCACATGAAACCGCTTGCATGTGAGGTGCCATTTTGGCACAGCTAATTGTATTATGGAGCAAACATTCGTGCGTACCCTACTACCTTGTGCACATTGCTGCGCTTATAATGTGAAGAAATAATCATTCATCAACATTTATAGCTAAACGTTCTGATCTGTTGCAAAATAATCATTGCTTTTAAATATATATACATATTTAGCCTGGGCCGTATGAATTTGGGACTTATCGTCCCACAGCTGTCCCAGAGTTTGTTTGGAATAGGCATTTTTTTTCTATACAAGCTGACCAATATAATAGGTAAACGTTTCTACTATGGGGGATAGTAGATTGACATAGACTAGTGATTTTGCTGCTCGTTACTCGTCTTGTTGTCCGAGGAAAAGTAAATGTGGACAGTTATTCTAACATCTACAAAGTGCACATCAGATTTCGACAACGTTGCATCCTTGACTTGCATGTTCTGGTAATAGGAATTACTATAATCTAAAGGTGATTTCTGTCATTCTAAGCATTGTGGGTGGACGCCCTAATCAGTTTACGTATACCAATGCACATGGGTCCGGTAAATCTCTCAAATGTCCGGTAAATTAAAACGCTTCCGGTCAAATATCTGGCGTCACATTTTCCTAACGGGATCCCTGATTTACACTACTTCTGGCCTATGCCCACATGGAAATCAGAGCAATTTAATCATTAGAAGAAGCACCTACTCCGTTTATTTGAGCCAACAAGATTACAGCATAGACTGCCCGGTATTTGTATACATACGAATAAACACTTTCCATTTATACATAAATATTGTCAAACACTCTGCATATAAAAAATAGCAAAGATCACAGTCAAAATGTCTGTTTTTATTACCCATATTTATTGCAGTAGTAAAACTACTACCTCATTTGGAAAAGTATTATGAAACTTCAAAGGAACCTATCCCAAATAGGTTAAGTGACTTATCTAGAAGGCTCATGGTGAAATGCTGTAGGTTTTCGACAGAGTGACACTAAATCAGTGAGCTGAAGAACATTTCCAATGGAAAGGGTGCTGTGTATGTAGCTTCAGCACCGAAGACGTGGATGTCGATTAAGGCAGCCCCCCCCCCCCCCCCTCCCACCTCTCTGATTCAGACGGGTTGGGTTAAATGCGGAAGACACATTTTCAGTGGAAAGGGTGCTGTGTATGTAGCTTCAGCACCGAAGACGTGGATGTCGATTAAGGCAGCCCCCCCCCCCCCCTCTCATTCAGACGGGTTGGGTTAAATGCGGAAGACACATTTCAGTTGAAGGCATTCAGTTGTACGACTGACTAGGTAATCCCTTTCCACGAGCAACCCCCATTCCGTTCCCTGGCTAGTGTGTACATGATTGACTGTGGAACAGCTGGGTGACCCACGGTCCATCGAGTCAGCAGGCTGCTCTGCCTCCCAATCTGGGGCGCTGCTGGCGTCACCGCCTGCCTTGGAGCAGGTCTCTTATCAGTAGCACTGATAAACGACTCCATCAGCCTTAGTATGATATGAGCTTTGTCACGTTTGCATTGGCAGATTACATGAACCTTTTTTCCCTCTGCTTGTGTTTATCTCCAGACCATGAGGGGGCTAAAACACCTGTCACTCGTACGTCACCGGAAGAGCTGCCCGACTATTTCATGTAAGTTCAAACACACTGCTTCATTCATAAATCCTCCAGAATAGCCCTGGGTTGCTGAGTGGTGCTGCTAGGTTAATCTGTTATTTGAAACCCATTCAAACTGTAAACATGGCAGAAGTGAAGCCAGTATGTGCTTTCAAAGTCTCAAGTTCTGTTACTACCATCTGTTGCTTCAATGTTTTCTTTAATGCTATGACTACTTTAACCACTTTTGTTGTGAAAGGAATGTGATTTGTTCAAAAAGGTCTGGATTCAGATTGAAAATATTCACATAAATAGTGGAAAATGTGAACGTTTAAATGGTCTGTCACGTGTTCAGTAATAACAGAGCTTCACAGAGAATGACTTAGAAAACAAATGATCTAATGTCTTACATTTCCACATCTTGAGAACACATCTCTGTGCAATCATTTCTGAGTCAAAGGCCAATCATTCTGCTAATCTGCAGTGCCACCTGCTGGAGAGATGAATGCATGTTTATATAGATGGGTTGGTTGATTAGTAGCCTCTGAGTCCTGGATGTTCTGGTTTTCAGAGGAAATGGAAAGAGAGCCTGTGGCACAACTTCCACTTTGGACGTTAACAAGGCGACACGCCATCTTAACTCCTCCACAGTTACTGGTTTGGTTGAACCTCCTCTGATAGTTTTTTCTTCTTTGAATCAAGATCATTATGTAGGGGATCTAGTATAAGGTGTTTATTTTACGCCTGCTACGTGGCATAAAACATGGTTTAGATTATTATATGGAAACTATATTTAATCTCCAATGTTTATTGAAAACTTAAATAAATGTGCACAATGAGCACTTGTTTTCTCTCAAATACTGTATATTTCTGGCCCTTCTTTGGACACTGTGTTAACAAACCTCCAGATGAGCTTCAATGCCATACAACACTCCTTCCGTGGCCTCCAACTGCTCTTAAATGCAAACAAAACTAAATGCATGCTCTTCAAACGATCGCTGCCCGCACCCGCCTGCCCGTCTAGTATCCCTACTCGGGACGGTTCTGACTTAGAATATGTGGACAACTACAAATACCTAGGTGTCTGGTTAGACTGTAAACTCTCCTTCCAGACTCACATTAAACAGCTCCAAAATTAAATCTAGAATCAGCTTCCTATTTCGCAACAAAGCTGCCTTCAGTCATGCTGCCAAACATACCCTCGTAAAACTGAGTATCCTACCGATCCTCGACTTCGGCGATGCCATTTACAAAATAGCCTCCAAGACTCTACTCAGACTACATCCAATTTGCTATCACAGTGCCATCCATTTTGTCACCAAAGCCCCATATACTACCCACCACTGCGACCTGTATGCTCTCGTTGGCTGGCCCTCACTTCATATTTGTCGCCAAACCCACTGGCTAAAGGTCATCTACAAGTCTCTGCTTGGTAAAGCCCCGCCTTATCTCAGCTCACTGGTCACCATAGCAGCACCCACCGTAGCATGTATATTTCACTGGTCACCCCGAAAGCCAATTCCTCTTTGGCCACCTTTCCTTCCAGTTCTCTGCTGTCAATTACTGGAACGAATTGCAAAAATCACTGAAGCTGGAGACTCATATCTCCCTCTCTAACTTTAAGAATCAGCTGTCAGAGCAGCTTACAGATCATTGCACCTGTACATAGCCCATCTGTAAATAGCCCACCCAACTACCTCATCCCCATATTGTTATTTGCTCCTTTGCACCCCAGTATCTCTACTTGCACATTCATCTTCTGCACGTCTTTCACTCCAGTGTTTAATTGCTAAATTGTAATTATTTTGCCACTATGGCCTATTTATTGCCTTACCTCCCTAATCTTACTCCATTTGCACACCCTGTATATATACTTCTTTTATTGTGTTATTGACTGTACATTTGTTTATCCCACGTGTAACTCTGTTGTTTGTGTCGTACTGCTTTGCTCTATCTTGGCCAGGTCGCAGTTGTAAATGAGAACTTGTTCTCAACTGGCCTACCTGGTTAAATAAAGGTGAAATTAAATGAAATGAAAATACATCATTACAGTTGTTGGTTAGCTAGCTAGCAAATTTTTGGCCATATTAGCATAGACATAAACTAAAGTCAAAACACCTCAAAACAAGACATGGTAACAAGATACAATGACCTGAAACAAGCCACCTACACTTCCCCACATGGCAGCTTTTTGTCATTGTTGCTAACTACTGTATCTGGCCATCCAAAATCACAACAATACACAGCCTTCTGCCCCGTCGAAGTGTGCGCATTGTTTTCGTGACGTTGTCAGCTAACCTGTCTATTTCTACCTCCTGATGTGGCCATTCCACGTTGCCTGTCACAGCTGGCCAGACTAGACCAGACCATAGTGGATGGATGCCATGGGCCTGTGGTTGTTGAAATGACAGCTCACAAGATGTTAATGTCTCTCTTTCCAGAAAGTACAACATCATCACAGCCTCAGAGCAACGGAAACAGTACAAGGAGGATTTCTGTGCGGAGTATGATGAGTACAGGGCCCTGCATCACCGGATCGGTACAATCACAGAGATGTTTGTTCAGCTGGGCTCAAAGATCAACACTCTCTCCCCCGGTACACAGGAATACAAGGTATGAGCAAGGAACTGACGTCATTACCGTACACAAAACAAAACACTTCTGTTTAAACATTTAAAGACCTGGCTTGATGAACTTTCAAGGGCTTACTAAATGTCTTCTTCCGTTACAGCTCATGGAGGACCAAATACTGCAGAAATACAGAAAATATAAGAAGGTAAGTAATGCATGAGCAGGGAGTATTATTGAATTATTTTATAGCCTGTCTTATCTACTATAGCCTGTATGGTTATCACAAAGAACTTTGACTCATACCAGTGATATTAATGTTGTTATTAGGATCAACAGTGTAGGAAAAAGTACCCAACTGTCATACTTGAGTAAAACTAAAGATACCTTAATAGAAAATGACTCAAGTAAAATTAAGTCATCCAATAAAATACTACTTGAGTAAAAGGCTAAAAGTATTTGGTTTTAAATATGCTTAATTATTCTAATATAAATATAATTGCTAAAATATACTGAAGTATCAAATGTAAAAGTATAAATCATTTCAAATTCCTTATATTAAGCAAACCAGATGGCACTATTTTCTTATTATTATTTTATTTTACGGATAGCCAGGGGAACACTCCAACACTCAGACATAATTTACAAATGAAGCATGTGTGTTTAGTGAGTCTGCCAGATCAGAGGCAGTAGGGAGGACCAGGGATGTTATCTTGATAAGTGTGGCAATTGGACCATTTTCCTGTCCTGCTAAGCAAAATGTAATGAGTACTTTTGGGTGTCAGGGAAAATGTATAGAGTAAAAAGTACAGTACATTACTTTCTTTAGGAATGTATTGAAGTAAAAATAGTCCAAAATATGAATAGTAAAGTATAGATACCCCCCCAAAAACGACTGAAGTAGTACTTTAAATTATTTTTACTTAATTCCTTACACCTCTGAGGATAATCTTTTCCCAAACGCTACACGCCCCTCTACTTTGTCAATGTCACCATAATGCCAGCTGTCTGACGGCCCTCTGCCTTGTCTTTGCAGAAGTTTCCTGGTTACCGAGAAGAGAAGAAGCGATGCGAGTATCTGCATCAGAAACTGTCTCACATCAAAGGTCTGATCCTGGACTATGACTGTATCCAGGCCCCTTCATAGTGACTGGCCTGCACCCTGCTGCCACAGGGTGCTATTTTATCAAGGGACCAAAAGACTCCCCAGGACCAAAAGACTGACCAGCCGAGCCTGGGTCTGGAGTGTTAAGGACTTTAATCACATATGAATCACACATTCACTTTATTCCTCCAAGTGTTGATGGGAGAGAGGTTCTCTTATATGAAGTGGGCCAAGACCAGCGACACGTGATCAAATGAATCATTTTTGAGGACGAGTGTTGTTGTAATGGCTGGCAATTTAAGCCAAATTCCTTTTTCTACCCATAATGTTAATGTACATGAACTCTCCTGCCCAATGCTTTTAACGTTTGGTCTATTGCCATGACTACACAGAAAGACTTAGTTTGATGGTACAATCATAAGGACAGATGAGAATAAATGCTCTTCACACCCAGTCTTCTATCCATGCTATATTTAAGTACCCAGTACAATTTGCAGTTTGTTGTTTCACTGAATGTATAGATGTAAAATAGTGATATAAGATCTTGATTTCTATAGAGAGGGTTGTAATCACTGGATTAAGATTAGGGGACGCTGGAAGATATGCAATGTTATGTGGAAATATCTCAGACCACTATGAACAAGAAGTGAACTGTTTGAGTTGATCATTTCTCTATTTGTTAAAGTTGATGATACAGTACATGTCATTAATCAGACATGCCAGTCAAATCTCCTATACATTCGCCTCTGACCCACATTTCACGTTCAGTCTGTAGTTCCCGTTTGCAGTAATTGAGCCATTCTGCTTCATCAAATATGGGCCATGGCATTGGAAACAACTGCCCCCTCTATGCTGAAGAAAATGTGTATGAATCTTGATATTTGTATGATATAGTAAAATGCCATCTTAGTCATACAGTATACTCCCATGTTTCTGTTTAAACCACCACATCATTACTGAAAGAACACTAATCTGAATAAGAACTGCAATCAAACGCCAAAGTAATATTTTTGAATTGTTATGGCATTCTATTACCTTCTTATCCTTCTGGATACATTATTCTCATTGTTTGAGCCAGTATTCTCTGACCTTTTGATGATCGTAATACAGTTCATACAATATTAATGAATATTTTATTACCTTGATCAATAGTCCAATACATTTGTGAGACTGGGTGGAATGCCGGAGCATTTAACAGTGTTTCCAAAAGCCATTTTTATATTACAAAGCTTGTGCCTGTGTGATGTATTCTATCAGCCCAGCAAGAAACAGGCTTGCTCCCATCCCATGAAGCTTTTGGTGTCTTTGGATTTCAACCTGGTTTAGGTTAGATAGATCAGAGATGAATCATTAGTTCAAAGATGAGATTTCAGAAACCTATTTTCTGACTTGTGTGAACTTCTTCACTCTTGCTGTTGAAACTGCTCTGTAGGAAAATGCTGTGGTAACCATTGGTAACATTGTATTTCTTAATGTTGCTGTAGCAATCTACTAGATTTCACCTCAGCAAGATGGGACAGTTTATTTTCAGTTTGAATCGGTGAATGTTCCATTACAACATTGGGCTACTGGGTGTGTTTGTCTACAGTAGATGCATTTACACAAACTGGACCACATTAACTGAACCTCTCTGGGTGTACCTGTCGTCATCACCTGGGATTTCATACAGTTCACTTTGATTATCTGTGGCTTGAAGATATATATTTTTTCAAATACAGTGACTACTTGTAAGCAGTAATGAAATCAATGTGAGTGTCTGTGTACACTATCTTGCTACTTAATTGCTGTCTTAAATGTAAAGGGAAGATAGTTCATTTTGCCTTAACACACCATGAACACATTTACATGTCTCTGATATTGACTTTCTGAAATGTAATGTAATCTCTCTTTTTTTTAATCTGCTCAATTTAATATAATGTTTTAGGATCATGTATTTTAGTTCACATTTTTGGGGGTTGAAGGAAATGCATAATTTATGTTAATGTGTAATGCTTTCAATACTGCGTCTTATATGTCTGCACGTCTTTTTACATTGTTGATCTATTCCTCTACCATGTGAGTTGGGGCTCGATTCAATCAGATCTGCTTTAGCGAACATCCGCATAGCGTTTGTTTTGACGGTCTATGAGGTGGAGCTGTTAGAGCTGTCAAATCCACAAGTGGCTCCCTGCATTATAGATAAAGCCAACATTGCAATTGACTACACGGAGTCGCATTAAAGGAAATCTCATGCCGTCTTGTTTACACTATGGAACAGTGTAACGTGTGATGTAATGTGCACCTCGATTATGATAATAGAAACCCTCATTATTTAGTTGAACGATTTTTCAAGTCGTCATTATTCCTGTATAACCTACACTTTCTCCTTCTGAACATCTAACGCGAGTGGGGCGGTTGTGGCTTTGTGACAATGGTTGCAAGAGCAGCTGCTCACCGATTTGAAGGTTCCTATGCAGTTCCACCTCTGAGGGCCACAACATCCGCTATGCGGGTGTCTGCTGTCACCGCTTAACGCTTGATCCGATTGAATCTAGGCCTTAATTCTTTTGTGTTTGTGATAGGTTCATTTCTGTTTGTTCCCCTCATGAGTGCTCTGTGGATATCTGTTTGATAATGATGAATGGAGTATAGAAAATGAATTGTGACTATGTTAAGGGCCTTTTTCATCCATTACCATTCTTCACCACTGTCACAAACCACATGGTTTCAGAGCTCTGTATAGAAACATGTCTGAAAGGTCTCTCAGAAGTGCTTGACTGGGCTAGATTCATCCCTGACATGTACACATAGTGGAAGTTCTTCTGTCACAGTTTGGCTTCTTTTTTTATTGTTGAATTCTAAATGTAATAAATTAAATATATGCTACTGACTGTGGTATTCTGGAAAGCACATGACCAGATATGAGACTAGTACAGACCACTGTCTCTGTGTGCAGTATTGGACTGAGCCATATTCATCTGAATAAGTGCTAATTGTGATATACGAGGTTAGCGAGGTGCCTTCTAATAGGAAAATCTGAGTCACATTGGCTTTAACATAATGTTATCTTTCATAATTGATTTGATTGCATGACACGCAGGTGAAACAAAATATATGTACTCAAATTATTGGTCCCTAAATTGTATTTTTCATGTGTAGGACTACAGCTTTGTGGCTAAAGGTCCTTAAACTGTTAAGATATCCACAATGTGCTCTTGAAATGCAAAATGCCATTTAATGTGCATATTGCTTACAAATCAAACAACTCTAGAACATGTTTTTTTTTTATTGTCTCGCTGTTGCATTTACTTCGTTGATATTGGTAAATGAAATGTCTCAATAGAAATGTGAAATAAAATCTCTTGTCTAGTATAAATCACTACAGATTGTCGACTTTTGAGAACAAATTTGTAACTATTATTTTTTTGCTTCCTTCTTTGCCCAATTTCCTCAGTCTATTCAAGACAGACAAGAAGCCTCTACTTGGCGAAAGGTAAATGTAATATATATATATATATATATATATATATTTGCAATTGTCTGTGGGGGATGCTTTATCACCAACTTTTCCTCTAGAAAAATACTACAAAATGTATTAATGTCTCTGAAAAAATAAATAAAGCTATTTTCATCAATAATTGTTTGTTTTATAAATTGCTATATATTTCCTTAAGGTGGCAGTGTTTCAGCACTTTTCAGGGAATCCTTGCACCACAAACTGATCATCATATTGAATAGTGAATGTGCATCACACAATTCCCTACAATACTTTAGATAAAATCAATTAAGCAAAGAAGGACAAATATTTTCTCCAAATTAAAGATTTCAACCCCAAATGAGTCATCTACATTTGAGTGTTTCTCAATATGTTTCAGTCCTAGGGGCCACATTTATCAAACTGCTTGCTAATTAACCATGTTTTTTTTTTTTTTACTTTGTTCAATTCAGGACTTCAAATAATTGTACCTTTACATCAGCATTGTGAATAATTGCATAAAAGTCCATCGGATCTCTTTATTTTCTTATTGAACTGTTAAAAGAAATCGAATTCAACCCATTTTGTTACATACATTGCATTATGCATAGAAATCTACTGTATTAATAATGCTTTTCTATTATGGAATACATGATTTGCATAGACATTTGCATAGACATTTGAACTTAATTTCTGTTCATTGTGAGGAAAATATAGTTCTCTATAACTAATGATAAGGCCATAAAGGATACGATGCTAACTGGTGGGCTTGGATGAGTGTGGCCATGCTGGCTGGATGATGCAACTCTTGATCCGTCAAATTTCTGTAAAATAAAGCATTATGGCACCCAACTACAGTGCACTAAGTTCAATCATACACTAGTAAACAATAACGTTTACTGAGATCCCTGTCCAGTCTCTGCCTTTGTGATTCCTAAACTACTGCAAAGTTCACTTTATAATCTACTAATTTAAAGATGTCTAATGATACCGATGCGTCAATCAATGAGCTGTTTCTGGTCCCAACAGTAATTATTAAAAAAATGAGGTGACATCAGTACAGAGGGTTTTGCAGATGGACAGGTGAGTTTGGCAAGTGGCCATTTAGAATACTACCGGTTTCAACCAATAGTGTCAACAAGAATCCTTTCCTTTCTTTGCAGTAATCACCAATCTTACACATATGTAACCAACAGTGGTGTAAAGTACTTAAGAAAAAACTCTTTAAAGTACTACTTAAGTCATTTTTGGGGGTATCTGTACTTTGCTTTACTATTTATATTACTTTTTCTTCACTACATTCCTAGAGAAAATAATGTCATTTTTACGCCATACAGTTTCCCTGACGCCCAAAAGTACTCGTTACATTTGGACAGGAAAATAGTCCAATTCACACACTTATCAAGAAAACATGGTGATCCCTATCGCCTCTGATCTGGCGGACTCACTAAACACAAATGCTTCGTTTGTTAATTATGCCTGAGTGTTGGAGTGTGCCCCTGCTATCAGTCAATAAAAAATGAGAAAATTGTGCCGTCTGGTTAGCAGTTCCATTTACTTTTGATACTTAAGTATATTTAAAACCAAATACTTTTAGACTTCTACTCAAGTAGTATTTTACTGGGTGACTTCTACTTTTACTTGTGTCACACCCTGTTCTGTTTCACCTGTCCTTATGACGTGATGCACATATCTGCACATACAATGCATTCGAAAAGTATTCAGACCCCTTCCCTTTTTCCACATTTTGCTACATTACAGCCTTATTCTAAAATGGATTAAACAAATAAAAATCTTCATCAATCTACACACAATAATGACATAATGACAAAGTGAAAACAGTTTTTTTGCAAATGTATTAAATATAAACAACATAAATACCTTATTTACATAAGTATTCAGACCCTTTCCTATGAGACTTGAATTGAGCTCAGGTGCATCCTGTTTCCATTGATCCTCCTTGAGATGTTTCTACAACTTGATTGGAGTCCACCTGTGGTAAATTCAATTGAATGGACATGATTTGGAAAGACACACACCTGTCTATATAAGGTCCCACAGTTGGCAGTGCATGTCAGAGCAAAAACCAAGCCATGAGGTCGAAGGAATTGTCGGTAGAGCTCCAAGAAAGGATTGTGTTGAAGCACAGATCTGCAGCATTGTAGGTCTTCAAGAACACAGTGGCCTCCCTCATTCTTGAATGAAAGAAGTTTGGAACCACCAGGACTCTTCCTTGAGCTGGCTGCCGGGCCAAACTGAGAAATCGGGGGAGAAGGGCCATGGTCACGGAGGTGATGTTCACTCTGACAGAGCTCCAGAGGTCCTCTGTGGAGATGGGAGAACCTTCCAGAAGGACAACCATCTCTGTAGCACTCCACCAATCAGAAAACGAAATAAACAACACATAAAATCATCAGACAACTGGGACAAGACATGTTAAAGTTGCATGTCTTGAGGCGAAAGAAACGCACACCTGTCTAGGAAAGGTGCTGGCTAGCAAAGTAGAACACTTGAAGTTGCATGTCTTTACAGTTTTTAGTTTGACAGTTTTATGGGTTTTTTTCAGGAAATTATGCGTACAGTCTTGGTTGTGGAATTAAATGGGGAATGCGTTTTTACCTCGCGCCGCCAAACCAAGTAACACAGACCACCAGAAGCCGACCAAAGTGAAAAAGGGATGTGGATGTTTGGTTGGATTTTGTGGTTTCGATTACTACTGTAGTCTGGTGCTTTGGGTCATTGTTTCGAAGTTACTGCATTTCAGCAGCACTGGCTCTGTACAAACCCCCAAAATGCATCAGCACACCGCATTTGGGTCCGCAGGCTGGGTCACCACTCACACACACATACGCTTGGAGAGATTGACAGAACACACGTGCACTGGGTGACCCCCACTCTCGGGAGTAAGGGGGGGGGGGGGGCTCACTACATGACAGGTGGTCCTTTCATCCTACTCACTGTCATATGTATATATGTGGGTAGACGTTGCGTTACTCCCTAGTGCAGGCAGCACCCGATGTGTCGTGTCTTCATGACGGGATGGTCGAGGGGGCTGCGCGACCCTGCCCTTGGTAGCGGGATTGTTCCTCCTCTCCTCCTCCCCTCATTTTGTCAAGTTATTTTTATACCAATCTCTGAATAGTAGTATAGTGTTTTACAGACATGATTCCTAGCAAGCAGACAGAATGGGACTCCATGTGTGACCTGTGAAAGGGTTTAGGTCACCAGTCCTGAAACACAGTGCAGGACAGACTTAGATGTGACACAGTCAATAATTACACAGTCTCTTATTCTGATTCTGAATTTAATATATGATTAATTTCATCAATAATTCAAAAGCTATTCATTGAATTATTATGAATATTTTCTCAATTGATCTGATATTCTCTGACTAAACAAAATAACAAGAAGTTTTCATACGATAATGACATTATACATCACCTTAGACTTCTGCTTGTACTGCTCGTATTCAATACAATACAGTTCAACCCATCCTCTTCCAGTGGCGGTTGGGGCCATTTAAGATGAGGGAGGATGATTATTTGTTTGTCATGAGCATGGCCTTATTTCTATTACATCATATTGGATGACTGTCATTCATATTCCATTCACCCAGTTCAGTGTAACAGCGATAGGTTTAGGCTACTACATGATACTCAAATGTTCCCTATACACATCATGAGGTTGCTACAACCTAGTCTATGAATTAAAGTTTACAACATAGGTGCACACAGGTCAAGAGACAAATTTGATGTGACAGACAGTGACACATGGACAGACAATGACATTCAAAACCTCCTTACACACACATGCCTGTATCTAGCTGATACAGGGTGTAAACTTTAGTCCAACAGTTGCAAATGAGAGTTTCTATTGGACAAATTCAGGCATGTTTATCTCCGTCTTGTTCCATTTGCTGCCGTATAAGAAAGGTTTTTCAACAGAATCGGTGGAATGAATACTCACCTGATCACGCATAAAAACAGATCACTTTCATAGCAGCCACGTTGTATTCCATCTCTCTTCTATGTGCTCTCCTCCTCTCACCTTCGCTTGTGGACTTCAGTGCACAACATATCAGAATGTGCTGTATGTGACCAGGCGAAAAAACCTTTCCAAGCCAAATCGCTTCACACAGCCTACATAGCTGCCACCATATTAGCTAAAGTAACATCATAGTCAGAATAGCTAATAGAACAAGCGTGTTAGTGAACTCGCTACAATAATGCAGTAACTTTACAGTGTACACCGGTGGCCCCGGAGGCAATAAATTAGTAAAACTAAAAGCTTACCTCGACCTTTGAAGAGTTCCGGTGTTGAGTTGGATAGTCATAGCCAGCTAGCTAAGATAGAATCCCTCTGTTTGAGCAGGCTGTTTCATTAGGCTAAACTAGCTAGCTGCATTTGCTAGCTAAGTAAATTAAACTGAAACTAAACCCCCAAAAATGAAATGTCTGTCTATTTCTCTCTTGCTTTTCCTTCAATTTGGATTATTTAAAAAAGTAAACTGTTCAACTATTGCCTTTCTCTTTGAGTCAACTACTCACCACATTTTATGCACTGCAGTGCTAGCTAGCTGTAGCTTATGCTTTCAGTACTATATTCATTCTCTGATCCTTTGATTGGGTGGGCAACATGTCAGTTCATGCTGCAAGAGCTCTGATAGGTTGGAGGACGGCATCCAGAAGTTGTCATGATTACTGGTAGTGGGTGAGAACCATGAGCCTCCTAGGTTTTGTATTGAAGTCAATATACCCAGAGGAGGACGGAAGCTAGCTGTACTCCGGCTACACCATGGTGCTAACCTACAGAGTGCTGTTGAGGCTATTATAGACCTTTTTTGAAAAATATAGTTTTAATAAATAAAATACATAGTATACAATCGGTGACTCATTGTTATATTTATCCTGATACCAGATTCGAATTTACGCAACCCTAACAGTCTGCAAGCTTTACTTTCGTTTCCATCAAAGTCCATTGTTTAGTTTAAATTCTGCATTGCCTCTTCTTTTCTCAGACAGAGTGTATGTTCTTTGGTTACTATGTACTGAACAAAGACAACGCAACAAAACCAAACTATGACGTGTGTGTGCGCTTGGGCATGTGTGTGTGCATGCGCGTCTGGAGCGAGGGCCGTCCTGTTCAAGGAAGTACTGTATTTACCTAACAAACAGAGGAGGCTAAACGACATGCTAATCTAGGCCTACATAAAGCGAAGTAGAAAAAAGTCAAATAAAATAATGCTCTGAGACGGATATTAAATTGTCAGTATGTATGAGTTTAAAGATGTTTCAAGTGGCTTGGATATTATTTACTTGCACCACACTACTAACTGTAAGTATTATTTGCGATGTTAAAACTTTGCAGCTGTTCTCTGCAATGTGGCATCAATATCAGAGTGTATAAATACCCAAAATGACAACTACAGCACAAACGGCACAGATAAGTTTGTTCATGTTGCAATGTTTTTTTCAATTTTTATTAAAAATTTTACATTTTCATGGAAATTATGCGTTCAGCATTGCAGTGTATTTGGGAATGCGTTTTCTTCAGCAGGCCCCCCATGAGCCGCCGAAACCAAGCAACGCAGACAACCAGAAGCCAACCAAAAAAAGAAAAGAATGGTTCTTCATCTGGCGGCATTCTAGGGTACATTTCGTTTAAGTATTCAGGTAAGTAATATAAGCTTTGTGCTTAGGATGAGCTTCATCTAGTCGTCTCAGGTGTCTTCAGGTGTCTGGTGCTTGGGTTCGTCGGTGCGTCAAGGTCGCTGCGGATCAGCTGATCTGCAGCTCCTGGCTCTGCTCACCAGACCCGACTGACCGGGTCCTGCGAGGTCATGCTGAGAGTCAGTACCTGCTAGGGGACAGACTCCCAACACCCCCTACCAGGACATGGCCAGGGATCCAGTGACCTGCCCTTGGGAGCAGGCTTTTCATCTCCTTTCCTCCTCCTCCTCTCCTCCTCTTCACTGTGGGACAAGACTTTGTTTTAGTCACAGTCAGTCCACAAGACAACTCTGACCCTACAATGTAGTATGTTTAGAGTTTCACTTAATTGTCCATAAAGGGTTATTCATCACCAACACATGCATGCTGTCATTGTGAGATACTTACAAGAAAATACACAGCAAGCAAACAGAGTGGGAACTCCATAGTGACCTGACAGAGGGTCACCAGTCCTGCAACACAAGGAAGGATGCACAAATTGATGTGAGTGATGCAGGCGACAGTGATACATCCCCCTGGTACAGCATTGATGTTTAACAAATGCTCTTACCATGTATTATAGTCTTGTCAAAGTGATCTTGTACTATAGACATTTGAAAAAACAGTAACCTATTCCTGTAACTGTAAATTTACAACAAAACAAACACAATATTTGGGTTTGATGATGTTGAAATGTATACAAACGGAATGACAAAGCACATAAAACAAATCAGTCTCTATACAAACTTAAATTTGATGGAAAGGAAACTCACCCAAATCCTTAAGCGGAGGGCTCCGCAGGATAAAAAGGACAGATCAAACATTGTAACCTCCTTTTATACCTTGAAAAAACCCTCCCCTCCTCCTCCTCTGTCATTGCAATGCTGAGAGCCACAGGAAAGCAGCTAACACCCTCAGCCTGCATTGTGTGTGTGGGCGTGATCGGGCTGAGCACAATGGCTCTGTGCCACACGTTTCTTCTTTCCCTTCAGTTTTGTTTTCAGCAGTCTGTCCAAGTTTCGTTTCTCTGCTGCCACTCCTCTTCCCAGATAATGTTTATTTGGTTTCTAGGCTTCTACCCAGCTAGCACATTTGGTTCCTTGGTAGTTGTGGGAACATAAGTTTTGGATTTCCCATTGGTTCTGGGAACATAGCCATACGTTTACGTTCTGAGAACGGAAGTGAAAACTTTGCCTGTTCTGGGAACATTTATTTTTTTAGGTTGCAGGGAGTCTTGTGAGGGTCATAGAGCAATCCCCAAATGGTTCGGACGCTACAGAAGTTTTCGTGAGAAGACCTATTTTCAGGATGTCTCCTGGTCTGACAAAAACCTCTGTAGCTCTGCCATCTTCCACCGCAGCTGAGGAAGACACAGCCCATGCAAAAAGATATCTCTAGTTTAAACAGATTTGTATATTATGCTAATTAGATTTACGCGCGGGCACGGACATCAACTGTTTCTTTTAAATAAAATCATTACAAAACCTGTAGGAAACGTTATGCTGAATAACTGAAATTCCCACAGGAAACTGTTTCTTAACGTTCTATGAACTATTTGAGAACATTCCCAATGTCAAATCAGTTGGAGATCATTACCAAAATGTAACTGAGTGTGCTGAGAATGTTCCAAAGCAACTATTCTGCACCATAACCAGAAAGTTGTGGGAAGGTATGCAAACCATAGGACAACCACGCTATCACCAAGCTCTAAGAAACATGGTTCTCAGAACAAGTACACCTGTTCTTTCTAGAAGGCAATACAATACAAAGCTCCTGACATCAAACTCTTTCTTTTCATATTGTAACTTTCACATCAGCAACCTTCCAATTCAAATTGACATTTTGTTCCAAGCTTTATTACCTGTGGAAAACACTTACAAACATCCTAAAATTAAGTAGACCTACTGGGCACAGACCTCAATTCAATGTAATTTCATTGAAATGACGTGAAAACAACGTTGATTCAACCAGTGTGTGCCCAGGACGTAAGTCAGTTCCTATGGCCATACCCTGAGTAACATGGCCTATTCAAAAAGTATGTATTTGCAGTTACACAAACAAAAGGAAACTGAATACTGTGAGGATCACTGTAGCATTTGACTAATCCACTTTAACAAATAATGTACTGAAAGACAAATATAGCATTCTCACAGTCACATTTCATATTGATACTGACTGCTCCCACACACAATGTACCCAACAGAAATAACCTGAGATGACACTGCACATAATACTAAATATTTATCCAAGATAATTCCCCCCCCCAGTGGACTTCAACTGCGATGTCATGATCTGTCTGAAAAGTCCTCTGAGCACATTTCCCTGAGCAAGTTTTCCACTAGAAATGAAGACAGCTGTTGTGTTATAAACTAGGTACTTTCAGTGACAATGATGTACAATACAACTAAAAGAACTAAGAGATCTGGGCTCCGGGGAGGTTTCCCCTAGATACAGATCTAGGATCAGCTTTCCCTCCCAAATCCTAACCTTAACCATTAGTGGGGTAGATGCAAACCTCACCTAATATAATAACTTGGGGCTACTTCAACCTATACCAAGACGTAGCAGGATGTATTATAGTGTCACACCCCCTCTATACTTCAGGTAAAATCTGAATCAGGCACTCTGTGGGAGGTCAAGCACATTAGACAAGTCCATTTCATCTAATTCCAGGTTTCCACTCAGCCAGGGTGTAGGTGAATGTGCACAGTCACCCTTCAGGTTTCTCTAGTGTTGGCTTTGGAAATATGCCAGAAGGGAGGAGCTGATCCACTTCAGCCGGAGAGACCTAAAGCTTTGGGCTGCTGAACATGGAGCATGTATGTGTACATTACACATTCCTAAATGCAATCTTCAAAGAGAATTACATACAAACTGAAATAGCCATTTCATCACATTCAAAACACATGAAGACAAGCTCTGTCAATTTAAAGTTAAATCCTCAGAAAAAGACAATTTAACAGGTGAATTTATTTATACATGTTTCGTAAAACAATTAGTTATCACATCATTCAAAAGTTGTGGCAGCTTCATGCAGTTTCAAGAAGCATCCGTCAGTTGGAATGTATGCACAGCTCAGGGAGATACAGCAGGGGTGTGTGGGGGAGGGTCAGATTAAGCACACAACAACAGCCATCAAATATCAGAAGAGTGTGCCCAGCCACAAGCAAGCACTGCTGAGCCAAAGCATGCCACTGAACAATACAACACCAATATTGGCCCGGTTCCAATGCATAGAAAACACATCCTTCAGCCTTCTTCCCTTTCCTTCCTTCATTGACACCATTATTTAAAGCCAATACTTCAGATATGTAATAACTTCAAAGATGGCCGAGAGGGAAGAAAGCACCTAAGTATTAGAACAGGGCCACAGTCTTGGTTAGGAGGTGCACATTCTCACTAGACTAGACAAAAAAAATGTAAATGGTTTCAGCTCATTTGTGGTAGAAGTTATACTATACACAGATCCTGGATCAGATTAACCATCCTAACCTGAATCATTAGGGGGATGGAAAAGTATCAAACACCTGTTTCAATGTTTAGTGGCAACTTCTACCTACTAATTTCAGCTTCCCACAGCTTACATCGTAGCACATAAGGAAATGGGTTATTACATCATTGTGGCCCTTTTTTTAAAGGGGGAAAAAAGACATTAGTCAAGCATCTCTTTTCTATGTGGCGAGCCCAGAGCAAAGCAACCTTACAAAGAGATGGCGAAAACCAGTAGTACCAGGAGCAAACTGTTTCCAGTGGTTCCATTGTGTTCCATTCACTGGTAGGAGTTCCATTTGGCTCCCAGTGCAGAAAGACTTCCTCAAACATCTGGAGATTTATGACTTCATTGTCATTTTATTCTTCATCTCATTCTAGAAGCTTCGGTCCCTTACATAGGTGATATCGCATGGGAGTGAAGTCACAGGGGTGAGAGGTATAGGACCAGGGTTGTTTCAGTGAAAATGTCCATGAGGTCTAGTGTAGCTGAACAGGTTGCAGTAGAAGTCTCCCTTAACCACAGATCTAGGACCAGATTACAACACCCTCAATCCTGATACTTAACCATAGGCAGATTTAAAGGTCTGACCCAGGATCAGAGGTTGGGGGTAACGTCAACCCAGCAGAACACTTTACAGAAGAAGGGGCGTCTCCATGGTGTCTCAGAGCAGCCATTTGCTAAACATGCAACTGAGGTGGGGGGAAAAGTGAAGATTAGAGTATATAAAGGGATAATGGTCAATGAAAGCAAAGTAAAAATAGTAGTAAAATAAGATGTTCCTATATGTATTGATTGCATTGTCCACAAGTCCTGTCCATTCTAGGTGCACAAGTTATTCAAGACCAAACTTGTCTTGATTGAAGGTGTCAGCCTATCTGTGGTTCTCCCTCTCCTTTTCTCGTGTGATGTCCGGTGTTATTGCTTGGACAGCTCGTTGGAAAGCCAGTCCAGTCCTTCATACAGTCCTGTGCCCTGGGTCGCACAGGTCGCCTGCACGTGCCACTGAGAAGTAAGAGAGCAAGAGAGAAAAGGATCGACATTGAGAAAAAGCGTGCCTGCATGCCTATGTCTCACATACTCACCACTCTGCTGCGGAGGCTCTGCAGTCCCAGTTTGTCTGTAAGGTCGCTGACGGCCATAGCATTGGGAAGGTCCTGCTTGTTAGCAAACACCAGCAACACTGCTTCTCTCAACTCATCCTCCTGGAGCTGGGGGGGGGGGGGAATTAGATCACTAGTTGAGATAATGAGCTCTTGCTCAGAAAGTCAACACTGTGCTCTGTGATTAAATAATTTGTTTCACAACAAGTTTCAGGTTCAATGTCCAGTCAATTATAAATAGACCCAGCTAAGACACTTGGCAAGTCTATTAGGCCTTTACGTACCATAACAGTAAATATACCCATCATTAACTACATACCATCAGTAAATATACCCATCATCGACTACATATCATACAGAGTAAATATACCTACCATTTTAGAGAGCTCCTCTGCAGACTCGGCCACTCTCTCTCTGTCGTTGCTGTCTACTACAAAGATCAGACCCTGAGTGAGGGATGAAAACAGTCAGAGCAGGACAGTCAGAGAGGAGGATGCCCTGAGGCATTACATGAGAGAAGTAAAAGAGTAGGCTGTAGCCTCCCTGGTTCCCTTTTGGTGTGTGCATTTACCTGTGTGTTCTGGAAGTAGTGTCTCCAGAGGGGTCTGATCTTGTCCTGACCACCCACATCCCATACCGTGAAGCAGATGTTCTTATACTCCACCGTCTCCACGTTAAAGCCTGTCACACACACCAAAGAGATGCATTAGGTCTAAATGTCAATCCCATGTATTATATATGGACGGAAATATATTATTATATCTATAGACAAGTGCATGAATGTGGTTAGTGACAGTTCAATATCCTACCCAAGTCAATTATACCTCCATTTAAAGCTAAGTTTCAGTTGAGACTGAAAAACAGCTTCTATCTAAAGGCCATCAGACTGTTAAATAGCCATCACTAGCACATTAGAGGCTGCTGCCTATATACATAGACTTCAAATCACTGGCCACTAATAAATGGAACACTAGTCACGAATAATGTTTACATATGTTGCATTACTCATCTGTATATACTTTATTCTCTTCTACTGTATATTCATCTATGCCGCTCTGACATTGCTCATCCATATATTTATATATTCTTAATTCCTTTACTTATATGTCTGTATTGTTGTGAAATGGTTAGATATTACTTGTTAGATAGATCTGCACTGTTGGAGCTAGAAAGACAAGCATTTCACTACACCAGCAATAACATCTGCTAAACATGTTTATGTGACCAATACAGTTTGATTTGAGACTGGAGGGTGAAAGGTGGGTGTGACTGTGTGTGTTTGTTTTACCGATAGTTGGAATGGTGGTCACTATTTCTCCCAGCTTCAGTTTGTACAAGATAGTAGTTTTCCCTGCAGCATCCAAACCCACTGAGAAAACAAACAGTTATTTTGAACATTATATCTCATTCTCACATACAACTGCAAGCAAGAACGTGCATATATTTTTTTATGGACACTTTTATTGTAGCTATTAACGGTGTATCTTATCCGTGTCGACAGCTGCATGAAGATACAGAACCCACCAGCAAATGACGGATAGCTATCATTAGCTAAACAGATGGCTTAGAGCTAGAACTAGCTTGTCACTCACGACGACAGACCAAGAAACACATTTTTTTGTAACTAGCGTTAGCCGGTTAGCTTTCCATTTTTCTATACCCGCGGGCTACCTAGCTAGTTAACATTTTTGAACTTTCTACCGAGTTTGTTGACACAAATCAACCACCAAAAAGTTAGCTACGTAGCAGCTAGCAACACTTTTTGGATAACTGAACTAACGTTAGCTACTGTTAGCTAACTGGTCACGGTTACTATTCTACCTACACCATTTGGGTCCAACAAATCAACTTTTTTTTATATACACAACGTTATATGTTCCATACTCACTAAAGACTCCCGTGATGTTCTCCTATAACGTTAGCGTTCATTTGAAAGCCACAGTTAGCCAGCTAACATCCGACACTTACCCATAAGTATTCTCATCTGTTTCTTGCCGAACAGTCTGGTAAAAACTGACGAGATTAGGAGCCCCATGTTGTGCGTGAATATCTCAAATTATTACAGAAAGATTTCCTAAATTATTGTCGTTCTTGAGACAATTGGTCTGAATCTTTCTGTTTGTGACTCCCAAGCAAGAATCGTTTCTGTCCTCTGATGCTGCCACGTCCGGGCCAACGTGGAACTCCCGACGTCATCGATTTGACTCAACTTTATTAGCATTTGGGCCAACGTGGTAATGGACAATAGCAATATTAAACTAATGCAGAGACAATTGTCTTGAGCAGACATGATCGTAAGTAAAACGACTCTGCATGTACAGGTTCGACCGATCCATCACTACCCATTTGTGTCACATAATGTTTTGAGGTACAAATGTCACTTGTTGTTCACACTGATTATTTGCAGTCACATTGTGTGCCAGCAGATGTCAGATTACAACACGGGTTCGCTGTTATTGCAACGCGAACTAATGATGTCACATTAGATAGATAAGACCCTCTTTGGTCAGTATTTCTCAGCGCACCATATCTTCTGACAGACATATTGAACTTCACAGGGTATAATTAATTTGTTAATCCTCCTCATCATGCATGCCATTACATTCTGGTGAAGTGTGAGGGATGTCATGTGTTTGTTTCTGCAATGGGCAGTGACCAATGACACACTTTATAGAGATTCTAATGAAACATAAACACGCAAGCACACACACACACACACACACACGTTCTGTGCAACAGTTGAGCAAAACGTGAGACTTGTGTGTTATCAGGAGTGTGCTGCTTGCCTAAATAGGGCAACTACTATCACTGAGAAACGTGTTAACCCGGTGTTTAGAGTAAACCATGTTTTGACTGCATGTTAGTTTCTCCTTTGCAACTTGTGTGTCCCATTTAAACTGGTGCATGCATAATGTAGCATATACCAAACAAATAAATAACTTATAGGCTACACAGTTATTATTATAGGATGTATAGGGTTATCTATAGCCAACTCGCTCTGGTCTTCTCCAAACCAGTATGAGACCTGGCTCATCGACTGTCCGCCATGCACGGCATTTCCGAAGGGAAATTCCTACACCTGTCCCGTGTGGGGATTTTTTGCTGCAAAGGTAAATCGACATGTGACAGACAGGTCCAAGGCGCAGGCGTCTTGGTGCCGTGGGCGGGCCGCCTGTTAATAACCCAGTCAGGTGTATAGAAATAATCATATATTTTGTGCTGTGGACTACATGGATAACGATTTATTTATTTCAGACAAAGGACGGGTGCGCTTTGGATAACTTTGCCTAGGTGGCAATTGTGCGGCTCATTCACAATGAGTTTGAATCAATTTTTAAGCAATGACCAGGTAATAACTATTTTTTTCAATCATTAGTGCAAGTACATTGATGTGTAGTCTAACCCTATGTACATTGTAGGTATAGCTATAAAAGCCCCATTGAAAAATCTCACAGAGCTACAATGGAGTTAGCTATAATAAGCCCAGGCTCATTCTGTTTTAGGGCTATTTCAGCACACTGTTGAATTGATTCTGCATTGTTTTCTTTATGTAGATCACTGGTCTCTCGACTGTGTACCTGGTATCTCTGTCTATAAGGTAAGCAAAACTGACTTCCCACACCCATAGGCTATCTGTGACACATGGATGTGAAGTGTTGCATGTCAGCTAAGATTTGAGAACGTTTAGTTTTAAGTGTTAGTGTTTCTAAATGTAACAGTTCTGTGTTGTGCAAATAGTCTTACCTACGCTATGCGTTTTCAAATCAAACCCATTTATAGCAGGCTAGTCCAGAAAATATTTGAGTTTGTTTTGGTTGTTGATGAAAATGTAGACTAGTAAACTACACAGCCGAGAAGTTGACGTCACACACGTGTCATCTCATAATAACATGGTTGGCATCCATTCATTTGATCTTTTATTTCTGCAGTGTTGCCAGTCAGACCAATTGAGCAACTTGACATGCATGTGACGAAAGTAATTTATCATAACTTATCATAACTCAATATATGAAGCGCTGTGTTTGCCATGCCTAACTCTAGCTCTTTACAGCACTACTATGCTGTCTTTTAATCCTGCATAGTAGATGAGGAGTTTGTTGTTTGGCTGCAAAGAACCGCTTGATGTGTTTTGTTTATTTAGGGTCAAGTTTGATATGTGTCATTTTGGAGACAACTTTGTTATTTTTCTCTACGTATTATATTTGAAGGGTTTCATTCCAAAATGCTATATATCCATTTTCAGAAATGTTGGCCGATTAGCTTTTATTGTTTAAAGAACTTGTGAAGTAGATTGGTGTGTGTTTTCACTATCAAATCTTGGCATGGGGTTGTTAAATCTGTCACTTGATGGTTTCATTTTAGAGAGACAGATAATCATGTTTTTGCAAAATGCTATCTGCCTTGCTCAGAGAAACAAGTTGTACTGCTAGCCCACTGGGCACACACTGGTTGAATCAACGTTGTTTCCACATCATTTCAATGAAATTACTTTGAACCAACGTGGAAAAGACATTGAATTGATGTCTGTGCCCAGTGGGAGGTTTTACACAGTCAAATGTATTTTTTATATTATAATTTTTTATTAATCGTTTACATTTGAGTCATTTAGCAGATTCCCTCATCCAGAGTGACTTACAGTTAGTGCATTCATCTTAAGATAGCAAGTTGAGACAACCACATATCACAGTCAAATTTACAGAAAATTAACATTCCATTCCAGCTAAAAATGGATATATAGGTTTGAAAAAAAAATATATATTAACATTTTGCACACATCTAAAATCAATGAACAGTAATATTTTACACACACATGAAGGTGCCCAAAAGCAATCAATTCTAGTGAAAAAACACACATTTGGGGATATAGGGAAGGGCGATACCAAGTCAGTTGCACAACTGAATGCATTCAACAAAATGCGTTTTCCGCATTTAACCCAAACCCTCTGAATCAGAGAGGTGCGGGGGCTGCTTTAATTGACATACACGGCTCCCGGGGACCAGCTGTTGTTCAGGGTTAACTGCCTTGCTCAAGGGCAGAACTGCAGTTTTTTTCCACCTTGTCGCCTCTGGGATTTGAACCAGCAACCTTTCACTTACTAGCCCACCAATATTAACCGCTAGGCTACCTGTCTCCCCATATACACATATATGTGTGTGTCTAGGTCAGGCATATATTACCTGCTAGTTATTCTGATGGTTTATAGGACATGGTGTAGGCCTACATTACATTTTATTATTTAATATTCCTTAATTTAATTATATTAGCCTGGATTCCATCTCTATTCAGCTATTATGTCCCACTCCTTGCCAGGAGTGGCAAGGAGTGGAATGTTAGCTAAAAAAGACTTGTACCCAGACTAGCATACAATGTCTTTCTGTTGTAATTTGATTGTATTTATTTTCAACACAATCTTTGTGAACATTCAGAATGACATGATTGACTGTTATTTAATGGTGCTATAATTGTGTACTATCAGTATTTAGGTATTTTACTTTCTATTTCCAGTTTGATTGGGAGTTTTTCAGTGCTGGTGGTTTCCATTGTAAAGAGGAGCCACCTACAAGAACAGGTGGGTGGATGAGAGGAAGAGTATCTTTGACTGTGTGTGTGCGTGCCTGTACCTTTCTGTGATTGTGAGTTTGATATAATAATAATTATTATCTCTAATTATTATCTCTTAGCAAAATACAGTATGTGTTTACCAGGGTCACTCTCATTAGGATGTAACTACATAAACATTACAGATAAAGATGTATGATCTTAATTTGATCACCCAGTTGCAGGAGAACTTTCCTACAATCCAGGGAATGTGGAACTTGTAGTGTATTTGAGGTTTAAAAAGGCTTCTGAAGTATGTAATTTCCACTTTGACATTTCAGACTTGATGTTCACTTACAAAAAATGTATCAACCTTGACAAAAATATCCATGAATTATAATGCACATAATAATTTAAATTTTCTGTTGCTGCAGGATTAATATTCTGCTGTAGCGAACAGGCTCAAATTAAGATCCTACATCTGTAGAATAGTCATGAATTGAGAGCTGACATTATTCCTTACTCTCCTTGTCAGATAGAGGCATGTCTGTTCTACATAACATAATCATTATCTTCCGAATCGTTGTGGCCTACTGAACATGGCCCAGGCTACTCCCTTGCTGTCTGCCTGTGCCTATACTTCTTCATTGAGTCAGAGCTATAGGACTGCTCTATCTACTCTAGAAAAATGTGTAGAGGCCGTTCTAGTGAGTTCACAGGGGATGGAGAAAGATTCAAATCAAATGTTATTGGTCACATACATGTGTTAGGCAGATGTTATTGCGAGTGTAATGAAATGACTGTGCTTCTAGCCCCGAAAGTGCAGTAATATCTAACAAGTGATATCTAACAGTTTCACAACATATTCCCAAAATACACGTAAATCTAAGTGAGAAATGGATTAAGAATATATACAGTTGGCTCCAAAATTACTGGCACCCCTGATTGGCAATGCACAAACAATACTTAAAAAAATATTAACAATATAATTATAGAGATAAACTCAAAATACCAACATGTGAGAAATACTGTACTTTATTAATGTGCCAATGGAACCCACCAAATCATACAATTATTTAATACAAAATACATTTCACCAAAATCAAGGTTTCATAATTATTGGCACTCTTCATTTAGTACTTAGTGCAACCATCTCAAATCAAATCAAATGTATGTGTCACATACACATGGTTAGCAGATGTTAATGTGAGTGTAGCGAAATGCTTGTGCTTCTAGTTCCGACAATGCAGTAATAACCAACGAGTAATCTAACCTAACAATTCCAAAACTACTACCTTATACACACAAGTGTAAAGGGATAAAGAATATGTACATAAAGATATATGAATGAGTGATGGTACAGAACGGCATAGGCAAGATGCAGTAGATGGTATCGAGTACAGTATATACATATGAGATGAGTAATGTAGGGTATGTAAACAAAGTGGCATAGTTTAAAGTGGCTAGTGATACATGTATTACATAAAGATGCAGTAGATGATATAAAGTACAGTATATACATATACATATGAGATGAGTAATGTAGGGAATGTAAACATTATATTAAGTAGCAAGGATAACAGCATGGAGTCTTTTCCTGTGATGTTTGACAAGGTTAAGGAACACATTTGGAGGGATTTTGGACCATTCCTCTATGCAGATCCTTTCAAGATCCTTCACATTCTTGGGTTTGCGCTTATCAACTGCCCTCTTCAACTCAGCCCACAGGTTTTCCATTGGATTGAGGTCCAGCGACTGAGATGGCCATGGCAGAACATTGATTTTGTTGTTACAGAACCATTTCTGTGTGGATCTTGAGGTATGTTTTGGGTCATTGTATTGTTGGAATGTCCACATACGGCCAAGTCCCAGCCTTCTGGCAGAGGCAACCAGATTGTCAGCCAAAATTGAATGGTACTTGGTGGAATTCATTATGCCATCAATCGTAACCAGTGCCTCTGGACCTCTGGAATTAAAACAGCCCCAAAACACCACTAACCCACCACCATATTTCACCGTGGGTATGAGGTGCCTCTCCTTGTATGCATCTCTGTTTTGACGCCAAACATGCCGATGCTGTATCTGACCAAAACGTAACATTTTGGTCTCATCTGACCAGAGCACCTTCTTCCAGTCATAATTTAAATGACGTTTGGCAAACTCCAAGCGTTTGCGTCTGTGTCTTGGGGTCATTAAGAGCTTTCATCTGGCAACCCTTCTAAAGAGCCTGTGGTTGTGGAGGTGGCGTCTGATGGTGCTTTTTTAAATCTGGTGACCTCAAGATGCCACCAAGGCCTGCAATTCTTTCACAGTGATTCTGGGTTTTTGTTGCTTCTCTCACCATCCTCCTCCCTATCCTGGGGAGCAAAATGCATTTGTGTCCTCTATCCGTGAGGTTTTCAACTGCTCCATATCTTTTGAATGTTTTTATATTTGCCCTGACAGTACTCAGTGGTATATTCAATCATTTGTGGATCTTCTTGTAGCCATTACCAGATTTATGAAGGTCTATGACCATCTGTCTCTTTTGAACTGCCAGTTCTTTTGTTTTCTTCATGGTGTTGGATGACAAAAGGATATTGCATGTGTGTTACCTCATTTTTATACACTAGTGAAAAAGGAAGTGATATAATGGCTCAAAATAGTTCCTTAACACTTAGATAACTTAAATAAGTGGAATTTAATTCCTGGTTTAATTTTGGTAGATGTTATTTACAATAATATTTAAGGGTGCCATTAATTGTGAAACCTTGATTTGGAAGACATTGATTTTTAATTAAATCAATAATTATTTTGTTGGGTTCCATTGAAACATTAATAAAGTACAGTATTTTTCACATGTTGGTATTTTGAGTTTGTCTCTAATTATATTGTTTATATTTGTTCAAGTATTGTTTCTACATTGCCAGTCATTTTGGAGCCCATTGTATACATATATGTCAGAGCGGCATTGTACTAAGATACAGTGGTATAGTATAGAGTACAGTATATAAACTCAGAAAAAAAGAAACATCCCTTTTTCAGGACCCTGTCTTTCAAAGATAATTTGTAAAAATACAAATAACTTCACAGATCTTCATTGTAAAGGGTTTAAACACTGTTTTCCATGCTTGTTCAATGCACCATAATCAATTAATAAACATGGACCTGTGGAACGGTCGATAAGACACTAACAGCTTACAGATGGTAGGCAATTATGGTCACAGTTATGAAAACTTAGGACACTAAAGAGGCCTTTCTACGGACTCTGAAAAACACCAAAAGAAAGATGCCCAGTGTCCCTGCTCATCTGTGTGAACGTGCCTTAGGCATGCTGCAAGGAGGCATGAGGACTGCAGATGTGGCCAGGGCAATAAATCGCGATGTCCGTACTGTGAGACGCCTAAAACAGCACGACAGGGAGACAGGATGGACAGCTGATCGTCCTCACAGTGGCAGACCACGTATAACAATACCTGCACAGGATCGGTACATCCGAACATCACACCTCCGCAGGTACAGGATGGCAACAACAACTGCCCGAGTTACACCAGGAACGCACAATCCCTCCATCAGTGCTCAGACTGTCTGCAATAGGCTGAGAGAGGCTGGGCTGAGGGCTTGTAGGCCTGTTGTAAGGCAGGTCCTCTCCAGACATCACCGGCAGCAATGTCGCCTATGGGCACAAACCCGCCGTTGCTGGACCAGACAGGACTGGCAAAAAGTGCTCTTCACTGACGAGTTGTGGTTTTGACTCACCAGGGGTGATGGTCGGATTCGCGTTTATCGTCGAAGGAATGAGCATTACACCGAGGCCTCTACTCTGGAGCGGGATCGATTTGGAGGTTGTGGGTCCGTCATGGTCTGGGGCGGTGTGTCACAGCATCATCGGACTGAGCTTGTTGTCATTGCAGGCAATCTCAATCCTATGCATTACCACCTTTCCAGAAACAAGTCTCTCACTGTTTCCGCTTGCTATAGACCCCCTTCAGCCCCCAGCTCTGCCCTGGACACCATATGTGAATTGATCGCCCCCATCTATCTTCAGAGTTCGTACTGTTAGGTGACCTATACTGGGACATGCTCAACACCCCGGCCATCCTACAATCTAAGCGAGATGCCCTCAATCTCACACAAATGATCAAGGAACCTACCAGGTAAACCCTAAATCTGTAACCATTGGCACCCTCTTAGATATCATCCTGACCAACCTGCCCTCTAAATACACCTCTGCTGTCTTCAACCAGGATCTCAGCCTCATTGCATGCGTGCGTAATGGGTCTGTGGTCAAACGATCACCCCTCAACACTTTTTTTTAACCTTTATTTAACTAGGCAAGTCAGTTAAGAAAAGTTCTTATTTTCAATGATGGCCTAGGAACAGTGGGTTAACTGCCTGTTCAGGGACAGAACGACAGATTTGTAACTTGTCAGCTCAGGGGTTTGAACTTGCAACCTTCCGTTTACTAGTCCAACACTCTAACCACTAGGCTACCCTGCCGCCCCACTTTAGCGAGCAGGCCTTTCTAAATCGACCTGGCCCGGGTAAGCTGGAAGTATATTGACCTCATCCCGTCAGAAGAGGATGCATGGTTGCTCTTCAAAAGTGCTTTCCTCACCATCTTAGATAAGCATGCCTCGTTAAAAAAAAACAGATATAGCCTGTGGTTCACTCCTGACTTGACTGCCGTTGACCAGCACAAAAACATCCTGTGGCGTACTGAAGCTGTAACACCAAGGCAATGAATTATATCAAGTTTATTCCCACCTGCGTCAAGCACATTAGACAGATAGATATTCTATGGCTAGAGATGTACAATGTTATTGTCACGTTCTCATAGTTTTGCAAACACACAAATGCCTTTGTCTCTTTAGGTGAATCCCCTGGTCCAGCTGGCTCTAGCTGATCTGTTGGCAGCAGTCACCCTGATGTTCACCAGCACGATGAATGAAACACACACCTTCACCCCCAGTGTGTTAATCTGTGAAAAACTACTGCCTCTGTCACTGGTGAGCCAGTCTTCTGTGGCTATTATACTGTATGTAGGGATAATGCACTATAATGATCCTAGAATGAACATTCTGTAAATGCAAAAGAGTTTGTTAAACAGTTTAATTTTGTCCTTATTCCCTTAAATACACTCTTTAGCTTTGATGACAAATTTATAAAAAGGCTTATGTGCGCACCTCTAGACTAAGGAATACATAAGGTATAGATATACATACCATCTGTCTATGACTGCTTCAGCGTGATCCAATTGTAATAGCATTTTTTGTGTGTAAATCAGACAGAATTTGTGTTGGCTGAACTGTTTTACACTGTGTTATGTCATGGAGCATGACATTATGCGATGTCATTTTTAGAGATAGTGTGACGATGCAAAGTTTTACTGCTTGTCCTTTCTATTATAGACCTTTAACTGAAGTGCTCTTGACACTACTGTGTGCCATTTGCTATTATAATAATTTATCTGTGTGTGTGTGTGTGTGTGTGTGTGTGTGTGTGTGTGTGTGTGTGTGTGTGTGTGTGTGTGTGTGTGTGTGTGTGTGTGTGTGTGTGTGCGTGCGTGCTCTGTTCCAGATGTTTTACTTTGTGTCATTCCTCCTGATGGTAGTGTATGCCTGGGAGTCAAAGCATGCAGTCGAGGGATGGAGGGAGAGACCAAGAGAGGAAGAGGTGAGGACCCAAGCATCCACCAAAGGCTCCTACACGCGCATGCACACACGCATACGCACACACCACAACTTTGTTTGATTTATTATAAAATCAAGTATCCCTCTCTCCCCCCAGTCCCAGTGTCGACAAAGGATGGGTGTTGTGCATGTATATGCTTGTGTGTGGTGAGTCAAATTATTTCATTTTCAAATAGAAACATCCCTGCTTTTAACCAAACTGCTGTGTGTAGTGGCTTAAAAGCAACATACAGTATGTCCCTGACTGAGTGAGTGTGATGCCCCTACAGGTTTATACCGTTGGTGATATACTTTGTGTACGTGATGACTTTAGTCCTGGTACCACCCAGCCACATGACGGCAAACAACGCTGAAGCTAGCACATACTGCAACAGGTGTGTATGTCTCTTTGTGTGCTGCACAGGCCAGGGTTCGTCCTAGTGCATTTGCACAACGCTTATGATACTTTAATGAGAGAAAATGTACATACTCTAGCAAAACATTTCCTATGAGTGTCTCACATCTCTCTGTGATTGTGTGTTCCTCATAGCTGTATCCTCTTCCTGCATATCTGGAGGGACAACTGCTCAGATATAGTGAGTAAATACCTTGTTCCACGCATGTTGTATCTGTCTGTTCATAAAGGGATTGGACAGCATAATGAATGAGACCTTGTTTGTTTTGTTTTCCAGGAACATATCCATGATATCTTCATACAATGCTTCCTCTTCGTCAGTGTGATACCAGTTTTGGTGTGCTGCACAGTAAGTACCATAAATCTTCACTAGTCTAGCATACAGTACAATAATCACCATAGTTATCTCATAAACATGGGTTAGTTTACAGTAGTTTACAGCCAATAGAATGAAGTTAGGAGCTAAGGTGAGCTAAGGTGATGATGATGATGTACCTGTACAGGTGGTTTACTACAAGGTGGGCAGCTGGTATCGCAGGTATGAGGAGGAGGGACTATTTCCTGTGGAGGGAGATGCACGTTCCAGGAAACGGCTGAGGGGTATGTTCTCCACTGCTCGCTACATGATGGTGGTCATCATCTTCTGCTGGACCCCAGGTACACAAATTCATCTCCCCATCCCCCCTCACACACACACACACACACACACACACACACACACACACACACACACACACACACACAGACACACAGACACACACACCCTGTATGTTTGTAACTCTGTAACTCCAACCTCAGGACTAATATCATCTATTTTGTCCCGTCCCCAGCTCTTGTTCTGGTTGTCCTATCTGTGATACCAGACATACCTCAAGTAAATCTCTTCCCCCTGTATGTTATACAGGTCAGTATTTCAACTATCTCACTGATGATTGCAGACATACCCCTTCCAAGATACCATCACCCAGAATGAATTGCCATTTTCCCCTAGAGAGCCTTCTTTAGCTATGTAAAATTAATAATGACACTAAGATAAGCACCCATAATGCTGTATCCTTACCCACTATACTCCATCCTGATTCAGAGGGGTTGGGTTAAATGCGGAAGGCACATTTCAGTTGAATGCATTCAGTTGTGCAACTGACTAGGTGCCCCCTTCCATTTCCATCCTGGTGTCTCTGCAGGCGATGACGTTGTCTCTGCAGGGCTGTCTGAACAGTGTGGTCTATGCCTGGAGACGACCGAACTTCAGAGACGCTGTGCTCGGAGAGAGGATGCCCCTTCTCAGCCAAGACGCCCCTCTGCCCTTCTTTGACGAATCACTGAGGGGGCCGCTTGGACCCTTAACCTCTAACTCCTGACTCTAGAGAAGCTGCTATGCTGCGGGTGGAATTCTACCTGTGGCACAGAAACAGTTTACCCTCGTATAATACTAACATTTACCACTGAGGGAAGCAATGCAACACTGACCTCAGATCAGCATCTTGGGATAACTTCATTCTACTACTCCCACTGGGATGGTTGTCCGGAACCAAGACAATGGTGTACTATGGACGTAGGGGTCGATTCAGACTCAGGAAATGTATGCCTTTCCTACACATGTCTTTCCTATGCACTTCTCAGTAGTTGGTATTCTGACTATCCTTATGCAGGCGTGTAACGGGCTTTGCAGGCGTGTAACGGGCTTTGCAGGCATGTAACGGGCTTTGCAGGCGTGTAACGGGCTTTGCAGGCGTGTAACGGGCTTTGCAGGCGTGTAACGGGCTTTGCAGGCGTGGTTTCCTTGTAAATTGATAAATACATTTCATAGAACAGCTGAAAATCCTCCCACTTGCTCGCCAACAGACTTTCTCATCGAGTTTTCATTCAATAAAGTTTTCTGTACATTCATCTTAAACCATCCCTTTAAATACGGTGTACCTTTTCATTCGAATTTGGTCGACAGACTCACTAGAATACATAGAGAGAAAAGCTTCAGAGTATTAGAGATCAATGGAAGGAAGCCATCGAAATATATGCATATTTGTTACAGTTTTAGCTCCGGTTAAACTGGTTAAAAAATATTCTGGTAGATTATTTAGGCAAATATTAGGGTTAGGAAGGTATGTATGACATGAACAGGTTTGGTGAGCCTTTCCGCACAAAATATAATATCGATTTTTTTATTTAACCTTTATTTAACCAGATAGGCCAGTTGAGAACAAGTTCTCATTTACAACTGCGACCTGGCCAAGATAAAGCAAAGCAGTGCGACACAAACAACAACCCAGAGTTACACATGGAATAAACAAACATGCAGTCAATAACACAATAGAAATGAATCAAAAATACAGTGCTTTGATTCATCCTGAAAGTTGCCATATTCAAATTCAATCCATAAAATATTGGAAGGTGAAAAAAGTGTGCAATAGGGGTTGAACAATAGGCTAGTCCGATAAATCAACCATAATCCTTACTAATAATTGAACTGTAATGACAATGATCCAGTCATTGTGAACTGTGCGCACGGGTTAACCTGCTATGTGTGGTCTGACTTCCATAATGATTCAAATAGGCTACATGCCCCAAATTATTGCGCAACGTTAGCCTATTGATCCACTACTGGAAGATACTGTTCCCACCTCACCACTGAAGAGACTGGAATAACACCTTTACTCACAGAGTTCACCTGGTATTCTACATAAAATGCTACATTATGTGGTATGTCAGAAGACACCATTTGCAATTCAGAATTTTCCTGGACCTCAAAACGTGCGTTTGAATGTGATTTCTGTAGCACCATTTTTGTTAGTGTTATTTAAAAGAATCTTCAATGATATATTCATTTTTTAGTACAATGCTATTTCAGTAAGAAGAGAGAATGAGGTGATTATTTTGATGAGTTGTAGAGCCAGATGGGCCAGAGAACAACATGACATGACAATGACCATCGTTTGATTGATTGATTTGATTAATGGAATATGGTTTATGAAGTGCTTCCTTATGGTGTTGGGGATTTCACTCTTTCCAGTAGATAGCTAGAGCAACTGTCAGTGATTGTGTACAATATAGCAAGCAATATAGCTAGTAACCATAGCAAGCTATCATTTGTACACATTCAGTGTTTTTTAAAATCAGGTTATATAGTATCACCCTTTGAACAAAATTAATTAAAATCAGAAGTATCATTTTTATTCAGTCATTTGACATGTGTTTAGACTAAAGACGAAAAAGCACTCGAGGACTAAATGTACTGTACTTTAGCATGTAGATGTTCTTTGGTAGGCATTAAAATCACAGGATAACATTTCCCTTGTATATTTATGTTGTTATGATGTTTTATTTGTGCAATAAATGGCCTCTTACCCAGTCCCATTTGAACTGACTTTCTCCTACTCTCATTTATTGTAAGCTCAGAACAAAATGGTTTGATCAAATCAAATTTATTTATATAGCCCTTCGTACATCAGCTGATATCTCAAAGTGCTGTACAGAAACCCAGCCTAAAACCCCAAACAGCAAGCAATGCAGGTGGAGAAGCACGGTGGCTAGGAAAAACTCCCTAGAAAGGCCAATACCTAGGAAGAAACCTAGAGAGGAACCAGGCTATGTGGGGTGGCCAGTCCTCTTCTGGCTGTGCCGGGTGGAGATTATAACAGAACATGGTCAAGATGTTCAATGTTCATAAATGACCAGCATGGTCGAATAATAATAAGGCAGAACAGTTGAAACTAGAGCAGCAGCACAGTCAGGTGGAAGTTGAAACTGGAGCAGCAGCATGGCCAGGTAGACTGGGGACAGCAAGGAGTCATCATGTCAGGTAGTCCTGGGGCATGGTCCTAGGGCTCAGGTTTAATCCTATGGTGACCTTGTATCATAATGACTTCAGACTTGTTTCATGATGGTCACCTGTTGTAATGCATAGTTCAGATCAAATATAAACTTGTACTCAGTCATTGTGTGTGTCACTTAGAGGGGCTGGGAGTGCTGAGTCAACTGGTGACAGAGACGAGTGATGTGTTTTCTGCTGTGTCATGCCCAGTCACTTGTGGCTATAAACGTTAAAGTGTGTGATGAAAGATATGACAGTTTAAAAGGTTGAGGTCACAGACTTGTAGTGGCAGGTGTTTCTACTCTAGGGTATATTCTGTCCTCATCTCTTACTGCCTCCTCCCCCTCCCCTCCATACCTCCCCCTAATCCCTCAGTCCCCCCCTCACACTCACCTGTAGCAGCCCCCTCATTCCTAACCCTAGCCCACTCATTCTTAACCCCCCTACCTTCCATTATGTCAATATCCCCTCCACCCCTTTATCATCCACTCCACATACAGTGGGTATCATAAGTATTTCTTCACATTTTCTTGTCTTACAAAGTGGAATAAAATACATTTTATTGTGATTTTGTGTCATTTATCTAGACAAAATAATCCGTAATGTCAAAGTGAAAAGAAAATACTACACATTTTTACAAATGAATATAATTTTTAGAAATAAAATATTGTCGTTGCATACAGTACCAGGTAGAAGTTTGGACACAGCTACTCATTCACTGGTTTTTCTTAATTTTTACTATTTTCTACATGGTAGAATAATAGCGAAGACATCAAAACTATGAAATAACACATGGAATCATGTAGTAACCAAAAAAGTGTTAAACAAATCAAAATATATTTTATATTTGAGATTCTTCAAAGTAGCCACCCTTTGCTTTGATGACAGCTTTGCACACTCTTGGCATTCTCTCAACCAGCTTCACCTGGAATGCTTTTCCAACAGTCTTGAAGGAGTTCCTACATATGCTGAGCACTTGTTGGCTGCTTTTCCATCACTCTGCTGTCCATCTCATCCCAAGCCATCTCAATTGGGTTGAGGTTGGGTGATTGTGGAGGCCAGGTCATCTGATCCATCACTCTCCTTGGTCAAATATTCCTTACACAGCCTGGAGGTATGTTGGGTCATTGTCCTGTTGAAAAACAAATGACAGTCCCACTAAAGCGCAAGCCAGATGGGATGGTGTATCGCTGCAGAATGCTGTGGTAGCCATGCTGGTTAAGTGTGCCTTGAATTCTAAATAAATCACAGACAGTGTCACCAGCAAAGCACCCCCACACCATCACACCTCCTCCTCCATGATTCATGGTGGGAACCACACATGCAGAGATTATCCGTTCACCTACTCTGCGTCTCACAAAGACACAGCGGTTGGAACCAAAGATCTAACATTTGGACTCATCAGACCGAAGGACAGATTTCCACTGGTCTAATGTCCATTGCTCGTGTTTCTTGGCCCAAAAAAGTCTTTTCTTGCTGGTGTCCTTTAGTAGTGGTTTCTTTGTAGCAATTCGACCATGAAAGCCTGATTCACGCAGTCTCTTCTGATCAATTAATGTTACTTGAAATCTGTGAAGCATTTATATGGGCTGAAATTTGAGGCTGGTAACTCGAATTAACCTATCCTCTGAAGCAGAGGTAACTCTGGGTCTTCCTTTCCTGTAGTGTTCCTCATGAGAGCCAGTTTCATCATAGAGCTTGATGGTTTTTGCGACTGACCTTGAAGAAAGTTCTTGACATTTTCTGGATTGACTGAACTTCATGTCTTAAAGTAATGATGGACTGTCATTTCCCTTTGCTTATTTGAGCTGTTTTTGCCATAATATAGACGTGGTCTTTTACCAAATAGGGCTATGTTCTGTGTACCATCCCTACCTTGTCACAACACAACTGATTGGCTCAAATGCATTACAAAGGAAAGAAATTCCACAAATTAATTTTTAACAAGGCACACCTGTTAAATGAAATGCATTCCAGGTGACTACCTCATGAAGCTGGTTGAGAGAATGCCAAGAGCGTGCAAAGCTGTCATCAAGGCAAAGGGTGGCTACTTTGAAGAATCTCAAATATACATTTTTTGTATTTGTTTAACACCTTTTTGGTTACTGCATGATTCGATATGTGTTATTTTATAATTTTCTACAATGTAGAAAATAGTAAAAATAAAGAAAAACCCTGGAATGAGTAGGTTTGTCCAAACGTTTGACTGGTACTGTAAGTATGCACCCCCTTTGTTAAGGAAAGACAAAATGTTGAATTTCATTTTTTTTCTCACATAATAAGTTACATGGACTCACTGTGTAAAATAATAGGGGTAGACATGATTTTTAAGGACTACTGTAACGATGTACGCAGAGAGTCGGGAAGCAAGTTCAGGGAGTGAATACATTTAATTAATCAATTAACAAAACAAGAAACACAAACAGCTCACCGACATGAAACAGGAAGAGAAACAATGACGACGGGAAGAAACCAAAGGGAGTGACATAGAAAGGGCAGGTAATCAAGGAGGTGATGGAGTCCATGTGAGTGTCATTATGCGCAAATGCGCCACCGTGCTTCTCCACCTGCATTGCTTGCTGTTTGGGGTTTTAGGCTGGGTTTCTGTACAGCACTTTGAGATATCAGCTGATGTACGAAGGGCTATATAAATAAATTTGATTTGATTTGATTTGAACGCTGGTGACAGGTGTGTACCATAAACGAGCAGCCTGGTGACCTAGAGGCCGGAGATGGAGATGTGACAAATACCCTCTTCCTCTGTCCCCCATGCCAACATCTGTAAGGTCCCTAAGTCAAGTATTGCATTTCAAGTACAGATTCAACTACAAAGACCAGAGAGCTTTTCGAAGCCTCATAAAGAAGGGCAGTGTCACGTCTGCTCCCGCTCTTACCTCCCCTATATCTGTCACTCCCTTCGTTCAGGCAGTATGGGTTATTTGTTTCCTGTCCAGACGCTACTCTTGTTTTGTATTGTTCCATGTTTATTGCTTTATTAAACTCTCCACCTGCACCTGTTCTCAAGTCCCAGCATCTCCGTTATAGAGTACTGCCTCAACAATTGGAAGAAGCAGGGAATCAGAACATCTCCCAGACGGTCCACGAACAGGTTAACCTACCTCATCAACACCACGACCAGCTGGCGCAACTGGGGATGGCTGTGGATGAGGTCCTTGGTTCTTCAACATCTCAAACATACCCGAGCGGCATTGACTTCAACTAGCAGAGGATACTCTACAACCAGTCGACTCAGCGAGCCAGCACACCAGTCCATTCAGCAGTCCGCCCAGATCAGCGATGCCCGTTTGTCCCTCCCGGACAAATATGACGGAACCTCATCTAAATGCCGTGGCTTCCTACTCCAGTGCTCCCTCTATTTTGCTCACCAAATGGGAGCCCCACCACCAAGAAGTCCAAGGTTGCCATGGTTATTTCTCTGCTGACTGGGCGGGTGTTGGAGTGGGCTATGGCCGTCTGGGAGAGAAGAGAGGAGAAGCTGGCTTTGTATGAGGGGTTCATGGCTTTGTTCAGAGGTATCTTCAATCATCCACCGGAGGGCAGAGAGGGGGGTGAGCGCCTACTCCAACTACAGCTGCCAAGTACACGCTCACCTTTACGGACAGTAGCAGCCTCCAGTGGATGGAATGAGCCGGCGCTCCGTACGCTATTCAGAAGAGGACTGCGCGAGGAGGTCCAGACGGAACTAGCATGTCGAGATGACAACCTCTCCTTGGACACTGGACATGTCGCCCCGACATGCCAGTTCCATCTGGACCTCCTTCTGGAGCTTCTGTGACACAGAGAAGAGTGGTGTCAGTTGAGTAAGCCGCTTTGAACCCTGACTGGTTTGAACCCTGAATAGTTTGGCTGATCTGAAAGAGATAACGATAGAGTTGGTCAGAGAGAGCACGCTCAAGTGTTTTGAAAAGAAAGTGCAAAGAACCTTTGCATGTCCCTGGACAACATCCTGTCATTCTCTGCAAACATCAAAGCAGTGACTCGCTCCTGTAGGTTCATGCTCTTCAATATCCGTAGAGTACAACCTTTTCTCAAACAGGAAGCAGTGCAGGTCCTAATCCATGCACGTGTCATCTCCCGTCTAGACTACTGCAAGTCTCTGTTGGCTGGGCTCCCCGCTTGTGCCATCAAACCCAATGAACTTATACAGAATGCCGCAGCCCGCCTGACGTTCAACTTTCCTACATTCTCCCATACCAACCTCACGTCTCTGTATACTCCACTAGCTTCCAGTTGAAGCTCGTATCATCTTCAATACTCTGGTGCTTGCCTGCGGAGCAGCAAGGGGAACTGCCCCTCTATACCTTCAGGCTATGCTCAAACCCTACAGCCCAAACTGAGCACTCCTTTCCGCCACCTCTGGTCTCTTGGCCTTCCCACCCCTACAGGAGTTCAGATCCCGCTCAGCCCAGTCAAATCTGTTCTCTGTCTGGCCTCCTGAGTGGCGCAGCGGTCTAAGGCACTGCATCGCAGTGCTTGAAATGTCAATAAAGACCCAGGTTTGATCCCAAGCTGTGTTTCAACCGGCTGTGATCGGTAGTCCCATAAGGCGGCGTACAATTGACCCAGCGTTGTCTGGGTAAGGGGAGGGTTTGGCCGGGGGGGCTTTACTTGACTCATCGCGCTCTAGTGACTCCTTCTGGCGGGCTGGGCGCCTGGATGCTGAATATGGTTGTCAGTTGAACGGTGTTTCCTCTGGCACATTGGTGCAGCTGGCTTAAGCGGGTGGGTGTTAAGGAGCTTGGTTTGGCAGGTCATGTTTCGGAGGACGCATGACTCGACCTTAGAATCTACCGAGCCAGTTGAGGAGTTGCAGTGAAAAAATAAGCTGTTCTCTGTCCTGGCACCCCAATGGTGAAACAAGCTTCACTCTAGTCAGGACAGCGGAGTCCCTGCCCATATTTAAAAACATCTGAAACCCTACCTCTTTAAAGAGTATCTTATATTACTCTCACAGCGCTTCTCTTTTCCCATGAGCACTGACTTAGCTGATAAATACATTGAGGGAAACTGTACTTGATAAGATTGTGATGTGTTGTCTCACTTAGCTATCTTAAGATGAATGCACTAATTGTAAGTCACTCTGGATAAGATTGTCTGCTAAGTGACTAAATTGTCAATGTAAAATGTACCTTCCTTGTAAGTGTTAAAGTAGTATCATGTAAGGAAAATTACTTGGTACATTATGTCTACACAATAATTAGACTAAACCATAGAGCGTTAGTTGACTTACAAGTATCTGGTATTAGTATTAGCAACAGCTTCATTTTACAGCCTGTCTACTTTTAACCTACCCTGTAAGTGTGAAGGTGTACCATGAGACAACAGGGTAAGATCACGGACAGATTTTCTGTCGTCTTTATCAGATGGAGTAATCCAATGTGGTAGTATTTTACAAGTAACTACATTGTATCTACCTGGAAACAGACATCACCTAATTTTACAGCCCTTTTAATACAAACATACTGTGCATTCGGAAAGTATTCAGACCCCTTGACTTTTTCCACATTTTGTTATGTTACAATGGACTAAATCGTTTCCCCCCCTCATTAATCTACACACAATATCCCATAATGAGCTCAGGTTCATCCTGTTTATATTAATCATCCTTGAGATGTTTCTACCACCTGTGGTAAATTAAATTGATTGGACATGATTTGGAAAGGCACACACCTGTCTATATAAGGTCCCACAGTTGACAGTGCATGTCAGAGCAAATACCAAGCCATGTGGTCGAAGGAATTGTCCGTAGAGCTCCCAAGAAAGGGTTGTGTCGAGGCACAGATCTGGCGAAGGGTATCAAAAACTTTCTGCAGCATTGAAGGTCCCCAAGAACACAGTGGACTCCATCATTCTTAAATGGAAGAAGTCTGGAAGCACCAAGACTCTTCCTAGAGCTGGCCGCCCAGTCAAACTGAGCAATCGGTGGAGAAGGGCCTTTGTCAAGGAGGTGACCAAGAACCCGATGGTCACTCTGACAGAGCTCCAGAGCTCCTCTGTGGAGATGGGAGAAATTTCCAACCATCACAACCATCTCTGCAGCTCTCCACCAATGAAGCCATTATGGTACAGTGGCCAGACAGAAGCCACTCCTCAGTAAAAAGCACAAGACAGCCTGTTTGGAGTTTGCCAAATGGCACCGAAAGGACTCTCAGACCATGAGAAACAAGATTCTCTGGTCTGATGAAACCATCCCCTACGGTAAAGCATGGTGTTGGCAGCATCATGCTGTGGGGATTATTTTCTGCAGCAGGGTCTGGGAGACTAGTCAGGGAAAGATGAACGGAGCAAAGTACAGAGAGATCTTTGATGAAAACCTGCTCCAGAGTGCTCAGGACCTCAGACTGGGGTGGAGGTTCACCTTCCGATAGGACAAACGACCCTAAGCACACAGCCAAGACAAAGCAGGAGGGTCTTCGGGACAAGTCTCGGACTTGAACCCGATCCAACATCTCTGTAGAGACCTGAAAATAGCAGTGCAGCGACGCTCCCCATCCAACCTGACAGAGCTCGAGAGGATTTGCAGAGAAAAATGGGAGAAACTCCCCAAATATAATGTAGGTTTGCCTAGCTTGTAGCGTCATACCCAATAATACTCGAGGCTGTAATTGCTGCCAAAGGTGCTTCAACAAAGTACCAAGTAAAGGGCCCGAATACTTATGTAAATGTGATATTTAAAAAAAAACATTTTTTAAAACCTATTTTTGCTATCTATGTCATTATGGGGTATTGTGTGTAGATTTAAACAATTTAATACATTTTAGTATAAGGCTGTACTGTAACAATATGTGGAAAAGTGAAGGGGTCTAAACACTTTCCAAATGCACTGTACATGGTAACTAAATGCAAAGTACATATAAACATTGTGAGAGAATACCAACATCAGGATGATTGACTTGAAGGTATTTATGTGGTGAGTACATGGTAAATATATATATATATCAGATGTTGTTTCTAGGTATTTACATAATAAGTACCTTGTACTTATAAGGTCCTTAATAAATTTATTTTGGAATAAAGTGGACTACTATATAATTACATTTTGTACCTTTGTATTTCGTAAGTAGTTTGTACATGTTTGGTTCCTACTAAGCATATTTGGGACTAAATAGTTACTATGTATTAACTTTTTGTTGCTAGGTATTTATCTAGTAATTACCAGACTGTAAAATGAAGGGTTACCAACATCTTGTAAGGTCCCTCAGTCTAATATTGATTTTCAAGCAACGATTCAACTACAAAGACCAGGGAACTTTTTGAAAGCCTTATAAAGAAGGGCAGTGATTGTAGATGGGTAAAAATAACAAATCAGACATTTAATATTTCTTTAAGCATGGTTAAGTTAATAATTGTGACCGACCGGCTTCGATTCGGGCTTATCTAGCAAAAATTTGAATTTTTTTTTTTTTTTACATTGGATAAGAGTAGAGACTCAGAGATAGAAAATGGTATATCATACAATACATTTGAGGAACAATGAAAAAGTAATTTTGCTTGGAAAGTTGATAAACTTGTTACCTCACTTTTGAGAAAATGGGCCTTGAATGTTTTGGTAAACCTACTGGAGAGCTCTTCTTTGTCTACACTCATTCAGCATCGTTCACACCCTCTTAAGCCTTAGCGCCACCCATCTCTATAAGGGATTTACATGTGAGACCATGTACTAAACAACCCAAAATCTATGGTTGTGAGTGTGACAAAATAAAAGCAGGGCATTCTACCGGAGAATTTCTTAACTTGGACACTGTCTCGTTGCACCTAATGTTATATCCTACTTTGACTTTGGTGCAAGTCATGTTCTTCACATTACCGTCTCTGGTAAACATACTATATCAAATAAAAATCCAATGTTATTTGTCACATGCACATGATACAGAAGGTGTAGTGAAATGGTTACTTGCATAGTGGAGTCTTTTGTTTAGACATGTAGCTAGCTAGCTAAACAATGAACCATAATCCCAACTCATAACATTACTACCCTGCATGAATCTGCATGGAGCTAACCAACCAGTTTCAATGTTAGCTAGCTAGCTAACATTAGGCTATAACTAGCAATGCAAATGGCTCTACGATACAAATAATATTACTACACAGACCATACACGTAACGTTAGCTAGCTAGCTAACAGTCCGCTTTAACTTGAAATTCAAACAAATTTCGGACAAAATTAGAAATGCATTATATCTGAAAATGTAGCTAGCTAGACTATCTTACCTGTATACATGAATGGACGCTTCTCCCAATCTGTCACGGATGTCATGGCTGCCCTTAGTTTGAAGATGCAATTTTATACAACAGACTTCTATGTGTTCTCTTTTCGACTACCTCTGCTTATTTGCAATCAAATGCAATAATCTTCTCCATCTCCTTAGCTATCATACTCTAATTCCACCAAGCATTCCACTGATTTAAAACTTCTGTGCTCCAGAAAGTGGAGAGCAACTAATTTGTAATTCTACTATGTGATATCTTTCAAAAAAGCAGCGTCAGAAAGGATTACCTACACATACTGAGCAGCTCATGTTATTGACAGAAGTGTGCTACATGGCAGACCAATCCGAACTAATTTCTCGACATGTCCAGCCCATTCATTATCTCAGCCAATCATGGCTAGCGGGAAGGTTCCTGTCTTTTCTTGTGGCTTTTACGCTGCTGCTACTCTCTGTTTATCATATATGCATAGTCACTTTAACTATACATTCATGTACATACTACCTCAATTGGGCCAACCAACCAGTGCTCCCGCATATTGGCTAACCGGGCAATCTGCATTGTGTCCCGCCACCCGCCACCCTCCACCCGCCAACCCCTCTTTTACTCTACTGCTACTCTCTGTTCATCATATATGCATAGTCACTTTAACCATATCTACATGTACATACTACCTCAATCAGCCTGACTAACCAGTGCCTGTATGTACCTTTTTTGCACTATTGGTTAGAGCCTGTAAGTAAGCATTTCACTGTAAGGTCTACAACTGTTGTATTCGGCGCATGTGACAAATAAAATTTGATTTGAAACCAACTAGGCTCATATTTACAGAAGGCTTAGAAGTTTGTTATTAAGGCACATGAAAGTCCACATGTTCCAGAAGGCATATCTGCAAAAAAAACTCATTTTGATAATAAATAAAAAAGTTTTACGTTCAAATGCCTCTCCTGTGAAGTAGTAATGCGCAACAAATGCCTAGTTTCCTGACAGGTCCTAATTATGCTGTGGATGATGTATTAAACCACCCAGACACATCAAAGATGCAGTCGTCTTTCTGAACTGAGCTGCAGGACAGGATGGAAACTGCTCAGGGATGTCACCATGAGGCCATTGAGGATTTAAAACAGCTGCAGAGTTCAAATTCTGTGATGGGAGAAAACTGAGGATGGATCGACAGCATTGTAGTGACTCCACAATAATAGCCTAAATGACAAAGTAAAAATAAGAATAAAATGAACAGAATACAAATATTGCAAAACATGCATCTTGTATGCAACAAGGCGGTAGAGTAATACTGCAAAAAAAGACAGCAAAGGAATAGACTTTTTTGGCCTAAATGCAAAGCCTTATGTTTGGGGCTAATCCAATACAACACATTCCTGAGTAACTACCTCCTTATTTTCAAGCATAGTGGCGGCTGCATCATCGTTTAGGTATGCTTGACATAAGCAAAGAAAGGGGATTTTTTTTTTAGCATGAAAAGAAACGGAATGAGCTAAACACAGGTCAAATCCTAGATGAAAACTTGCTTCAGTTTGCTTTACAACAGACACTGGGAGAGGAATTAAACTTTCAGCAGGACAATAACCTACAACACAAGGCCAAATCTACATGGGAGTTTCTTACCAATAACACAGTGAATATCATGATCCACAATACCTCAACTCAGGAGGAGGATACTTATCTAATCAACCTATATTAGTGTTCTGTTTTTTATTGATCTTAAAATCATTTTTTTTTAAAAATCCACTTTGACATTCCAGAGTATTTTATGTAATTACAATTAAATCCATTTTAAATTCACTGTAATAGAATACAATGTATTTAGCCTCCCCGCAGACATAACAGTGGTTCAAGTCGAGAGTTCACTCTATATTGGCCATTTTACTGTTAATGGTTAGACAGAGAGGCACATGGAGGGTACTATATGACGCTTTGTGTTAATGGTTGACCAGGACAAGATATGGTTCTTGACTTTTATAAAACACATCATCTGACTACTGATAAATCCTGGGCGGTGTCTCTTGTAGGCACACATTGGAAGATACTGTATGTATAGGCACATTATTGAAAAGGGAAAGTTCAATAGTACTTCTTTGTCATTACCTACTTTGCCTTGGTACATACTCCCTGGTGCCAAAGGGGACCTTGTGTCACTTTACTTGACACGGTAAAGCACACTTTATGAGGATATTTTGTTTATCAAATCCCTTAGGTGACGATTCTAACCCGAGTTATTGAGCACGTGTAAATAAATCGTCATTCCTTTTTATGCACTTTTTTCACTATGCTTATTCTGACCTTGAACTTAAGAACGAGAATAGCATGCTGTTCACCAGCTATTTGTTGAGGTGGAGATCTAAGAAATGAAGGTGTGGTGGAGGCGTGTCTACAGATAAGCCATATTCTAACCTTGACCTAATTCCCTCATCATTCCTTCACCATTATGCAGGTGGAAACCATGAATAAGGTCGAGTGAACCTGGCGCTTCCAAGTGGAAAAAGCATCTACTAAAGTGGGAGGGTTTTTAGATGTTGAATTAAATGTGTACAAATTAATTTAAAATTAAAAGCTGAAATAGGAATTTCACCATGAAGCCAATGGGACAGAGTTTAATAACATTGTAGTCACTCCACAATACTTACCTAATTGACAGAGTGAAAAGAAGGAAGCGTGTACAGAATAAAAATATTCAAAAACATGTATCTTGTTAGCAACAAGGCAGTAAAGAAAAACTGCAAAAAATGTGGGAAAGGAATTACCTTTTTTTCCTGAATACAAAGCCTTATGTTTGAGGCAAATCCAATACAACACATTACTGAGTACCACTCCATATTTTCAGGCCTAGTGGTGGCTGCATCATGGCATTCATATGTTTGTAATCATTAAGGACTGGAGAGTTTTTCAGGATAAAAAAAGTTACGGAATGGAGCTAAGCACAGGCAAAATCCTTGAGGAAAACCTGGTTCAGTTTGCTTTTCACCAGACACTGGAAGATTCATTCACCTTTCAGTAGGACAATAACCGAAATCTCAATGCCAAATCTACACTGGAGCTGCTTACCAAGAAGACAGTGAATGTTCCTGAGTGGGCGAGTTACAGTAATGACTTAAATTTGCTTCAAAATCTATGGCCAATGATCAACAACCAATTTGACAGAGCTTGAATAATTTTGAAAATAATAATGGTCAAATATTGTACAATCCAGGTGTGCAAAGCTCTTAGAGACTTACCCAGAAATACTCACAGCTGTAATCACTGCCAAAGGTGATTCTAACATGTATTGACTCAGTGGTGTAAATACCTATGTAAATGGGATATTTCTGTATTTAATTTTCAATCATTTGCCCAAATAATATTAAACATGTTTTCACATCAGTGGCGTTCGGTGGAGTTTAAGATGAGGGAGGATGATTATTTTTTTTCATGAGCATGGCCTTATTCCTATTATAGCATATTGGATGTCATTAATATTCCATTCACCCAGTTCAACGTAAAATTGATAGGTTTAGGCTACTACATGATACAAACATTTTCCCTATACCCATCATTAGGTTGCTAGCCTAGGAATAAAGGTTTATAACGTAGGTGCACACAGGTTAAAATAAAATGTTGAGGTGACAGGCAGTGACACATGGACAGACAGTGACACATTTAATACCGCATTGCACAATTTTGACTGCATCAAGCTGATCTAGGGTGTAATCATTAGTCCAACAGTTGCAAATAAGAGTTTTTAATGGACAAAATCAGGTATGTTTATCGCAGTTTCGTTCAGTTCGTTTCCGTTTAAGAAATATTTTTCAACTGAATCGGAGGAATGAATAGACCCCTGACAACACGTAAATACAGTTCACTTTCATAGCAGCCACATACAAATAACTTGTTGTATTGCTTATCGCATCTATGGGCTCTCCTCCTCTCACATTTTCCTTTGCTTGTGGACTTTAATGCACAACACATCAGTTGTCTGATGTGTAACAACCACTAACCGCTACACACAGCCTACATCATTGTCACCATATTAGCTAAAGTAACATCACATTGCTAATAGAACTAATGCGTTAGCAAACCCACTACAATCATGCAGTACAGTCAGTAACCAGTTTAGCAGTTACACCGGCGGGCCCGGGGGAAATTAATTAGTAAAGCCAAAAGCTTAACTTGACTTGGAAGAGTTCCAGTGTTGGATAGTCAAAGTCAGCTAGCTAACATAGCATCCTCTGTTTGAGCTGGGTGTTTGAGTAGGCTTAAGCATTAGCTAGCTAAGTAAGTGAAAGGTGACAAAAATGATATTTCTAGTAATCTCTCTCTCTCTTGCTCTTCCTTCATTTTTGAATATATTAATTTGTTCAAAACTGTTCAACTATTGTCACCACTTTTTATGCACTGCAGTGTGAGCTAGCTTTAGCTTATTCTTTCAGTACTAGATTCATTCTCTGATCCTTTGATTGAGTGGACAACATGTCAGTTCATGCTGCAAGAGCTCTGATAGGTTGGAGGACGTCCTCTTGAAGTTGTCATAATTACTGTGTAAGTCTATGAAAGGGTGTGAGAACCGTGATCCTCCTAGGTTTTGTATTGAAATCAATGTACCGAAAGAAGAACGGAAGCTAGCTGTCCTCTGGCTACACCATGGTGTTACCCTACAGAGTGCTGTTGAGGCAATTACTGTATTTGGTGACTACAAGTCAAAAGACTCCGTGAAGGATTACTATCGGAAGGAAAGCTCCGGTATGGACACACTCTGGATATTTTTCTATTTATCATTTCATTCGGACTGCAAGGACAGCTCGCTTGGAAGGACTTGAACTCCTAGAATTCGTCAGCCGCGAGTAATCTCTGCAAATGAATGAGCTGCCCTGTTCAATGCAATTTGATCAAGCATACTATGGAAGCGCAAATGTGCTTATAATTGGAATGTTAACTTGGAAATGGAATTCCAAACACAGCACTGTGAAAACAATTAAGAAGTTTGAGTTTGGGAAACACTGGGCACCAATGCACAATGTGGCCTAATCAAATGTCTAATATTAGGCCTAACGCAGAAATGCAATGCATCAATGGAACGCAACTAAAGCATCTAAAGATACTGCGTGTATAAACTTAATTAAAGGGGACAAAACCTATAATGGAATGAAATGTTTAAACGCATCTAAAATGCCAAACTTGCACATGTTCAAGGTCCATACGCTGAAATGGATGACTGTGTTTTCAAAGCATTAAAGGAGGTCTAAAGGGGCATTGCATTTAACAATCAAACCCAAAACGGTGTCATTGTAAATTAAGAGAATTAAAAGTGAATGATGGAGGATGAAATTCCAAATAAGACCCCACTGGAGAGGGCAGAAGAGCATTTCAATTCATTCTATGCAGCCCGGAGAGGCAAATTTAGAGTGTGTACACGCAAAATGAATGAAATAAAAGTAATTCTTGTTGATCGAGGAAACATTGAAACTGTGAATGAGGGTCTTGAAACCAGGTTTTCTCAATAACCCCTTACCTGCTCTTTGCTAACACCTCTCTGTGTCAATATTGAGATTCCAAAACAGAACCGTTGCTAGGATACTCACTGACACTGCAGGCCGTAATGATGAGGAGATAGAAGACCGTGGCTACGTGAAATAATGCAACCTTTGACCCGAAACGGCTAATAATTCCACTTTGCAACCACTTACCAGCGTCATCTACTTCTCTGCTACTGAAATCTGGCGTTTGGACAATATTGGATCAATATTCATAGCAGTTTATGTAACCACATCAACAACATTTTCTGTAACATTCTTGCAAACAATGTCCGTTTTGACCACTATCGCAACAAGTTAGACAAAAAGATAGAGCATATGGGATATTTGTCTACTTCTCTGCTATTCATATCTGTTCGTGGAATCAAAATATTCACTACGGAACTTATTGTTTTTGTAACTGCATTACTGTTTTAACCACAAACGCCACAAGGTCGAGAAAATGTTTCTACGTTATGAAATCTTTCGCTACTTCTCTGCTTTTCAAATATGTGATCGGATTCGAAATCGTGTGAACCAATCTGTAACATCAGCCATTTTCAGGACCCATCGCCTGCTCTCTTCTAACAACAACTGTCTGTGTCATTATTGAGATTCCAAAACGGAACCGTTGCTAGGATACTCATTGACACAGAGGGCCAAAATAATGAGAGAAAAAAGTCACTACAAACAACCACATAACTTTTGACCACATTTAGTATCCATAGTTGAAGTGCGCCTATGATGAAAATTACAGGCCTCTCTCATCTTTTTAAGTGGGAGAACTTGCACAATTGGTGGCTGACTAAATACTTTTTTGCCCCCCTGTAACTACTGACCACTACTACTGACCACAACTTCTGAGCAAATCTACTGACTATCAATGGGATTTTACAATTATTTCACAATTTGAATAATATAATCGAAGTTCAATTATTATTATTTTTTTTAAAAGCTTTAACAAGCCCCACAACTTTACTTGTAAATGTACCATCTACAGCAGTTAACTACTTAAAATGGTTCCAAGATTTGAATTTAGTTCAACTACCACCAAAGATGCTGCAAAATGTAGTTAAATTGCATGTAGTTCACTACTCCCCAAATCTGTTTTAATCACCACATTGGAGAGGTGTGAGCCACCAGAACACAAGAATTGATCTTTGTTCAACCATTTACACTGTTTACCAAACCCAGCCTGACTAAATTGGGTCACATATATTTTACCTTTATTTAACTAGGCAAGTCAGTTAAGAACAAATTCTTATTTTCAATGACGGCTAGGAACAGTGGGTTAATTGCCTGTTCAGGCGCAGTACGACAGATTTGTACCTTGTCAGCTCTGGGATTTGAACTTGCCAACTTTCCAACGCTCTAACCACTAGGCTACCCTACCACCCCAATAATAACAGCCATCATTGTACTCATACTTTGCAAGTACAAATGCAGTGTGGCAGATAGCCTAGTTGTTAAGACTGTTGGGCTTCTAACCAAAAGGCTGCTGGTTTGAATCCCTGATCCAACGATGTAACAAATCTGTCAACGTGCAAAGTACTTAATTGTAATTTTTCTGCAAAATGACAATAAAAAAAATTTGGACGTGTACAGTCCTGCTGACAGTGAATTGTTATGAAATATTTCTATGCTCTGTCTTATCAGTGAAGTACTTCTGGTTGATGTGTCTTAAAATTCCTAGGCTTATGGGAGGCCCACGTTTTATTCCCAGGCTTATTTCAGGTAATACATTTGTAAGCAGCTCTGCATCCCTAAATAACGAAAATAAATTGTTGCTTGTATATTTCACACATTTATTTAGGAGAGATTGAAAATAAATACAGGCCACGCATTCTAAATCTCCCACACAGATGTTAATGATTAATCATTGGATAATTATTCACAGCCATCCAACCACTGCATACAGTGTAGTTCTGGAAAAGTTATACGTACAGTACTGTGAAAGAAGTGTTTGTTTTGATAATGTTATTAGATCTTCAACCAAAACCTAATATTAGATAAGGGGAACCTGAGAGAACAAATAACACAACAATTACATACTTATTTAATTTATTTCATGAACAAAGTTTTGCAACACCCAATGCCCCTGTGTGAAAAAGTAGCTGCATTGACTCCAACCACACGCTTCCTGTAGTTGTTGATCAGTCTCTCAAGTCACTGTGGAGAAATTGTGTCCCACTCTTCCATGCAGAACTGCTGTAACTCAACGACATTTGTGGGTTTTCAAACATGAACTGCTCACTTCATGTCCTGCTACAATATCTCAGTTGGGATTAGGTCTGGACTTTGACTAGGCCATTCCAAAACTTCAAATTTGTTGCTTTTTAGCAAATTTAATGTAGACTTGATTGTGTGTTTTGGATCATTGTCTTGTTGCATGACCCAGCTGCGCCTCAGCTTCAGCTCACAGACAGATGGCCTGACATTCTCACATAGAATTCTCTGATACAGAGCAGAATTCATGGTTCCTTCTAATTAGGCAAGTAATCCAGGTCCTGAGGCAGCAAAGCATCCCCAAAAACCATGCTTGAGTGTTGGTATGAGGTTCTTACTGTGGATGTGGAATGCAGTGTTTGGTTTTCGCCAGGCATAATGGGACCTATGTCGTCCAAAAAGTTATACTTTTGAATCATCTGTCCATAGACCATTCTTCGAAGAGTCTTGATGATCATCCAGGTGCTCCCAGGTGCTTTTTGACAAACTTTAGTAAACTTTTGGAAGACGTGTCCCATTATGCCTGGCGAAAACCAAACACTGCATTCCACAGTAAGAACCCCATATAAACAGTCAAGCATAGTGGTGGTATTTGTATTTATTATGGATCCCCATTAGCTGCTGCCAAGGCAGTAGCTACTCTTTCTGTGGTCTGGTCAAATTAAGGCAAGCAATAAATTGCCGCAAAACACCAGTCTCATCGTCAACAGTGAAGAGGCGTCTCCGGGATGTTGGCCTTCTAGGCAGAGTTGCAAAGAAAAAGCCATATCTCAGACTGGCCAATAAAAATAAAAGATTAAGATGGGCAAAAGAACACAGACACTGGACAGAGGAGAAGCATCCCGGAGTCGCCTCTTCACTGTTGACATTGAGACTGGTGTTTTGCGGGTACTATTTAATGAAGCTGCCAGTTGAGGACTTGTGAGACGTCTGTTTCTCAAACTAGACACTCTAATGTACTTGTCCTCTTGCGCAGTTGTGCCCCCGGGGCCTCTCACTCCTCTTTCTATTCTGGTTAGGGCCAGTTTGCGCTGTTTTGTGAAGGGAGTAGTACACAGCGTTGTACGAGATCTTCAGTTTCTTGGCAATTTCTCGCATGGAATAGCCTTCATTTCTCAGAACAAGAAGAAACTGACGAGTTTCAGAAGAAAGTTCTTTGTTTCTGGCCATTTTGAGCCTGCAATCAAACCCACACATGCTGATGCTCCAGATACTCAAGTAGTCTAAAGAATGCCAGTTTTATTGCTTCTTTAATTCCAACAGTTTTCAGCTGTGCTAACATAATTGCAAAAGGGTTTTCTAATGATCAATTAAAATGGTAAATTTGGCTGATAAAATGCCTTTTAATCAACGATGCTGTTTTAAGAAAATACCAACAAAAAAAATATAATAATAAATAAGAGATAAGAAAAACAAATCATTAAAGAGCAGCAGTAAATAACAATAGTGGGGCTATATACAGGGAGTACCGGTACAGAGTCAATGTGTCAATGTTCGGGGGCACCGGTGTCGAGGTATTTGAGATACTTTTGTACATGCGGGTAAGGGTTGTTAAAGTGGCTATGCCTAGATAATAACAGAGTGTAGCAGCAGTGAAGTGGGGGGGGGGGGAGGGGCACTCCGGTATCGCTTGCCATCCGGTAGCAGAGAGAACAGTCTATGACTAGGGTGGCTGGAGTCTTTGATGATTTTTAGGGCCTTCCTCTGACACTGCCTGGTATAGAGGTCCTGGATGGCGGGAAGCTTGGCCCCGGTGATGTATTGGGTTGTACGCACTACCCTCTGTAGTGCCTTGCAGTCGGAGGCCGAGCAGCCGAGCAGTTGCCATACCAGGCAGTGATGCAACCCATCAGGATGCTCCCGATGGTGCAGCTGTAAAATCTTTTGAGGATCTGAGGACCCATGTCAAATCTTTTCAGTCTCCTGAGGGGGAATAGGTTTTGTCGTGCCCTCTTCAAAACTGTCTTGGTGTGCTTGGGCCATGTTTGTTTGTTGTTGATGTGGACAAGATCTCAACTTGCTCCACTACAGCCTTGTCGATGAGGATGGGGGCGTGCTTGATGCTTTTTTTCCTGTAGTCCACAATCATTTCCTTTGTCTTGATTGAGGGAGAGGTTGTTGTCCTTGCACCACATGGTCAGGTCTCTGACTTCCTCCCTATAGGCTGTCTTATTCTTGTCGGTGATCAGGACTACCACTGTTGTGTCATCAGCAAACTTAATGATGGTGTTGGAGTTGTATAGAGATTGCATCATCTGTGGATCTGTTGGTGCGGTATGAAAATTGGAGTGGGTCTAGGGTTTCTGGGATAATGGTGTTGATGTGAGCAATGACCAGCCTTTCAAAGCACTTCATGGCTACAGACGTGAGTGCTATGAGTCGGTCGTCATTTAGGCAGGTTACCTTAGTGTTCTTGGGTACAGGGACTATGATGGTCTGCGTGAAACATGTTGGTATTACAGACTCAGACAGGGAGGGGTTGAAAATGTAATTGAAGACACTTGCCAGTTGGTCAGGGCATGCTCTGAGTACACGTCCTGGTAATCCATCTGGCCCAGCGGCCTTGTGAATGTTGACCTGTTTAAAGGTCTTACTCGCATCGGCTGTGGAGACGTGATCACGCAGTCATCCGGAACAGTTGGTGCTCTCATGCATGTTTCAGTGTTACTTGCCTTGAAGCGAGCATAGACGTTATTTAGCTTGTCTGGTATACTAGTGTCACTGGGCAGCTCTCGGCTGTGTTTCCCTTTGTAGTCTGTAATAGTTTGCAAGCCCTGCCACATCCGACGAGCGTCGGAGCTGGTGTTGTATGATTCGAAATACAGTCTACACTGTATTTCTGATCAATTTGATTAATTTTAATGGACAAATAATATGCTTTTCTTTCAAAAACAAGGACATTTCTAAGTGACCCCAAACTTTTGAACAGTAGTATAGATCCTAAGGTTATCTTAGATGACAAAGCAGGAACAAAGAGATGCCTTCTTGGCCAGAGTCCTGGAAGCCTAGGAAATGAGAATTGATCATACAACTTTCCTCCATGGACTGGATACAGGATAAGAGGGAGAACAAAGGCATTTCATTCAATTTATGAGGGTGTAACCTTTCAACCGAAAACCAACCCCCATTCACCAAACATACCAAGTTTACAGACTAGCCTGACCATCAAGGCCCAATCTGCACAGGGTGTCACAGCGTCTAAAGGCTTGTGTAGTGCATGAGAGCAATGTAAATAATTCCTAAGAAGTCCACCCTGTACAGATATACAACCCCTTTGCATAGAGTAATTCAGAGTTCACCCTATACGAATACAAGTAACCACAGAGATCATACAGTATGCATCCATATAGAGAGCGTGAGAGTTATCCTCAGTGAACAAGTTTAAGAGAGATACCAGACATGGATACTATAGTATTACTCTATCATATTCAATAGTTAGTCCTCTGAATACTGTAACAGAGAGATACCCAATCCTTGGGCATTGTCCTTTGTGCTTTCCTTGTGATCCTGGACCATCTGACATGCAGCTCCAGGTGACAGAGAGCACATCAATTAGGGCCAAGCCTACAAGTCTTCAACCTTTTCTCGTCCAGGGACCCCGTCCCAGGAAAAGCGGCAACCCAGGCACTGTCTAACAAAACCAACAGAAAAGGGAAAAGGGATCGGTGGCAGCTAGTAGACCGGTGACGACGACCGCCGAGCGCCGCCCGAACAGGAAGAGGAGCCACCTTCGGTGGGAGTCGTGACAGTTGTGTTTGCTGCCAGCTGGTTGATCTCAACAGCCATCTAAAAGTGAATTTTCAATTGTGGTACGGTTCTAGAAACATAAATCCATCCACTTTCATATCACAACAAAATATATTCACAAATGCAAAATACACACTCACCGTATACTGTTTTAATCGGTTTTAACACAGTTGTAGCTGACAGGGACAACACGTGTGTGGCCTCCGTCTTCCATTTATACACAGGTGTTCGAAAGACGCATATAGCTAATTAGCACAGGTAGTCCAGTTGGTCTTCCGCCTGTTGTCCGTGTGGGAATCGTAACCCTATAAAATTGTGCATCAATTTAACCTTTTGTTTTTTTTAAATAATTTCTTGCCGATGTGAAATACAAGGTCCTTATGCTTCCAAAACTGTACCGCAAGTGATGCATGATATTGTTCGGAAAGAGCGTCATGGCTCTTAACATATTTTCCCCCTTACAGAAAACGGCACCGTCCAATGACTTTTATGTGTAATGTAATGCAACAGAGAGTCATGATCAAGGGCTAGCTGCACACAAGCTTCTGGACATCCAGATCCCAGTAGCCTTCAATACAGTCCATACAGTAGCTGTGTCCAGAAGGAATAGTCACAGGATCCTTCAGTATCTCCTAACATATTGAACAACTGATCAAGTCCATGGCTTCTGCCATTTTGAAACGCAAGTGCTTTATCCATGGCATAGACCAGGTGAATCCAGGAGAAAGCAATGATCCCTTTTTGGTGTCACTTGTCAAATCCACTTCAATCAGTGTAGATGAAGGGGAGGAGACAGATTAAATTAGGATGTTTAAGCCTTGAGACATGGATTGGGTATGTGTGCCATTCAGAAGGTGAACGGGCAATATTTAAGTGCCTTTGAACAGGGTATAGTAATTTGTGTACACTGATGCCTAACATTAGAATCAATCCCTTTCAGTGACAACATTTTACAATGCTTATGAACACACTGAAAGTCAATGAGTGTAGATCACTTTGTTAATTTACTATATTGGTGTCAGTATCTTCACAGATGATCCATAACCAGGACCAACCCAGAATCCAGGGTAGAGGGGCTGAGTGAATGTGGTCTGGACTCTGTGGAGGAGGGTCATCTTGTCAGAGACACTGTAGAAGGACAGAGTTCCTGCCTTGTGGTCCAGGTACACTCCTACTCTGGAGGAGCAGGGGGTAGGGATATCAGTATTGATATTATTGTGCCTGAAAAAGCAGATAGACGGATCACAGACCAAAGTCCAGGACTGATAATTTCGTCCAAAGCTAACATCCACTCCATTTCCTCTCCTGCAGATCCCTTTATAAGACACGGCAACTTTACACTTGCTCCCACTCCTTTCTACTTCCCAGTAGCAGGTTCCAGACAAAGCCTCTTTACACAGCAGCTGGCAGTAGAAGTTAAATCTGTCTGGATGGTGAAGATAGGACTCAGCATTTTCACTCCTGGTCACCTTCCTGTTCCCCTCAGACAGATGCAGATATCTATTAGCTGTGTTGGGGTCCAATGTGAGCTGGCAGGAATCTGAAATTATTTTGAAATAAAACATTGTGTTTGCATGTGTCTGTATACCTGCACGCATTTGTGTGTGGGTCAGGCAGGCTAGTGAAACCGTATTTATAGTTGTGTGTAGATATTTACTCACATTTCAAGAACTCCTCTCTGGTATTGGGGTCAGGAGGTGAAACAACCTTCATCTTTGCACAGTACCCGTTAGGAAACACATAGAGAAGAGGGGGGTTCATTACAAGCAATTTAATCAAACAAATAACACTGCCCAACAACCTCCTCCCCCCTCACATGAGCTGAACTGTGTGAACTGCAACCTATCCATGAACTGTATTCACATGTAATGTTTTTGTTGTAACATTGTTTGTGATCTACATTGGTGTATGCATTTGAATGGATAGTTTACCAAAATTACAAAATGACACATTGGTTTTCCTAACCCTGGAGTGAGCAGTATGGCAGCAATCCATGCTTTTGTTTTATTTCCCTGGAACTGTTTCCAAATGCTAACGTTTTAGTATTTGTGGTACAAATCCCATTCAAGTCATGGTACCGATTTAAGTATTTTTCACGCATCATGTCCAAATCATCCAAAAGCATTTCAAATTGCTTGTGAAACTCAACAAAGTTACTTATAGATGATTTGAACATAATGCGCGGAAAATGCTAATATTGGTACCATGACTTGAAAAGGATTTGTGCCACAACTGCCAAAACGTTAGCATATGGAAAAAGTGCTAGAGAAACTAAACCAAGCATTCATTGTCGTCATACCTTGTTCATAGACTGCTTACAGGGTATGAAAAATCAACATGTCATTTTATAATTAGGGTGAACTATTAGGGGATCCCAAGTGGCGCAGCAGTCAATGGCACTGCATCTCAGTGCCCGAGGCGTCACTACAGACCCAAGTTCGATTCCAGGCTGTATCACAACCGGACATGATTGGGAGTCCCATAGGGTTTGGCACAATTGGACTAGCATCGTCCGGGTTAGGGTTTGGCACAATTGGCCTAGCGTCGTCCGGGTTAGGGTTTGGCCGTGGTAGGCCGCCATTGTAAATAAGAATTTGTTCTTAACCGACTTGCCCGGTTAAATAAATAAATATATATCCTTTTAAGCGCTAAATGTGGTGATGCTGTGTTGTTGAGATCATGCAAGACACAAAAAAAGAGGCACAAAAGAATGATTATTATTATTATCATCCCACCCATTCAGTCAGCTCACACCAGGACCCCAGATAGCCTATTCCCCACAGTGGGACTCAGTGGTGTTTGAATGAGGCCCTGCATGGGCTCCTCATTGGCTTTAGTCTAGGAATCTGCTAATTCAACAAGCTACATGTGAGTTGTCAACACTCACCTTATGTCTCACCTCCTGCATCTTCTTCGTATTAATTTCTGTCAGTGTTTCCACCAATTCTGCAATTACAGTGTTTTTGTTCAGAACAGGCCTTGGAGGGAAGATCTGTCTGCACTGGGGGCAGCTGCAGACAAGCTTCTGATCCCAGAAGCATTTAATACAGTCCAAACAGTAGCTGTGTCCACAGGGAATAGTCACTGGATCCTTCAGTATCTCCAAACAGATTGAACAACTGATTGAGTCCATGGCTTCTGCCATTTTGAAACGCAAGCAGACTGAGCTGAAGAGATGAGTTTCGTTTCCAATTGTGCTGAGGAGTAGGCTTAGGAGTGACTCCCACTAACCCATATAACATTTCACTTCCTGGATCTGAACTCACGTATCAGATACCAGGTCTGGCCAGCAGAGGGGCTATAAGTGGTCTGTCACAACCATAGAGAGAGAGAGAACTTTCTTATTGTAAGTTTGAGATTGAATGACATTTACTAGAACAGCCATAACCCTTCAAGTCAAAGCTCCATAACTGTGGACCGGAAGCCAATTAAACATCAACTCAACAAAACATATACTACAAAAGAAACATCCATTCCATGAGCTACATCAGATTGCATAGAATTTATTTCAACAAACAATGCAAACAGCTCATTGTCAATGGAGTTTGTGCAAAGCTGATGTCTAACAGATTAAATCCCTTTCACTGAAATGGACTGCATCCTCTGAATAGTGCACTCACTTGTAGATTGTATTACTGTTTTCATAAAGGTATTATGTTATTGTGTCAGGCTGAAAAAGATTTTACGATGCTTATGAACACACTGAAAGTCAATGAGTGTAGATCACTTTGTTAATTTACTATATTGGTGTCAGTATCTTCACAGATGATCCATAACCAGGACCAACCCAGAATCCAGGGTAGAGGGGCTGAGTGAATGTGGTCTGGACTCTGTGGAGGAGGGTCATCTTGTCAGAGACACTGTAGAAGGACAGAGTTCCTGCCTTGTGGTCCAGGTACACTCCTACTCTGGAGGAGCAGGGGGTAGGGATATCAGTATTGATATTATTGTGCCTGAAAAAGCAGATAGACGGATCACAGACCAAAGTCCAGGACTGATAATTTCGTCCAAAGCTAACATCCACTCCATTTCCTCTCCTGCAGATCCCTTTATAAGACACGGCAACTTTACACTTGCTCCCACTCCTTTCTACTTCCCAGTAGCAGGTTCCAGACAAAGCCTCTTTACACAGCAGCTGGCAGTAGAAGTTAAATCTGTCTGGATGGTGAAGATAGGACTCAGCATTTTCACTCCTGGTCACCTTCCTGTTCCCCTCAGACAGATGCAGATATCTATTAGCTGTGTTGGGGTCCAATGTGAGCTGGCAGGAATCTGAAATTATTTTGAAATAAAACATTGTGTTTGCATGTGTCTGTATACCTGCACGCATTTGTGTGTGGGTCAGGCAGGCTAGTGAAACCGTATTTATAGTTGTGTGTAGATATTTACTCACATTTCAAGAACTCCTCTCTGGTATTGGGGTCAGGAGGTGAAACAACCTTCATCTTTGCACAGTACCCGTTAGGAAACACATAGAGAAGAGGGGGGTTCATTACAAGCAATTTAATCAAACAAATAACACTGCCCAACAACCTCCTCCCCCCTCACATGAGCTGAACTGTGTGAACTGCAACCTATCCATGAACTGTATTCACATGTAATGTTTTTGTTGTAACATTGTTTGTGATCTACATTGGTGTATGCATTTGAATGGATAGTTTACCAAAATTACAAAATGACACATTGGTTTTCCTAACCCTGGAGTGAGCAGTATGGCAGCAATCCATGCTTTTGTTTTATTTCCCTGGAACTGTTTCCAAATGCTAACGTTTTAGTATTTGTGGTACAAATCCCATTCAAGTCATGGTACCGATTTAAGTATTTTTCACGCATCATGTCCAAATCATCCAAAAGCATTTCAAATTGCTTGTGAAACTCAACAAAGTTACTTATAGATGATTTGAACATAATGCGCGGAAAATGCTAATATTGGTACCATGACTTGAAAAGGATTTGTGCCACAACTGCCAAAACGTTAGCATATGGAAAAAGTGCTAGAGAAACTAAACCAAGCATTCATTGTCGTCATACCTTGTTCATAGACTGCTTACAGGGTATGAAAAATCAACATGTCATTTTATAATTAGGGTGAACTATTAAGGGATCGCAAGTGGCGCAGCAGTCAATGGCACTGCATCTCAGTACCCGAGGTGTCACTACAGACCCTAGTTCGATTCCAGGCTGTATCACAGCCGGACATGATTGGGAGTCCCATAGGGTTTGGTACAATTGGACTAGCATCGTCCGGGTTAGGGTTTGGCCCAATTGGCCTAGCGTTGTCTGGGTTAGGGTTTGGCACAATTGGCCTAGCGTTGTCCGGGTTAGGGTTTGGCCCAATTGGCCTAGCGTTGTCCGGGTTAGGGTTTGGCACAATTGGCCTAGTGTCGTCCGGGTTAGGGTTTGGCACAATTGGCCTAGCGTCGTCCGGGTTAGGGTTTGGCCCAATTGGCCTAGCGTTGTCCGGGTTAGGGTTTGGCACAATTGGCCTAGTGTCGTCCGGGTTAGGGTTTGGCACAATTGGCCTAGTGTCGTCCGGGTTAGGGTTTGGCACAATTGGCCTAGCGTCGTCCGGGTTAGGGTTTGGTCGTGGTAGGCCGTCATTGTAAATAAGAATTTGTTCTTAACCGACTTGCCCGGTTAAATATATATATATATATCCCTTTAAGCGCTAAATGTGGTGATGCTGTGTTGTTGAGATTATGCAAGACACAAAAAAAGAGGCACAAAAGAATGATTATTATTATTATCATCCCACCCATTCAGTCAGCTCACACCAGGACCCCAGATAGCCTATTCCCCACACTGGGACTCAGTGGTGTTTGAATGAGGCCCTGCATGGGCTCCTCATTGGCTTTCGTCTAGGAATCTATTAGCTGTGTTGGGGTCCAATGTGAGCTGGCAGGAATCTGAAATTATTTTGAAATAAAACATTGTGTTTGCATGTGTCTGTATACCTGCACGCATTTGTGTGTGGGTCAGGCAGGCTAGTGAAACTGTATTTATAGTTGTGTGTAGATATTTACTCACATTTCAAGAACTCCTCTCTGGTATTGGGGTCAGGAGGTGAAACAACCTTCATCTTTGACAGCCCCTCACTGTCCTCCACTGCTGCCTGTGCACGGTACCTGTTAGGAAACAGATAGAGAAGAGGGGGGTTCATTACAACCAATTTAATGAAACAAATAACGCTGCCCAACAACATCCTCCCCCCTCAAATGAGCTCAACTGTGTGAACTGCAACCTATCCATGAACTGTATTCACATGTAATGTTTTTGTTGTAATATTTTTTGTAATTTACATTGGTGTATGCATTTATACATACAAGGGAGAGAGAGAGAGAGAGAGAGACACAGCTGCATGCGAGTTCTTGCATTTTTTCCTGCATGATTTTAACAAAAGGATAAATTTGGAGTTATGTAAAGTTGGATTGTTTGGCAGCGACATATGCAAGATGCTATCTTCCAGAGCATAGCCTTCGCTAAAGATCAAAACACCAAACCTACAACCTAATTTTGGACTAAATTACCTGCAGGGATTACTGCTACCAAGGATTCCCTTTTCCAAGCTATACGGAGGGTGCCCTGGCAAACAAACAGCAGAGACCTGAGGATACCATCCAACTTGGAACTGAGTGAGTAGTGTTTGGTCCGATGCTATTTCGAAAGCCAAGAAGAAAAAAATTATAAAAGTACATTACAAGTATATATTTCACTTTATGTGGACTGAATGCTGAGTTAAGGCTGCCAGGCTTGCTAGAACAGACACGATTCAATTAGCACGGAGGTGTGAAGTGAGAGGTGTCGCAGCCTTTTGTCCCAACAAGTAGCAGGAGTCTCTCGCAGTCTGCCCCACCCAAATCCAGAGGCCTTTGAAGACCCCTCCCGCTGTTCAGAGACCATCCATTGGCATTGTCTACAAGAAATAAAAGCTTCTCCCAAGTGGGTGTGACACCTACTCCTGTTGCACTGCTGGATGGATTCCACCTGGCGATCTGTTCACCCTCTGCCCTATCTCCCCCTGTCTGGTATAGGTACCCCCACCACACTCCCCCCTCTCTCCCGAGCTTTCGTTCACCTCCAACACACACACACTGTTGGGGTGAGTGACTGAACTCTGAACAATGGCTAGCCCCAAGTCGTTATATATATATATATATATATATATATATTTGTTTTCTTGTGCATTTTGCTATTTTTCTATTTGCCTCATGACTCCTGCATGCTTTGTTGACTATGAACTTTCTTGTTGACCCAACCATGGGACAGACTGTTTGTTCCCACATTCGGGACTCTGACTCTCTATTGGTTACACAGACTTTTGGCATGCCATCCTATTCTAACCACCTCTTGCTGGCTGTGTATTCATATTACCTGATGAAATTGCTGTACATCACAATCTTGTTGCCATCTAATGCACATTCAAATGTCATAAATCAACACTGCAGAGCTCTCCCTGTCCTCTGCCGTGCCTTGATTATATTACTGCTGATGATATCTGGAAATGTGCATGTACACCCTGGCCCATCTACTGTTGCTAATTCTACTGCCCCAATTCTGACTTGTGCTCTGATATCTGTTTCACTGATTTCTGCTCTCGTAAAAGCCTGGGTTTTCTGTACGTTAACACAAGAAGCTTATTACCTAAAATGGATCAATTGAAAGTGTGGGTTCACACCTCCAATCCAGATGTGTTGGTCATTACTGAGACATGGTTAAGGAAGAGTGTTTTGAATACTGATGTTAACCTTTCTGGTTATAAACTTTTTCGGCAAAACAGATCTTCCAAAGTTGGGGGAGTGGCATTTTTTTTTACCAAGGATCCCCTTCAGTGCTCGGTTGTCTCCACCAAATCTGTCCTCAAACAATTTGATTTGATGGTTTTAAGCATTACATTTTCAAATAGCTCTTTGTTGACTGTTGCGGGGTGCTATTCTCTTCCATCAGCACCGGCCTGTACCTAGACTTGGCACTCCGGTACCGCTTGCCATGCGGTAGTAGAGAGAACAGTCTATGACTGGGGTGGCTGGTTGATGCTTATTTATAAAACCCTCTTAGGCCTCACTCCCCCCTATCTGAGATATCTACTGCAGCCCTCATCCTCCACATACAACAACCGTTCTGCCAGTCTCATTCTGTTAAAGGTCCACAAAACGTATTTTCAGTTCGCTGCCACTATCGACTGGAACGAGCTGCAACAAACACTCAAACTGGACAGTTATCTCAATCTCTTCATTCAAAGACTCAATCATGGACACTCTTACTGACAGTTGTGGCTGCTTTGCGTGACGTGTTGTTGTCTCTACCTTATTGCCCTTTGTTCTGTTGTCTGTGCCCAATAATGTTTGTACCATGTTTTGTGCTGCTACCATGTTGTGCTGCTGCCATGTTGTCATATGTTGCTACCATGCTGTGTTGTCATGTTTTCCTGCCTCGCTATGTTATTGTCTTAGGTCTATCTTTATGAGGTGTTGTGTTGTCTCTCTTGCCGTGTGTGTTTTGTTCTATATTATTACTCTTTTTGATTTATTTAACCCAGCCCCTGTCCCCGCAGGAGGCCTTTTGGTAGGCTTGGTAGAATTTGTTCTTAACTGATTGCCTAGTTAAATAAATAAATGTAAAAAATAAACTACGTGGTTATCCTGTTCTGATGGGATGTTGTGTAAAACATATTTCCAGAAAGCGATACAATACATACAAAATAATAACAATTATTATCATCCCACTAATTCACTCAGCTCACACCAGGACCCCAGATAGCCCCACAGTAGGATGCAGTGAGATTTGAATGAGGCCCTGCATGGGCTCCTCATTGGTTTTAGTCTAAGAATCTGCTAATTCAATAAGCTACATGTGAGTTGTCAACACTCACCTTAAGTCTCACCTCCTGCATCTTCTTAAAAGCAAGTGAATATAATTAAATGTGGTGGTAATGATAATGAAATGGCAGAGTTGTTTCCTCAAGGACTAGTCATTGTAAAATATACGATACATTTACATCAGAGAGATACAAGAAGATTGTCCTTACCTGTTTCTTAGTCTTTTCTATACAAATATAATTGAACATTTTACACTATTGTTCACTACAGATATTTTAACAATACGCGAAACATACAAAAGTCAAATGATCAATAAAAACAGAGCCTCGTACCCATATCATGGACTAGATGAGGTTGTTTTTCAAATAGAATCTCAAAAGACTACTTTCACCATTGGTCCTCCTGAATATAGGGCCTCGTACAGCAGTCTCATTTGTTCCTAGCAGGGCTTGGCATCACGGATTGAATTTTTTATTAAGCACGTTTCTCTGGATCAGTTCATCTGCTATGGGAATCACCATCGTTACCCTGGGAATTAGCTCAGCCCTTTGCTCATCCACAAACTGGACACCTTCAGTAAGAGAGAGAAGGGTAAAGTTATTAAGCCAATCTTAAATAATTTCTCAGTGAACCTGACACTACAATAATAAGACACGGTGGGTGGTACATTTAAAATGTTGTTTTCACTAATGTTTGACAAACATAGCTGTAACAGTTGTCTGTGGTGGAAGAAGGTGAGGACCAATGCGCAGCGTGGTATGTGTTCATATTCTTTAATAGAACTCAGAACACTAAAATACAAAACCAACACGAGAACGGCATGAAACCGAAACAGTTCTGTCTGGTACAGATACAAAACAGAAAATAATCGCCCACAACTTAAGGGTGAAAACAGGCTACCTAAGTATGGTTCTCAATCAGGGACAACGATTGACAGCTGCCTCTGATTGAGAACCATACCAGGCCAAACACAAAAATACCAAATCATAGAAAAAAGAACATAGACTGCCCACCCAACTCACGCCCTGACCATACTAAAACAAAGACATCACAAAGGAACTAAGGTCAGAACGTGACAATAGCATATATCTGTCAGTGTTATAACAACAATAATACTTTGCAATATTGGTATTATGGGTCTTACTCCTTGCTACAACTAGCTAAGTAACTGATTCATCTGTGAATGATTTAAACCAGTGGGTTAACTGTTGACTACAGCAAATCTTAGAGAGAGTACTTAATTCGGGAGCATCTATTAACAATTTTGAGAATGTATAAAATGTTATATTGTTCTTTCTCTACTAAAGTAGTAGACTTTAACCTCAGAGTTGACCCCAGGAAATATGTCACCTTACCATACTTTTCTGAACATGGTTGGAAGAAGAAGGACTGGAATGGAGAGAAGCAGTTCATTCTGAGAGAGAGAGAGAGAGAGAGAGGGAGGTTGGGGATGGGGAGAAAGAAAGAGACCATTAAATCTCCTCATTTAGTTTATAGTTTATAAAGGTAAAATAAACTTGAGGTACTGTAGCAACTGTAGCACTCTAATTCCTCTTTCTTTCATTTGTCCCGTTTGTCTCAGTTGGTAGCGCATGGCACTTGCAACACCAGGATTGTGGGTTTGATTCCCCCATGGAAAATGTATGTACTCACTAGCCTACTATCGTGCTGGATAAGAGCAGCACGATAGTAGTGTTCAATGACTAAAAAGTAATTCATATAACACGAATGAGGAATTATCCCGAGTTACAGCTGCTTTTGCAGTTTATTCATAAAAAAAAAACATTTAACCTTTATTTAACTAGGCAAGTCAGTTTAGAACAAATTCTTATTTTACAATGACGGCCTACCCCAGCCAAACCCCTCCCCCAACCTGGGCAACGCTGGCCCAATTGTGCACCGGCCTATGGGACTCCCGGCCGGTTGTGATACAGCCCGGGATCGAACCATGGTTTGTAGTGACGCCTCTAGTCGTAATGATAGTCTCAGTCAGTAGCTATGTTTCATTAACTTGTCCAGTGATTTGTTTTGTCTACATTTACAAAAATGGCATAGAAAATAGATTGCCTACTAGAGTGGTTTCCCACGAAACCATTTAGTGTCGATGAAAACAGCTGGGGGTAATGACTTCACAATTTAAAAAGCAACAACTTTACAGTGTCAAATAAAAATGTACTGGCTGAAGTGTTTCCATTACTCATTTAGGCATTAATAAATTGGTGACAGTCTATTATGCCCTTCCACATATCTGTAGCCCACGAAAGCCAGCATGGATAGAATGCAATAATTGACTAATATTTGACATATTGTAATAATTATCATGTGCCAACGTATTGCCAGGGTCCATGCCATGGTGAAACTTGTTATTCCTGTATATCTGACATTATTGGATGGTGAAACCTGCCAGCCAACCAGAAAAGCAAGGCAAATAAATAGAGTTCGCCAGCTTGTAGTCCTAAAACCCGGAAATGAGTTATCTACGGTTCGTTCAGCCATTCCTATGGTGAAAATGAATGGGGATAGATTAGTTTTCGGACGAATGACGGAAATAAGGTCTGAGGATAACACAAGTTTAGGAGATTTTATACGTTTTGTTTTATGAGATAATATCAGTTAACGTGACCTTTATGATTTATGAAGCATTTATGTGTTTTTAAAATTACATAAACGCTTCAAAATTCACAAAAAGTGACGTTAGCTGATGAAGAGTATATCATAAAACCATACGTATAAGATCTACTAAGCCTGTGTTTAACACAGACCTTATTTTTGCAGTTTATTCAAAAACGCCATTAATTTTCCCATAGGTTTTGTTCAACGAACCTTGGTGGACACAGTGCCTACAAAAAGACGCTATTAGGCTTTTATTGCTCCCTATTCAGGCATGTTTGAATGTCAGGACAATCCTTGTCCAGCAAAGAAATTGTATTTTTAGTAGAAAAAAAACATTTAGCTCTCAATAGGTATTTAGAATGAAATGTGTAGTGGAGCCTACAGCTACATTATTAACCTACATCACGTGCCCGTCATAGGTCTACCTTCAAAATTTCAATCATCATTTACTCAAAAAACACAGTTAGTTAACACAGTGTCCAAAGAAGGGCCAGAAGTTTACAGAATGGTATCGTCTGCGTAGAGGTGGATCAGGCAATCACCAGCAGCAAGAGCGACATCATTGATGTATACAGAGAAAAGAGTCAGCCCGAGAATTGAACCCTGTGGCACCCCCATAGAGACTGTCAGAGGTCCGGACAACAGGCCCTCCGATTTATCACACTAAACTCTGTCTGAGAAGTAGTTGGTGAACCAGGCGAGGCAGTCATTTGAGAAACCAAGGCTGTTGAGTCTGCTGATAAGAATGTGGTGATTGACATGTGGTGATTGAGTCGAAAGCCTTGGCCAGGTCGATGAATATGGCTGCACAGTATTGCCTTTTATCGATGGCGGTTATGATATCGTTTAGGACCTTGAGCGTGGCTGAGGTGCACCCATGACCAGCTCGGAAACCAGATTGCATAGTGGAGAACGTATGGTGGGATTGGAAATGGTCAGTAATCTGTTTGTTCATTTACCAGCGGTTTGTTTCCATTATACATGTCGCAATGATTTTTTGTTTTGTTTCATTGCTTTTGTTGAATAAACCTGGGTCAATGGAAACCTAGTGTGTAAATATCTATGAAAAGTAGGTTGTTTTATCTGGCACAACCTGCACAGTTTTATCAGATCTTGACAAACCGCTTCCTGTTTACACAGTTTTCCAAATGTGAAGCATCTAAAAAGTTCAATATTTTCCAATCGAAAACGTAAAATAAAAGTTGATTTTATATTCACCTTGTGCATGAAACAAGTAGCCCAAGATACCGAAAGTAGTGGAGGTGGTGCAGGAAGATAATTGTTGAGTCATTAACAAATCTCTAAATCTCTATTCGAAGCTGAAAGCAAGGCCTTATTTACATATTGTGAAGGGAATCACTTAATTTACAAAATGTCCTTTTTTTAAACAGAAGATGGTACATTGTGACTTAAAATATTGACAGTACAGTAGAGACAGTTTGATTGACTAAAAAGTAAACTTCCTCCAGCCTCAGCTCCATAATGTTAATTATACTAAAGAAACCCTGTGGACGAAGTGAGCATAAAAAGGAAAACAGAGGAAAACTCAATTTTAACTCACTTTCAATGAGTTACAACTATTAAGACAATTTGACTGGCTTTAATTTCAAGTTCAAATCATGATTCGAAAAGAACCTCCACAGAAAACAATGGCAATTTCAGTTCCTCCCCTGATCTGACTAATCTAAATGGAATTGCTGTCAACCCGGCATTACACATGTATATAAACTTCATATGTCAATAGCAATGAAACCTTCACAGTTTGTGGACCGTAGATTGTCAGCATATCTGGTTAAAATAAGGTCCATAGCAGTTTTAGCAAACTAACACCGGCTAACAGAAAGTCATAAATATACTCAGGAAAATATATTAAGGATTTTATCAGACAGTATAAAGTGAGGGAGTGCACCAGAGAGTTCATGGGAAAATATTATTTATTTAAACCATGGTCAACTTTGGTACTACTAGTCCACACATGTAGCTCCGATTTGTATCAGTTAAGTCAGTTAAGACTCTTAACTGCTAGGCTACCTGCCGCCCTAGTGCAGTTGGTTTCTCAACTAAAGTCTAGTAGGGGTGAGTGGGGAAAGTTGAGCCAAAATAGTAAATTCAGCCACCCTTGTCTCTAGTAAACCATACACAAAATGTATAATTTGACCAAATATTTAGAAATAGGTCATCATTTCATGGAGTCTGTGATGGAAGAAACCACATGGACAAAGTGGCAAGCAAGTTAAATCCAAGAAAGAAGAGCTCCCTGCCATCCAGGACCTCTATACCTGGTGGTGTCAGAGTAAGGCCCAAAAAATTGTCAAAGACTCCAGCGACCCAAGCCATACTGTTCTCTCTGCTACCCACGGCAAGGGGTACCAGTGCACCAAGTCAGGAATCAACAGGACCCTGAACAACTTCTACCCCCAAGCCATAAGACCGCTAAACAAGAACGCTAAATAGCTAATCAAATGGCTAACTGCTGCTGCTACTAATATCCTGTTGCCTAGTCACTTTAACCCTACCTACATGTACTTAGCTACCTCAGTTACCTCGTACCCCTGCACATTGACTCGGTGCTGGTACTCCATATATGATTAGCATGTTATTTTTACTTGTCATTGTTATTCACTATGTGTTTATTCCTCATGTAACTATTTCTATTTTTTTCAATTAAATGTTTTCTCTTTAATTAACTCTGCATTGTACAGGACCCGCAAATAAACATTTCACTGTTAGTCTACACCTGTTGTTTACTTGCGAAGCATGAAACAAATGCAGCTAGCTAGTTTAGCCTACTTAAACACCCTGCTCAAACAGAAGTATGCTATGTTAGCTAACTGGCTATGACTTTCTAACACAACACTGGAACTCTTCCAAGTCTAGGTAAGCTTTTGGTACTAATCAGTTATTGCCACCGGGGAACGACGGTAACTGTTAGTACACTAACATTGCTTCATGATTGTATCGGGTTTACTAACGCACTAGTTTTATTAGCTATGCTGACAAGGACGTTACTTTAGCTAATATGGTAACAACAATGTAGGCTGTGTGTAGCGGTTTGGTTTGGAAAGGTTATTTCGCCTGGCCACATACAGCTGTGTTATGCATTGAAACCCACAAGCAAAGGGAAGAGGTGAGAGGAGGAGAGTGCATGGATGCGAGAAGGAATAAAATGTGGCTGCTATGAAAGTGAACTGTGTTTACTCGTGATCAGGGGTGTATTCATTTAACCAATTCTGTTGAAAGGGATTCTTAAACGGAAGTTTCTTAAACTGAAGCAAACGGAACAAAACAGAGATCAACATACCTGAATTTGTCCTATAGAAAGTCTTGTTTGCAACTGTTGGACTAATGATTACACCCTATATCAGCTAGATGCAAGCAAGAGTTTACAAGGTGGTACTGAATGTCACTGTCTGTCCATTTGTCATTGTCTGGAACCTAAAATGTATCTCTGTTACATTGAACAGGGTAAATGGAATATGAATGATAGTCAACCAATATGCTGTAATATAAATAAGGCCATGCTCATGAAAAAACAAATCGTCCTCCCTCATCTTCAACGCCACTGGCAAAGTGATATGCCCCAACGCAACTCTAAAGTCTAATACATCCACAGTCCGATGTCAACAAATGTGTAATATTTTGTTGACACTTTTCTCATTGTCTTTGTTGAATTTATATAACAACATTCTGACCATCTCAAAATTATTTAGTCCAAATGGCAGGATTACACTATTTGTACCCGTTTGATCACTTTCAAATCGGGGACTTTTATTTTGAAAGGGAATGGCAAACGCCACTGTTGTGGCTAGTTTCACACAGGAACGTGCGACGTCCCTATTGCTCCTGATATGTATGTAGTTCGCTAGCTAACCAACACATTTTCTCCGGTAGCTAGTTAAAATAAGAGATTAACTTCAAGCAAAACATTAGAAAATGTAGCTGGCTAAATGCTTTCTATGATAAACCTGTTGGCAAAAAAGACATTGCTCTTTCATTGTAATCTTCTTATGTTGTGTAGCTTAGTTGCTAGCCAAATAGCTTTACATTATTTTATTTTGTGTGAAAACTATAGTTGCACGCCCCCGAGTAGCACAGCGGTCTAAGGCACACTGCATTTCGGGTGCAAGAAGTCCCTGGTTCGAATCCAGGCTTAATCTCATCCGGCCGTGATTGGGAGTCCCATAGGGCCTCGTCCGGGTTTGGCCGTCATTGTAAATAAGAATGTGTTCTTAACTGACTTGCCTAGTTAAATAAATAAAAAAACACAAATCTCGGGTCAAGAGTCAATTTATGCTTGATCCGAAAACGCGGACGCCATATGGGTGGTATGGTGCAATTGCAAGCCAGATTGGAGGCACACAGAGGCCACATTTAACTCTACCGCATCGCCATACGCCTCTTACATTTTAGGGCTCCGCATTAACCGTCTGTATAAACACAAACTCACTTCACATCTCTGAGCTGCTCGGAAAAGCCCAAGTATGAATGCCGACTTCTGTAGAGGCCATATCACCGTAAATGTTGCAAGGCCTATGCAGCGCTTTTAAAAAATGTTTATGATGGTGTGCGTTTTTAAAATGGAGATTTCTAAAAGCTAAAGCGACCCCTGCCCTATTGGCCTGGTAACTGTTGCAATGTAACATTAGCTAGCTAGGAAACGTCTGAAATGTGCAAGGCAAACGTAAATGACACGAGTTTCACTCCGAACTGAAGCCTGGGCAGCTGCTAACTTAACCAACCTCTGGCTAAATCGTGGGCTTTATGGATCTCCATTAGTAACACTATAACTACATAGATACTGGAGATCCATAAAGCCCACTAGCAGCTGCCCAGGCTAACGCATAACTAACTATTTTACACTACTGTAAATAATACTGAAGCTAAGACACCTTGACCTGTTGATATTTAGCTAACGTTAGTAATTTTTTTTTTTAAGTCCCTGGCTTCGTTCGGCCTCGGACAAGTCGCGCCTTGACGGAGGCCAATCAAAAACGGTGGCGGTACATTTGAGTCCACAATTTTCCATCCGGTGCACCAGCAAAGGCATCAACACATAAACAACTTAAAGTCTGTTTACTGTCCAGCAAATGACAATGTAAGAGTGTATGCTTTGATTTTAATTGTAATTCATGAAGTGTATTGATGAATTGGCAAGTACTAGACAGGTAGCTAGATAGCTGTTTTTTAGAGCAAGGTCGCTCATGAGAGCCGTGACACATCTAGTAGCAGATAGCTAACGTTAGCTAGCTCAGGTGGTGACAACAATCTGTGACTACTGCCGCGTTCATAACATATCCGGCCTCAAATACAACTGGGAACTGAGAGGGAGGGAAACCGTGTTTTGAACGGTCATCCAACTTGTCAGTCCAAGTCTGCAACTCGGGCCTCTTTCGAGAGCTCTGAGTTTCCGACCTAAAGATCACCCACGTCATGATTTTACCTGTTTATTGTCTTTCAACTGCCCAGTTGTTTTGAAAGCACCATCCCACAGAGTTTCTAAACCTCTTGGATCGTACTTTCTTGCTAGCTAGCTAGTTACAGCAACAGCACAGATTCATACAGCCTGTATTTCTTTGGTTACAACATCTGTCCTACAGTCCTAGCTAGCATCCTTATTTCTTGAAACATATCCATGTCCCACCCTGGCAGCACAATCCATTGAATGATGGAAATGTATGTTTCCAGCATAAGCAAACGTAATGGTGAGTATTATTGCTGGACTTTTATATGTTACACATGACACTACTTTATTTTTTTGTTAATTTATTTGTTTGGTTTGTCTTTTTTAAATTTGTTTTTCTACTTTACAGCCACAAAGACAGATCTGAGTTTGTTGCTGGAGTGTCTGAAGTACCAGATGAAATGTCCTGCTTCACAGAAACAAGCTCTTTTCACCATCTACTCCATCTGTCAACAGAGAGGTCTCTCACACACGCCCACACAAACAGCAAATCTTCTGTATATCGATTTAATAGACAAATGAACCACTAATAGTGATGTAATGTCACTGATTCTCTCTGTTTCAGAAGAGAATGTGGACTTCTTCAGAGAGATGGGAGGAGTGGTGTTTGTGTATAACCTCTCTAAATCCAGTGCGCACTCAGAGGTCAGGGAGACTGCTCAGTTCACACTGGGAATGCTGGCAGAGGCCAATGGTGTGTGTGTATATGTTGGTAGTGTACTTTAAGCAGTTTCTCCCTGATGCTGACGTACGTGTATTGTAAACACACTGTGTGTATGTGCAGTGTACTGTAAGCAGGCCCTGTGTAGGAGGGAGACATTCAGTGATCTGGCCGAGTGTCTGATGCAGCAGGACAGTCCACTGACCCAGAGGAGAGTAGCTGTCTACCTGCTCTCTGTCCTTGTCGCCAACAACAGTAAGAGCAGACAGGAAAAACTGACTTTGGGTTTCTTTGGTCCTGCTGGGGTTGAGAGTTGATTTCGAACAGAGGGTGATTGTCATGACAGGCAGGTGTTTTACCTGGTACAGCCAGAGGAGGATGGGGCTCCCCTGTCTAGTGCCTCTCAAGGTTTCTACCTTCCAGGGAGTTTTTCCTTGCCACTGTACTAGTGCTTGATTTTTGAAGTCTAAGCTGGGTTACTGTGAAGCACCTAAGCCCTGTTCACACTGCAGGACGTAATGCTGAAATCTGTTTTGCAGGAAAAATAATAGATTTGGATATGCAAAAAAAAAAGGATTTGAGTCACTTCTAAACCTCCAGTGTGAACAGGGCTTTATTGATGTTAATGTGAAAAGCACTAGGCTATATATATATTGTACATACAGATGTGGGTAATTGTGTGTGTGCTGCTTCAGGGTCTGGCCAGAAGTTCGCTCAGACCTCAGGCTGTCTGGATATCCTGCTGGACTTGTTCAGGTAAACACTGAAATGCACTTCACTGGGTTTCTGGCAGACATGGGTTGAAATAGACAACTAATTATCTTTTACAATCAAGACCTGCATGGTCAAGAGGTGAGCAGATGATTACATTGTATTAAAGTAAAACTGTACAGGGCAACTCCAATTCAGGTTGATTGATGTTTGTTTATCTCCCCAGAACTAGTTTCCCTCTCTCTGGTGAGGCCACAGTGAGACCTGCTAACGTCACTCAGCTGTTCCAACTCTGGACCTCTGTGTCCAGTGCTCTCTGTGGCTGTGTCAACAACCCCCAGAATGGTAATGTGTGTGTATTTGTGTCATTGTACAGTGTTCTATGCAGCTGTACATTAAATTAACAAGGGTGGTTATGCATGTGTGTAACTTGGTGGACAAAGAAAAATGTTCTTTCCCTAGAGGAGAGCCAGCGTATGTGTGTGTCAGCCTTCCCCCTGGTCAAGGGCTGGCTGCAGCAGCTCTCTCACCCCTACGCAGAGATGGTTCAGCCCATCTGCTCCTTTATATCCATGACTGTTGCCAACAACAGTGAGTAAAACAGGGATGATACACTGACACTAATGTTTAGAGTCAGTTACTTACATACTGTTTGTATCAGTATCTTGTGATTGAAAAGGTATGTTAGCCTTTTTAACAGATTTTCTTGAGTTGTCTTGTCACACACAGAATACTTGGGTTGCTTTTGCAATGGACAGTTTGTAATTGTAATCCGAGTAGTTTTATAAGTGCAGTGTTGTTTCTATTTCTAGGACGGCCAGGCAAAGATCTTAAAGATAGATGCAGATCTTCAGTCTGTAGAGATTAGTGTCCTAGAGCGTTTTGGTAACTGTTCAAATTAAGGTTTATATCTCAGTTTCTCTCCCTGGTGTTAAGGAAGGATGGATGCAGGCCTTTAGTCTGTAGAGGCTACAGTGTAGATGGTTTTGGTTTGTCTGAACACTCATTATTCTGTATTCATCTCCTATCTCTGTGTCTCCCACTATCTATCTCTCTCGACCCCTCTCACAGATTGTGCTCAGGATAGTTTTTCCACAGTCGGCGGGCTCGGAAATCTGACACTCACTCTGATTCGCTTAGCCTCTGATGCCTCCCACAGCCCATTGGCCTGTCAGCTGTCTGTCATCATGACCAAGACCCTGTCAGCCTGCATCATTGACAACCGTGAGTGACTCACTCCCTGAATCCCAAATCAACCCCTCTCCCCTACTGCTAGGGTGAACTCACTCTCATACAGCCATGTAAAAACCAGCTCCCCTTGGTAACCTGTCTATTTGATCCTCTCTCCCCCTACTGTGCGTAGCTGTGTTGGCGTCAGGTCTGGCAGGTTATGGTTTGGTTCCTCAGCTCCACTCCCTGCTGTCCAGCCCCAGCCTGGAGCCCCAAGACAGGCTCATTGTCATACTCACCCTGGGACACTGCACTGAGGCCTCTGGTATGGCTGGGACGCACAGCTTTATTTGCTTCAAATAATGACGATAAAACATCTTACAATTCCAAAGAAAACATTAAGTTATTACAACAATGATAACTGCACAGTAATAACTGATAACTACAGTATTTATTCTCTTCTAGAGGAGCACCGGTCTCAGTTCTTACAGTGTGGAGGTCTGTCCCTCATCATCACTCTACTGACTGAGTCTACCAGTGAAGAGCTCAGGAAGGCTGCTGCCTTCATACTGCAGACCTGCAAACAGGCTAGTGAGTACACACACAGACCTGTATGCAAACATCTGATGTCAGTGTTGAAGTGAGTCTACCCATTTCATTATGTCCGTAGCATTGTCTTTCCTCTCATCCTGCTCCTCCTTGTCCTCCCAGCTGTGTTTCTGCGCGGTGCGGTTCATGGGGAGTCTCAGGGTCAGACTGTGGAGCTGGAGCCCCCTGTGGACATGGAGGGGTACTGGAGGTCAGCACGAGACATGCTGCACAGGATCAACCAGCTGGAGAGACAACAGGCTCAGGTATATTACACCACACACACATATACATGGCGGGAACCCGGTTACTGGGATTTATCGCCCAAGACCATTCTCTTTTCCCGGGATAAATAACTGTGAGAAACTGTTAAATTATAATAAATTATTTATATGAACAGCATGGCATGAAATGGAACTGTTATATTATATGCAATGTCCAAATCTGTCTTCTTTACGGCCTCTGCATGATGAATTATCAACACTCAGGGTGGCGACAGACAGCCCATCTCAGTATGGAGAAGAGTTCACTATGCATGTAGACCTATCATCTCATCATGGTAACTTTTTTTCTTGTGACAGGTGCTGTAGGCCTGCATTTGCTGCAGCATAGTCTACAGTAATATAAAGAACAAATGCACATATTTTGGGGGTCACCTTGTTTTTTAATTGTAAATATTTTTTACAATTTTGTTGCAGCTGCAGAGTCACTCCAATATCGTTGCTTTAAATCAGTGCACGACCAAGCACTCTCTTTCTCTCCATTAACTCCATTCAAATTGCATCCAAAATAGATAATCATGTTCTAGTTAAGCAATAAGTGTGGTATATGGCTAATTTACCACGGCTAAGGGCTGTTATGCACAACGCAACACAGAGTGCCTGGATACAGCCCTTAGCCATGGTATATTGGCATATATCACAAACACCCGAGGTGCCTTATTGCTATTATAAACTGGTTACCAACATAATTGGAGCATTAATGTTATACACGTGATATACGGTCTGATATACCACAGCTTTCAGCCAATCAGGGCTAGAACCACTCAGTTTGGTAGGTCGTCATTGTAAATAAGATTTTGTTCTTAACTGACTTGCCTAGTTAAATAAAATAAAAAAACCATACATTGATATATAGCCCTATATATAGATGTCCTAGCCTACCTCTTTCAGGTAATACTTTCAATGCAGTATTAGCCTTATATTTAGCTAATTAATGATGGGTTGTGCATAATAAGCTTCTAACTTATAGCCTCTGTCTCTTGTGCAAAACAAATGCACCTGTGCTCCACTGGCTTCTCCCATGCAGGATAATCTAGACTAGAATAGCGTTCTGGACATTTTTTTTGTTTGTATTTCTTATACCAATAAACTATTAGAAGAGGGATGCAAGCTCTTGTTTGCTTAATGTTAAATACAGCAGCCAATAGAAGGTAGTTAGAAAGAAGAGCGAACACGCGCTGGCGGTAGGCGGTTATTTATTCAGACCCATAACCATTCAATCAAGCAAATAAAAATAACTTACATTTTCGTGAAGCAGAAGGCTTTCACTTCTCATCTAATTCTAGTCCTATATTATTCAACAATGTCATTGTGTGTGTGTTGGGGTTGTTGAACAGGGAGCGGGGGAGGAGTGGGAGGGGGTTGAACCAAATTCCCCAGACCGACAGAACCCTGCAGAATGGGGGAGGAAGGAGCTACTCTTACCCCTACCTCTACCCCCCTCCTTATCCCTACCCCCTCACCACACCTCTTTACCATACCAGGAGTGGAATGGAGGCAGGAGGTATGAGGAAAGAGAGCGTTGGAGAGGAGTAGAGAGTTGGGGTCAAGAGAGAAGAGAGGAGGGAGGAGGAGAAGAGAGGGGGATGTCCTGTGAACACACCCCAGTCCGGCCGGTTCTAGTGGGGAGGGGTGGAGATGGAGAAAGAGAGGATCTACACCATAGAGTCCTAGAGGAGAATCAACCCACAAACACAGGGCAGGACCTAACGGTGTGGGTCTAACACAGCTCTGGTCTACTCCATACACAATGGTCCTGTCCAGAAACAACCCCTACCCTCTAGGGGACGTCATGTCAATCTGAAGGAATTGGATAGGTATAATAAGAAATATGGTAGCTCCACCTTGCCCTGTGACATGTTGTTTCTGGACAGGACCAATCTATTTTACAGACACTGTACTAGGCTCTCCAAGCGCACTGACTCTCTTGGGTATTTTATAGTAAGTTAAGTGTCAAGGTGTGTGTGTGTGTGTTTTGATCAGAAGCGTGTAAGGAGACAGACCAGTGAGGAGCCTCAGAAACCCAGCCGCAGCAGAGAGAGTGAGAGGGAGAAGAGAACACACACACAAAGGCACACCACTCTGCACATGTACACACTTGGAAACACACAACCAGAGAAGGACAGGGGCTTGGCAGCTAAGATAAATACTTATCCTCTCTACACAAACCCACTTACAGAGAAAGGCACAAACACAGCATCACACACACAGACCGAGAACCGCAGAGACAAGCACCTTGGCATGAGAGAGCAGGCTCACACACCGTCTGTGTCAGCCGTGGGCAATGCTGGACCTGGTAGAGCTAGTGTCCCTGGGCAGCCCTGTGATGGAGAGGATGAGAGGTGTTCTGTATATCTGGGGACAGGAACACTGGTCCCTTCCTCCTCCAGTCCACTAGAAGGACACTCCCAGACACACACACACAGGTCAGCACTCTGCACTATATGCAAATGCTGTATTTATTGAAACATGATTCTTGTGAAGTGTTTCGTGTCTATGTTATGTACGAAATGTAATTCTGTGTACCATTCTTCTCTCGCTCATGGTGTGTGTTTTAGCCAAGTGTTCAAGTGCCCAGCTCCGGACAAGCCAGGAATGAGCAGGCAGAAGAAACCGTTGGATGATGAAGGTACAAAAATGTCAATGGGATGAAGTGACAATGCAAAACTGTCTACACTATGTATACAAGAATATGTGGACACCCCTTGAAATTAGTGTATTTGGCTGTTTCAGCCACACCCGTTGCTGACAGGTATAAAATAGAGCACACAGCCATGCAATCTCCATAGACAAACATTGGCAGTAGAATGGTCTTACTGAAGAGCTCAGTGACTTTCAACGTGGCACCGTGATAGGATGCCACCTTTCTAACAAGTCAGTTTGTCAAATTTCTGCCCTGCTAGAGCTGCCTCGGTCAACTGTAAGTCCTGTTATTGTGAAGTGGAAATGTCTAGGAGCAACAACGGCTCAGCCGCGAAGTGGTAGGTGGTAGGACACGCAAGCTCACAGAACGGGACCGCGGATTGCTGAAGCGTGTAGCACGTAAAAATAATCTGTCGTCATTTGCAATACTACCTACTGAGTTCGACACTGCGTCTGGAATCAACGTCAGCACAAGAACTGTTCGAGAGCTTTATGAAATGGGTTACCATGGCCGACCAGCCGCACACAAACCTAAGATCAACATGCGCAATGCCAAGTGTCGGCTGGAGTGGTGTAAAGCTCGCCTCCATTGGACTCTGGAGCATTGATAATGCTTTCTCTGGAGTGATGACTCACACTTACCATCTGGAAGTCCAACAGATGAGTCAGGGTTTGGCGGATGCCAGTACAACACTACCTGCCCCAATAGTGCCAACTGTAAAGTTTGGCGGAGGAGGAATAATGGTCTGGGCCTGTTTTTCATGGTTCAGGCTAGGCCCCTTAGTTCCAGCGAAGGGAAATCTTAGCTCTACAGCATTCTAGACAATTCTGTGCTTACAACTTTGTGGCACCTTTTGCATGAATTGGAACGCCGACTGCGAGCCAGGCCTAATCAATCACCCAACATCGTTGCCTGACCTCACTAATGCTCTTGTGGCTGAATGGAAGCAAGTTCCCGCAGCAATGTTCCAACAACTAGTGGAAAGCCGTACCAGAAGGGTGGAGGCTGTTATAGAAGGGGGGGACCAACTCCATGTTAATGCCCATGATTTTGGAATGAGATGTTTGACAAGCAGCTGTCTACATACTTTTGTTCATGTAGTGTATCTATTTATCTATAGCTCTGAAAAAAGCTTAACTGTCTCTTAGCAAAACCGTGTTCACCCAGCTGTTTCCTTCTCCCCAGGCTGTGTGTTCGGTTTGGTGACCAGCCGGTCGTTCCCTGTCCTCCAAAGGAACTGTCCCCACAGCTGTGACCTGCACCTGGTATTGCAGCAGGCCACACACAGCTACACACAGCACCTCCGAGATATACGCAGGAGGAGAGAAATACACACAACGGGACAGAGAGAGACTCAGCGAGGGACACAGAGCGTCTGGGATCACTGCAGAGATAAGATTCCTGAAGTGCTGAACACACCCACACACCGATGTGATTTGAATTGGGATATGTGTCCTGTTGTAACAGAGGCCAGTCTGACTCCTGTCTGTAAAGGAACCCTCCTGAGAAGCTTCTCAACCAACAGCGGACAACACAACACTGATCACAACCGTAAGATTCACCATCTCAACAAAATATTTACATATCCCCTCTGTCTTTTCTGTGAAAAACAATAATATATTATATAGTTCTCTCGCCCCTCCCTGTTTTCTCTCTTAGATGTGAGTCTCACTCCCCTTGAGACCTGTGGTCCATGTGAAGGTATCGCTCGGAATCCTTTGCATAAAGGTCTGATGAAGAGCCTCTCTTCTGTGACCAGCAGGGGGCAGGAGAGAGGAGGTACTGTATGTTCAGACACCATGACAACACCTTAGCCTTTATTTTACCCAGCCAATAATGAGATAACCGTATCGTTTCTCTTGTATCATCGGCCCCTACTCCACCACTTCCACATAGTGCGTATGTTATCGTGTGTGTATGCATGTGTCTGTTCCAATGCTGTTCCATAAGGTTTTTTAAAATCTAATTTTACTGCTTGTGTCAGTTACTTGATGTGTAATAGAGTTCCATGTAGTCATGGCTCTATGTAATACTGTGCGTCTCCCATAATCTGTTCTGGACTTGGGGAATGTGAAGAGACCTCTTGTGGCATGTCTTGTGGGGTATGCATGGGTGTCCGAGCTGTGTACTAGTAGTGTCAATACTAGAGGTTGACCGATTAATCGGCATGGCCTGGCCGATTAATGGCAGGGCCGATTTCAAGCTTTCATAACAATCGGTAATCGGCATTTTTGGATGCCGATTACGTTGCAATCCACTGGGAGACTGGTGGCAGGCTTGACCACCTGTTACGTGAGTGCAGCAAGGAGCCAAGGTAAGTTGCTAGATAGCATTAAACTTATAAAAATCAATCTTAACATAATCACTAGTTAACTACACATGGTTGATGATAATACTAGTTTAACTAGCTTGTCCTGCGTTGCATATAATCAATGCGGTGCCTGTTAATTTATCATTGAATCACAGCCTACTTTGCCAAATGAGTGATTTAACAACAGCGCATTCGCGAAAAAAAAGCACTGTCGTTGCACCAATGTCCATAACCATAAACATCAATGCCTTTCTTAAAATCAATATACAAGTATATATTTTTTTAAACCTGCATATTTGGTTAAAATAAATGTTAGCAGGCAATATTAACTAGGGAAACTTCTTGCGTTCCAGTGCAAGCAGAGTCAGGGTATATGCAGCAGTTTGGGCCGCCTGGCTCATTGCGAACTGTGTGAAGACCATTTATTCCTAACAAAGACCGTAATTAATTTGCCAGAATTTTACATAATTATGACATAACATTGAAGGTTGTGCAATGTAACAGCAATATTTAGACTTAGGGTTGCCACCCGTTCGATAAAATCCGGAACGGTTCCGTATTTCACTGAAATAATAAACGTTTACTTTTCGAAATGGTAGTTTCTGGATTTGACCATATTAATGACCTAAGGCTGATATTTCTGTGTGTTTATTATATTATAATTAAGTCTATGCTTTGATATTTGATAGAGTGGTCTGACTGTGAGCGGTGGTAGGCAGCAGCAGGCTCGTAAGCATTCATTCAAACAGCACTTTCTGCATTTGCCAGCAGCTCTTTGCAATGCTTGAAGCACAGCGCTGTTTATGATTTATCAACTCTCAAGATTATGGCAATACTATAGTGCCTATAAGAACATCCAATAGTCAAAGTTATATGAAATACAAATGGTATAGAGAGAAGTAGTCCTATAATTCCTATAACTACAACCTAAAACTTCTTAACTGGGAATATTGAAGACTCATGTTGAAAGGAACCATCAGCTTTCTTCATATGTTCTCATGTTCTGAGCAAGTAACTTAAACGTTTGCTTTTTTACATGGCACATATTGCATTTTTATTTTCTTCTCCAACACTGTTTTTGCATTTATTTAAACCAAATGGAACATGTTTCATTTTTTATTTGAGAAAATGTATTTTATTGATGTATTATATTAAGTTAAAATAAGTGTTCATTCAGTATTGTTGTAATTGTCATTATTACAGATATAAATAAATAAATTGGCCGATTAATCGGTATCGGCTTTTTTTGGTCCTCCAGTAATCGGTACCGACGTTGAAAAATCATAATCGGTAGACCTCTCGTCAATACCTCTCATAAATAAAAGTAGTTGAAGTCATTCTCTCCATAACTTTCAGCCAGGAGAGATTGACATGCATATTATTAATATTAGCTCTCTGAGTACATCCAAGGGCCAGCCGTGCTGCCCTGTTCTGAGCCAATTGCAATTTTCCTAAGTCCTTTTTTGTGGCACCTGAACACATGACTGAACAGTAGTCAAGGTGCGAGGACCTGTAGGACCTGCATTGTTGATAGTGTTGTTAAGAAGGCAGAGCATTGCTTTATTAAAGACAGACTTCTCCCCATCTTACCTACTACTGCATCAATATGTTTTGACCATGACAGTTTACAATCTAGTGTTACTCCAAGCAGTTTAGTCAACTTGCTCAATTTCCATATTATTTATTACAAGATTTAGTTGAGGTTTAGGGTTTAGTGACTGTTTTGTTCCAAATACAAAGCTTTTAGTTTTAGAAATATTTAGGGCAAACTTATTCCTTTCCACCCACTCTGAAACTAACTGCAGCTCTTTGTTGAGTGTTGCAGTCATTTCAGTCGCTGTAATAGCTGACAAGTATAGTGTTGAGTCATCCGCATATATAGAAACTCTGGCTTTACTCAAAGTCAATGGCATGTCTTTAGTAAAAATTGAAAAAAAGCAAGGTGCCCAAACAGCTAACCTGGGGAATTCCTGGTTCTAACTGGATTATAGTTGATAGGCTTCCATTAAAGAACACCCTCTGTGTTCTGTTAGACAAGTAATTCTTTATCCACATTATAGCAGGGGGTGTAAAGCCATAACACACAGGTTTTTCCAGCAGTAGACTATGATCAATAATTTCAAAAGCTGCACTGAAGTCTAACAAGACAGCCCCCACAATAATTTGATCATCAATTCCTCTCAGCCAATCATCAGTAATTTGTGTAAGTGCTGTGCTTGTTGAGTGTCCTTCCCTATAAGCGTGCTGAATGTCTGTTGTCAATTTGTTTACTGTAAAATAGCATTGTATCTGGTCAAACTCAATTTTTTCCAGAAGTTTACTAAGGGTTGGTAACAGGCTGATTGGTCGGCTATTTGAGCCAGTAAAGGGGGCTTTACTATTATTGGGTAGCGGAATGACTTTAGCTTCCCTCCAGGCCTGAGGGCACATGCTCTCTAGTAGGCTTAAATTGAAGATGTGGCAATATCATCTGCTATTATCCTCAGTAATTTTCCATCTCGATTGTCAGACCCTGGTGGCTTGTCATTGTTGATAGACATCAATTTTTTCACTTCTTCCACACTGACTTTACAGAAATCAAAAGTACAATTCTCGTCTTTCATAATTTGGTCAGATATACTTGGATGTGTAGTATCAGCTTTGTTGCTGGCATGTCATCCCTAAGTTTGCTTATCGTGCCAATGAAAAAGTAATTAAAGTAGTTTGCAATATCAGTGGGCTTTATGATGAATGAGCCATCTGATTCAATAAATGAAGGAGCCGACTTGGCCTTTTTCCCAAAATGTCATTTAAGTTGCCCCGGAAGCCTTTTAAAATAATTCTTTATATAATTGATATTTGTTTCATAGTGTAGTTTCTTTTTATTTAGTTTAGTCACATGATTTCTTAATTTGCAGTACGTTTGCCAATTAGTTGGGCTGCCACACTTATTTGCCATACCTTTTGCCTCATCCCTCTCAACCATACAATTTTTAAATTCCTCATCATTCCACGGGGATTTAAGTTTTTACCATCATTTTCTTAATGGGTGTGATCTTATTAGTAACTGGGATAAGTAGTTTCATAAATGCGTCAAGTGCAGCGTCTGGTTGCTCCTCATTACACACCACAGAGCAGCAAATATTCTTTAAATCATCAACATATGAATCACTACAAAACTTATTGTATGACCTCTTATACACTATATTAGGCCCAGCCTGACCTCTTATACACTATATTAGGCCCAGCCTGACCTCTTATACACTATATTAGGCCCAACCTTTGGAACTGTGGTTTTCCTAGATAGGGCTATTATATTGTGATCACTACATCCTATGGATTTGGATACTGCTTCAAAGCAAATATCTGCAGCTTTAGTAAAAATGTGATCAATACATGTTGGTGATTTAATTCATGTGCTGTTTGTAACTACCCTGGTAGGTTGACTGACAACCTGATCCAGGTTGCAGGCACTGGTTACAGTTTTAACTTTTTTCCTGAGTGGGCAGCTTAATGATAGCCAGTCAATATTTAAATCACCCAGAAAATATACTTCTCTGTTGATATCATGTACATTATCAAGCATTTCACACGTTATCCAGATACTGATTGTTAGCACTTTGTGATCTGTAGCAGCTTCCCACCAGAATGGGCTTTAGGTGAGGCAGATGAACCTGTAGCCATATTACTTCAACAGTATTTAACATTAGATCGTCTCTAAGCTTTACAGGAATGTGGTTCTGAATATAGACAGCAACATAGCCTCCCTTGGCATTTCTGTCTTTTCTGTAGATGTTATAACCATGTATTGCTACCACTGTATTATCAAAGGTATTATCAACGTGAGTTTCAGAGATAGTCAGAATATAAGTGTAATCTGTTGCAAGCAAGTTATTGACTTCTTGGACCTTGTTTCTTAGGCTACATATGTTAATATGGGCTATATTTTTAGTACTTTTCTGGGTTTGTTTTTAATGCTTTACTGGGTAGCTTATCAGAGGTAGACTTACTCATGGTATTTACATTGGAGCTGATAGTGCAGGGTGAGCCTCAGTGCTAACAGTGTAACTCTGATTTATAGGCTCATGATTACTGCTTACAATAGCTGTAGGATTAAACGGATATATTCCTTGCAGTTAGGGGTACATAAATGAAATGACTTGTGTTTGCCAATGCCCCTAAGATCATGTACATTTGATGCAGCATTATGACGACTCATTGTCACAATGGTAGGGATTAACTGAGCTGGTCCTGGATCATTTACCAGTCATTGTTTCAAGGCATCCTTGAAATGCATGTACAGAGTCCAGGAGCCAAGATGATTTGGATGGACTCTGTCATTCCTGTAGAGTATCTTCTGTTTCCAGAAGGTGTCAAAGTTATCAGTACAAATGACTCCAGCAGAGCTACAGTAGTCTTTTAGCCAGATGTGTAATGCCAGCAGTCTGCTGAATCTTTCACAAGGATGGTACTGGACCTGAAATTATTGGGTGTTTTTGGAGTCTTTTAATACTAAAATCAGTTCTTGATTGGGAAGTCACCACGGACGAAGGCCCCGGAACCTCTGGATCCAGGGCGGCAAAGCTGTTTCTGGTCTTTATCAGTTCCGGGGTCAACATCTCCATGGGACGCCTTCATCGACATCCACAGCGAGTGACGTACCTCCATGGCTGGTTGGTTGATGTGGCCAGTGATACTTTGCTTCTTGAAAGTCCAATATTTAGAAAATTGTCTGCTTACATGCAAAACATTTTGGGACTGTATCAACAGTGGACTAATGAGTGGATTTACCCTTTAAGTTAGATGCTGGTAACAGGCTGCTATGAAGTTACAACTAATATGCTAATTGAATGTGTTTTTTCCCCCGTGGGATTCCTGGTCTCCAGTGTATTCCTTGTAGCACAGAGAAATGTTCTCACACTGGCTGATAGCTAGTCAACTCTGTTACTGACCTCTACAGCTGTATAGCACAACACTAGCTAGTTTACACTGTTCTATACCAGTACAGTTGTACAACTCCAGCTAGTTTACACTGTTCTATACCAGTACAGTTGTACAACTCCAGCTAGTTTACACTTTTCTATACCAGTACAGTTGTACAACTCCAGCTAGTTTACACTGTTCTATACCAGTACAGTTGTACAACTCCAGCTAGTTTACACTGTTCTATACCAGTACAGTTGTACAACTCCAGCTAGTTTACACTGTTCTATACCAGTACAGTTGTACAACTCCAGCTAGTTTACACTGTTCTATACCAGTACAGTTGTACAACTCCAGCTAGTTTACACTGTTCTATACCAGTACAGTTGTACAACTCCAGCTAGTTTACACTGTTCTATACCAGTACAGTTGTACAACTCCAGCTAGTTTACACTGTTCTATACCAGTACAGTTGTACAACTCCAGCTAGTTTACACTGTTCTATACCAGTACAGTTGTACAACTCCAGCTAGTTTACACTGTTCTATACCAGTACAGTTGTACAACTCCAGCTAGTTTACACTGTTCTATACCAGTACAGTTGTACAACTCCAGCTAGTTTACACTGTTCTATACCAGTACAGTTGTACAACTCCAGCTAGTGTACACTGTTCTAGAGAGGTACAGTTGTACAACTCCAGCTAGTGTACACTGTTCTAGAGAGGTACAGTTGTACAACTCCAGCTAGTTTACACTGTTCTATACCAGTACAGTTGTACAACTCCAGCTAGTTTACACTGTTCTAGACCAGTACAGTTGTACAACTCCAGCTAGTTTACACTGTTCTATACCAGTACAGTTGTACAACTCCAGCTAGTTTACACTGTTCTATACCAGTACAGTTGTACAACTCCAGCTAGTTTACACTGTTCTATACCAGTACAGTTGTACAACTCCAGCTAGTTTACACTGTTCTATACCAGTACAGTTGTACAACTCCAGCTAGTTTACACTGTTCTAGAGAGGTACAGTTGTACAACACTAGCTAGTTTACACTCTTATAGTGCTCTTATTGTGTAGCGGTGTCCACCTCTTCTGTGTGTTGATTCACAGTTCACAGATTTACTCTGCTCTTTTTGAGCACCTTTCCTCCTTCAAAGAAATACTACACTCTTTCTTTGTCTGTTTGTTTTTCTTTTGCTCTCTAACCCACTTTCCCGCTCTGTTTTTCTGTCTTGCTTTCTCCCCCCCCGTACTCTCTGTCTGCCCCTCTCTCATGCTCCATTTATCCTTATTTCTCCCTTTTTCCCTCTCTGATCAGTGCATCTCTTCTGTGTTCTATTGTTCTGGTAGCAGGCAGCTGTATTAGGCCTGACTGACCTAATGTCACTTCCAATGAAGAAGAAAAAGAGGGAGAGATTGTATTTTCTCTTTATTTGATTGTGTCTCTGTTTACCTCAATGAGCTCTGTGAGCTGTTGGTCTCTGCTCACAATGAGGCTTGACACGTCTGTTCTTTGCTTACTGTCTCCCTCTTTTTTTCCCTCACACTTTCTCACACACACACACACACACACACACGCAGACAGAAGGGAGGACGGTGTCATGGATGAGGAGGACGGTGTCATGGATGAGGAGGACGGTGTCATGGATGAGGAGGACGGTGTCATGGATGAGGAGGACGGTGTCATGGATGAGGAGGACGGTGTCATGGATGAGGAGGACGGTGTCATGGATGAGGAGGACGGTGTCATCGGTGGGGAGGACGGTGTCATCGGTGGGGAGGACGGTGTCATCGGTGGGGAGGACGGTGTCATCGATAATCAGCAGAAGACTCTTTCTATGGGAAACCCATCTTTGACTGTAAGAGAGATGAGTGTATCCAGATGTCTCTGTAGAAGTGAGTGTTGAATTGGAGGTTAATCTATAGTGGATGGACTGTATAGAACGACCAGTGTTCTAGTAATCAGGCAATGTGGGAGCAGAGACCACTATGCCAGTGTGTGTGTAGTAGGGGAATGTTATCCAGAGGTATGTGTGTCATGGTGTCCTCTGTCTTGCAGCAGAGCAGTTCCAAAACCAAGGAAAAGAGGGTGAATACCAATGAGGTGTGTTTGTGTTTTGTCTCATGTCCTCTGTCTGTCTCTCTCTCTTACTGTTCTTTACCCTGCATTCTCCTACAGTCCTTGTACATTGATCCCCACCCCCCCATCCCTCTCAATTCAATTTCAGTCTAAGGGGCTTTATAAGAAACATGTTTATATTGCCAAAGCAAGTGAAATGGATAATAAACAAAAGTGAAATAAAAAATGAACAGTAAACATTACTTACAAAAGACTTACATAACGACATGTCAAATGTTGTATATATACAGTGTTGTAATGATGTGCAAATCATTCAAGTACAAAAGGGAAAATAAATAAACAAATATAGGTTGTATTTACAATGGTGTTTGTTCACTGGTTGCCCTTTTGTGGAAACGGGTCACAAATCGTGCTGCTGTGCACACTGGAATTTCACCCAATAGATATGGGAGGTAATCAACATTTGATTCGTTTTCGAATTCTTTGTGGGTCTGTAATCTGAGGGAAATATGTGTCTCTAATATGGTCATACATTTGGCAGGAGGTTAGGAAGTGCAGCTCAGTTTCCACCTCATTTTGTGGGCAGTGTGCACATAGCCTGTCTGCTCTTGAGAGCCAGGTCTGTCTTCAGCGTCCTCTATCTATTTACAGAGGAGGGAGAGGAGGAACTTCAGCCGTGAGGAGGAGAGTTATCTGTGTCGAGGTATAGAGCGGTTTGGTCCATCCTGGAACTCCATCCTTTGGGCCTATCCGTTCCAGCCGGGACGCACCAACGTTGACCTGGCCAAGAAATACAAACGCCTGCAGGTGATAGGCATCAACAATGGTTTTACAAAAATGTATGCATGTCACTGACTTCAATTTCAGTCATTTTTTGGGTCTTGTTCTCCATTTTGTTCCGTCTCTCTCATTCTCTCTTTCTCTCCCTACAGGCTAAAGCCCAGGGTATGGATTCAGACTCTATGAGATCCTAGAAGAACACTTTGTCTATTGGACATAAATCACAGTCATATATTTGAAATACTCTAATGTAATATTCAATAATACTTTAAATACTATAATTTAGTCCCCAGTTTGAAATGAATTACTATGCTGTGCTACTGTAAATAAAATTCATATTTGTTATTTAAGTTAGTACTATATTTGAAATATGTTAATTTCATGGTCATGGAGGATTAATGAAGGGTCCGTTCTGTATTTCTCAACCTTGTTTTTTTACACAGCAGTATTTTGCTGCCTATTTGAAGTAGTTGGAATATTGTTTGGAATAGAAACATGGAAATGATTTGTGTAATGATTTGCACTTGACGGTTTATCTTGTTCATTGTTAATGTATGGATTGAGATTGAAAAGGTTGTTCACTCGTCATCCCCTGAAGTTGTTTGTATTGAATTAAACAGAAGGGTGTCTGTATGCAGTGATGTGTGTGTCACTGTCTGATAATCTCACACCATGCTTTTTCATTCAGGGACCCTCAAGGCTCCATAACAATGAGGATGTTCATTTACTGACTTGAGGTTAAAAACAGCTTTTTCTACTTCAAGAGAGTTTGTCCCTTAAGGGGAAATGCTTTCTATAGCTTAATATTAAACACCAATATCTAAGACACTTTTTATGTAATGCATGGGTGTGAATGGTTTAAACATGCATGAAACATAGGAGACCGTGTGGGAGAAGAAAATATATATTTGAGTTTCAGTGGCCTACGGCCGACAAACATTGAATACTGTATCTTGATGTATTTGAGTCTGGATTTGGATACAGGGATTGTGTTCTCATTGGGAAAACAACAGCAGGAGCTCATCCTTTTGATGGACCTGACCGTCTAAAATGACGTTGGAGGTGGCTTATGGTAGATAAATTAACATTCAATTGCCTGGCAACAGCTCTGGTGGACATTCCTGCAGTCAGCATTCCAATTGCACGCTCCCTCAAACATTGACACAGCTGTGGTATTGTGTTGTGTGACAAAACTGCACATTTTAGAGTGGCCTTTTATTGTCCCCAGCACAATGGGCACCTGTGTAATGATCATGGTGTTTAATCAGCTTCTTGATCCACACCTGTCAGGTAGATGGATTATCTTGGCAAAGGAGAAATGCTCTTTAACAGATGTAAGCTTTTTGTGCATATGGAACATTTCTGGGATCTTTTACTTCAGCTCATGGGACCAGCACTTTACATGTTGCGTTTATATTTTTGTTCAGTATAATTGTAGCTTTGCCTGTTGAGTCAATTGTCCATTCAACACTTCCGTGATATCTGAGAGACTGTTCTGCTCTCAGAACTGTTTGACAATTCTGATTTCAATCTAGGCAAATCAGTTAAGAGTAAGTTCTTAATTAAAATGACAGCCTACCCCAGCCAATTGTGCGCCGCCCTATGGGACTCCCAATCACGGCCGGTTGTGATACAGCCTGAAATTGAACCAGGGTCTGTAGTGACACCTCTAGCACTGAGATGCAGTGGTGCACTATTATCCTCAAAGAAGGTGTTTAGTTTGTCTGGAAGCAATACGTCGGTGTCCGTGATGTGGTTGGTTTTCTTTTTGTAGTCTGTAATTGCCTGTAGACCCTGCCACATCTGTCTCGTGTCTGTGCTGTTGAATTGTGACTACACTTTGTCCCTATACCGACATTTTGCTTGTTTGATTGCCTTGCAGGAGATAAATACTCTTTATATTCTGCTATATTCCCAGTCCTCTTTCAACTGTTCGCACTTTCAGTTTTGCATGAATGCCACCATCCATCCAAGGTTTATGATTAGGGTAGGTTTTATAGTCACAGTGGGTACAACATCTCCAATGCACTTCCTTACAAATTCACTCGAATTTGCATATCGATCAATGTTATTCTCTGAGGCTGCCCGGAACATTTCCCAGTCCGCATGATCAAAACAATCTTGAAGCGTGGATTCTGATTAGCCAGACCAGCATTGAATGGTTCTAGTCACGGGTACAGCCTGTTTGAATTTCTGCCTATAGGATGGTAGGAGCAAGATGGAGTCATGGTCGGTTTTGCTGAAGGGAGGGCCTCGTACACATTACGGAAGTTAGAGTATCAGTGGTCCAGTGTATTGTCCTCGTGAGTGCCACAATCAATAAGCTGATTTTGTTAAAATCCCCAGCTACAATAAATGCTGCCTCAGGATATATAATTTCCAGTTTACATAGAGTCCAGTAAAGTTTCTTGAGGGCCATTGTGTTATCTGCTTGAGGGGGTATATACACAGTTGTGACAATAACTGACGAGAATTCTCTTGGGAGATAATATGGTTGGCATTTGATTGTATGGAATTCTAGGTCAGGTGAACAGAAGGACTAGAGTTCCTGTATGTTGTTATGGTTACACTATGAGTTGTTGATCATGAAGCATATACCCCCGCCCTTATTCCCAGAGATGTTTATTTCTGTCGGCGCAATGCATGAAGAAATATTTTTTTATTTTGAAGCAAAGAATAAATAAGACAAAAAACATGACTTGGGCGTGCATAACTATTCACCCCCCACCCCCCAAGTCAAAACTTTGTAGAGCCACCTTTTGCAGTAATTACAGCTGCAAGTCTCGTGGGGTATGTCTCTATAAGCTTGGCACATCTAGCCACTGGGATTTTTGCCCATTCTTCAAGGCAAAACTGCTCCAGTTCCTTCAAGTTGGATGGGTTCCACTGGTGTACAGCATTCTTTAAGTCATACCACAGATTATCAGTTGGATTGAGGTCTGGGCATTGGTCTATGCCATTCGAAGACATTTAAATGTTTCCCCTTAAACCATTCGAGTGTTGTTTTAGCAGTATGCTTAGGATCATTGTCCTGCTGGAAGGTGAACCTCCGTCCCAGTCTCAAATCTCTGGAAGAGTGAAACCGGTTTCCCTCTAGAATTTTCCTCTATTTAGCTCTATCCATCATTCCTTCAATTCTGACCAGTTTCCCAGTCCCTGCCGATGGAAAAACATCCTCACAACCTGATGCTGCCACCACCATGCTTCACTGTGGGGATGGTGTTCTCACCAAACGTGTTCGCTTATTTTTTTCTTTAAGCAATGGCTTTTTTCTGGCTACTCTTCCATAAAGCCCAGCTCTGTGGAGTGTACGGCTTAAAGTGGTCCTATGGACAGATACTCCAATCTCCACTGTGGAACTTTGCAGCTACTTCAGGGTTATCTTTGGTCTCTTTGTTGCCTCTCTGATTAATTCCCTCCTTGCCTGGTCCATGAGTTTTGGTGGGCGGCCCTCTCTTGGCAGGTTTGTTGTGGTGCCATATTCTTTCCATTTTTTAATACTGGATTTAATGGTGCTCCATGGGATGTTCAAAGTTTTGGATATTTTTTTATAACCCAACCCTGATCTGTACTTCTCCACAACACCATGAAGAGCTCCTTGGTCTTCATGGTGTTGTGGAGAAGTACAGATCAGGTGTACATATACTGAGATCATGCGACAGATCATGTGACTCTTAGATTGCACACAGGTAGACTTTATTTAACTAATTATGTGACTTCTGAAGGTAATTGGTTGCGCCAGATCTTATTTAGGGGCTTCAAAGCAAAGGGGGTGAATACATATGCACGCAACACTTTCCGTTTTAGTTTTCATGTCATTTTTTTTTAAACAAGTTTTTTTTCACTTCACCAATTTGGGCCTGTTTTGTGTATGTACATTACATAAAATCAATTTAAATTACAGGTTGTAATGCAACAAAATAGGAAAAATGCCAAGGCGCTGTTCGTCCTGCTCCTGTTTTCCAGGAACGTATCAGAGACTGACCTCATAGTTTTGGAGTCTCATGAGCATGTGTTGTAGTCTTTTTGGTGTGCTGAGGAGAGGCTTTGTCATGATGCTCTCTAGAGGCTTGTGCACGTCGACAGTTCGTCCATATGTGAATTGGTGGAACCTCTCCATGCCAAACACTGCAAGCAGCTTCCTCTCTATCCTGTGCATACCCTTTTTCAGTCTCTGTCAGGGCTCTGCAAGCAGCTCCTTCTCTATCTGTGCATACCCCTTTTCAGTCTCTGTCAGGGCTCTGCAAGCAGCTCCTTCTCTATATGTGCATACCCCTTTTCAGTCTCTGTCAGGGCTCTGCAAGCAGCTCCTTCTCTATCTGTGCATACCCCTTTTCAGTCTCTGTCAGGGCTCTGCAAGCAGCTCCTTCTCTATATGTGCATACCCCTTTTCAGTCTCTGTCAGGGCTCTGCAAGCAGCTCCTTGTCTATCTGTGCATACCCTTTATAAGTCTCTGTCAGGGCTCTGCTGGCGTATGCTATTGGTTGTCCTCCCTGCATCAAGACTGCTCCTAACCCACTCTCTGAAGCATCACACTGTAGTACAAGCTGCTCTGTTGGGTTGTAGTATTTCAGCAGAGGGGTCTGTGCACTGGTATCCCTGATTTTATTGAAAGCCAACTCCTGTCTCTGACCACTCCCACAGTGAGTCCTTGTGTGTTAGCTGTTGCAGTGGCTCGCAGAGCTCGGTGGCGTGGCTGCAGAACTTGGCTAGGTAGTTTACCATGCCCAGGAAGCGCTGAACCCCCTTCACATCTGTAGGCCTAGGCATCTGTCTGATGGCTGTCACTTTTTCTGGGTCCCCTTTCAATCCCTCTTATGTTAGCAGGGGGCCAATGTAGAGCAGCCTGAGCTGTAGCTATTCAGCTTGATATAGAGCTTCCTGCATCTGTCCAGGAGCATTCTCAGGTTCTTGTCATGGTCCAGAGTCGCTGCTTCATCATTGTCTCCTCCCACAATTAGGATGTCACCTGCAATGGTTTTGACTCCTGGAAGACCTTCCATTGCCTGGGTCAACTTCCTGTGAAAGATCTCTGGGGCTGGACTGATTCCCATTGGCATGTGCAGCCACCTTGTAGCGTCCCATGGGAGTAGAGAATGTAGTGAGATAGCTGGATTCCTCCTCCAGTTCCACATGCCAAAATCCGTTTTTTTTTACATCACAAACAGAGAACATGCGTGCTCTGTTGAGATCTGGCAGCACGTCTTCAATAGTGGGAAGTGGGTAATGGCTCCTCTTGAGCGCCTTGTTCAGAGGTTTCGGATCAGTACACACTCGTAGGTTTCCAGATGGTTTCTGCACTACGGCCAGGCTGCTAATCCAATGTGTGCTTTTTTCAACTGCTTTTATCGTCCTTCTTTTCTCTAGACCACAAGCGTCTCTTTGAGTGCTTTATATAGTGCTGCTGGCACTCTTCTCTTTGGCATCTGGACGGGCTCCACTCGCTCATCTACTTACAGCCTCAGTTTGCAGGGTAAGCATCCATCTCAGAATACATCAGAAGACTCCAATTTTAATTGCTATTATGTCCAGGATCCTGTTGTTTTCTCGATGGCCATGAAGTTGTGGTGCTGCACAGTAATCAACTCCATTGCCTGGATAGCCTTACTTCCCAGAATGGGCCTGTGCAAGTTCTTGTTGACTACGATGAACTCAACTTGGTAGGTTTTCTTATTGCGTGGATTGATCACTTTAAGTGTGCACTTCCCCAGTGGTGTCAGAGTGTTCTTGTTATACATCACCAATACCTGACTGCAGGACTCTAGGTGACTGGCTTTTAGGAGGTTTGCAGGGATAATATTACAACTTGCACGACAATCTAGCTGAAATCTGACTGACTTTTTCTTGACCAGCATGGTTGCAAAGAGAGCTGCACTGGGGTCTGTGGTTTTCTCCTGTACCACATTGATGCTCTCTAACTTTGGCCCTAGTGTGATGCAGAGAACATCCTTGCTGGTCCCTGCACTTTTGCAAACCTTAGAGAAGTGATTGTTTTTTCCTAAAGGATTGACATTTTTTGTCCATATGCAGTTCATGTTTCCCTTTTTCTCTCATGTGTCCGTCCACAGTATCTGCAATGTATAATGCTCTGTCCCTCTGTAACGTCTCCTCTCCCTCTCTGTCCCTCTGTAGGGTCTCCTCTCCCTCTCTATCCCTCTGTAGGGTCTCCTCTCCCTCTCTATCCCTCTGTAGGGTCTCCTCTCCCTCTCTGTCCCTCTGTAGGGTCTCCTCTCCCTCTCTATCCCTCTGTAACATCTCCTCTCCCTCTCTATCCCTCTGTAACGTCTCCTCTCCCTCTCTATCCCTCTGTAACGTCTCCTCTCCCTCTCTATCCCTCTGTAGGGTCTCCTCTCCCTCTCTATCCCTCTGTAGGTTCTCCTCTCCCTCTCTGTCCCTCTGTAACGTCTCCTCTCCCTCTCTGTCCCTCTGTAGGGTCTCCTCTCCCTCTCTATCCCTCTGTAGGGTCTCCTCTCCCTCTCTATCCCTCTGTAGGGTCTCCTCTCCCTCTCTATCCCTCTGTAGGGTCTCCTCTCCCTCTCTGTCCCTCTGTAACTTCTCCTCTCCCTCTCTGTCCCTCTGTAACGTCTCCTCTCCCTCTCTATCCCTCTGTAACGTCTCCTCTCCCTCTCTATCCCTCTGTAGGGTCTCCTCTCCCTCTCTATCCCTCTGTAACGTCTCATCTCCCTCTCTATCCCTCTGTAACGTCTCCTCTCCCTCTCTATCCCTCTGTAGGGTCTCCTCTCCCTCTCTATCCCTCTGTAGGGTCTCCTCTCCCTCTCTATCCCTCTGTAGGTTCTCCTCTCCCTCTCTGTCCCTCTGTAACATCTCCTCTCCCTCTCTGTCCCTCTGTAACGTCTCCTCTCCCTCTCTGTCCCTCTGTAGGGTCTCCTCTCCCCCTCTGCAGGGACTCCTCCCTCTCTATCCCTCTGTAACGTCTCCTCTCCCTCTCTGTCTCTCTGTAGGTTCTCATCTCCCTCTCTATCCCTCTGTAACGTCTCCTCTCCCCCTCTGGCCCTCTGTAACATCTCCTCGAACCTCTCTGTCCTTCTGTAGGGTCTCCTCTCCTTCTCTGTCCCTCTGTAGGGTCTCCTCTCCCTCTCTGTCCCTCTGTAAGGTCTCCTCTCCCCCTCTGTCCCTCTGTAGGGTCTCCTCTCCCTCTCTGTTCCTCTGTAGGGTCTCCTCTCCTTCTCTGTCCCTCTGTAGCGTCTCCTCTCCCTCTCTGTCCCTCTGTAGGGTCTCCTCTCCCTCTCTGTCCCTCTGTAGGGTCTCCTCTCCCCCTCTGCAGGGACTCCTCGCCCTCTCTGTCCCTCTGTAACATCTCCTCTCCCTCTCTGTCTCTCTGTACGGTCTCCTCTCCCTCTCTGTCCCTCTGTAACGTCTCCTCTCCCTCTCTGTCCCTTTGTAGGGTCTCCTCGCCCTCTCTGTCCCTTTGTAGGGTCTCCTCTCCCTCTCTGTCCCTTTGTAAGGTCTCCTCTCCCTCTCTGTCCCTTTGTTTGGTCTCCTTTCCCTCTCTGTCCCTTTGTAAGGTCTCCTCTCCCTCTCTGTCCCTTTGTAAGGTCTCCTCTCCCTCTCTGTCCCTTTGTTTGGTCTCCTTTCCCTCTCTGTCCCTTTGTAGGGTATCCTCTCCCTCTCTGTCCCTTTGTAAGGTCTCCTCTCCCTCTCTGTCCCTTTGTTTGGTCTCCTTTCCCTCTCTGTCCCTTTGTAAGGTCTCCTCTCCCTCTCTGTCCCTTTGTAAGGTCTCCTCTCCCTCTCTGTCCCTTTGCTTGGTCTCCTTTCCCTCTCTGTCCCTTTGTAGGGTATCCTCTCCCTCTCTGTCCCTTTGTAAGGTATCCTCTCCCTCTCTGTCCCTCTGTAGGGTCTCCTCTCCCTCTCTGTCTCTCTTCCTGTGTAAATGCATGCACTGCTACAGGGCCCTGCACATTTAGGACTCTAGCTCTCTGTCTGGACAGTTCTGCAGCTCTTCCAATCTGTATGCATTTCTATAAACTCTCTGAGTACGCGCTCTCTTAAGTGTGGGTCACACATGCCACACACAATCCTGTCTCTGATAAGAGAGTCTGTGATTACTCAAGTTGTAGGTGGCCACTAAATTCCTAAATTCAGTGAGATATTTGTTTTAACTCTCATCTTGGCCCTGACTACACATTCAAATATATTTTTTTGTTGGGATCACAAAATACTTCCATCGCTGCAATTACTTCCTCAACAAAGATATTGTCTTTTGTACTGCCCACACAGGGGGTCTCATAAATGTGTGCGCAAGATGGCGGTCAGTACAGATTATTTGTTTTGGTAGTTGAAGGAATTATGGGATTTCCTTACCTAATTATGACCATTGGATTATTTCTACGACCATAAAACCGTGTATGAATATGGTTTAGTTTATTTACCAAAGTAATTGATTACTCTTTGCAAGTTATTCACCTCTAAAACTAAGTTTGCTACCACTAGATAGCCTGATAAGCTAGCTAACTCAAAAACTAGCTTGTAGAATGTACATGTAAACTGCCACGACCAGAACCAAAAGGAAAGAAATGGAGAGATTGTCAGATGGACAATTAACCACAAAAGATAGTATGATTTTGGGTACTCCTCTTCAGAATGTAACTCTGGGGGGAAATACTGCAATGGGTGATGAAAATGTGGTGAGCACGGACAACAATGCTCACAACTTGCGCCCCTCCAGTCCCCAGCTCAGGCCTTTACCTAACGACCCCGGCACTCCCGTCATGCCCCAGGGGGAAAAGATGAGAGGCCAAGAGGGTATGTCACTTCTTGAGATGCAAAACAATATTGTAATGCTTTTGACAGCAAAGATGGATGAAAGGGCAAATGGCTTGGAGGTCATGGTTAGGGAGAATATGATGAAAATTGAGGCCATTAAGAAATCTGTTGACTTTATCTTTGGAGAAGTGAAAACCCTCAAAAGTGACATGAAGAAAGTGGAAGTGAAAAGAAGGTGGCTGAACTCGAGCAAAAGGTGAATGAGGAGGAGAGATACCAGCGCAGTTGAAACCTGAGGCTCCATGGAATTCCAGAGCAGGCAAGTGAGAACATCAAATGCAGAGTTGTTGACATCTGTGGAGCTGTCATTCCCGAATCAAAAGCCACACTTCAGGAAACTGTAGACATCGTCCATCATTTGGGAAGACAAGGATCAAGACAAGAGACCGAGGACAACCATCATCCGGTTCACCAACAGATCTACACCGGATCTTCTTTGGAGGCGAGCGAAGAATTGTGAATTCCTCAAGCTAAAATTGAGGTTCACGGAGGCTCTGACCTCAGCAGACAAAGTGACAAGAGAGAAACTGTGGCCGATGGTGGCTGCAGCTCAAAAGGCAGGGAAAACTACATTTTTTTATCTGTGCAAGTGGTCATCGATGGGAAAGAAATGCGGCCAAATCAGAACATTTGAGAGAGAGCCAGAGTCTAACTCGGGCAGAACTGTCAGGCCAAAAACTGATTACCAGGTGAAAAGCAGCCTTTTATTATAAAAATGTACACAAACACTTGAATGGGAAAAGGCTGACCTGAGAACTGGTAAGCTAATCACTAACTATAGGTGAATAACTGCTTATTGTAAAGTCTACACAACGTCTCCCCCTTGTGGGAGTAAGAATACTTTGGTAACTTTATGACCCTATATTTGTTTTTGTTTTTGTTGGAGAGGTTAATAATGGGATGGAAATCCTTTTGAGTTACATATCCTTTATAGCATAACAAGGTTGTTGGTTGAAGTGTATGTCTTTATTTCTTTGTTCGTTTAATGTCAGGGGTATTTGTAATTTACTCAAACGTAAGGCTATTTTCCTGTATTGCAAACGGTTTAATGCAGACGTTTACTTTCTACAAGAGACTCATGCTTGTTCTTCCGATCTGTCTTTTTGGAAAAATCAATGGGGTAACGATATGTGGTTATCATATGGCAACAACCACTCTGCAGGTGTAGCAGTTTTAAGAGGTGCATTTAAAGGGAAGGTCGTCAGTACTAAGACTCACCACTCTGCAGGTGTAGCAGTTTTAAGAGGTGCATTTAAAGGGAAGGTCATCAGTAGTAGACTCACCACTCTGAACGTTGGTTAATTTTAACAGTAAATTTCAACAATGAAATGTTTTTATTAGGGAACATTTATGCATCCAACAACAAACAAAACAACGATATTATTTCAAGAATTTGAAGAAGAGATTAATAGAGTTATAGGTGTATTTCAGGATGTAAAAATGATCTTAGGTGGAGATTTTAATTCTGTATCTAATGTGATGATTGACAGATATCCCCCTCCTAACAGATCCAGCATTGATAATCCTGAGTTTAATAACCTGTCTTGGATTAGTAGATATTTGGACATCTAAATGTCCTGATAAAAAGGAATTCACTTGGAGTAACAAGGACATGTCCAGACAGTCAAAAAATTGACTTCTGGTTGATTTCTAATTCATTAGATAATTCTGTACTCAAGGTATCAATTGAACCTTCAATTCTTACTGATCATAAAGTTATATTCTTATCTTTAAATATTAATGGATCTGAAGTTAAACTGAATCGGAGTTATTGGAAACTCAATAGTAGACTGTTGGAAGATGATCATTTCAAGATGGATGCCAAAGATATTATACAAGACAATTGGAGGAAAGCACAACTATTTAAGTCTTATGGGAAATATTGGGAATTAATGAAGCATGAAATAAGACAAACAGCCATGAAGAGGTAAAGAAATTGTCGAACTTAAAAGATTGAGAGAAGAGAAATCCTTTCTCTAATCTCCATGGAGGACCTTGATGAAGAAGGAAAGGCTCAGTTATTCTCTTTACAACTAGAAATCGACCGAATGTATGAAGAGAGAGCAAAAGGGGCATTTGTAAGATCAAGAAGGAGATGGTTGGAGGAAGGTGAAAAAAAAAAAATTCTGAATTGTCTTATGAATAAGCTCAATATAGATGGCAAAGAAAATGAAAACCCCAAAGATATTTCAAAATATGTTTCAGAATTCTATGCTAACCTTTATACCAGTAATGCCTGTCCTACTAGTAACATATCTGCCTTTCTAGACTCTGTCAAAGACTGTGCAAAATTCATAGATGAAGACCTCCAAAGGTCTTGTGATGAATTTATTTCTATCAATTAAATTTAAAAAATGTATCAGCAAATTAAAGGAGAACAAATCTCCAGGGAATGTTGGCATTATCAGTGAATTCTATAAATATTTTCAGGAGGATATTATTGAATTTATATTGAATGTTTTTAAGGAGGCAATTGATTTAGGGGTCCTGCCTGTTTCTATGACACCAGGCCTCATTTCTGTAATACCCAAACCAAACAAATATTCTATGATGTTAGAAAATTGGAGACCAATCACATTAATGAACAATGATGGAAAGCTACTTGCATCCATCTTTGCAGAAAGACTTAAAAAAGGTCTTGACCAAATCATTGATGATACCCAGTCTGGTTTTATGAAGGGCAGACACATATGTAATAATATTCTACTAGTATTGGACTTGATAGACTACAATGAGCACATTATGGAAGATAGATTTATTTTATTTGTAGGCTTTTACAAGGCATTTGATACAGTTGAACATTATTTGGTCAATATTTTCAAAGTGTAATTAAGACACTTTACAATAATAGTAACAGCTCTGTTAAATGATCCCATGGAACTTCAAAGGTTTGACATTAGACGTGGAATTAAACAAGGATGCCCAATTTCTCCTTTCTTATTTTTATTGGTCACACACGTTATGGCACTTCGTATAAATAAGGATAGTTTTAGGGGTATTTTAGGGGTACAAGACAAAGAGATAAAATGTTCACAATTGGCTGACGACACCAGCATTTTTTTTGAAAGATCATAATGAAGTCAGGAAAGCTATTGAGTGTATTAATGCCTTCACACATGTATCAGGTTTATCTCTGAATATTAGCAAATGTGAATTATTTGCGTTGAAAAGATGTGACTTAAACTCAGTATGTAATATCCCTGTAAAATATGTGATCACATATCTTGGTATTACAGTTAGCAAAGATCAAAAAGAAAGGGCCAACCTATATTTATATCCTATTGTAGAGGACATTGGAAAGAGATTTAACTCCTGGTTATTAAGAGTTCTGTCTTTATCTGGATGTGTACTTTTATCACAATCTGAAGGTCCAGATGAGTTTATACCTCCCTTGCCTTGGGTGTTCTTCTGTCAGTAACTAAAATGGTTGATAGTAAATGATTTAACTTCATAAGGAGGAATAAACCTCATTACTTAAGAAAAGCGGTACTATGTAGCATCCAAGGTGAGGGAGGGTTGAATGCTCTGGATTGTAAAACCTCTAATATAATATTTAAGATTAAATGGATACAAAACTATTTAAGAAATAAGGATTGCATTTGGAATATCATCCCTAATTTAATATTCCAACAAATTGGTGGTCTAGAATTCTTACTCAAATGCAACTTTGATATGGGTAAAATCCCTATTAAGCTGGCAAACTTTCAGAAACAAGTACTTGGAACCTCATGTACAAACACAATGTTTCCCCACATAGGTATACAATCTGGAATAATAAAGACATAAAACAAAAACAAGTCTTTTGTTTTTCCAGAACTGGTTTGACAACAACATTATTTGGGTTAAACAATTATTGAATAATGATGGACAGTTATATGATTATCCAGAATTTATTAGAACACAGAATGTTACATTCACTCCTGAGGAGTATCAAATTGTTGTTAGAGCTGTCCCTAAAGGTGCTATTCTTCTTTTAGGAGAATATAACAGTACTCCAAGTGCAACTGTTGAGGACTTTGTAGCCTCAAAACAATTAGAAGGAATTGACATTTTAAAGTAAACTATAAATGTAATAACATGTACATAAGGAAACTATGTCAATATGTTACTATTCCCTCTGCTAAAATGTACTGGAATGCAGCCCTAGAATGCTGCCCTAAGTGAACTGGAACAAAGTTTCGTTGTTGTCTGGTAAATATTGTATATCTAATAAGGTAAAAGAAGTATCATACAAACTCATTCATAGAATCTACCCTGTAAAGACCTTTAATATACACAGATTTAAAATAGCTATTGATAACAAATGTGTATTTTGTGATTGTGACCCAGACTCTTGACAATTTATTTGGGGACTGCTCTTATGTCAGAAGATTTTGGTGTGAGTTAGAAGATTTTATTTTAAAAGAAACAGCTATCAATGTTAATTTGAAAGTCTCTGATATTATGTTTGATTTTGAACCAAATTATATGGACCCTGATTTAACTTTCATTGTTAATTTGTTTATTTTTCATGGAAGATGCTTTGTCCATAAAAGGAAGTGGGCAGAGAACAAACCCCTCTTCACATGATTTAAGATAGAATTTAAATATGATTTTGAAATTATCAGTAAATGTAAAAACAAAAAGGCAATACGCACCATAAAACTATTTAACAAATGTAAAATGTATCTTGACATGTAATACCCCTGTCTGTTAGGTTTATGTACTCTTGTTTGTATAGTTCTGTTTTTTGTATTTGTAGTGTTCATAATACATGAAAACCTTTTTTTAAAAAGAGGGTCTCATAAATATCTGCCTTTTCCCCCAATGCGATTATACAGTAGCTCATTAGGTTTTTCTCCCATGTACAACTTTAATTCCTCTATCCATCTTTTCCAGGTGAGTGTTTCAGATGTATAGAAGTGCCTAAAGTGTAGGGGCTAGGTGTTGATTATACATTCTGATTTCCTTTCTTGCCTGTTGATTGCTGTGGGTTTTTATAATGTCCAGTTGGTGGCAGTAATGCACATTTTATGGGCTTGCTATCTTTCATGAGTCACTTACTAAGTAAGTAGTAGCAGAGACTGAAGAGGAAGTGAGATGTTGGTGCCTATGGGAGTGTAAACCAATAGGCCTAGAACTGAACAGGGGCATAGATCTGCTCTGGGGTAAATGAAGAAGACAACTCCAAGCTGCCTTACCTCATGACTTTGGTAAAGATAAATAATTGTTTTTGTGGAATTCAGTTGAAGAGGTTGAGTCTCCATGTAGATGTGGTAGCGTTTCCCTTTGTAACAGAAGTTTTCCTAAAACGCTGTAATCTTATCGAAGATTATGTTGATTTAAACTAAAGAGTTGTTTGTTTCTCTATAGTGACATCATGGACCCCACTCCTGAGCCCAAGACCAGAGCGGAGGTTTGAAAGTGTAAGTAAAACACATTATAATCCTGGAACTACCTGATAAATCTGTCACGGGGGATTCTTGCCAGTGGACCTTGGAACCCAACACAGTCAATGAGCACCTGCATCTGTCTGAGGGGAACCGGATGGTTACTGGAATTGTGTAGACTTTCTTAGTGTCCAACAAGCTTTCTCTGCCCTTAGCCTTGTTCTGAACACCTCCAAAACAAAGGTCATGTGGTTTGGTAAGAAGAATGCCCCTCTCCCCACAGAGGTGAGTACTACCGCTGAGGATTTAGAGCTTGAGGTAGTCACCTCATACAAGTATTTGGGAGTATGACTAGACGGTACACTGTCCTTCTCTCAGCACATATCAAAGCTGCAGGCTAAAGTTAGAGATTTATCTTAATCGTTCCTCTTTCACTCCAGCTGCCTAACTAACACTGATTCAGATGACCACCCTACCCATCCTAGATTACGGAGACGTAATTTATAGATCGACAGGTAAGGGTGCTCTCAAGCGGCTAGATGTTGTTTGCCATTCGGATTTGCCACCAATGCTCCTTATAGGACACATCACTGCACTTTGTACTCCTCTGTAAACTGGTCATGTCTGTATACCCGTCGCAAGAACCACTGGTTGATGCTTATTTATAAAACCCCCTTAGGCCTCACTCACCCCTATCTGAGATATCTACTGCAGCCCTCATCCTCCACATACAACAACTGTGCTGCCAGTCGCATTCTGTTAAAGGTCCCTAAAGCATACGCATCCCTGGGTCACTCGTCTTTTCAGTTTGCTGCAGTTAGTGACTGGAACGAGCTGCAACAAACACTCAAACTGGACAGTTTTATCTTAATCTCTTCATTCGAAGACTCAGTCATGGATACTTTTACTGACAGTTGTGGCTGCTTGCGTGATGTGTTGTTGTCTCTACATTCTTGCTCTTTGTGCTGTTGTCTGTGCAGAGGCCACGGACCTGATCAGTTGTTCGATCTGTCTGGATCTACTGAAGGATCCAGTCGCTATTCCCTGTGGACACAACTACTGTATGGACTGTATTAAAGGCTGCTGGGATCAGGACGATCTAAAAGGTGTGTACAGCTGTCCCCAGTGCAGGCAGACCTTTACCCCAAGACCTGTTCTGAACAGAAACCCTCTACTAACTGAGCTTGTGGAGAATCTGAAGAAGACAGGAATCCAAGCTGCTCCTCCAGCTCTCTGTTTTGGTGGACCTGGAGATGTTGAGTGTGACGTCTGTACTCTGAAAAAATTAAAAGCCGTAAAGTCCTGTCTGGTGTGTTTAGCATCTTACTGTGAAACTCACCTCCAGCATCACTATGAATCTTCTGCATTTAAAACACACAAGCTGGTCAAAGCCTCCACACAACTACAGGAGAAGATCTGCTCTCATCATGACAAGATGCTGGAGGTTTACTGCCGTACGGATCAGCAGTGTATCTGTTATCAGTGTGCGATAGAGAAACACAAAGGCCATGATACCGTTTCCCCAGCAGTAGAAAGGATTGAGAGGCTGGTAAGGGCAACAACTCTAAACATCTCATCCAGGATACAGTATATCTGAAAATGTAATTAATCAGAGAATAATTTAATGTGAGAGTCATTATGCCTGTTTGATGTTACTAACACGTCTATATGATGGTACTAATGTGACAAATGTATGCTTTTAGAAAGACACAGCCAATATAAATTAACATCATGATATTTAAGCTTTCATTCTATGACATTTGTTTCTGTACAGAAACAATTAAGTGAGAACCAGGCCAGGCAGAGAATTCAGGAGAGAGAGGTGAAGATACAGGAGGTGAGACAGGCTGTGAAGTCACTCAAGGTGAGTTTTACATGTTTCCACTTAACAGATAGTACTCTATAAAGTGACTTACTATTCCTAAACTGAAGTGCAGTATAACTAGGGGGAACAGGCTGGGGTTCTGGTGAGAGCTGAGTAAATAGACTGGTTCATTTGTATGGCTAGGCATCCCGCTAGTGGGACAACTTCCGGTGAAACTAGAGGGGGCGCAATTCAAATAAATAATCATAAAAATGATGGATATTCAACATTTAAGTACATACAAGTGTCTTATAGCAGCTGAAAGCTTAAATTCTTGTTAATCTAACTGCATTGTCTGATTTACAGTAGCTATTTCAGCGAAAACATACCATGTGATTGTTTGAGGACGGCACCCCACATCAAAATATTTTTCCACTGGCACAGGTTTCATACATTCACAAATAACGATTAAATATTCACTTACTTTTTGAAAATCTTCCTCTGATTTGTCATCCAAAGGGTCCCAGCTATAACATGTAGTGTTGTTTTGTTAGATAAAATCCTTCTTTATATCCCAAAAAGTCAGTTTAGTTGGTGCTATCGATTTGAGTAATCCACTCGTTCAACATGCAGAGAAAGGAATCCTAAAATCTATCCCTATCTATTGTTTCAACAAGTCAAAATACTTTTCTATCTTCTCCTCAGATACCCTAAAATGTAATCAAACTATAATGTTTCTCACGGAAAGAAGTATGTTCAATAGGAAACCGATTTCAGCAGGTGTGCCCTGTCTTCATGGCGCGCGCAAACACGAATTACCAAGACTGTGTCCCTGTACTTAAACTGATATTTCTTATTCGTTTTTGAAGTTACAAGCCTGAAACCTTGAACATAGACTACTGGAAGCCATAGGAATTGCACCCAGGGAGCAAATTTTCAATATGACCTTATACTTGCCATTTTAAGAGGAGGATCTCTCTCAAAAAAACAATCTGGTTGGTTCTTCTTAGAATTTTCTCCTACCATATCTATTGTTATATTCTCCTACATTATTTTAATGTTTCTACAAACTTCAAAGTGTTTTCTTTCCAATGGTACCAATTATATGCATATCCTGGCTTCAGGGCCTGAGCTACAGGCAGTTTACTTTGGGCTTCAGAAGGAAATTGAGAAAAAAGGGGCCTAGCCCTATTAAAATGTAACCCCTCCTCTCTGTTTGTCCTAACAGTGCTCTGCACAGACAGCAGTTGAGGAAAGTGAGAGGATCTTTACTGAGCTGGTCCACTCTATTGACAAAACGCGCTCTGAGATGAAGGAGCTGATCAGAGCCCAGGAGAAGGCTGAAGTGAGTCGGGCTGAAGGACTCCTGAAGCAACTGGAGCAGGATGTCGCTGAGCTGAAGAGGAGAGGCGCTGAGTTGGAGCAACTCTCACACACAGAGGATCACATCCATTTCCTCCAGGTGGCATCACTGACTCTCTGTCCATTGCAGCAGGTGTCACTCCTGAAGTGTAGTCAATGTCTTTCTCCGTGATCAAATGTTAATTGGCACGTGCTTCGTAAACAACTAGCTGTAGACTAACAGTAAAATGCTTACTTCTCAACAATGCAGAATTTACATTAAAAAATGTTAATATAAATAAAAATAGTAACATGAGAAATAAATACATAATGAGCAATGATGGCTTGGCTATATACAGTCCAGGGGGTACCAGTACTGAGTCTATGCGCAGGGGTACGAGGAAATTGAGGTAAATATGAACATATAGTTTGGGGTAAAGTAACAAGGCAACAGGATAGATATACAGTGGCAGCAGCATATGTGATAAGTGTGTGAGTGGGTGGGTAGAGTGTTTTTAGCAGTATTATGGCTTGGGGGTAGAATCTGTTCAGGAGCTTTTGGGTCCCAGTAAGTTTGCCATGTGGTAGCAGAGAGAATAGGCTATAACTCGGGTGGCTGGAGTCTGACAGTTTTTAAAGCCTTCCTCTGACACTGCCTGGTATAGAGTTCCTGGATGGCAGGAAGTTCGGTCCCAGTGATGTAATGGGCTGTACGTACTACTCTCTGTAGCGCCTTGCGGTCGAAAGCCAAACAGTTGCCATACCAAGTGGTGATGAGCCAGTCGATAATCTGAGTGGTACAGCTGTAGACCTTTTTGAGGATCTGAGGGCCCATGCAAAATCTTTTCAGCCTCCTGAGGGGGAAGAGATGTTATCGTCCACTCTTCTCGACTGTGTTGGTCTGTTTGGACCGTGATAGGTCCATAGCGATGTGGACACCGAGGAACTTGTAGCTCTCAATCCGTTCCACTACAGCCCTGTTGATGTGAATGGGGGCGTTTGGCCCTCCGTTTCCTGTAGTCCACGATCAGCTCTTTTGTCTTGCCCACGTTGATAATCTTTTTCTTGCTTTCTGATTTGTGTCTGTAGAGTTTCCAGTCTGTCTGTGTCCCTCCTGGATCTGAGGACTTACCCAGCATCACTGTCAACCAAATCTCATTTGAGGATTTAAAGAAATCAATATCTGCACTTAAACAGCGACTGGAGGTTATATTCAAGGAGGAAATGGCCAAGATACCTGGGAAAGGTAGGACTTCACACACAAACAGCAAAAGTACAGCGTTATATCTTATTGTTATTTGGAAATGTTTGTACATAAAGATTATGTTGCTTTATCTGGCAAGAGAGTAAATCATATGGTATGATCGTGTAATTTGATTTTGAACAGTAAATGTGAGAACAATGTTTTAGCTTGTCAGACTTTCTATATTGCATCTTCATGACATGTTTCATGAAATCTCTCTCTCGTTGGCACTCTTTCATACCATTCTAGTGCTGATGCCAGCGACCATAAGTACAGAGGAATATGGTAATGTTGCTTTTGGGGCCAACTCAGTATGAAATTATATTAGATTTTAGGTCACCTTTATGATAATGATGATTTATCAATTCATATACAGTACCATTCAAATGTTTGGACACCTACTCATTCAATGGTTTTTCTTTATTTTTTACTAGTAGTGGTTTCTTTGCAGCAATTCGACCTTGAAGGCCTGATTCACGCAGTCTCCTCTTAACAGTTGATGTTGAGATGGGTCTGTTACTTGAACTCTGTGAAGCATTTATTTGGGCTGCAATCTAAGGTGCAGTTAACGCTAATGAACTTATCCTCTGCATCAGAGGTAACTCTGGGTCTTCCTTTCCTGTGGTGGTCCTCATGAGGGCCAATTCCATCATAGCGCTTGATGGTTTTTGCGACTGCACTTGAAGAACCTTTCAAAGTTCTTGAAATGTTCCACATTGACTGACCTTCATGTCTTAAATGAATGATAGACTATCATTTCACTTTGCTTATTTGAGCTGTTCTTGCCATAATACGGACTTGGTCTTTTACCAAATAGGGCTATCTTCTGTATACCACCCCTACCTTGTCACAACACTACTGATTGCCTCAAATACATTAAGGAAAGAAATTCCACAAATTAACTTTTAACAAGGCACACCTGTTAATTGAAATGCATTCCAGGTGACTACCTCATGAAGCTGGTTGAGAGAAAGTGTGCAAAACTGTCACTAAGGCAAAGGGTGGCTACTTTAAAGAATCTGAAATATTAATATGTTTAACACTTATTTGGTTGCTACATGATTCCATGTGTTATTTCATAGTTTTGATATCTTCTCTATTATTCTAGAATGTAGAAAATCATCAAAATAATGAAAAACCCTATGTCCAAACTTTTGACTGGTACTATAAAAATCTAAAGGCAGATTGAAAGATGGTGATATTATTGTCATGATAACTTTACCTCGCTCTCTCTCTCTCTCTCTCCAACTGAAGGTGTCCAGTTTGTGGATGAGCAAAGGTCTGAGCTCATTCAGAGGGTAACCATGGTGATGCCTATAGCAGATGAACTGCTTCAGAGATGCATGCTTCATAAAGAAATGTATAATACTATCCGTGATGCCAGGCCCAGCCAGGAACAGATGAGACTGCTGTACGAGGCCCTACACTCAGGAGGCTCTAAGGTGAAAGCAGCCTTTTATGAGATTCTACGGGAAAAACAACACTATCTAGTCAATCTGGGTAAGTGCACAAATGTTTTAACATAACTGTTGTTGAGTGTGCCCAGGGCCATGATGATCAGAGTGGATCAGCTATATTTGATTATCTCTGTTATCCACAGCAACAAATCTTCATGATGTTCCACTCCCCGAACCCAGGATCAGAGAAGAGTTCTTGAAATGTGAGTTTGAAATGCCCAATTCCATATGCCCATGCATGCACACACTATTACGTCTGCATTTTCAACTTTGTTTTGACATTTTCTCAGATTCCTTACCGCTCACATTGGATCCTAACTCAGCTCAAGAGTGCCTGTGTCTGTCTGAGGGAAACAGGAAGGTGACAAATAACGGAAAGGCCCAGCCCTACCTTCACCATTCAGACAGATTTACCTACTTCGTCCAGGTGCTGTGTAGAGAGGGTCTGTCTAGAGCCAGCTACTGGGAGGTAGAGTGGAGTGGGGATTCTGTTAATGTAGCCGTCTCATATAAAGGAATCATCAGGAAAGGAGATCAACGGAATGGCGTCGCTGCATTTGGACGGAATGATCAGTCGCTGAGTTTATACTGCTCAACCTCTAGCTGTACTTTCATGCACAATTGCTCTACAACTGTTATCACTGTCCCCTGCTCCTCCAGAGTTGGCGTGTACCTGGACCACATGGCAGGAACTCTGTCCTTCTACAACGTTTCTGACACAATGACTCTCCTCCACAGAGTCCAGACCACATTCACTGAACCTCTTTATCCTGGGTTTACAGTTGGTCAGGGATCATCTGTGAAGATACTGACAAAATGATAGAAGTAAAGGCGCTTTCATATTAAACTCGGTATGGATTTAATCCATTACATTGTTATTTCTCTTTTTTTTATCATCTTGAGAAGTTCTGAAAAATATGCTTAATGTCTCTGCTGATGGAGTGCTGTTGTTTTCCCCAGCTCTGACATAACAGATTGTTTATGTCCTGACTGCAAATCTGATGAACCAGGGTTTGTTGTATAAACACATGCATGCTGGCCTCTATGTGGGTTGAGGAAAATAGTAAGCCATGAGAAACTCAAACAAGGCCTAGTTCCAGTTTGGCAGTTAGCTCCTACCCCTTCAGTGTGCACAAGTTTGACAGGACTGGAAGGATGTAAGCAATATGGAGGATGCTTCACTTGGCCTATTAGAAAAGCACATGGAGTCATCACCTATCCCATTCTTTTAGATCTGCAAAACCAAAATGTTAGGGAAAGGGGACCACAATGGAATCAGGCTTATACATACAGTAGGTTACAGGATTCTGTCAACACAAAATCAAATACAATTTTATTTGTCACATCTGCCGAATACAATGTGTAGACCTTACTGTGAAATTCTTACTTACAAGCCCTCAACCAAAAATGCAGTCGGCGGATCCTCACAAGGATCTCGACCTGACTCATTAAAGAGAGATTCTTTGTCCAGTTCAAGGTGAGTAATCGCTGTTCTGATTTCTAGAAGCTCTTTTCGGTCATAATAGACGGTAGCAGCAACATTATGTACGTGAAAAAACAAGGTTGGTTAAGAGCCCATAAAACGGCAGCCATCTTCTCCGGCGCCATCTTTTCACATACAAACACATATTCAGTATGACATCAGAAATGAACTGTTCATTTATTCTGTTTTTTTTGTTTACACTCTGATTAACTTTATTGCTCCTTTAAAATACTTCTCATGACAAAGCTAGTTCTGTAAATACCCACTTGGCAAAAACTAGTTGCATCAATGTTGATTCCACTGCATTTCAACAACAGTAAATATATCTGATGATGTTGAATCAATGTGGAAAACTGATTGGCTTTGCAAAAAGTAAGAGAATTCTTTTTTTTTTCACCCAACATTTAACCTAAATCCAATGACATGTTGACATTTTTTGTTGATTTCAAGTTGAATTCACGCTAGTTGACATCTCAACCAAATGTAAATAAAAACTGAAGGTTGAAATGACGTCTGCGCCCAGTGGGTACCGTTTACTGAGAAGCAATACTACACTGTGTCCTTGATTAATTTCATTTCCTCTAATAGTCCTCTCACAAAACCTCTTTATTATTATTTATTATTACCACCAAACATCCCATCGTGTGACTGTCCAGGTAAGTACTTCTGTCTGTCCTGCTTTTTGTCTCGCAGATTGTCACTCCCACAGGGCTCAGCAAAAGTGTGTGTGTGAGATAACAGGAGTGACAACAAACCTGGCGAGTGCCTGTCAGTGGCAGAGGTCACCTTTACCTTCTTCCTTGTTTCCCACCAGCTTTATGCTGATATGATCCAAAACCACCAGTCAACACAGCATCAGCACAGGGAGATTAGCAGCCAGTTGACCTAGCTTATTGAGAAGAAAGAGAGTAGCTACTACTGGACCTAGCTTCAAGACGAGAGAGAGGAACAACTACTGGACCTAGCTTCAAGATAAGGAGAGAGGAGCTATTAATGGACCTAGCTTCAAGATGAGAGAGAGGAGCTATTACTGGACCTAGCTTCAAGACAAGGAGAGAGGAGCTATTACTGGACCTAGCTTCAAGACGAGAGAGAGGAGCTACTACTGGACCTAGCTTCAAGACGAGAGAGAGGAGCTACTACTGGACCTAGCTTCAAGACGAGAGAGAGGAGCTACTACTGGACCTAGCTTCAAGACAAGAAGGGAGAGGAGCTACTATGAAAGCTTGAGTCTACAGTATAAGGATCTGTCTGCATTTTTGTCTAAATTGAGTTATTGACATAGCCTTGTACTGTACAATGTCCTCTACCTATAAAGTACTCAAAATCCCACAATTCATGTTAAGTTCCAAAGAATACAACATTTTTAAAAATGCTGACACCGTTCATACCAGTGAGGGTTTGGAACTTTAAAGCCAATTATATTAGAATAATATTTTTGCAGATAGGCTAGAGTAACTTTCTCACCTTCTTTCCCCTCATCACAAAAAGGGACCATTCAAACAGCCAACATAGTTTAGAAAAAAGGGAAGAGAAACACTTTTTTTGTCAACTCAGTAGTTACAACATTACAGAAAAGCAGAAGTGAAGAATTTGGACAAAGAATGAGAGAAGCTAGCATTCTAGTTTACACCCCACTGGGGCAAGGGAACTTACAGTTGGAACTTACAGTTGGAACTATTTAACACCACAGTTTAATTTTTACAGGAAACTGGAGAGAGAAAGCCCGGAGCTCCCCCATCTGATAGCGGAGTCGAAGGAGCACAGCAAGAGGAGCAAGACCATCAACGATGGTCGCATGTCACGAACCGTGGAAGCCGAAGACAGCAACCTCCGGAAAAGCAGTCTACACTCCCAACAAGAGGCCCGGATAGGATACAAACAACAAATAACGGGTTCGGTGCGCAGAGAGGTTAACAACCCTCCAGGCGAGCTTCAATGCCCTACAACTCTCTTTCCGTGGCCTCCAATTGCTCTTGAATACAAGTAAAGCTAGATGCATGCTCTTCAACCGATCGCTGCCTGCACCTGCCCGCCTGTCCAACATCACTACTCTGGACGGCTCTGATTTAGAATATGTGGACAACTACAAATACCTAGGTGTCTGGTTAGACTGTATACTCTCCTTCCAGACTCACATCAAACATCTCAAATCCAAAGTTAAATCTAGAATTGGCGTCCTATTTTGCAACAAAGCATCCTTCACTCATGCTGCCAAACATACCCTTGTAAAACTGACTATCCTACCTATCCTTGACTTCGGCGATGTCATTTACAAAATAGCCTCCAACACTCTACTCAGCAAATTGAATGCAATCTATCACATTGCCATCTGTTTTGTCACCAAAGCCCCATATACTATCCACCACTGCGACCTGTATGCTCTTGTTGGCTGGCCCTCGCTTCATATTCGTCGCCAAACCCACTGGCTCCAGGTCATCTATAAGTCCATGCTAGGTAAACCTTATCTCAGCTCACTGGTCACCATAGCAGCACCCACTCGTAGCACACGTTCCAGCAAGTATATTTCACTGGTCACCCCCAAAGCCAATTCCCCCTTTGGCCGCCTTTCCTTCCAGTTCTCTGCTGCCAATTTTATTTATTTATTTCACCTTTATTTAACCAGGTAGGCAAGTTGAGAACAAGTTCTCATTTACAATTGTGACCTGGCCAAGATAAAGCAAAGCAGTTCGACACATACAACGACACAGAGTTACACATGGAGTAAAACAAACATACAGTCAATAATACAGTATAAACAAGTCTATATACGATGTGAGCAAATGAGGTGAGGTAAGGGAGGTAAAGGCAAAAAAAGGCCATGGTGGCAAAGTAAATACAATATAGCAAGTAAAACACTGGAATGGTAGATTTGCAATGGAAGAATGTGCAAAGTAGAAATAAAAAATAATGGGGTGCAAAGGAGCAAAATAAATAAATAAATAAAATACAGTAGGGAAAGAGGTAGTTGTTTGGGCTAAATTATAGGTGGGCTATGTACAGGTGCAGTAATCTGTGAGCTGCTCTGACAGTTGGTGCTTAAAGCTAGTGAGGGAGATAAGTGTTTCCAGTTTCAGAGATTTTTGTAGTTCGTTCCAGTCATTGGCAGCAGAGAACTGGAAGGAGAGGCGGCCAAAGAAAGAATTGGTTTTGGGGGTGACTAGAGAGATATACCTGCTGGAGCGTGTGCTACAGGTGGGAGATGCTATGGTGACCAATGACTGGAACGAATTGCAAAAATCACTGAAGCTGGAGACTCATATCTCCCTCACTATTTTTAAGCATCAGCTATCAGAGCAGCTTACAGATCATTGCACCTGTACATAGCCCATCTGTAAATAGCCCATCCAACTACCTCATCCCCATATTGTTATTTATTTTATTTATATTTTTTATAATTTTTTACTCCTTTGCACGACAGTGTAATTATTTCGCCACTTCGGCCTATTTATTGCCTTACCTCCCTAATCTTACTTAATTTGTACACACTGTATATAGACTTTTGTATTGTGTTATTGACTGTAAGTTTGCTTATCCCATGTGTAACTGTGTTGTTGTTTGTGTCACACTGCTTTGCTTTGTCTTCGCCAGGTCGCAGTTGTAAATGAGAACTTGTTCTCAACTGGCTTACCTGGTTGAATAAAGGTGAAATAAAAAATAAGAATATACTCTATGTGGGAATATCTTAGGTCCATCCTACATGTAGTGTTGGTACATGGAATATTCCTCAACTGCATATATCATAAATTGCTATTGTAAATAGAAGTATTATGTTCAACAACTGACATTTTCAGATATTATTTTGACAAACACACTTTGGTGCATACAATTCATTCTCTATTGTCATAGATTTGGTGGGCACTGTCATCTGGGATCTTTGTGATATGACTTTCTTTAAGCACGTACTGATGAAACTGTCACGTAATATTTATTTCTTAAAGTCTACAGACGCTCTACATTGATTCACTCTGTAATAGGGTTGGATCCTATATGCTACTTTTATTAGTGTCCTGTAAATGGTTCAGTGCTTATAATTTAGGCTGTGTGTAGAATGGGGCATGAAGGAAATGACCTCTACTTATAAATTCCTACTAGGTTGTAGTGATAAGGAAAACAGCATACACATTTGGCTTGTGTATTCATTTGCCTATAACTAATCACAATTCCATTATGTTTACATAAAAAAGAGAATACTTCAAAATGAGAAGATCCTGCCATGGAAAAGATGACTGGGCGGACAGGAAGTGGAAAGGAGGGGAAATAACTCACACCATGCAGCAGGACACCAGCTGTGGGGTCTTTGTAATGCAGGTTTGATAGTTGTATTTTCAATAATGAATGGTTTGCTGTTATGTGACAATTAGGTCAAAAACTATATTTTATTTTTTGGTGTACATGGCCAAGGAAGTTGCTTCCCCATCATCCCCTCCCAAATTGATATGGAACCTTCAAAAACACATGGCGAAACTGCAAAAGGAAATAGTTGAGGATGTACTAAAAATGTCTGGTATGTAATGACATTAAATTCAAAGTAAATGTAAATTCTTTATTTTTATGTAGTTGTGTGGGACAGCCATATGTTCAGTTCATGGTTATGATTTCAGAGTTCAACAAAGCCAACAACTGCTTCATGTGTGCCACTGATAAAGAACCTGGATGTGGCTCAAAGACTGACTGGGTTAGTAATTTGATTTAACATGTGTATAATCTTTTGACAAACACTGACGGCATGTAAGACAATTTATGATATAACACAATGTATGGCTAATTCGTCATACTGCATTGATGTTTAATATTATTTATAACGTGTTACGCTTTGTTTTGTTTTAGATTGAATGTTTCCATGCCAACGGTGGTTCCATGTGCTGTGCTCAGGAATGAAGACAAAAGAGTTCAACAGAGTAAAGAACACAAACTGGAAGTGCAGTCGGTTGTTGTTGAAAATGTATGCTGTACCCCATCCACACTGAAGAGGCTCTGACATGTACATCAACCAGGGATAATGTCTGCTATACCCCATCCACACTGAAGAGGCTCTGACATGTACATCAACCAGGGATAATGTATGCTGTACCCCATCCACACTGAAGAGGCTCTGACATGTACATCAACCAGGGATAATGTATGCTGTACCCCATCCACACTGAAGAGGCTCTGACATGTACATCAACCAGGGATAATGTATGCTGTACCCCATCCACACTGAAGAGGCTCTGACATGTACATCAACCAGGGATAATGTATGCTGTACCCCATCCACACTGAAGAGGCTCTGACATGTACATCAACCAGGGATAATGTATGCTGTACCCCATCCACACTGAAGAGGCTCTGACATGTACATCAACCAGGGATAATGTATGCTGTACCCCATCCACACTGAAGAGGCTCTGACATGTACATCAACCAGGGTTAATGTCTGCTATACCCCATCCACACTGAAGAGGCTCTGACATGTACATCAACCAGGGTTAATGTCTGCTATACCCCATCCACACTGAAGAGGCTCTGACATGTACATCAACCAGGGTTAATGTCTGCTATACCCCATCCACACTGAAGAGGCTCTGACATGTACATCAACCAGGGATAATGTATGCTGTACCCCATCCACACTGAAGAGGCTCTGACATGTACATCAACCAGGGATAATGTATGCTGTACCCCATCCATACTGAAGAGGCTCTGACATGTACATCAACCAGGGATAATGTATGCTGTACCCCATCCACACTGAAGAGGCTCTGACATGTACATCAACCAGGGATAATGTATGCTGTACCCCATCCACACTGAAGAGGCTCTGACATGTACATCAACCAGGGATAATGTATGCTGTACCCCATCCACACTGAAGAGGCTCTGACATGTACATCAACCAGGGTTAATGTCTGCTATACCCCATCCACACTGAAGAGGCTCTGACATGTACATCAACCAGGGTTAATGTCTGCTATACCCCATCCACACTGAAGAGGCTCTGACATGTACATCAACCAGGGTTAATGTCTGCTATACCCCATCCACACTGAAGAGGCTCTGACATGTACATCAACCAGGGTTAATGTCTGCTGTACCCCATCCACACTGAAGAGGCTCTGACATGTACATCAACCAGGGTTAATGTATGCTGTACCCCATCCACCCTGAAGAGGCTCTGACATGTACATCAACCAGGGTTAATGTCTGCTGTACCCCATCCACCCTGAAGAGGCTCTGACATGTACATCAACCAGGGTTAATGTATGCTGTACCCCATCCACACTGAAGAGGCTCTGACATGCACATCAACCAGGGATAATGTATGCTATACCCCATCCACACTGAAGAGGCTCTGACATGTACATCAACCAGGGTTAATGTATGCTATACCCCATCCACACTGAAGAGGCTCTGACATGTACATCAACCAGGGATAATGTATGCTATACCCCATTCACACTGAAGAGGATCTGACATGTACATCAACCAGGGATAATGTATGCTATACCCCATCCACCCTGAAGAGGCTCTGACATGTACATCAACCAGGGATAATGTATGCTATACCCCATCCACACTGAAGAGGCTCTGACATGTACATCAACCAGGGTTAATGTCTGCTATACCCCATCCACACTGAAGAGGCTCTGACATGTACATCAACCAGGGTTAATGTATGCTGTACCCCATCCACCCTGAAGAGGCTCTGACATGTACATCATCCAGGGTTAATGTCTGCTGTACCCCATCCACCCTGAAGAGGCTCTGACATGTACATCATCCAGGGTTAATGTCTGCTGTACCCCATCCACCCTGAAGAGGCTCTGACATGTACATCAACCAGGGATAATGTATGATATACCCCATCCACACTGAAGAGGCTCTGACATGTACATCAACCAGGGATAATGTATGCTGTACCCCATCCACACTGAAGAGGCTCTGACATGTACATCAACCAGGGATAATGTATGCTATACCCCATCCACACTGAAGAGGCTCTGACATGTACATCAACCAGGGATAATGTATGCTATACCCCATCCACACTGAAGAGGCTCTGACATGTACATCAACCAGGGATAATGTATGCTATACCCCATCCACCCTGAAGAGGCTCTGACATGTACATCAACCAGGGATAATGTATGCTATACCCCATCCACCCTGAAGAGGCTCTGACATGTACATCAACCAGGGATAATGTATGCTATACCCCATCCACACTGAAGAGGCTCTGACATGTACATCAACCAGGGTTAATGTCTGCTATACCCCATCCACACTGAAGAGGCTCTGACATGTACATCAACCAGGGATAATGTATGCTATACCCCATCCACACTGAAGAGGCTCTGACATGTACATCAACCAGGGATAATGTCTGCTATACCCCATCCACACTGAAGAGGCTCTGACATGTACATCAACCAGGGATAATGTATGCTGTACCCCATCCATACTGAAGAGGCTCTGACATGTACATCAACCAGGGATAATGTATGCTGTACCCCATCCACACTGAAGAGGCTCTGACATGTACATCAACCAGGGTTAATGTCTGCTATACCCCATCCACACTGAAGAGGCTCTGACATGTACATCAACCAGGGTTAATGTCTGCTATACCCCATCCACACTGAAGAGGCTCTGACATGTACATCAACCAGGGATAATGTATGCTGTACCCCATCCACACTGAAGAGGCTCTGACATGTACATCAACCAGGGATAATGTATGCTGTACCCCATCCATACTGAAGAGGCTCTGACATGTACATCAACCAGGGATAATGTATGCTGTACCCCATCCACACTGAAGAGGCTCTGACATGTACATCAACCAGGGATAATGTATGCTGTACCCCATCCACACTGAAGAGGCTCTGACATGTACATCAACCAGGGTTAATGTCTGCTATACCCCATCCACCCTGAAGAGGCTCTGACATGTACATCAACCAGGGTTAATGTCTGCTGTACCCCATCCACACTGAAGAGGCTCTGACATGTACATCAACCAGGGTTAATGTATGCTGTACCCCATCCACCCTGAAGAGGCTCTGACATGTACATCAACCAGGGTTAATGTCTGCTGTACCCCATCCACCCTGAAGAGGCTCTGACATGTACATCAACCAGGGTTAATGTATGCTGTACCCCATCCACACTGAAGAGGCTCTGACATGCACATCAACCAGGGATAATGTATGCTATACCCCATCCACACTGAAGAGGCTCTGACATGTACATCAACCAGGGTTAATGTATGCTATACCCCATCCACACTGAAGAGGCTCTGACATGTACATCAACCAGGGATAATGTATGCTATACCCCATTCACACTGAAGAGGATCTGACATGTACATCAACCAGGGATAATGTATGCTATACCCCATCCACCCTGAAGAGGCTCTGACATGTACATCAACCAGGGATAATGTATGCTATACCCCATCCACCCTGAAGAGGCTCTGACATGTACATCAACCAGGGATAATGTATGCTATACCCCATCCACACTGAAGAGGCTCTGACATGTACATCAACCAGGGTTAATGTCTGCTATACCCCATCCACACTGAAGAGGCTCTGACATGTACATCAACCAGGGTTAATGTATGCTGTACCCCATCCACCCTGAAGAGGCTCTGACATGTACATCATCCAGGGTTAATGTCTGCTGTACCCCATCCACCCTGAAGAGGCTCTGACATGTACATCATCCAGGGTTAATGTCTGCTGTACCCCATCCACCCTGAAGAGGCTCTGACATGTACATCAACCAGGGATAATGTATGATATACCCCATCCACACTGAAGAGGCTCTGACATGTACATCAACCAGGGATAATGTATGCTGTACCCCATCCACACTGAAGAGGCTCTGACATGTACATCAACCAGGGATAATGTATGCTATACCCCATCCACACTGAAGAGGCTCTGACATGTACATCAACCAGGGATAATGTATGCTATACCCCATCCACACTGAAGAGGCTCTGACATGTACATCAACCAGGGATAATGTATGCTATACCCCATCCACCCTGAAGAGGCTCTGACATGTACATCAACCAGGGATAATGTATGCTATACCCCATCCACCCTGAAGAGGCTCTGACATGTACATCAACCAGGGATAATGTATGCTATACCCCATCCACACTGAAGAGGCTCTGACATGTACATCAACCAGGGTTAATGTCTGCTATACCCCATCCACACTGAAGAGGCTCTGACATGTACATCAACCAGGGATAATGTATGCTATACCCCATCCACACTGAAGAGGCTCTGACATGTACATCAACCAGGGATAATGTATGCTATACCCCATCCACACTGAAGAGGCTCTGACATGTACATCAACCAGGGATAATGTATGCTGTACCCCATCCATACTGAAGAGGCTCTGACATGTACATCAACCAGGGATAATGTATGCTGTACCCCATCCACACTGAAGAGGCTCTGACATGTACATCAACCAGGGATAATGTATGCTGTACCCCATCCACACTGAAGAGGCTCTGACATGTACATCAACCAGGGATAATGTATGCTGTACCCCATCCACCCTGAAGAGGCTCTGACATGTACATCAACCAGGGTTAATGTCTGCTATACCCCATCCACCCTGAAGAGGCTCTGACATGTACATCAACCAGGGTTAATGTATGCTGTACCCCATCCACCCTGAAGAGGCTCTGACATGTACATCATCCAGGGTTAATGTCTGCTGTACCCCATCCACCCTGAAGAGGCTCTGACATGTACATCATCCAGGGTTAATGTCTGCTGTACCCCATCCACCCTGAAGAGGCTCTGACATGTACATCAACCAGGGTTAATGTCTGCTGTACCCCATCCACCCTGAAGAGGCTCTGACATGTACATCATCCAGGGTCAATGTCTGCTGTACCCCATCTACCCTGAAGAGGCTCTGACATGTACATCATCCAGGGTTAATGTCTGCTGTACCCCATCCACCCTGAAGAGGCTCTGACATGTACATCAACCAGGGTTAATGTCTGCTGTACCCCATCCACCCTGAAGAGGCTCTGACATGTACATCAACCAGGGTTAATGTATGCTGTACCCCATCCACACTGAAGAGGCTCTGACATGTACATCAACCAGGGATAATGTATGCTATACCCCATCCACACTGAAGAGGCTCTGACATGTACATCAACCAGGGTTAATGTCTGCTATACCCCATCCACAGAAGAGGCTCTGACATGTACATCAACCAGAGATAAAGAGACAGTTAACACTGTGAAATGTTTCATACTTATTTGACATTAAGTGTCTGTTGACATGTTGGAAAAGATTAAAGGTCTACAATTTCTGTTTAATTTTGTCAATATTACATTTTTATTCATTGATTTACTGGCCACCATTACTGTGGTTACATGTTCAGTATATGTATTGACCAGCCTACCTCACCAGCTCACTCTCCATCCCTGCTTTGGACAATTAATAGCATGACTCTCGTACTTTGCACTTTTCCTTTATGGTTATTATTAACGACGAAAGGAGATATTATCTGTCTCTCTCCTATTGTGTACCACTGTTAAATACTGTGGGGAAAATAAAAAAAGAACTACCAATTATTGTAGATAAATACTAAAGAAAAGGGTAAACACAACACTGGACTAAACCCCTTAATTGTCAAACTAATATTAATGTACAACAATATAGAAGAAACATGACTAGAGATTATGCAATATGGGTGTACATCCACTGCATGCTTCTTAGGTGTGTAATTGACTTGACCAAGGAGCTATTGCAAATGTGCAAATATGAAAAATGTACATTACACCGTGTGATCTTACAGTACACAAACAAGAATGTGCCATATAGAAGGGTAGTCAGCGGACATGAGGTCACATGACCAAGGAGCTATTGAAATTTTACATTTAGAAAAATTCATGTAAAATCATGTGAGATGAAAAAATAGACCAACTAAAGGGTGTGCAATGTGTAGGCCCACTGAATGGACATTCTGAACCTTGTTTGAAGTCACTAGGTCACATGACCAAGGAGCTATTGAAATTCTACATTTTGAAAAATTCAAGTAAAACAATGTGAGATGAAAATGGACAAAATAAAGGGTGTGCAATGTGTGTCTATGCCATCGGGTTAGCTACAACCAGTTTTTAAAGTGCTAGGAGTAATGGTTAAAGAGCTATTGAAATGTGAAACATTTGATTTGTTATTATGTTGACGGTCCCTAACTGCTGTTGGTGGACGTAAGGAAAACTACAGGCGAATATCCATCGAATATCCAACCTGAAACTGTCTTTACCTCGGTGATAAACCGGTTGTTCAGAGACACAAAGACTACTCCATGGCTATTTTAAAAAGTACAACGCTCTTATAGACGAGGAAAATAATGAAACTCACAATAATAGCCCTTTGGAAAGTGTGGCGTTGAGTGAGAAAGGAAATGGTTGCATATCCCAGAACCAATGTATTGCTGTGAGCAGGGGTTGTGAGTGAGCTTTCAATGTTGTTCAGAAGATGAATATACTTTTTATTATGAATTACATTTCTTACTTATTTATTGTCCTATCATGGTGGAGCGTTTTAAAATAAATTATACATTTAATTTATGTATTGTCCTATCATGGCGAATTACATTTTTTAAATGAATTATACATGAATAAAAAAAAAAATGTATGATCCTATATTGATGGAAGGGTCCACAACCCTATGCCCTAGACCCCCAACTGAATGACCCAGATACTAAGGAGAATTCCCTGTTTTATGGGCCTGCTGTAAGTGGTCTGTATGCAGCCAAATGCGGTCAGAGACCTAGAGCAGCACTGCCCCCTCGAGATTCTGAGCCTGCTTGGCAGGGTTGGTCCTGCAAAGCCAAAGACCCCTAAAAGGAGAGCATAATATACAAGGAAAATCTCAAAGCTGCTAATGAGAACCGTGACAACCTTGTACCTAGCCAGTGGGGATTCCAGTGGGGTGCCCCCACTCAGGCAGTGGCAGTGCTGGTAACACTAGCTGCATTAACCCATGGGGAAGGGGTCACACTCGGACATTCAGAGAGGGGGTATATTATGTATATTAAAACTGACGTTTTCAGACATAACAAGTACAGCAGATCGCCTTATTGTATGGGACACTCTTAAATGTGCCTTTAGAGGCCATGCAATGTTCTCATCTATAAAACAGAAGCAATTTAGATCAAAAGAGTCCATATTAACAAAGGAAATTGAAGGACTAAAACAGTACAGTTAGATAGCAATAAAAACGGTACTATAGAGGCACAGAATAAGTTAGAGGAAAAACAAAAATAAATTAAGGAACTTATTCAAGAATATATATTATAAAAAATGAAGCGAACTGGATGGAATATGGGGAAAAATGTACCCAATTATTTTTCAATCTTCAATATAGAAATGCTACCAGAAACTATATTGAAACTTGCTACAAACGATGGAGTCTCGCATGATTCACTGAATGATATTTTGAAAGAGGAAGTAAAGTACTTCAAGATTATGTTTTCGTTTCAGTCTCCTCCATCTCCACTAACCGAAGATAATTGTATGGATTTTTCCCCTAATAATAATGTAAAATTAACATCTGTACAGAAAGACTCACGTGAAGGCCAAATTACAGAGGAGGAACTTCTTGATGCAGTTAAAGCCTTTAAGGCTGGGAAAACTCCAGGGCTGGATGGTATACCTGTAGAAGTATTACGGCTGGGAAAACTCCAGGGCTGGATGGTATACCTGTAGAAGTATTAAGGATGGGAAAACTCCAGGGCTGGATGGCATACCTGTAGAAGTATTAAGGCTGGGAAAACTCCAGGGCTGGATGGTATACCTGTAGAAGTATTAAGGCTGGGAAAACTCCAGGGCTGGATGGTATACCTGTAGAAGTATTACGGCTGGGAAAACTCCAGGGCTGGATGGTATACCTGTAGAAGTATTAAGGATGGGAAAACTCCAGGGCTGGATGGTATACCTGTAGAAGTATTACGGCTGGGAAAACTCCAGGGCTGGATGGTATACCTGTAGAAGTATTAAGGATGGGAAAACTCCAGGGCTGGATGGTATACCTGTAGAAGTATTAAGGCTGGGAAAACTCCAGGGCTGGATGGTATACCAGTGGAAGTATTAAGGCTGGGAAAACTCCAGGGCTGGATGGCATACCTGTAGAAGTATTAAGGCTGGGAAAACTCCAGGGCCGGATGGTATACCAGTGGAAGTATTAATGCTGGGAAAACTCCAGGGCTGGATGGCATACCTGTAGAAGTATTAAGGCTGGGAAAACTCAAGGGCTGGATGGTATACCTGTAGAAGTATTAAGGCTGGGAAAACTCCAGGGCTGGATGGTATACCTGTAGAAGTATACAAAACCTTTTTGATATACTCAGAGGACCATTATTAGCATGTTTTAACCAGTCCTATATAAATGGTAGATTATCAGACACGCAACAAGATACTCCAATACTATATTACGTATTGGATCACTAAAAAAAAATGCTAATTGTACATTACCGTGTAGTTGACCAATTAAATGATCTGACGGAGATGTGGACATACTCGGTATACAAATCCCCAAAAAAAGATTCTCTCACTCCAATACATTTTTATAGAAAGTTAGCAAAAATAGATAAGATCTTGCTACCATGGAAAGGAAAATACCTGCCTAGTTGTGGAAAAAATCACCCTGATTAACTCTTTAGTCATATCAGTTTACCTATATGCTTATGGTTTTGCCTACACCTAGTGACCTGCTTTTTAAATTATATGAACAAAAAATATTCAATTTTATTTGGAACGGCAAGTCAGACAAAATTAAATATTAAAGCATTAGACCTCTCACTAAAGGCATCAGTCATACAAAAGTTATACTTAAATCCTAACTGGTTCTCTAGTAAATTGGTAGGAAATCCTCATCCTATATTCAGGAAGGGCCTTTTCCCCTTTATTCAGATTACAGCTGCTCACTTTCGGTTGTTTGAAAAGGAAATAATCTCCACAATATCATCATTTTTTAAACAAGCCTTAGAAAGTTGGTTGCAATTTCAGTTTAATCCACCTGAAAAGACGGAAAAATTATACAACAAATAGTGTGGTTAAACTATATATATAGTATATACTATACTTTTTTTTCGAAGAAATGTTTAAAAAAAGGTATAATTTTAGTGAACGATATCATAAATAGGAATTATGTCACACATGCAGCTGTAACAGCTTTCTTCTGGTGAAAGAGAGTCAGACCAAAATGCGGCGAGGCTATTTGCGATCCATGTTTAATCAAACAAAGTAAACACGATTCAAAATACAAAAACAATAACCGTAACACGAAAACCACAACAGCCTAATACTGGTGCAAAGTAACACAGTGACAGGAACAAGGACAATCACCCACCAAACCCAACACCAAACAGGCTACCTAAATATGGTTCCCAATCAGAGACAATGACTAACACCTGCCTCTGATTGAGAACCATATCAGGCCAAACTAGACATGTAACATAGAATGCCCACTCAGCTCACACCCTGACCAACCAAAACACAGAAACATACAATGCAAATTATGGTCAGGGTGTGACAGCAGCTAACACAGATATATGGAAATGTCTGCTCTACCCAAAATTACAACCAATTAATTGCAGCATTACCACAAAAATGGAAGGGGGAAAAAGTAAGGAACTTGTATGGTGGCCCTGCACTAAAGAACATAAATGGGTAAAGAAAAGTGTGATAATTAAAAACATATACCAATTTCACTTAATGACCAAAAAACTGACAGCTGTGCCATATACAAAAGAGTTGGGAAGAGATTTTCGATGTACCCATTCCATGGCACATTGTTTATGAATTGATATACAAAACAACGCCATACTATACATTTATTTTTCAATTTAAATTACTATACAAAATTATTGCAACCAATAGAAGGTTATATTTGGGGGATACAATCTTCCCAGCTCTGCAGATTTTGCTGTGAGGAGGCAGAGTCATTAGATCATTTATTTTGGTATTGTCCATATGTAGCTTGTTTTTGGTCACAGGTCCAGGAATGGCTGAAGAATTGCAACGTTTGCCTAGAACTAATGTTGCAGATAGCAATACTGGGTGATTTGAAAAGCCATTGTAACGGCGTTCTTCGTTTGTCGAAAGAGAGTCGGACCGAAATGCAGCGTGGTGGTTACTCATGTCTTTAATGGAAAAAAGTGACGGTACATGAAATAACGATAAATACAAAAACAACAAACGGAACGTGAAACTTATTACAGCCTATTTTTTTTTATTTTTATAAAAAATAATTTATTATCTTCAATACCATTCATTCTTTACAACTCATAATTTTCATACATACTCAAATAATGGTATTTTAATTTAACTAATTTAACTAAACATAAACCCCAAACAAAACCTCAGGGGAGCATCTTCCCTCCCGTCACCCTACAAAATACCTTTCCCTATCTCCCCATCCCTAATCTATCCCCTTACAAATCTAAATGACACCCAGCCCTAAACCCCCCTTCCACCTCTCCCGAGCAGCATGCTGCCCCCACTTCCTCTCCTCCCTCTTCATCCTCCCCCTCAAATCTCCTTCCACCCTCCTCACTATCCCTTCCACCCCCCAATCTCTCCCTGTCTTCACCATGTTCTGCCTGGCTTCCCACAGCCCCCGTTTAAAGAGACTCATGAGAAGCCAGAGCAGAAACCTGTCCCTATCCGTCCCTCTCGCTCTCCCTACACCTCTCTCTAACCTGGCCCACGTCAATACAAAATCCCCCCTTACCAAACCTAACAACACCCGTGCCCTAGACCATACTACTCCGGCAAAGGCACAGTCCCAAAAGACATGGCGCACAGTCTCCTCCCTGCCACAAGAGGATCTTGGACAGGTGGGGGATTGCACCAAACTATACCGGTACATGATGGAACGTACCGGCAAGCACCTATGGAGGCTCAACCAATTCAGGTCCTTGAGCCTGTTGTCCAGACCCCGCGTCTGCACTCCCTCCCAGACCACTTCCGAGATGCCCACTACAGGCACCGGACCCCCTGCCTTTCTGGCCTCCTCGTACAGGTGCCTGTGATCTAAACCTACTCGGGCAACTTCAACCTCAGGGTGCGCACGCAGCCACTTGGCCGCATGACCAAAGTGCCACGGCAGCTGTTCTGCCCGAGGACCCGTGTTAGACCACACCATTATGCTTCTCGCCTGATATGAGAAGAACACCCGCAGGAGGTAACCGGATGGGTGTATCACTGGATGAGCAAGCTCCGTTAACAAGAAAGAAACAAAAATTGTGTCCAGCTTGAGGGGGAAATGTGGTACCCCCCTACCTCCCTCCCCGATGGGACAGATCATGCGCGCCCTGGCGACCCACTCGCACCTGCCACTCCACATGAACTGAAACACAAGCCTCACTAGAGGCCTCCTCAGACAAGCCGGCAATGGGTAGATGTACGCCAAATACAAAAGAGACGGCAACACATCCACCTTTAGGACCAGGACTTTGCCCATAAAAGACAAATACCTAGCCTTCCACATTGCTAGCTTCCTCTGTACCACTGCGATACGCATGTTCCAGTTCAGCGTCGCTGAGCCGGAGGTCTCAAAATGGACCCCGAGAATCCTCAGGGCCCCCTCACAGAGAGATAACCCCCCGGGCACATCCGTTCTACCGCGCCATCTACCGAAAAACTTGACGGAAGACTTTGCATGGTTCAGAACCGCTCCCGACGCTCGGGTGAAATCCCCAAAGATGGCAAGGGACCTTGTCAGACACGAGTCCTTGCACAGCAGCAAGGAAGTGTCGTCGGCGTACTGCGTCATCTTAACACGCAGCCCACCACTTCCAGGGATCAACAAGCCTTCCACCCCTGTGTCTGCCCTAATGGCAGCCCCCAGAGGCTCCATGTACAGAACGAAGAGGAGAGCCGAGAGTGGGCACCCCTGCCTGACCCCAGACGAGAGGTCAAAAACGTCACCCAAGTGACTATTTACACTAACTCGGCACCCCGCTCCGACATATAATGTACGAATCCATCCTATGAACTTCTCCCCAAATCCTAATCGACCTAACACTCTGAATAAAAAGGATCTATTCACGCGATCAAAGGCTTTCGCCTGATCTAGCGCTGCTACCATTAAAGGCAGTCCTCTATCTTCAACCCAAGCGATGGAGTCCCTGATTAACTGTAGGTTCCATCTAATAGAGCGGCCCTCTACCCCGCACGTCTGATCCTCATGAACGACGTAGGGAAGGGCTGTGCGCAACCGGTCTGCTAAAACCTTTGCAAGTAGCTTGTAATCTACGCACAGCATGGTCAATGGCCGCCAGTTGCCAAGGTCTGTTACTTCCCCCTTCTTATATAAAAGTGACAGCACACCAACAGCCATTGATCCCCCCGGGACCCCCGTCTCAAGGATGGCCTTCAAGACTTCGAGGACCACTGGTCCAAGTATACCCCAAAACTTGAGATAAAACTCAGCCGGCAGCCCATCCATCCCAGGCACCTTCCCTTTTCCCATCCTCCTAAGAGCGCTCTCAACCTCTTCTAGTGAAATCTGGGCCTCCATCACTTCTCTAATGTCCTCCGGCAACCGCCTGGACAAGTGTTCTAAAAACACATTTCCCTGCTCTACATCTATTTCCCTTTCCTTAAATAAACCTTGGAAATGATCAGTTGTCACCCTGACCATATCCTCTGGTTCTCTAACTATACTACCATTTTCTTCCCTAATGCCATGCATTACCTTCCTACTCTGTCTGGCCCTAACCGACTTAAAGAACATAGCGGAACAAGTCTCATTGTGTCCTAGAAAGCCACTATGCGCACGCTCCAGGAAAGCTCGAGCCTTCCGCTCCTGCAACTCCCTGAGCTGCGCCTTTAGGGTAGCGGATCTCTCCCAGTCAAACGACCCGCCGAGGTTTCCTGCCTCATACTCGAGTTCAATTAACCTTTGGATACGATCCACCTCCCTCCTCTCCTCCCTTTTTTTCCTCTTGCAATACCCTATTATAAAAGCCCTAATCCTCACCTTAACTAATTCCCACCACTCTAACACCCCCTCGCACATGGACCGGAGGCCTTCAAGCCTCCAAAAGAAATCATAAAACCTGTCAACAAAAGCCTGCTCCTCCAGCACATCCCGATCTAACTTCCAGTACCCCCTACCAAAGAGGCAGACTGGAGACCCCACCTGCAGGAGCACCCCGTCGTGATCCGAAAAGAAAACAGGCAACAGCCGCCCAGACAACTTACCCAAAGACCTGGGTACAAAAATATAGTCGAGCCTCCGCTCAACCCCCCTGGAGTTGCGCCATGTAGGACCGGCCATTTTCGGAGTAGTGTGCAGACCACCATCAACCAGACCATGGCAAGCCATTAGCCTGGTAATGGCGCCTGCACTGCTATCCCCCCCTATTCCTAAATCTGTATTAAAATCCCCCCCTATCACTAATTTCCTATTTGTGACACACAGGGGCGTCAGACAGTCCACCATCTCCCTCCTGTCTGCCACCACCTGTGGCCCATACACCACCACTAATCTAAATTTACAATCCCTTATCGTGACATCCACCCCTATAACCCTCCCCTGCATTACCACAAAAGAATCCTCCACTTTTACCTCCCTGTGCCCACACAAAATCCCTACCCCCGATGAGTGCACCCCCCCAATACCCCAAACCGACTCCCCCTTGTCCCACTCCCTCTTAAACCTACTAACATCCCCTCCATCCCTCAGGTGAACCTCCTGTAAAAAACAAAAATCAAACCCCACACCCTCCAAATAACTAAAAACCGCCCTCCTCTTAACAAAATCCCTTAAACCCCTTACATTTAAAGTAACAAAAATAAAATTAGACCCCATGAAAGAATCAAATAAAAACATGTAATACACTCAAATTCTAAACCCAGACAGAAAAAAACAAAAACAGGAGACTCACCCGATGCTCCCCTGCTCCATATCTACCGGTGAAAACACCATCCGTACTCCCGACATCCCCCCCACTTCCTCCATCTCACCAACCCAGGATGCAGGAATGCACCAACCCCCACAATCCTCCCCCTCCCCAGTGCTGCAGCTGGATTGGAAAAAAATCGGGGAGGCTGAGTCCCCAAACAAAAAACTCCCCACCTCCTCCTGTACCCAGTCCTGAGTCTTGTTAGGTGTGTCCCCACCCAACAGAAGTTGAGGGCCTGGGGAAACCAGCAGCAACCCAGAGGTTTCTCCCACCCCCATCACTCTCTTGGCCATCCCCTCCCTCTCACTGTCGGCCAATCGCACCCTCCTCTTCATTCTCTTCTTTGGTGATGGCGGTAGTGGAGAGATACCACCCTCCCCCCCCACCAGCTCCTCCACCATACCCCTCATCTCTTCCACCAGGGCACTTTCCCCCCAGTCCACTTGCTCTTCCACCGTCTCCTTCTCCAACACTCCTCCCTCGCTTTCTTCTCTCTCATGCTCCTCCACTCGGTTGCCTTCTTCTGCCGCTTTTCCTGGTTCTCCTACTCCCGTGCCTTCCGTTTCCTTCTCTCTTCCATCCGCCGCTTCTTGCTCCTCCTCCTTCCTTGCGGCCTTCCCCTCTGGACCTGTACTCTGGTCATGAGGCTTGCTTCCTTCCCCCCCTCTTCTTCCCCCATCCCCCGCTCCTGCTCCCCCCCCAGCCGCAGACGCATATGACCTCTGACGAGCCGGGCACCCCCGCCACAGGTGTGCTGACGAGCCACACCCGTGGCACGCCTTAGGCTTGTCACAATCCTTCGCCTCGTGTTCCTCAGATCCACAAAATCTGCATTTTCTTGTGCTGCACGAGGCGAATATGTGGCCGTAGGCCATACAGCGCCTGCAAAATGGGGGCTGACGTGCATAAAACAACGTCCCCCTGTCAGCCCCTAGGGAGAACATAGCAGGAGGATGGAGGTAGCCACCATGTCCCTTTGGGTCCTCTCTGAGGAGGGCCTGGAAGCCTCTCCTCCCATTCCAAAACCCAAGGGAGTCTTTGAGGTGCCTTGCTGAGGAGACGTTATCCATGTATCTCCCCAGAAAGGCCCTCACCTCTTCATCCTTAACGTATGGGTTGTAAATGTTGACAGTTACAACCCTAAAGTTATTCTTCGCCAGGCTTGTTATTTCATAGTGGCTCATCGGCCTCTCGCCTCCCACTGCTCTTGCCCTTCTCAGGATATCATCGTGTTTCTCCTCTGTATATAGTGCCACGTCGTATGCTCCCTCCAACGAGTTGCCTTGGAAACAAAACACGTCCTTCACCGTCAGCTTTAGAATCCCCATCAATATTATCCTTCCAAAAGTTTCCCGTCCTAAAGGCTCCAACTCCTTTTCCTTCCAAGCAAACCGAATCGTGTTGGCCAGCCCAATCCCAGGGACCGACCGTGTTGATGTATTTAGCACCATCTCCGCAAGGAGAATGGCGCTCGTTCTCTTCTCTTCTCTTCCAAAACAATGAAAAAAGAAAATCCAAAGTGACTGAGCCTATCTGGTACAAACACAGAGACAGGAACAATCACCCACGAAAGACAAAGCGAAACTCAGGCTACCTAAATACGGTTCCCAATCAGAGGCAACGAGAATCACCTGACAGCTGATTGAGAACCGCCTCAGGCAGCCAAGCCTATACAACACCCCTAATCAGCCGCGATCCCAAATACTACAACCCAATACGAAATACAATAACATAAACCCATGTCACACCCTGGCCTGACCAAAATATATAACGAAAACACAAAACACTAAGACCAAGGCGTGACAGCCATAGTCAATCAATCAATAATATAATAATTATTTTAGCAAAAATGTTTATTTTTAATAAAAAATCTGTAGAAGCTATGAGAATAGAAATGTTCAGTACTTTTGTGAAGCATCACAGCACAGCACAGTTAAAAAATATATGGCAAATAGAAATCCAAAATGGATGATGTTGAGAGATAGTTGGGAGGGGTTGAATGGAGCCTAAGGGTGGGACTAATAACAAGATAACCAATGTAAAACATACTGGGTCTGTAAAATGTATATAGGTTCAGGAATTTTGTGAAATAGCACAGTTACACATAGAAATCAAACTGGATGGACATCAGAAACAGAGGATGGAATAAAAACAAACAAAATGTAACTATTGTAAAATAGATTGTGTCTGTAAAATGTGTATATAAGATGTATAAACTGAAGGTAGAAGCCTAAGTGTTATTGTTTATTAGTTTACTCCAATTGGGGGAAGGATGGTAGGGTTTGCGGGAAATAATTAAGGTATATTCTAAAATAAAGTATGTATATCTATATACAGTAGGTATGTGTATGTATATATGTATGCATAAGTGTATTTATGTGTATGTATATGGATATATATATTTATCATAAAAAGATATGGAGGATTGGAAATGACGCAGACAATTACATTGATGGAAGCAACAATCTTTCTGCTATATTAAGCTGATCCACCCCTAGAGAAAAAAGAATGTCGTTTTTTGGGGTATCTGTACTTTACTATTTATATTTTTTACAACTTTTACTTTTACTTGACTACATTCCTAAAGACAATAATGTACGTTTTACTCCAAACATGTTCCCTGACACCCAAAAGTACTCGTTACATTTTGAACGCTTAGCAGGACAGGAAAATGGTCCAATTCACGCACTTATCAAGAGAACATCCCTGGTCATCCCTACTGCCTCTGATCTGGAGGACTGACTAAACAGAGAACATCCCTGGTCATCCCTACTGCCTCTGATCTGGAGGACTCACAAAACAGAGAACATCCCTGGTCATCCCTACTGCCTCTGATCTGGAGGACTCACAAAACAGAGAACATCCCTGGTCATCCCTACTGCCTCTGATCTGGAGGACTCACTAAACAGAGAACATCCCTGGTCATCCCTACTGCCTCTGATCTGGAGGACTCACTAAACAGAGAACATCCCTGGTCATCCCTACTGCCTCTGATCTGGAGGACTCACGAAACAGAGAACATCCCTGGTCATCCCTACTGCCTCTGATCTGGAGGACTCACGAAACAGAGAACATCCCTGGTCATCCCTACTGCCTCTGATCTGGAGGACTCACTAAACAGAGAACATCCCTGGTCATCCCTACTGCCTCTGATCTGGAGGACTCACTAAACAGAGAACATCCCTGGTCATCCCTACTGCCTCTGATCTGGAGGACCCACGAAACAGAGAACATCCTTGGTCATCCCTACTGCCTTTGATCTGGAGGACTCACGAAACATGGTTCTTTTGTAAATGATGTCTGAGTGTTGGAGTGTGCTCCTGGCTATCTGGGAATTTAAAAAGCAAGATAATGGTGCTTATATAGGGAATTTGAAATGATTTTTACTTTTACATTTGATACTTAAGTACAGTTGAAGTTGGAAGTTTACATACACTTTAGCCAAATACATTTAAACTCAGATTTTCACAATTCCTGACATTTAATCCAAGTAAAAACTCCCTGTCTTAGGTCAGTTAGGATCACCACTTTATTTTAAGAATGTGAAATAATAGAAAAATAGTAGAGAGAATGATTTATTTCAGCTTTTATTTCTTTCATCACATTCCCAGTGGGTCAGAGGTTTACATACACTCAATTAGTATTTGGTAGCATTGCCTTTAAATTGTTTAACTTGGGTCAAAAGTTTTGCTAGGCTTCCACAAGCTTTCCACAATAAGTTGGGTGAATTTTGGCCCATTCTTCCTGACAGAGCTGGTGTAAGTGAGTCAGGTTTGTAGGACTCCTTGCTCACACACATATTTTCAGTTCTGCCCACAAATGTTCTATAGGATTGAGGTCAGGGCTTTGTGATGGCCACTTGGCTTTGTTGTCCTTAAGCCATTTTGCCACAACTTTGGAAGTATGCTTGGGGTCATTGTCCAAGACCATTTGCGTCCAAGCTTTAACTTCCTTACTGATGTCTTGAGATGTTAATTCAATATATCCACATAATTTTTTCCTGCCTCATGATGCCATCATTTTGTGAAGTGCACCAGTCCCTCCTGTAGCAAAGCACCCCCACAACATGATGCTGCCACCCCCGTGCTTCCCGGTTGAGATGGAGTTCTTCGGCTTGCAAGCTTCCCCCTTTTTCCTCCAAACATAACGATGGTCATTATGGCCAAACAGTTAAATTTTTGTTTCATCAGACCAGAGGACATTTCTCCAAAAGTATGATCTTTGACAACATATGCACTTGCAAACCGTAGTCTGGCTTTTTTATGGCGGTTTTGGAGCAGTGGCTTCTTCCTTGCTGAGCGGCCTTTCAGGTTATGTCGATATAGGACTCGTTTTACTGTGGATATTGATACTTTTGTACCTGTTTCCTCCAGCATCTTCACAAGGTCCTTTGCTGTTGTTCTGGGATTGATTTGCACTTTTCGCACCACAGTACATTCATCTCTAGGAGACAGAACGCGTGGAGACAGAATGGTGTTTATACTTGCGTACTGTTGTTTGTACAGATGAACGTGGTACCTTCAGGCATTTGGAAATTGCTCCCAAGGAAGATCCAGACTTATGGAGGTCTACAATTGTTTTCTGAGGTCTTGGCTGATTTTTGGGTGGATTTTCCCATGATGTCAAGCAACGAGGCACTGAGTTTGAAGGTAGACCTTGAAATACATCCACAGGTACACCTCCAATTGACTCAAATTATGTCAATTAGCCTATCAGAAGCTTCTAAATCCATGACATAATTTTCTGGAATTTTCCAAGCTGTTTAAAGGCACAGTCAACTTAGTGTATGTCTGTAAACAATTGTTGGGAAAATTGCCCAAGGTAGATGTCCTCAACCAACTTGCCAAAACTATCATTTGTTAACAAGAAATGTGTGGAGTGGTTGAAAAACAAGTTTTAATGACTCCAACCTAAGTGAATGGGGAACAGTGAGTTAACTGCCTTGCTCAGGGGCAGAATGACAGATTTTTACCTTGTCAGTTCGGGGATTCGAGCCAGCAACCTTTTGGTTACTGGCCCAACGCTCTGAACCAGTTAGCTTGGGTGCGTGACTGCCGCTGCGAGGTCAGAATGCTCAGATCAACACTACTCCTCGGCCAGAGCGTCCAGTGTATGCTCCGAGAGCGAAGCGCTCTGAATTTACTGGATTTGCTCACTCTGGCACTCCAGAATGAATTTACGAACACACCCAAAATCGTAAAATGTTTAGCTAATAATTTGCTATGCTAACAAGCTAGCATGAGGTTGCATAGCAACAGCATTAACTGAAAGGATACAAGTATACAGTATACTAAAATTAACTAATAGTATGTAGTATATACTCATTAAGTATGTAGTATACAGTATGTTAGAATGGATATTCGAACACAGCTCGAGTCTACCTGATATTGAACTTCTCTCAGTGTCGGTAAGACCTTTCTGTCTCCCAAGAGAGTTTCCCCAAATATTTATCACGGTCATTTACATTCACCCGAAGGCCAATGCGAAGAACGCTGCTGATCTTATGTATACTGTCACACAGAAACTGCATTGGTGTCTCCCTATGCCCCAATATTATGTTAGGTGATTTTAATCACTGTAACATGAAGAAAACTCTGAAATCATCTATAAATATTTCACTTTCCCAACACGCCTCAACAAGACCATGTGTTATGGCTCCATCAGAGGTGCCAGAAGTCTATAGCGAGAGCCCTGCTCGGCTCATCTGACCACAACACAGTGCATCTTCTGCCTCTTGACAGGACTGTGCTGAAGAGGGAGAAAGCGCCAAAGCGGGAAGTGAAGGTTTGGAACAATGAAAGCAATCTGGCATTATAAGGCTGTTTTGACTGCGCAGATTGGGCTGTGTGTCAAGACTCTAGTGTCAATATAGATGAACTCGCTGATGTGGTTTGCAGTTATATTTCCTTCTGTGAAAATACAGTGATCCCTAGCAAAAATGTTACTATCTATACCAAAAACAAGCTTTGGGTTACCAAGTCATTGAAGAGCTTATTGTGTAAAAATAATACTGCTTTCTATGAGGGCAATGTGACTGCAAAAAAGGAACCTGGAATTAAGGTGAGACCAGAAATCAAGAAAGCTAAACTGAAATATGAGGAGAAAAGTTAGGGTGAACTCAGTAGCAACAATCTTAGGGCTGCCTGTAATGGAATGAGAACTATGGTTGGGCTACAAGGGAAACAAGATCATACAGGTTGATGATTTTAACTCAAACAAAGGACTGGCTGATGAGCTAAATGGTTTTAATCTCAGATTTGACAATCAGAATTTTAGTGCAGAAATTACTGAGGTGTGTGTGGGGACAATTGTTACTCCCAGAATGGAATTTAGCATCCAGAGTGTCATCAGCCAATTCAGACCGACAAAAGTTAAAAAGAGCCCAGGACCAGACAACGTTGGTGGACAGGTACTTAAGTCAACAACTTAGTGTCATTTTTCATCACATTTTCATTCTGTCACTCGAGCTGCAGAAGGTACCTAAACTCTGGAAGCATGCTACTGTTGTTCCTGTGGCAAAAAACAAATACCGCAAGGTGCTAAATGACTTTATGCCAGTGGCACTGACATCCTTGGTGATGAAATCATTCGAGAAGCTAATCAAGAAAGATGTTCTACGTAAGGTTGAGAATTCCCTGGACCCCCTGCAGTTTGCTTACTAGGGGGGTCGAGGACGCCACTCTAACCCTACTCAACTTCCTCTACAAACACCTGGAGGGCCCAAAAACCCATGCGAGGCTTCTGTTCATCGACTTATCGTCGACCTTCAATACAATCCAATCTCATATACTAGCAGAGAAGCTGCTCTCCCACTTCAAACTGGACGTGAGCATTGTGGGCTGGATAGTGGACTTCCTTACTGACCGGTCCCAACAAGTGGCATTATGTCAAAGCAGCTGTGCTCCTCCACCGGATCCCCACAAGGTTGTGTGCTCTCTCCTTTCCTGTACATACTATACACTAATGACTGTCGTAGCGAATATGAAAACAGGCACATCATCAAGTTTGCTGATGACTCTGTCATCGTCATTCTACTACAGGATGGAGAGTCTGAGCATGGGCCTGTGGTAGATGACTCTGTCATCGTCAGTCTCCTACAGGATGGAGAGTCTGAGCATGGGCCTGTGGTAGATGACTCTGTCATCGTCAGTCTCCTACAGGATGGAGAGTCTGAGCATGGGCCTGTGGTAGATGACTCTGTCATCGTCAGTCTCCTACAGGATGGAGAGTCTGAGCATGGGCCTGTGGTAGATGACTTTGTGTCATGGCGTGAGAACTGGTTCCTCCAACTGAATGTCTCGAAAACTAAAGAAATGGCCATTGACTTTAGAAGGCAGCCACTGAACCCCACACCCACTGTGGTCATGGGAAATGACATTGACCTGGTCAATACCTACAAGTACCTGGGAACAGTGCTGGACAACAAGTTGACGTTTGAGGAGAACTGATGCCATCTGTAAAAAGGGACAGTAGCTGCTTTTAATGTCAGCAAAAACAATGATGACACTGTTTTACAGGAGTTTTATTGAATCTGTGTTGATGTTCTCGATGTTGGCCTGGTTTTGCAATCTTAATGTTTACAACAAAAATAAGTTAGAGAGACTAGTTAAGGTGGCCAGCAAGGTCATCGGTGTGCAACAGGCACAGCTCTCAGTGACATTCAGTAAGCAAGTGGTGAGCTAACATTATCCTAGACTGTCCTGATCACCCTGTCATGACTGTCCTGTGAGGATCTGAATAGGTCAGATCAGCTTGGCAATAAATAACTTCAGCCTCTAACCCGCAGAGGGTGACAGCACACACTCTCAAGGAGAGAACATCCCTCTCCAATGTTCCCACAGGAACGTGCCTTTGTCTACACAGACATTTTCCCATCGAAACTTTTAAACGTTGTAAAGCAAATACTGGAACAATACTTCTGACATAGAATGTGAGGAATGGTCAGAGGTGATCTAAACAATAATAATGTCATTTGGTTGGTTAGAGTGTTGGACTAGTAACCGGAAGGTTGCAAGTTCAAACCCCCGAGCTGACAAGGTACAAATCTGTTGTTCTGCCCCTGAACAGGCAGTTAACCCCCTGTTCCTAGGCCATCATTGAAAATAAGAATTTGTTCTTAACTGACTTGCCTAGTAAAATAAATATCTGTGAAGTGTCCATCCTCTACATTGTGGAAAAATTATGATAGTGTTTTTGTTAAGAGAGGGATGTGATCTTAGAAACTATAAGAGGAAATTGTTTCTATAACTTTGCACAAGTGAGTAGTCACCGCCCCCTTGAGTGAGGTCAGAGAGTGTGTCAGCCTCACGAACCGCCCCTTTTGAAGAACTGTATAAAATGAGGGGTTAAGAATTAACATATGAGACCAGAGAGGCGTTGAGCTGCAGCTCACGTCCAAAGTGGTTCGAACTCTGAAATCTCAACACGAGGTAGAGACAATAACATCACCTCCCGGACAATCACTGGTACGGCTGATTAGCTGTCGTAAGTAAAGTATCTAGAAAAGTGAACTTAAGTGGGACCATTCTACTACGCTTATCAAAAATGTTTAACAACCGCTCTCGTGGTGCCCCAAATCCTGAGTTCATTGTTACATGATTAATTTAATCGGTTCTGTTCCATTTCAGTACTGCCTGATGTCCACTAAGCAAAGCAAAGTCACACACACACACATACACACGCGCACACACACACTATTTCAAACATGCACACACCATTCCTAAAGGGTTCCTAAATAAAGTGAGACAGGAAACAGTTTCTGAAAGCACTGCTATGGGATCACCAGCAGAGAACATATGGATTTTTTAGAGGAGAGAGGGAGTATAGTGGGAGAGGAAGTGGGGGGGAGAGAATGGAGATGGAAAAGGAAGAGTATGGGATAAAAAAACGTCAAAGGGTAAGAGAAAGAAGGCACGGGAAAGAGAATGGGGGGCTAACAGTTGGACTTGCCTGAGTTTGACTCTCTGATGTGAAGGGATTTTCAATCCCCAGTTTCAAAGAGATGTGGTCCCAGAGTGGGTCTGTCTGAAGACTGGGTCTGTCAGCATGGAGACCACAGGGTGGAGGGTTGTACAGGAGTGTGTTCTTTTCAGTGGTGTCCTCCTAATTATTTTCCCATCTGAATGTGGCTTTGTCTCGTTAATTTGCTCTGATAAATGTTCAAGCAATATGGTGCATGCCGGGCCAGCCTATTGTCTTCAGACAGACTCCTATGATCTGCTCGTCCCTCAACCGACCTATCAGTCAGTGCAGGCAGAATCGTTACGCTATCTGACGTAAGACAATGAAGTCAGCCAGGTATTTACTGCATCAGTCCAAAGTTACCAGAACAGAGGAAAGGAGAGGTGGAGAGGAAGCCACTTTGAGCTATTGAGGTGTGGGAAGGACATGCTAAACCTTAAGGAACATACAACAGATGACACAGAGAAGAAGACACCAGGAAACCATCTTGAGAACATTCAGCAATAATTTATTTTCATAATCTGAAAAACCACCAATTCTTCTCATCTGGACAATCCATCATCAGGTGCCAACAACACCATTTAGAAAAATGGAAAGTTCCTATACAAAGTCTTAATAGAAAAAAGAATAAATTAACTGTGGAATTCAGTATTTTTTTGTGTCAATTCCACATAGTTTTTTTCTACAACACCTTTTTTTCATCAGGTTACAGTTGAAGAGAACCAATAAAATCAGGTTACATGCTCTATGGTCTGGTGGATGGGTGTCCTACTGCCTAAAGGGATGGTCTTTGCTCTGCACAACGTATTAAAACTATTGACAACAATGAGGAGAGTCTATATCCTACGTGACAAAGCGGTAACTGGTCATCATATAGCACCTGAAAGGAATTTTTACTATGTCAGAACTTAGAAACAAAAACCAAAGAAAGAACTAATACTGGTTCATATAAAAAGGAACATGGTTATGTTAAACCCCCACTTAGGCTTACAGTGAATGTTAAAACCCCCACTTAGGCTTACAGTGAATGTTAAAACCCCCACTTAGGCTTACAGTGAATGTTAAAACCCCCACTTAAGCTTACAGTGAATGTTAAAACCCCCACTTAGGCTTACAGTGAATGTTAAAACCCCCACTTAAGCTTACAGTGAATGTTAAAACCCCCACTTAGGCTTACAGTGAATGTTAAAACCCCCACTTAGGCTTACAGTGAATGTTAAAACCCCCACTTAGGCTTACAGTGAATGTTAAAACCCCCACTTAGGCTTACAGTGAATGTTAAAAACCCCACTTAGGCTTACAGTGAATGTTAAACCCCCCACTTAGGCTTACAGTGAATGTTAAAAACCCCACTTAGGCTTACAGTGAATGTTAAAAACCCCACTTAGGCGTACAGTGAATGTTAAAAACCCCACTTAGGCTTACAGTGAATGTTAAAAACCCCACTTAGGCGTACAGTGAATGTTAAAAACCCCACTTAGGCTTACAGTGAATGTTAAAAAACCCACTTAGGCTTACAGTGAATGTTAAAACCCCCACTTAAGCTTACAGTGAATGTTAAAAACCCCACTTAGGCTTACAGTGCCCCTCTGTAGAACGTACAGGAAAGAGGTTGATAAAAGAGTTCATCTTTAACTATAAAAATGTTTATGTTTCTATGGAGTACAGACAGTATGGGCATAGGGGACCTAGAAGAGGGTACAGCACACATCATCACCACATTGGGTTCAAAGGTCAGAGGGGCCAGGAATCAAAAGTCAAACTGGGGGTTTGGGGGTGTTGTCATGGATATAGAATGCTTCTCTGTCTAGGAGGAAAAGGTGAGTGGAGAAGGGGAGTATTTTTGTTTTTTTGAGCATGCATGGAATGGTGTGAGCTAGCAGAGGTATCTCATCCATGGGAAATGGTCAGGCTAATGAGCCTTAGCCTAGCTGATGTGGTTCTAAAGAGGTAAACAACAGGAGTTCAAAGTTCAGAAGAAACACAGCATTTTTACCAGGACTTTGCAGTGTGGCAGGGTTGGGGGCCGTGAAACTTGTTCAAACTGAACTGAATTAGTCCACCATGCCGCTTGGTGCAAGTTCAACTCATTTGACGGGGTCAGATTTTTGTGCAACATATAAACAATGTTTTCAGATGTTTGTTTAATATAAGCCTTTACAAAGCACAGGCAGGTGTGAGAGAAGGACTGCAATTCTTTGCTTTGTTTGGGGTTTTGTACACTGTCCAGACATACAGCATTACAACAACGTTGGGCAGAGGCTTCTTTTCCCCAGCAGAAAACCAGAAGGTGTGCTTTAAAATACCTGCTTAAGAATTTGTTTGTGACAAGAGTTGGTCTATGTAAGCGAGAGTTATATGGAAACTACACGTTCTCTTTGAGTCACAGCTGTGTTACAGCAGGATACGGTGATGGCCTCCATTACTAAACCAAGGTCAGTTCATTGATGTTCATTGATGACATTACCTACACATGGTGCTTTCAAGACAACTGGGAACTCATAATAAAACGAGATCAAATCATGACAGTGATCTTCAGGTTGGAGAAGTCGGAGCTTTAGGATGATCCCCGAGTTTCCGACTTGGAATTCCGGATGACCGTTCAAAACAGTTTTTCCCAGTTGGAGCTAGTTTTTTTCCCCGAGTTCCTAGTTGTCTTGAACACACTGACGTCCAACGTCTGAGATTTCCGAGTTCCCAGTTGTCTTGAATGCACTGAAGTCCAACGTCGGAGATTTCTGAGTTCCCAGTTCTCTTGAACGGGGCACAATAAAAGCACAATGATATAAACACCCTTCTGGTGCCGGGGTGACATTATTTATATTCTAGATATGTGTGTGTTACTCTTATATAAAGTCTGGATTTACTTTTACATCGTAAATGTGTTGTTATGCAGATGTTTTTAATCCCCTTAGATGTATCAAAAAGCCAGGAGGAGAACTAGATGAAAACTGGTTCTCTATATAGTAGGCCTATAGTCTTCATACATAGTGTGCAACTGTGTATGTTGTGCTCTGGTAACAACACTTAGATTGAATACTTGACACAGTTACAATAGTCAACACCCCACATAGCAGATCCAGCTCTGATTGGTGTATATACCTCTCCCTGATGTTATTTTGGCTCTGGGAAGCAGGTTCTCTATATAGCAGACACTGGGCTTGTTCGACATTACAGCCGACAGTGCAGGTGACTGCTGACTGACTTAGCTACAAATCACCTTGCATCATAAATAACTTATTATTATTTGTAGATCAGTCAGTCAGTCACAATGTACCCATGATATATCATTTTGATGCTCTTGAACACAGCCACTTCCTCTGCTAGACTAGGAACCGGACCCTGTGGGATTTGTAGTTATATGGTTTGTCATGTTAGTGAGTGGCTGTTTTCAGTGCTGGGTTACAGTACAGACTTTAAGCACCACCATAGATGGCACTGATGAGAAAAGTGTGTGTGTCCACAAACAAGATGTGTGTGTTCTGACTGGTGATAGGAGAGACTTTAGGCAGAGAGAATATAGCCTGAGATAGTGACCTGTACAAAAGAGTACCCACTGGAGTTTACAGGCCTCATGCCTGATCTAAATGTTTACCCTCAAATATACTACCCTAGTGTCTGAGACAATGACCAATCGTGGAGTTGGACAGACAGATCGATGTCACAGAGACAGACTGGTCCTTAAATAAGGGTTGCCTCCCATTTTTAACAGAGGACTACGCAGAGAGTCAGATATCACAACGCCTCGAGTGTTTAACATCTCATCAATTTGATCATATGCGCAGCTCGACTATGAAGGAGGGGAGTGCCCTTCGCTGCAGCTGTGTGATCGATCAGCTCCACAGCATACGCCCATCCCCAGAGAGAGAGAGAGGAGTGGGAGACACACACAGTCCTAAACATCCAATCAGCTTTCACTTCTTACCAGGAAGTGAAACGAAGGGGTTGATCCAGATGAAATAGACCACTGAAAGCCTGCAGATATGATTGGAAATAAACACCCAAAACTATATGTGGTCTTAACCTGAAAACTGCTACACATATATCTACAGTTTCAACCATCACAAACTCAAGACATTGGCTTTCAATGAGATTCCTTGCATATTGTGGCTTGGCATTTCAGGGCCCAAACCTTGAATAAGTGTCTGTGGCCTGTGGCACAGTCTGTCCCTGTCTATCTCTGATCTGGCTGTGCAGGGCCCCCAGTCTGTCCATAGTCTCCCAGTACAGCTGACCACAGTCCCCCAGTATACAGGTGTGGCAAAACATCCCAGTCCAGGAGCTCACTGCTCAGTAGAAGTGTGGATCATCCCAGTACAAGAAACTAGTTGATCAGTGTGGCTGGCTGTTGTATACTACCAGTTCAGATTACTGACATCCCAGTAGACGTGCTGAGCAGGATCCCAGTAGAATTGATCAGTCTTTCAGTTCCTTTGAGGACTCCTAGTATTGTGGGGTGTAACTCCCAGTATGATAAACCAGTGTTCCCAGTGTGTCCATGGGACTGGTGCCATTGGTCAGCCAGATGGATCTTTGGTTGTGGGATAGGAGTTGGGATTGGGATTAGGATTTTTGGGAATGTTTGTATGTTTGCCTAGTCTTTCAGATAATCTAGAATTCTCCAATAATCCACTCTGCAGTTTTTCTGAAGAGTGAAAAATATTCTGAAGGTTTTCATAAAGAGGGGTGAATCGAGTCTCTCCCGCATTTTGTTGTTGTTGTTGTAGAAAACGATAGAGAAATAAACTAAAACATAAAACATGAAATGAATGAACCTAGCAGATCAAGCGTACACACACAAAGGTCCAGAACATGAGCCAAAACACATGGGAGCACACTGGCAGCACACTTGGGTCAGGGGTAGATATGAGACAGGGCCTGGTGGGCTGAGTGTAGTCTGGATTTACCCCTCCTCCCCCCTTGCCCATTCCTGGTTATCCTTGGGCTCAGACTGGAGCAGACTCAGGGTCAGAGATTAAAGGTCAGAGTTCACGCTCAGAGTTCAGGATCGGAGGCTATGGTTGGCTGTTCCACAGCAATAGTCGTGTTGGTCCTAGAACCCCTAGTTCAGCCAAGCCCGATATACACAGAAACTGATAAAGGGAAAGATGGATGAAGGGAGGAATGGATGAGGGTTTCCTGCCCATGATAAGGCCAATCTAGTCAGCACTGGAGGAGAGGTTGGTGGGGGCTGTAAGGATCAGTTGAGATGTTGGAGGTTGAGTCAGTAAGGATCAGTGTTGAGGGTCAGTGGGTGGTGGTCAGTAGGTCAGACCAGGGTTCCAGGTTTGGCCTTGTCGTTTCCGTACCACTGGACATCTGCCAGCTCTGAACACAGAGGACTGCTGAGGAAACAGCTATCATTGAATGACCTGCAGAGAGAGAGAGAGAGAGAGAGAGAGAGAGAGAGAGAGAGAGAGAGAGAGAGAGAGAGAGAGAGAGAGAGAGAGAGAGAGAGAGAGAGAGATGGTTTGATGCTTTGATGCTTTGATGGTTACTTCATTTGCCTAGACCTAAAGCTTTTGTGAAAACAACGTGCACAATCCATGATGCCTTTACCTCTTTTCCGGCCTCATTTCAAACTGATCTCTGAATCCTCCTATATCTCTGTCTCTTGGCAGCTCACACGTCCTGTTAGTGTACTAGTCTAAAACTACACTAGGTGACTAGAGTGCATTTATCAATCCCCTTCATGGTTTTATAATGAATTAACTGGTATTATGGTGGATACACCCTGTGGCTGCTGCTTTGCTATCCTTGAGATGGACTGAATGATTAAATCATTAAGAAACACAAATGACTAGAGGGAATCCGGCCGCAATTGACTTGATTGTGCTGCCTGGCTCAGACTTGCTTGTGCTAAAAAAACAAGACAGCGAGTGACTGTGTGACTAGCACCCGTTGTATCTCTCTCCTCCCTGCTGCAGCGACCACCACAGAACATCAACAGTGTTTATCGCGTTGTCTCTCTCTCCTCCCTGCTGCAGCGACCACCACAGAACATCAACAGTGTTTATCGCGTTGTCTCTCTCTCCTCCCTGCTGCAGCGACCACCACAGAACATCAACAGTGTTTATCGCGTTGTCTCTCTCTCCTCCCTGCTGCAGCGACCACCACAGAACATCAACAGTGTTTATCTCGTTGTCTCTCTCTCCTCCCTGCTGCAGCGACCACCACAGAACATCAACAGTGTTTATCGCGTTGTCTCTCTCTCCTCCCTGCTGCAGCGACCAGCACAGAACATCAACAGTGTTTATCTCGTTGTCTCTCTCTCCTCCCTGCTGCATCCCACACCACAGAACATCAACAGTGTTTATAGTGTTGTCTCTCTCTCCTTCCTGCTGCAGCGACCACCACAGAACATCAACCGTGTTTATAGTGTTGTCTCTCTCTCCTCCCTGCTGCAGCGACCACCACAGAACATCAACAGTGTTTATAGTGTTGTCTCTCTCTCCTTCCTGCTGCAGCGACCACCACAGAACATCAACAGTGTTTATCGCGTTGTCTCTCTCTCCTCCCTGCTGCAGCGACCACCACAGAACATCAACAGTGTTTATAGTGTTGTCTCTCTCTCCTTCCTGCTGCAGCGACCACCACAGAACATCAACAGTGTTTATAGTGTTGTCTCTCTCTCCTCCCTGCTGCAGCGACCACCACAGAACATCAACCGTGTTTATAGTGTTGTCTCTCTCTCCTCCCTGCTGCAGCGACCACCACAGAACATCAACAGTGTTTATAGTGTTGTCTCTCTCTTCTTCCTGCTGCAGCGACCACCACAGAACATCAACAGTGTTTATCGCGTTGTCTCTCTCTCCTCCCTGCTGCAGCGACCACCACAGAACATCAACAGTGTTTATAGTGTTGTCTCTCTCTCCTTCCTGCTGCAGCGACCACCACAGAACATCAACAGTGTTTATCGCGTTGTCTCTCTCTCCTCCCTGCAGCAGTGACCACCACAGAACATCAACAGTGTTTATCTCATTGTCCGTGTTGCTGAAGCTGCAACATAATTACAGCCATTTCTGACAGAAAAGTTCATGTTACCGAAATCCCTAATTTGTTTAGGAAAAACATACCCTATTCCCTTAACCCTTGCTCTCTTTATGTGACACATGTACGCATTGCATGCATGTGACCAATAGGGCCTGACCTATAGCAAATCATAGTCACTTCATTAAATTGGTTATAACAAACTCTGAACACCATAATGGATGCAGTGGACATGACTAATAAACTTGAAAAGGGGACTGTTTACTGGTTGCTCAAGAGGTAAAGGGGAAGTCAGATGTGTGGAATAAATTTGACTAATTATGGAAAATACTGGAGATCAAGTAAAAGAAGGTAAAGAGCCAGCTCTGCGTGTGTATTATGTGCCAAACCGGGGCTGTTGGATTACAATATCATTTTTTGTTTGAAACAACACAAAATAAAGAGAACCCAGAGAGTCTGTTGTAATGTATTTTTTTGCTTTTTGTAAAGCCTTTATTACAGCAAAGACTAAAAACAGTCGCATTCAGTCGTGAATGCAATTTCTGAAATGGAACAGTTTAGGGCTATTGATTGTTTATGCTAATTATTCAATGGTTGCTTTGTTTTTTAAAATTTTAAACCTAAAAAGCTTGATTGCATTTCACATCATGAATGACTCGTATGCTGTGTGATGACATTAACTAATGAATGATTGATTGATACAGTAGCCTATATAAGTATTGAAATACAGACCTAAATTAGTTAAGGGATTAAGACTAAACAGGATGTGCTCTTAGGCCAACAGCTCGGTGGTGGTTATAAAAGGCTGCCATACTAAGCCTACTAATGATAATGACATTACTTATTATTGTATTGATGAACATACAAATAATAATAATAATTAACAATAACAATAACAAGGAAATCAAGGGAAAAGGAGGGTTATTATTATGAATATATTTTGTAACAGTGTAAAATACACGAAATAATTATAAATAATACCAGAGGCTGGTCTAAGGTAAAAAAATATGTAAGGCCTTTATTACAGCAGAGCAAAGATTAAAAACAGCCACATTTGTGAGATTGGCTTGGTGTGCACGGAACCAGTAGGTTATTAAAGTCAAACTGGCAACAGAAGCAGGATCGGTCTTATTTCTGTAAATATACAGTGCATTTGGAAAGTATTCAGACCCCTTTGCTTTTTCCACATTCTGTTACCTTCTAGCCTTATTCTAAAATGGATAACAATTATTATGCAGCATTGAAGGTCCTCTATCATTCTTAAATGGAAGAAGTTTGGAACCAACAAGACACTCCCTCGAGCTGGCCGCCCGGCCAAACTGAGCAATCGGGGGAGAAGGGCCTTGGTCAGGGAGGTGACCAAGAACCGGATGGTCACTCTGACAAAGCTCCAGAGTTTGTTCCTCTGTGGAGATGGGAGAACCTTCCAGGAGGACAACCATCTCTGCAGCACTCCACACCAATCAGGCCTTTATGGTAGAGTGGCCAGGCGGAAGCCACTCCTCAGTAAAAGGCACATGACAGCCTGCTTGTGCCTTTTACTTGCACATGAGGAAACCTGGCACCATCCCTATGGTGAAGCATGGTGGTGGCAGCATCATGCTGTGGGGATGTTTCAGCGCCAGGGACTGCGAGACTAGTCAGGATAGAGGGAAAGATGAACGGAGCAAAGTACAGAGTGTTCCTTGATGAAAACCTGCTCCAGAGCGTTCAGGACCGCAGACTGGGGCAAAGGTTTAACATCCAACAGGACAACCACCCTAAGCACACAGCCTAGACAAAGCAGGAGTGGCTTCGGGACAAGTCTCTGAATGTCCATGAGTGGCCCAGCCAGAGTCCGGACTTGAACCCGATCAAACATCTCTGGAGAGACCTGAAAATAACTGTGCAGCGATGTTCCCCATCCAACCAGACAGAGCTTGAGAGGATCTGCAGAGAAGAACTGGAGACACTCCACAAATACAGGTGTGTCCTACACAAGAAGACTTGAGGCTGTAATCACTGCCAAAGGTGCTTCAACAAAGTACTGAGTAAAAGGTCTGAATACTTATGTAAATTTGACATTTCAGTAAAAAAATATATATATATTAGCAAAAATGGCTGAAAACCTGTTTTTCCTTTGTCATTATGGGTTATTATGTGTAGATTGAAAAAAAATCTATTTAATGCATTTTAGAACAAGGATGTAACATAACAACATGTGGGAAAAGTCAAGGGGACTGAATACTTTCTGAATACACTGTATAGGGATGTTTTATAACGCCAGGCACATTTAATAGGCTGTTGATTATAGACCTAATTAAGTTGGGGTTTCCTCTCTCCTCATTTTCTTAGGCAATTAAGACAAGGGCTGTTTTCTCCTCTCTTAACTCCGCTGCTGCCTTCGCTGCATTGTTCTCAATATGCTGGTTAACTTTGCTATTATGCACATAGCAACATGGTCTAGGAAAAGGCACCAATTCAACAGTGCACTGATGTGTTTCAGAACTGAGGACAGCGACCACTATTCAATGTGGGAGAAAGCACATTTGTTTTAAAATAATATAATTTTTATTTCTGTTTCACCATTGTTCTTACATAATACCACCATATACAATTTCAGAAGCACATCTTAGTAATGGACTGAGCCATCCCCACGGCCTCCACAATGGATCAGTCCACTCAGACAGACGTGAATCAGATAGGTGTCTTGTAGACCATATTTAAAAAAAAACATGTTTTGCTACTGCTCGACTAAAGAAATCTCAGTCGACCAACACCCTATCGACCAAATAATCGACCAGTCGACTAAATGGAGTCAGCCCTACAGTACACTGTTAGAAAAAAGGTGTTTTCTAGAACCTAAAGGGTTCTTCAGCTGCCCCCATAGGAGAACCCTTTGAGGAATCCTTTTTGGTTCCAGGTATTACTTTTTCCACAGAGGGTTCTATATAGAACCCAAAAGAGTTCTACCTGGAACCAAATAATACATTTCCTATGTTGACAAGACTTTTTTTCTATTAGGGTACAGTAGTGAAGGTTAGGGTTTACTGTAGAGAGCAGCTACAGGCAGAAACAGGGACAGCCATACACAGCAGACATGCAGTCCAGCTACAGCCATAGAAACGAAGCAGATAGAACACACCATTCCCAAACCTGCTATTAGAATGGATTAATAATGGGAAGACCCTATTCAACTCAGCAGTTGGTACAATACTTAGAATCTAGACAAGGGAGTCTATGTCTATACCCCTGATCTAGTTCAGGTTCTGTTTCTACATACAGTGGCATTCGGAAGTATTCACCTCCATTGGCATTTTTCCTATTTTGTTGCCTTACAACCTGGAATTAAAATATATTTTTTTTGGGGGGGTTTGTATCAATTCATTTACACAACATGCCTACCACTTTGAAGATGCTAAATATGTTTTATTGTGAACAAACAAGAAGACAATTTTTTTTTTAAACTTGAGCGTGCATAACTATTTACCCCCCCCCAAGTCAATACTTTGTAGAGCCAACGTTTGCAGCAATTACAGCTGCAAGTCTCTTGGGGTATGTCTTTATAATCTTGGCACATCTACCCACTGGGATTTTTGCCCATTCTTCATGACAAAACTGCTCCAGCTCCTTCAAGTTGGATGGGTTCTGCTGGTGTACAGCAATCTTTAAGTCATACCACATATTCTCAATTGGATTGAGGTCTGGGCTTTGACTAGGCCATTCCAAGACATTAAATGTTTTCCTTTAAACCACTCGAGTGTTACTTTAGTAGTATGCTTCAGGTCATTGTCCTGCTGGAAGGTGAACCTACATCCCAGTCTCAAATCTCTGGAAGACTGAAACAGGTTTCCCTCAAGAATTTCCCTGTATTTAGCGCCCTCCGTCATTCCTTCAATTCTGACCAGTTTCCCAGTCCCTGTCGATGAAAAACATCCCCACAGCATGATGCTGCCACCACCATGCTTCACTGTGGGGATGGTGTTCTCGCGGGTGTTGAGAGGTATTGGGTTTGCGCCAGACATAGAGTTTTCCTTGATGGCTGAAAAGCTACATTTTAGTCTCATCTGACCAGAGAGGAAGTCTCCCACATGCCTTTTGGCGAACACCAAACATGTTTGCTTATTTTTGTTGGCCACTCTTCTGTAAAGTCCAGCTCTGTGGAGTGTACAGCTTAAAGTGGTCCTATGGATAGATACTCCAATCTCCGCTGTGGAGCTTTGCAGCTCCTTCAGGGTTATCTTTGGTCTCTTTGTTGCCTCTCCGATTAATTCCCTCCTTGCCTGGTCTGTGAGTTTTGGTGGGTGGCCCTCTCTTGGCAGGTTTGTTGTGTTGCCATATTCTTTCCATTTTTTAATACTGGATTTAATGGTGCTCCATGGGATGTTCAAAGTTTTGGATATTTTTTTATAACCCAACCCTGATCTGTACCTCTCCACACCTTTGTCCCTGACCTGTTTGGAGAGCTCCTTGGTCTTCATGGTGCCGCTTGCTTGGTGGTGCCCCTTGCTTAGTGGTGTTGCAGACTCTGGGGCCTTTTAGAACAGGTGTATATATACTGAGATCATGTGACAGATCATGTGACATTTAGATTGCACACAGGTGGACTTTATTTAAATAATGATGTGATTCTGAAGGTAATTGGTTGATCTTATTTAGGGGCTTCATAGCAAAGTGGTGAATATGTACGTACCACCTTTCCGTTAAATTTATTTATTTTTTTCTTAATTTCACTTCACCAATTTGGACTGTTTTGTTTATGTCCATTACATGAAATCCAAATAAAAATACATTTAAATTACAGGTTGTCATGCAACAAAATAGGAAAAATGCCAAGGGGAGTGAATACTTCTGCAAGGCACTGTATCTAGTCAAGCGGATCTAGTTCTACGTCCCTAATCTAGTTCAGGTTTCTATGTCTTTGTGTCAGGGCTCATTCTACGGGGTGTGTTTCTACGTGTTCAGACAGGTTTGGTTCTATGGTCTATGGTTCTACATTGTTGTTCTGTTGTTCTCTGGTCTATCTGTTGTGTTTCCAGGTCTGTGTTCTGGCAGAGTCCTGGCAGACAGACAGTACCTCTATGCTTCAGAGCTGGGCTGAGGGGGAGACTGACACACGTCTTCAGTAGGAGAGCTGTCTGCTGTACCGCTAAACCAGGAAACACACAGACAGACAGACAGCAGAGAGGTTAGTACAGACAGAGAGGGAGAGAGATGAGCAGGGACGGAATGAGGAGGAAAAAGAGAGAAAAGCGAAAGAGAAAGATAGTAGATAACAAATCATTCTGGCGTATTTAGTGTGAGGGTGAGAGTTAGAACAACGTCAAGTCCAAGTCCTTTAGGAAGACAAGACAGCCCTGTGATCAGTAGCTAGACTGAGTACCGTGCTGCAGAAGGGCAGATGGTATGTGTAGGTTGGAGGTTATAAAGAGGTTATAAAGAGAAGCAGAGCTGAAGATGCTTTGATAGGATGCAGATTATGTCCTGTGAATGGTAATACAGGAACCAGAGCTTCTAACCTTTACCCTTTAACCCAGGGTTAAAGGCCCAAAAGGAGGAGGATCCTGAGTGCCTGGCCTTCATCCCCAAACACGTTATACCTCACTCTGCCAATGATGTATTGGTGTGTGTATGTGTATGTAGTTTGTGTGTGTATAGGTTGTGTGTATGAGTGTCGTACCCGCTCTGCCAGTTGAGGATGTGTTGTGGGCTGCTGGGGGGTATGGGGGTGGCAGCCTGTTCACTGGAGGGAGTCACACTCCTCTGGCTGTGAGGGGACGCTGCTATACAGAGAGACACACAGTTATACACAGTTACACACAGTCATACACACACACACACACACACACACACACACACAAAGGTCGGTGGTCAGGGGCTGCGGAATCCCAGCTATGCCTCAGATAGGGGGCTTAAAGTGGGGGTGTGACCACTGTGACAAACAGGCTCCTTTAGTTCAGGGATCACTTTACACACACTCTCCTTAACAGAGGCCACTCTCCTTCACACACAGGCCTTGTTGGCGCAGTAGGCAGCACGTCAGTCTCATAATCTGAATGTAAATAATAGGAAATGTAACATCTATCCTTAACACTGCCTGAGCAAACCCAGTTTAAACTCCAAACTTAGCTTTGAACATAAACTATGTCTGTGTAACCTAATGTAGCTGGTGTAAAATAACATAAAAACTGTCGGGAGAGGACCTCTGCTACACTATTCAACCAATCCAGAAAAGGCTGTGGAGGAGTTATGAGGCCATATCACATTGTTAATGTCCAAAAGCAGAAGTCGTGTCACAAGTGGAAGCTGTGTTGTTGCGACCCCGCTGAGGGTGATGAGTGTGTGGTGTGTTGTCACCCACCTGGCGATCCCTTGGCGAGCGTCCCCACCCTGTTGCCTCGTCCGTGTCCAAGAGTGCCTTGCAACGAGCCGCTGTCTGACGCATTGGAGCCACAGTGACTCCTCTCCTTTAGACTGCCCGATGAGCGCTGGTACCAACACCTCAGCTCGTCCGACACCACTGCCCTCCCCCCTCCTCCCCCCTCTCGCCCCAGTGAGGGAGTCCGTACAATCTGGGAGCGGGACGGGGTGAGTCTGCCACTCCCCTCTCCCCCCTCCTCACCCCCCCAGGTCTCCTTGTAGAGACCCCCGGCTGTGTAGGAGCTGGAGGTTTTGAACTGGGCCTTGACGCTGTAGTGGCCCTCCTGGTCACTCTCCAGGCTGCGCACCACCACCGGGTTGGGGCTTCCCTCTACGTACAGGGGGTACTCTTTAATCCGGTACTGGGACGAGGGCTGGCTCTGGCTGTGGAGGTACACCCCGTGCTGCCCTGACCCAGTCCCTGCTCCCCCTGTACCACTGCCCCCTGAACCGTTCTTGGCTGCCAGGTTGGGCATGGAGCCAGAGTTAGAGGAACCAAGGTGACCTGCAGACCTGGATAGAGAGAGGATATACACATTAAACATAGAACATGTCACAGAGATCCTCCAAGGATTGCTGAACAAGTCCAAAGTAAATCCCTGGACACACCCAGCTCTGCTGTACTAACCTGTGCCTCTGCCTCTGCCTCTGCCTGGCTTTGGAGGGGGAGTCCTCTCCCAGGGTGGAGTAGTTAGGGTTGGAGCCTGGCGCTCCCCCAGGGTAGTAGTGTTCTGAGCTGCTCTGGGAGGTACAGGACGAACAGTCATCCAGCGGGTCCGAACCGTTCGAGCTGCGTGTCCCTGGGGCCAAGAAGAAGTCTGGGCTGCCCAGGGCTCCCAGGGTGTCTGTGTGAGTGTGTGTATCGGGGTCGGAGGCCAGCAGCTTGCCCTGAGATTCCAGGCTGGAGCTGCGGTTCCTAAAGTGCTGAACCAGACTGTGCAGACGGGTGGGACTGATGTCCACAGACCTGGTGAAAGGAGGGAGAGATGGAGGGAGGGAGATAGAGAGAGAGATTTTCCAGTACAGTTGTGGCTTTGACCTAGTGAGGTGACCGTAGTGTGGCGGTTGTCTGAAGGTTATTCCAAAGTTATCTGGCGGTTACCTGGTGGAGTGTACATATTGAGGGGTCCTGGTCCTAAGGTCAGGGGTAGAGGGCATGCTGGATTGGGCGCTCCAGTGAGGAAGGCTCCTGATGGGGCTACTCTGCAGAGAGTTACTGCCTCCTGCCTCCCCACAAGTACCAGAGCTGGGGAACCGCCTGTGACTGGCAGGGAGAGAGAGAGCACTTAGAAAACCTTAACATTACTATTGCTATTTTCTAATCATTCTACTATCGTTAAACCAACTATCACATGCCCCATGACCCCAGTATAGATCTATCGTCATGGCAACAGAGTTGACCTCTCACCTGGAGTGTGAGGAGCGTTTTTTTACCCTCTCGTAGGGTTCGTCCAGCGAGGACTCACTCCACATCTTGGGTTTGATGGGGGACTTGTCGTATTCGGAGCGAGAGTAGTGCAGGTGCCGAAGGCCTTCTAGGGACTGGGGAGGAGGGGGCCGGCTGTGGGAAGGAGGCCGGGGAGGGAGGCCCTTTTGTGGAGATGCTGTCGGAGAGAAGGTGGGGGTCCCTGTCACCTGGGGGTCATCTGAAGAGAGACAGAGAAAGAGGAATGGAGGGATTGGTTAGATTGAACACTGATTAGACCCCATTAGAAGGTTGATGATGACACCTTTAGATTTATTCCACTGTGAGGTTCACACAGAGAGAGAGAGGTAAACATCCCATCGTCCGACAGAGAGAGAGAGAGAGAGAGAGACAGACAGAGAGAGAGAGAGAGAGACAGACAGAGAGAGAGAGGGAGAGAGACAGAGAGAGAGAGAGGTAAACATACCGTCGTCTAGGACCAGAGCGTCAGACAGAGAGCTGTCCTCTGAGCCGATGTTGGCCTCTGTGGTAGAGAACAGAGGAAAACACTCTTACTATGGCATTGGTTGGGGTTAGGTAGGTGTGTTTAAATGAATGTTTATGAGCACTTCTTGCCGTGTGTGTGTGTCTGTGTGAGTGTGTTTGAGTGTGTGTGTATGTATGGTGTATGTGAATTTTTGATGTTGTGTATGTGTGCCTGGTCTCACCCTGTTTGTTACGCGCTGTGGTTCGTATAAGCGATTCTCTCAGCATGTGTGTAGTCTCACCCTCTATGATAAGCGAAGCGCGTTGCGTGGGTTTCTTCCCAGAGCGGACACGGTGTTCGTTGATGGCGTTCTCTATCTCCTGGAGTTTCCTCAGTGCGTTCAGGTACGACGTCTTCCTCTGTTTCCTCAGCTTCTTACTGCTCACGTGCGGATCGCCGGCCAACCGCCTCGCAGCCTCCGTGATCTGTGATTGGATGGCAAACTCCCTCTCTAGACGCTCTAGCTCTTCCTCCTGGTGAGAGGGAGAGAGGAGAGAGATGCAAGGGTTACGAATTGTGACACACGTGTACACACAAACACATAACTGTGTGCACAAAGAGAAACAAACACACACAAGCTATGACACACTCAGACATGAGTAACTCCCGTCCACGCCCACCAGTAGTAACCTAAAGCATGTTCCTAGGCCTGGAAAAACACAATGAGGAAATCATCTATCTTCCTTCCTCCCCCTTTCTTTCCTAGTCCTGTCTTGTCTCCCTTGAGAACCCCTCAAACACCCCCAGTTCACTTCAGCTCAGAACCCCCACTTACTTCCCCTAACCCTCACCTCAGCTCAGAACCCCCCCCCTACTCCCCCCTAACCCTCACCTCAGCTCAGAACCCACCTTACCCCCAGCCCAGAACCCCCCCCCCACTCCCCCCTACCCCTCACCTCAGCTCAGAACCCCCCCCTACCCCCCTAACCCTCAGCTCAGAACCTCCCCCCTAATCCTCACCTCAGCTCAGAACCCCCCCTTACTCCCCCTACCCCTCACCTCAGCTCAGAACCCCCCCCTACTTCCCCTAACCCTCACCTCAGCTCAGAACCCCCCCCCCTACTCCTCACCTCAGCTCAGAACCCCCCTTACCCCCAGCCCAGAACCCCCCCCCCCACTCCCCCCTACCCCTCACCTCAGCTCAGAACCCCCCCTACCCCCCTAACCCTCAGCTCAGAACCCCCCCCCCCTACTCCCCCCTAACCCTCAGCTCAGAACCCCCCCTAACCCTCAGCTCAGAACCCCCCCCCCCACTCCCCCCTACCCCTCACCTCAGCTCAGAACCCCCCCTACCCCCCTAACCCTCAGCTCAGAACCTCCCCCCTAATCCTCACCTCAGCTCAGAACCCCCCCCCCCCCCCACTTAACCCTCACCTCACCTCAGAAAAACAGAACAGTAGGCCTGTTTCACACATGCACGCAGGCACTCGCGCACACACTTCCCTTAGGAGAGAGAGTAGTGATGTATTGGGTTAGGTCAACATCTCCCAAGACTACCTAGTGAGAGGAATCCCTCTCACTAACAATCTCTACATCCCAGAATGACCTCTGTGTGTGTGTGTGTGTGCGCGTGTGTGTGTGTGTGTTCTGAGGTAACAGGGATTGACTAGTGTACAATCTGAGACATCTTTCTGCTTGCCTGGCGGTTTCCTAATACTTTACCACTGGATCAGTTTCAATGCATACAATCCAAGACACACACACACACACACACATGCATGCGTGCACACAAACACATGTACGCTCGCTTGCACACACTTTCTTTCTCTCCCACTATAACCGCTTCCTGTGGTAAGGAACAGACAGGCTATTTTTAGTCAACCCTGTAGCAGTGGAAAATATATTACGGCACAAATAGAAGAACAGGGAGAAAGAGGGATTGAGGATGACTTCAAACCAGATCTAAGACGTTCCAGACTGCTGGTTTAGTCACTGCCCCAGTCAACCAATCATCTAGGATCAGTTCTCCATCCCCAAGTCTTAACCATATCTATTACATCACTCCAGGTTCATGAGGAAGTGTATCTATACTGGGAGACAAATACAACTCCTCCCATTTACTTGAACTGAATGGAACCACTGGAAACAGTTGGCTCTCATGTGGATTTACAGAAGTACCAGTTTGAGTGTATTCTCTGACCTCTCTTTTCGGCTTGATCTTGTGTTCGTCCAGTTTGAAGGCGGGGCCAATCTTCCTCCTGACTGTCGGAGGCTCCTCCCCTGGATCTAACGGATACTCCTCAGGAAGCTTCCCTGTCAACTCCTAGAGAGAGAGGGACAGAAATACATTATATTGATCATTAATCATTGATGTGTGTGTGTGTCTGTGTGTGTATGTGTGTGTATGTGTAGTGTATATTTGTGTCTGTGTTTGTGTGTGTGTTCGTGCATGTGTGTTTCTTACCGCCTCTCTGATACAGATGTCCTTGAGTTCCTCTAGTCTCTGTTTGAGTGTCTCTTCCAGAGCCTCCTGCCTGGCCCTCAGTGCTGCCAGCATGTCTTTCTTAGCTGTCTGAGAACTGTCCGACTCCTGGGAACCTTCACACACAGATCAGAGATGCAGTCAGAACACACACACAAATAACAGACGAAGAACTTAGCACTGAACACGGACCAGAGCGTAGAACACTGTCAGAAACAAGCTTACTGTAACATTACTGTGTGGAGCACACATATACATACACCCAAATACAGCACTGACAACACTGGAGCCCAACACAATGGCATTGTCTGACCCAGACCTCCAGAGAGACAGAGAGAAACAAGGAGAGGGTAGATGGGGAGGGGGGCGAAGGCACCTGCCGACAGCTCAGGAAGTTTACCGGGAAGTGAGTGGAACGCTTCGATAAGGAGGTCTAAGACTGTATGTGGTGGGGAGGGTGTGTGCATGTGTATGTGTGTGAGTGGGATGGGGAAGCCGAGGACACAGTCTGTGACGCACAGTCTCCAACCTTGCAGGCACAACATCGTGCCAGCCTCTCCCTCCCCATCAAACGCACGCACGCACACACACACACACACACACACACACACACACACACACACACACACACACACACACACACACACACACACACACACACACACACACACACACACACTGTGACCAAACACCATTGTGGATGACATACTGGAGTAAACACTATTTTACGATAATGATAAACAGCTATACTAATCGTTGTATGAACTATGTTAGAGCAGGGCTGGCCTCCAGGAGGAATGTGAGCCAGTACTGCCACACTAACTGCACTGTAGAGAAATGAATACAGAATGTCTACACTGCTGAAAATTGTAGAGAGAATGTGAAGGAGACGCATAAAGATGACATCACTACTCAGTGACATCATTCTGTTGCCAGGCAGAGATGGTAAGCACAGCGGCGTGTCATCAGATGGAAGACTACAGATGCTACTGTACCTGTAGACTTCTAGTCATTGTGCTAATGCTAGTAAGGATTGGCTTGAGAATCTACTTCCAACTTCCTTCATACTGCATGTAGAGACATTAACATGAGTTTATCTGACTCTGGGGAAGCAGAAAGACGTCAGAAGTGCCAGTATCACGCACTATCCCTTTAACACACACGCACTTGCCTGAGGAGAGAGAGTAGTGATGTATTGAGTTGGGTCAACATCTCCCAAGACTATCTAAGCCTGGAGGAATCAATCCCTCTCACTAACAATCTCTACATCCCACTGCCAGAATAACCTCTCTGTGTGTGTGTGTGTTCTGAGGTAACAAGGATTGACTAGTGTACAATCTGAGACATCTTTCTGCTTGCCTGGCGGTTTCCTAATACTTTACCACTGGATCAGTTTCAATGCATACAATCCAAGACACACACACACACACACACGCATGCGTGCACACAAACACATGTACGCTCGCTTGGAGACGAGGGTGAGAGCGAGAACAGACTGTGTGAGTAGGAATATGTAAGTGACTGAGATTGTGTGTGTGTTTTTTTTTATTTTTTATTTCACCTTTATTTAACCAGGTAGGCTAGTTGAGAACACCTTTATTTAACCAGGTAGGCTAGTTGAGAACACCTTTATTTAACCAGGTAGGCTAGTTGAGAACACCTTTATTTAACCAGGTAGGCTAGTTGAGAACACCTTTATTTAACCAGGTAGGCTAGTTGAGAACACCTTTATTTAACCAGGTAGGCTAGTTGAGAACACCTTTATTTAACCAGGTAGGCTAGTTGAGAACACCTTTATTTAACCAGGTAGGCTAGTTGAGAACAAGTTCTCATTTGCAACTGCGACCTGGCCAAGATAAAGCATAGCAGTTCGACACATACAACAACACAGAGTTACACATGGAATAAACAAAACATACAGTCAATAATATAGTAGAAAAAAATAAATCAAAAAGTCTATATACAGTAAGTGCAAATGAGGTAAGATAAGGAAATAAATAGGCCATGGTGGCGAAGTAATTATATAGCAATTAAACACTGGAATGGTAGATCGGCAGAATATGAATATGCAGGTAGAGATACTGGGGTGCAAAGGAGCAAAATAAATAAATAAATACCAGTATGGGGATGAGGTAGGTAGATGGGCTGTTTACAGATGGGCTATGTACAGGTGCAGTGATCTGTAAGCTGCTCTGTGATAGACTGCATCCAGTTTGTTGAGTAGAGTGCTGGAGGCTATTTTATAGATGACATCACCGAAGTCGAGGATCGGTAGGATGGTCAGTTTTACGAGGGTATGTTTGGCAGCATGAGTGAAGGGTGCTTTGTTGCGATATAGGAAGACGACTCTAGATTTAATTTTGGATTGGAGATGCTTAATGTGAGTCTGGAAGGAGAGTTTACAGTCTAACCAGACACCCAGGTATTTGTAGTTGTCCATGTATTCTAAGTCAGAGCCGTCCAGAGTAGTGATGCTGGTCGGGCGAGCAGGTGCGGGCAATAATCGATTGAATAGCATGCATTATGTTCTACTTGCGTTTAAGAGCATTTGGAGGCCATGGAAGGAGAGTTGTATGGCGTTGAAGCTCGTCTGGAGGTTAGTTAACACAGTGTCCAAGGATGGGCCAGAAGTATACAGAATGGTGTCGTCTGCGTAGAGGTGTATCAGAGAATCACCAGCAGCAAGAGCAACATCATTGATGTATACAGAAAAGAGAGTCGGCCCGAGAATTGAACCCTGTGGCACACCCATAGAGGCTGTCAGAGGTCCGGACAACAGGCCCTCGATTTGACACACTGAAGAGAAGTAGTTGGTAAACCAGGCGAGGCAATCATTTGAGAAACCAAGGATGTCGAGTCTGCCAATCAGAATGTTGTGATTGACAGAGTCGAAAGCCTTGGCCAGGTCGATGAATACGGCTGCACAGTAAAGTCTCTTATCGATGGCGGTTATGATTTTGTTTAGAACCTTGAGCGTGGCTGAGGTGCACCCATAACAAGCTCGGAAAAGATTGCATAGCGGAGAAGGTATGGTGGGATTCGAAATGGTCAGTAATCTGTTTGTTAACTTGGCTTTCGAAGACCTTAGAAAGACACGGTAGGATAGTTATAGGTCTGTAGCAGTTTGGGTATAGAGTGTCACCCCCTTTGAAGAGGGGGATGACCGCGGCAGCTTTCCAATCATTGGGGATCTCAGACGATACGAAAGAGAGGTTGAACAGGCTAGTAATAGGGGTTGCAACAATTTCGGCAGATCATTTTAGAAAGAGAGGGTCGGGCTGATTTGTAGGGGTCCAGATTTTGCAGCTCTTTCAGAACATCAGCTATCTGGGTTTGGGTAAAGGAGAAATGGTGGGGGCTTTGGTGGGTTGCTGTGGAGGGTGCCGGGCAGTTGACCGGGGTAGGGGTAGCCATGTGGAAAGCATGGCCAGCCGTAGAGAAATGCTTATTGAAATTCTCAATTATAGTGGATTTATCGGTGGTGACAGTGTTTCCTAGCCTCAGAGCAGTGGGCAGCTGGGAGGAGGTGCTCTTATTCTCCATGGACTTTACAGTGTCCCAGAACTTTTTTGAGTTAGTACTACAGGATGCTAATTTCTGTTTGAAAAAGCTAGCCTTAGCTTTTCTAACTGCCCGTGTATATTTGTTCCTAACTTCCCTGAAAAGTTGCATATCCCGGGGGCTATTCGATGCTAATGCAGAACGCCACAGGATGTTTTTGTGCTGGTCAAGGGCAGACAGGTCCGGAGTGAACCAAGGACTATATCTATTCCTAGTTCTACATTTTTTGAGAGGGGCATGCTTATTTAAGATGGTGAGGAAGGCACTTAAAAAAAATTGCCAGGCATCATCTACTGACGGGATGAGGTCAATGTCATTCCAGGATGCCCCGGCCAGGTCGATTAGAAAGGCCTGCTCGCAGAAGTGTTTTAGGGAGCCTTTGACAGTGATGAGGGGTGGTCGTTTGGTCGCAGACCCATTACGGATGCAGGCAATGAGGCAGTGATCGCTGAGATCTTGATTGAAAACAGCAGAGGTGTATTTGAGCGGTGAGTTAGTTAGGATGACATCTATGAGGGTGCCCGTGTTTACTGATTTGGGGTTGTACCTGGTAGGTTCATTGATAATTTGTGTGAGATTGAGGGCATCAAGCTTAGGTTGTAGGATGGCCGGTGGTGTTAAGCATGTCCCAGTCTAAGTCACCTAGTGTGTGTGTGTGTGTGTGTGTAAGAGCGGGGATAAAAACACTGAATGGAGAGGGTGAGAGGACAAGACAGAGAGAAGAGTTATATAGAGATACTGTAGCTGAGAAACAGCAAGACACAAAGTGAGGAAGAGAGAGAGAGGCAGATCCAGAGAAACATGGGACAGGAGAAATAGCACACATCCACACACATGCACGTGCAAACACACACACATACACACACAAATGTACTCAAAATGTAATATGATATTCTCAAAGTATAATATTATGAATTTAGTTAGGAATATCGTTGGATCAAAGAAAGGCTTGCTGTGTGGCTTAATTTCCTGTTACAAAAGGAATACGTTACATTGTGACAACCAACCCCATTCTATGTGACTTCCAACGCCGCAATGGGGCTGGTTGTCACAAGTAGAAAGAGTGTGTTTGATGGCTAATAACTCCATGTTCGATATGAGGATAAAAAGCATCCCCATTTCAACACAAGACCTTGGTCTTTCTCCTGATATTGAAAAGAGTCCTGTAAGATATACTGGTGCTGAGAAATACACACACACAGTAAAAAGTGTGACAACTAACCCTGGTCTCCCTTAATTGATTTCATAAGGTGTCAGCTGTGTGTGGAAATAGCTGACCTTTGCACACACATGCACACACACAGTTGGCAGTATGTGTGTACCGCTCTTTTCTCTCTCACTCTAAACTACTAGCACTTTCACTAAACATTAGTTGACCTTGCCTGTGCCTTTCACACTTTCACAATGTTGGTGGAAACGGCCTTTGGGAAAACATCAAGGGTTTCTGTCCTGAAGTTTAAAGGTAGATTCACAGCCCTGTCCTCTCTAACTCGGTTCCCACAGACCCCTGCCCTGGCCTAGATAGGGGATGGGGGGGGGGGAGGGGTTACCACTGTCTCCTCTCACAGATCTCTTTCTAACCACATGACCTCCCTCTACACAGAGAGTCATTGTCCAAGAGACCAGGACAAAGCTGCCCCCCCTCCACTACATCCCTCTCTTATCCTCTCTTCCGTCTATCCCCCTCTCCTCTACCACACTACATATAGAGGCCAGGGCCTCAACATTATGGGTTGGAGTGTAGGGTAAGGGTACTGCAGGCCACAGACAGAGACTTACCTGAGGAGAGCAGACTGCCAGAGCTGCCGCTGATGATCTTGCCCTTGCTGCCCATGTTGGCCAGTTTAGATGTCTTCAGAGTGCCAGTCTCTGTCAGGTCGATGGCTATCTCACTGAGGCTACGAGCCGCATGGATCTTAGACTGGACACGCACACACAGGTGGAGATATTATATCTTTACAAAATCCTGTATTTCTGCTTGCTTCTACTGATATGGTGATGCTATACCACACTCTACAACTACACACACTCTAGTCTCCAACACTCATCCTAGAATCCCATACTCATTCTACAACCTCCCCAGTGATTCTGTGTTACCTTGCTCTGCTTGCGGTCCAGGTAGAACTGGTGTTGGCTGATGGCCATGGCCCAGATAGACTTAATGAGAGCAGGGCAGGCGTACCAGGTGTGGACAGCTATACCACTGTGGCCAAACGTCCTTCTGGTCACCGACGCCCTACAGTAGAGACGGACACAAGGCCTCCTTATACACACTGAATACACACAGTAAATTAAAGAACATGCACACGCGCACGTACACACACACCCCAACGGCCTATAGCAGGGCCAGACGCAAGGGATAACACACTTATTCTAGAAAAGAGAGAGGCTATGTCTACTAGTGATGTTCAGCAGTACCACACACGTTGACTCCCATGACATGATTTACTCTACAGTGTTTATACAGAAAGTTAGCTGTATCTCATGCTAACTACTGCCTCCAATAAAACAGCTCTCTCTTCTCTCTGCCCGTCTCTCATCTCTCTCTCTCTGCCCGTCTCTCTCCTTTTCTCTCATCTCTCTCTCTCTGTCTCTCTCCTCGTCTCTCTCTCGTTCGTTTCTCTCTCTCGCTCTCTCTCTCACACACACACACACACACACACACACACACACACACACACACACACACACACACACACACACACACACACACACACACACACACAAACACACAAACACACACACACACACACACACTCAGAGATGTGATATAGATTTACCTCCTGGGGTCATGAACTTCCACTGAGAACTTCTTCTCTCTGAAGTAGAGGTTCTCCAGCTGACGCCATTGGAACACCTGAGGACGCACACACACACGCACACACACACGCACGCACAAACACACACACACTTTTGAACTGAAAGAGGCTCACAGACTTCAAACTGAGAATCAAACAGACACAGAAGCTTGAGAAGGCAGAAACACACTCCCGGCTGGATATGACTTTCCTGTACATCCACTGAGAGTTAGGATTGGTTTTGCAACACCCCAAAAACAGAAAGAATAGGAGAGGAGTGAGGAGGAGGAGTGAAGAGAGGAGAGAGGGAGGAGAGGAAAGAGGGAGGACATGAGGTAAGGGTCTCTGATCAGATCCAGACCCAGCGGGCTCGTCCAGAACTCTTCCCCCAGCTGAATGACCTCACCCCCTTGAGAGAGGGAGGGGGAGGGCTTTTCTTCCCTTCTTTCCCATCCTCTTTATGAACCAGCAGCTCCTCTTTAAATAAAACCAAGCCCTGCTGGGTGAGAAAGTCTCCTCCATGTGTGTGTGTGTGTGTGTGTGTGTTAAATCCTCCCCAGGTGCAGGGGAACAGAAAGTTCTGAGTCGGAGGGTGTTTACCAGCTGTAGGCAAGTGAGCAAGTGTGTGTGTGTGTGGGAGAGTGTGAGAGTGTGTGTGAAGTAAAGTTTCCTCCTCTCCTATAGCCAGGCTAAGACCCTCCCCTCCCTCCACCCTGACCCCTCCTCTCTCCCTCGAGGAGTACGCTTCCTGCTCTGGGCTCTGTGGCTGGGAGAAAGGGAGGGAGGGTGAGTGGGGAGAGGATTACTGTGGCCCCACCAAACGTAGCACGTTTGCTTTGTTTAGTCAGCCATCCAGCCCAACTCTTCAGACACACAAACATATAAACTGCCTGACGAGGTCTGTCTCTCGTTACACAGAGAGCAGAGACACAGCAGTTACTGTTACACTGGAGACACTACAGCACTAGCAGCTGGGAAACACACACACACATAGAGACACACAAGCAGCACACACCAACAATTGTGGTGGTAGAGATGCAAAGGCAGTAGGACGGTTTTAGAAACGCTTAACATACGAACTCTGTACAGAACAACAGGAGAAAACAAAGTTAACTGGCAGGGTGAGGGAGGACAGGGAGAGAGGAGGACAGAGGGAGGAAGAAGAAGACGAGGGGGCACAGCCTGGGAATCATAACAGCCTGGGAAAAGAATGGAGAGAGAGGGATAAGAGGAACAGAGGAGAGGAGGGGGATCTGATGGAGAAAAAAACAAATGTATAAACACAGCGTTGGGACTAAGAGTGTGTGTGAGCGTGTGTGTGCGTATACGTGTGAGATAATATGTGCAGTTATGCTCGGTGAACTGTACACTCAATGGAGTTGGAACACTTAATGGAGTATGGTGCTAAGAATAGGAGAGAGAGGGTGTACGTGTGTGATTACAGATAGGAAGAGTGTGTGCAACAGCTTTCCAGCAAGAGAGTGCTTGACACACACATGCTCCCTCGTAACTAGGTTGGAGGGTGGCCCCATCTTATCAACTCAACACTGGCAACACTGGCACTAGTGTCACATCAGACAACACTGGCACTAGTGTCACATCAGACAACACTGGCACTAGTGTCACATCAGACAACACTGGCACTAGTGTCACATCAGACAACACTGGCACTAGTGTCACATCAGACAACACTGGCACTAGTGTCACATCAGACAACACTGGCACTAGTGTCACATCAACACTGGCACTAGTGTCACATCAGCAATACTGGCACTAGTGTCACATACATCCCAGTAGCTGTTATGGTATTCAACTAGTGTGATCAGGTTTGTTAGTGCAGGGAATAGACTGAAGCCTACACACCATGTGTGCTGCCACAAACCATCGCTTGAATCTCCCCTCATATCAGGCTTTAGTAATCAGTCAATGAACCATAGAACGTTACTGGCAGACCACAGTCACACTTTTCCAGGAAGGCTATTTCAACATGTACCTACATGTACAGCACATCATAATGAGGAATTAAACCAGTTTCAATGAGAAAGGAGTTATGGGTTGTTATTATGATAACTAACAAATGAAAGGAGTTATGGGTTGTTATTATGATAACTAACAAATGAAAGGAGTTATGGGTTGTTATTATGATAACTAACAAATGAAAGGAGTTATGGGTTGTTATTATGATAACTAACAAATGAAAGGAGTTATGGGTTGTTATTATGATAACTAACAAATGAAAGGAGTTATGGGTTGTTATTATGATAACTAACAAATGAAAGGAGTTATGGGTTGTTATTATGATAACTAACAAATGAAAGGAGTTATGGGTTGTTATTATGATAACTAACAAATGAAAGGAGTTATGGGTTGTTATTATGATAACTAACAAATGAAAGGAGTTATGGGTTGTTATTATGATAACTAACAAATGAAAGGAGTTATGGGTTGTTATTATGATAACTAACAAATGAAAGGAGTTATGGGTTGTTATTATGATAACTAACAAATGAAAGGAGTTATGGGTTGTTATTATGATAACTAACAAATGAAAGGAGTTATGGGTTGTTATTATGATAACTAACAAATGAAAGGAGTTATGGGTTGTTATTATGATAACTAACAAATGAAAGGAGTTATATAAGGTGTGTATTTATTAACAGCTTTAGAGAAACTTTGAATAATCTGAACAACAATATCAGATACAGACACGGTGACACTTTCCACACAGCACTGAGAATGGCAAAGGGTGTCCACTGTTAGGCCAGTGTGTGTGTGTGTGCGCGCGCGTGCGTGTGTGTGTGCGTGCGTGTGTGTGTACAAAGAAAAGGTCAGAACTGAGAAAGCTTGAAGTATCTAGGGGATACCCATGGGATTGTATGAAGAATAGAATGGTCTATAATGACTCAGTAATACTGGAGAGAAGCATTACATCCCCGTCCCTCTCCCTGATTCCCTTCCCTGTCCCCCTCCCTCAGAAAGGTGGGGGCTTTACATGTTTCCAGGTTGTTCTTTTGTCACTATGGAGACCTGCCCATGGCTTCCTGTTGTTTTTCAGCACTGACCTGGTAACACACTAGCTAGCAGAGACATAGGCTTAATCTCTATCAAGAAAATGTAAATCAGCATCTGCCTCAGTCACTCACAAACCATAAAGTGTCTCACAACTCACTAACAAGGCATTTTTACTGGTTGTGGTTTAGCTGTAACTGTGTGTGTGTGTGTGTGTGTGTGTGTGTGTGTGTGTGTGTGTGTGTGTGTGTGTGTGTGTGTGTGTGTGTGTGTGTGTGTGTGTGTGTGAAAGGGGAAGTGGGGTTAGGGGTAAAGTATTTAAACTACCCCAAATAAACAGTCAGAAAGCCTTACAGTGGTGGTCTAGTCATGACAGGATGTACACTGGTAAAACTCTACTGATAAAAATGCAGCTGCCACACACACAGACAACATATTCCTAAGGTAAAACTCAAAACAAAAACAGTCTAAACTAAACATTGAAAACCTTGTTTGACATAATGATAGTATAACCTAATGCCCAAGCTTAATACACAGCTTTTGACTGGGTCTCAACCTTCATTGAAACCAACGCTGGAGTTATGAAAGACAGTTAGGGGGTCAAAGACCGTTATGAAAGACAGTTAGGGGGTCAAAGACAGTTATGAAAAGAAAGTTATGAAAGACAGTTAGGTGGTCAAAGACAGTTATGAAAGACAGTTAGGTGGTCAAAGACGGTTATGAAAGACAGTTATTAAAGACGGTTATTAAAGACAGTTATTAAAGACAGTTATTAAAGACGGTTATGAAAGACAGTTATTAAATACGGTTATTAAAGACAGTTATTAAAGACAGTTATTAAAGACGGTTATTAAAGACAGTTATTAAAGATGGTTATGATTGACAGTTATTAAAGACGGTTATGAAAGACAGTTATTAAAGACATTAATAGTCATCTTTAAAGTGCCCTCCCCTCTCTCTGTGTTTTCAGGGTGCTGCATGTGCTTCTCCACCTGCATTGCTTGCTGTTTGGGGTTTTAGGCTGGGTTTCTGTACAGCACTTTGAGATATCAGCTGATGTACGAAGGGCTATATAAATAAATTTGATTTGATTTGATTTGATGTGTAGATAACATTAGTATGCTGATGAAAAGCCAGAACACGAAAACCTGAACCTCCCTTCATTCCTCCTCCCCTCCAAACCCTTGGAACACATTCACTCTATTGTAGTACAGACCACTTTCAACCTGGCATGACCCACTGCCTTTCAATGTGTGTGTGTGTGTGTGTTTAAGTCTACAAATGGGGAGATATGGGGAGAAAACATCCTTCCAATAATGATGGATCCAAGAGAGCCATTGTTCCTAAAGAGCACCTTTCTACCTGATACTAACATTGGAAGCTATCTCAAACCACCAAATAATTCTGTGACCTAGAATAGGAGACTAGGCCAGCATTCCCATTCTGTCCCTGTGGTGATGTAACCTAGGAAACCTCAGGCTCTGGGACTAATATGGGATAGAGCAGGAATGTGGGGAGAACAGTGGGGAGACATTTAGACTGGAATGTGCAAACACACACACACACACACACACACACACACACACACACACACACACACACACACACACACACACACACACACACACAAGAACAGGACTGAGGGGTCAGAGTTCACATGTGGGAGTGTGTGAGTGTCGGTTCATCCAGCCAGGAGGAATGATACTAGTCTTTTCCAGGGTCAAAGGTGAGAGGCTTTAACAGACTACAGGGAAACTGATGGGAGGACAGTGTTACATCTTTCTAAAAGTCAGCCATAATGGAGTGAGAGGGGGAGAAGGAGAATGAAAGTCGTACCTTCCTGGGCTTGACCTTGTCCTGGTAGTCATACTGGAAGATTCCTTTATAACTCAGGCCCAGCCACCACGGGATGCCCTGTTTATCCTGCCACAGAGATAGGATACACACATCAGAGCGTGTGTGTGTGTGTGTGTATTTCATAGTCCCCCAAAGCCTCCTTCCCCCCCTCAGTCCCCAACCCCAAGACAGAGACTGTAAGTGATTTAGGTTGTACCTTAACAGTGTAGTAATGTACTCCATACGTAGGCAGAGACTCAACGATGCTCATATAACTGAGACAGACAGAGACATCAGTCAGAGAGTTCACAGTGTTCAACTTCACATCAACTACGGAACAGAGAGCGTCATAAAAACGCACACACTCACACACATACGGATACACACGCAGTAGACACCCAGCATGTGTGAGAGATGAACACACACAGCTCAAGAGGGAGAGAACATGAGACACATAAGAAACACACACACCCTTCCCCTCTCCAGTCTTACTTGACTATGGCCTGCCCTCTGGACTGTCCATTCAGCTTCTTGTAGTGTTCTATCACCCGGTCCTCACTGGAACAGAAAACATACACAACATTTAATCAATCACTCATATCAACCAGGCAGTCGGGCAAACAGGCAGTAGTGTTTGGTGGCCCTGGTCAACTGGGCCAATAAGACAGGCTGGGACTCACCAGTATGCCAGAGATGGGTGTTCCTTCAGGGCCTGAGTCGGCAGAGCTGGAAGCTTCTTCAGATCTGACCTCGTCACGTCGTTACTGTGACACACACAGAAACACACACGTCATTACTGTGAACACATACTGATTTCAAACTGCCAAGAGGTGTTGGAGACGATATAAACCAATCCAAAGGTGTCTCCAATAGTGTGTTGTTTATCTGCTACAATGAGGTATTGACTTCCCAAAGAATAATCTATGAGTTGGGGGCCAGAGTTAGTAACTGACAGGGTGGGGGAAACTAATGCTGCCCTGCTGTGTTTCAGGGGGACTGATGAGACAGTCCACAGCTGGGAACAGCTGCAGATAGAGTGTGTGTGAGAGAGAGAGAGAGAGAGAGAGAGAGAGAGAGAGAGAGAGAGAGAGAGAGAGAGAGGGAGAGAGAGAGGGAGTGTGTGTGTGAGAGAGAGTGAGAGAGAGAGAGAGAGAGAGCGAGAGAGAGAGAGAAAGAGAAAGAGAGAGAGAGAGAGAGAGAGAGAGTGTGAGAGGGAGTGTGTGAGAGAGAGAGAGAAAGAGAGAGAGAGAGTGTGAGAGGGAGTGTGTGAGAGAGAGAGAGAAAGAGAGAGAGAGAGAGAGAGAGAGTGTGTGTGAGAGGGAGTGTGTGTGAGAGAGAGAGAGAGAGAGAGAGAGAGAGAGAGAGAGAGAGAGAGAGAGAGAGAGAGAGAGAGAGAGAGAGAGAGAGAGAGAGAGAGAGAGAGAGATCGTTACAATACTGTATATAGACATAATATGACATTTGAAATGTCTTTATTCTTTTGGAACTTTTGCAAGTGTAATGTTCACTGATCATTTTTATTGTTTATTTCACTTTTGTTTATTATCTACTTCATTTGTTTTGGCAATGTTAACTCATGCCAATAAAGCCCTGGAATTGAAATTGAATTGAGAGAGAACGAGAGGTGGAGCAGAGAGAGGGGAAGAGATAGCGAGACCCCAGACTTCAGACTCTCAGTCTTAAATCCCTCTGTAATCCCCTAAACCTCCCAGCCCCCTGAGACTGAGGGAAAGGCCTGGAAAAAGGAAAGCCAACACTGGAAATATAATAACCAAGACAATACCTGATCTCACACATGAAAAAATACTACAGTTTACTATAGAATACTACAGTACTTACTATATCATTCTGTAGTAAACTATAGTATACTGTAGAATGCTATACGACACGTGTAGTACTTCAGTATTCAGCAGTATACTATTAGTACTATAGCACATACTACATTATACTAAAGTCCGCAAAAACACTACATTGAATACTATGGTATTTAACCATAATACTATAGTATTATTTCATGTGGGCGAGAACAATGGTCCTCAATCCCAACCTTTACCACCTGATCTGGACGCCACAGCCCCAGCAGCCTTCACCAGGAACGGACGGGCAACCAGTAACATAAACGCTTACAATGTTAGTGTAATATATAGCGTAATATGTTACACATTCCAGAGCTGTGGGATGCCATGTTTATTTATGTTCCCTGTGAGGAGGAGGAAATGGGATCAAAGGTGAATGCTGTTTGACTCTCTTATTTACACTGGCCTGGCCACTGGCCTAGTGGTTAGAGCATTGGGCCAGTAACTGAAAGGTTGCTCGATCAAATCCCTGAGCTGACAAGGCAACAATCTGTAGTTCTGTCCCTGAGCAAGGCAATTAACCCACTAAATGCGGAAGATGCGTTTAGTTGTACAACTGACTAGGTATTCCTCCACGCTCACACACTGACAAAGAATCCTTATCCTGTACTGCTCTAAGTTATATGACCATAGCTGTGTTTGAATACCCATACTAACATACTGTATTCTACATACTTAATGAGTATATACTATTAGTTCATTTTAGTATACTGTAAACGAACGGTATCCTTTCAGTTGAGCATGCTAACGCTTCGCCTGTCTACCAGAAGTTGATGCTGTTGCTATGCAACCTCTTGCTAGCGTGTTAGCATAACAAATTACTAGCTAGATATTTTATGATTTTGGGTGTGTTTGTAAATTCAACCTGGAGTGCGCTCTGGGTGTTGGTAAATTCAGAGCGTTGGCAGATTGTCCGTTGGTAAATTCAGAGCGCACACTGCAAGTGTCAATTTGCAAGAGCTGGTAAGGTTGTTTTCATGTTATCCACAGTGTTGGTGACTGTAACTGTGCTGCTGGCAACAATTGAATTATGCATTTTGCCAACGTTTACTGACACAGGCCATATTCAACTGGGTTGAGCGTTCGTAAATCATCAGCTATTCTGCGCTCTGGCACACTCAGACGAGAGAGCTCTGGAATCGGAGTAGATAGTCGGAGAGAATTAACAATGACCCTTAAGAATGCACAACGACTATACCACTTAGTGAAGCTAAGAATGACATATAGTTAATATACTGGCAAGTTCGATGTATTAATAGCCAACTAACATTAGGTAGCTAGTTAAATTACCAGTACATACTGCTGTAATGATATGGTGTGGTTCGTAAAAATAGCGTAGCTAACAAATTTTCAGCCAACATAACATGTCGCGTAAATTATTTGAAAAGTTATTACTTTATTACATTGCACAACATTTTCGTAACATTTGTCATAATTAGTTAAAGGAATGAAATTCTACCATTTTCAATCAGACGTTGTGAAGCCACATTATGGGCCCTAAAAGCACAGAAAGTGTCCACTGCTTGTATACTTCGTATTTTGGAGAATTTAGTACGACACCCAGGAACGTTTGGCCTACAAACTACATCCATACTATGACCAATAAGCATACAAACTACATCCATACTATGACCAATAAGCCTACAAACTACATCCATACTATGACCAATAAGCATACAAACTACATCCATACTATGACCAATAAGCCTACAAACTACATCCATACTATGACCAATAAGCATACAAACTACATCCATACTATGACCAATAAGCCTACAAACTACATCCATACTATGACCAATAAGCCTACAAACTACATCCATACTATGACCAATAAGCCTACAAACTACATCCATACTATGACCAATAAGCCTACAAACTACATCCATACTATGACCAATAAGCCTACAAACTACATCCATACTATGACCAATAAGCCTACAAACTACATCCATACTATGACCAATAAGCCTACAAACTACATCCATACTATGACCAATAAGCATACAAACTACATCCATACTATGACCAATAAGCATACAAACTACATCCATACTATGACCAATAAGCATACAAACTACATCCATACTATGACCAATAAGCCTACAAACTACATCCATACTATGACCAATAAGCATACAAACTTATCCATACTATGACCAATAAGCATACAAACTACATCCATACTATGGCCAATAAGCATACAAACTACATCCATACTATGACCAATAAGCATACAAACTACATCCATACTATGACCAATAAGCATACAAACTACATCCATACTATGACCAATAAGCCTACAAACTACATCCATACTATGACCAATAAGCATACAAACTACATCCATACTATGACCAATAAGCATACAAACTACATCCATACTATGACCAATAAGCAAAGTACATACTCAATTTATGTCACAAATAGTATGGTTAGTGTGGTTAGTATTCGAACACAGCTCATGTGTTCCTTTAACCATGAAGACATCCAATGCATCTTTATTCTAAGGAACATAGTAGCATGATTACCAGCATTGCAAACAACCATTTACACAATAGCGGGTTACACAATGAAGCAGAAAACATACTGCACCACATGGCATTTTGTAAAGGACATCTCAAGCCTGCCTAAATGTAAGCTAGCACCTCTCTACACCATAACACTGCAAATCCATAGAGGATAAGTTGTTTTATGAGGCCGAAGCCTCATCATGTGAGTTGGGAAGCTGAGGTCTTAACTACCCTGGCCATCGTCTCACCCTGTTTCACTGCTCTGTTCTTAATTGGTTAGGAGTCATGCACTGTGGAGCCCTGTCACTCACTCACTCACTCACTCACTCACTCACTCACACACACAAAGAAATATGCTCCAGTGACCTTCTCTAAAGTCAGACTCTTCAGTCTGGATGGAGTGAGTGAATCAGGAGACTGGGGGATGAGAGAAGAGATTGAGAGGGATAGAGCGATGGAGGACAGGCAGACAAAGGCAGGTCCTGTGAGAGGAGAGGGAGGGGCATTTCAGCTCATTTGTTTCACAGCTCTGAGGGGCTCAGAGGGCCCAGGACAGACCCCCTACATGGGTACTATTGTTCTCCTGTCTCTCTCTCACACACACACACACACACACACACACACACACACACACACACACACACACACACACACACACACACACACACACACACACACACACACACACACACACACACCTATCCCACCCTCCACTCTCCCACAAATAAAAATAAACATGTGGGCCACCAGCTCTCTACTCCCCACTGAGACAGGGACAATAGGTCTGAGGCTGCTGGATATGAGTTATTATAGAGTATATTCTACATATACAGCTTACTGTAGTATAAATACATAAAAACTGTTCTTACCTGGTGAAGTCACCTTTAGCCTCCTGGATACAGAAGAGAAATAGAGTGGTTAGATCTATGCAGTATTATGGAGGGGCAAAAAATGGCTTTTGTGGGTTAAGTAGTGTGTGTGTGTGTGTGTGTGTATGTATGTGTGTGTGTGTGTGTGTGTATGTATGTGTGTGTGTGTGTGTGTGTGTGTGTGTGTGTGTGTGTGTGTGTGTGTGTGTGTGCGCACACTCATATGTGTGCAGGCAGGTGAGAGTAGGGTCAAGTCTCCTGCGGTGAAATCAGAGAGAAACGTTATCCTTCCATCTGGAGCAAAACCTCTAAAGACCAAGAGATACCTGACACCTCTGCACCTGCATACACACACACACACACACACACACACACACACACACACACACACACACACACACACACACACACACACACACACACACACACACACACACAATAGAGCGCACACACACAATAGAGCGCACACACAATAGCACATACACACACACACACACCCACACACTCCATAGTCTTTGTGTTAGCTGGATATGTGGTAATGGGCTGACCTAGACTGAGGGGGAACCCTACACTACCTGCCCGATATAATTACTCACTCCCTGGAACTAGGCATGGGAGACCATTTAAAAAATAATCCATGTCTCATTCTTCAAATGTAAGTTCATTTGGCCTCTGACATGTCCTCTGACATGTTCATGTCATGATAAAGACGATGAACCAATGGGGAGAGTCAGAGTAGATCTGGGACCAAGCTAGAGAAACAATCCTTCTAAAATATAGCAGAATTAGAGGAAAGACAGCTCACTATTTCAGCAGATTGGAAAGTAAGTAATGTGGTGTGTGTCAGGAAGCAGATTAAGGACTTTGACTTACCTGTAGGATATAGGAGGCCAGCTCAAAAACCACCTCACTGTCCACCTCAATGAGCTCCTTGGAGAAAGAGAGAGAGAGAAACAGAGAGAGAGAGAGAGAGAGAGAGAGAGTCAGAGACAGAGAGAGAGGGAGAGAGACAGAGAGAGAGAGACAGAGAGAGAGAGACAGAGAGTGAGAGACAGAGAGAGACACCGAGAGAGAAACAGCGAGAGATAGAGAGAGACAGAGAGACAGAGAGACAGAGAGAGAGACAGAGAGAGAGGGAGAGAGACAGAGAGAGACAGAGAGAGAGGGAGAGACAGAGAGCGACAGAGAGAAAAAGAGAGCGAGCAAGAGGACAGCATTAGATAACGGTGGAGACAGAGAGAGAGAGACAGAGAGAGAGAAAGAGAGCGAGCGAGAGGACAGCATTAGATAACGGTTATTCTGTGACTTGCACAGCTAATATACCCAATCCAATGTGTCCATTACAGTCCCTATGTGGGGAGCTGTGAGGGGCACATTTTCATCAGATTAATACTATGACCACGATGTTATGATGTACCTACACTACTACAGTTTTTTTACAATCACTTTGGCACTAATTTCGGAAAAAAAAAAAAATGTACGCTTTTTCCAATTTCTTGGATACAATACACATAAAGCTAAGATCATTTGTTCATTGAACTAAAATCACTTGTTCAAAATGACACAACTTAACATCAAAATGTTACCATTTCAAAATGCAATTCACACATTACATCTGAAATGACTGTCTATTCATTATATTACGATGATCTAACTATCAATTGATACAACTGCTCAAAATGATAAGTAACTGTTGCGTTACTCTTAATGCATAGTTTTATGGAAACTGACAAACAATATTCCATGTTTAGATCATGAAAGTTTCAATTACCGTGGAACATGAACCAATTGGACTTCATTATCTATGGCTGCAATATTTCATCATCATTCTTTATCAGACACTGTTTCAGATTTGACATTACTGTACACTCACCGGCCACTTTATTAGGTACACCTATCTAGTACTGTGTAGGACCCCCTTTTGCCTCCACAACAGCCTGAATTATTCAAGGTGTTGTACATTAAGAGATGCCCTTCTGCATACCACTGTTTTAAACAGCTGTTATTTGAGTGTTTGTGGCCTTTCTGTTAGCTTGAATGAGTCTGGACATTCTCCTCTGACCTCTCTCATTAACAAGGTGTTTTTGCCCACAGAAATGTCGCTCACTGAATGTGTTTTGTTTATCGCACCATTCTCTGTAAACTCTAGAGACTGTAGTGCGTAAAAATCCCAGGAGGGCAGCTGTTTCTGAGATGCTGGAATCACCATGTGTGGCATCAACAATCATACCACGGTCAAAGTTGCTTAGATTACTCATCTTGCCCGTTCTCATGTTAGGTTGAACAACCACTAAAGCTCTCTACTCAATATACTCTATATATTGAGTTGCAGGCAGCCACATGATTCGCTGTTCGAATATAACCGTCCTTGATGATCTAAATCAGGTCTGTAGAGCTGATGGCATGACCTATGTCATTGTGTGGGATAATGTCAGGTTCCACCAAATGGTGCAAGCATGGTTTCAGGCCCATCCACAATTTACCACCCTGTGCTTACCCCCATACTCTCCTTTCCTTAACACGATTGAGGAATTTTTGTCCACATGGAGGTGGGAGGTATATGATAGGCGCCCTCACGAACAAGCCGTCCTTCTCCAGGCCATGAATGACGCATGCAATGACATCACGGCAGACCAGTGTCAGGCATGGATTCGCCATGCCCGAAGATTCTTCCCAAGATGTTTGGCTAATGAAAACATTGATTGTGATGTGGATGAGAACCTATGTCCAAATCCACAACAGGGTTGATGGAAATATGTGTGTGTGTGTGTGTGTGTGTGTGTGTGTGTGTGTGTGTGTGTGTGTGTGTATATGTGTGTGTGTGTATGTGTGTGTGTGTGTTTGTGTCTTTTTACAGTAAGCCAGGTGAGGAACACTGCAGTTGACCTCTGTTTTTTCTTTTGTTGTAGCTAATAATTTTTGCTTTGATTCAAAGAAACCTCTGTTGTGATTTTATTGTATTTCATCAATAAATGTCATATTTTGTTCAATGATTCCACTGTGTCTGTAGTATACTCTCTACTAGTCCTTTTACAGTGATGTGTTTACATGTAGTAGCATAATGAAACATGTGTCACATATTTTGTACTACAATATTTAATGATTGTACGAACAACTACACAGTGAAACTATCGGTATCTTGTGTGTGGGTGATCTAAATGAATGTTCCTATGGTATTTCATGATAAATGAATTATTTGAACCAATGATTCTGCAAGTGCAAGGTTTCTTTAAAGATATGAATGCACAATGCAATGTGTTGAACATTGGACAGCCTGTGTTACAAGTGATGACCGTTTTGAGTTTTGTGTCTAGAGTTGTGAAAAATGACCACAAGGTTCTGAAATGAGTGTCAAAGTGATTGTTAAAAACTGTAATACAACACTGAAATACATATTCATATTGGATAAAAACGTTTCTATCACAATGTCCACAGTACTCTTTTCTCCATTGCTGTTTTCATCGTTTCATCTAAACTTCCCTCACTCCCTTCCTCCCCCTCCCCGATTTCTTGTCCTTTCTTCATTGGGGGTTGTAGCTCTGCTTCAGCTCAGACATTACAGTGATTTCTTGTCCTTTCTTCATTGGGGGTTGTAGCTCTGCTTCAGCTCAGACATTACAGTGATTTCTTGTCCTTTCTTCATTGGGGGTTGTAGCTCTGCTTCAGCTCAGACATTACAGTGATTTCTTGTCCTTTCTTCATTGGGGGTTGTATGCTCTGCTTCAGCTCAGACATTACAGTGATTTCTTGTCCTTTCTTCATTGGGGGTTGTAGCTCTGCTTCAGCTCAGACATTACAGTGATTTCTTGTCCTTTCTTCATTGGGGGTTGTAGCTCTGCTTCAGCTCAGACATTACAGTGATTTCTTGTCCTTTCTTCATTGGGGGTTGTCTGCTCTGCTTCAGCTCAGACATTACAGTGTGAAGGGACTTATGGGAGCAGAATAGAATGAGGAATGCATTGGTGACTTACAGAACAATTTTCTTAACGGTCTCTCTGTCTTTCTCTTTAATTCTCTCTTTGTCTCTCCATCCTGTTTAGTTAGATGAGCAATGCTGGGACAGGCCCTACTAACACACACACACATTGAGGGAAGGAAGTGTGTGTGTGTATGTATGTGTGTGTGTGTGTGTGTGTGTGTGTGTGTGTGTGTGTGTGTGTGTGTGTGTGTGTGTGTGTGTGTGTGTGTGTGTGTGTGTGTGTGTGTGTGTGTGTGTGTGTGTGTGGATGACTAGTGACTGAAGGGGTCAGGTATGTAATGAATGTCCTCTATATGATCCCTGGCGGTTAATTGGTTAAGAGATCAGACAGCAGAGTGAAACACAACACTGAATACATTACCACCCAGCATGGGCTCTCACCATGGGGCTGTGGCCTAGCAGTGTGTGTGTATGTGTGTGTGGTCCAGTGTAGAACACACACTCCATACATGAAGACAGGAGATTGTATTAAAAATGACTCTATATCCACAACACAAATATAATGTCTTAAACGTTTCCACGATTAATCAAATCAAATCAAATGCTATTGGTCACATACACATGCTTAGCAGATGTCATTGCAGGTGTAGCGAAATTCTTGTATCGTGATTAACATTGACATAGTCTGTGTTGTGTTTATTTTTGTGTCCTTGTATCCATGTGTGCCTCGAGTAAAAATAGAGCTATTTTGGTCTATTGGAGTGGAAATGTAGACTTCACAGACAACCCTCACTTCACTTGAGTCTGTTGGACAGGGAGAGTTCTCCAGCCTCCCTTTATAAACACCTAGCCTTAGGTGTGAAGTATTGGTTATGTGTTAGCATACGCTAAGCTGTCAGTGCTGGGTATGTATTAGGAAAAGCTACGTGTGATGCTGGAGTGTTATCAGAAGCTTCGCTATCAGTGGATGCATTTTGTTAGCAGAGGCTGGGTAACACTTTCGGAGCTGGAGATAGCATAAGCTTAGCTAATGCTAAATCTGTTTCTAACAGGATGAATGGAACAGAGAGGAGACAGAGAGTGGTTTTACTGTTCAAACGTCACACTGACCAACCAACAGCCCACATATACCCCCTGCTGGTAAAATTATGACATGACTGGAAAATAAAATCCTATATATATATATATATATATATATATATATATATATATATATATATATATATATATATTGGCATGCTATATCTAAGCATATCTAAGCATGAACCACAGGCCTGATGAACTTACCTTGTATATGCAGGACTTAGCATTGAGGAAGAAGAGTTCGATAGTAGCATTATCCTTCAGGTAGGAAATACTCTCTATGTAAAACCTGTAACACATAGACAACAGAACACATGACTTTAGTTGAACATGCAGGAAATACTCTCTAAAACCTGTGATGAACAGAAACATAAAACAGTACAAAAGACAATGACAGAATGAGTTTAGATTTGATGTGTCTTGGAAACAGACAAAAAAGAAAAGAAGCTCATTCAATCTAGTTCCAGGCTACTATGTGTGTCAGAACTGCAGTGAACAGAGTGTCCACTAGGGGTCATCAGACATGAGGCTAACACACAGTTAATAAAACCTTCTCTGTCTGATACCTGGCAACCATCCAACACACACGCACACACACACACACACACAAACGCTGATGCACAAACACAGACACATCATCTACACAAACACACCACACATCGCAAATGTGCACACAATGCATTTCACACAATGGCTGGCTGGCTGGCTGGCTGGCTGGCTGGCTGGCTGGCTGGCTGGCGGGCTGCATCATCAGCAGAGTGCAGGCAGAGAAACACAGGAACCATCAATAGAGAGATGGGAGCTACTTTAACAGTAGAATCTAGTCTATATATAGAGAGATGGGAACACTGTAACAGTATAATGTAGTCTATATATAGAGAGATGGGAACACTGTAACAGTATAATGTAGTCTATATATAGAGAGATGGGAACACTGTAACAGTATAATGTAATCTATATATAGAGAGATGGGAGCTACTGTAACAGTGTAATGTAGTCTATATATAGAGAGATGGGAACACTGTAACAGTATAATGTAATCTATATATAGAGAGATGGGAGCTACTGTAACAGTATAATGTAGTCTATATACAGAGAAATGGGAACAGTATAATGTAGTCTATATATAGAGAGATGGGAACACTGTAACAGTATAATGTAGTCTATATATAGAGATGGGAGCTACTGTAACAGTATTATGTAGTCTATATATAGAGAGATGGGAGCACTAACAGTATAATGTAGTCTATATATAGAGAGATGGGAGCTACTGTAACAGTATAATGTAGTCTATATAGAGAGATGGGAGCTACTGTAACAGTATAATGTAGTCTATATATAGAGAGATGGGAGCTACTGTAACAGTATAATGTAGTCTATATACAGAGAAATGGGAACAGTATAATGTAGTCTATATATAGAGAGATGGGAGCTACTGTAACAGTATAATGTAGTCTATATATAGAGAGATGGGAACAGTATAATGTAGTCTATATAGAGAGATGGGAGCTACTGTAACAGTATAATGTAGTCTATATATAGAGAGATGGGAACACTGTAACAGTATAATGTAGTCTATATATAGAGCGATGGGAGCTACTGTAACAGTATAATGTAGTCTATATATAGAGAGATGGGAGTTACTGTAACAGTATAATGTAGTCTATATATAGAGAGATGGGAGCACTAACAGTATAATGTAGTCTATATATAGAGAGATGGGAGCTACTGTAACAGTATAATGTAGTCTATATATAGAGAGATGGGAGCTACTGTAACAGTATGATGTAGTCTATATATAGAGAGATGGGAGCTACTGTAACAGTATAATGTAGTCTATATATAGAGAGATGGGAGCTACTGTAACAGTATAATGTTGTCAATATAGAGAGAGATGGGAGCTACTGTAACAGTATAATGTAGTCTATATATAGAGAGATGGGAACACTGTAACAGTATAATGTAGTCTATATATAGAGAGATGGGAGCTACTGTAACAGTATAATGTAGTCTATATATAGAGAGATGGGAGCTACTGTAACAGTATAATGTAGTCTATATAGAGAGAGATGGGAGCTACTGTAACAGTATAATGTAGTCTATATATAGAGAGATGGGAGCACTAACAGTATAATGTAGTCTATATATAGAGAGATGGGAGCACTAACAGTATAATGTAGTCTATATATAGAGAGATGGGAGCTACTGTAACAGTATAATGTAGTCTATATATAGAGAGATGGGAGCTACTGTAACAGTATAATGTAGTCTATATATAGAGAGATGGGAGCTACTGTAACAGTATAATGTAGTCTATATATAGAGAGATGGGAACACTGTAACAGTATAATGTAGTCTATATATAGAGAGATGGGAGCTACTGTAACAGTATAATGTAGTCTATATATAGAGAGATGGGAGCTACTGTAACAGTATAATGTAGTCTATATATAGAGAGATGGGAGCTACTGTAACAGTATAATGTAGTCTATATATAGAGCGATGGGAGTTACTGTAACAGTATAATGTAGTCTATATATAGAGAAATGGGAACAGTATAATGTAGTCTATATATAGAGAGATGGGAGCTACTGTAACAGTATAATGTAGTCAATATATAGAGAGATGGGAGCACTAACAGTATAATGTAGTCTATATATAGAGAGATGGGAGCACTAACAGTATAATGTAGTCTATATATAGAGAGATGGGAGGTACTGTAACAGTATAATGTAGTCTATATATAGAGAGATGGGAGCTACTGTAACAGTATAATGTAGTCTATATATAGAGAGATGGGAACACTGTAACAGTATAATGTAGTCTATATATAGAGAGATGGGAGCTACTGTAACAGTATAATGTAGTCTATATATAGAGAGATGGGAGCACTAATAGTATAATGTAGTCTATATATAGAGAGATGGGAGCTACTGTAACAGTATAATGTAGTCTATATATAGAGAGATGGGAGCTACTGTAACAGTATAATGTAGTCTATATATAGAGAGATGGGCGCTACTGTAACAGTATAATGTAGTCTATATATAGAGAGATTTGAACACTGTAACAGTATAATGTAGTCTATATATAGAGAGATGGGAGCTACTGTAACAGTATAATGTAGTCTATATATAGAGAGATGGGAACACTGTAACAGTATAATGTAGTCTATATATAGAGAGATGGGAGCTACTGTAACACTATAATGTAGTCTATATATAGAGAGATGGGAGCAACTGTAACACTATAATGTAGTCTATATATAGAGAGATGTTAGCTACTGTAACAGTATAATGTAGTCTATATATAGAGAGATGGGAACAGTATAATGTAGTCTATATATAGAGAGATGGGAACACTGCTGTAACAGTATAATGTAGTCTATATAGAGAGAGATGGGAACAGTATAATGTAGTCTATATATAGAGAGATGGGAACACTGTAACAGTATAATGTAGTCTATATATAGAGAGATGGGAACAGTATAATGTAGTCTATATATAGAGAGATGGGAACAGTATAATATAGTCTATATATAGAGAGATGGGAACAGTATAATGTAGTCTATATATAGAGAGATGGGAACACTGTAACAGTATAATGTAGTCTATATATAGAGAGATGGGAGCTACTGTAACAGTCTAATGTAGTCTATATATAGAGAGATGGGAGCACTAACAGTATAATGTAGGCTATATATAGAGAGATGGGAGCTACTGTAACAGTATAATGTAGTCTATATATAGAGAGATGGGAACACTGTGACCGTATAATGTAGTCTATATATAGAGAGATGGGAGCTACTGTAACAGTATAATGTAGTCTATATATAGAGAAATGGGAGCTAGTGTAACAGTATAATGTAGTCTATATATAGAGAGATGGGAGCTACTGTAACAGTATAATGTAGTCTATATATAGAGAGATGGGAGCACTAACAGTATAATGTAGTCTATGTATAGAGAGATGGGAGCTACTGTAACAGTATAATGTAGTCTATATATAGAGAGATGGGAGTTACTGTAACAGTATAATGTAGTCTATATATAGAGAGATGGGAGCACTAACAGTATAATGTAGTCTATATATAGAGAGATGGGAGCTACTGTAACAGTATAATGTAGTCTATATATAGAGAGATGGGAACAGTATAATGTAGTCTATATATAGAGAGATGGGAGCTACTGTAACAGTATAATGTAGTCTATATATAGAGAGATGGGAACACTGTGACAGTATAATGTAGCCTATATATAGAGAGATGGGAGCTACTGTAACAGTATAATGTAGTCTATATATAGAGAGATGGGAGCTACTGTAACAGTGTAATGTAGTATATATATAGAGAGATGGGAGCTACTGTAACAGTATAATGTAGTCTATATATAGAGAGATGGGAGCTACTGTAACAGTATAATGTAGTCTATATATAGAGAGATGGGAGCACTAACAGTATAATGTAGTCTATATATAGAGAGATGGGAGCTACTGTAACAGTATAATGTAGTCTATATATAGAGAGATGGGAGTTACTGTAACAGTATAATGTAGTCTATATATAGAGAGATGGGAGCTACTGTAACAGTATAATGTAGTCTATATATAGAGAGATGGGAGCTACTGTAACAGTATAATGTAGTCTATATATAGAGAGATGGGAGCACTAACAGTATAATGTAGTCTATATATAGAGAGATGGGAGCTACTGTAACAGTATAATGTAGTCTATATATAGAGAGATGGGAGTTACTGTAACAGTATAATGTAGTCTATATATAGAGAAATGGGAACACTGTAACAGTATAATGTAGTCTATATATAGAGAGATGGGAGCACTAACAGTATAATGTAGTCTATATATAGAGAGATGGGAGCTACTGTAACAGTATAATGTAGTCTATATATAGAGAGATGGGAGCTACTGTAACAGTATAATGTAGTCTACATATAGAGAGATGGGAGCTACTGTAACAGTATAATGTAGTCTATATATAGAGAGATGGGAGCTACTGTAACAGTATAATGTAGTCTATATATAGAGAGATGGGAACACTGTAACAGTATAATGTAGTCTATATATAGAGAGATGGGAGCTACTGTAACACTATAATGTAGTCTATATATAGAGAGATGGGAGCTACTGTAACACTATAATGTAGTCTATATATAGAGAGATGTTAGCTACTGTAACAGTATAATGTAGTCTATATATAGAGAGATGGGAACAGTATAATGTAGTCTATATATAGAGAGATGGGAACACTGCTGTAACAGTATAATGTAGTCTATATAGAGAGAGATGGGAACAGTATAATGTAGTCTATATATAGAGAGATGGGAACACTGTAACAGTATAATGTAGTCTATATATAGAGAGATGGGAACAGTATAATGTAGTCTATATATAGAGAGATGGGAACAGTATAATATAGTCTATATATAGAGAGATGGGAACAGTATAATGTAGTCTATATATAGAGAGATGGGAACACTGTAACAGTATAATGTAGTCTATATATAGAGAGATGGGAGCTACTGTAACAGTCTAATGTAGTCTATATATAGAGAGATGGGAGCACTAACAGTATAATGTAGGCTATATATAGAGAGATGGGAGCTACTGTAACAGTATAATGTAGTCTATATATAGAGAGATGGGAACACTGTACCGTATAATGTAGTCTATATATAGAGAGATGGGAGCTACTGTAACAGTATAATGTAGTCTATATATAGAGAAATGGGAGCTAGTGTAACAGTATAATGTAGTCTATATATAGAGAGATGGGAGCTACTGTAACAGTATAATGTAGTCTATATATAGAGAGATGGGAGCACTAACAGTATAATGTAGTCTATGTATAGAGAGATGGGAGCTACTGTAACAGTATAATGTAGTCTATATATAGAGAGATGGGAGTTACTGTAACAGTATAATGTAGTCTATATATAGAGAGATGGGAGCACTAACAGTATAATGTAGTCTATATATAGAGAGATGGGAGCTACTGTAACAGTATAATGTAGTCTATATATAGAGAGATGGGAACAGTATAATGTAGTCTATATATAGAGAGATGGGAGCTACTGTAACAGTATAATGTAGTCTATATATAGAGAGATGGGAACACTGTGACCGATATATGTAGCCTATATATAGAGAGATGGGAGCTAACTGTAACAGTATATGTAGTCTATATATAGAGAGAGATGGGAGCCTACTGTACAGTGTAATGTGTATATATATAGAGAGATGGGGAGCTACTGTAACAGTATAATGTAGTCTATATATAGAGAGATGGGAGCTACTGTAACAGTATAATGTAGTCTATATATAGAGAGATGGGAGCACTAACAGTATAATGTAGTCTATATATAGAGAGATGGGAGCTACTGTAACAGTATAATGTAGTCTATATATAGAGAGATGGGAGTTACTGTAACAGTATAATGTAGTCTATATATAGAGAGATGGGAGCTACTGTAACAGTATAATGTAGTCTATATATAGAGAGATGGGAGCTACTGTAACAGTATAATGTAGTCTATATATAGAGAGATGGGAGCACTAACAGTATAATGTAGTCTATATATAGAGAGATGGGAGCTACTGTAACAGTCTAATGTAGTCTATATATAGAGAGATGGGAGCATTAACAGTATAATGTAGTCTATATATAGAGAGATGGGGCTACTGTAACAGTATAATGTAGTCTATATATAGAGAGATGGGAACACTGTGACCGTATAATGTAGTCTATATATAGAGAGATGGGAGCTACTGTAACAGTATAATGTAGTCTATATATAGAGAAATGGGAACACTTGTTAACAGTATAATGTAGTCTATATATAGAGAGATGGGAGCACTAACAGTATAATGTAGTCTATATTTAGAGAGATGGGAGCTAGTGTAACAGTATAATGTAGTCTATATATAGAGAGATGGGAGTTACTGTAACAGTATAATGTAGTCTATATATAGAGAGATGGGAGCTACTGTAACAGTATAATGTAGTCTATATATAGAGAGATGGGAGCACTAACAGTATAATGTAGTCTATATATAGAGAGATGGGAGCTACTGTAAACAGTATAATGTAGTCTATATATAGAGAGATGGGAGCACTAACAGTATAATGTAGTCTATATATAGAGAGATGGGAGCACTAACAGTATAATGTAGTCTATATATAGAGAGATGGGCGCTACTGTAACAGTTAATGTAGTCTATATATAGAGAGATGGGAGCTACTGTAACAGTATAATGTAGTCTACATATAGAGAGATGGGAGCTACTGTAACAGTATAATGTAGTCTATATATAGAGAGATGGGAGCTACTGTAACAGTATAATGTAGTCTATATATAGAGAGATGGGAGCTACTGTAACAGTATAATGTAGTCTACATATAGAGAGATGGGAGCTACTGTAACAGTATAATGTAGTCTATATATAGAGAGATGGGGAGCTACTGTAACAGTATAATGTAGTCTATATATAGAGAGATGGGAACACTGTAACAGTATAATGTAGTCTATATATAGAGAGATGGGAGCTACTGTAACACTATAATGTAGTCTATATATAGAGAGATGGGAGCTACTGTAACAGTATAATGTAGTCTATATATAGAGAGATGGGAGTTACTGTAACAGTATAATGTAGTCTATATATAGAGAAATGGGAACACTGTAACAGTATAATGTAGTCTATATATAGAGAGATGGGAGCACTAACAGTATAATGTAGTCTATATATAGAGAGATGGGAGCTACTGTAACAGTATAATGTAGTCTATATATAGAGAGATGGGAGCTACTGTAACAGTATAATGTAGTCTACATATAGAGAGATGGGAGCTACTGTAACAGTATAATGTAGTCTATATATAGAGAGATGGGAGCTACTGTAACAGTATAATGTAGTCTATATATAGAGAGATGGGAACACTGTAACAGTATAATGTAGTCTATATATAGAGAGATGGGAGCTACTGTAACACTATAATGTAGTCTATATATAGAGAGATGGGAGCTACTGTAACACTATAATGTAGTCTATATATAGAGAGATGTTAGCTACTGTAACAGTATAATGTAGTCTATATATAGAGAGATGGGAACAGTATAATGTAGTCTATATATAGAGAGATGGGAACACTGCTGTAACAGTATAATGTAGTCTATATAGAGAGAGATGGGAACAGTATAATGTAGTCTATATATAGAGAGATGGGAACACTGTAACAGTATAATGTAGTCTATATATAGAGAGATGGGAACAGTATAATGTAGTCTATATATAGAGAGATGGGAACAGTATAATATAGTCTATATATAGAGAGATGGGAACAGTATAATGTAGTCTATATATAGAGAGATGGGAACACTGTAACAGTATAATGTAGTCTATATATAGAGAGATGGGAGCTACTGTAACAGTCTAATGTAGTCTATATATAGAGAGATGGGAGCACTAACAGTATAATGTAGGCTATATATAGAGAGATGGGAGCTACTGTAACAGTATAATGTAGTCTATATATAGAGAGATGGGAACACTGTGACCGTATAATGTAGTCTATATATAGAGAGATGGGAGCTACTGTAACAGTATAATGTAGTCTATATATAGAGAAATGGGAGCTAGTGTAACAGTATAATGTAGTCTATATATAGAGAGATGGGAGCTACTGTAACAGTATAATGTAGTCTATATATAGAGAGATGGGAGCACTAACAGTATAATGTAGTCTATGTATAGAGAGATGGGAGCTACTGTAACAGTATAATGTAGTCTATATATAGAGAGATGGGAGTTACTGTAACAGTATAATGTAGTCTATATATAGAGAGATGGGAGCACTAACAGTATAATGTAGTCTATATATAGAGAGATGGGAGCTACTGTAACAGTATAATGTAGTCTATATATAGAGAGATGGGAACAGTATAATGTAGTCTATATATAGAGAGATGGGAGCTACTGTAACAGTATAATGTAGTCTATATATAGAGAGATGGGAACACTGTGACAGTATAATGTAGCCTATATATAGAGAGATGGGAGCTACTGTAACAGTATAATGTAGTCTATATATAGAGAGATGGGAGCTACTGTAACAGTGTAATGTAGTATATATATAGAGAGATGGGAGCTACTGTAACAGTATAATGTAGTCTATATATAGAGAGATGGGAGCTACTGTAACAGTATAATGTAGTCTATATATAGAGAGATGGGAGCACTAACAGTATAATGTAGTCTATATATAGAGAGATGGGAGCTACTGTAACAGTATAATGTAGTCTATATATAGAGAGATGGGAGTTACTGTAACAGTATAATGTAGTCTATATATAGAGAGATGGGAGCTACTGTAACAGTATAATGTAGTCTATATATAGAGAGATGGGAGCTACTGTAACAGTATAATGTAGTCTATATATAGAGAGATGGGAGCACTAACAGTATAATGTAGTCTATATATAGAGAGATGGGAGCTACTGTAACAGTATAATGTAGTCTATATATAGAGAGATGGGAGTTACTGTAACAGTATAATGTAGTCTATATATAGAGAAATGGGAACACTGTAACAGTATAATGTAGTCTATATATAGAGAGATGGGAGCACTAACAGTATAATGTAGTCTATATATAGAGAGATGGGAGCTACTGTAACAGTATAATGTAGTCTATATATAGAGAGATGGGAGCTACTGTAACAGTATAATGTAGTCTACATATAGAGAGATGGGAGCTACTGTAACAGTATAATGTATTCTATATATAGAGAGATGGGAGCTACTGTAACAGTATAATGTAGTCTATATATAGAGAGATGGGAACACTGTAACAGTATAATGTAGTCTATATATAGAGAGATGGGAGCTACTGTAACACTATAATGTAGTCTATATATAGAGAGATGGGAGCTACTGTAACACTATAATGTAGTCTATATATAGAGAGATGTTAGCTACTGTAACAGTATAATGTAGTCTATATATAGAGAGATGGGAACAGTATAATGTAGTCTATATATAGAGAGATGGGAACACTGCTGTAACAGTATAATGTAGTCTATATAGAGAGAGATGGGAACAGTATAATGTAGTCTATATATAGAGATATGGGAACACTGTAACAGTATAATGTAGTCTATATATAGAGAGATGGGAACAGTATAATGTAGTCTATATATAGAGAGATGGGAGCTACTGTAACAGTATAATGTTGTCTATATATAGAGAGATGGGAGCTACTGTAACAGTATAATGTAGTCTATATATAGAGAGATGGGAACACTGTAACAGTATAATGTAGTCTATATATAGAGAGATGGGAACACTGTAACAGTATAATGTAGTCTATATATAGAGAGATGGGAACACTAACAGTATAATGTAGTCTATATATAGAGAGATTTGAACACTGTAACAGTATAATGTAGTCTATATATAGAGAGATGGGAACAGTATAATATAGTCTATATATAGAGAGATGGGAACACTGTAACAGTATAATGTAGTCTATATATAGAGAGATGGGAGCTACTGTAACAGTCTAATGTAGTCTATATATAGAGAGATGGGAGCATTAACAGTATAATGTAGTCTATATATAGAGAGATGGGAGCTACTGTAACAGTATAATGTAGTCTATATATAGAGAGATGGGAACACTGTGACCGTATAATGTAGTCTATATATAGAGAGATGGGAGCTACTGTAACAGTATAATGTAGTCTATATATAGAGAAATGGGAACACTGTAACAGTATAATGTAGTCTATATATAGAGAGATGGGAGCACTAACAGTATAATGTAGTCTATATTTAGAGAGATGGGAGCTAGTGTAACAGTATAATGTAGTCTATATATAGAGAGATGGGAGTTACTGTAACAGTATAATGTAGTCTATATATAGAGAGATGGGAGCTACTGTAACAGTATAATGTAGTCTATATATAGAGAGATGGGAGCACTAACAGTATAATGTAGTCTATATATAGAGAGATGGGAGCTACTGTAACAGTATAATGTAGTCTATATATAGAGAGATGGGAGCACTAACAGTATAATGTAGTCTATATATAGAGAGATGGGAGCACTAACAGTATAATGTAGTCTATATATAGAGAGATGGGCGCTACTGTAACAGTATAATGTAGTCTATATATAGAGAGATGGGAGCTACTGTAACAGTATAATGTAGTCTACATATAGAGAGATGGGAGCTACTGTAACAGTATAATGTAGTCTATATATAGAGAGATGGGAGCTACTGTAACAGTATAATGTAGTCTATATATAGAGAGATGGGAGCTACTGTAACAGTATAATGTAGTCTACATATAGAGAGATGGGAGCTACTGTAACAGTATAATGTAGTCTATATATAGAGAGATGGGAGCTACTGTAACAGTATAATGTAGTCTATATATAGAGAGATGGGAACACTGTAACAGTATAATGTAGTCTATATATAGAGAGATGGGAGCTACTGTAACACTATAATGTAGTCTATATATAGAGAGATGGGAGCTACTGTAACACTATAATGTAGTCTATATATAGAGAGATGTTAGCTACTGTAACAGTATAATGTAGTCTATATATAGAGAGATGGGAACAGTATAATGTAGTCTATATATAGAGAGATGGGAACACTGCTGTAACAGTATAATGTAGTCTATATAGAGAGAGATGGGAACAGTATAATGTAGTCTATATATAGAGATATGGGAACACTGTAACAGTATAATGTAGTCTATATATAGAGAGATGGGAACAGTATAATGTAGTCTATATAGAGAGATGGGAGCTACTGTAACAGTATAATGTTGTCTATATATAGAGAGATGGGAGCTACTGTAACAGTATAATGTAGTCTATATATAGAGAGATGGGAACACTGTAACAGTATAATGTAGTCTATATATAGAGAGATGGGAACACTGTAACAGTATAATGTAGTCTATATATAGAGAGATGGGAACACTAACAGTATAATGTAGTCTATATATAGAGAGATTTGAACACTGTAACAGTATAATGTAGTCTATATATAGAGAGATGGGAACAGTATAATATAGTCTATATATAGAGAGATGGGAACACTGTAACAGTATAATGTAGTCTATATATAGAGAGATGGGAGCTACTGTAACAGTCTAATGTAGTCTATATATAGAGAGATGGGAGCATTAACAGTATAATGTAGTCTATATATAGAGAGATGGGAGCTACTGTAACAGTATAATGTAGTCTATATATAGAGAGATGGGAACACTGTGACCGTATAATGTAGTCTATATATAGAGAGATGGGAGCTACTGTAACAGTATAATGTAGTCTATATATAGAGAAATGGGAACACTGTAACAGTATAATGTAGTCTATATATAGAGAGATGGGAGCACTAACAGTATAATGTAGTCTATATTTAGAGAGATGGGAGCTAGTGTAACAGTATAATGTAGTCTATATATAGAGAGATGGGAGTTACTGTAACAGTATAATGTAGTCTATATATAGAGAGATGGGAGCTACTGTAACAGTATAATGTAGTCTATATATAGAGAGATGGGAGCACTAACAGTATAATGTAGTCTATATATAGAGAGATGGGAGCTACTGTAACAGTATAATGTAGTCTATATATAGAGAGATGGGAGCACTAACAGTATAATGTAGTCTATATATAGAGAGATGGGAGCACTAACAGTATAATGTAGTCTATATATAGAGAGATGGGCGCTACTGTAACAGTATAATGTAGTCTATATATAGAGAGATGGGAGTTACTGTAACAGTATAATGTAGTCTATATATAGAGAGATGGGAGCTACTGTAACAGTATAATGTAGTCTATATATAGAGAGATGGGAGCACTAACAGTATAATGTAGTCTATATATAGAGAGATGGGAGCACTAACAGTATAATGTAGTCTATATATAGAGAGATGGGAGTTACTGTAACAGTATACTGTAGTCTATATATAGAGAGATGGGAGCTACTGTAACAGTATAATGTAGTCTATATATAGAGAGATGGGAACACTGTAACAGTATAATGTAGTCTATATATAGAGAGATGGGAGCTACTGTAACAGTATAATGTAGTCTATATATAGAGAGATGGGAACAATGTGACAGTATAATGTAGCCTATATATAGAGAGATGGGAGCTACTGTAACAGTATAATGTAGTCTATATATAGAGAGATGGGAGCTACTGTAACAGTGTAATGTAGTATATATATAGAGAGATGGGAGCTACTGTAACAGTATAATGTTGTCTATATATAAAGAGATGGGAGCTACTGTAACAGTATAATGTAGTCTATATATAGAGAGATGGGAGCACTAACAGTATAATGTAGTCTATATATAGAGAGATGGGAGCTACTGTAACAGTATAATGTAGTCTATATATAGAGAGATGGGAGCTACTGTAACAGTATAATGTAGTCTATATATAGAGAGATGGGAGCTACTGTAACAGTATAATGTAGTCTATATATAGAGAGATGGGAGCTACTGTAACAGTATAATGTAGTCTATATATAGAGAGATGGGAGTTACTGTAACAGTATAATGTAGTCTATATATAGAGAGATGGGAGCACTAACAGTATAATGTAGTCTATATATAGAGAGATGGGAGCTACTGTAACAGTATAATGTAGTCTATATATAGAGAGATGGGAGCTACTGTAACAGTATAATGTAGTCTATATATAGAGAGATGGGAGCTACTGTAACAGTATAATGTAGTCTATATATAGAGAGATGGGAGCTACTGTAACAGTATAATGTAGTCTATATATAGAGAGATGGGAGCTACTGTAACAGTATACTGTAGTCTATATATAGAGAGATGGGAGCTACTGTAACAGTATAATGTAGTCTATATATAGAGAGATGGGAACACTGTAACAGTATAATGTAGTCTATATATAGAGAGATGGGAGCTACTGTAACAGTATAATGTAGTCTATATATAGAGAGATGGGAACAATGTGACAGTATAATGTAGCCTATATATAGAGAGATGGGAGCTACTGTAACAGTATAATGTAGTCTATATATAGAGAGATGGGAGCTACTGTAACAGTGTAATGTAGTATATATATAGAGAGATGGGAGCTACTGTAACAGTATAATGTTGTCTATATATAGAGAGATGGGAGCTACTGTAACAGTATAATGTAGTCTATATATAGAGAGATGGGAGCACTAACAGTATAATGTAGTCTATATATAGAGAGATGGGAGCTACTGTAACAGTATAATGTAGTCTATATATAGAGAGATGGGAGCTACTGTAACAGTATAATGTAGTCTATATATAGAGAGATGGGAGCTACTGTAACAGTATAATGTAGTCTATATATAGAGAGATGGGAGCTACTGTAACAGTATAATGTAGTCTATATATAGAGAGATGGGAGTTACTGTAACAGTATAATGTAGTCTATATATAGAGAGATGGGAGCACTAACAGTATAATGTAGTCTATATATAGAGAGATGGGAGCACTAACAGTATAATGTAGTCTATATATAGAGAGATGGGAGCTACTGTAACAGTATAATGTAGTCTATATATAGAGAGATGGGAGCTACTGTAACAGTATAATGTAGTCTATATATAGAGAGATGGGAGCTACTGTAACAGTATAATGTAGTCTATATATAGAGAGATGGGAGCACTAACAGTATAATGTAGTCTATATATAGAGAGATGGGAGCTACTGTAACAGTATAATGTAGTCTATATATAGAGAGATGGGAGCTACTGTAACAGTATAATGTAGTCTATATATAGAGAGATGGGAACACTGTAACAGTATAATGTAGTCTATATATAGAGAGATGTGAGCTACTGTAACAGTATAATGTAGTCTATATATAGAGAGATGGGAGTTAGTGTAACAGTATAATGTAGTCTATATATAGAGAGATGGGAGCTACTGTAACAGTATAATGTAGTCTATATATAGAGAGATGGGAGCTACTGTAACAGTATAATGTAGTCTATATATAGAGAGATGGGAGCTACTGTAACAGTATAATGTAGTCTATATATAGAGAGATGGGAACAGTATACTGTAGTCTATATATAGAGAGATGGGAGCTACTGTAACAGTATAATGTAGTCTATATATAGAGAGATGGGAGCTACTGTAACATTATAATGTAGTCTATATATAGAGAGATGGGAACAGTATAATGTAGTCTATATATAGAGAGATGGGAGCTACTGTAACAGTATAATGTAGTCTATATATAGAGAGATGGGAGCACTAACAGTATAATGTAGTCTATATATAGAGAGATGGGAGCTACTGTAACAGTATAATGTAGTCTATATATAGAGAGATGGGTCGTTGTTACAGCTACTGTTTCCAAAACATGCACACACATGCTATGAAACCAATGCACAAGCACCGTGCACACAAGCATGCAAGCATGAAAGCACACACACAAACACACACTCACACTCACACACTCACACTGGGATGCTCTGGCAGGGAAGTCTGATAATGGATTCAGCTCTGACATTTAGACTGATTGCAGTTTCATCAGTCTGTCTCTGTGTTTAACTGTGTATCAGGATGTGTGTGTGAGTGTGTGGTGTGTATAAATGCATTGTATTAATAAGCATTTCAATGCGTGTGTGTATTTGTGTGTGGGAATGTGGAGTGACTGGATATGTTATTAGTGGCTGGCTATAACAGAAGTAATCACAATAGTCATTCTATTGTATGCGCACTGATGGCTTACCCTGAACACAAGGCCATGTATTTGATAGTGATCTGTTACGTGAACAATACACCCCATGCAACAATACAATATCCATACACATCAAAACTATTATGGTAGGTTGAAATGACGTCATTACCGCACACCATTTTGGAGACACTTATCGTTAATGCCAATCAGTACAAACAACCATTCATCCGTTGTGTCACCAATGCAGGTTGCTATGTACATTGCAAAGGAATGACAAGTCCCTAGAGCCTATATGTCATCATAGGGATCTTTAAAGTACTGACCAACACTATTCAGCACGGTGTGTGTGTGTGTGTGTGTGTGTGTGTATAGCGTTTCCACAGGTGCAAAGAAAGGTCAGACACATTATCTTCAGATCCTGTACCCTTTCTTCCAACTACAATGACTTCATGTAGACACAAACATGCACACACACACACATGCACACCACACACACACACACACACACACACACACACACACACACACACACACACACACACACACACACACACACACACACATACACACACACACACACACACACACACACACACACACACACACACACACACACACACACACACACACACACACACACACACAAACAGACACACACAGACACTCACTCAGGATGTGTGTTATGTAAGAGAGCAGCCATTGTCAGAGCAGTACAAAGGGACTGGCAGGAGAAAGGAGTGGGGTTAGAACCCTGCTACTACAGGTCAGATCACAGCTGCAGCTCCACTTTACAGGGAGACATCCTCTTATATATCTGACACACACAGACACACACAGACACACTGAACATCATGCATGATAAATAGCTAGACAACTATTACTGAAATATGACTGGTGTTCTCTTACAGTATAATAATGTTATTATCGGCCTTCTTCACAGAGTTAAGGTAGTGTGCAGACATCTGTCTGACTAGGGGGCATGTCTGTGTTTCCTGCTGGAGGCTGTGTACTGTATGTACATGTAGGAGCGCTGATCATGTGTGTTTTTCTATGATGTGACCATACCTGACACAGAAGTACAGTACGATGGGTCCAGACTTCTTGGGGAACTCGTGTTCTAGAACCCTTCGGTCCAACTGCAGCCAGCTGAAATGACCCCTGGAGACACAACAACCAATCGAATGTCAGCATACTGCACACCCAACCAATGAGGAGACAAACTCAGTACACTACAGAACTGACTGATTCAATAATGAATAGTACAGCCTAGCTCCCTGCGCTTCACACTCTACCCATCCTCTCTCTTTCTTTCTCTCTGACAGGGATGAAAACTGCAGAGGCAGCTTGTCACCCTGGTAACCCTGCATGGTGTTATGGGCAACATGCAGCTCTTTCTGCTCTCAGACACAGAAACAACCAATCTACATCATAGAACTGAGGGACTGGCAGAGAAACAGAGAGACAGAACTGGGGTGTGTCTTTGTCACAGGAGGTTGGTAGCACCTTAATTGGGGAGGACGGGCTTGTGGTATTGGCTGGAGCGGAAACAGTGGAATGGTATAATATATATCAAGAGGTATAGAATACCACAGACTGTCAGCCTCTACGTAAATCAATAACCAACAGTATTCTAGGGAATAGCAGGCTGGGACAAGAGTGTATGACTGGAAATAAAAGTTCTATATTTAAGCAATAAGGAAAGGGAAAGAGGGATACCTGGTCAGAATGCATTCAACTGAAATGCAATAAGGCCCGAGGGGGTGTGGTTTTTGGCCAATATACCACGGGTAAGGGCTGTTCTTACGCACGACACAACGCGGATTGCCTGGACATTGCCCTTAGCCGTGGTATATTGGCCATACACCACAAACCCCTGAGGTGCCTTATTGCTATTATAAACTGGTTACCAACATAATTAGAGCAGTAAAAATAAAGGTTATGTCATAACCGTGGTATACGGTCTGTTATACCAAGGCTTTCAGCCAATCAGCATTCAGGGTTCAAACCACCCAGTTTATAATAATACTTTCATCTGTCATCCTCTGGGCTCAGATCCCCATCTCAAAATAACATAAAATGTCATCCTTACATTTTAAACATACATTTCTCAGTATATGATAAACAGGCTACGGTGTAGTTACATCCCATTCGAGATGTGTAAGTGCTGGGCTGGAACAAAACCCTGCACATCACATATATCCCCAGGACCAGGACTACATCCATGGTGATGGTAGTGTATCTCCAGGACTACATCCATGGTGATGGTAGTGTATCCCCAGGACCAGGACTACATCCATGGTGATGGTAGTGTATCCCCAGGACCAGGACTACATCCATGGTGATGGTAGTGTATCCCCAGGACTACATCCATGGTGATGGTAGTGTATCTCCAGGACTACATCCATGGTGATGGTAGTATATCTCCAGGACTACATCCATGGTGATGGTAGTGTATCTCCAGGACCAGGACTACATCCATGGTGATGGTAGTGTATCCCCAGGACCAGGACTACATCCATGGTGATGGTAGTGTATCCCCAGGACCGGGACTACATCCATGGTGATGGTAGTGTATCCCCAGGACCAGGACTACATCCATGGTGATGGTAGTGTATCCCCAGGACCAGGACTACATCCATGGTGATGGTAGTGTATCCCCAGGACTACATCCATGGTGATGGTAGTGAACCAGAGGGACTTACGTTTCATCGGTGTAGGAGATGCCAAAGTATTCCTTCTCCTTCAGGTTGAAGTGGGAGGCCACCAGATCCAAAAGGTCCTTGGCCATCAGTTTGGGCTACAGGGAAACACACACACACACACACACGTAGGTTAATATGGTGTGTGTGTGTATGGAGTCAGAGTGTGTGTGTGTGATTCTGTTTGTGTATGTAAAGGTTATGTGTTAATCTGAGTGTGACTGTGTATTCTAATAGCTATTGGTCATCTGAGAGTGACTGTTGGAGGTGGGGGGTCGTCTGAGAGTGACAGATGGAGGTGGGGGGGGGGGTCGTCTGAGAGTGACAGATGGGGGTGAGGGGGGGAGTCATCTGATAGTGACAGATGGAGGTGAGTGGGGGAGTCGTCTGAGAGTGACTAATGGAGGTGGGGGGGTTGTCTGAGAGTGACAGATGGGGGTGAGGGGGGGAGTCATCTGACAGTGACAGATGGAGGTGAGGGGGGGAGTCGTCTGAGAGTGACAGATGGAGGTGGGGGGGTCATCTGAGAGTGACAGATGGGGGTGAGGGGGGGAGTCATCTGACAGTGACAGATGGAAGTGAGGGGGGGGTCATCTGAGAGTGACAGATGGGGGTGAGGGGGGGAGTCATCTGACAGTGACAGATGGAAGTGAGGGGGGAGTCATCTGACAGTGACAGATGGAAGTGAGGGGGGAGTCATCTGACAGTGACAGATGGAGGTGAGGGGGAGTCATCTGACAGTGACAGATGGAGGTGAGGGGGAGTCATCTGACAGTGACAGATGGAGGTGAGGAGGGAGTCATCTGAGAGTGACTGATGGAGGTGAGGGGGGGAGTCATCTGACAGTGACAGATGGAGGTGAGGGGGGGAGTCATCTGACAGTGACAGATGGAGGTGAGGGGGCGAGTTGTCTGAGAGTGACAGATGGAGGTGAGGGGGGGAGTTGTCTGAGAGTGACAGATGGAGGTGAGGGGGGGGAGTCATCTGAGAGTGACTGATGGGGGTGAGGGGGGGGAGTCATCTGACAGTGACAGATGGAGGTGAGGGGGGGAGTCATCTGACAGTGACAGATGGAGGTGAGGGGGGGAGTCATCTGAGAGTGACAGATGGAGGTGGGGGGGTCATCTGAGAGTGACTGATGGAGGTGAAGGGGGGGAGTCATCTGAGTGTGACTGATGGAGGTGAGGGGGGGGGGGTCATCTGAGAGTGACTGATGGAGGTGAGGGGGGTCATCTGAGAGTGACAGATGGAGGTGAGGGGGGGAGTCATCTGAGAGTGACAGATGGAGGTGGGGGGGGGGGTCATCTGAGAGTGACAGATGGAGGTGAGGGGGGGAGTTGTCTGAGAGTGACTGATGGAGGTGAGGGGGGTCATCTGAGAGTGACTGATGGTGAAGGGGGGGAGTCATCTGAGAGTGACTGATGGAGGTGAGGGGGGGAGTTGTCTGAGAGTGACAGATGGAGGTGAGGGGGGTAGTTGTCTGAGAGTGACAGATGGAGGTGAGGGGGGGAGTTGTCTGAGAGTGACAGATGGAGGTGAGGGGGGTCATCTGAGAGTGACTGATGGAGGTGAGGGGGGTCATCTGAGAGTGACAGATGGAGGTGAGGGGGGGAGTTGTCTGAGAGTGACAGATGGAGGTGAGGGGGGTAGTTGTCTGAGAGTGACAGATGGAGGTGAGGGGGGGAGTTGTCTGAGAGTGACTGATGGAGGTGAGGGGGGTCATCTGAGAGTGACAGATGGAGGTGAGGGGGGGAGTCATCTGAGAGTGACAGATGGAGGTGGGGGGGGTCATCTGAGAGTGACAGATGGAGGTGAGGGGGGGAGTCATCTGAGGGTGACAGATGGAGGTGAGGAGGGGAGTTGTCTGAGAGTGACTGATGGAGGTGAGGGGGGTCATCTGAGAGTGACAGATGGAGGTGAGGGGGGGAGTCATCTGAGAGTGACAGATGGAGGTGAAGGGGGGTCATCTGAGAGTGACAGATGGGGGTGAAGGGGGGTCATCTGAGAGTGACAGATGGAGGTGAGGGAGGGGGGGAGTCATCTGAGAGTGACTGATGGAGGTGAGGGGGGTCATCTGAGAGTGACTGATGGGGGTGAAGGGGGGTCATCTGAGAGTGACTGATGGAGGTGAGGGGGGGGGTCATCTGAGAGTGACAGATGTGTAAGTGTTGCTGACAGTGCAGGTGCGCATTCTCTCTCTATCCGATCTACTGCAGAGTCACAGGAATAAGTAGAGAACTGTACCACAATATCAAG